>NC_072380.2:23010000-24260000 GCF_028885625.2 Pongo pygmaeus | reverse complement strand
ATCAATAAGGAAACAGGACTTGAACAACACTCTAGATGAAAGGGACCTAGCAGACAAAAATAGAATATATCATCTAACAACAGCAGAATACAAACTCTTCTCAAGTGCTCATGGATCACTCTCCATTGAAGATCACAATTTAGGCCACAGAACAAATCTTTAAAAATCTAGGAAGATTGAAATCATACCAGTTATCTTTTCTGACTACAGTGAAAATAAACTAGAAATCAATAACAGACAGAAAATTGGAAGAGTCACAAATACGTGAAAATTAGACACACTCTTGAACAGCCAATAGATCAAAAAAGAAACCAAAAGGTAAATTAGAAAGTATCTTGAGACAAATGAAAATTAAAACACAACATATCAAACATATGGGATGCAACAAAAGCAGTACTAAGAGGGAGGTTTATAGTGGTAAATGCCTACATTAATAAAGAAAAATATTAAATAACCAACATAATTTTCACCTCAAGGAACTAGAAAAGGAACAAACTAAGTCCAAAGTTAGCAGAAGGAAAGAAATAGTAAAGTCTAAAGAAGATGAAATAGGTGAAATAGGGTATGAAAATAAAAGCAGAAAAAATTAATGAAATGAAGAATGGTTTGTTTAAAAGAACAATAAAATTGACAAAACTTTACCTATACTAGCTAAGAAAAAAAGAAGACTCAAATCAATAAAGTCAGTAATGAAAGTGGGATGTTACATAGAAATATAAAGAATTATAAGAAACTACTATGAAGAATTATACACCCACAAATTGGATAACAGAAGAAATAGATAAATTCCTAGAAACATATAAAAATGAATTTTGAAGAAAAATAAAATTTGGACAGACCTATAACTAGTAATGAGAATGAATCAGTATTCAAAACCTTCCCAACAACAACAGTAACAAAAGGCCCAGGACCAGGTGGCTTCACTGGTGAATTCCACCAAACACTCAAAAAGAATTAACACCAATCCTCTCACACTCGTCCAAAACCCTGAAGAGAAAACACTTCTAAACTCATTTTGTAAGGCTAGCATTTTCCCCTTACCAGGACCAGACAGAGACACTACAAGAAAATAAAACTACAGGCCAATATTCCTAATAAATATGGATGAAAAAATCCTCAGCAAAAGGCAATAAACTGAATTCAACAGGATATTAAAAGGATTATACACCATCGCCAAGTGGGATTTATCCCTAAGGTTCAAGGATGGCTCAGCATACCAAAAACAATCAAAGCGATAAATCATATTAACAGAATGAAGGATAAAAATAACATGATCCTCTTAATAGATGCAGAAAGACCCTTTGGCAAAATTCAACACTCTTTTATAATAAAAACCTCAAAAAATTAGGAATAGAAGGAAATTGCCTCAACATAATAAAGGCCATATTGAAAAGTTCACAGCTAACATATGCAATGTGCACAATTTAAAAGCTTTTCAACATAGCACTGGAAATCCTACAGCAATTAGGCAGGAAAAGAAATGAAAGCCATCAACTCTGAAAGGAAGAAGTAAAATGATGACTTTTTGCAGGTATCATTTTATACGTAGAAAACCCTAAAACTATCACAAAAAACTTTTAAAAGTAAATAAATTCAGCAAATTTACAGAATACAAAATTGACACACAAAACCAGTTGAATTTCTATGAATTTATAACATAATCCAGGAAGAAAATTAAGAAGACAATTTCATTTATAATAGCATCAAAAAAAAAAAAAAAACAGCTTAGGAATCAACTTAACCAGGATGTCTGCCATAATTCTAATGTGATTTGTCCCTGCCAGAACTCATGTTGAAAATTAATTGCATGTGGCAGTGTTGGGAGATGGAGCCTAGTGAGAGATGTTTGGGTCATGGAGGTGGATCCTTTTTGAATAAATTAAATGCCATCTTGCAGGAATGAGTGAGTTCTCACTCTTGTGGTAATAAACGAGTTCTTGCAAGAGTAAGTTGCTATAAGGCAAGGTTTTCCCTTGTGTTTGGTCCCTTTTCACACAAACCTGCTTCCCCTTTAACCTTACATCATGTTATTATGCAGCCTAAAAGCACTCACCAGAAGCTAGTGCCCTTCAACTTCATAGACTACAGAGCCATGAGCTAAATAAACTTTTCTTTATAAATTACCCAGTCTCAGATATTCTGTAATAGCAATGCAAAACAGACTAAGACAAGGTGAAAGATATGTACACTAAAAGCTACTATGTAGTGTTGAAAGATATTAAGACAAAGATAGGGAGGCATTCCATGTTCATGGATTGGGAGACTTAATTTTGTTAAAGTAGCCATTTTACCCAAAGCCATCTACAGATTCAATGCAATTTCTATCCACATCCCAATGTTATTTTTTTCAGAAATAGAAAAAAACAATCAGAAAATGCATGTAGAATCACAAAGGACCCCAAATAGCCAAAAAAAATCAAGCAAAAGAAAAACAAAGCTGAAGGCAACTCACTTCCTGACTTCAAAACATATTACAAAGTTCTAGTAATCAAAAACGTACAATACTGGCATAAATACAGGCGTATAGACCAATGGAGCAGAACAGAAAAATGTCTAGAAATAAATGCATAAAAATAAAGTCAATTGATCTTTGACAAGATATTAAGAATACACAATGGGAAAAGGATAGTCTCTTCAACATGTCATGGTAGGAAAACAGGGGTCCACATGCAAAATAATAAAATTGAACTCTTAATTTACACCATACACAAAAATAAATTCAAAATGGATTAAAGACTTAAAATGTAAGACCTGAAACTATAAAATTCCTACAAGAAAAGATTGGCAGGGGAGGGGGCTTCATAACATTGGTCTTGGCCATGATTTCTTGGATATGATACCGAAAGCACAGGCAACAGAAACAAAAATAAACAAGTGGGAACTGGAACTCATTGGCTTCTCCCTTCCTTTGCACAGTCATCTTCAATTACAGGGCTACTTAACTGTGGGCCGAGGCTCAATCCTAGGCTTCCTTACATCCCACTGTCTCCTTAGGGATCTTACTAAAACCAGTGGCTCCAATCGTCCCTTTTTTTCTGTCTCCCACAAATTTTATCTCCAACTAGCCATTTTTTCCTGAGGTCCAAGATTATAAATCCAGCTATGTATTTGACAGCTCTGCTTAGAAGTCTCAAGGACACCTATGACTCAATGTAATAGCTATCATTTACTGAAAACTTACTATGTGCCAGTATAATGAATTCCATGAAAGACAAGCTGGAGGGAGCTACAGATGAATACCAAAGAGATTCTAGAGTTCTAACCCATTTCAAGAAGTCAGGGAAGGCGTCCTAGAAAGAATGAACTATTTAGCTAAGACCTGAAGAATAAGCATCATTAATCAAATAAAGCTATGGGAGTGAAGAGAAGGTACCATCAATAAGAGTCATGTATCCAGAGATTCACAGTTAAAAGCTCATGGATAATGTGCTCAATTATTTAATACAGACAGACAAACATTACCTGATTCTTCCTCACTGTCTAGGTGCTAACCTAATGTATTTCTTTCCTTTACCATCCATCTTCTTAAAACATAAACTACATTTTCTGTTTACTTTTTTATTCTTTAGTCATAACAAATGGACTTTTAAAGTTCTGAGAATGTTCTTTTTAGGATCTTTAAACCTAATAACTTCTTCCTAATTGATGTCTATGCATTTGAACATGCTGGCCTTATATTGTCAGATGGTCTACTCTACTGACTCATTTATGATGTTATTACTCTAGTTCTCTTCTTCCTTCCCTGCATTATCTCTCTCTGTCTTTTACTCTTGGTCCTCCTACTTGACTTCCCCCCGTAAGTGTGGTTTTTACTAGGGTTCTTTACTAGAACCCTCATCATTTCTCACATTTTGCATGCTCTTGGGGCATTTCATTTTTGTTTGTGGGGGATCTCATCTTTGTCCATGATTTTATCATATATGTGCAATTCATTTTCAAATGTATAGCTCCAAATTCACTGTTTTCCTAAATCCCAGATCTTTTCACTCCCACTGGTATTCTTCAATTTCACAAACTCAAAATATCCCAAACCCAACTCATATACCCCCAAAACATGCTTCTCTTTTCTATCTAATGTAATATCACCATCTGTCTCTACATAAGCTCAAAGGAGAAATTTGAGATTTAACCACAGCTACTTCTTTTCGCCACTCACAAAACCCAATTTATTAACAAATCTCTGCTGACTGTATAAATATTTCTTTAATTTTTCTATTTTCTCCACCCCAAACTTCCTTAACCACAGATCAAACTCTCATTATTTTGGCTTCAGATGTTTTATAAACCTGTGAAAATTGTACTTAAAATACTATATTTAAATATGTCTTTTTCTCCTTTTAATTTATATTTCAAACAAATAAAAATACATAAAATGTGAAATATTTTGACAAAAGATCCATAGATATTATCACATTCCAAAAATCTCAAGGTAAAGATCATCTGTCTAGACCAATCCTATCTCCAAACTTAATTTTCTCATGACCCTCAATTTAAAAAAACAGAGTACACAGCAATATATGTCTGTTAATTTATAAATGATGCATATATATTACACCTAATCTGTATAGGCAATACTACAAAGGCTAATTTCTTTTTTTGAGATGGAGTTTCACTCTTGTTGACCAGACAGGAGTGTGATGGCATGATCTCAGCTCACTGCAACCTCCACCTCCTGGGTTCAAGAGATTCTCCTGCCTCAGCCTCCCGAGTAGCTGGGATTACAGGCGCCTGCCACCACATCCGGCTAATTTTTTGTATTTTTAGTAGAGATGAGACCAGGTGGTCTCAAACTCCTGACTTCAAGTGATCCACCCACCTTGGGCTCCCAAAGTGCTGGGATTACCAGTGTGAGCCACCACACCTGACCCAAAAGGCTAATTTCTTAAGTTAAAAATAAAGCATTAAAACAAATATTAGTTCTAACATATTTTTACTTTATTACAGTGGACCAGGTTTGAGCATACTATTATGGAAACCCTGACCTAGATAATAAATTCAAATCTAACCATCCTTCCTTTACCAGAGATATCTTTTACTACCTTAACTTTTTGCTTAAACTGTTAATGTTTACCCATTGTCTACTAAGATAAATTAAAAATATTTATCAAAACATATAAGACTGCTACAACTTTCTCACAATCAGTTTTCTAGCTTCATCCTCCCCCTGACTTTTTCTTTATACTTTTTCTTTTACTCACCCATTCCCTAAATACATTGAGAATTCTCACCCAGTTTTGATTTTTCCCATGATGCTCTCTCCGTATCAACCTGTTAGCTTTTGGCCAAATATTCTAACCATCTCTGAGCCTTCTGCTTCTCCTCCAAGCTCTCCTTTCCTAAAATGAGGAAGGTGATGTGGATCATCAGCACTGGATTCTCCACAAACATCTTTCAGCGACTGTCCACCTTCTGCTCCTTTGACCACACAAAGGGTAACAATATCATCTTATACTTCTCTTTTCACTTATATGTGCTTGTGTATTTTATTAATACACATATCCAATACAGTCTTAGACTGCAGAACTGTAAGTAAGCTTAAAGAGCAGGTAAATCAATGCCTTTATTTTTACAGATGAGGAAACTGAGGCTCAGAGAAACAAGAGAACTTACTGGACAGCTTGATTTATATATTCTGTAGCCTGTTCTACCAAATTGCATTTCCTTATGTTTTTCTTACCTATTAAGTCAATAAAATATGGGCTATTGAAGGAAAACCTTTACTCTCTTGTATTCTCTGAGATTAACTCCACGAGCAAGAGCATAGACCTTTGTCACAGCTGTATCCTCAGAGAGTATATCTGTTTTTATTTCTTCAATGCACCCTCTATTAAAATTATGTTTTTAGAGATAATAAATACTAAACATAGACATATATTTGAGATCAGTAAGTGCAAATATTAATTCATATAAATATAACTGCTATCTTTGCATATCCATATGCTGAAGTCTAAACTTTCTTCACATTCAGAGATTAAAGTCTCTTCAGCATTTTTGCCTTTCAGTAGGCACATGGATCCTCAGACCCATAATCATGATATTGATCTCTTCATTACTCTTGAATGACAATGTAATTTCACAATATATAAAGAATTCTGGATTTTCCCCGTGTTTTCTACTTGGTTAAACTAATTTTTTATATCCCCCCCAAATTCATTCAGATAGGCTTGACACTAAGAGTACTGATATTTTGAATTTCATGTCATCTTGTCGTTTGACAATGGTGGAGATGATATGATGTGGTCTTTGCACTTTTGCATATCCCATGGATCTAATCTAGGAGATTTGACAGTTTCTATGTGATTCTTATGTGTACATAAGGACTTGCTCTAAGATATGGCCACATAGGGCTATCTTTCAATAAATACTTCTTGAATGAGTAACTAAGAGCAAGAAGAGTTGGGCTATCATTCTTAATCCAACTTCTATCCCTACTAGGTCATGTTGAAGTGCATCTGTGACCATAATTATGCTCATATTGCGGCAATGGGTCTTATTAAATTGCTCTGTGTTCTGGGCTTTACATAGCATAATACCTCAGATAAGATTATAATTAAGACCTTCTTAGTATTAATAAAGAGACCTAAAGGGTAAGCTTGTTGCTAAAGCCCTAATAAATCTTAATGTCAATCAATGACAAGATGGAAAAGTCACAAGCCCCCAACAAGAACAGTTTTTTCATCTAAAATATCCATATCAAAATAATGGCATATCTCAGATTCTTTTAAGAATCAATATAAAAAAGAAGAGAGAAAGTGGAGCCAATAAATGTTTAAGGAAGGAGATAATGGCCAAAGGAAGCAAGAAGGAAAGACAAGGTTCAGCAGGAAAACTTGCTTATTAAACTTTTATGTTTTCATTGAAATGTACTATTACCCATTATATGTTTGATTATTTTTAAGGTTTTTGGTGTTTAGAACAACTCTGAATCATGATGCTGACCAAAAGCCCATGCATTTGAGTATGGTCTAAAGAAAGAATATAAGAACAGTGGAAGGCAGACTGAGCCATATGAGAGGGCAAGCAACCAGGAAAATATGCTGTTGGACTCATGTGCAGCCCCAGGACTTCTCCTGTCCCTCAAAATGTTCGGCTGGAACCAAGTTGTTTTGAGCAAGCATTCCTTAGAGGTATTTGTCTTCTATTATTAATTGCCCCACATGGGCACTGTCAGGCCACCAGTAACTTCCAAAACTTTAATTTCAGATGAGTAGGCAAGGGGAAAGAATTTCAATGTCACCCACTTTGGAAACAGAAGGTGGTTTCCTGGGTCTTGAATACTAGAACAAGTGTGTATTTTGCGAACTGACAGGAGACCACAGATATTCAAAGATTCAAGATGATGCAAAGCAGATTTTATGTGCAGAGATTTTTTATGTCTTTAAAGAGAATACTATTGACACTCAGTTTTACTTTCAGAGAAGACTAGGATTTAAATGGCAATGGTATACTTCCCCTCTTTATATCATTTTGGGGCAAAAATCATCTTTGTCCAAATATTCAGCTAGCAATGTCAAAGGATAAAAGTAAAGAATGCCTAATATCCAAAAATAAAAATATAGTGAATATTGTAGGTTAAGTGGAGGAAAGCTATTAGAAAGGAACTCAGAAGGTTGCAGCCAGGGAGTGACAGTAAGAAGGCAAATATATCAGCCTCTGTCATTTTGACAGCAATTGACTAATTTGCTCCAGGTTTTCTTGAGGTTTCTTTCAGTGTATTTATAACCATAAAAGCATTTCTTTTGGTCCCGAGATAAAAAAGCTTTTTTACGCAATGGTGCATATTTCTAATGTTTCCATTGTCAAAACTGCCATCAAAGAGTGTTAGGGGAAGGAATGTCACCAACCCTATGAATCGGACTGGGCATTTGCTTTACCAAAGCGCTAGTTCAGAACTTAACCTAATTCCTATTGCACAGTTGATAGTTGACAGAGGGAAAAATGCTTTTTGAATGATTTCATCTTTTCTGATACCAGAAGAAGGAAAATATTTTAGACACCAATGTCCTAGGACATTTTATTCTCTAACCTGGTACCCAGAACTCATGCATGCATACTAGATTAGACACAAGGGAAGAGGCAGATGTCCAAAGGCTTAAGCGAATTCAGATGTTTTTTCTGTTTTTTATTAATACTGTATTCCAGCTGTTACATCTTTATACTGGTAAAGTCTCAATCAACACATAGGGTGAAATAGCAGAAGGTAGAGGTGTTCTGGAACATCAAAGGGCCAAAATGATATTTTGCACAAAATTAAAGATAACACCTAAAAACTGAGACTGGAAATTTCCACAGGTTGGCAGTTTTCAGAAGGAAACAGCTACTGAACCTTATCCTCCTACTGGAAAATTAGATAGCAGTCTCATGACTCTACTGACCATTGGGCAATCCCCAATTGTCCTTAAATAAGATTGTGCCCAAGAAAATAAATACCAAAAGAGAGATAAAGTGAAAACATACATTTTTTAAAGCCTCTCTCATGCACAAATAAAGTAGACCACAAGAATGAACAAAGTTTAACAATAGCAAAACAAATTAAAAGAAGTACCAGCCTTTGCTTTCCTGGAGGCTACATTATGCCCAATGATGACAAGTGAGATGTTCATTTTTAGTCTAAGAAATGTTTTCCTAGGACAGCTGGAGGGCATGGCTCAGTGGTCTGAACATCTTGTTTGATGTACCTAGACTCCTTGGAGCCATGTGCTGGAGTACTGGTGTGATTTGCTTAACTCTTCAGTGGAACTAAACAGAATTCCCAATTCTTTAGTGTGTGGTTCTCGGGAAGTTTGAGAAAAGATGCACTCGCCCTGGTTCTGCTTGGAGATAAAAGAATGCAAAGGATTAAACTTGACACTTTAGCCCCAAGTTACTTTCTTTTGATTGTTTACTGTCACTGGAATACCATATTTGTTGTTTATGTAGGGTCTTTCATTTAAAGATTTCAAAGTAGTCGCTGACATGGTCTGATGGCAGAAATGAACAATGTTCATTTAAGAATGAGAAAAACGAGACACCAGAATGCCACAGTAAGTTTAAGGGAAAGAGAATAATGAAATTCAGTTCATACATTGGAATGTGCACTCATTTTTTAGGAAAGAGTTTTCTGGGGGAGGATACAGATCAGATAAATGTGCATCTTGCATCATAAAGAATTCAGTAAAGTGCTATCTCCAGTAAGGATAGTGATCAATCTGAAAGAAAATAAGTTTAATAGCATTTTTGAGCCTTAGTAGTTTAATTTTCAAAATGATGGAAATAATACCCACCTATCCAGGTCCATGTAAGAATAAAATGAGATGACATCTGAGAATGGGCTTCACACATAGTATGTGATCCAAAAATGTTACTCTCTTTTTCATTTTGACCCACAAGTATAGCATTATATAGTAAGCCTTTAAGACCTTCTTATCCCCACAACAAGAGGTGTGGAAGAGAGTATTTTTTGATTCCTGATGGCTGAATCAAGTAATTTGGAAGTGACAAGCAGAGCTTCCTTCGCTTGTGCTGTCCTCTTTAACACAGCACAGCCTCCATTCTCTTATTCATTCCTTTACATATTCAACACACATTGAAGTGCTTGTTATGTGGTAAGTACTGGGGATAGCAAAGGCAATAAGTCAGACCCTCACAAGTGGTTTAAGAGTCTAGTGAAGACAGACAGACTTGTATACAAATAATTACAAGGCAGAAAGATGAATAATACAACAAACTAAAGACAGCCAGAGTATGATACATTTTCTTTTACTTACCAATGTGTTCTACCCATATCAATTGTTCAGGAACATATTTTCTGCAGTCAGCTATTAATAATGATGACAATTAGCATATAATCTCCTTTATCTGCTACACAACACAATTGTTGTCATCATTCATCACAGTGTTGCTGAGAGAATTATGTGAATTATTTCCATATCAAGCACTTAACACAGTGGCTGGCACATATAAAGCGTTCATCAATATTATTCCATTATTATAATTATCATGGTGATATCATAATCTGAACATCACCATTATGTCATCGTTAAGAATAGAAACATGTTATGTTCCAACAAGCTTAAAAATGAGGTAAGGTCACTCGGGATGGATATGAAGTTAAGGTCCAGTCCCATATATACAATCAAAAGAGTCCTCAGATAACCCATAGATGCTTGATTTACTCAACCCCAACCTCAGGTCCAAGAGTGAAAGAGTCTTTGTGTTACAGCTATTCACAAAGGTAAATTAAGTAAACAGTCACCTTAAAGGCATTTCAAAAGACTTCCTAACAAATTCCTCTCAATTATATGTATTGCAGTTCTCTGAAATTCCTTTAGCAGGATATTCAGCTTGATAATGATAAATACCCTTGGAGAAACCAAACATTTCTCTAAAGCAGTGGTCCTCAACCAAAAGGATATTTTTCTCCCTCTCCCCCAGAGGACCAATGTCTGGAGACATTTTTCATTATTACAACAGGATAAGAGGAAGTGGACAAAATAGAGGTGGTACTGGCATCTAGTAGGTGAAAGCCAGAGATGTTGCTGAACATTCTTCTATGCAAATGATGGACCTCTCAGAATTATCTGGTCTAAAATGTCAGTAGTAACAAAGTTAGAAAAACGTTGCCCTAAAAAATATGTACTTATTTAGACCTACTTAGTTAGACATTCCTATTCTTTATCTTTGTACCATAATTTCACAGTATGATGTAGTATGTGATTGAGCTATGTCTTCCTGGAACAAGAATAAATGGTGGGATATGGGTTGGAAAAAGGGATGATAAGCAAAGGACACTTACTTCGTAAGGAAGCAGAAGAAAGGAATTCAGAAGTGAAAATATTCCTATTTCCTATTTTACCCAAAAGCAATCTCAATGCCTTTCCTTGCAACAAACATTTTTAATGGTGTAGAATGAGCACATGTAAGTGCTTCATAAATTCCCTCTAGATGATTAATTTCCACTCTAAGTCCATGTTGCATTTTGTCATGTCCCTGAGGAAGATCACACTAGGCTGTTGAAGATTCAAAGGTTTGTATAATTGAGCATCTGCTGTGTATAAGGCGTGGTTCTAGATGCTTGAGTTATCAATGTGAACAAAGCAAAGATATCTCTCCATGTAGAGCTCACATTCAATCAAGTTTTAAGTAAAGTTCAAGGAATTCTTGAACTTGAATGCCTCTACATATGGCATTATAGTTTTCCATCCTATTTATCTCTCTTGATTCAAAAAAAGAGAAATCAGTTCTAAGAAAGTTTTTACCTCCCTTAGATATTAATCTATTTCCAAGGCAACAAAGAAAAATAGATTGCAGGAACAAGTCTATCTTTTGCAGATCGTTGGTTAAATAAGGTTTGTAGTTTGTAAGAAACCAATATGAGGAAGACATCCAAGCCTGGGTAAGTTACTCCCATCCAGGTTAAAAGAAACATAAATGGAGGATCAAAAAATCTATTCTACCTCTTGCCATGTCTTAGGAGAAAGGCTTCCACAACAAGACAACTGGTAGCTTTTGAAATAGCCTGCCATGACTGTGTTAATGATAAAAAATCACTTAAGCATTTAGTTTTTATCTGCATTGCATTTGAAAGCACAGGGCCATTTACTCTGAATTCTCTCTGATTGTTATCAGTAATAGCATTTAATCAGCCCTCCTATAGTTCCAGTCTTGAAAGATCAATGACAGCTTGGACTTGCCCTGTTCTTGCCCTATAAAATCCTGGAATATATTCAGGCAGATAAATATTACCTGCTTCACAGTGCTGTGAGGATCTGTACCCACAGAGGCAGCAATGTCACTGGGAGGTTTTGTGGGATTCTCCTGTCCCCATATTTTTCCAATAGACTTTTACTCATTTGAATGCTATTTTGAACTACAGAATTATTTTCATGCCTCTAGACTCTGCATTACATGTAGGAAGGGACTGTGATTAAATTATTTTTCCTTAGCAGCACCTAGCCAGTATCTGGTATCCATAAATATCAGGGAAGTACAATTAATCAATAGATTTATTAGTACATGGATGGAGCAAGAAGATGGCAACCCAGGAAATCCTGAAAACCCCAGAAAAGTAGGAATCAAGTATGAATAAGCTTATTGGACATTTCCTTTAGGCAGAAATCTAGGCAAAGCTCCTCACAGCTTGTACCTCACATTCCTTATCCCGGTAAACATTAGTAGAATTAATACCCTTTTCTTTCCTCAGCTTCTAAAAGCCAAGTACTTAATATATTTATGAATAGACATTTATTTGCGGAGCTTATAAGATGGATGGAATTCCATGAAGAAAAGCAAAAAGGATTTGCACTAGAGTCTGATGATAAGACCCTCACCACTGAGGAATATGGTACTTCTGATTCAGTTTCCTGGCCCCCTACAGGGCTTCTGCAAACCAGAAACCCCGGTAACCCCTGGAGCCACCAACAACATGCATTTGAAATCCTTTGGTTCTGTGGCTTGGTCTAGGACCCACCTTAAGCAAAGAATGCTACACATTTATAGTAGCATTTTTATAGGACTATTTCTGCCTTACAGTTCACTTCTACAATTATTATACTCTCTAAACGGAATAGAATGGTGAGGCCCATGTCAAAGACTGTTCATAAATCATTAAAAACAAAAGAAACATGATGAGAAGTCTTGAGCCTTCTACCTCACAATAAGCCTCACAGTATAATTCATTGCTTCTAAGCTTTGCACCCAGGAGCTCTGGATACCCTATGGCTGTACTGAAATAGTTCCTGGAGGCCATCAATCAGGCCACACAGGTTACTAGTTTCTGTTCCACTTTTAGGTCTTCTCACCATTGCATAACACTCATCCATTGGGCATTTTTAAGTTCAAAAATCTGTGATATCTTCCAGCAAGGGATCAGAGTATATGCTATGTGGTTTAAGGTCCTGACATGAGGAATCCACAAAGCTAAGTTAAACCAAATGCCTGTGCCTTTTATTAAGATGTTTTATGTGGCTCTGAGAGGCCAAGTCTAAACTTAACCTTTCAGGTAAGTCCAGGATTTAACTTTTCTAAATCAATTTATGTGATCAAAGACTTTCAATGATTAGAGAAGACTGAAGAAAAAAGTGGATGGAGTAATTAGGTCTTGAAATGAGTAATTTGTATGAGATCAGAGAAAGTTGGAGAAACAATTTTAAAAATTAGGTAAGGGTGGGGATTCAATGTTTACTTATTCATTTTTGTGGTTTAGGGAGTGATTTTTAAATGGCGGATCACTGTATAAGTGATCATAAAATCAATTTAGTGGAGTACCAGCCAGCATTTTTCTAATCCAATAGGCAACTTTGAGAGACATTTTGCACATGTGCAGTTAAGGATCACAACATAAAATGTGTTTCTATAAAAAGTCTGAAATCCATTGACCTAGAAGATGTATACTGTGTGCATTATGAGGTGGGAGAAGCTTTTTCAACTTTTTTTGAAACTTTTTTGGAACAAGTGAACACTGTCATTTCCTGACCTGAATTAGTACAGCCCTTCTTCCCTCCAAAGGAGTCAACCGGTCTGTTGATTAGTTTCCCTGTTCTGCAGGACGGGGTAATTGCTATAGGTGAAAGAAGGTTGCCACGTGACCTTAGGAAGTATCTTAAACTCCCTATAGATGTTCCTTCATCTAAAAAATTGGGAACACTATCACCTACTTCATAGAGTTTCAGAGTAATAACCAATGACAAATAAAAGCATTTGACACAGTTCCTGATACAGAATAAGAAATAAATACATGTTTTCTTTCCTTGTAGCTTTTTGTTCAGGGGAAAAGATACCTTCTCCCATTTTCATCGTCCCTCTAAATAGACAGGGTCACCTCTCACATGCTGCCCAGAATTGGGACACTGTGACATTGTCAAATGCTTTTCTCCTGTCAAGTTAATGAAGGATTATGCCCGGCCCCTCTCCCTGGTCAGCACAGCTTGCTTGTGGAAAAATCAGAAAATATCTAAGAGTGCTAAGAACCAGCTCTGCACAAAAGCTATTTTCTCCAGCTGCTATGAGTGAGGGCAGCTGTAAATCACTCAATTCATTTGCATTTATACTGCTTTAAAAAGGTGGTGGTGTTGGGGAGATGGAGGGAAACCTACCCAATGAGAAATGGTACCCCAGGACAGAACAGAAAATGTTCTCAAAATCACCTCTGTGTTTGCTCAGCGACAGGCTCTTCCCTGCCCAGAAATCAGGGTGCAGGGGCAAGACAAGGTTATATCAAACTCTCTATCTCATAGAGTAGCTCTCAAAATTAAAATACCTATCTCATCGAATCAATATGTACTCATTACCTTTACTTGATTTTCCTTTGCAAACAGAGGGAAAAAATTACAGAAGATTGCTTAGTAGTTTTGTAATGCCTGATACATAAAACGGAATATAATACTCACGCTGTTGCTTGATGGCCCCATTGACTTTTGCCATCTCAATGACATTTACTCTATCCCTGAGCAATTTAAGATAAGCTAAGCCAGCAGCTGGGGAGACCCCAGCTGTAACTAAGCCTGATGTCCTTGCTTCTTCAAAGAGAAAGCCCATGGGGCCAGATCTAAGCATCCAAATCGAGACAAAATATTTTCCACTACCAAGGACAGATAATCAGAGCTGTGCTAAACCCAGTCTCTGTGGTATTCTTACTTTCACATTTCTCGCTTGGGGGTAAACTGTCACACAAAGAATGTCACAGGAAATTTATTGGGAAGAACCTTGCATTTTCGGAAATTATTTCACTCTGGAAATGAATATGTGTGGTCGGTGGAGACAGGCAAAGGAGGCCTGTTGGGGCAGTCTTCCTCTGAGTCGGTGCTGTCACATGACTGGAATTAGTGCCTCAGCCAGAAATATTTCCCATGTAGTAGGATCTATATTTCTTCCTGGTATTCATGGGAAATCATCAGAATAATTTTTTTATTTAAAATATTTATTTTAAGTATACATTAAGAGAGGGAGGAAAGATTTGGAAAAGTAGATAGAGCCCAATATCAGATCTCCTCAAATGTCCAGATTTATCTTCTACACATTCTGGGAAACAGGATGCACAACTGTTTCACCATTTCTTCATGAAGATTTTTTTTCCAACCACCAGTCTCAACCTTTCCTTCCTTTAAACTAAGCTTTTCAAATGAGTACTCCGTAGCTTTCATGTTCACTGTCTTCTTTGAGTTACCAATTATATCTTGCCAGCCAAATTTGATTCTCTTTTTCCCTCCCTCCCTCCCTTTGCCTCTCTCCCTTCCTATTTCTCTATATATCTTTGTAAGTCTACAGTTTTCTCACTCTCTTTTTCATTTCTAGACTTCTTATTCTTCTCTTTGATCTTGGCTTTTTATTTACATAATTTTGGCTTCTTATATGATCTCACCACTTCTACCAATTTCAACTGTAAAACGATGTCATAAAATATTATACTTTTGGTTCTTTTTTTTCCTCCTTAACTACATTTTTACCTTCGATATGTTCCTTTCCTTCTTCCTTTATATCCAAGGATAAATCTAATAGCCATTAGTCTCCTAAAATTTCTCCAAATGTTCTTCCCTCTGTCCGGAATGTCTCCTTCTCTCTCCAGTCACATGAACACTAGAATTCAAACTCATCCCTCAGGACTCAGGTCAAGGAAAATGACATTGAAGAGCTACAAACAGAAAAGGCTGATCTTTTTGCCATATGAGGAGGAATAAAGATATTCTTAGATACACAAGAACTAAAAGAGTACACTCTAAATATATTTCTGTGTAAAGACCTTGAAAAATTTATTAAATAAGCAAAACTGAATCTGAGAAATAAATACCTCGAGAGAAGACGTGATGGAGGAGAAATAGTGGTAAGTTATGAACAAGTAAAACTGACAGTGCATCTAAACAATTGCTCATAATGTCTGTGAAATTAACTGCTATTTTTTAAAATTTGAAGTGAGAAATATAAAACACAGTTATAATAATGATAAAAGCAACCTGAAGCTAAAATTTTCAATTATTTCAGCAAAACCTGAGCGGTGCACTGAGAAAAGGGTGACACTAGCAATGTAGAAAGTTAAAACAGGCTAAAATCGAAAGTTCTCTTGTTCAAAAAGAGAAGGCTATTAATGCTATAATTCTTCATTTTGATAGATAATTCAAACATGTCTGTTAAATATTTAAGAATAACTATTACCTGAATATACAGGAGATGTATACTTTCCAAACCACTTTAGGAACAAAGAAGAAACAACAAAAATTAATTTAATTAAGGAAAGGGGGGCTGGGAGATAAAATTTAAAATGTGATATGCATAATTTAAATAAAATCAAGTGAAATAAAATAATATCCCCCCCCACAAAGGGATCAAACAGAAGTCATCATTAACATAAATACAATTTAGTTAGTAAAAATAAAGAATTGTATTTAGGTTAAAACATAGCTCTTTGCTATTTCCAAAGGAAACATATAAAAGAGAATGACAGAAGAAAGTTGAAAATAAAATCTAGGAAAGAATGCATTAGTAAAATAAATTCTTAAAAATTAGAAATGATAATACTAGCTCAATAAAAGTATGTGTAAATAACACTGCTGGCAACCCATGTATGAAGAAATACAAATGGCCAACAAATTTGAAAATATCCTCAGCCTATGTTTTAAGAAATTCAAAACAAAGTGATAAAGAGATACAATTTTGCATATATCAGATTGGCAAAGATTTAAGTGTTTGAGAATATCCAATGTTTGCCAATACGGAAACAGGCCCACTTAAACGTTATTTTGGCTACTACAAACTAAAACAAATTTTTAGAGTGCAATTTGGCAGTGGCTTTAAAATTTTTTGTACATACACTTTGATATAGCCATTTTATTTCCAGGAATTCAACCTATGAATAAAATTATACAATGATGCAAAGATATTCTTTGCTGCATTTTTTTAGGGTGAAAACATAGAAAGGATCCCTATGTTCATCAATAGTGGGCAAAATAGATACATTTTTATACATCCCTACAATAAGATCTCAGAAAATACTTTAAAAGAATGGATTATATCTGCATATACTAATATAGGAAAATGTCTAAGATACATATGGAATGCAAACAGTTAAGTTCATAACAATGCATTCATACTATGATTCTGTTTTCAATTTTAATGGGAACATATAGATTACATCTAATTTTATCTATAATTTTTTGCACCTTTGTGAGTTTATCAATTAGGGAAACATACAAAGTCATATCTGTTTTTCCATTCATCAAGCCTTAAATATCTTACCAGGAGAAAACCTAGTATCTTCCTGATGCCTCCCACCTCCCTAGCATTAAATTGTAAGAGCATGGGGTCTTTCTCAAGCCTACTTCCAAATACCAGGCAGAGAGCATTGCAACATCTGACCAGTTCATCACCATCAGCACTTTTGTCTCTGCCACAGAGTGTTGCTCTTAAACATTGATCCCTATACAATCTGATGGTCATTCGTCCACTTCCGTATTTATGCCTGGGCTGGTACAGAGTCCCAAAGTCTGCAGTACTGACTGCTTTGCCCTCCAACAGTACAGATCTGTTAGTGCACACTCATATGCTCAGATCTTACGCCCAAATCATAGCAGTTTGCCAGAGCGTTAGGGCCGTTAGAGCTCCCAGTCTCAGCCACAGTTGGTGCGTGAAAGAGTTCCCATTCTTTCTGGGGATCCAAGCTCTGCTACAGAGCTGTGGTCAGCAATTCAAAGGACCTCCCCCACCTGACACACCATTCACAAGCAATCTCCTTCCCAATGACCACCTTCTGAGGTTCTTGGTGTCTTCTGATTCCAATAGATCTGAATGAGACAATCTCAAGTCACCAGAGAAGTCAGAACAACACAGAACCACAAAAATGAAGAGGTCAGAGGTCTGGCCTTTCTCCCATATTTGAATTTAACAATATTCTCACTAGCACCCTTGCATACCCCTCCACCAGGGCAATGGGTGGCTTACTTTTACATAACCACTTGAATGTTTCCTTAATAATAAAATTTCCTAAGTGTCATGTTGTCTTTAACTCTAGACATAGAAGCTAGCATACACACATGTATACACACCCACATGCACAACTTTATCATAAACATGGGTCTCTTTACTGACTATTTAGTTCTGTCGAACTGATTTATTACTGTGACAAAACCATACTGCTTTAATTACTATGGTTTTATAGTATGCTGATGTATGGTAGGGTATATTTATTCATATTTCAATGTTGTTTTCAAATATTCTTGCCTGTTTTGTCCAATTCATCTTTTTCTGGAACTTTAAAGACTTCTCACCAAGTTTTATAAAACACCATTTTAGGAACTTTAACTTTGTGTTCCACTGAGTTTTAAAAATAGTTTTTTCAACAATTGGCATCTTTAAGATATTGAATCATTCTTTCCAGGAACATAGTATATCTGTCTTTAGTCATTAGTACAGTTTCATGGTTGTCTTCAAACAGATCTTGTACCCTTCCTATTAGTTATTTTATAATTTTGTTACTACTGTGAATAGGACCGTTTATTATATTTGCTTACTGCAAATATTGATTAGGAAAGCTACTGGTCATTTTATGTTGATATTGTAAATAGCCACTTTACTATTCATTTATTGTTGTGGTTTTAAATTTTTCTTGAATTTTCTAGCAAGATATATTGGTTTATTAAAGGTGAAAATTGGCCTCTTTGCCAATCCCTGTAGCTTTTATTCAATGATTGTCTTCTTGCTATATTGGCTGTAATATACACCACTAAATAGTATTGGGTATGGCAAGCATTCTTGTCTTATTTTTGGGTGTTTCTGTTAGAAATGTTTTAGCTATGAGTAACTCAACTAAAGTTTCCCTTCCCTCTCTGGTCTCTTCTTTTATAATTAGGAGTCCGTAAGTTGCTGGTTATGATACAACTGCTTAATAAAACTGCCAAAACTGAGTCAAGCTGTTTAAATTTTTCTCTGCTTCACCGTTACTATGTCGTTTTTTTTCCTTTAGGCTCCTTACTTTTTGGTTGCAACATGGCTCTTTCTCATAATCAAGGCAAAAAGATGAAAGACAAGTAGGGACTGTGTGGTACCACCTTTTATCAAGAAAGTGAAAGACGCATTCTCAGAATGCACAGGAGACTTCCACCAACAATTAAGCAAACAGAACTTGATTATATGATCAGCCCTAACAGCGACAGAGTCTCAGAAAATGAGTATTCAACTAGACCTTGACCCCTAGAAAGGACATTGATGTTTTGCTAGCAAAAAAAATGGGTAATGAATAATGGGTAGACGACTAATACTGTCTGCCACACTGACTTTCTAAGGGATGTTTAGTGTTTCGGTAATTGTTAGGATGTGTACTGTAATTTTGTGATACAGAGTTTTATCAGCCTGAAGGGCTGTTTTCTATTTTTAACTTGATGAGGTTTTTTAAAATCAGAAATGAATGTTAAATGCTATCAAAACCCTTGTGGCGTCTATGAGAAGATAATATAATGTATTTGTTTTTTCAATTAATATGTTAATTTCGAGTAATAGATTCCAATTGTTGAATCATTCTTGCAATCCTAGGATAAACCAAGCTTGGAATGTGGTTATTCTGTTAATCCATTATTGCATTTAATTTGAAAATAGCACAGTCATATTTTTTGCATTGATACTCACAGTGAAATTGATCTATTTTTTCTTTATGCTATTCTCATCCAGTTATTTTCATGAGAGTTATGTAGCCACATAGAATGATTTAGGGAACTTCCTTTTCCATTTGGATAGTGTCAATAGAATTCTCTGTCCCTAAAAGATTTGAAAGGACTCTTCTTTCCAATAATTTGGGATTGGTTGCCTTCTTAAGGTGATGAAACTATGTTTTCTGTTTTCCCTTGTTTCTTAATATCTTCAAGTTTTCTGTGTCTTCCTGAGATAGTGGGTTTTTTGGTTTGTTTTTTTTTTTTTTTTGGCTTCTGGAGTGATATGCTTTATCTTCAATTTCTTTTCCTAATATATGTATTTTCTTAAAAACTGGACTCTAAATACAGTCATGCACCAAACAATGATGTTTCAATGACAGACCACATATAAAACTATGGTCCCAATAACATTAAAATGTCATGTTTTTACTGCACGTTTTTTATATTTAGATGTTGCTCGATACACAAATACTTACCTTGTGTTATAATTGCCTACAGCTTTCAGTACAGTAACATGCTGTACAGTATTGTAGCCTAGGTGTGCAGTAAGCTACACCATCTAGGTTTGTGTCTATGATGTTGGCACAATAACATTGCCTAATGCCACATTTATCAGAATGTATCCCCTCATTAAGTGACACAGGGCTGTATTTCTTCATCAGTTTTGATGTTCTGCTCACATTTTCATTTTTCCCAAATAATCAACATTTATTTATCCATTGAATTATTTAATTTTTAAATTCACATTAATAGTAGAGGGCATTTATTTTTATTTTATTTTGTTATTTTTAATAGTGCATGCTTGTTGTTTTGTGCTACCTAGCATCCAGCCACCCCTTTAATTTTCAGGTTAGCATATGTTGTGTGGGTCCCAGTGGACTGGCCTTGTCGTTTCTCCTTGCCTCAGGATAGTTATGGAATGTCCATGACATAGACTTAGCCAATTCAATGTTCTTGTCCTAGATTTTGAATATTGAAGGAGGAACAAAGTGTAGGGACAGTTGAAGTGTTTACAGTGGTAAGGGCAATGATGTGGAGAGTCCAGAGGTGAGGGCTGCAGCAAGACTACAGTAGTGGCAAGTGTCTAATAATAGCAATGCACAATATGACACACGAACTAGACCTTGACCATCTTTCCTGATGTCTGACCTGGACTTTGTTGCATCCGACCTGGTTTTCCAGCCTATAGTTGATTCTGTAAGCTCCCTGCTATCCTTCCAATACACTTCTCTACTGCTTAAAAGAGTCATAGTAAGTTCTGTTGCTTGCAATCAAGAAGTTTTTAGTAGTAATTTATAATTTCCTGTTTTATAGCTAAATGTTGTCTATAAAAATTCTCCTTTATGGAAATTCATGGAGATTATTTTTCTTTGGGGCCTAACATAGTCAAATTTTATTAACAGTACATTGTTTGCTTATTCTCAGTTTATTAAACACAAGATGTTATGTATCTCACTTGTTTCTAATACAATTCAAGTCTTTTTTTTTTTTTCCTATTTGGTTTATTAGTTTCTGAGATAAGTGGGTTTAGGTCTTAGATTGTTGTTGTAAATCTGGCCAGGTCCTGACCATCTCATTGGAGTATTTTCA
Organism: Pongo pygmaeus; assembly: GCF_028885625.2. Taxonomy (NCBI): domain Eukaryota; kingdom Metazoa; phylum Chordata; class Mammalia; order Primates; family Hominidae; genus Pongo; species Pongo pygmaeus. Next base: position 24,238,800 of record NC_072380.2, on the reverse strand, counting down.
AATGTTAGTATCTGTAGGCGTTTCTCTTGGACCAGCTTCTCCAGGGAAGCATCTTCCAGTTCCTTGCCAAGAGATACGTAAGGCTGGCTGCCAGCATGCTGGATGAAGAGTATTAAAAGAGGGCCAAGAACATCCCCACTAGAGATATATGTTCTTTCAATCCTCCTACTTGTTATACAACGCTTAACCTCTGGCCAAAGACAGGGCATCCTCACCTCTCCATAGGAATAATGTCCTGTGTCTTCTGAAGTATTTAGGAAAGTGAGAATCTAGTTATTTGGGAAAGCAGGAGGTATGCTAAGGTTTAACTAATTATTACGCAGACTTCAACCCCCTGATTTTAGTGGTGTCTCTCGCTCCTTCCTGCCCAGCTTTTCCAAGGTTCTATGATTCAAATAGCCTTGCTTCTAATTTTCATTTCCTCCACAGGCCCTCCAATGCATTTCAGCTTTCTTCAAAATGCAAAACAGGTCCCACTTATCCAACTGCTTTATTTCGTCCCAAATCCACTGACATCTCTAATTCATGGTCTCCCTCAGCTCTCTTTCTCTTTGGAGAGAGAGCGAGAGAGAGAGCGAGAGAGACAGCGAGAGCGAGAGAGAGACAGCGAGAGCGAGAGAGACAGCGAGAGCGAGGGAGAGACAGCGAGAGCGAGGGAGAGACAGCGAGAGCGAGGGAGAGACAACGAGAGCAAGAGAGACAGCGAGAGAGAGAGAGAGACAGCGAGAGAGAGAGAGACAGCGAGAGCGAGAGACACAGCGAGAGCAAGAGAGACAGCGACCGAGAGAGAGAGACAGCGACCGAGAGAGAGAGACAGCGAGAGAGAGACAGCGAGAGCGAGGGAGAGACAGCGAGAGCGAGGGAGAGACAGCGAGAGCGAGGGAGAGACAGCGAGAGCGAGGGAGAGACAACGAGAGCAAGAGAGACAGCGAGAGAGAGAGAGAGACAGCGAGAGAGAGAGAGAGCGAGAGCGAGGGAGAGACAGCGAGAGAGAGAGACAGCGAGAGCGAGAGAGAGACAACGAGAGCGAGAGAGAGACGAGAGCGAGAGAGACAGCGAGAGAGAGACAGCGAGAGAGAGACAGCGAGAGCGAGAGACAACGAGAGCGAGCGAGAGAGAGAGACAGCGAGAGCGAGCTATATAGATAATGGATATATAATGAGGTTTTTAAAGTAGGTTTTTATTAGGGAAGGGAGATGTTTCTTTAGTTTCTTTCTTGCTCTCTTCTTGTCTTCTTTTGTAGTAATAGTAGTTTTATTTTCTCTTTTCCAGTTTATATAGTTTTTTTTCTCTGAAGGTCAGACAGGGCTGAGAATAACTAAGAAAGAAAGGCACCTGGGGTGTAACACGTAAGGAGGCACATGCTGTCAAGTCCTAACCCTGCTCTTCGTGACCCTGAGAAAGAATGCCTCCTCATACCTTACAACCTAGCTACCTGCCTTTCTTACCCTGCTCCTGACTGTGCTGAAGGCATTTCCTTGTCTACAGTGCAGTTAAAGTAGAGAACCAAACAGAAAATCATAGATAGCATTACTGGTCTCAGAAGTCAGATGACGGAATTGGAGCCTGCCAGTGTAGCTGGAAGTGAATGGAGTTTAAGAAAGTTTAAGAAAGAAAGGAGTCACAGAGGAGGACCTACAAAATCTGCATGCAAACTTCCCCCAAATTATTTGTGGACCCTGAACAATGTACGCATGGGATGAGGCTCCAAGGAGCCCAAGACAAGATTCAACGCCCCTCAGGGAATTATAACAGGATCCAAAGTCTCTAAAACACATAATCTATAATATTCAGATAAAGTATCTTTAGATTTGCAAAAACATGACCTATAATAAAGAGAAAAAAGAGTTAACAGGAATAAAACTACAAATGTCCCCCAATGCTCCAGATCAAGTTAAGAAATAAGGACTTTAAAGTAAATGATAAATACGTTATAGAAGCTATAGAAAAACATTGGGCAAAAAAATGGGAAATTTCAGGACAATATAGAACTTCATATACTCTAACTATATTCCATATATTGAAACTAAATAAGAACAAAATGAAAATTATAAAATTATTATTTTATTTTACTTTAAGTTCTTGGATACATGTGCAGAACATGCAGGTTTGTTACATAGGCATACACGTGCTATGGTGGTTTGCTGCATCCATCAACCTGTCATCTACATTAGGTATTTCTCCTAATGCTATCCCTCCCCTACCCCCCCACCCGCCAACAGGCTCCGGTGTGTGATGTTCCCCTCCCTGTGTCCATGTGTTTTCATTGTTCAACTCCCACTTATGAGTGAGAACATGTGGCATTTGGTTTTCTGTTCTTGTGTTAGTTTGCTGAGAATGATGGTGTAGCAACTGAAATGAAATATTTGTTGGACGGTATTTTAAGCAGACTGGACACAAAAGGAGAAAATACCAGTTAAAACTTGAAGACAAGTCAACAGAAAATTTTCAAATTGAAGCACATTAAACAATAAATAATTGTAAAATGGTAAGAATTAAAGCATTCAATGACAAGCAGGTGATTGTTAAGTTGTTTAACACATGTGTAATTGTAATCCCAGAAAGAGACGGCAAAGGCAATAGGGCATAAAAAAGACTTCAAAAAATTTTGCCTGATTTTTTTTCCAAAAGTGTTCAAAAAACAGCACACCGCTAATCCAGGAAGCCTAAGCAGTTTAAATACAAAGAAAACCACACATAGGCACATCATAGTCAAACTGTGAAAAAACAAAAAGAAAAGAAAAATCTTAAAAAAAATACAAGGGAAAGGGGCACATGACATTTGGAGGACTAATAACAGTAATAAAGCTAACTTCTCCCCAGAAACTATGGAGGCCACAAAACAAGAGAACATTATCTTTAAAGTGCTGAGAGAAAAGAACTGTCAACCTAGAATTCTATATCCAGGGGAAAAATACTTCAACAATGCAGACAACATAAAATCATTCCTGGATAAAAGCTTAGAGACTTTGTTCTCCACAAACCACATTACCAAAAAAATGCTAAAGAAAGTTCTTCAAAGCAAGGTAAAATAAAATATCAGATAGAAATATAAATCTATAGGAAGGAATAAAGAACAATCGAAATGATCAGTATGTAAGAAAAAATAAAGAACTAGTTTTCTTTTTAAAAAAAATTCCTTAAAAGTCAGTTGGCTCTTGGAAGGCAAAAATAATAACATTACATAGGATTTATAATTTATAGCAATAAAATATATGACAGCACAAAAAACAGAAGTGTAAATTGAAACATTGCTGTAAGACTCTTACTTCATAAGTGAAATGATATTATATTAATTCAAGGTATACAGTGATAAATTAGGGGTTTATATTATCTCTAGAATGAACACTAAAATAAAATTCATAGAGGTCCTGAGAAATCAAGAAGTCATCCTGGATCACGAGGTGTCAACCAGCAATGCCTTGAGCACCAGTGATATCATCCCAGCCCTGGATCTTCCTACCAAAGCATTAGGTCATGGCCTAAGCCTTTTTATCCTGGTTAGACTCCTGAAAAAGGTGTCTATATGTAAAGAGAAAGAAGTAGGGGCATATGAGGCATTTAAGAAACCATCTTATTTCAGTTATTCTGTGAATGATACCCAGTTCACATTCTGATGGCCCTCTGTGATCTGCATAATTGTATTGCATTGTGGTTGGCATGTAATTTCTGGAGGCAGTTGGAAGAATCAGAGAAATCTTGGACATTGCTCCAGTGGTGTATGAGAACCATTCAGTTCTAGCCAGAATAAGTTTGCTTAGTGGGACCAGCCTGTACCACTTGAGTATGAGTCAGCTATACTCAGACACATGCATAGGTGAAGTATATCTAGTCACTCTGCACACATGTGCCTTAGGCACTAACACAGTAGTAGTTTGGGAAGCTTCAAATATGCCTTAGTCAACTGGTTCACAGAAAGTAGCAAGGAAATAAACATTTTTTTAGTTTAGGGACTCTTATGCAATCAAAAAGTAGTTCCAATGAAAGCTATGATCTAAGGAAAAAGAGTGCTTTGTTGTAAAGTGGAGTAGCACTAAAAGTAGTTACAGGGACACTAGCTAACTTTGGGAAGCATTACAGATGCCTGATTTATCAGAGTCAAGAGTGAGTTAAGAGATATCATTGAGGAGCTTTAACAGTGGTAGTATCTTCAAATTTGCTTCTATATAGGTCTGCAATTATGATTATGTGTGTGAATTACAATATGTGTGCATTAAAAACATAGAACTATGGGTCATGAGTGGAAAACAAATGAACATTTTATCAATTTGTGTCTGTTGGAATTAAAGCCAGAAAAGGAAAATGAAATTCTCTTCTTCTCCTCTCTCCCTCCCACTTACAAAGCATTGTTTGGTCCTTGCTCTCAAGACAAAAGATGACACTCTTGAATTCCCATTATGGATTAAATATTGGGATGCTGCTCATTTATAACTATTACTTATAGCTATCTTCCCTAAAAAGCTAACTAGTTCCAAAATTTTATTCCCTAATTTGGGGAAGGAGGTAGGGTTCTCACTTAGGTCTTATTAGAAAAAGTCCTACGTCCTCTGTTAACCAGAACCTTAACTTGAATCCTTGAGAAAGTGTTCTTAAGGACTGGTTCTTAAAGAAATCATCTTCCTCAAGAAGTTGTTTTTCATCCTCCTTTTACACATGATATTAGAGTTTTCAGTGTATTTTAGAAAGAACACTGGAATGACAAACACAGTCTGAGAATGTGGATTATATCTCTGCTCCACCTTTCTGCCTTTCCCTGTGTGAGTTTGGGCAATTCTCTGCATTTTTCTGAATACCTGTTTTCTTATCTGTAACATGAAGATTTTCCATTTAAGCAGTGATGCTCAAACCCTTTCAGGTCATATATTCTTTTGAGATAGGTAAACCTTTCAACAGAATAATGCACAAAGCTGGACAAATGTTTCTCCTCTTACGTTTTCTCATTATTTCCTAGAGGCTGGCATATTCTAAGATCACGCTAATCATGAAACAGACATTTTTATAATTTAATCATTTGGTTGATAAGGGAGCTCAGTGTCTCATTGTCTTTAGGTATTTCACCCAGAAGCCAGGATTCCTGGTGTCTTGCCTTTCATTCTCCTCTGTGTACAAAAACTGGTTCCTTTTCCTCTCCAGAAGAGAACTAGAGAATAATCATGAACTAGACGAAACACCAAAACAAACAAGGAGATGAGAACTTTGGAGAAAGAGAAGAGGTTGAAGTGACCGAGGAACTGAGAGACAAAGGAAACAGAATAATGCTATTACTGTTGACAGAGATGGGCCTGCATGGAGTGCCCCAATTATCAAGAGAGACCCTTTTTTTCTAAACAGGAAATAGACTGACCAATTTCTCATCACTCCTTGAACCCCATATGGGTTGGACAACATCACTTGAACCTTATTCATCAAGGATATTTATGTGTATGTGTATGTATGTGACCTGATTCTACTCTTCTTTTCCTCAGGAGATCCCTAGATTCCTATGTGGAAGACCAGGATTCAAAGAGAGCTATATGTGAAACCCACCACCAAGTTGCTTTTCTGGATTTTCCAACTTCTTCTGCCTACACATCACACATTTACACTTTTAAATCCAGGGGTTCACAGACCCCTAATGTCCACTTATGTCTCTCAGAATATAGGAATTAACCTATATTAGATAATAGGTTAATTCCTACTTTTTCTAATATCCAGAGTCTATGCCTATCTTTGCATAGACTTCTTTGAAGTAGAAAAGTTAGGTTTTTATGTATGGAGAAAATAAACACAAAGAGACAAAATAACTCTGTTCAATAACACATATGGCAAATGGAGATCACTGATCACTTAAGCTCAGAGAATTGTGCTCACCTTCATTGCTTGAACTAACTTTGCCACTTCTGAAAAAGAAATAAAGAAAAATATGGGGATTCATACTGGACAGAATTTAAGCCAACTAGAGTTGAACCAGGGAGAGCAATGAGCTGAATATTCAATAAAAATCCCAGATGACAGTCCAGGTTTTTTCCAAGGAGATCAACAACTCCAGTCACCAGAGCCCTCACTGGAGTGGCCAGTCTATCTCCCTACTCTACCCTGCACATTTAATCAGTACCTGTGTGTTCCAAGGTCAATATTCTTTTTGGGAACTAAATTTCATTCTGAAGGATTTCAAATGCAACAAAAGTTGATCCACTGCAAAGATAAAAGAGCTGCTTAACAGCTGTGATAAAGGAAATTAAAACAATTGGACATGCTTTCTACTGGGAATTAAGCTGTTTTCACTAAGATCCACACGTACTGGTGCACTAGAAGAGCTGACAACAAACAAATGGAAATAAATGTTGAAGAAGCAAAATCTACCCTTACATTTAGAACTTAGAAAAAAAAGGCAAAACACTTTGAGAAAGAAGCCAATTTCTATTTTTAAAAGTCTTACTTCCCTCTTGAAGGAAATCAATTGCTCCAAAAATTCCTGTAAAACTCCTCAGTTTTTTTTTTGGCATAGAAATACAAATCATTTTGTAATGTCAATGATATCAACTCTTGTAGGTTTATTAATTATTTTTATAAAATACAGTCAAAAGTCAAAACAAAAGTTACAGAGTAACTGATTAGTTATTGTTCATTGGACTAGCGTATATGTATCAGGCAGGGTCTTGAAAGAACTAATCATCACATTTTACACACCAAATGTGATAATTGAAGAGAATTGAATAAAGAAGGTACTTACACGATATATTAGTCAAGTTTCTCTAGAGAAACAGACCAATAATATATATGTGCGTGCTTGTGTATGTTTTATATGCACTTTAATTACATAGCCTGAAGGTAATTTTATACAATATATAATATGTATATACACATATATGAGATTTATTACAATGACTTGGCTCATGCGATTATGAAGGCTAAGAAGTCCCAAGATCTGCATCCAGTGAGCTGGAGGCCCAGGACAGCCTATTTGTAGTTCCCGTCTGGGACCAAAAGCCTGAGAGCCAAATGTGTAAGTTTCAGTCCAAAGCCAGCAGGCTCCAGGCCCAGGAAGAACCAATGTTTCAGAATGAGTCTGAAGTCAAGAAAGCACTAATGCCACAGCTCAAGGAGTCAGGCAGGAGGAGTCTCCTATTATGCCATCTTTTTGTTTTATTCAGGCCTTCAGCTGATTGGATGGGATTCACCCATATTAGGGAGGCTCATCTGGTTTATTCCACCAATTCAAATGTCAATCTCACCCAGAAACACCCTCACAGACATACAGAATAACTTTTGAACAAATGTCTGGACACCCTATCTCCCAGTAAGCTGACACACAAAACTAATCACACAAGGTATTGATTGAGTTTAAGAAAACCAAGTGCCCTGGAGTTAGAAATAATATACATATCCTGGTCCATGAGCAGTGAAAAACCATTACAACTCCTGGGCCTGAAAGAGGGACACCTTAGCACATCCTAGAGAGTTTAAGGGATACCTAGGAACCGAAGTTTTTGACAGGGAAGGAGCAAAGGAATAAATACTTCTAGAGATCAATTTCCCCCATCATAGAACAAGATAGAAAAGAATGGATATTGAACATGGATAAGTAACATATATATTGCTGGCCTAAGGCAAGAGTCATATGTGCATTCTAGAACCCAGTTGGTAGCTTGAATTATAGCAATGAAATACAGGTACTGAGGCCTCATCCACATTTATCAAATAAGAACTTATGAGGCTGGATGCCAGAGATGAGTATGTATTTCAAGATTCTACAGGCGATTCTTTCCTACATCTCTGATTTAAGGACACTCTCTTGAAAGCTGCTTGTTTTCATCTTTATCTAGTTTTGGGGATCACTTCCTATTTCTAAAGCCAGCCACATGTTGAGTATCCATGATATGAAATGCTTGGAACTGGAAGTATTTAGAATTTTTTGGATTTTGGAATATTTGCATATATACGAGGTATTTTGAAGACAGAACTCAATCTAAATACAAAATTAATTTATGTTTTATATATACCTTATACACATCAATTGAAAGTAATTTTATACAACAGTTTTAATACCTTTGTGCATGAAACACAGTTCGTGCACATCAGAAAGCAAAGGTGTCACTATCTCAGCCACCCGTGTGGACGATCTGTAGTTGTTTGGCATCACTATTTTTCCTAACCCTGAATTTATATGCTACTGATAAGCAATAAGTTCTTACACTTATTCACATGTAAGTACTTAACACAGTAAAAAATATGACATACAGGCCGTGAGCAGCGGCTCATGCCTATAATCCCAGCATTTTGGGAGGCCAAGGCAGGCGGATCACGAGGTCAGGAGATGGAGACCAGCGTGGCCAACATGGTAAAACCCCATCTCTACTAAAAATACAAAAAATTAGCCAGGTGTGGTGGCATGTGCCTGTAGTCCCAGCTACTCAGGAGGCTGAGGAAGGAGAATCGCTTGAACCCAGGAGGCAGAGGTTGCAGTGAGCCGAGATTACGCCATTGCACTCCAGCCTGGGTGACAGAGAGAGGCTCTGTCTCAAAAAATAATAAAATAAAAATATTTATAAATATATATATATAACATACCATTAATACAGGAAATAAAAATGTGTTCAGGGTAACTAACCAGCACAGTGTCATCCCCAGAGTACCTGCATCAGCTGTTAGACAACAGCGACAACAGGCAATGGCAGACTTTCAGTCTCCACCTACAACGCTGGGTTTTAGTAAAAAGGTTACTGTACACTGGATTTTCATTTTAGGTGAGAAGAAACATCAGAAGCAGTTTAGGAATGAGGAAGCATTCTGCTGGGTGGTTTTAAATTTTTCCTCCAGAGTCACTGGTCTTATTAACAATGGTTTTTGTCTTAGACATCTCTGACTTTATAAACTGACATGACTTCTTGTTCTGTTATGAATGCTTGCTGCTCTAGCCCTTCACTAAGCCCTTGATACTTTTTCACCACGTTGTCTATAGGCACATTTTCTGCAGTGTAAACGATGTCATCTTCATCATCGCTATTATCACAATCACCTTGATTCAGAACCATTTAGGCTATTTTACCACCAACCAATGAATGAACAACTGGAGCCTCATTGTTGAGGTTAAAAACTTCTTTGGTGTAATCCCAGCATCTTGGGAGGCTGAGGCAGGTGGATCACGAAGTCAGGAGTTCAAGATTAGCCTGGCCAAGGTGGTGAAACCCTGTCTCTGCTAGAAATACAAAAAATTAGCCAGGCATGGTGACGGGCACCTGTAATCCCAGCTACTTGAGAGGCTGAGGCAGAAGAATCGCTTGAACCCAGGAAGCAGAATTTGCAGTGAGCCGAGATCACGCCACTGCACTCCAGCCTGGGTGACAGAGCGAGACTCCGTCTCAAAAAAAAAAAAACCAAACAAAAACTTCTTTGGTATCCACTTCTTCCAGATTACTAATGGACTCTGAAGGTATAATGTTTGCTTACATAAGAAGGTAAGACATCGTTTTTTTTCTTACTTGAAAGGCAGAATCCTTCAAAGCTACCACATTGTTCATCATAACCAAACAGTCTCAGATCAGAGGTTGTCCAAGGCATATACAACTATGTCTTCAGTCGTGCTGTAAGTGTTGCAACACCATATATGGCATCTTTCATGCTAAACTGTTTGAAAACCTTTTATGCCCATGCCTCTGTTCCCTGTTGTTAGCATGCTGTTCAAGAAAGTGTCTTCTATATTTACTCTTCATTGATCTGAGAGTATCCTGGTCACATGGCTGAATTAATGAAGTCACATTTGGGGAAAAGTACATAAGTATTTTTGATGAGAATATCAGCTAGAGGATGAGAACAGTTTTCAAGTAATAACAGAATATAGCAGTCATTATCCGGTCCAGCTTCCCAGCAGTCAGCACAAGCTGCTAGTACATAATGTTTGTGGAAACAGTAAGAAAAGATATCCAGCCAAGTTTGGTGGCTCATACCTGTAATCCCAGCATTTTGAGGGCCAAGGTGGTAGGATCACCTGAGTACAGGAGCTCAAGACCAACACCTGTGCAACATAGTGAGACCCCATTCTCTACAAAAAAAATTATCCAGGCATAGTAGCATGTGCCTATAGTACCAGCTATTCAGGAGGCTGAGGCGGGAAAATTACTTGAGCCTGAGAGTTTGCGGCTCCAATGAGCTGTGATCACATCACTGCACTCCAGCCTAGGCAACACAGTGAAACCCTGTCTCAAAGAAAAATAAAAATAAAAGATGTCCTTGGTGATCCATATCTTTTGTCAGAACAATAATGGACTGGTAGAAATTCACTCCATGGAAACAGGAAAGATGCAAGCTTTTGCCCATCACACCAATTAACACTTAGGCATGCCTGCCTGCTGCATTAGCACATCTCAGCAGTAAAGCTGTCCTTGGCATCCTTAATTCCTATAGGGGATGTCTCATCAGCTGTAGTCAGTGGCTTTCTGCGGCAATAACACCAAAACAGTGATGCTTCATTGCATTATAAACTTGTTCTGGCATCATATTTTCATCAACGGCAAACTCATCCATGAGTTTTTCTACTGTTTCATAATTAGTACATGCTTTATCACCACAAGTCTTAAAAAACAGAATATCATGTCTTTCTTTAAATTTCTGCAGTCAGTTTGCTGAATACTTACAGTTCCCTTCAATCTTGAGTTCCTTGTTATAGATCTTTGCTTGTTTCATGATCACTATACAATTAAGTGCCATGTATTCACTGCAATGCTGATGGATCTACTCTTTCGACACACAATGGAGATCTTTGTTTTTAGCTTTATGCAGTGTTGTTCTATTTTTCATTGATTTCTCTACATCACTTTCAGCATAAAACTATAAAACCATGTACTTCTGTTTCCTCAAGTCATACAGAGCGGTCATTCCAACACCATACTCTCCTATGAGGTGTTTTACACTTATACCACTGTCTGATTTCTCCTACAGCTTGACTTTCTGTACTATACATCATCATAAATGCTTCCTCTTTTCTTATCATCATTACCCATATGGATATTTGTAGACATTTTCAACAATGTTTTTATACCACAAAGAAGACAATAAGAAAAAAAAAAAAAAACCCACAATGAGTAATGCGTATAGGTCTTGGCCCCATGTGGATCATCATCGTGAACCTACCATTGGCATTTCCAGCCTGCACACATACCATTTTATTACACTTCTGGGGCATGTTTGCATGGGGGAATCTGGGCATGCACAGAAAAAATATATCATAGCCGAAGGGGACTGGGAGGGCCTTTTTTCCCTTAAGAATGCTGAATCAATTGTGTGATATGCACCTGTGTTTTGACTGTGACCCATCACATGAGGTCAGGTGTGAAACTTGCCACTTGTGACATAATGTCAGTGCTCACAATCTTTCAGATTTTAGACCATTTCAAATTTTGAATTTTCAGATTAGAGGTGCTCAACCTCTAATTCTATATAAGAATTATTGTTTCCCCAATAATATTATTCTTTGGGAGATATTATTGGAATAGTATTGTTTCCCAAATTTTTAGCATCATGTGTTTACATGATGCTAAAAAAATTCTTTTTTCCACTAAGTTGACTACATTATTGATGTGTTATCTTTTATGTACATACGGTCCAAGTCATCTTAGTGAGAAATTTACATGATCGTAGAAACAGCATGTGTGCATACTTTGTCCATTATAATTATGCTCCCAGTACAAGAACTTCCCTAAATTTGGAAATCAGAGTCAGCAATCAATCGTTGCATTCAGGAAAAATTTCTCAGCTCATCATTTTATCTAAGAATCTGTTAGTCTGAAGTGATACCTTCTGCTAGTTCTTTCCTGGATCCTGGTTTTTTTGTTTTTTGTTTTTTGTTTTTGTCGTTGAATCTTTAAAAAGGCTGCAGTTTCATTAGACCTTCTGGAAAGAGGTCTTGAAAACATGCTCTGCATACATGTGACTGTGGAAATCATAATGAGAGGATAAATAGAGTATCTTTAAAATACAAATCCATAGGTGAGTGCTTTTATGTGTTATCCCAGTAAGTCTGTGCAACTTTTCCAAATCATAGTCATCATTAGGCTATTTTCAAGATGACAAACTTGCTAATCAGAGATTAAGTAATTTTCCTCAGGTCTCACATGTATTAAGTAGCCAGAACTATGGTATTCATAGCCTGTAGTCTTTTGCCTATTCTATACCCCTGCTCATTAAGTCAGAAGGCTGGGGAGAAGGCTACATTGGCCACAAAGATGGCCTTTAGGATTTGGGAAGCATTTTCCCATACCTCCGGCAACAACTAGATTTCTTTTGTAGTATCTGTAAGGTGGGACATACAGGAAGTTTCTCTGTTTGGCCAACAGCTGATTTCAAATTGGATTTCATGAATTACGCACACCAAGGAGCACAGGGTCGTGGCACAGCAAACTCTACCTCCTGAGAAAATGCCTCAGTCCAACCCTCGAGCTGAAAATGTCAAAGAGATCTCAACTGCCAGCACTAATAGCAGATCCATGCTACACAGTAGGGTAAACAGGTGACAGGCACAAAAATGAAGGAGGAAATTAGCAGAAGCCCATCATTTCAGAGAAAGTATGTAAACATGTACATAATACCAATAATCCTTTTAAATCCATGATCATTTAATTTTATCATGATTGAGAAGTAATCACTTTGAAGACATTGATGCGTGCCTTCCTGAAATCCTGCAGTGCATGCAGTTATAATACAAATATAGGTTTACAATATTTACTGTCTTGAGAAGTAGTAAATGGTACAGGAAAAATGAACAATCTGAACAGACAAACTTGATCTGTCTTGGTGCTTCCATTTACTTGCTGTAAGACCTTGAATGAGTTACTCCACCTTTCTGGGCTTTATTTTCTTCACCTGAATCAAGGTTATAGTTATAAAAGCAACACTTATTTTTTCCTATGTGTCAGAAGCTCCTTTAGATGTTTTACATGGATTAATTCATGTAATGATCACAATAACCTTATAAACTAGACCCAATTATTATTTCTGTGAGTACCAGAGTCCAGATCCAAATATAAGCTTTTGTTGCCTCCAAAGACCAGCTCTTACTATCTAAATGCCTATACCATTTGGGGTTTGTAATCATTAAGATAATATATTTAAATGCCTATTAATAATCAATAAAGGTGAGTTTCTTTTGGTAAAAGAAAATCATGGATGCCTTCCCTGGCCCCTTACCCCCACTTTATTCCATACTCAAAGAGTAATCTTGCTGTGGATCAATTAATTTTAAGGGTACTGATTGATCTTCAGTTTTTCCAAGAGTGGGACCATAATGGAGTATATATAAATAACTCTATTTTAGGGGAAAATTACACTTTATCTTGCTGATTGAAATACTCTTCAGTAGCACTGTTTACATTGGAGAAATTGAATTAAGAGAATATTTTCATTTCTATTTATTATTTTGGTATACTGTGCCTCGTGATGCATTGAAGAATTAAAATGAAAACCAAAATAATCTACAGACATTCAGTTCATAATGGTGTTTCTTTAGTAAGCTCTGTTAAGACTTGCCCTGGTTCTTTACACTAATACACGGAGAGATACGGATAGATGACACTCACAAGAACAACAATAAAACAGAAGGCTGATCATTCTCATTGGAGGTATAATAAATCGCTGGTGTGGCATCAAATTTGCAACACTCTCAGAAAAAGCTGAGAGATCAAAAGGTTAAAAAAAATGAGAAAATGGTAGAAATACAGGAATGCTTAGTGAACCAAAATACCAATGCCCCTAAAGAATATACAGTCGATTCTTGTTATTTGTGGTACTTATATTCTATAAAGTGGCTATGAACCACTGAATAATAAACCAGTACTCCTCAGTAAAATACATGGTTAGGTTTCTGCCCTGTGAACCTCTAGTCACAACATCTTCACCAACCCATCAGTACATAATTTTGTTTTATGTGTGTCTCTGTTTAAAGACATTTTGTTCACTATATAATTTTTATTAACTTTGAGCTCACAGCCAACAGCGTTACAACTCATGTCTGGAAAAAGAAAAAATCTTATCTAAGATGCACAATTCCTCCATTAATCATCTTGCAGTCTTCCTGCACATGGGAACACCAGACATACTTGAGTATAATGTTTGGAGACCATTTTAAATGGAGAAATTAACAAGGAAAAGCACAAAAATGTAAAAAAAAAAAAAATGTGGCACTAAATATACTGAAAAAAACTGAAAGTTTTCACTGGTAAGCACATGTGCACATCTGCAAATGACCGTGAAAGCACTGCAAGTATTATTTGGGGATTACAAGTAAATTTTATCAAGTAAGCAAATTCACAAATACACAGTGTATGAGTAACGAAAATTGGCTGTATAAGAATGTATTACAGGATGGGCACGGTGGCTCACGTCTGTAATCCCAGTACTTTGGGAGGCCGAGGAGGGCGGATCACGAGGTCAGGAGATCGAGACCATACTGGCTAACATGGTAAAACCCCATCTCTACTAAAAACACACACACACACACACAAAATTAGCCGGGCGTGCTGGCGGGCGCCTGTAGTCCCAGCTACTCGGGAGGCTACGGCAGGAGAATGGTGTGAACCCGGGAGGCAAAGCTTGCAGTGAGCCGAGATCGTGCCACTGCACTCCAGCCTGGGAGACAGAGCGAGACTCCGTCACACCAGCATGGCACATGTATACATATGTAACTAACCTGCACATTGTGCACATGTACCCTAAAACTTAAAGTATAATAATAATTAATTAAATAAACAAATAAATAAATAAAATAATGTATTACTTTCTAAGTAACGGAGCTATAATACGGTGACATTTATTCAAGTAAAACACTTCTGTATGAAATTGAGAAAGCTTGTCACATCCCAATGAAATCAAAGACAACATGGACTGTTTCACACTTTCTGGCAAAATATCTGAGCTACAGTCTTATAAGGAGTATAAAAACAAATAAACAAAACACTAAGAAAAAATATTCCCAAAAGAATAATGGGTAAAGGACATAAAGTGTTCAAATGGAGAAAAAATAAATAACAAGTAGGAATAAAGTGATTCAAACTCAGTAATAATCAGAAAATACAAATGTGTTGCTCACAAAATTATCAACACAAATATTAATACCAAATGTCAGCAAGGCTGTGGAGAAATAAGCCTCACGTAAATTTTTTGTCTGAGACATCAATAAGAACAATTTTGATAGGAAATTTAAGAATGTGAATTAAAAAACAAAAAAGCCTTTTGAGCTAACCGTATTTCTTATAGAAATAGAGCCATTAATGAATATAAATGTAGTATTATATTCATCAAATTTTTTTATAATAAGAAATTTGAAATTCCATGAATGCCCAACATTGAATTCGAATACATTAGAAGATGGAATATTACTTAATCATTTACAATTATTGTAGAGGATTCATATATAAATACATCTTTAATCCAAACGCACTGAAATTATACATAGCAAAACCATGAATATACTTATGTGCAATGCAAATGTATTTATACACATATATAAACACATACCAGTATAACCAAATATAATTATGCATATAAATATTGCTGCACATCATGGATATATATGTATATATAATATCCACAGACACTATCAAAATGTTAACAGAAATTATTTCTAAAATTTGGGTAACAAGTGATTTTTACTTTCTTCTTAATGTTTTACTGAATTTTCTAAATGTTTTAATGTATATATATTTAATGTATCTAAATGTTTTAATGTATCGCTTTCCATAATTCAAGAGGAGATGTAATTTTAAAAAGGTGAGTAATAAAAATTATTTGAATTTAAGAAGAAAATTTAACTGGTATGACACTGCCCAAACTGTAGCCTGCTGCTTAAGATCATCAACTTTGTTTTTATTTCTTCCTTCAACTTCCTTGGTTGCTCTTAAAAACAGTGCCAAGCCCAACTCTCCCAATAGGAAGTTCAAACATTGAACCATTCTCAAGCCATTCAGCTTTGCCAATGTTCTGCGGAAAATGGTCCTACCAGAGGTACTGTGTTCATACCTGCTCAAGGTATTTTAAGACATCAAATAAATTGTTTCTTGCGAAATTAAAATTGGCATGAAATAAGCCACACCTGCAGCATCTACAAATATGGCCAAATCCAAATTCAGTAGCTTATGCTCAAGTCTGTGGGGGCATGGCATAGGATGGTGCATCCCTGAGAGTCAACAGGGAACAGCTGCATTAGGAAAAGGGGGAGGGTGTGCAGTCATCCTTGGTAGGAGGATTATATCTATGCCCATCAGATTTAAATACACACACACACACACACACACACACACACAGTCTTATGTGACTGATCAAGAAAATGGACCAGTAATTTAAAAAGGCTTTCAGTAATTGACAATTATACCTTCAAAGAGAGCTGTGTAAAAAATGAAAAAAAAATTGAACTTGAATTCCCAAACTGCATCCATCAGCAATAAGGACTTATAAGTGTGTACATGTGTGTGCACTAAATCTTAATTTTCCTATAGAAGAGCAATACACACTATGGGAGTGTGAATGGGCACTTGTCCCTGGGAAGTCACAGAGGTTTTAAAAAAAAAAAAAAAAAAAAAAAAAAAAAGCAGCTCTGTTTCTGCTGGAAGAGCAAAGAAGGAAGAGGCTAATAGCCAGGGAAATAGGCCAGACTGTGGATTTTAAACCCAAAAAAAGCACAAACACAAGTCACCCTGAAAATAGCGCTGGCTGGACAAACGGTGGACTGGAAGAGCCTGTTGAGAGAGAAATTGCTGAGAACATTTTAATTCTCTTCACCAGTTTGCCTTCTTCCATGATTGTAAAAACCACAACAAAAGGAGAAAGGCCACTGTGGGACAAACTGCTGCAAAGGTCGTTACCCACTGGATGGCAGTTGTGCTACTGAACATACAGTGGCCTTCCTCTATCATCCTTCCCGGGCCAAATGAGGTACCCCTGCCATCTAACTCTAGAGTTCAAGTTGTCATAACCCAAAGACCCCTTGGTTGTTCTGTTGTGAAAATGAGCAGATGCTCCTGCCTACTGTCCTGTGCGCGACATAGCTATGTTCACTAACCCAGGGACATAAAAACCTAAACCACTCCTCAGTTCTGGTTCAGGAGGTCCTGGGGTCTGGCCTAAGGAGCCACTTGTTTCTGATGACTGGTCCCACTTTGAACAGTTCTCTGTGCCCATTTGATTCAGCATGATGCTGTGACTTTTCATCAGTCTATTCCCCTGTAGGCTCGTTACTTATGCTGTAGAAATATGAATTTAAAAAAATGCCCGTAAGAAGGACAAAGTGAGCCTGAGTCCATAGAAGAAAGTCTTCCGACCACTGTTTACCAATAATCTCTGATACAAGGAGGAAGGAAATGCACATTTTATATCAGCTTTATATATAAAGCTGATATATAGTACTTATCAAGAAGTACTTATCAAGTACTTGATATAAAGTACTTATCAAGAAGTACTTATCAAGTACTTGATATAAGTACTTATCATCAAGTACTTATCAAGTACTTGATATAAAGTACTTATATCAAGTACTTATCAGGTACTTGATATAAAGTACTTATCATCAAGTACTTATCAAGTACTTATCAACAAGTACTTGATATAAAGTACTTATCAAAAAGACATGAAATTTTTAATCCAAAGTGGATGAAAACTCTTCCCTAAAACAATAGAGAAAGAGAAATTAATGAAATGCAAAATTCCTTAATCATTCTAAGCTCGAACCTATTATTTTCATTTGGACATTCTTAAATCAACTTCCTCACTTCCTCACTAAATCAAGTTTTCACACTGGAGAGGGTAGCGTACTGCTATTTGGAGGTAGGGGGTGGAATTCATTTATAAGTAATCATATAGCATTACAAAGATAAATAATGCATTTATTAGCAAGAGATAAGCATACCACAGGGAAAAAAAGTAGAACTAGCCATTTTCTTGGGATTATTCAGAGTGTAGGTTATACCATGTTACCCAGAGTAAATACTGCCATTCGAATGCGTGTCACATCCATTATGGAATGATGCAGGGAGGCTGAGTTTCCTCTTCAATTTACTGTTCTAGTGGTTATGTTAGAAAGTTGCAATTTGGCCTTCTATGACTTTGTATTATATTAACAAAAGTAATTTTATTAATTACAAATTTATTAATAATTTTATAAAGTTACTTTAATAAAAATATATGAATTTATTATAAATTTACTGATTATTACAAAATTAAATATAATTTATTATATTTTTATTTAATTTATTAAGGAGGCATTATATTCTCACCAGGGATTTGGGTTAGACAGGTTTTCACATCCCAAGCCACCTTTGCATTTTTCATAGACATGACATCCACGTGGAAGAGACTTGGCATTCTCAACAATGCTTTCAATTTCTAATTCAATTGTTTTTCAATGGCATGCCTGCTACACTGCCCAAATTTTGAAAAAAAAAATCATATATTAAGCAGTTTTCAGAATATTGATTTTTCCAACTAACTTCTTTGGGGAAAATAGATGTCTTCAAATTATTGCCTTACCCTTTCCCATACATGCCCTTGTCTAGGCATTATCACCTTCATGATTAATTCACAGCAACAGATCTTTCTGTGCCTCTCTCCCAGCTAGCAGTGTCATGACTGCCTTGCAGAGGGGCACAGTGAATTAAGCAGATGTGCACTTGTGGCTGTGTGACAGCCAATGGTAAGTCTATGAGTTCACATGCTGATTCATGAGTAATCATGATTCACTAGCTAACATACACAAAAAATTACAATTTTATATATATATGATGAAATAGGGATTGGGGAGGGCACATTGTAAAATGAGGAAAGATTCTATCCCTATCCTTTCTTATACTCTCATGCTCACTTGATAATTTCTCTTAAAACAATTTAATTCATGTGGATTTCTAAACAACAGCCCATGGCATTTGTAATAACAAGTCCAAATTCTTAGCCAGGCATAGTGGCTCACACCTGAAATCCCAGCATTTTGGGAGGTCTAGGCAGGCGGATCACTTGAGGCCAGGAGTTTGAGACCAGCCTGAGCAACATGTCAAAACCCTGTCTCTACAAAAATACAAAAATTAGCCAGGCGTGGTGGCACATGCCTATAATCCCAGCTACTCTGGAGGCTGAGGTAGGAGAATCTCTTGAACCTAGGAGGCAGAGGTTGCAGTGAGTCAAGATCGCTTCCCTGCACTCCAGGCTGGGCAACCGAGCAAGACTCCATCTTTAAAAAAAAAAAAAAAAAAGATAAAAGAAAGAAAAAAATTCTTTTTTTTATTTTTTTATTTTATTTTATTTTATTATTATTATATTATAAGTTTTAGGGTATATGTGCTTTGTAGGGACCATGGATGAAGCTGGAAACCATCATTCTCAGCAAACTATCGGAAGGACAAAAATCCAAACACCGCATGTTTTCACTCATAGGTGGGAAAAAAATTCTTTTAACCTGCTAAGTTGTACTACTTTTTAATTTACTTAGCAAATATTTTAATTTGCTTAGCTATAGTATAGCAGGAAAAAAATAATTTTAAGCTACCACTCACAATCTGGTCTTTCCAACCAAATTATTTCAGTTTTTGCATATTTTCTTCTAGTCTTGTACCAATTTATGCTATATATTAATATATACATACACATGTACAGTTTTAACAGCCAGTGAAATATGTACACTGTTAAATACCTATATAACATATGCAAATACATGTTTATTATGGACATACACATATGTACTTTATACTGCTTATTAGAAACAAAGATTACTGTGTTCATTTAGTATTGAAACATAGCTGTCAATCAATGATTTCCCTCATTGCTGTAATCGCAGTTGTCACTTATCTTGGCTTAATCACCCAAATTTTCTTAACTTCAATTTCCTTTTTGAGAGAAAAAATTATATGAATAATATTGCCCAACCTACTTCACTGGAATATCAGAAGCCCTTTAAAGAGTCAGTGGGAAAATGCACTGCAAAAACAAAGCTTTGAAATGCAAGATGCTGTGGTCATTGTCACAACTGCCTTTTACCACTCCTGTCCAGGTGAGAAGCTTCCTCTGTAGGTGAGACACTGCTGCTGCCCTTACGTTCTATCAAGCCATCTCTTTTACCTGGAGATGCAACTGGCAATTCAAACTCTACCAGGAAGCTTTTAAAAGTGCATTCCACTCTACACTGTCTATAGCTTTAGAGTCTATTCTCTCAGTGCCTTTGTGTTTGGAGGAAGAGCCTGAAGAAAAAGGCTAAGTTCTCATTTTTCATAGTGAAAAGCTAAAATACAATGCCTGAAACAAAAAAATAATAAAAAATCAGGAATTAACATCACAAAATGTGTTATTTAGGACATACATCGAAATACCAAGAGAAAAAGCTAAAAGAATGGAAAGCAGCTGCCTATAAGGAGTGGGTGCTGGAAATAGTGACAGAGGAAATGTGGTTTTCATAATAACCTTTGTAGAACTATTCAACCCCTTAACCTATGTGTATACATATCTTTTATAACAATGCAAACTTTTTAAAAAGTTTACATTGGAAAAAGGTT
Source organism: Pongo pygmaeus (assembly GCF_028885625.2). NCBI lineage: Eukaryota > Metazoa > Chordata > Mammalia > Primates > Hominidae > Pongo > Pongo pygmaeus. Next base: position 24,218,302 of record NC_072380.2, on the reverse strand, counting down.
TTCAAAATGCCTTGCATGATGCCTGTTACATGGTACATGCTTAATATTTTATCATATGTCTTATGGGAGAGACAGAGCTGCTTGTTTTTTCCCCCCTCAACAGAAGCCTGTGCTCTGATTCTCAATTACTTTCATTGCCTAATGATCGATTTGAGCTTCCTGATCATGGCCTGTGTCCTCCTAACCTAATCTCATCAGTTAATTTTTACATAGTAATCAGAAGGAGGCAACTGCTCCAACTTCTCTTAGTGACAACACCCTGGAGTCGCATTATACTATGGCTTTCAAAACTCTCCATGGTCCAATGAATTGCTGAATTTGTATCTCCAAGCTTGAATTCTGCTGAAAACTCCAGACTTACGTAGCATTGCACTCTGTGACTCTGCTGGGAAACTTAAACTCAATATGAAGTCTACATGAAATATAAAGTTAAGTAGACTTTTAAGATCTGTAGCTCAGCTTTAAGGTCTTCCATCAAAACTTCCTTCCTCTGTGGAACTGAGTTGGTAAATGGCTTCATGATCCACCCAGCTAGTGTTCAATCTGTAAATCTGAGACTCGACTATGAGTCTCAACTTTCTCCCTCACTTCTCACATCCAATTCAGAATCAAGTCATGCTGATCCTGACTGTGAAATATATCTCAAAATTGCACACTGTTCTGCACCACCTCTATGACCACATTAGTCCACCTCAATACCATCACTTGCTAGAATGATTATAAGAGCTTGCTAATTACTCTCCTTGCTTGCAAACTTTGCTCTTCAGTGGTTTCCCACACAGCAGGCAAAGTGATCTTTGTAAATACAATCTGGCCAGGCTATTCCCTTGATTTAAACCTTTTAATGGATTCCCACTGTGCTTAGGTCCAGGAGAGCTTTATTATCTGGAAACTGACTATTTCTCTTTCTCTTGAACCATTCTCCCTCAAGCTATCTCCTGCATACTGGCCTCATTTCAGCTTTTCAAGGACACCCAGCCGTTTCCATTTCAGGGACTTTTCACAGAGACTACCACTGCCTGAACACTTGTCTATGATCTAGGCAGTTGAACACCTCCCACTTACACTACGTTCCAGTTCAAATGTCCTTTTTCTTAAATAGCCTTTTTTTGGATGCATTAATATTAACATTTATCACAATTTTTATCTTTATATTCATGTATGTGAACATCTGTTGGTTGACTCCCCTTCCAAACTATGTTCTGGGAAGTCAAGGACCATGTCTGTTTTGCTAGCCACTTGACCTCAGGACTGGCTCATTGTAGGTGCTCAAACACTATTCTAAAGCATCTTCCACTAATGGTCAATTCATTTTAAAAGTGTCAAGTTAAACAGACTGCAAGGAACTAGCCCAAGGACAATCTATTGGGCTCTTGCTGGCAAAAGGCCCTTTAAAAATGGCTCTTTTCACCCAGCCTTCCAAGTTCCACAGGTCGAGGACACAGCAGGATTCTTGATGACTTACACAAACTCAGCTCAGAAGAGCCAGACCTCCTTCCCTTGGCTCCACATGCAAATAATATGAACATTTTCTTATTAAAAAGGAAAAGAGCATCTAAGGTATTTTATTCTGAGTATTTGTTCAGTAAGGAGAAGTTTACACAGCTTGTGGAGAATTATTCAGCAGGAAATTAAATCTCTGTAATTCTGAATTTTCACTTTGCTTTTAATTGGCAAACCTTCCTGGCAAACCACTCTCCCCTCTAGAACATTTGTTAATACCACATCCGCCATCAAAATGTGCTTTCAGAGCCAAATTACAAAACAGGTTAAACAAGATGACTCTCTGGAGGTCTGAGATACTAGGTCCTCGATAGGCTATGAACACACCACCAGGGCATGCAGATATGGGCAGCAATTAAGTTTTGCATGGTAATTTGAAGCTTACAAAGTACTCAAACAAGATAATGGATTAACAAAGAAAAAAATTATCTTACATTATCTATGTAAATATTTCATTTCAGCCACCCAACAATTTTATGAGACTGATCTTGGAACTATATTTACCAAGAAGGCAACTGAGTGGCTTAGAGAGGCTGAAATGACTTGCCCAAGGTCACACAACTAATGCCCCACAGGCAGAACTTGAAATTAAAGCTTTTAACAGATTTATTTTTGTATTATCTCATGCTACTTCTCTTCTGCTGAATCTGAGTATTTTGCCGTTTCATTTAGGACAGAGAATTGACTTCACCTAGAAAGAAATAGTTACAATAAAAAGTGAATTTGTATTTTCAACAAACAACCAACTTGATCCTTTACTTACTAAGGAAAGCCAGGTTGATTTTATCCTTTTACTTTGCTCCATTTAACAAAGAAGGGGCAATGATTTTTATCTCCACTGGACCAGAAGACTTTAGCGGGTTTTTGTACAGAGAATATGAGAAAATTGGACAGTAACTTACCTTATTTTGCTGTATCTATGGCTCCATGGATTGTTACACTCATCAGTATGTTTATGCATTTAGAAAGAAGAAAAAATATTCTGGCAATTAAACCGGGATAGCCAATGGTAACATGAATCCGAATTTCAAGAATCTTTACATATTTTTAAATGTACATTTACAATCTATTAAATATACAAGGTAACTCAGATCAGTATGACAGGAAACGTATTGTCTCTCATATATATCTTTAGAAACTCATTCCTTTTCTGTTTTTCTGCTAATTTAGACCTCATCATCTTCTTCTGGAACATTAATATGCAAAACCTATTGCTTTTCCTATCTCACTTCTTCTCCCTCCAGCCCATCCTTTGTATTGCCATTAGAAAAACTTTTTTAAAATACAGCTCTGACGGTGACTTCCTCACGTTAAAGACTTTCGTTGATTTCCTACATCCAGGGTGAAATTCTCTCTTCTTCAATTGTCATCCCAGGCACTTTACAACTGGGTCCCAAACTTCCTTTCTCTACTCACATCATAGTGTATATATTATCCATAGAGCATACTTTGCTTCTCATTATTCCCCAAGAGTGTGTCCTATCACACCATACATACAGAAGTGAACATTCTGTTTTCTCTCTCAGCAAAGCTATTATTCTCCATCTTTGTTGGTAAACTCTTGTACATCCTTAAAGACCAAGATCAAGTGTAATATCTTTTTTATGAAGCATTTCCCACTCCCAGGCAGCCAGGAGGATTGGAGGGGAGATCCAGCAGCAACTTAGCTCAAATCATTCCTACAGATGTTAAGAGAGAGGCCCAGACAAGCGGAGTGTTTTGCCCAACATTATACAACAAGCTAATGACAATGTTTGGACAAGAATCCATGACTTCTCACCCCAGGTTCACTTTTTCTTGCACTTAAATGAATGTAAATAAAAGAATAGAGTGAAGGTAAAACTCAAGACCATCCCTGGCCATCAGATCTCCACAGTTACTTCCAGCAGGTCTACCAAGGACTACCTAGACCACCAGGAGGCAAACTGATGTTCTGACAAGGCAGTCACAGTTGGATTCAGACCTCTGTGCCCTTGGGTTACTTCACCCCCCAGAATAATAATCCCCGCCTCATAAAACATTGTGAGGATGAAATGAAATCTGTGTATTTCAATGCCTATCACTGTGCCTAGCATAAATAAAACTCAATAAATGTCACCTCCTTTACCCATTTCATACTAGATGAGGTCAAAATATGGCTGTTTCAAGGTTAAACTCATTGTCAAACCACCAATGTAGTTAAGCAGCATTTTATTTAATACATTTGTAAAAACACACAGCTTTGGTATAAGTTCCGCAGTAAGGATAATACCATGCTGTTTATATAATACACACATGTGTTCACTTTGAGAATGGGGTGAGTGGCATTATAACCAAAGTCATAGCATTTGGGTATGGACCCCCAGCAGGAAAATGGATCAATTAGGCAAGCAGAAGGAAGCAAACAAGTCTACAACTATAAATGTCAGCACACACACACCCAGAATTAGGGAGCGAGATCAAAGGCAGATTGTAGCTACCCAGGAGAGACACCAAGAAGATTCGCATTGGAGCAGCAAGATCCAGGCACCCAGAAGACCTTTTCAGAACTTCCAACCATATCTGGAGAGAAATCAAAGGCTGAATCCTTGGCTATTGCATTTCAAAATAAATAAAGACTCCTCTACTTCCTTCACAAAATATCAGCCAAGCTAAATTTATGCTCTAGAATATTACCCTGGGAGCTGTCCCTGGAAGAAATCATTTTAACCCTAATACTGCTCTTTGTTTTGAATCCAAGTCTTCTGCCTTTGCCCACACAGCCATTAGCAGACAAATTAGAAAAGCATCCAATCAAAAAATATTTACTGAGCAAAAGGGTGTAAAGTGCTGTACTAGAGGAAGTGCCAGTACCCAGATATTATTGAAACATCTCCCTTCGAGTATTCTAAACTTACTTTGTTACTAGTCCCTTCTGTAGGGTTAAGCACTGCCTTTTTCTGGAGGTCATCCTTTAAGTGTCAAAACCTTGATGTGAGGATAACACGTTAGATTGACAACACCTTTCCAGAGAGGCAGGACTACTGACACCTGAGAGCATTCGACTGGGAAGAGGCCCTGAAATGTACTGAGAAACAAAGGTAGAAAGAGAACCAAGAAATCAGACTTGCTCCTTCGTTGTAGTTAAATATTGTGTGATATGGAGCTAAATTTGAAATAGACTTACTACATGCTACCTTCTATTAACCGGCTGTGGCTTTCTGAAGCTCTGTGCTAAGGATTCTAAGCCCATTTCTGGACATGGGCTGACAGATGAGGGGCAGCATACGTCACGTATATTTTCTAACCTTTCTACGGGGGAAGAGTCCAGCATTTGGAGTCAGAATCTGGGCTCTGCCACTTGCAAGTTGCAAGTTCTATGGTGCTATGAGCATCACTGCACCTCGATGACATTTGGTTTTCTCATCTACAAAACAAATGACAATAAAATTATTATAATTGGGTATAGTACAGTGGCAACAAATTTAGCATTTAGCTAAATTAAGTAGAAATAATTTACTATCAGGTATTAAGTGACTTACAAGAAATCACAGGAAGGTTAGGAGAGCCGGTTCTAACCTGACTCCCTGAAACACTTCCCAGTCCCCAGTATCACAGTCTCTACCACGACAGCAGGAGAGCTGTCACCATCAGTGTGAGAAGGTACCAGATAAGGAAGCCTCCGACTGAAAAATCACACTGTCTGTGCCACAGTCCCCCTCAGCAAATGAATGTCTGCCTGTTCTGACCCCTACTTCACTCAGTTCCAAATCAAAACCTCCGTGGAGTACCTCTGATCACTAAAACCAAAATCACACACAGCTCTTCACCCGCAAGGGAGTGTGAAACCCTAAGACTTTGGACATCAGAATGTCTAGTTAAGAGAGCACTGCAGATGATGCCCTCCAGGTGGGTGGCACAGCTGCTCCTGTGGGACTGAGCCACTCATTCCTCCTGCGGCTGACATTATTGGTGGCCAACCTCTCTAGGCTGAGTCTTTCTCAGGATGTTCCCTTCAGTTGGAGAAACTTAACTTATCTAGGATGAGGCCCAGTCCCAGGGACACACTGCATCTAATTGCTGGTCTGCAGGAGGGTATGAAGGGCAGGAGGGTATGAAGGACAGGAAGGACCCTTTGGCTCAAGGCAGGATCATTCCAGCAACAGAGGCCCTCATAGAATGGACTGGATAATCCCGTGTTATGACTGCCTCATAGGTTAACTCCTTTCTCTGCACAATCTTATGTCTTTTATTCCTCCACAGCTGCTATGATGGCCACTCTCCAATATAAACTTCCCCTATGCAATTATTCACTTCAGAGTCAGTTTGCTGAGGGGCCCGACCTCAGGCAGACACATTGGATGTAGGTGGAACAGAGGCTGAAGAAGCCAGTTCTCAACACTCACAACTTCTATGAGTCCTCAGTCCTATAATTCATGTGAAAATAGCCCTGGGAGCTGTCACAGAGGCTGGCACAGGGTGAACCAACACATATTTGCTTTAGAATACTATGATAACGCTAACATTTGTTGAACACTTCCTGTGTATGTAGATATTGATCTAAGTCCTTTGTATAAACTCATTTAATCTTTATAAGAAGCCTATGGAGTAGATACTACTTTATCCACTTTACAAGTGAGAAAAATAAGGCACAAAGTGGTTATTTTTAAAGTTAAACAGACTAAGTGACAGAGCTAGGATTTTAACCCACGTAGTCTAATACTAAGGCTTGTATTCTTACCTGCTTTTCTGCTTCAATATTAATTTTGCAGCCAATAAAATCTCTCACATACCAAAAAAAGCCCTGCTTTGACATTTTAAAAATGTGATGGGATTAAGAAAAAGGGATTAAGGGATTTTTACTGAGGTCTGTAGTGAGCTGAATAATGGCTGCTTAAACTGCCCAGATCCTAATCCCCAGAACACATGAATATGTTATCTTATATAGCAAACGGGACTTTACAGATGTGATTAAATTAAAGCTGTTGAGATGGAGAAATTATCTGTAATTAGCCAAGTGGGCCTGAAATGTAATCACAAGAGCGCTTCCAAGTGAAGTAGAGGGAGATACTATGAGGAGAAGAGAGAAGAGGATAAGGCAGGGTGATGACAGAAGCCAAGATTGGAGTGATGCAGCCACCAGAAGCTGGGAAAGACCCCCTGACACACACCTGCAAAGAGGAGAAAAAGACCTTCCCCTTGGAGCCTCCAGAGAGAACTAACATTGATGGCACCCTGGTTTTCACCCTGTAAGATTCATTCCGACTTCTGGTCTCAAGAACTGTAAGAAAATAAATATCTTTTGTGAAGGCGGTAAATTGTGATAATTTGTTTCAATAACAGCAAAAACCTAATATGGGTTCATAAAAATTATAGCATTTGCAGTACTATCTGGAAGCATATTTTGGAGAGCTAGATTGGATCCGCCTAGCTATTGCAGTTTAACAGGAATGGTCCAATGAACTCTGAAAATATTGGCAACGGACTTGATCTAACTACCACCTTCTACTAAGGACAGTGGTTAGGTGGGGCATGAGACTCACAGATGTAATAAATGTGTAGTTGGTAATTAGTATTGATAGGTGTTGTTTCTTCTCCCAAAACTTAATTTCTGAGAGTTAAGAATTGTACATAAGGCAGGTCACCTACTCAATAACGCATAAGAAGAGTCATACTTAAATTTCAGGATAGCTTTTTCTGCATTCCACCTAAGAAGTGGCCTTATACATCATGAAAATGAGAGCAAGAGTTGAGGCCCACGTGGATCCAAGCACACTGTAGACAAGACCAGCTCCCAGACGCTAATAATCTATTGGAGGGTGGGAGAAAGGAAAGGAACCTCCCATCCAAACACCGTTGGACTCTTCAAGAACAAAATAAATGTTTCCTAAATTCAGACAGCCTCATTCCATCTTAGCTTCCTTAGTCCCTAAGCCAGCCTCCTTGAATTTTTTTTCTCGGAACAATGTAAATACACACACACACACACACATGCATGTGCAAAATACAATACATAGCTCTCCTTATCTTCACTGTCTAGTTATAACTACAAACAGGCTTGGCAACAGCTATGGTTTGACTCAGAGAGAGAAAAATGGTCAGTCTCTGAGCAATCATAAATCACCATCTCAAGGAAAACTGTAAACAAAGAGGTGTTTTCACAAATGAAGTGATCTAGATCAGGGCTTTCTCAACCTACTCCTGATGAAAGAACATGTTTACTTAAAATTCCCAGTACATCATGGTCCAACACCCTTGTAAAATGCAATCAACATGAATTACTAGAAAAATGAAATTGAAAGAAAAGACACACAAAACACAAGCCCAATGTATTTCACTTCTTAGATTTAAGGAACATAAAATTACTCTTTTAAAATGTTATTCAAAGTTTCTGAAAGCTTTTAATTCCTGTATGGATTTTGTCACCAACTGGTAACAAGCATTTAAAGATGGCACCAACCCGCAGAACACACTTTGAGTAGCACCGGTCTACATGAACAAGCTCTAGGTAAAAAATTTAAGTAAAGTTACTGCTAGATTCAGTGTGCAAGATGCCATTCTCTGATGTCAGTTATACTTCTAGGTAACTCAAGTGTTTCTCTTATGTAGTAATTCTGCTAGCTCTGAAGCATCGCTATAATCTTGCACACAGTATTTTTTTATTATAATGGAAACATTTTCATATACCCTACCATCAGGATATTTACTGTTAACACAATTTAAAATGTTCATTGGTTTCATTATTGACTTCAGAGCATCTTGAACTCCTTGGAATATAGGAAGCTAGATTGTGGAATGTTAATGTTGATTGAAACAGTCCGCAATTCTAGGCCAATGGGGCAAGTTTGTGAAAAGTTAGTGTAATTTAATTTCTAGAAGACATCTGCACCAATACAATTTCATTCTCCAATTATTTCACAAAATATTCTATAAGGAAATCTGCCTGGATGTCGCATGCATGCTTTCTTGAAAGGCATATTTCCAGGGCTCCACCTCAGCACCACTGATTCCGAATCTTTGTTAGTGAAACCTAAAAATTCACATTTTTATTAAGCAATGCATCGAAATTTTTGACTCACAAAATATTAAAATAAGTGTACTTGTTTAAATAAAGGTACATTTGTATCACAAAGTTACTCTTACCTTACTTCTAATACAATGCAATGAAACAAATTTTTAATTTCATTTTTACATTCCTTTCAAGTTTCATAACTATATCATATTAGGGTTAGTGTGTACTTAGATCAAATGCTTTTACATCTCATCTTCTTTCAATTAAGGTAGCTTGCAATATTTTGAAAGTAAATACTTTTGGTTTTTGTAGTCTTCGTTACAGAAATTGGCAAGAAAATCGTGGAATACACAGGGGGAAGAAGTGTAACGACCGGCGTTAAGGAAAATGACACATGTCCTAGAATAGCTAGAAATTATTTGGGATTCATTTAGTTCTGGCTTAGTGGGAGAACTGATTAAATGAACCTAAAAACTAACTTATCAGCACCAAGTATCTGCAGAGTAGCTGGTTCTGAAAATTTACTTTGACGGGAGTATAAATCACGGTACAATTTTACCCTGCCTTTCTGAAATCCCTTGATACAAAACGACATACCTTGATGTCGACATCCAAAACTCTCAATTTACTTGTCTCCATTGGGAAATACCATGTTTTGTTTTGCTTTGATTTTTTACCTTTTCTTGCTTCAAAACAAAATGGTTATACAAGAATTATATTTTTGTGATCAAGATAGCTCATTTTTAGGGAAGAAGCAGGGCTGAGAGGATAATTAAAGCATCCCTTTTTGCATGACTGTATGCATCAAATATTTTATATTCTTTTTTCTTTTAACTTTCACAGTTCTGCAAAGAGGATATTAGAATTCCTATTCTATAAACAAGAAAATGAAAGTCAGCGAGGGTAAGGAATAAACCAGAAATCCCACAGTAAGTGACAGAATCAGAACTGAACCCAGCTCTGCCTTACCCCAAAGCCTGCAATGGGTGGATTACACAGTGGGGGCCTCCTAATCAAGGTAGGTTTGTACATACACCTTTTCCTCAGTAGTGTTTGTTCATACCTAGATACTGGAGTCTAGTATTTACTATATATGCTCTATCCAGAGTTATACTGCCTAGATTAAAAGAGCTTAGGTCCTCATTTAACCCACAAGGGGTGGGTTACCAGGAAAATCAATATACTGAATGTGTTCGAGACATCAGCCAACCACTTGTTTCAGGCTCCAGAGAGCCCTAAAAGCATATCTGACACTCAGCTACCTAGCCTGATTCCACAATGATAATTTCCTATAGTCCCCACTCATTGAAAGAACTCTGATAGAAAGAAGGCTAAGTCAATAAGATTGAATTTCTGAAGTTCCCTCAGTTAAATCCTCTATTTCATCAAGTCAGATAAATTCTGAGTTATAGGAGGTCAATGGCAACACCCCAAATCATAGAGCACTACAGGGAAGCAAAGAGGAGGTTGCCTAATAACCAATCAAATACTGAAGGAGACAAAATGAGTCTATACCGTGGTTACCAGATCCATTCAAAAGGTAGTTCTCAGCTATGCAAAACCTAAACTGTCCTTCAAAGTTTACTCTGCTTGGAAGTCTTACACTGGCTACTGTACAAAGATACGCTCCTTGTCACTCAGGGAGCCAAGCAACACAAATGGAAATAAACCAGCACAATTCAAGATCTTAGACAAGACCTTGGCAATAAATACCTCTTTAGCCTATAAGTAGTCCTAAATATTTCATTACCAAATATCTCTTTTCTTGTTTTCCCCAACAGAACTCAAAAGCCTACCAATTTGTGTTTAATACATCATTTTTCAATTTCTTATGAATAAGGAATGACAGCCAATCAAAGTTTCAGAGCAGAACTAAATAAGTATATTTAGTTGGATATAGTTTCAACCAGAAGCAAAGATCCATTGCTATGGATAACCTTTGTACAGGAGAAGAAACATTTTTTAATGGGGCTGTTTGGAATAGTGGTGTGTATATCCCACCTCACTTCCCTACTCCCATCCCCGGTCACTATTACCTGCTTCAAGTATGTAGACTTAACATGGTACAAGACAAGAATGCTTATGTCCCCTATTATCTTTCTTTAGTTTCTTGTACAGCAGGAAGCCCAGACAAAGCCCATCTTATGCTCAAATGCTAGAGTTTCCCTCAATTTGCAAATTTTATGTTGTTATTACTGTTTTTCAATGAGTTTTGGAGGTTTTTTTTCCCTCTTTTTAGAAAAGTAACAATTTAAATGCAATATGGTATCCTGGCTTAAATCCTGGAACAGAACTAGTTAAAACCTGGTGAAATTCAAATAAAGTATCCAGTTTAGTTAATAGTTGTGTATAAATTTCAATATCTTATTTTTAACAATTGTACTGTAATTACAGAATATGTTAACATTAGGAGAAGCTGGGTGAAGAGTATACAGGCATTCTGCTTTCTTTGCAACTTTTCTATACCTAAATTATTCCAAAATTTTTATTTTTAAGCAACTATTACATATTATAGAAGATTTAGAAAGTACAGGTCAACAAAATTATGAGGAAGAACTCAAAGATGACTTACCAAATTTTGTCACTTTCAGATTTTTTCTCTATAAAGTTATCTTTAATTTAATTCATGCTATGCATATTATCTTCTATTTTAAGAGTAAGTGGTGAGTATATTTGCCTGTCTAATATTGATTTAGAACATTTATCTTCCCAATATTCAATAATATTAACTGTTTTCTATAAAATGTTTATATTGTATTACCTATATCTGTCATAAATTTTTATAATACTCAAAAATTATACAATTTTATGTTGTTATTTTTATTTTTTAATGCTGTGAAATATACACCAGGAGCCATATTAGTGTTCACCACCGTAATTGTTTTAATAAAAATTATCATAAAGTTATCATTTGGGTTAATGGGTATACACATTTTGAAAAGCAGTATATGAGAATACCCATTTTGTTATAACTCTGCCTAGATTAAATATCATAATATTAATATAATTTTAAAATACCATCTAATTCAATAGGCAAAAAGTAGTATATCATAGTTTAACTTGAATTTCTTAATATACTGTAGTTGGACATATGACAGTATGTTTACTGTCTATTTGTATTTCTTCCCTGAATTTTCCTCTGAATTTTCTGACAACCATTTCACATTGCACTACTAGGTGTACAAACTACTGTTTGAACACTGAATAGTGCAATGTGAAATGGTTGTCAGAAAATTCAGAGGTAGAAATACAAATGGAATATATATATATATACTCCAAATTTAAGAATTTTTTTGTATTTCTGAGAGACAGAAATTCAAATACATATGAGACACATACATGTCTAACATATATAAGACAAATATTTCCCATGGGGTCTTATTTGCATTTTATTTATGTATTTGAGACAGAGTCTTACTCTGTCTCCCAGGCTGGAGTGCAGTGGCACAATCTCAGCTCACTGCAACCTCCACCTCCCAAGTTCAAGCTATTCTTGTGCCTCAGCCTCCCAAGTAGCTGGGATTACAGGCTCACACTGCCAGACCCAGCTAAGTTTTGTATTTTTGGTAGAGATGGGATTTCTTTATGTTGGCCAGGCTGGTCTCAAACTCCTGGCCTCAAGTGATCCTCCTGACTCGGCCTCCCAATGTGCTAGGATTAAAGGTGTGAGCCATCTCACTCAGCCTATTTATGGTTATTTTTTAAATGTGTAAGTTGCTTTTGTAAAGCAAATTTATTTTCTCCTTTATGCTTTCTGCCTGTGTCACACTTAAAAAATTTTACTCCCTGCCCTCAAGAAATCCTTACCCATATCAAAATTATTTTTACTCACATACATGCATAGTCACAATTTTGGAGATTGTTTTAACATATATGTCTTTAATTCTTCTGTCTAGAATATATGCAAATGTATAAGAGATAGAGTTATCCCAAAAAGTATGAAATAATCATTAATTTGAAATATTCTTTTTTTGTAACACTAAATTCTTACATATACTAATGTCTGCTTCCAAACTTTCTATTGTATCTACACTGATATTTCTGTTGAAAAAACTATTGTGGGTTGATTAAAAAAAAAAAAAGTTAATACCTCCTACCACTACTTTCCCTATTTCATTCTTCTTTATCAAACTCTAAGTCCCTATTTTCATATTGTTAAGCTTCTAGATGAGTATTGGAAACATTTTATCATGTTTCAACAACATCTTATGGCATTTTGATGAGAATTGAATTATATGAATGTATTAATAAGAACAGAATGGACATTTTTACAATTTGAATTGTAAGACGATGCTATGAAGCTCTATTGTTTTCAAATTTTTATCAATGCCCTCAGCAAAGTTACATATTTTTCTTTATATGATGCCTGACAAATTTTATTTACTTATTTTTATGGTGGTAAGAGCATGTAACATTATATCCATCTTATTACTTTTTTAAATACACAATACACGACGGGCAAGGTGGCTCACGCCTGTAATCCCAGCACTTTGGATGGCAGAGGCAGGCAGATCATTTGAGGTTAGGAGTTTGAGACCAGCCTAGCCAACATGGTGAAACCACATCTCTACTAAAAATACAAAAATTAGCCAGGTCTGTTGACACACAAATGTAATTCCAGCTACTCAGGAGGCTAAGGCAGGAGAACTGCTTGAACCCTGGAAGCGGAGGTTGCAGTGAGCAGAGACTGCACCAATGCACTCCAGCCTGGGTGACAAAGTGAGGCTCTGTCTCAAAAAAAAAAAAAAAAAAAAAAAAAGAAATAAAAAATATAAGTAAAATATACAATACACAATACAGTATTGTTAACCTTAGGTACAATGTTGTACAGCAGATCTCTAGAGCTTATTCACTTTGTTTAATTGAAACCTTGTGTTCATTTACTGGTAGCTCCCCATTGCCCCTTCCCTACTATCCCCCAGGAAGAGCAATTCCACTCTTCAATTCTATGAATTTCACTACTTTTGATATCTCATATAAGGGGAATCATGCAGTATTTGTCTTTAAGTGATTAGCATATTTCACTTAGCATAATGTCCTCAAGGGTCATTCATGTTGTTGCATATTGCAGAAGTTTCTTATTTTTGAAGGCAGAACTTTTAGTTTGATGGAGTCCTACTTGTGTATTTTTGTTTTGTTGCCTGTGCTTTTGGTATCCAAAAAAAAATTGTTGCCAAGACCAATGTCATGAAGTTTTTTCCCCTATGTTTTTGTCTAGGAATATTATAGTTTCAGGTCTTACATTTAAGTCTTTAACCTATATTGTGTTGACTTTGTGTGTGTATCATAAGAGAAGGGTCTAATTTCACTCTTTTGCATGTGGTTATCCAGTTTTCCCAATATCATTTGTTGAAAAGACTATCCTTTCCCCATGGTGTATTCTTACCATTCTGACAAAGCTCAGTTGATTGTATATGTGCGGGTTCATTTCTGGGTTCTTTCTTCTGTCCCATTGGCCTATATGTCTATTTTTATGCCAGTACCATACTGTTTTAATTACTCTAGCTTTGTAATATAATTTCAAATCAGGAAGTGTTTTGCCTGCAGGTTTCTTCTTTTTTCTCGAGATTGCTTTGATTATTTGGGGGTCTCTTGTGGCTCCAGATGAGTTTTAATATTTTTCTTCTTTTCTATAAAAAATACAATTGGGATTTTGATAGAGATTGCATTGAATTTGTAGATTACTATGGATAGCAGACATTTTAACATTATTAAATCTTTCAATCCATAAACACAAGATATTTTTCCATTTACTTGTGTCTTCTTTAATTTCTTTCAGCAATGTTTTATAGTTTTCAGTGTTTAAGTCTTCCTCCTTGTTAAGTTTATTCCAATATATTTTATTTTTAATACTATTATAAGTTAGATTGTTTTCTAAATTTCCTTTTTAGATAGCACATTGTTAGTCTATAGAAATGTAACTGATGTTTGTATGTTGGGATTTTACATCCTACAACTTTATTTATTAGATCTAACATTTTTATATGTGTGGAGTTTTGGGGTTTTCTACATGTCAGATCATGTCATCCACAAACAGAGATAATTTTACTTCTTCTTAACAGATTTGGACACTTTTTCTTTTTCTTGTCTAATTGCTTCTAATTGAATTAATTAGGAGATTGAATCAGTAACCAAAAATCTCCCAACAAAGAAAAGCCAAGGACGAGATGGCTTCACTGGCAAATTCTACTAAGACTTTAAAGAATTAACACCAATGCTTCTTAAACTCTTCCAAAACATTGTAGAGGAGAAAACACTTCCAAACCGATTTTCTGATGCTGGCATTACCCTGATACCAAAGGCAAATAAAGATTCTACAGGAAAAAAAAAAAGAAAGAAAGAAAAAAAAAATCCACTGGCCAATATCCCTAAGAAACATAGCTGCAAAAACCCTCAGCACAATGCTAAGCAAACCAAATTCAACAGTGCACTAAGAGGACCATACGCCACGACCAAGTGGAATTTTTCCCTGGGATGCAAAGATGGTTCAACCTATGCAAATTCATTAATGCGAGAGATCTACAATTAACACAATGAAGGATAAAAATCACTTTATCATCTCAATAGATGCAGAAAAAGCACTTGACAAAATTTAACACACTTTCATGATAAAATATCTCAACATACCAGTCATTGAAGGAATTTACCTCAACAGAGTAAAGACTATAAGAAAAACTCACAGCTAATATGATCTCAATGGTTAAAAAACAAAAAAAAAACTTAAAGGTTTTGCTCCAAAATAAGGAACAAGGCAAGGATGACCACTCTTGCCACTTTTATTTGACATAGTAATAGAAGTCCTATGCCAATTTAAAACTTTTCTTCTTGGTATGAATTAGATTTTGCCCATTATTCTCATGCTTATCTCTATTCTTGACTTCATACAATCTTCTCTTAACACAGCAGCAAGGATAGGTGATCCTTTTTGAAACAAAGTCAAGTTATGTTACTTGCAGTAGCCATCCTCAACCTTTACTGCACATTAGAATCACCAGGGGAGTTTAAAAATCCCAATTCCCAAGCCTCACTCCACACCAATTAAACTAGAATTTCTGGGTGTGGGGTTAAGGCATCAGTATTTTTAAAAGACCATATCCCCCCATTCTTCCAACCACTATCATGGGCAGCCAACCACTGTCCCAAAGTAAAATCCAAAGTTTTTCAATGGATGATGCTCCTTAAAATTTAATGTCTGAGAATCGCCTGAGGACCTTGTTAAAATGCAGGTTGTGATTGTATAGGTCAAGATGAGACCTAAGATTCTGCATTACTACCATGTTCACAGAGGATGCTGATGTTGCAGGGTCTCAGGATCACACTCGAGTGGCACAGGGCTCCTGTGTTGTAGCTCCCCTGCTATTTGTCTTACTTCACTAGAGCCCTCTCCCTCGCTCACTCCACTTCACCAGCCTCTTGCCATTCCACAAGCCAGCCAACCACACACACATCCTTCTCCATCTTCAGCATTTGCCTTGGTCACTCCCCTTACAAAAAATGTCCTTTCGCCAGCTGCTACTGGTTTCCAAACTCCACTGAACAGGTAAATGGATCCCAGGCCCTTTTCACCTTTCACTCTAAATCATCTGTACACCAGTTAATGTTGGCGCTTACTATGCAAAATTGACGGCATATTCACTAGTGAAGTTCTTCTGTATTTCCCTTTATCTATCCTACCTCTGCCAAAATATATTACCTATAGTATAATGATTTGGTAAAATAAACAGATTAAATATTACAGGCATTGTGTCTTATTATTTTGGAAAATTAAAAAATCAGATTTTCTGGACCCAACACCCCCTTCTGGAACACTTTCAAATTCTTCCCTAAGTTAAAGCTCTTTCCCTTGTCTGCTTGTGTAATAGCTTGAGTTCCTGCTCAGATGGACAGTTGAAGGGAAGGTTGACTGGCAAAGCTGCCAAGCCAGTCAGTCCTCTGTCTAGCCTGTCACTGGGATTTTTACAAATTAGAGCTGGGGTGCCTCACCACCCTGTCCTTAGATCCCATGTTGTTGTTGTTGTTTGTTTTTGGTTTTTGGTTTTTTGATACAGGGTCTTTATTGCCCAGGCTGGAGTGCAGTGGTGTGATCTCAGCTCACTGCAACCTCCACCTCCCGGGTTCAAGCAATTCTCTTGCCTCAGCCAGCTGAGTAGCTGGGACTACAGGCACCCGCCACCATGCCTGGCTCGTTTTTTGTATTTTAGTAGAGACTGAATTTCACCATGTTGTCCTGCGTGGTCTCAAACTCCTGAGCTCAGGCAACCCATGCACCTCTGCCTCCCAAAGTGCTAGGATTACGGGAGTGAACCTCCACACCCGGCCAGATCCCATGTTCTGTGACCTCTTTTCTATCTAATATTTCATGGCTTTAATACTTGAGGTGGAAAAAAAAGAAAAAAAAAGGAAATACTGAGATTTACTAAGAGTTTCACACCCTACTAAGGCATCGTCCTGTTAGTACATTTTCTTAATATAAAGTGCAAAAATATGTATCTTGAAAGCCTTTTATGTTTTAAACAGTAGTTCTAGGAAAACAAAGAATCAGAAGAGGTTATACAATTTCTTTTCAGTTAAATTGTACATTTTACGTAAAATTACTAAAGATCTTATTTGTGAATTTTAAGTAAGTACCTGCAGTTGCTGTTTAACCTTGAGCACAGAAAAAGCAACTGTGACTTGAGTCCAATCGGCAAAGTTAAAATCACAAATAGGTTGATTTAATCTTGACGGCTGCTCACTTCTCTTATTTGGCTGAGACATCAGGTTCTCCTCACCCACACATCTAGGCTGTGAGCAGCAAAACTTCAGAGACTGGTTTTGTGTAAGATGAACCACAGTGATTCTCCCGGAAGCCCATACCAAGGAAGAATTTAGAAATTCTCTTTTCTTCTCTCAACATCCACATTGTCCACACAGCCTCCAGCTCTCTCCCCTGTGCTGGCAAGCAAAGCATTTTCTATCTCCACAAAAAATCTGTAAACATTAACTCATCTGTATGGATAACTTCCCTTGCATGTTGTTTTATTTTAACCAGGAAAAAAGTAAAACCACAATTTAAACCAGTAGCAGCAGCCCAAAATTAATGAATAGCTAAAAAAGAAAAAAAAATTAGGGTATGAGAAAATCTGCAATGACAAATGACCCCACACAGAGTGGGGAAGAAGGGAAAAGGATGTCATAAGGAATAACATGAACAGAGGGAAGAACTATTTTTAAAGGAAGCTTATGAAACACCTTATAATTTACTTCAATTGCTAATTGCTTCTAAACATGGAGAAGAAATCAATGGGAGATCCATGGCATTTTGGGCAGGAAATTGTGGGAAATTAAGTCCAGTGAATCTAGACATGTCCCATCCATAATGTGGGAAATAGCTACAGACATGGATTCACATCAGATCATATGACTTCCATCATAATAGGACATCATAGCCAAATAAAAGCAATTATTCTGGTCCATTGGGTTTTTGTAGGATAGGTATACATGACAGATGTTGCAGAAACCTGTGGCTTAGGGAAGAAATACAAAGCAGTAAAGAGAACATTTATGCATACTGGTAGTAAGAGACATCAGTGCGGATTTGTAAATCCCTCAACAACATGCTAAGAGAATTACTCAGCCTTTTTCAATTCCACAAAACTTTCTGGAAAGTTGTCAAGCCTTAACGTTAATTTTCTTTGATAGCACATAAATATGTTAGGTTGCATCTTCTGAAATTGTTTTTGAATTTCAAGTCACTTTTATCTTTGAAGGAGAATTCTGTAAGATTCAACCTAGTAAACTGAGAAAGACGGGATGAAAGGCTGGGACACAGTATGATTTTTTTTAAGTCATTATCTCTCATCCCCACCCCCAGAGAACCACGTACTACACCAAAGCTGTTTGGGTTGGGTCAACTCCCTTCTCCCTCCTGCAAAAAGCAAAACCCAACCAACTGGTAGGAAGTTCATTATCGCAAGTAGCAATTTGTTAGTATAGAAACTACACCAGTATCACAGTTATGTAAATAGAGTCAGTCCCGGGCAAAACTGTGTTAACAGGAAAGGAAAATTTTACCTGTGATCATGGTAACAGAGGAATTGGTTAGACCTGGGTTGAATCCAGTTTCAAAACTATTGTCGTCCTACCATCTTGATACCCTGGAGAATCTTTCTGATGCTCCATTTCTTCCTTAATAAAAATTAATATTTTTATATCTACATGGTAGGATCATGAAGATTAAAATAGAAAATGTATACTAAGATGCTATGGTGAGTTAGACACATCCTAAGTCTGCATTAAATGTCTGTGTTTTGTATTTTTTCACCCCACTCCAGCGCCTGTCTACCCCATCCTGTTAGCATGGCCTAGAGAAAACCATGTTTCTCCAACATCTTTCATCTATTAGTCCTGGCTGTTTATTACATGCCATGTAAGGATCTAATCAACAGTCTAACCCATTTCTAGTGATTAATAGGCTTAATTGTCTTCTAGAAAGATCTGCATTTTAACAAACAAAAATTCCTCTTTCCAAAACAGGGAGGCCTACTGGTTCAGTTCCAAGCGTTTGTTAAATTCTAAGATCTGGAGGCTAGAATTAACCTTTTAAAACATGGGTCACCAAACTTTTCTATAAATGGCCAGAGAGTAAATAATTTAGGCTATAGAGTCCATGCGGTCTCTGGTGCAACTGTTCTGTTTTGCCATTGTAGCCGAACAGAAGTCAGACACAATGTGTAAATGAATGAGCATGGCTGTGTTCCTATAAACTTTATGAACTCTGAATTTAAATTTCATATAATTTTATGTGTCAAAAAATATAATTCTTTTTTAACTATTTAAAAATGTAAAAGCCATTCTTAGTTCATAGAATCATACAAATACAAGTAGTGGGTAGTATGTGGCCTGACCCATGCTCTGGTCCTCAAACTTAGCAATTAGACACTGCCAGCCCACATAGCCAAATGCAGTCTCTTCTTGTAATTTCCCAGTAAAAGGCCAAAAGCAGACAAAAGAAGTAAAAAGAAAGAAACATAGAGAAGGGAAAAAAAGGAGGCAAAGAGGAAGAAAGAAGGCAAAAAGAGAAAAAAGAAAGGAGAGGAAGGTGGGGAAAGGGGAAAAAATCCACAGTCCAAGAAAGTTGTGCTCATATTTCTCTTCAACCAAGAAATCTTAAGTCATAAGTTTGATCATAGGGAACTTGTCTTGGTTTTGATCATGAATTGTATTTCTTTTGATTCACAGGTAGATGGTTTTAACCTACTCTTCTTCTGCAATATTGCATCAAAAAATTGCACTTATATTGCTCTTCTAGGGACTCTTGGTATTAAATCTTTAGCCCAACTGAAACACTTACTGCCCATGGAAAGCTGCCGGCCTCCTGCAAAGTGAAGGGTTCAGAGATAAGCTGGCAGGGCATGACGCCTCGGTTTAGATGTCAGTTCTGCTGACTATTAGCTAAACGATCTTGGGTAAAATAGTCTCTAGACAGTTTACTCATCTTTGAAATTGGATTATATCGGTTAAAACATGTCTGGCCATATCCAGTTGTGCCTGCGGCAGCCCTTAACTCATAAAATTACAGTGAAACTTAAATAAGAAGTACACATGCAAAATTTCTAAAAGAGTAGAGTTGCTTAATAAATTATGGTCATCATTGTTGTCCTCTTAAAGATATAAAAATCTGATCCTCTACACAAAAAGGTGGATAGAATTATTGTAACAAGAAGATTGCTGAATATTGTCCAGGTTGACTGCGCTAAGCTACCTGAAAAGCAGGTGAAACTCTTGAAATTTCTTAAAGGACTGTTATTATTAATGTTGCTTCCAGAGATGGGGAGGTAAATTACTTGGAGACATATTGGTGGGTCATTTTACATAAGACATGCAGAGGAGGGAGGAAATATCAATGCCTGCCAATTGCTTTGGATTTTTATCAAAATTGGCAAGGAATCCTTATTTGAAAAGAAAAAAGAAATAACATTAAGTAAATTTGCGGTTTTAAAGAGAGAGAATAAAAGCAAAGACAATCTTGTTCATTTTCCTGGAAGCTTAATAACTAATTTGGCTCTAGGTTTGTATTAGAAAAAACAAGTGCTAGTTAAACACAAGGTAGTTCATGTGTGTGAGTCATAGGAAGTTCTGTGGTACAAGGAAATTATATCATGTAATTTTATGATCTGCTGGGCAGTAATTTCATTTAATAAAGACACAGATGTATGCTTTGTCACATAGAGAAAAGTTTTCAAGTGTTCCCATAATAACTTTGATCAGCTTTTATATTTCAGTTCCTCTGGCTTATTTCTTCTTGATTCCTATGGCAAATTTAACTTTTATAGGATTAAAAAATAAACTTTATGGGAGAGGCACTTTACTTACATTCCCCAAATTAGTAGGCACTTCCTAGAGCTATAACTCAAGTTAGAGACATAAATCAATTTAGGGATAAAGATTTTTAGCAACTGGGAAAACATTTTGGACATAGGCACATCAGTTCAGAGAAAAACAATGCTTAAGCATACCATTTGGAGAGGAAAGCAGCAATTTTTTATTAAAGTCATAAAACCAAGTAAAGCATCAAGTAAAAAAAATACTATAGTTGATTTTAATTCCTTGGGATAATTAATATATTTCTTAGGAAACAAAAACATGTTTTCTCAGCATTACTCTGTTACATCAAAAAGGATAAGAAAGTGAATGATGTAGAGATATACTATGTTCATGGATTGGTAGTCTCAATAGTATTAAGATAGCAATTCTCTCAGTTTCACCTATGACATGTAAAGAGTTTGGAACTCAACCATCTTATGTTATAACAAATAAAACATTAACTGGATGCTTAAGACAGGTTTCATGCCAAACTACCACTGCAAAATCTGGACACGCAGGTAATTCCCAACAATTACAGCTGGTATCTGTTTACTGTGAGCAGAAGCCTTCTGGAGTCAAAAACTGGGAAGAACACTTAAATGGCAAGTTTGATGAATTCCTGGAGGCTAAGTGCAGATTAGCATCAAAGAGAGAAACTCCTGGGGTTAACAGTCTGATAGGGGTGTCACACTTTTCTGGGCTTTATTGCCATGAATAATATAAGGTTCTCAATGTGAAAATTCAAGAAAGATGGCTGTGGCAGGGGTCTGACAAGAAAAGACATTGTGAAATACACAGAGCCTTATCCATAACAAAGCCTACTCTCCAAAGTAAAGACTTTACCAGAGTGTCATCTCACATGGAAAAAGTCATTTCTCTGACTCAAGCCCCCTCTAGCTTTCATGTTCAATCTAAAGAGGGGGAAGCTAAGAAACATTTGTGAAGCACACAGCTTGAGGAGGTAGGCCCACTACAACACTGAGATTTTATCATAGGATTATAGAATACTTCCTCTCCCTCAGACTTTACACAACACCATTAGGTCTCCAGTATAGTAGCAGTGAACTACAGCTCAAAGAACATCAAGATATAGACTCTATCAAACATGGAGTTTTGGCTGGGTGTACTGGTTCATGCCTGTAGTCCTAGCAGTTTGGGCAGCTGAGGTGGGAGGACTGCTTGAGCCTAGGAGATTGAGATCAGCCTGGGCCACAAAGTGAGACTTCGTCTCCACAAAAAATCAGAAAGTTAGCCCGGCATGCTGGTGAGCACCTGTGGTCTCAGCTACATGGGAGACTGAGGAAGGAGGATTGTGTAAGCCCAGGAAGTCAAGACTGCAGTGAGCTGTGCCCATGCCACTGCCCTTCAGCCCGAGTGACAGAGTGAGACCCTGTCTCAAAAACAACTTCCCCACCCCCGCCCAAAAAAAAGGAGTTTTGGGAAAATCCCAAAGGGAATAAACAAGACAAAAGCAAAAACAACGATACTATAGGAATGTGAAGACTCTGGCACCTACAACTACACCAAACATTAAACACAACCTAATTTCTACCCATAAAACATAAAAAGTCACATTAGAGGTTTCTTTAACTCAGTTTCTATTACTTGATACATTGTCTAGAAAACACGACAAATGTGAAGAAAAAACAGTCTGAAGAGACAAAGCAACCATCAGAACCAAATTTAGATATGACAGACTTTGGAAAAGACAGGGAATTTAAAATAGCTATAATTAATATGTTAAGAACTGTAATAACAAAGTACACAACATGCAAGAACAAATAGGAAAGGTAAGCAGAGAGAAACTCTAAGAAAGAATCAAAGGGAATACTAGATATAAAAAACTCTAACCTAAATGAAGAATGATTTTGAAGGAAATAAAAGTACTTTACCTCAAAATATCTACCTTTGACACATTTTGAAATGGCTGCCGGTGGGGGTCAGAAGACAGAAGTGATCTTGCAAAACTCTTTTTTTGTGGAAGAAATTTGCATCTGTGGAGAATCTCCATTAATGCAGCCAGGTCTTTCCTTTCTCGGCCTTTCCCAGCTCTAGTAGAGCTTGAGCCTGACATCTTTCAAACTTTGAAAGGAAACAGTTATCATCTATTCTCTCTGAGGGCTATGGCCTATGAGACTTCGTCTATGCAACAAGGCCACCTTTGCTAGCATAGCTTCTTCCTTTATCTCTCGCATAACCTGTCTTGCCCCTCAAATCTGATTTACGACCATAACATGTTTTTGGCCATGCTCTGAGCCCACATTATTTTAACCTCAAGATGGTTTATAAGCTTCTGTACCTCGTTGGGGGCCTAGGTCTTTATTCTGAAGCCTCTTGTGTATACATGTTAAATAAATTTGTATGTCTTTTCTCCTATTAATCTGCCTTTTCAGAGCTGACTTTTCAGTGAAGCTTCAGAAAGCCAAGAATTTCTCTTGGGAGGGAGAAAGGCAGGAGGAATAAGAAAAAAAAATAGACTATCCAAGAAGACATAAATAAATGGAGAGATAGTCCATGTTCATTGATTAATAGACTTAGCATGAAGATGGCAATTTGTCTCAACTAGATCTATAGAGTCAACACAATCCCAACTAATTTTAAACTTTACATGAAAAATTAAAATGCAAGGAATAGCCAACACAATCCTAAAGGAGAAAATAAAGCTGGATGACACACATTATTGAATTTCAAAAGTTACTATAAAGTTACAATACAGATACAGTGTGGTATCATTGAGGAAGATAGACACATAGATTAGTGAAATATAACAGAGAGTGCAGAAATAGATCTAGACAAATTTAGCTAAATAATCTTTGACAAAAGTGCAAAGGCAATTCAGTAAAGAAAAAAATGGCCTTTCAGCAAAGGTTGCTCTAACAACTGGACATTCATATACAAAAAAGTGGGGGAAAGAAAAGAACATAGACAAACACCTTTTAGCTTTCACAAATATTAACCCAAGTGGATCACAGACCTAAATTACTTTGCCCTAGAATGATTAGAGGAGATTGCACCTTGTAATGTGAGAGGATAAAGAGGGAGGTTGTGGAGCATAGGGTCTAGATTGGTTAGTTTCCATAGGAAAGGTAAAGATTGATCTGCTATCTCTAGGAATTAGCTTGACATAGCAGATCCCTCCAGGGTCTCCCGGACCTCAAGATATCGAAGTATCAAATACAGAAACTAGAAAATATGGCTGTTACACTATAAAAGCCATGCAAAATCATGAATGAATCTTAAATGCATATTGCTGAGTAAAAGAAATCAGTCTGAAAGTCTGTATGATTCCATTTATATGACATTCTGTGGAAGGCAAAACAATAGAGACAGTAAACTGATCAGTGTTTGCCAGTAGATTATGGGTGAACAAAGTTGAATCAGTGAAGCACAGGGGATTTTTTTTTTTTTCATGGTAGTAAAACATTCTGTGTAATACTTTCATTCTGGATAGAGGACACTATGCATTTGTCAAAACACATTGAACTTTATAGCACAGAGATTGAACCTTAATGTCTGTAAAAATTTTAAAATCATTTAGGATGTTGAGGAATCCTATGATGGAAGCAGACAGTCACAAGAGAATCAATTGTACTATGAATGTATAAAATAATCTCATTGATGGAAATGGGGAAAGTGCTGACCTGAGTAAGAGTAAAGAAAGGGAAAGTGTGCAGAAGCACTGCCCTCTAGTTGATAAACTTCTTTCCCATGAAAATATGGGTTAACAATTCTAAACCATTATATACATATACTGGAATAGAACAATTAAGTGAATTTATGATAGAAGGTAGAAGTCAGGTTTCTCATATTTTGGAATGGGTATTTACAGATAAGCAAGGTATAGAGACATTAGTATAAGCTCATGTTTAGCTTAATATAAATGCAAATAATTGCATACAGCAATATTGATAAATATATATATAGACAGGATAGTACACACACATGTATGTTCATGCTTTGTCAGCCAAGAAGACCTAAAAGCAATGACACCCAAATAGTAATGAGTACATCTAGAATCCAGATCTTGGTTTCCAATACCATACTCCAACAAAAATACCATTCTCTATTACCAAGACTCCTTGGAAAAAGGGTTGAATCTAGGACTGAGGCAGGAAATACACAAGATGAGACCGGTGCATCTTGCAGTGATAGAAAGTAAGGAAGTGCTCAAAAGAACCCATAATGATTATGGTATATCATAAGAACACAAAGGCCAACAATGGCCAAAGCTGAGACAATCTGAACAACAAAATATGGTATTAGATTATAACCCAAAGTATAAATATTCATGAATACACACTCATTTAAATATACGATTGAATTATGAATTCATTTTAAATAAATGGAAGGAGAAGAGACACATCTCCCATGCAGAAGAATTCCAAATAATTTATATAGATCCTCCACCCTCAAGTGGGAAGATAACTCTCCATGCCTTACCTGTGGGCTCTGCAGAGAGACTTCCTCCCCAGGAGTAGAGTAGAGCAAATCGGGGAAGAAACAATGTTAGAATAGAGAAATCTGACAATCACTGTCTCAGCCCAGTAATCAAGGTTAATATGACAGTGATAAGTCTTGTTGATGGTAAATATCCTTGAACTTGATATGATGAAAATGGCACTTTACCTCTCTGGTATTCCTCCCAAGAACACAGAATCCCAATCTAATTATGAGAAAGATATCAGACAAATTCCAACTGATGGGCATTTCACCAAATATGTGAGCAGGGTGTCTCAAAACTTTCAAGGTTATCAGAAACAAAGAAACTGTCACAGCCAAGAGAGACAAAGGAGACAAGATGACTAAATGTAATGTGGTATTCCGGATGGGATTTTGTAACAAAAAAGCAACAATAGGTTTAAAAAACCTAAGTAAATCTTTAAAAATATGAACATTAGTTAGGAATAATGCATCAATATTTGTTCACTAGTTGTGACAAATGTACCATAGTACTGACAGATCCTAATAAGAGAAGAAACTATATGTGGGGTATATGGAAACTGTACTGTCTTGGCACTTTTTTTGTAAATCTAAAACTAGAAAATTTAAAATATATAAACATAATCTTTCACATCCATTCTGTATAACAGAACACAAATTATAAATTTTCAAAAACTGAATAATTTCTTTAGGTATCTAAGGGTATCAGTGTTGATATATAGACTGATACTAAGGGTATCAGTGTTCTATATACATTGAATCCATATCTTCTGCCTATTTGTGCAATATGAACATTTGTCTCGTAAGTATTTATTGGCTGATTCTTTGCTTATGCAATAATTCAACAAACTTAAAGGATTAACCACTTGCCCTTGGTTAGGATTACTATACAGGCCTAATGACATCTTAAAAAATGCTCCAAGTGTTTTAGTTGGTAGCAAACTCAAAAAACATAGAAAATAATAAAAACATAACTCTCCAAGTTCCCAGGGAAAAAAACAATTTATTTCATTGGCAAGGAAAAAGTATTAGCTATTTTTCTAAAGGCTTCATGAGGTATTTCATAACCTACTGAATTTTAAAAGATCAGTTTTGGCC
Organism: Pongo pygmaeus; assembly: GCF_028885625.2. Classification (NCBI taxonomy): domain Eukaryota; kingdom Metazoa; phylum Chordata; class Mammalia; order Primates; family Hominidae; genus Pongo; species Pongo pygmaeus. The sequence continues at coordinate 24,191,946 of NC_072380.2, read as the reverse complement.
ACAAGCCCAAGCCCAGATTTTTTTTTTTATTTGTCAGCATACTGAGTGGGGAGCAGAATAAGAAAAGGCTCTGCACCTGTCCAGCTGTCAAGCAAGCTGTTCTGTCAATCAGGCTGTGTGACCCAACGGATGTGATAGTGTTTGATATGTCTAAAGCAGATAGGCATTTGGCAAGAATCTCTAGGTGAATCACACCACAGATTTTTAGGATTTTGAAGCAAAACTATACCATCCTTTACTGATACTTTTTTTTTTTCTTTTCTTTTCTTTTTTTTTTTTTTTTTTTTGGAGAAACAGATTCTGGCTTACTACTGGGCCCTGGTAGAGAAGGAATGCTTAGCCGTAGTCTTTTAAATCACCATGTGACTTGAGTTGCCCATCATATATTGGGGTTGTTTGACCTACAAAGCCAAAAAGTTAGCATTCGGTAAGCAAATAGAGTGATATAAAAGAAAAAATTTAAGCACATCTTGAAGTCACAGAGATGGCCAGAAGTATCTAACTCAAGCACAGTGAACAATGGTTTAGCTGGACCTCAGGGACTTGGAAGAAACAAGACTGGAAAATTAGCCCTAAGCAGGTCTTGAGAAGAGATATGTGGAGAAACTCTCCAAGTGGGAAGAGTTTATACTTTTCACAGCAAATTGTTACCAGCAAAATGTAATCCAAGCAAGAAACAGAAAATGTAAAAGGAGTGAGGATAACGATTATGAGGGAAATTAGATGCTAGAATAAGACCTAGAGTCAACTTTGGGCTGTTTTACCTTCACCTTTGCAGGCCCACCCCTGGTTAGTCTCTAAGCTCAAATTAAACTAGAAGGACAGTACATCAGCAGCAGCAACTGAAAGTAGCCTCATTCTCATCAAATGGTATCTAATACGTCTAAGGGAGCTCTGTTCCTATTTGTACATTCTTCCCTCCCCCAACCTCCCTATTATACACAAATAGCCTCCCCCGAGCCCAAGTTCCCAGTCCACTGATCCCATGTTGGATACTATGCTTTTCATTCCCTGACTCCAGCTTATACAGTCCTGCATTCTTGAAATCTTCCTGAAGAGCTAGTCTTGCTCCCGATACCTTTAGTTGCTGCCATTGGACTTCAGATGCCCCTGTTCCCTGCACCTCAATGCTAATTCTAACCTGCTGGAGGAAGCCTTCCCAAATATTGATGCCAGCTGACACTACACAGAGCATGCCTGACTTCTTAGCAATGAAATTTCTGGTTGCCCATGCAGTGCCGGCAGCACAGTTGAGTCTATTTCTTCTCTCATTTGTCTGATGGTACACTCCCCAGTATGTATCCCAGTTAAGCCTCGTGTGAGGAGTGACACCCACCAGATATGTTTTACAAAGGTCATTAAAAAACAAATACTAGGATGAATGATAATCTGATTCCTCACAGCAATTCAAGCATTCTTTTGTAGAACATACTTATTCCCTCAAAGTAATTATTAATTAAGATTTTTAAATTCAGATGTGCACTCTAAAACTACCAGTCTGGAAGAAACCTGGACATATCCTTTTACCCTCAAATTTCTGTGGTACCGGGCTTTCAAAGATACTTGCAAACATAAACGTCTTGAGATTTTTCCCTGTTAGAAACTCTGTTCAAATATCCTAATGCCTTCATATGAATTCTGTCAACTGGATGCAGTTGGCTTTTTCCTTTCTGTGCCTCAGAAGGAGGCAGATGAACTCACTCTAATGTGCCCAAAAAGAGAAAAAGAAGTTGGGAGTAGAGGAAGGATCACACCAGTTCATAAGCTGACAACAGAAAAAACTGCTTGACACCAGTCCTGAAATTATTTGGTGTTATTTGCCTGCTAAATCAACATCTGTCTCCTTTAGATGACTAGGAATTAAATAAGAAAAAAATCTCTCTCATGCTGCAAGATTGCTAATAATGACAATCAGTTCTCCAGGGCTAAGCATAATTGGAAATATTTTTTCTCAGCAACTCAAAAAGTAGAATATTAAAATTATATTTAAAAGGTGCTACTTCTAAAACATATTTAGAGTCAAGGAAAAGTAATATGGTGATTTAATCTATAATGTCAAAAATAAGAAGAAAATTGGTTACTTAAGAACAAAATAGCATCACGTCCTTTTCTATGAGTAAATTACAGATAATGGGTAATCAGTAGAGATAGGAGTATATTAACACAATGTGTGATAAAGATTCCCAGCATCAAAGATAATGCATTTACTGAAGAAGTCATGACAAGGCTTGCTAATTGTTCAAGAGGGCTCCTGAGCATCTCACATATACCCCTAATACTAGAAATAATAAGTAAAGTTACCTACTTATACATCAATCTTCCTAACCAGGAGCTAACATTTATAAAGTTAGAAGACATGTAATAACCATTATAGTCTCAGTATTTAGCAAATAACAGGTACAGTTTTCCCTTTGTATCCATGGAGGATTGCATCCAGGATCCCCGCAGACAGAAGAATCTGTGGATGCTCAAGCGTCTTCCATAAAATGTAGTATTTACATATAACCTACAAACATCCTCCTCTATACTTTAAATCATCAATAGACTACCTATAATACTTCAAACAATGTAGATGTTATGCAAATCATTGTTATGCTTTGTTTTTAATTGTATTATTTTTATCATTGTATGTGTATTTATTTACTTTTTCTGTATTTTTGATCCTCAGTTGTTTGAATCCTCAGATGCAAAACTTGTGGATATGGAGGGTCAATATACTTGGTAAACGTTGACTGACTGAAGTGTTTAGTTGATGTAGCAGCTGAAATGCCTCATGTAACCCCAAAAGATTTAAAATGCTCAGAATAGCTGATTCTATTTTCCTCCTGATGGGAAGACGCATCCTATTCCTTTCCCTCTCGTGTCATATCTCAGCTAAATAACAAAAGAGATGCAAAAAGGAGGGCCCAGAACATCACAAGTGTGAACAACAGAAAGGTATGATCCACATTCACAGGTATCTATCTGAGTCCTACTTGATCTAGTACAGATGGAATCAGACTAAAACAAAGAGCCCCAACCACAACTTTGTTCTGTCATCCAGCTAAGAGTGTCTTGCTGTTTAACTGCCCAGACATTGTAATTGCTCTCATCCCTGTGTGGAAGCCCACATTATAACACCAGCCTGACTCATCGTCTTGTCTCTTAGATTTCTAACCATTGCCACTTGTATTTTAATTTTGAAATTATATTATTAATATAAGGTATAACCTGTGCCAAAACCCTCTCAGCTTCCCACCTTCTCAGTCTAAAACTAAAATTTGACAAGAAAATACTCCTTTACACAATCAGGGATAATACAACCTGTCACTTAATGAAAATCCATTAATATGAAAAGGAAATTGTAGGTATCGAGAGTAGTACTAGCATAATAAGTTTTAAGATGATGAGCTAGTGGAAAAAAAGTGAGAGGTAAAAACAAGGCAGAAAAGTTCCCATTTACAGATGAAAAGGTTTTATAAGCTTAGAGGGAACAATGTTGAAAAATTCAGAAACTTTATTTTAACAAATGTTTACCATAGTGAAAAACTGCTAAAGTTCAAGTATTTATATGGATGTAACTAATTATTTTTAAAATATACAAAAGAGAAATCATAAAAACCTGTTTTTAAATGTTAAATTTCATGGATAGAAAGCGAATATGGATAATCATCGAGACTTTATAAGTAATAGATAAACAATACTTAAAAAGTACTTTTTAAAGCAGAGGTGGTATGCTCCTAGTCATGATGGAATAACAGACTAAATTTATACTTACTTGAAATAATAGTGAAAAAGCACACAAAATATAGGAAAGAACAGTTTTCCAACATTGAAAAACAAGTAAATAATGGCAGTGATCCCCAAGAATCAGAAATCAAAGTAAAAGAGCCCTAAGATTGCTCTAGCTTACTGCCTGGGGAGAGTATGCAGCATAAAACAGATCAAACCAGTAGGACGTGGGTGTTTTCCCTGAGTTGAAGAGGCAGAGGTCAGGGTTTAAGAAGGCTAAGAATTCATAATACTTACTGGCAGGGGAGATACCATGATCACGAAGGTGGTTTTCCCAGCACGAGGCTCATCCATTGCACTCTGGATGTGCTGACCCCTGCAATTTCCCCAAATGTGGGAAATTCAACTGCATAATTTGTGGTAGTGGGGACTGTGTTAGCACTTTCCCCTGGTCTTCATGGTTGAAGAACAGGTCCAGGCCGGGCTCGGTAGCTCACGCCTATAATCCCAGCACTTTGGGAGGCTGAAGCAGGTGGATCACCTGAGGTCAGGAGTTCAAGACCAGCCTGGCCAGTATAGTGAAACCCTGTCTCTACTAAAAATACAAAAATTAGCTGGGCATGGTGGCGCACGTCTCTGGTCCCAGCTACTTGGGAGGCTGAGCCAGAATTGCTTGAACCTGGGAGGCGGAGGTTGCAGTGAGCTGAGATCACGCCACTGCACTCCAGCCTGGGTGACAGAGCAAGATTCCATCTCAAAAAAAAAAAAAAAAAAAAAGAAGAAGAAGAAAACGGCTAAGAATTCTCAATTCATGAGGCAGATTACTGAAGAGAAGAGAAGAGAAGAGAATGAATGCCAGAGATTATCAGAGGGTTTCCTCAAAGACTTTAACCAAATACTGATCAGCATATGCATGTAAAATAAGTCCTGAAGCTAAGGCAAGTAGCATTAGAAAGGAACAGGGAGAATGATCTCCAAGGCTCACTAAAAGATGGGACTAGTTCATGCCCTCAACAGCTACAATGGAAAGCTCTCCTAATGCTTAGCATTAAGTAAAGTAGGAGTCAGTAAAACATGGCCCACAGGCCAAATTGGAACATAGCCATACTCATCTGTTTACATATGATCTATGACTGATTTTGTGCTGCAATAGCAAAATTAAACCATTTCAACAAAGACCATTTGGCCAACAAAGTATAAAATATTTATTATCTGGTCTTCCAGAGAAAAAATTTGCCAATGTTTGGATTAGAGCCCTCAAACGTGTTTTGCCTTAGGAGTTGAGACGAATTAGTCCTAACTTAAAAGCTGCTCTGGACCCACATAAAAAAACTTAAAAATAAACTTTAAAGTAGCTTAGTTATGCCCTGGAACATAGACCAAAACTATTTAAGGAAACAAAACAAGATTTATCATCTAAAATTCATAATTGGCATACAATTAAACATTAATCGTCAAGAAAAGAACCAGAAAAATATGAAGCATAACAAAACGTCAATAACAAAGAAATCAAAGAAATCAAGATAATTAGTGGACAAGGGTGTTAAATAAATTAGTGGACAATTATAAATACAACTCAATTTGTATAAGAAGTATGAGTATAATAAAAAGTAGAAGATTAAAAAAATTGAACTGAAATGAAACTGCAACATTTGACATAAAAGTGCACTGACTGACAGATTAGACATTGCAAAAGAAAAACAAATAATAAACTTAAAGACATGACAGGATAGGGTATCCAAAATAAAATAGAGGAAAAAAAAGACTTTAAAAATAAACAGAACAACAGCAAGTTACTGGCAATCTCAAACAGTGTAATGAGCATGGAATTGAATTCCAGAACAGAAAGAGTAGTGAGACAAAAAAAAATTTTTGAAAAAATTGCTAAAAATTTCAGTAATTTTATGAAAATTATAATTCTACAGATCCAAGAAGCTCAAAATACCCCAAATAGAAGAAACAAAGTAAACCACAAGAAGATAAATCATAGCTCAACTGTAGCAAAGCAGTGACAGAGAAAAAAAATCTTAAAACCAGCCATTGGAAGACAAAAGACACATTACACACAAAACAACGAAGGTAGTGACCAGAACAAGCTTCTAAATAGAAACACAAGCTGGAACGCAGTAAAGCAACATTGTTAAAATACTCCATAAAAAAACTGTCAACTTAGAATTCTATACCCAGTGAAAATATCTTCCAAAAGGAAAATGGATTGAAAATTTTTACAGGCCTATAAAAGCTGGGAGAATCCATTAACAACAGATAAGCACTATAATAAATGTAGAAGACAGTCCTTCATGAGAAAAAAAGAATTGTATCAACTAGATGTTTGGATCCATTAAGAGGAATGAAGAGTGCCAGTAATGGTAAACATGTTGGTAAATTTAATTTTATTACTTTTAAAGCTTATTAAAATGTTATTGGCTGTTTAAAGCAAAAACAGTAACAATGCATTGCCAAGTTTATAACATTTGTTAAAATAAAACATATGACAATAGCACAAAGACCAGTCATAGAAAATAAAAGTGTGCTGTTATAATGTTCTTATAATATGTACAGAGTGACAGACTAGTATTAAAAGGTAGCTTGCTAGAAGTTAAAAATTATATGTATATATAAACCCTAGGGGAAAAAAGTAATAAAGAGGATCAAATCAAATCATGGAAAAATATGTAATTCATGTAAAACAAAGCAGAAAAGGAGAAAAACTAAGAGCTCAAAAATAGATAAGACAAAAAATGAATTAAAAGATGGCAGATTTAAAGACGTATATAATCAATCACATTAAATGTAAATGATATAAGTATAAAAATTAAAAGGCAAAGTTAAACAGAATGACCAAAAAAAAAAAAAAACCCTGAATGACCAAAGTATACACTATCTAAAAGAAATTGACATTAAATACAAAGACACATATAGGTTGAATAAATAACAAAGTTGCAACCTACTCATCTGACAAAGGGCTAATATCCAGAATCTACAATGAACTCAAACAAATTTACAAGAAAAAAACAACCCCATCAAAAAGTGGGCGAAGGATATGAACAGACACTTCTCAAAAGAAGACATTTATGCAGCCAAAAAACACATGAAAAAATGCTCATCATCACTGGCCATCAGAGAAATGCAAATCAAAACCACAATGAGATACCATCTCACACCAGTTAGAATGGCAATCATTAAAAAGTCAGGAAACAAAGTTGTATTTTGCAGGTATACACACACATACACAAGCTTGATTATATCAATATCAGCTATAATATTAGTATATAGTATCAATATCTCTATCTATAACTATATACAACCAAGGAAATACAGGTCATTGTATAATGATTAAGGGGTCAGTTAATCCAGAAGAGATAAATATTCTAAGAATGTATTCACTTAATGGCACTTCAAAATACATCAAAAACTGAAAATACTAAAAATACAATTTTCTTAAATCCACAATTATTGAAGATTTCAAATTCCCTCTGTCGATAATGGATAAAAATTAGTAGACAAAAATATCAGGAAAGACACAGAAATCTTGAGCAATACAGTATTATCAAGTAACTTGACTTAATTTATGTTTATGGAATAATCACCTCCACCAACAACCTGAATACACATTCTTTTCAAGAGCACATGAACTATTTTCCACAAATGACCATATTTCTGGGTCATAAAATTATTTCCAATAAATATAAAAATATTATTGAAATTATACAAATATAATTGAATATAATTTTTAAAAAATTAAAAAATCTGATAATTTCCCAAATATTTAGAACCTTATGACCTCACTTCTAAATAAACCATTAGTCAAAGAAATACCACAAGGGAAGTTAGACAATTTTGTGAACTAAATGAAAAGGAACACATAATATTAAAATCCATGGGATCAAGGTAAAGGAATACTTAGAAATTTATGGCATTAAAAGCTTATATTACAAAAGTTGAATAGATTAAAATCAGTGACCTAGGCTTACACATAATAAATTGTAATAAGAATAACAAATTAACCCAATGCAAGCAGAAGGAAGAAAATAACACACATTAAGCAGAAATTAATACAATTGCAAAGGTAAATAACACAGAAAAATTCTTGAAGCCCAAAGGTGTTTTTTTTGTTGTGTTATTTTAATACAACAAAACTGCTCTTTAACACCCATTGTTAAGAAATGAAAAGGCAAGCCACAGACTAAGATACAATATTGGCAGATATATAACAAATGAAGGACTTGAATCCAAAATATATAAAGAACTCATACAACTCAATTAAAAAAAGACACATAACCCAATCAGAAAAAAAAAAAGCAGACAAAAGACTTGAACAGACATTTCACCAATGATGATTTACATTCTTTTTTCTGCCTCAATTTACCTCTGGCAATCCATACAGAGTCTACTTAGGATGAGGATTTGATAGCTCCTTTACCCCATCAACTCCTTCCATCTGCTCATCATCAACAGAGAGGAAAGCCTTTGTTTTCTACCTCAAATCCATCCAGAGCATCATTCTCTGCAGAAGCAGAGCTGATCATTTGTGGAATTTGCTTCCTCCATAAGCATCATAGGATCTCAAGCCTATTCTGTTCCCCTCTATTCCCACCCAATCCCAAATCCAGCCTTTCTTCTCATTGACTTCAGGCCTCAGTTATAAGGAGTGGACCTCGGATCAATGAGGCTGAATAAGGGTATAAAGAAAAGTGACACTCCTTGGTCTGAGGACAAGACCAGCTTCTACTGTAAGACAACCTCTGATAAACTTCAGCAAGTGACCAGACTTTATATTTTACTCCACAAGGAATTGCTGAAGGAGCGAGGCCTGGGGACCACTAAATTGCAGCTTCATACCATCTTAATCCACAGAAGAAAATCTAGGGAGGCTGGTGTTAAAGAAAGGGGTTACAGAGTGAGACATAGCCTTTATGAACCAGTTTGCCTGTCAGGATCACGCCCAAGGATGTAAACAAGCTGCAGTGCTCCCAGAGCATGTTGCTGCACAAAAGACTGAAGGAAGCTGCAGAGATGGCTTTGTCAATGATGAGTTGTAAAGCTGAAATAAACTTCTCCAAACTATGAATTACAAACAACAAATTCTGACCAATCATGCTAAAGGAATGCTAAATTATCATTCTATCTTTCTATAGAAAAAAATATATTACAAAACCTTTTTCTAATAGTCAATGGTGCTTACAGATGTAATTATAGAGGAATATAGCTGAGTACAATAGTGCTGAATAAAAAATTCTACAGACTATGTATGAATCAACAAATTCAAACCAACATCGTTTTAGCATTTCTATAATCTTCCTTTAAAAGTGCCACAAATGGCTGGGCATGGTGGCTCACGCCTGTAATCCCAGCAATTTGGGCGGCCGAGGCAGGTGGATCACCTGAGGTCAAGAGTTCAAGACCAGCCTGGCCAACATGGGGAAACTGTGTCTCTATTAAAAATACAAAAATTAGTTGGGCGTGGTGTCAGGCACTTGTAATCTCGCTACTCAGGAGGCTGAGGCAAGAGAATCACTTGACCCAGGAGGCAGAGGTTGCAGTGAGCAGAGATTGCGCCACTGCACTCCAGCCTGGGAGACAGAGTGAGCCTCAATCTCAAAAATAAATAAATAAATGAATGAGTCAATGAATAAATAAAAATGCCAAAAATTCCCACTGAAAATTAAGAAGAGAGACAGAGAGAAAACATAATTAGATTGGATTTACGGTTAATAATCTGAGTCTCAGTTGCCCTACAAGCTGGGTGACCTACAGCAAGTCTTTTGCCCTCTCTGAGCCTCACTTTTAACAATTACAAAATCAGAAAACAATCGCACATGTAGCTTGTCATCTACATATGGCCATTAGCACTGTTAAGGTCCATGTGAGACATTAAACAAAACAATATTCTTCCCATTTTTCTAGTTTTTGTGAACTCTGCTCTTGTAGCTATTTGAAAATATACAACAAATTGTTAATTATAGTTCATCCTATAGAGCTACAGAACACTAAAACTTGTTCCTCTTATTCAGCTGTGTAAGTTTGTACCTGATAACCAACCTGTCACTATTCCCTCACCCCACCAACACTTCCCAGTCTCTAGAAACCACTGCTCTATTCATTAATTCAATGAGAGCAACATTTTTTAGTAATCTTGAGCAAGCTACTTAATCTCTCTAATTTGACATTTATTCATCAATAATATTATATAAAATAGGGAATATCTCTTGTTGTTTAGATTAAATAACATGGATAAAACTCCTAGCACCAGAACTGGCATATTGCCAGGGACCAGTAAATGAGAGCTGCCATGATGATGATGATGATGATGATGATGATGATGATGATGATGATGATGATAATGATGATGCAGAAGACACATACGTGCAGACTCAGAGAGAAGAAAGCAAGCACGTTTCCCATCCTCCAACTCCCAGAGAAATAACAGTTCTCAAGAGCAAAATATTAACATCATGAACAGAAACATAAAATTTGACTCACCTCACCAAAAATCATGGTCATTCTAATTTATAAAAGGAAAAACCTACCAAGTAACTTAAAATATTTATTTGCTGTGAACATCTTCATTCTCAGTTATAAAATAGCATGTACCGCTTTGCTGCTACTCCAGGATTTCTTTCTACTTATGATACACATATATACCCACATCTATTTGAGAGAAACCTTCATGACCCAGGTACACGTGTCCACATGATTCAACAAGACAGATGTTGTTTCTGCCTCCATAGAGCAGGCGGTCTAACTGGAAAGATACACAATTAAACAACTAATTACAATGAAATGGAATAACAATCAGAGCAGGAGAAGTTCATGGTGCTATGGGGACATATAACAGGCGAATTTTTTTTTTTTACAGAAGGAAAATATCTCCTTGAAATAATAAAGTTTACACATATTCTTGAAGTCAGTCAGGTAAGACAGAAGCAGCATTTTCCTGGTGGGGAAAGTATCAGGAGTGAGAGCACCTCATATTATAGTAAGTGAGGAGAGGTGGAGAAGGAAAAATGAAAAAACATGGTATCTTCTCAGGCATACAGAAAAGTTTTAATTTTCCCTGAAGACAATGGGAACTGTTGAAGCATTTTAAGAAGAATGCAATTTTTTTTTTTTTTTTTTTTTTTTTTTTGACACAGAGTCTCACTCTGTTGCCCAGGCTGGAGTACAGTGGTGCAATCTCAGCTCACTGCAATCTCTGCCTCCTGGGTTCAAGCAATTCTCCTGCCTCAGCCTCCCAAGTAGCTGGGATTACAGGCACGCATCACCAAGCCTGGCTAAGTTTTATATTTTTAGCAGAGACAGGGTTTCACTTTACTGGCTGGGCTGGTCTCAAACTCCTGGCCTCAGGCAATTTTCAAATGTACTACTATAATCACTCTAACTGATGCTTCTTCCACTTTCCAAATGTGAAAATGATTACAGAATCCATCTCCCAACTTGTCACATTCTCCTAATCAATATCCTTCAGTAGCTCCCCATCGTCACCGAATCAAATCCATTTCTTCACTTGATATTCCAGGCCTTTCACTGTCTGGCCTCAAACATCTTTCTAGACCTATCTCCCTCTGCTTCTTGTCATATATTTTATAGTCCAACCAATTATTTCCAAAACTCAACCTGTGCCTTTCTATTTTTGTCTTTGATCTTATTATTCACTGACTCTAGGAGATTGTTTTCTTTCTTTTTTACTTATATTATTCAGGATCCTATTTAAATGTCTCTTCTCTAAAATCTTCCTTAATTCTCTGAAGTGGTATTATTCTCTTTCCACTGAACTTTTTAAAATATTCCTTCAGTCTTTTACCTTTCCTACTAAATATTTGCATTATATATGTCTATGTCACATACATATTCAATCTCATATTAAACACTTGACGGCAAAGGATAAACTTTATTAATGCTCATATCCTCTATAGGTCTAAGCCATGTTCTTGGACTATGATAGAATAATTAATCAGTAAATAAATGGATGAACAGTAGCTTTACCATTAGAAGATGAGAAAATTCTCTTGCTTCAAAGCTATAAATGGCATTGTAATTTATAGTTTCACTTTCTCAGAACCTTGTCACCAAGTTTCTGCATTACAGAATGTCACAAAACGATTGAATTTATGTCTATTTTTAGGATATTTATGAGTTGATAATAAAGGAAGAGCAAGCCTCTGAGTTTGAATTATTGTGAGAATCCTGTAAGAAAATTCAAGCACTTTTTAAAGTACTAGGTGCTGCATAAATAGGAAAATCTAGTATACATTTTTAAAAATTTCAGCATATTTTTTTCCATTGAATATTAGTAACGTGGTAATGGTACCTAAAAATAGATTTATGTAATAGATTTGTATCAGTTAAAATCATGTGTACGTCTTTCTGTTATTAATTGTATAACTTACAAATTGAGCCTTCGTATAATGAAAAGAACATGGAACCCTGAGTTAGAATTGGTTTGAATGATGAATCTATAAATTATTTTTTTTTATGTGAGGTTGGGCAAGTTATTCAACTCTCTGGGCTTCAGTTTTATCATAATAAGCACAATAACCCCCCTACCTCATAGGGTAGTAAGAAATGAAGTAACGAATATCAGTACTTTTGTAAACAGCAGCATTGCTGTTTATTGTAAATGTTAAATTTAATCTATTGAATCTTATTCCATAAATAAACTATTACAAATCTTGTATCAAAATAGAAAATAACTCCTCCTACTCTATCCATTGTGCACAAAGCAAGGTCTTCATATCCTGGCTCTGCTTATGAAAAAGCTTACTGCTTGCCTGCCTGGAATGGCTTTTAAGGTTGGAATGGGCAAAATGTAAATGAATAGTGGATGAAATGTTTCACGATAAAAAAGGAATTAAGTAGGGACACCAAATCGATATTTCTCATAGGATTTTAGTCTAACCATAAAATTTCCAATGTTACATTACAGTTGAAGCTTTTTTGCATATTCCAACTTGTGCAATAAGGCATGGTTCTTACTCTTAAGAATTTCATAAATATGTGAATATAATAAACATACTAAGTCTCAAAATAAAGGCCTATATGGAGTGCTATCTGAATACAAAGTCAGATCTCCTCTGAAAGATAAATTGGAAAAATATGTTGAAACATTTCCTATGTCTTAAAAATAAATGAATTTTTTAAACAAATGGGCAAAAGGAGAGATGGACAGAGATTTCAGATCAAAGAAATAACATGTGATATAAAATCCCAATATATTTCAGTAAAGGGAAATCCTTCCTTGCTACCTCTTCCTGTAACAGGGGTGGGAAATGACCAGGTGGTGATTCCAGCATAGATAGACGTAGTCGTCTTTGATCTTTTATTTTATTTAACATCCAGCTCTTAAATCTTCCCACCATTCTTAAAAGGAAGAATGATTCAGAATGATAGAAATGATGCTGATGCATCTGCTTTGCTTTAATTACAAGCTAATTACTACAACCAGTTATTAATTAACTATATTACATGTAAATTTACACGTACAACAGGATGTCAAATGGGATGTTTTCCCATCATGTTAATTTTGGCTGGTAACCCAAACCTGAAATCAAAGGGTGATGAGTACCCAATATTCCAAAGAGATACCAGACCATCTAGCAGGTGGTCTCACGAACAGGATTAGCAAACACTGGGCCACCTTGAGGGCATAAACAACCAAGGACATCTGCCTATTGGTGAGGAGACGCTGGTGCATTAACATTTCTTTACCAAGAGCATTTCAAGGTACCCTATCTTCCTTCTTTCACCCTCCAAACTAGTAACCTGTGATTCAGAAATCTTGATGGGTGTATCTTCTGAAGTCTGGGGTACATTTAGCCTGACACCTGACTTATACCCCTCTCCCCACCCCCCCCAAAAAAAATCTAAAAGCCAGAAGCTGCTTAGAGCATCCTCGCCTGATATAAGAGATATGGTTAGAGTGAAGATCATAATATAAATGTAACACAAATCCTGTATCAAAAGTAGAAAATAATTCCCCATACTCTATTATGTAAAACAAGGTCTTCATGTCTGGCTCCACTTACTGGAAAGAGATGAAGAATACCTTCCACCGTGAGAATTTTTAGAGAATCCAGGACAAAAAGAGACGTAGCATTGGGGAATGAAGCCAGACATAAGTCAAATTGCAAGGAACCCTGTCCAAAAGTTGGGCTTGGAGGGGTAAGGCACTCCCAAGAAAGTTGTTTGGAGTAGATAGAAATGGACTGAGGAGGGCGTTAAGCAGCCAGCCATAAAATATCACCTCCATCAGGGAATAGTGGGAGGAAGATCCCCAGAAATGAGATCCTCTGAGAGACAAACAAGAGCTCAAGAGAGAAATAGCTTGCATCTGCCTCTGTCCCATTAGAAAGGTGCCAATACTGGGTAAAAGCTATGCTGGCAAAAAAGAACTTTTGTATCCTTCCCTCTCTTACCTTTCCCAGGCTCTTCCCTATAAGAACAGGGGCAGCTCAGTGAATGACAGGGGGAGAAGTAACATGGGAAAATATTAAGGAAGGTCACTATAACCTCTTTCCCCCTGCCATCGTGGTTTTCCTGACCTGAAGTTATCCCAAGCTGGGATATCTCAAGCAGGAAAGACTCAGAATTAAATGAGAAACTGTTGTGAAATCACAATGGACAAGACTCTTCAGTACCCGAAAACGAGACTATCTATTCGCACTTAAGAACAATCAGAAAACCCATGGTTATTTGCTTAATATTTTACCCAGGGGGAAGGAAGGAGTCAAGAAGACAACTTTAAAGAAACAATGAAAAGAAAAAAAGTTAGGTTGCTTCTTACTCACACCCTACTGAGCCCATAATGTTCAATAAACCAATTGCACATAAAATATCCAATGGAATTGTCATCAAATCCTTTGACTTACACATTTTTATTCCTATTTTATAGATGAAACTAAATCTTGCATAGGTCAATGTACATCGTTGAGGGTCACCACCTGTAAGGGTGGATTTAAACACAGGTTTGCTTAACTCCAAATCTGGGACTTAACATCTAAGCTATTCTGACTTCTTATTACATACACTATAAACTGAAGTCCCCATTACCATTAAACTGGCTTTGCTGTGAAGGTGCTTAATATTTTACCCAGATTCTAGAAAAGGAGATTATAAAGATGTGGCAAGAAGGAACTAGGAATAGCTAAGGGGCAAATAAAAGCTGTTATAGTTGGGCCAGTAGTGCTTTCCCAAACTCCTCCTTTCTGTTCTTTAAAAAAAAAGTTCAAATGTATTGATTTAACAAACATTCACTGAGTTTCTCCTATGTGCCAGGCACTATATTTGGCACTTAAGACACAAAATGAGCATGGTTTCCACTATTATGGGAATACAAGAACAGTGAGCAGTCAACCATCCAATTGCAGAACAATCTGTTATGTTTTCTAATGCAAATGTGCACACACAGAGAATGGGACCTAGCCCTAACTTAAAAGGTCAGAGAGAGCTTCCTGGAGAAAGTGACTTGTGAACTGAGACGTTGAAGGATAAGCAGACAAGGAAAAGCAAACATGACATAGAAGTGTTTTCCCTACAGAGAGAAAGCCACATGTGAAGAACTGGATGTAGGAGCAGATACCACGGGTTTAAAGAAATGACAGAAGTTGAGAAGTGTGGAGTCACAGAGGGCAAGGGAAGATGGTGAGAGACGCAGCAGCAAAGGGAAGCTAGACTCTCTGGCCTTGTTGAAAGGACTTGGACTTTCCAAGAAAGGAAAGGCAAAGACAAGAAGACTGCAGCCAACTCATGGGCTTACAAATTCTTGAAATCATGTAAACTATTCGACTCCTGAAAAACCTCTCCCTCTGAACTTAATCCAAACCACAACTCTGATCCAAAAAAATGGGGAAAATGGGAAGAATGCAATGCACTGAGTTTAATGTCCGGTTTCACAAAAACTGTTTTCTTTCCTTAGTCTGCACCTTATGCTGGTACATGCTCAAGGAAAATGTGTGTACCTCTGGAAGAACCATGCTGCAACAAATGCATTATCTGGGCATCCAGACAGACACAGATCCACCACAAATATGACAACAAAACAACCCTGGTCGTTAAAATTTCTAAAGTTATAGGAGTTAAATTTGAGATACCCTTTCCATGTTGAATCATGGAAACAATGTGTGTTTATTGGGTTGGTTATAACATAACCTTATTGTTATTCTAAAAGGCTACAAAGATTTTCTTCTCTTTTGCCTTGATTTGTTTTATTAGGAACAGAAAATTACTAAACAGAGACACAGTTCTAGGATTGTCTGCTTTATCATCACTCTAAAGCCAAAACATCTAGTCTCCCTCATTCCTAAACTTTCCTTCATTTTCTTCTTTTAGTACCTGTTCTTGGTCACTAAAGAAAAAGGAATGGACTCAGAGAAATAATACTAATAAACAATGACTTAAAAAAAATCCATCATTCATTGAGCTCCTACTCCGTAAGAGGCAAAATACTGGATGTTTTGCATAAATTATCTCACTTAATCCTCACGACACTCCTATGGCATAGATACTATTTTCTTCATTTTACAAGTGAAGAACTAAGGCTCAGAAAGATATGCTTAGCGATTTCCCTGACTCTACAGGAATTGTATGTTCTTAGTTACTCCTTTGTAGTTGAAAATAGTCTTCAGCTTCTTTATCCTTACCCAGAGCCTTGGATAGGTCTTGGGTAGGTTAGACAGGAATAAAATAAGAGTACTCTTCTTCACATCATGGGATGTATTAACATGAGAGAAGATCTTTTATATTCATTAAAAAATGCATTACTGCAGCCATATTCTTTATTCATATTTTTACTTTTGGTAAAGGAACAAATAAAATTTTTCTTTCACTCTACAAATTTATTTTTCATTAGAAGTAGGCACTCCCTCAAGTGGTATTAAACATTGGGCAAGCACCCAAAATATATTGCCAAATTCTTATCTTAATTTGGTAGTGTGAAGCTATTTCTAATTTTCTCTGGCAGCAAGTTTTCTAGGCTGACAATTGCTCAGTGTATTTGCATTGTAATACATTCTCCAAACTTCAGAGCTTTTGCAATCGCAAAATGTGAAATTTCAAAACTATATCCCTATAAAAGATTTCATTTTAAGGTGCAGTACATGTAAAGAACTACTATAAATTCTAACACAAAGTAAACACTCTATATACTTGCATTTTTATTGATTATCTGATATTCAGGTTTTGCCTAGAAATTATCTTTGTGTATATAATGGTCTCAGAACAGATAACTTTTTGCAAGATGCACTCTAATTTGCAAGTAAGAATGCAGGTAGATATGAACTGAAACTCA
Source organism: Pongo pygmaeus (assembly GCF_028885625.2). Lineage (NCBI taxonomy): Eukaryota > Metazoa > Chordata > Mammalia > Primates > Hominidae > Pongo > Pongo pygmaeus. Next base: position 24,174,950 of record NC_072380.2, on the reverse strand, counting down.
TTGCTTGTAGATTATAATCCAACTAACATTGATGGGGCTGATCTGTTCATCTCTAAAATGTTTAAATAAATTGAAATAATGATATTCATGAAATAACCTCAGAGGCCCCAGTCCTGAGATCTAGCCTAGAAATTGAGAAAAAAGGAGAGAAGTTTTAAGGATCAAGATAGAAAGCTGAAATGGAATTAAAACCTACCCTTTTCCCCTGCCCGCATCCAAATTTCCACTAGATCAGGCAAATGGAAATAAAGAGAAATCTATACGATTACAGAAAATGAGATGTATAGACCAAATCAGGGCAGAGAAATGGAGAGTTGGCCAATCTCAGGTTTTTAAAAATTACTCAATTTTTTTCAGTTTTATTGAGGTATAATTGACCATTGTGTGTATATTCAAGGTGTACAATGTGATATTTTAATATATGTATACATTGTGAAATTATCAGGCTAGTTAACATATCCATATACTTATCTACTCTCTTAGTGAATTTTGAGTATATATTATCAATTATGGTCACCGTGCTATACAGGAGGTCACCAGAATTTATTCACCTTACAGCTGCATTTTTTATCCTTTGACCAATTTCTCCCTATTTCCCCAATCCCTTTGACCCCTGATAATCACCCTTCTAGTATTTGTTTCTATGAGGTTGACTTTTATATATTCCACATATAATTAAGATTATGCATTATTCTTCGGAGTCTTACTTTAACTTTACTTGCCATAATGTCTTCCAGGTTCATTGATGTTGTCATAAATGGCAGAATTTCCTTTTCTTTTAATCCTGTTTCCATTTAGAAACAAAAAGTGCAGCTCACTGTCAGTGCTCATTTAATTTTACATAAACACACTTTTTGAGGCTGAAGCAAATCTGATTTTCAATGTGAAAATAAAATATGAAAACTGTTCTCCGAGCTATTTCTAAATAAAATTAACATCAGAATTGTCTGACTCATCAGAATCATATATTTTGGAAAACCTTAATTTATCAAATGAATCTCTGGCCCACAACTGTTCGAGAATGATGTTAACATCACGTGTAGGACTGCTACGTTTTCTAGGTTTTGACATTTTTAACAATCAGGAATTACTGTATTTTGTAAATGGAAATACTGCTACTAAAAACAGAATGTTATAAATAGAACGATGTCTTTTGTTTCCAAAGTTGATTTACTAGAATGATGGGAAAATAATACAAGCAAGATATTTCCTGGCAAAGTTATCTCAGGGTAAATGCTGCAGCCACAGGAGCCACTGACAGGTATTCTCAAGGCAAATGGGAAAAAGATTAAAGCTAAATATATTTATATGTATATAATGTAATATATTTTGTTATATATATGACAATTTCTTTGTTCATTCATCAACTGACACTTTAGTCATTTCAATCTTGGCTATTGTGAACATTGTAAAAATTGCTGCAATGAGCAGAGGGCTGTGGATAGCTGAGATATTTTGCTAACTTTGAATATATACCCAGAAGTGTGATTGCTGGATCATATAGTTCTATTTGTAATTTTTTGAGGAAACTCCATGTCATTTTACGTAGTGGTTGTACCCATTTACATTCCCAGCAACGATGTATAAGGGTTCCATTTTTCTCCAGTCTAGAGAACACTTTTTTTTCTTCTGACTTTTTCATAGTAGCCATCCCAATAGGTGTGAGATAGTATCTCATTGTAGTTTTGATCTGCATTTGAAATCAAACAATTTGAAGAATACTGAGATTAGTGATGATGAGCACCTTTTCATATACCTGTTTACTATTTGTAAGTCTTCCTTGGAAAACAAAAATATATATATTTTCAGGTCCTCTGCCCATTTTTTAATTGGGTTATTAACTCTTATCAGATAAATGGCTCACAAGTGTTTTCCCCATTGCATGGGTTCCCTTTTCATTATGATAGTTTACATTGCTCTACATAGAATTTTGAGTTTGATGTAGTCCCATTTGTTTATCTTTGCTTTTGTTGTCTGTGTATTTGGTGTCATCTCCAAAACAATTGCTAAGATCAATGTAATGAAGTTTTTCCTTACATTTTCTTCTATGAGTTTTATGGTCTCAGGTCTTATATTTAAGTCTTTAATTCATTTTGAGTTTTCATGTATCATATCCAATTTCATTACTTTGCAGGTGGATATCCAGTTTTCCCAGCACCATTTATTGAAGAGTCTTCTTTCCTCATTGTGTATCCTTGACACTTTTGTCAAAGATTAGTTGACCATATATGCATGGGTAGAAGTGTAATGTCTCCACCTTTGTTCTTCTTGCTCAAATTGCTTTGGCCATTCAGGGTCATTTGTGGTTCCATGATAATTTTAGGATGGTTTATTCTAATTCTGTGAAAAGTGTCATTATAATTTTAATAGAGATCACATTTAATCTGTAGATTGCTTTGGGTAACATGAATATTTTGACAATGTTGACTTTCAGATCCATGAACACAGTATCTCTTTCCATTTATTTGTGTCTTCAATTTCTTCCATCAGTGTGTTACAGATTTTAATGTACGGATCTTTCACCACATTAAGTGTTTTATTCTTTCCGGTGCTATCTTAAATGAGATTGTCTTCTGAGTTTCTTTTTCGAAAAGTTTATCGTCAATGTATAGAAAGAAAACTGAGTTTTGTATATTGATTTTACACCCTGCAAACTTTATCACTTCTAATCATTTTTGGTAGAGTCTTCAAGGTTTTCTATATATAAGATTATGCTGTCTGCAAACAGAAACCATTTTCCCTCTATTTTTTTAAATTTTGTTTCCATGAGTTTTGCGGGGAACAAGTGGTATTTGGTTACATGAGTAAGTTCTTCAGCGGTGATTTAGGAGATTTTGGTACACCCATCATCCAAGTAGTATACACTGAACCCAATTTGTAGTCTTTTATCCCTTACCCCCTTCCCACCCTTTCCTGAGTCCCCAAAGTTCATTGTGTCATTCTTATGCCTTTGCATCCACATAGCTTTGCTTCCCACATATGAAAATATAGGATGAGTTTGGTTTTCCATTCCTGAGTTACTTCATTTGGAATTAATCATTACCTCTTTAGAAGCTTTCTCTTTTTCTTGCCAGGACTTCCAGAACTGTGTTGAATAGAAGTAGCGAGAGTGGGCATCTCTGTCTTGTTCCTGACGTTACAGGAAAAGCTTTCACTTTTTACCATTGAGTATAGTTACGATTGGAATGTTTGTGTGCCCTCCAAAATTTATGCTGAAACTTAATCTCCAAAGCACAATAGTAAGAGGTGGGGCCTTTAGAAGTTGATTAGGTCATGATGACTTGTCCCTCATGATTAATGCCCTTATAGAAGAAGGTTCACGAGTGTTCAGCCCTTTTTGTTCTTCCTCCTTCTGCCATGTGAGGACACAGGATTTGCCTCTTCTGCCATGTGAGGGCACAGCAAGAAGGTCCTCACCAGACACCAAGTACTAGTGACTTAGACTTGGTCTTCCCGGCCTCTGGAACTGTGAGAAAATAAATTATTGTTTATAAATTATCCAGTCTCAGATGTTTTGTTATAGCAGCATAAACAGAATAATACAAGTATGATGTTAGCTGTAAGCTTGCAATATATAGCTTTTATTATGTTGAAGCACATTCTTTTTATACTTAATTTGTTGGGAGTTTGTCATAAAAGGATGTTGGATTTTGTCAAATGTTGTTTCTATACCTATGATGATCATGATTTTTGTCCTTCCTTCCATTAATGTGATGTATCACATTTATTGATTAGCATCTTTTGAACCATTCTTCTATCCCAGGTATAGATCTCACTTGATCATCGTGTATAATTTTAATGTACTGGTGGAGTTGGTTTGCTAGTATTTTGTTGAGGAATTTTGCATCTGTTTATCAGGGATATTGGCTTGTAGTTTTTTATTGTTGTGTTCTCATAGAATGAGTTTGGAAATGTTTTCTCCTCTTCGATGTTTTAGAATATTTTGAGTAGAATTGCTGTTAGTTCTTCTTTAAATGGTTGGTAGAATTTGCCAGTGAAACCATTTGGTCTTGTACTTTTCTTTGTTGGTATTTTTTTTTTTTTTTTAATGACATTCAATCTCCTTACTCACTATTAGTCTGTTCAGATTTTCTATTTCTTCCTCTTTTTCTATTTTCCTATATTTTCTATTTCTGTTTATTCCTGATTCCAGTCTTGGTAGTTTGTATGTGTCTAAAATTTATTTCTTCTCGATTGTCTACTTTGTTGTCATATAATTGTTTATAGAGATCTCTTATGATCCTTTGTATAATTGTAATATCAGTTGTAATGCCTTCTTCTGTTTCTGATTTTGAGTATTTTCTCTTTTAGTCTAGCAAAAGGTTTCTCAATTTTACCTTTCTAAAAACCAATTCTTAATTTTCTTGATCTTTTCATTGTTACGCCAGACTCTTATTTCTGCTCTTTGTGATTTTCTTCCTTCTGCTAAGTTTGGGCTTAGATTGTTCTTTTTCTAGTACTTAGAGGTGTAACATTAGGTTGTTTATGTGATATCTTTCTTTTTTTCATGTATGAATTTATCACTACAAACTCCCCTCTCAGAACTACTTTTCTGGCATCACATGAGGTTAATAACATTGTGTTTCCATTTTCATTTGTCTCACGATATTTTTAAATTTCCCTTTGATATCTTCCCTGATCCATTCGTTGTTCAAAATGTGTTGTTTAGTTTCCGTATACAGTAAGTCCACATTTAACATTGTTGATTGGTTCTTGGAAATCATGAATTTAATTGAAATGATTACCTGTATAACAAAACCAATTTTACCATGGGCTAATTGATGTAAATAGAAGTTAAGTTCGTATGGCATATATTAAGTCATTTCACTTAAAGTTACAGTTTCCGAGAACCTATCAATGCTGTTAAATAAGTACTTACTGTATTTATAAGTTTTCCTGTTTTCCTCCTGTTATTGATTTCTAGATTCATGTCATTGTGGGTGAAAAAGATAATTGATATGATTCGGTGTTCTTTAAATTTTTACTTGTTTATGGCTTAATATATAATCTATCCTGGAGAACTTCTCTGTGCCCTTGAAAAGAATGTATCTTCTGCTGCTGTTGGGTGAAATGTTCTGGATATACCTATTAGATTTCATCCGAGGTGTAGTTCAAGTCCAATGTTTCCTTATTGATTTTCATCTGGATAATCTGTCCATTGTTGAAAGTGTGGTGCTGATGATCCTACTATTGTGTTGTTGTTCATCTCCTCCTTCACATTTATGAATATTTCCTGTATATATTTTGGTGTTCTGATGTTGGATGCATTATATATCCAACATCGAAACAACTTAATAACTGTTGTTTATAATTGTTAAGTCCTCTTGATGAACATATCTTTTTATCATTCTATAATGATCTTTGATTTTCTAGAATATAGATGTCTTCTAGACTTTATAGGCCGGTGTTAGTGGGTAAAATTGTTCAACTATGGTTGGATGTGAAGGGGCTGGCTGAGTGAGGTGCAGTGATTTTCAGCTTGAGTAAATGTGCAGTGATGTAGCCTTCATGCAGCTCTGTCATCTGTGATTGGTGTCAGCAAACATTTGCAGGGGTCGTGAGTAGCCAAAACCATGAGTGTCTGCATTAGTAGTGAGAGCTGTTGGGATTTTTGGTGGCGAAGACTGCTGAAGTTCTCCTGATCTCTTTCTTCCATGGAGAAGTTGTGGCTCAGGGTACCCCTCTTAGCACCAGATCTGCCTTGTGGGTACCTTGGCAGTTGGAGCGGCACTAGTGTCTGATCTGCGGTGCCTGTGTAGTGGCCATAGCCTGGGTCTGGACCATGGGCATGTGTGGAAAGACTGTGGCTACTGGATTTGGGGCAGTAGAGGCACAAGCGCCTGGGTTGCAAGCACTTCCACTGCCACATTGGTAACAGTGAGAGGTGTGGGTGTTTGTGGACCAGTTGCAGAGCCAGGGTCCAGCATGGAGTATATGCAAGGTTATTGCTGCTCTGGGGACTAAGGCACAGACATTTGCTGCAGCAATAGTTCCTGTGTTTGCAGTATAAGGCCTCATATAGTAGCAACAGAGCCAGAGTCTGGGGAGCAAACACATGCAGAGTGACAGTCGATTTAGGGTCTAGGGTGCAGGCTAGCTCACTGTGTTGGTGGCGCTAATGTCTGTGGTGTGGCTCTAGGGTCCAGGGTTCAGGGTAGCTCACTGTGGCAGTGGCTTTAATATCTGAGACATGAGCATTCATGAAATGAGAAGAGAGCTGGGGCCTGGACTGCAGTTGCATGCAAAGAGACTATGGCTCCAGGGCCTGCAGTGCAGTCTAGCTCACTGTGGATGTGGCTAAGATGCTCAAGGCATAGGTGCTCACGTAGCAGTGGCAGAGCTAGGGTCTGCAGCACAGGCATGTACATAGCAATCACACCTCAAGAGTCTGGAGTGGGCTAGGCGCAGTGGCTCACGCCTGTAATCCCAGCACTTTGGGAGGCCAAGACGGGCAGATCACCTGAGGTCAGAAGTTTGAGATCAGTCTGACCAAGATGGTGAAACCCCATCTCTACTAAAAATATAAAATTAGCTGGGTGTGGTGGTGCACACCTGTAATCCCAGTTACTCAGGAGGCTGAGGCAGGAGAATCGCTTGAACCTGGGACGTGGAAGTTGCAGTGAGCTGAGATGATGCCACTGCACTCAAGCCTGGGCGACACAGCAAGACCGTGTCTCAAAAAAAAAAAAAAAAAAAAAAAAGCCTGGAGCAGTGTTATTCCACAGCAGTGGTGGCTTCATTGTCTGAGGCACAAGTACATGTGTGCCAAAGAACTGGGATGTGGAGCATAGACACATGGAGAAGCCATGAAGTCCTAGGCACACACAGGGTTGGGGATTGGTGGTGGTCCAACAGTGGATTTTTCTTGGAGTGGGGACACAGTAGCATCTCCCTATCCAGTATGTTGCAACAGTGATGGCTGTTGGTTACCTCAGTGAAAGCTTCCAGTGTCCTTGGCAGAGAAGGCCACTGGAGACCATGGTGGCATTCATTGCATGGTTGATAACCATAGCCCCCATCTTTCTTCTTTGTTCCTAGCCATTGGCAGGTGTTTCAGGTATGCCAATCTTCCCAAAAATCATTTCTGTGCAGTTACTCTGTTTTTTCCTCCACTACAAGTTTTTACTTGAACCCTCCCAAGGCTATTTCCATTGGTCAACAGATGTGTAATTGTTTTTTGTGTGTGAGGGAATAAAGGGTGGTGTCTCTTATCCCACCATTTTCCTGACATTACTCCCTTGGCCAATCTCAGATTAATCATAAGTGAGGATTAAACATACACTGGGAAAATAAATGAAATAAATTGCCAGCATAACATCTTTGCTTCCCTCAATTTAGACTGATAAATTTATGGGATGGTTGTTTTTGGTAAATGTTGGTATTTCTAAGGTCTTTAAAAAGTGTCAGAGTTTTGACTAAGCAAAATTCCTACTCTTAGGATACATCTAGCTTCCTGTAGGTTATGAAATAGGCTGCTTGTGAAATATGATAGGTGGGTGGCATGGCTATCTCCTAACAAGAGCACTCCTGGCATTTAAACAAGGTTGCCATTACAAACATATTAAACAAATACGTCATCCCAGAGATAAAGATTCATTCTTGAATATTGCTAATTAAAGCTTCTTTTCTACTCTATAATCAGTTGAACCTATATCCCAGCAAATTAAAAAAAAAGTTTAGATGTGACACATTCCAATAATGAATCACATACTCTGACAGAGTTCTCTCAATAAGCAATTAGACTAGCTTTTATCCTCCTTTGTCAGGATGAGACAAGCGTAATAAAAAATGTTGCATTTTTAACTAAAAGACCACTCTGAAATGTTAGAACTAGTATTTCTTTTATTAAATAGTTGCTTTCAAAAAAGATAACATGTAATACAACTTTAATTTTTGTTAAGAAATTCAAGAAAGGATTAAAATTCTAAGTAGATGGAGACAATTGAAGTGAGAGATTGTGAGATCAACAAACTGGAAATTTAACAAAAACTAAGAATGCTTTATTTCAAAAGTATAATCAGGACAATTAAAAGCTAATTAATCACGGCAGAAATTGTATTTATGGGTTAAAAGAAAAGACAGAGAGATTATCTTAGAAATAATAGGAAAAGTACAACAATAAAAATTACTTGGGATACTCAAGAAAGAGGAGCATCTCATGATCCCCCAAGCTTGTGAATAGCAGCAGCAGCATTGACTCATTATGAGAGCCAATGAATCAACATCAACAAATAGAGCCCTTAGAAGTCACCATTGCTGTCTTTACAATAAGAACATGTTGCACTCAATGAAAAGCAATGACTTTTCTTGAACCCATTAGAAACCTGAGGTTGCAGGGAAACCATCACCTCAATTTCAAAAATGACAGGCACATCTGATGTCTTCTTACACATGGCAGAAGATGCTGGAGCTATCAACCCTTAAAATGACAAGTTGCTGGAGTTTGCATGTGAGTTAGTGTTACAAGTTAGAAATGCCTAGGGAATGCAGTGTTGGGAGACCTTCCACACATTCATGGGCTTTACTTTCGGGAACGCTACCAGAAAGATCTCCTTATGGCTCTCACAAAGAGAAGGGAAGAGTAATCACTATAAAATATACCCAGTCCCTTCCCCATTACAAAGTTCTACTCTCCAAGTAACTTACCTACAGAACAAAGAAAAAATTATAGTAGACTTTTAATGCAAGCAAGAAAAAAATGGGTAAAATATTTCAAATATTTTTAAAGCCAGCAACCTAATCTTCTAGATCTAGCAAAATTACTCATCAAAATGTTGAGTAATATCATCAAAAGTGAAGGAAAAATATTTTTTCAGACAAGTAATACCTGAGATAAATCATTTCCTACACATGTACCTTGTAAGAAATGTTAAAACAAATTTGAGGTAGAAGAAAAATTATATGGATTAGATAATTAAGTCCACATAAAAGAAAAAGAAATAAAGGTAAAATAGAATTTTTACTTTTCTTATTGTAAACTGATCTAAAACATAATGGTTTGAAGAATTGTAACAACGTACTAGGTGATTAAAACAGAGATAAGCAAGTGAAAATAATATCACAAAGGATGGGAGAAAGAGATTGTGATAACTCTGTTCTAAGCTACATATACTACATGTCAAACAGTATTGTATTTCCTAAAAAATGGATCTAAATTAGTTTAAAATATGTGTTATAAAACAGAGGGGAAAACTCACTAAAAATTATTTTTAAGGATAAAAGATAAGCTAAGAAAGGAGATGAAATCATGTAAAATAATAGCAGAGAAGGCAGAAAAAGAGGAAATATAAAGAATAAATGCAATGAACAGAAAACCATTAAAACATGGTGGACATTAATTGAACTGTATTACCAATCACTTTAAATGTGAATAGTCTAAAATATATTGATTAAAACACAGAAAATGTCAGACTGAATTTTTTAAAAAGATTCAAGTACTTATTATCTGCAAAAATGTTTCTTACACCTAAAGTCTTGGATATTTCCAAAGCAAAAGAATGAGAAAAATATACCAAATAACAGCCATAAAAACCCCTGCATTGTTCAAGGGTCAGCTGTAATTGAGAAACTTCTATGTAGACTGAAACTGGAAGAAGAGATGTCAGGAGCTAATAAGTATCACAAATGAAAAAATTCAATATAGACTTTATAGATATTTTTAAAGTAATATTGTGAATAATTTTTTGCTATTTAATTGTATAACTAAGGTAAGTTGATAAATTCATTGATATAAGAAATAGAAAATATAAATAGGCTTGCAGGTATTAAAATGAATTGGTAACTTAAAACATCTTTATAATAAAAAATCCAGACTCTAATGTCTTAACTGTTTAATTATATCAAATATTTAAGGGGAAAATTTAATATCAATATATTCCTACATAAACTCTCTTAGAAAATAGTGGAGAAGAAAACACTCCCCGACGCATTTTATGAGGAATTACCCCGATTTAAAAAAAAAAAAAAAGTCAAATAAAAACAGACAACTTAATCAAGTTAATAGACAAACCAAAAACTATAGATGAATATTTTTCACTAACATAAAGATATTTATCAAAATTAGAGCTAATTGAATCCAGAAATAGAAGCATGATAATACAATGTGAGTGGACTGAATATTAAATTGGTTAACATTCAAAAAAAATCAATTCATTATACTGATAAAATAAAAACATGTATAACCATTTTAAAATAGCAGAAAAAGCATGAAACAAAAATTAACATGTAATCATGGTTAAACTCTCAGAATAACAGCAGCAGAAATGAACTTGTTCACCTTAATCAAAGATACATGCAAAAAATCTAAAACATTAAAAGATGATTTTTGTTCCAAGACTTTACAAAAAAGAGGGATGTTCACTCTCACTCTTCAGAGTTTGTAATATACTAAGAGCATGAAATGGTGCAATAAGAAAAGAAAGGTATCTAAAAGCATAAGATGGTAAGGGAAGAAGTAAAAGTGTCTTTATTTGTAGAAGACTTAGTTGTACATAGAAAATCCTAAAGAATCCATAAAAAGTGCTACTAGAACTAATAATTCAGCAAGACTTAGGAATATAAGATCAAGGAAACTCTTTTACTATATACTAACTACAGTTAGTATATATACAGCATATACTAACTCTATACTAACAGAGAACAATTTTGGAAATTAAAATGTAAAGCAACACCATGAAAAACAATGAAATTATATGAAATTTAACAAAATGTGTACCAAACCATTTTACTGAAAACTCTAAGATATTTATGAGAGAAATTAAAGAAGACCTATATAAATGGAAGGATATAATATGCTCATGGTTCATAAGACACAGTATTTTGAGATGTCAAATCTACTCAAATTAATAAACTCAATAAAAATTCCAGCAAGCTTTTTGAAGATACTAATAAATTGAATGGGTACCAAAAAATAGAAAGAATAAGATCTACTATTTAATAGTACAACAGGGGAATATAGTCAATAACTTAATTGTATTTTAAATAAAGTATATGTTTTAGATAAATTTTGAATAAGACTATAATTGGTTTGTTTGTAACTCAAAGGATAAATGCTTGAGGGGTGGATACCCTCTTGCCCATGAAGTTATTATTACACATTGCATGCCTGTATCAAAACATCTCATGTACCCAATAAATATATATACAACTACTATGTACCCACAAAAATTAAAAATAAATAGATTCTAAGTTTACTTGCACATCCAAAAAACCTGGAATATCCAAATTAATTTTGAAAAAGAACAAAGATAAAGGAACCATGCTACCTAATTTCAATACTTATTATAAAGTTAAGTAGTGAAGAGAATGTGACATTAGAAATGAATAAACATAAATCAAGAAAATAGAGTACAGAAATAGATCCATGTATATTTGTTAATTTATGGCCAAAAAAAACCCAGGGTATTTAATGTGGAAAAAACAGTTTCTAACAAATGGTGCTAGAACAACTAAATATCCATATGAAAAAAAAAGTATAAATAACTTTGACCCTTCCTTTACTTCATGTGTAGAAATTACCTTAAGATGGATCATAGAGTTAGATGTAAAGGCTAAAATTGCAAAACTTCTAGAAGAAAACACAGATAAAAAATTCTTTGCAACATTGGAAGTAGACAAAGATTTTTAGATAGGATACAAAAGCCCACATTATAAAAAAAATTAAATGTGTTTATCAAAATTTAAAACATCTACTTTGTCAAAGGTATTGTTAAAAAAAAAATACAAACAAGCCAGAAGTTGGTATAAAATTTGTTAATGCATATGTCTGACAAAGAACTTTTAGCCAGAAAATACAAAGAACTCTTGCAACTCAGAAAAAAAAAAAGACAAAATCCCAATTTTATTTTATTTATTTTTTATTTTTATTCTACTTTATGTTCCAGGATACAAGTGCAGAACATGTAGGTTTGTTACACTGGTATATGTGTGCCATCATGGTTTCCTGCACCTATCAACGCATCATCTAGGTTTTAAGTCCTGCACGCATTAGCTATTTGTCCTAAGGCTCTCCCTCCCCTTGTCCCCTACCCCTCGACTGGCCCCAGTGTGTGTTGTTCCTCTCCCTCTGTCCATGCATTCTCATTGTTCAGCTCCCACTTGTGAGTGAGAACATGTGGTGTTTGGTTTTCTGTTCCTGTGTTAGTTACCTGAGGATGATGGCTTCCAGCTCCATCCATGTCCCTGCAAAGGACATGATCTCATTCCTTTTTATGGCTGCATAGTATTTCTTGGTGTATATGTACCACATTTTCTTTATTCAATCTATCATTGTTCAGCATTTGGGTTGATTCCATGTTTTTGCTATTGTAAATATTCCTGCAATTAACATACGTGTGCATGTGTCTTTACTGTAGAATGATTTATTTTCCTTTGACCCAGGAAATGGGATTGCTGGGTCAAATGGTTTTTCTGGTTCTAGATCCTTGAGGAATTTCCACACTGTCTTCTGTAATGGTTGAACCAATTTATATTCCCACCAACAGTGTAAAAGCGTTCCTATTTCCCTACAGCCTCACTAGCATCTATTGTTTCTTGACTTTTTAATAATCACCATTCTGACTGGCATGAAATGTTATCTCATTGTGGTTTTGACTTGCATTTCTCTATCAGTGATGATGAGATTTCATAGGTTGTTGGTAGCATAAATGTCTTCTTTTGAGAAGTGTCTGTTCATATCCTTTGCCTACTTTTTGATAGGGTTGTTCTTTTCTTGTAAATTTAAGTTCCTTGTAGATTCTGGATATCAGACCTTTGTCAGACGAGTAGCTTGCAAAAATTTTCTTCCATTCTGTAGGTTGCCTGTTCACTCTGATGATAGTTTATTTTGCTGTGAAGAAGCTCTTTAATTAGATCCCATTTGTCAATTTTGGCCATTTTTGCCATTGCCTTTGGTGTTTTTGTCATGAAGTCTTTGCCCATGCCCATGTCCTGAATGGTATTGCCTAGGTTTTCTTCTAGGGTTTTTATGGTTTGGAGTTTTACATTTAAGTCTTTACTCTATCTTGAGTTAATTTTTGTATAAAATGTAAGGAAGGGGTCCAGTTTCAATTTTCTTCCTATGGCTAACCAGTTTTCCCAGCACCATTTATTAAATAGGGAATCCTTTCCTCATTGCCTTTTTCTGGTTTGTCAAAGATCAGATGGTTGTAGATGTGTGGTGTTATTTCTGAGGTCTCTATTCTGTTCCATTGGTCTATATGTCTGTTTTGGTACCAGTACCATGCTGTTTTGATAACTGTAGCCTTGTAGTGTAGTTTGAAATCAAGTAGAATGATGCCTCCATTTTTGTTCTTTTTGCTTAGGATTATCTTGGCTATATGGGCTCTTTCTTGGTTCCATATGAAATTTAAATTGTTTTTTTCTAATTCTGTGAAGAATGTCAGTGGTAATTTGATGGTAATAGCATTGAATCTATAAATTACTGTGGGCAGTATGGCCATTCTCATGATATTGATTCTTCCTACCCATGAGCATGGAATGTTTTTCCATTTGTTTGTGTCCTCTCTTTATTTCCTTGAGCAGTGGTTTGTAGTTCTCCTTGAAGAGATCTTTCATGTCCCCTTTCAAGTTCTATTCCTACGTATTTTATTCTCTTTGTAGCAATTGTGAATGCGGGTTCACTCAAGATTTGGCTGCTTGTCTATTGTTGGTGTATAGAAATTGTGTTTTTTGCACATGATTTTGTATACTGAGACTTTGCTGAAGTTGCTTATCCACTTAAGGAGTTTTTGGGCTGAGATAATGGGGTTTTCTAAATAAAGAATCATGTCATCTGCAAAGAGACACAATTTGACTTCCTTTCTTCCTATTTGAATATCCTTTCTTTCTCTTGCCTGATTGCCCTGGCCATAACTTCCAATACTACAGTGAACAGGAGTGGTGAGAGAGAACATATCTTTGTCTTGAGCTGGTTTTCAAAGGGATTGCTTCCAGCTTTTGCCCATTCAGTATGATGTTGGTTATTGGTTTGTCATAAATGGCTAATATTTTGAGATATGTTCCATAAATACCTAGTTTATTGAGAGCTTTTAATATGAAGGGCTGTTGAATTTTATCAAAGGCCTTTTCTGCATCTATTGAGATGATAATGTGGTTTTTCTCATTGGTTCTGTTTATGTGATGATTTACGTGTATTGATTTGCCTGTGTTGAACCAGCCTTGCATCCCAGAGTTGAAGCTGACTTGACAACTGAATAAGCTTTTTGATGTGCTGCTGGATTCAGTTTGCTAATATTTTATTGAGGATTTTTACATTGTCATTCATCAGGGATATTGGTCTGAAGTTTTTTGTTGTTATGTCTCTGCCAGGTTTTGGTATTAGGATGATGCTTGGCCTCACAAAATGAGTTAGGGAGGAGTCCCTCCTTTTTAATTGCTTGGAATAGTTTCAGAAGGAATGGTACCAGCTCTTCTTTGTATCTTTGGTAGAATTCTGCTGTGAATCCATCTGTTCCTGGGTGTTTTTTGGTTGGCAAGCTATTAATTACTGCCTCAATTTTGGAACTTGTTATTGGTCTATTCAGGGATTCAGCTTCTTCCTGGTTTAGTCTCAGGTGGGTGTATGTGTCCAGGAATTTATCCCTTTCTTCTAGGTTTTCTAGTTTATTTGCATAGAGCTCTTTATTTTGTGGGGTCAGTGGTGATATCCCCTTTATCATTTTTTATTGCGTCCATTTGATTCTTCTCTATTAGTCTAGCTAGTAATCTATGTTGTTAATTTTTCCAAAAAGCAGCTCCTGGATTCATTGATTTTTTGAAGGGTTTTCCTATCTCTATCTCCTTCAGTTCTGCTCTTGGTTATTTCTTGTCTTCTGCTAGCATTTGGATTCATTTACTCTGCTCCTCTAGCTCTTTTAATTGTGATATTAGGGTGTCAATTTGGGATCTTTCTAGCATTCTGATATGGGCATTTAATGCTACAGATTTCCCTCTTAACACTGCTTTAGCTATGTCCCAGAGATTCTGGTACATTGTCTCTTTGTTCTCATTGGTTTCAAAGAACTTCTTGATTTATGTCTTAATTTCTTTATTTACCCAGGAGTCATTCAGGAGCACGTTGTTCAATTTCCATGTAGTTGTGTGGTTTTGAGCTTCTTAATCGTGACTTCTAATTTGATTGCACTGTGGTCTGACAGACTGTTATGATTTCAGTTCTTTCATATTTGCTGAGGAGTGTTTTCCTTCCAATTATGTGGTCAATTTTAGAATAAGTGTCATGTGGCACTGAGAAGAATGTATATTCTGTTGATTTTGGGTGGAGAGCTCTGTAAATGTCTATTAGTTCCACTTGATCCAGAGCTGAGTTCAACTCCTGAATATCCTTGTTAATTTTCTGTCTCGTTGATCTAATATTGGCAGTGCAGTGTTAAAGTCTCCCACTTTTATTGTGTGGGACTCTAAGTTTCTTTGTGGGTCCTCTAAGAATTTTCTAAGAACTTGTTTTATGAATCTGGGTGCTCCTGTACTGGGTACATATATATTTAGGATAGTTAGCTCTTCTTGTTGAACTGATCCCTTTACCATTATGTAATGCCCTTCTTTGTCTTTTTTGATCTTTGTTGGTTTAATGTCTGGTTTGTGTCAGAGACTGGGATTGCAACCCCTGCTTTTTTTTTTTTTTTCCATTTGCTTGGTGAATTTTCCTCCATCTGTTTATTTTGAGCCTATATGTGTCTTTGCACATGAGATGGGTCTCCTAAATACAGCACACTGATGGGTCTTGACTGTATATCCAATTTGCCAGTCTGTCTTTTACTTGGGACATTTAGCCCATCTACATTTAAGGTCAATATTGTTCTATGTGAATTTGATCCTGTCATCATGATGCTGTCGGGTTATTTGGCCCACTAGTTGATGCAGTTTCTTCATAGTGTCGTTGGTCTTTATATTTTGGAGTGTTTTTGCAGTGGCTGGTACCAGTTTTTCCTTTCCATATTTTGTGCTTCCTTCAGGATCTCTTGCAAGGCTGGCCTGGTGGTGATGAAATCCCTCAGCATTTGCTTGTCTCCAAAGGATTTTATTTCTCCTTCACTTACGAAGCTTAGTTTGGCTAGATACGAGATTCTGGGTTGAAAATTATTTTAAGAATGTAGAATATTTGCCCCCACTGTCTTTTGGCTTGTAGGGTTTCTGCTGTGAGGTCTACTATTAGTCTGATGGGCTTCCCTTTGTAGGTGACCTGGCCTTCCTCTCTGGCTGCACTTAACATTTTTTCCTTCGTTTTGACCTTGGAGACTCTGATGATTATGGGTCTTGGGGTTGATCTTCTCATGGAGCATCTTAGTGGCGTTCTCTGTATTTCCTGAATTTTAATGTTGGCCTGTCTTGCTAGGTTGGGAAGTTCTCCTGGATAATATCCTCAAGTGTGTTTTCCAACTTAGTTCTATTCTTCCTCTTTCAGGTGCTCCAATCAATCATAGGTTTGGTCTTTTTACATAGTCCCGTATTTCTCAGAGGTTTTGTTTGTTCCTTTTTTTTTTTTTTTTTTTAATCTTATCTGCATGTCTTATTTCAGCAAAATGGTCTTCAAACTCTGATATCCTTTCTTCTGCTTGGTCATGCTGTGTTTTTCAGCTCCATCAGGTAATTTATGTTCCTCTCTAAATTAGTTATTCTAGTTAGCAGCTCCTGTAACATTTTATCAAGGTTCTTAGTTTCTTTGCAATGGGTTAGAACATGCTCCTTTAGCTCAGCGGAGTTTGTTATTACACACCTTCTGAAGCCTACTTCTATCAGTTCATCCATCTCATTCTCCCTCTGGTTCCGTGCCCTTGCTGGAGAGGTGTTGCAATAATCTGGAGAAGAGAAGGCACTCTGGCCTTTTGGGTTTTCAGCATTTTTTAATTGATTCTCATCCTCATGAGTTTGTCTAGTATCAATCTTTGAAGCTGCTGACACTTGGAATGGGTTTTTTTTTTTTTTCTGGGGACTTTTTTGTTGATGCTGTTTGTTGTTGCTTTGTTTTCCTTGCAATGATCAGGTCACTCTCTGTAGGACTGCTGCAGTTTGCTGGGGGTTCACCTCACACCCTATTCATCTGGTTCACTCCTGCACCTGGAGATGTCACTCAAGGAGGCCGGAGAACAGCAAAGATGGATACCTGCTTCTTCTTCTGGGATCTCTGACCTCGAGGGGCACCAACCTGATGTCAGTAGGAATGCTCCTATATAGGGTATCTGACAACTCATTGGAGGTTCTCATCACCCAATGAGTTGGGTGGCACAGGGAGCAGGACCCATTTAACAAAGCACTTTGACTGTCCCTTGGTGAAGGGGGTGTGCTTTGCTGGGTGGAAACCCACTCATCCGGGCTGCCTGGATTCCTCAGAACTAGCAGGAGGAAAGACTAAGTCTGCTGCTCCTTGGAGACTGTGCCTACCCTTAACCCCTAGGGGCTCAGGCCCAGAGAGATCAGAGTTCTGTCCCTGAGCCTCTGGCTGGAATTATTGGAGTTCCTGCAGGAAAGCCCCACCCATTGAAGAGGGATGAGTCAGGGTCAGGCCTGAAGAGGCATTCTGTCCACAGTCTCCCACAGCCGGTGTGTTGGACTGTGGGGGATAGCTCTTGTGATCATGCTGTCCAGCCTTTCTAGTTCCAGCAGGTAAAAAGCACAGCCTGAAGCTGTAGAGATGACTGCTGCCCTTCCCCAACCCTGGGTACTTAGTATGTTAGGCAGCTATCAGTCCCAGTGTTAACTGTCACCCCTCTCCCAAAGAGCTCAAACAGCTTAGACAGCAGGCAGCTGCAGCTGTGGTGCTGTTCACCCCTCCCCCTGGGAGCTCGGCAGGCTTAAACCTATTCTAGCTTGGTGGCTGTTGAGAATCTGCATAGCTCCGTGGCTGGGATCCTAGGCCCCTGTGGCATGGGCTCGCGCGAGTGGGATCTTCTGATCCGTGGGTTGCACAGTTCCATGGAAAAAGCATGTTTTTCCAGGCTGGGTAGCATGCTCACTCACCACCTCTCCTGGCTGAGGGATCCCCTGAGCCCTGTGTGGCTCTCAGGTGGGCCGCTGCACCACACTGCTCTTCCTCCCTTCTCCGTGGGTCATGCCAGATGCCTAGTCAGTTCTGATGACAGAACCTGGATACCTGAGTTGCCAGTCCAGGATTTGCATTCTGTTATGTTTCTTTTTGTTGGGAGCCTCCAATTGCCACTGCTTCTAATGGGCCATCTTGGCCCCACAAAGTCAACACCCCAATTTTAAAAATGAGCAAACATTTGAACAGATAGCTCACAAAAGAAAATACGTAAATTGCCAATAACCACAGGAAAATCATTAGACATCATGAAAATTCAAAGTAAAACTGTAGTGTAATACTGCACTCTGTATTAATTCGTTTTCATACCACTATAAAGAACTGCCTGAGACTGGGTAATTTAGAAAGGAAAGAGGTTTAATTGATTCACAGTTCACCATGGCTGGGGAGGCCTCAGGAAACTTACAATCATGGTGGAAGGCGAAGGGGAAACAAGGCACCTTCTTCACAAGGCGGGAGGAAGGACAAGTGCCAAGTGAAAGGAAGAGCCCTTTAGAAAAACCATCAGACTATATCCCATGAGAACGCACTATCATGAGAACAGCATGGAGAAAACTGCTCCCATGATTCAATTATCTTCACCTAGTCTCTCCCTTGACATATGGGGATTATGGGGATTACCATTCAAGATGAGATGTGGGTGGGAACACAAAGCCTAACCATATCGCACCCCCAATAAAATGGGTAAAAAAAAAAATTCAAACGACAGTACTCAGCACTGGGGAGAACATGAAGTAACTAAAATTCTTATCCATTGCAGGTAAGGCTGTAAAATAGTATAACAACTTTGAGAAACAGTTTAGCTATTTCTTATAAAGTGAAACATACACTTTTTCCATATGAGCCAACATGTCAACTTCTAGATAATTATGCAAGAGTAATGAAAACATATGTCCACACAAATACTTAAACATATCTATAAGCAGCTTTATTGAAAAACTAGAACAATCTAAATGTCCACAGATGAATGGATTTTTTTTTTATTTTCAACTTTTCTAGACTCATGAGGTACATATGCAGGTCTTTTCACATGGATATATTGTGTGATGCTAAGGTTTTGAGTATGAATGATCCTGTTACCAAGGAAGTGAGCACAGTACCCAATAGGTCATTTTTTAGGACAAATTTTGATATATTTACAAAATGGAACACTGCTAAGCACTAAAATATAACCAAGCCAGACACAAAGGAGTAATACTCCACTGTATGAGTACACTTATATAAATCTGTAGAAACAACAAATCTGATCAATATTTGTAGAAAGTGGGTCATTGGTCGCCTGGGGATGAGATGCAGAAGGAATTTTCTAGGAATGGGCCCAAGGGCCCGCTTGGCATGAAAGAAATACTATTCCATATCTCGATAGTGGTGTTGTTTACATGGTTCAAACTATATGAAATACATCAGTTTTATAGTATATGAATTATACATCAAAAAATTATTAGAAAGCCAACCAATTAACAAACAAAAAAGACAGTAGGCTCATAAAATTTAACAAGTATTGCGTAAACTCAAGGAAAGTCAAGTCTTTATGATATATAAGCACTTTTAAAACGCAGGAAAAGATTGAAGGGATTCAAATAATTCTGAGTTCAGTAGCAATCTCAAATTCCAAACTGGAAGGAACGTATCAATAAAAAGAAAACTGAAGTCAGAGGCCAAGAAGGCCAAGAAGAGTGGATCACAAACTGATTCCTGCCAATGACTGTGTTTTCTTTAACTGCAAAGGATTTGTAAGTTGACATCATTAATTGACATCAATTGCTTTTGATGACTTAGCCATAAATTCTTTGTCAAGATCAATCTAGAGAAGGATATTTCCTACATTTTCTTCCAGAATTATTTTTTACAGTTTCAGGTCTTACATTTAAGTCTTTAATCCATTTTGAGATAATTTTTGTATATGGTGATAGGTAGAGGTCAAGTTTCACTCTTCTGCATATGGATAGCAAGTTATCCCAGCACTATTTATTGAATAGGGAGTCTTTTCCCCATTGCTTATTATTGTTGACTTTGTCAAATATCAGATGGTTATTTCTGGGTTCTCAATCGTGTTCCATTGGTCTTTGTGTCTGTTTTTGTACCAGTACCATGCTGTTTTTGTTACTGTAACTTTGCAGTATAGTTTGAGGTCAGGTAGTGTGACACCTCTGGCTTTGTTATTTTGGCTTAGGATTTAAAATATGCAAAAGACTTTAAACAGGAGCAAAAGAGAAATTCTAACTAGCCACTGAGTGCGTGAAAAGTGCTCAAAATCAGTATTCATTTGGGAAATGTAAATTAAATCCATAATGAGATATCTTTATGAACATACCCAGAATACCTAAAATTAAAGACTGACAGCACCATTAAGTCAATGAGAAAGTGAATAAATTAGAACTCTCTCAAATTTTTGGTGGGAATGTAAGCTGGTTTTAAACACTTTGGAAAATTGTTTGGCAGTGTCTTCTAAAGCTTAATATATGCCTATCTCAATAATCAACAATTCCACTCATTGGAATTGAGTGGCATAACCAACAATTCCACTCATTGGTATGTGTACGTGTGTGTGCGTGTGTGTGTGTGTGTGTGTGTGTGTGTGTGTGTGTATACATACACAAGGAATTTCTGCCCATGTCCACCGGGGGGAAAATATGTGCAAGGTGCTTATAGAAGTTTTATTCATAATAGCCAAAATCTTTAACTGAAATAGCCATCAATGGTAGCAAGTATTTAAAAATTATAATATATTCATACTATGAATATAATGAAATACTATACAGTAACTTTTTAAAACTGAATTCGAGCAACTACATGGATGACTCTCATAGTTAAAATGCAAGGCAAAAGAAGCCAGACACAAAAGCCAACATATGGGAAGATTCCATTTACAAAAGGTCAAGAACAGGTAAAACTAACCTATGGTAATAGGAGTCAGAATAGTGGCTACCCTCATGAGTCATTGTGGGAGGAGAAAAGATATTTACTCAAAAGGTTCATGGCAGCATTTCTGGGCTATAGAAATGTTCTGTACTTTAATCTCACTGATAGTTACCTGATATATTATAAAATTTCATCAATCTGTACACTAAAGATATATGTACTTTATACACTGCATTGTTTATATTTTAGATCCCAGTGAAAAGAAAAATACTTATTTTCACTCTAAAATGTATACAGTATAATACTTTTAGAATCAGACTAAATAGTCTTTTAAAAAAAATTGCCTACATATTTCCAGAAGGCAGAAGGAAGAAGTGTATTTGTTGTTTAAGATCTAGACTAGAATTAGCTCTTACTAGCCAAGTGCCTTTCAGAAAGCAAATGGCTTTGTCGAAACCAAGTTACTTTGAAAAAGCCATTCACTTCTGTATCCATGCAATAAGGTAATAAATCCTACACTGACCTTGTGCAAATCAAGCAAGATTAGTGTGAAAGTGTTTGCATATTCTCAAACCTTATTAGTGTAATATATACACAGTAGTGCATATATTAGTATATATATAATACTGTTCATATTTTCCAAAGTCCATCACTAACCAAAAGGTAGTATTATAAAACAGATTATCATTTTAATCAAGAAATATTATCTTAATCTTTCATGAAAGGAAATATAACAAATGATTTTAATACTTTCTTGTATTTAAATGCTATCAAGTAGAAAATAAGTCATATAGAAAGTTATATAATTATTTCCATAAATTCTATCCTTATGCCACATATTAGAATGTGAGCTATTTGAGGAAATGAACTGCATGTTATTAACCTTATTATATTCCTACACTGTACCTAGCACAGTGCCTGGAATTCAGTCAGGCCTTATAATTGATAAGTGAAATAAGACAGTCACAAAAAGAAATACTTCATGATTCTACTTATATGAAATATCTAAAATGATCAAATTCATAGTATCAGGCCAGGCAAGTTGGCTCATGCCCGTAATCCCAGCACTTTGGGAGGCTGAGGCAGGTGGATCACCTGAGGGCAGGAGTTCGAGACCAGCCTGGCCAACATGGTGAAACCCTGTCTCTACAAAAAATACAAAAATTAGCTGGGTGTGGTGGTGGTGCAAACCTGTAATTCCATCTACTCCAGAGACTGAAGCAGGAGAGTCACTTGAACCTGGGAGGTGGAGGTTGCAGTGAGCCAATATCACGCCCCTGAACTCTAGCCTGGGCCACAGAGCGAGACTCCATCTCAAAAATAAATAAATAAGTAATAAATACAATTTTTAAAAAATTCATAGAATCAAAGAGTGGAATGGTGGCTGCCAGTGTCTGGGGTGAGGGGAAGATGGAGACTTACTAATCGATGGTCATAAAGTTTCAGTTAAATGAGATTAATAATTCTAGAGATCTGCTGTACAACATTGTACCTACAGGCAACAATACCATATTGTACACTTAAAATTTGTTAACAGGGTAGATCTCATGCTAGGTGTTCCTAACACAATAAAATATAATTTTTTAAAAAGAGAATTTTAAAAATAAATGAACTACTTTAATCTGCCTTTGACTTCATTAATCTTCATGTTCTCAGCTATCTTCCTATCTTCCTTCTTTTATGTCACTCTTGCTTTATCCATTTTCACAATTAACTTAAATCAGCTTACATCATTTGGGATACTTTAATTTTTTCTTAAGACTGCCTGGTAAATATCACTAAGAACTCAAGAGCTTCTCTAAAAATATCTGCAAGAGAATATTGGGTTAGAAATTATACTTTATCTATGTAACGAAGCCAAACACTACCTTATACTACAATGAAGTCTGGTGACTTCCTGCCAAGTCCCAAAGGAGGTATCAGAGAGGGTTTCTGACCTGGTATGTTGAGTTCATCAAAGCATACACTGGAGGTTTTACTTAAAACCCAAAACTTGCATAGCTCTTGAAGTTAGCCCCTACTTGAACTAAAGCATTTATTAAGGATAAGCTGGGTTCCTTCCAAGTAACTTTGTTAGATTCTGGGTTCCACCCAAACTATGTTTATATCTTCGATTTCTCTTGCATTCTTCTTGCCGCACCCATACACATGCGCACACTCGTGCACATACATACACACACACACCCCATTCCTGGCATCTACACAGTGGTAGGCATAGGTGGTACATGCTTCTTGACCTTTCTGCCACATTCTCACTTACTTCTGCACAGCTCAATTTAACTTTTTGTTACTCATAAGGCATTCTCCTCATTTTAAAATTCGTATGGGTCTATCTTACACACTTATTTTGGGAAAACATGCTTTGAAATAAAAATCTTTGTAGCCTAACAAGAAGGTGGATATTTTCAAAGCCAAAGTTTTAGGTGGACTGATCTGGACCGATGAGTTATTCTGGGAGAGGAGAGGATGGAAGGAAAGGAAATGTTTGTTGATGCAAGCAGATGTTTTACAAACAATGGTAATGGCAAGTCCAAAGATTGTCCATGTTAGTTGTGCCAACTCATTGTATATTAAAAATCTAACTTTCACTGCTATAAAATGACTTATTTTATATTAATAGGAAAATGCCTTTGAAGTTATACTCCTTATGTATTTAGTATAAGGTTAAAAATAATCTTTTTAATGTTTCGTAATTTTGCAAATGTATTCATTTAAGTAACTAAAGGCTCATTGTGTTAGAAATAATTAACAGGAAATAAATGTAAAACACCATTAACTATGGGCCTAACTACTTTTCTTTTAAGAAAAGTTATTCATTTAAAAATATATGTATTAGATAATTTCCAAAGTCACTACATCTATAGTTACTTTAAGCATTGACTACAAAATAAAAGATGACCGAGTATTACGAATGTGTTCTTATGATACTGAATATTACAAATGAACATAATTACATTTGGAAAATTACTATATACTTTCTAAATATTAATGAAATATTGACAGCCACTGTTTTTCTGCTTGTATGCTAAGCAAAATGACATACACATGAAGTCTAGGCTTCCTTTAAATTTCAGCTATTTTCTAGGAAGGGATATAGACGTTGATTTTCTCCTCACTAGAGCCTTCGATATGTTCCCAGCAATAAAGGTTTAAAGTTCTTAGGTTGCCTTCTGCCACCCCTCCCCCAAGCATCTGACTTATTTGTACCTTCCTTTCCTGCTATTTTACTGTGTGTTTAGCCCTCCTAGAGCAGCAGTTTCCTTAGCAACAGGCTTGCCCTTTTAGAGGCTCAAACCATGACAGCCGCTTATAGGCAGGCATTCTCCCAAGCCTCTGTGCCGCCTCTCTCCCCTGTCTCCCCCATGAATGCTCAAAGGTCAAAAAGTAAAGTTCATGATGTTTCACTCTTTTCAAACAAAGGGCAGGAGGCTACAACAGGCTGAGAAAAGACATCTGAATGGGAATATCTTACATAAAAGTCACAATCTGAAATTTGTATGGAAAAGAACAGTTTTCACTGAAGACAAGGAAGGCGAGGTGGAAGCAGAGATTATAAAGGATAAAATCTGGAAGGTTGGCTACATGGAAAAACACAGTGGAAACCTCACGTGAGCTAGCGCGAAAACAACATAATCTATTCTCCCTTTTCATAGGAATCTCAACATGAGAAGAGATGCTGAGGGTACTCTTGGCCAGTGCAAAACCTGGTACAATAATTAGAACTTAGGGTTCTGTGCCTTAGGTTCTGAGACCTTTTTGTTTAAAATTCATACCTTTTAGATAAGAATTTTAGACATTTTAAAAATGTAATAAAAGAAACAGTCGCTGACTGAATTTATTAAGAACCTGGAGACTATTTTGTGCTGTTTTTTGTGTAGAATTTTATTCATTGGGTCATCAAATATTTGTTAAGTGTCTACTATGTGTCAAAGAGTCTTCCATGTCTTGGGTACATCACTGAACAAAACAGATTTTTAAAAAAATTTTTTCCTCGAGAATATATTCAAATTTAAATTTATGCTGATGTGGTTAAAACATGGCACGTCTAAGAATTCACAGACAATAACTTCAAATTATATTACAAAGCTATCATAGTTAAAACAGAATGGCACTGGCATAAACATAGATACAGTGACCAGTGGAACAGAATAAAGAGTTCAAAAATCAACTCACACATTTAAGGTCAATTGCTTTTCCACAAAGATGCCAAGAATACACAGTGAGAAAAGGTCATTTATTGAAAGGATCTTCAATAAATGGTGTCGGAAAAACTGAATAGCAACATGAAGAATGAAATTAGAACTTTATCTCACACCATGTACACATGGTCCCTGACTTACATTGGTTTGATTTTTATTTTTTTGACTTTATGATAGTGCAAAAGCATGTAGAAATCATACTTTGAATTTTGATCTTTTCCCAGGCTAGTGATACGCAGCATGATACTCTCTTGCAGTGCTGGGCAACAGCAAGCCATTCCTATTTTCATTTCCAGTGCAGTATCCAATAAATCACATGAGATATTAAACACTGTATTACAAAATAGGCTTTTTGTTAGACAATTTTGCTCAAGAGTAGGCTAATGTGAGTTTCTTGAGCATGTTTTTTGTTTTTGGAGTCTTGCTCTGTTGCCCAGGCTGGAGTGCAATGGTGCAATCTCGGCTCACTGCAACCTCTGCCTCCTGGGTTCAGGTGATTCTCCTGCCTCAGCCTCCCAAGTAGCTGAGATTACAGGTATGTGCCACTATGCCCGGGTAATTTTTTTTGTATTTTTAGTAGAGATGGGGTTTCACCACGTTGGCCAGGCTGGTCTCAGAACTCCTGACCTCAGGTAATCCGCCTGCCTTGGCCTCTCAAAGTGCTGGGATTACAGGCATAAGCCACCACACCCAGCCTCCTGAGCATGTTTAAGGAAGGCTAGGCTAAGCTATGATGTTTACTAGATTAGGTGTAATGAATGAATTTTTTACTTACAATATTTTCAATTTATGATGGGTTTGAGATATAACCCCATCATAGGCGAAGAAGCATCTGTACAAAAATCAACTCAAAATGGATTAAAGACTTAAACATAAGATCTGAAACTATAAAACTAACAGAAGAAAACAGAGAGAAAACTATACAACATTAGACAATGACTTTTTTGTATTTGACCCCAAAATCTCAGGCAACAAAACCAAAAATAGACAAATGGAATTATATCAAACTCAGTAATATACACACAGCAAAGAAAACAATAGAGTGAAGAGGCAACCTATGGAATGGGAGAAAGTATTTGTAAGCCATACATCTGATAAGGAGTTAATATCCAAAATATATAAGAAACTCAACTTAATAGCAAGAAAATAAATAACCCAACTTAAAAAAAATGAGCAAAGACTTAAGACGTTTGGAGTACTCTGCCAGAAATGAAAAAGTCTCTAAACAAGACATACAAATGGCCAACAGATATGTGAAAAAATGCTCAACATTCCTATCATTAGGAAAATGCAAAAATTAAAATCACAGTGAGATATCACCTCACATCTGTCAAAATGGCCATTATTAAAAAGATGGAAGATAACAAGTGTTGGTGAGGATGTGGAGAAAAGGGAACCCTTGTACACAATTGGTGGAAATGTAAATTAATACAGTATTATGCAAAAGAGTACGAATTGTCCTCAAAAAAATAAAAACAGAATTACCATATGATCCAGCAGTCCCCCACTTCCCATTGTATATCCAGAGAATTTGAAATCAGTATGTCAAAGAGAAGTCTGCATTTCCGTGTTCATTACGGCATGATTCACAATAGGCAAGTTAAGGAACCAAACTAAATGTCTCATAATCAGATAAAGAAAATGTTATATATATATACCATGGACTACTATTCAGCCTTAACAAGAGAGAAATTATGCCATTTCCAACAACATGGGTGAACCTGGAGGACATTATGCTAAGTGAAATAAGCCAGGTATGGAAAGACAAATATTGCATGTTCTCACTTACATGTGGAATCTAAGGCATTCAAAAGCAGAATGGTGGTTAACAGAGGCTGGGAGTTAGGGAAATGGGGAGATGTCAATCAAAGGGTGCAGTGTTTCAATTAGACAATACATGGTATACATGTATTATAGCATCACTTTTACCCCATAAATAAATACAATCATAACCTGTCAATATCCAATATAATTTGTTTTTCGAGACATAGTCTTGCTCTGTCACCCAGTCTGGAGTGCAGTGGTGCGATCTCAGCTCACTGTAACCTCTGTCTCCCGGGTTCAAGTGATTCTCCTGCCTCAGCCTCCTGAGTAGCTGAGATTACAGACGCCCGCCACCATGCCTGGCTAATTTTTTATTTTTAAGTAGAGATGGGTTTTCACTCTGTTGGCCAGACTGATCTTGAACCCCTGACCTCAGATGATCCTCCTGCCTTGGCCTCCCAAAGTTCTGGGATTACAGGCATGAGCCACCATGCCTAGCCCCAATATACATTTTTTAAAATAATAAAATTAAAAATTCATAGGTGAAATTGTTCAGGTGCAAACACTACTGCCCTACCTGTACTTCATAATAAGTCAAATGGTGGCAAGGCTTAGTTCTATTTGCTCAGTAATTGTACCTTACTGCCCTAGTGGACAGTCAGATGTACAATTAAAAATCTATGATTTCCATATCATTCTCTATAAACTGCTAAATCCAATATCCACACCTCAATTTGAGTTCTAGAATCCAGTACCCTAATCTTTACTATGTATCTTGGATATCGCATGGGTACCTTGGATTAAACCTGCCCAAAACTGACCTCAGCACCTCTTCCCCCAAATCTTATTTCTTCTGGGGTTGTCATATCAGTTAATTACACTATATTCAATCTTTTGTAGCACTGAAACCTAAAGTCAGCCTGCGCTCTTCCCTTTTCTTCATCTTCAACGTGTCATCAAGTCCTGCAGATTCTATTTCTTTAAACTCCCTTGAATCTGTCTACTTTTCATTTGGGTAAATACAACCCCAGTTGTGTGTCTTAACTGTTCTTCCTGCCTCCCTTCTTGCCCTCCCTTTTCAATTCATTTATCAGCTGAAGCCAGCTGAGTCTTACAAAAAGCAAATCTGATTGTGTTCTACCCTATGGTTATGGCCCTCCCTACTGGCCTAGCGACAAATATTTGACTTACTGGAGTTTATGGTCATCTTTTCAGCCCCATCATCCTCTGTCTTCAAGTCATTATCACTATTGAAGTTCTCTTACTGCCCCCACAGGCTTTCTTCCTACTGCCTTTGTTGTATGCTGTTTCTTTGCCTTAGAACATGTATTTCTCACTCATCATTATTGCGTTTTTTTCTTGTTGTGTTTTTGTTTTTGTTTTGTTTTTGAGATGGAGTCTCGCTCTGTCACCCAGGCTGGAGTGCAGTGGCATGATCTCGGCTCATTGCAAGCTCCGCCTCCCAGGTTCATGCCATTCTCCTGCCTCAGCCTCCTGAGTAGCTGGGACTACAGGCGCCCGCCACCATGCCCGGCTAATTTTTTTGTATTTTTAGTTGAGACGGGGTTTCACCATGTTAGCCAGGATGGTCTCGATCTCCTGACCTCTTGATCCGCCCACCTTGGCCTCACAAAGTGCTGGGATTACAGGCGTGAGCCACCACACCCAGCCCATTATTGTGTTTTTTCGATTTCCAGTTAGAATCCTTTTGAGATGTATTCCCTGACCTACCCAAACTAGATAAAATGTGCTCCCCATGTGTGTTAAATAAAAAATTCTAATTACCCCATCACATTAATAACAGGTCATTTCTTTCAGCAGACTGGAATTTCTTGGAGACAGGGACCATGTATATCTTGTTCACTCACGAATCCCTAGCACTTGATATTTTTAGCATAAAATTTATCGATTTGTTGATTGAACGAATTAACGCATTCTAGAGATAGAAAGTTGTTAAATGGGCCTGAATGATACTGAGTCCAAGAATTATTCCCATACTTCTTTACATTGAATTATTTACCTAAAAGGCAAGCTTCTACTTACTTAGATTTACAAAAACATCTACCTCTGAGCTTTCATACTATGCTTTTTGGAGAAACTGGTATCCTAAGGAACCTAATTACTGTTATTTGTGTCCTGCAAATTATTTCATTTTGGGTGGGAAGGCTGAAGACCAATCATGACAACTAGGATAACCTGAACCAAGTCTTTCTTAAGGAAACAGAAGGAATATGTGCTTTTTAAGCTCCTAAAGGGAAAGACTTTTTAGATGCCAAATAACAGAGCTAAATATGTGCACGTTTTTGGCTAAATAGTATATTGTGCAACATGGTTTTTATATCCTGAGAGGAGAATTCATTCCAGTCAATCTGCCGTAAATATAATTAGATAAGTAAACATTTTAAATTAAATTCAAGAAAATACTTATCTCCTGTGTGTCTTAGTACCTAACATGATTTCTATACAATATATTTGGCCAGTTTTTTAAAAGATATGGAAACCATTCAAAAAAAAGTTCTTCTATTGTTAAATGTCAAGAACACAAAAATATACTATAATGCAAACCTTAAGGAATTTGGATAAAGAAATTTGACTTAAATGTACAGTAGTAGAAGAAGAAGAAGACAGTTATTGTCACTCTTATCAACTCTTATCAACAATAAATAAGAGTGACAATAAATAATTCTAACTAATCCTTTGGCAAGGGTTGTGGGGAACATAAGCTAGGTCTCTATCTGATTCAGTATAACAGTACATTCTAGATGTATAAATAACTCAACATTAAATAAATACATAAATTATTGGAAAAATATGAGTATATACTTTGTGTTTTTTAGATTTAATTACATAGACTAGATATGATTTTACTTTAAGTTTTTTAAAATTTTAGACATCAAAAAATGAATAAAAAAGGAGGAGTGAACACATCCTGAAAAATACTTGCTACATATACAATAGATAAAAAATTAGTATCAGGATATCAATATATAAAGAACTCTAGCACATCAGTTAAGAAATTTTGAAAAACCAGACATGAAAACTAGACACACTAGAGACAGATTCTTCTTCTTGTGTCTTGAATTGAGGCTAATAAGGCTTTTGTCCCCAAATCAACAGTGAAACAAGGTAACCACACATGGCTTTAAATTTTGCCATAGTCTTATTAAACAAGCAGAAACCCACTCTAGGTATTTCAAACAGTGGGTATTTAATGCAGAGAACTGGTTAAACAGTCATGGAAGAACTGAAAAGCCAAAAGAGGAATAGTTAAGCAACCCAAACTTTCAGCCACAGCTAGAGGTTATGAGCACCCCTAGGACTGCAGGGGCACAGAGCAGAGATAGTATTACCAGAACCCATAAGCAAGGACTGTGGCGTAACTGACAGAACAAAAAGCACAGAAGCCTCTGGGGAGTGGCATTAAGGTGGGGAGGGAAGGGAAAGGAAAATAAGTAAATGTGACCTTTTCTTTGTCACCATTTGTTCCATAAGCCTTTGTAGGGGAACCTACTAATTGCCAGCATCTTAGGGCTTGCAAATGTGTCAAGTATCTAGTCCTAAAAAGAACTGTAATCCCTTTCTCCTAACTCTAAAGGACATTATCCCATGTCCAAGCCACTATGCTCAGCTGTCCCATGTGGAATTGTGCTCAGAGCTTGTCCTATGTTCTTGTGAAAATCCTCAGGAGTTTCAGAAACAGCCTGAATTCATCCAAAGTTGAGTATTCTGAATAATGTATGCAATCAAGCTTAGCAATTCTGATGTTTTTAAAAATTAGGGCTGACTTTTAATACATGAGCATTGATTTTCACTAGGGAGCTTGTGAAGAATTTTATAAAGAGGAGTTGAAAACTAGAACTTACAGAAATTATTTTGAGCAATGACAGTATTGTTCAAATAAATGCATTGCTTTTGAAGGGGTCTCCCTTGAAGGAGACTGCGCTCACTAAGCTTGTTTGTTGTTATAAAAAAAATAAAATTTAATTTAAAAGTCCTTTACTCATAGCCATTCCTCAATGGCTCATCTATTAACTATAGATGGATACAGGATATAGGTAGAGATCAGTTTCACAGCATGGGACCTTCCCACATTGCCCTACTCCAGCATGATTAATGATCTAAAAGAGAAAAAAAGCAGTCACCAACCTTCTTAATCCCGTTCTATCAATGGCTTGATACTGCCTTCTTTTAAAAAACAAACAAACCAAAAAAAAGGGTGAGGGGATGAAGAGAAGGATCATAAAGATTCTTTTATCCTTTTCATCCTTCCCTGAACTTTGTAATCATAACCTCAATAAAAGGGTGGGAAAATGGAAAGGAACATATTTTACCTGAAAAGTCTCACAGGAGACTTCTTTACCTCATGAAATAAGTAACTTTGGGCAATGAGAAAATGGCATAGTAAAGGTACAGGCAAGCCAAATAAAATCACAAACTTGAAATTAGACTTCTTATGCCCAGTTTATGAATATTCTGCTTTTTCCCACTATCCTCAGCATGAGTTTTAGAAATTATTGATTATGGCTTCAAGGTGAAGTCTGGCCAAGGCCAAGTTAAACATGTTCCAGTACTAGTCTGGGCCTATTCAAGGTTAGAAAAAAAAAAAAAAAAAAAGGAATTGGGTTTATTGAAAACTATTTTCAGAGCTCAAAAGCCTCAATTCCAAAAACAGTATTTTTTCACCTTACTGTCACTCAACATGTTATTATTAATAATAATTATTACTGATATTTTAGAGCAAAAAGGTCTCTATTGCTGTTAATAAATTAAATGTATTTAAATAAATTTTACTTTTTTCATCTTTATTTTATATTTAAATTTATATTTCTATATATGTTTTATGAAGAAGCTAAACTATCAATAGAGTAGTACATGTATATTATGTATGAATTATGCATATACACAAATAGGCACATATGCAAATATATTATTTGCATATATACAAATATATGCAGATATGAATACACATTTAATTATAAAATTATGCATACACTACAGGTGCCTGCTTAGACACTTTTACTAAATGATAAATCCCTTAGAGACCACTATCTAGTGGCATACTTCTGAAATAAAACACAAAATTTAGGAGAATGAGGGATTTTTCTCCAGAAAACAGAAAAAGATTCTTCCAAAGTTACACAGGAAGAAAAAATATGAGAGAAAAATTTAAGGGTAATGAAGGTCAAATCTGATCATGTTTCATATATAGAAACAAGGAGGCATTGTGCAAATGGACACCTCGAGGGACCTCAGGGCATCGTCTCAGAACCTGGGCACCTGAGGCATCCGTCTCAAAAGTCTCAGCCTTTGTGAGAATGAAAACTGTCTGTCTTCTCTTCCCAGGAGCTACCCTCACCCCTCCCATCAGAATCTGATGAGGGTTTTCCTTCCACAAAAAGCCAGAAATGACCAAGTGAGTCCAGACACTGTTTATGCCCTGATCAAATAAAGAAAACAACCACCTTTCACATTACCCAAACATCCAGAAGTCCACAGGGGAGAGTGAGCCTGAGCATCTGGCAGAGTTAAGGAAAAGCTTCTGTCGCTGTACTTGGCGCAGGTAGTGGAAAGGTGACAGTGCTGAACTATCAGTATCAGTGCACGACTTCTTAGAGGCAGGCCAATAATTCAAAATATCTACACGTCACTTGAGTGATTAAAATGAAATTTAGAAACCAGAAGTGTAAGATCAGAAAAATTTATAACTTATCTCACATAATGAGATTGCCTGACACATACCAGGACTCCACTGCAGTGGGTGACCAAACCTTAAATGAGCCCCCAGCCTCAGCAATGCTTACCCATGAACAGAGAAAGGGACTATCCCATGACGTCCTACTATCCCACACAGCCCTGCTAAGACTCTATCAAAACGTCTCTCTTTTCAAACCTTCCAGCATCCCCCCACATTATACACACAGATATACTTTCTCAGATAATGACCTCGCTTTTTAAAGCACTTTAAAAGAAGGCAATGAAGGAAAACTGCCTCGTATTTCTCTCAACAAAATTATGTAACTACCTGCATCTATCTTCATCTTCTCTGCCTTCTCCATTATTCTCCATTATCTCCATTATTCTGTTCTCACTGCCCACAATTTCTTCTGCCTGACATCTGGGTCTCATCCCCTCTTGCTTTCTCCAAGACCCAGCCTCTTCATTTTTCCCTTCTCTATACCCTATGTCATCAGTTTCTCCATCTTTGTTGGGCCATTCTGTTTACATACCTACTCTTATTAACAAACAAAAGAAAACAAAACATTAACTCTCACATCTCCTATTAGTGTCTGCTCAATTCCTCTTATCACAGAAAAACTTTCTAAAAAATGTATTCAGGGCATACCCGTGCAGGTTTTTTATATGGATATATTGCGTGATGCTGAAGTTTGAGCTTCTATTGATCCCATCACCGACATGGTGAACTTGGTACCCAACAGGCAGTTTTTCAGCTCTTGCCCCCTACCCTCCATCCCCCTATTGGAGTCCCCAGTGTTCACTGTTTCCATCTTTATGTCCACGATCACAGAAAAACTTTAACAGTTGTCTCTGCTAGCTCCCTCTTCATCCTCACTTCTCATTCACCCTCTTTTGTCAGTGACCTCCTGTTTCCAGGTCCAATGGACTCCTCTCTGTTCTCATCTCACTTGCATCTTCAGCAGAATATAACTCACTTCACTCTGTCCTCCCTCATGGAACATTCTAGTGTTTCCTGCTTCTGCAGTGAATGTCTATTGAAGTTCTTTCACCAAGATCCACTCTGCCTTCTGTTGACAATACTCTAATTTTGTACCCTCCTCCTTGTCTTGGTCATATCATTTCAGATAGGAGTGACCTTCTACTCCAGACCTGTTCAATCAAATAGTAATAGCACAGAGTGCTGACTATGTCCAAGGCACTGTTCTAAACATTCTGGAAATAATTCATTTAATAATCACAATAATTTTATGAGGTAGGTACTATTATTAGCCATATTTTAGCAATAATGAAACAGAACCACAAAATCCTTGACTGGTCCAGGCTCACTCAGCTAATGAACAATAGAGCTGAGTTGAATCCCATACCCTTAATCATGGTGCTATTCTGTTTCACTCACATTTCCTGACCACAGTCATTGATTTACGGGGTGTGTGTTAAGAGAAATTATCTTGACATTGGAATCTGTAAATTAGAAGAATCCATTGTGACCACGTGGAAAGAGTCTGCATAAGTATAAAGGGGGAAGTGGGAAAAAGTGGAGCCCCCAAATTATAAATGATGTCATTTGAGCACTTAGATCTAGCCATGCCTGAAGCTGGATAGTCTTGAATTTTTCAGTTCAACAGTTCAATAATTTTTTTTTTTTTTTGGCGTAAGTCAGCTATGATGTTTTTTCTTCTGAGTCAACACTTGCCTCCAATATGCATTGATGAAGTGTTCATGACAGCACATTCCTGTTTTTCTTTCACAGATTTTCCTTTTCTGTTTCTTTTGCCAGTTTCTCCTTCTCCAGCTGACCATTAAATGCTGATGGTTCTTGAGTATTAGTGCACAAATCTCTCTTTTTTAAATCTCTTATTCTCTTCCTAGGTGAGCTAATCTAACCTCATAATTTTAAAGGTCAATTATATGTGGGTGACTCCCAAATTCATATGTCAAATTCATTTATCGCTTCAACTCTAGACTCATCTGCCCACTTAACACCTCCAGCTGGATGTTTAATAGACAACACAAACAAATCTATTTTTTGCCTATCCCAAATTCTTCCTACTCCAGTCTTCCCTATCTCAAGAAAGGGCACCACCATCTACCTGGTTGCTCAAACCAAACATCTAAGTCAGCCCTATGTCCTTCATTTCTTTTGCCCTCTTATCAAATCACGTCCCATGGGTTTTTTTCCTATTTTCTTTTGAGACAGGGTCTCACTCTGTCACCCAGGCTGGAGTACAGTAGCACAATCTCAGCTCACTGAAACCTCTGTCTCCCAGATTCAAGCAATACTCCCACCTCAGCTTCCCAAGTAGCTGGGACTACAGGTGGGCACCACCACACCTAGCTAATTTTTGTATTTTTGGTAGAGACAGGATTTCACCATGTTGGCCAGGCTGGTCTTGAACTCTACACTTCAAGTGATCTGCCCGCCTCGGCCTCCCAAAGTGCTGGGATTACAAGCATGAGCCACTGCGCCCAGCCAATTTTCTTTTTCCAAATGTCAAATCCATTCACTTATTTTTGCCTGTCACCACCTTCATCCACTCTTGCCCCTTTCTAATTTTCAGTCCCTAGGAGCCAGTAAATCAGGCCACATCATTCCCCTTTCCTAAATTCTTTAACTAGGCCTTTGCCCTTGGAATGGCTTCTATCCCATTTCTCTGTTCTCTTTAAAGCCACATCTGATGGAGACCCTCCTATTTGTTTCATCGCATACTACTTTCTGCTAACCCCAGTACTTAGCTGGCCCGTTTTTCAGTTTCAAACACATACATCCTTTCCTACTTCTTGACCTTTCTTCTTGAAGTTCCTGTTTCCAGAAATGCACTGCTTCTAGCTCTTCATGTGGTGGCATCATTTTCATTCCTTCTCTCTCTACTCAAGTGTCATTCACAAACTGGGGCAGACTCCATCAGTCCCTCTTACCATGAAGACCTGACTTCCTATTGCTGGCACCTACATTTTTTTTTTTTTCCCCAGCTGAGAGCTTTTCTCTGGCTGCTGGATCTCCTCTGGCCACATGTTCAGTAGGCAGGAAATGCCAAGAAATGTCCTCCTCTCACAGTAACTTTAAATAACTGACCATGATCCATTTATAAATACCCCAGCTCCCACCCACCTCAGGTGGAGTAACTCACAGGTCCATGTTCAACACCATCTCCCAGAGTTCCCCAGGGCGAGTCAGCTACAGTTGCCTAAGTGATTGGAGGGTTAATGAAGCACTTTGGTGGGCTCCTTCCCTTCCTTGTCTCACTCCCTGATCTTCTCGGGATTCCTGGGATTACCTTCCAAATAAACCACTTGTGCCTAAATTCTTAGCTCAGAGCCTCTTCCTGGAGGAACTCAAACCAAGAGAAAGGCTTTTTTCATTTCCACTCTCACTACAGAGGCCACCCCCAGCTATTCAAATTCATTATCTACTTAATCACAGTTCTTAAAAGCCCTATTTACTTGTTTTCTCTTTTTTTGTTGTTTTTTCCTAGGACTTTATCTTCTCAACAATTGCAACCCCCTTACCTAGTTTAGTGCCTGAGAGATAATAGCCACTCAATAAACATTTGTTAAATGAATAAACAAATGATTGAACCAGGCTCACTGCTTCTTTCCTGCCATGCTATGATGGTGCAGTAAATTTCTTTTCATTGACAGGGTAGATTGTCTTAATGAGGATTTTTATACTACTTTCAGCTATATTCAGCAAGCAGAACATGGAATATTTTGTCCTGATAGTATTAGGGGAACAGTGACAGAGAGAAAACATGCAATCCAGGTTTTCTAAATCCAAGTCCATTGGGATATCTAGGGCATCCCACTATTACTAGTTCCGCAGAGTGTGGATCTAAGTTTCCTTTTCATATATTGAGAATAATCTGCATCTGAACATTCACAGCTCTTACCTGCCTGACTTCCCATGTGTCAAAACTATGCAATTATTAAATGGCTGCCCAAGGTCAGAGGTGCAGCTGTGACCAATAAACAAAGGATTAATTATGTAAGACTAACTGGCCTGGATGACAACCGAACCCTTGACCATGGCCTTGTTAACATAGCCTCCAAACAGGCTGTAACCGGTATCTGAATTCTTGTTTTTCATTTCTTCCTTTTATTTTGCTTAAACACAGTTTGTGTTTCTAAGTTCTTCAGGGAATATTTTGTCCCTCTGACAGTTTTGAAGTTTATTTCCTTTCACAGTCAAATTCATATATTGTCTCCAATGCTCAGCACCCATTACAATCTGACAATTTCTACTGAAATGACTTTCCTGGAATTCATCCATTGATCTCCAAATTACATTATTTTTCCACAAGAAATTACTTGCCTACC
This sequence comes from Pongo pygmaeus, assembly GCF_028885625.2. NCBI lineage: Eukaryota > Metazoa > Chordata > Mammalia > Primates > Hominidae > Pongo > Pongo pygmaeus. The sequence goes on along the minus strand of NC_072380.2, from coordinate 24,138,080 downwards.
CTTGCTGATATTTTTCTTTTTCTTTTACACTGCCAAGATGAGGATATGGTAGGCACACAGTAAGTAAGCACTTCTAATTCACAACAATAGTAAGTTAGAAGTACTTACTGTGCTCAGCACTTCTCTGAGTAATAAGTACTGACTCAGCACTTCCTTGTGACCTTACAGTGACTGAGGGCTACTCCTCTGTCTCCTTCACTATGACCCTATCCTTAAGGAAATGTTTCCCAAGGTTCCCTTCTGGTCTTCAGAGCTGAAGATGTGACAAAGGAGCCATCCGCAGGCAGTTTGGCTGTAACGTGCTATAGGAAGAGGAGTCATGGGCAATAGGGATGAAGTGGCTGATGCTCTACTAGAGAACCTCAAATACTATGCATGTACAAGTGGTCTTGCTTGTACAAGCAAGAGGATCCACTGATGTTTCTCTAGATACATAACACTCTACTGAATGTATAAAGGTTTAAAAAATACATGTAAACTTACACTTCACACACTACACATGTACACACCCTAACTCTAATTAGAGAAAGTTTTTTTAGTCTTAATTTTTGCATCAAACCCTCATTATCAATGTACAAAATGAATGTGAAACAGAATCTAAATCTTATCAGTAGGAGAAATGAATATCTACAGTCTTTTCTTAAGCAGACCTGATTATAATTACATCAATTACATCTTTCAATCTTAGCTTACTATGTGATAGTAATGGCTACTTCTAAACCACCCAGGGCTTCACACCTCTGAATGAGATGGATATCTCAGTCAAGTAAGATCTATTGTCTGGTGAAGATCTAGCAAAGGTTAAAAACCCAAATTCCAGGGTTAGATTTAGTTTCCATCCTTAATCTGCCACACCCCATCTATGTGACACTAGATAAGTCTTTAAATTCTCAAAAATTCAGCATAGGTTTGAAAAGAGTTTTCAGTAGGAATCAGGATTCTTGATCATTTTTTACAGCTTTATTGAGATATAGTTCACATACCATAAAATCCACTTAAACTGCACAGTTCAAAAATTTTTATTCTATTTACAGAGTTACGCAACCATGACCACATTCTAATTTTAGGACATTTTCAACAATCCAAAAAGCCTCATAGCAGTCATACCTCATTCCTGCTCCCCCATTGTACCTAACACAATGTAAATACTGTGTAACTAGTTGCTATATTGTGTTTTGTTATTTTTTGTCAATTATTTTTGATTTGTGGTTGACTGAATCTGCATATGCAGAATCCAACGGTATAAGAAGGCCAACTGCAGTATGTTTTAAAACGTCAGAGTGTGATTTCTCCAACTTTTCTTTTTCAAAATTGTTTTGACTATTCTAGACGCATTGTATTACCACATAAATTTTTGGATCAGCTTATCAATGTCTGGGGAAAAGTGGGATTTTGATAGCATTATGCTGAATCTGTATTAAGCATTGCCATCTTAACAACATTGTTAAGACTTTAAATCCATGAACACAGATATCCTTCCATTTACTTAGATCTTACTTTCAACAATGTTTGTAGTGTTCAGTGTACAAATCTCATTTTTGCTTAGAGAAATTTATTTTTTGTTTACACAAATTTATTCCTAAGTACTTTCTTTTTTTGATGCTTTATAAATGGAATTGCTTTTTCAATTTTATTTTAAAATTGTTTCTTGCCAGTTAATAAAAATACATTTATTTTTATATATTGAGCTTGTATCTTGCTACATTGCTGAACTTGTTTATCAGTTTAAATTGTTTAGTTTTCTTATATTTATATATAAAACTATATACAAAATCATCTACAAATAGTAGAGTTGTGCTTTTTCCTTTCCAATCTGAATGTCTTTTATATCCTTTTCTTGCCAAATTGCCCTGGCTAGAATCTCCAGTACGATGTTTAATAGAAATAGCAAGAGCAGCATTCTTGTATTGTTTCTGATCTTAGGAGAAAGTCATTCTTTCTTTTGCTATTAAGAATGGTGCTAGCTGTAGGTTTTTCACAGATTTCCATCATTGAGTTGAAGTTTCCTTCTATTCCTAGTATCAAATGTTTTTATCATGAAGGAGTACTGGATTTTGTCCAATGCTTTCTCTTCATCCATTGAAATAAATGTGGTTTTTTTTGTTCTTTATTCTATTAATTTGGTATATTATATTTATTGATTTTTAGATGTTAAACTACCTTGCATTCTTGAGATAAATCTCACATCGGTTGTGGTGTATGATCATTTATAAATCTTACTAGATTTTGTTTACTCATTTATTTCGAGGACATTAGCATCTACTTTCATAAAGGATATTGGTAAATAGTTCTCATATAATGCCTTCGTCTGGTTTTGGTAAAAAGGTAATGCCGGATTCATGGCATGAGTTGGGAAATGTTATCTCCTCTTATTTTTTGGAAGGGTTTGTGAAGAATTGCTATTAGTTCTTTAAACATTTGTTAGAATTCACAAGTGAAGACATCTGGCTCTGAGCTTCTCTTGCTAGAAGTGTTTTTAATTATTAACTCAAACTTTTGCTTTTTATAGGTCTACTTAGTTCTTTTATTTATTCTTCAGTCAGTTTCAGTAGTTTGTGTCTTTCTAGGAATTTATTCTTTTCATCTAAATTTATTGGCATACAATTCACAGTATTCCTTTATTATTCTTTTCATTTTTGCAAGATCAGTGATGTCTTCTCTTTCAATTTCTGATTTAATAAAAATTTTTTGTTCAGTCTAAAGGTTTGTCAATTTTGTTAATCTTTACAAAGAACTAACTTTTAATTTTGTTGATTTTTCTCTATTGCTTTTCTATTGTCTATTTCATTTATTTCTGCTCTGTTATTTATTCTTTCTGCTCGCTTTGGGTTAGTTTTTGTTGTTCTAGTTTCTCAAATATCTTAAGATGAATTATCTAGAGATCTTTCTTAATATATCTAATATATTATATATTTAATATATTAGTTAATACATTAAATATATATTAAATATATTAGTTAATACATTAAATGTATATTAAATATATTAGTTAATACATTAAATGTATATTAAATATATTAGTTAATACATTAAATGTATATTAAATATATTAGTTAATACATTAAATGTATATTAAATATATTAGTTAATACATTAAATGTATATTAAATATATTAGTTAATACATTAAATGTATATTAAATATATTAGTTAATACATTAAATGTATATTAAATATATTAGTTAATACATTAAATGTATATTAAATATATTAGTTAATACATTAAATGTATATTAAATATATTAGTTTATACATTAAATATATATTGAATATATTAGTTAATATATTAAATATATATTAAATATATTAGTTAATATATTTAATTTTTTTTTAATATATTTAATATATAGTGGTTAAAAAGCTCCATTTCTAACCTCTTAGGGTCCTGGCTGGATCCAAGAATTAAATAAGATAGATTAACAGGAGAAAAGCATAATACAAGTTTTACATGATATGAGAACTCTCATAATGAATACCCAAAGGAGCAGTTATAGTCAGCTACTTATGTACTAGATTGAACAAACAATAGTCAATTGTGAATCAACAACTGAGGCTTAAAAGATAAAAGTTATTTTAACAAGGTCTATACAGAATTATCTCAATATTGACTTTCTATCTTGAGGATAAAGATGTTGCTTTTCCTTCTAATCTTCAGAGAGTATTTCACATAGGAATTTTGTCTTCTGCTTTCAACAGCACAAAGGTCAGAATGATCTTTATGTAACTGCTGTTTTTCAAGTGCCTTTAAGTTAAATTGATGCCAAAATCGCTTATTTTACCCCTTCATTTGTTTACAATTATATACTTCCCTCTAAACACTGCCTTACCTGTGCTCCATGTATGTTGGTATGTCATATTTTTGTTTTCATGTCTTAAAGTGTATTCTCATTTCCACTGCAATTTCTTCTTTGACCCATTGGCTATTTAAAAGAGTGTAACTTAATTTCCGCATATTTGTGAATTTCTCAAATTTTTTATTGATGTCTATTTAATTCTATTTTGGTTGGAAAACACTTTGTATGATTTAGAGACAACTGTTCTACAGATGTCTATTAAGTCTATTTGTTCAAATCTTTTATTTCAATGTTGACCTTCTGTCTAATCTACTCATTACTGAATATGGTGTATTGAATTATCCAAATATTATTGCTAAATTCTCTATGTCTCCCTTCAATTCTGTCAATTTTTGCTTCCTGTATTTTGGGAAATTTTTAAAGGTGTCTTTGTTTATAATCATAACATCTTTCTGAAGGAGTAATATTCTTTTCATAAAATGTCCTTTTCGTCTCTAATAATACTTTTGTCTTAAGCTCTGTGATTACTGCTATTAGTATAGCCACTGAAATTCTGTTTTGGGTACTGTCTATATAATATGCCTTTTTCCATGCTTTTTAAGTCTTTAATCTTTATCTATGTCTTTTTCTAATCTGTATCTTTGACTCTTAAGTGTATTGCTTGTAGACAGTATATAGTTGGATCATGATGTTATTAAATTCATTCTGAGAATCTATTTTTGACTGATGTGTTTAATCAGTTTACATAATTTAATTACTGATAAAGACTTAAGTTTGCTGTTTTGCTTTTCTATGTCTTTTTTGTTTCACTATTCCTTAATTTGTCTTTTTTGTGTGTTTAATGGATATTTTCTAATGTGCCCCCATTTCAATTCTCTTGTCAATTCTTTTACTATATACTTTTAAAATTTTCTCAGTTGTTGTTCTGGGGATTACTATTAACATCATAATTTTTAACAAACTGGTGAAATAATTCCAACTTAAATGGAATAGTGTTTTAAAACTTTGCTCCTCTATGGCACAATTCTCTTCTCCCTCCTTTGTGCTAGTATTGTCATACAAATTATATCCTTATACATTGTTGAGTGTTTAACAAATACTTTTATAATTATTGCTTTATACAGTTGCCTTTTAAAACAGGATAGTTACAAATATATATTTATACAGTCTTTCACAATGACTTTCACTTACCCTGAAATAGTGCTGCTTATTTCTTTTTGGGAGTTTCAGTTATTGTCCACTGTATCACAAAGGACGTCCTTTAGAAACTCTTACAGAGAATTTACTGCTAGTAGGCCTTCCCTATATTTATTTTCTGGAAAATTGATTAATTTTTCTTCATTTTTAAAGAACAGCTTATCTGGATACAGGAGTCTCGGTTGACAATCTTTTTAACACTAATAATTTATCAGGTTTTCCTTAGCCTCTATTTTGTCTTATGAAAAGTTAGTTATTAATCTCACTAAGGATGCCTAGCATATGATATGTCATTTTTCTCTTGCTACTTTCAATATTTTATTTCTGTTTTTGACCTCATCATTTAACTATTATATGTCTATGTGTGGATACCTTTCAGTTTATTCTAATTGGAGTTTATTGAAATTTTCAAATATTTAGATTAACATTTTTCATCAAATTTGAAAAATTGGGAGGCATTACTTCACTTTTTCCTGACTTTTCTTTTTCTTATCCTCCTGAAATTTCCATTATGTTTATATTTATGGTGTCCCACAGGTCTCTCAGACTCTAAGATGAAAAGTCATTCGAGATTATCCAGTCTCAGGAACAAAAAAAAAAAAGAAAATGAGCAGAGTCTTTTTGTTCCTCAGACTGGATAATCTCGAATGACTTTTCATCTTTAAGTCTACTACTTCTTTCTTCTGCCAGCTCAAATCTACTATTGCTGTTATATATTTTTTCTTTTCTGTTATTGTATTTTCAACTCCAGAGTTTCTATTTAGGCTCTTTTGTATAATATCTAGCTCCTTAATAATATTTTCTATTTGGTAATAAGTATTGTCATACTTTTAAAAAATTACTTAGATATAGTTTCCTGGAGTTCTTTGAGCATATTCAACATAGCTGATTTAAAGTCTGTGTCTAGTAAATCCAATGCCCAAGTTTCCTCAGGAAGTTACTAGATAAGGACTTATGATTGAAAATTAGATTTTTAAAAACACATTGTAACATCTGTGGCATCAGATTCCTCCATCCATCCCAAAGTTTTGTGGCTTTTGCTCTTGTTTTTCTGGTTGCCACTTGTTTAGCAACTTTTCTAGACTCCTTATTCCCTGAAGGCCTTTGCTAGCTTTTTGTTAAGTTCTTGCTTTTATTTTTAAGCCTGGCCTCCTAAGGGTCACATCTGGTTTAGTATAATTTAGTGGTCACCAACTGATTGGTCAGAAGAGATGCTTAAATGCCTTGCCTTTCAATCTTTCACTGTTGCCAAGGGGACCTGTGTGAGAAGGTAACCCTTCAAACTTCAGTTTACAAGGTATCCTTAGCTCTTATTTCTTACTTGCAAAAGGACAGTAAGTTATGAGTGCCTTTTCCTTTCCCAGGTCTTTCCTAGGCATTTGCTCGGGTTTGCTCATGTGCAGTCTTTTAGATCTCATGGAACATGTATGAGCTTTCTAAAGCTTCCTATGGTTGTCCAGTTCTCCAGGATTTTCTTTAAAGTTACCCAAATAGGCTCTTGTTTGCCCAGCTGAAATCATAGCCTTGGGCAGCTGAAATGGCACCAGCAGTTTGCTATTGTTTTAAATAACGTCCTAGAGCAGGCTTCCTGATGCACACACACACACACACACACACACACACAGAGCTAAGTTCTGGGTCAAATAGCTACCATACTCTGAGAACAACGCTTTTAACCAAGATCAAAAAACAATCAATCTTTCCATTTTCTGTATGGCTGTCAATGTTTGGTGACCACCCTGCTGAACAGAGTATGAAGGAGGAAAGAAATGAACTCATTGTTAGAATTTTACAGACCCTATTTTACTGATCTTTAGTAGTTTCCCTTGGATACATGATTTTCAGTCTGTTCTGTGGTGTTGGTTATTGCCAGATTTCTTTAATGTTTGTTTTTATTTGTTTGGACCATATTTTTGTTGTTTTAGAGGAGAAACAAGTTCACTAAGGTCTTTAGTCTATAACTCTAGAAGTTCACTCTCTGGTTCATTTTTCTTTCAACTGTTAGAAATTTCTGTCTTTTTGCTGTATTGGTTGACCGACTGAAATACTCTTTCTGGGCTGTTTCTTTTACTCAAAGTACAAGAATAATATGTCACATATTATAAAAGACTGCTGCATAAGTGAGTGTAGAAAGGTCTAGAGAATTATAATTTGTATGTAAATGCATACCTACATATGTAGGTATAAATAAATATGTAGATATACTTTCCTTCTGTCATTCTGAAAATAATTTAAGAGAATGATAGGCTGTTTTCCCTTGAGGACTTCGGGTGACAAAATTGGCTGGAATAATTTGGTGGCTAATAGCAAATTTGGACAAACACATTAAATGATTCTTTGAGGAGAGTAGACTCATGAAGAGAATCATAAAGTTACTATATCTCCCACTGTGCCTTTGAAGGTATTCAGTGATACTAGTTTTTCCTTTACCATTGAATAAAAATTTAGTTAGCTCTTCCTTCCCGTAACTCCACTAGACACTTTACAATACAAAGATCTATCATGAGTTTGAGTCACAAACACTCAGTTCAGTACATAAAATTCTCCAGCCTAATTACCTACTTTAATCAAAAGCAAGACATCATCATACTCTTTCCAAGCTACGCCTTATTGAAGACAAGGCATCTGCCTTTAAGAAAGGGATTGCAGGTAACTTCTTTCTTTCTCCTTCATTTTTATCCCCATATACCAGTTGCTAATTCTTATCCCTTCCTCTGAGGTTAAAGGAAAGGAAGAGTAAAGTAGTAATGGAAACAAAAATGCCATTAGGTGACTTGCACCATTATAAGCTTCCTTCCGTCCAGCAGGTTGTTAAATCTGCATCTTTTTCCTGTGATATGATACTTCCATGTTTGTTTGCATTTTGCGATACCCTCACTCCAAAGTTTATACTGAATCACCTGTGGTCCCTTGGACTTTTTACTAAAGCCCCCAGACTTAAAAAAACTTTGTTTCAGGGAAACTCGTTTCTTTCAAGGCTGAGAAGAGGCCAGTTGCTTTTCTACTAGGTGCACTATTCCAAATTCCCAGATTTGTCTAACCTTGATGAATACCTATTATAAATAACCAACTTGTGTTTCTTCCTTTCATTGCTCTTTAACTGCTTGAGCAACATTTCTTGACTCCTGAATCAGATCATATTCTTCCCACAGTCAGAGATGACGCTGCATAGTCTTTATAACCTTGCATCATCTTTACTGTCATCAACATTTAAGCAATGAAATGAAATACTAGTTGCTGTAATTATAGTTAATAGTAGCTAACATTTATGGAGCATTTACTAGGTATTGCCTAAGTATACTTTTACTTTATATATACTTATAATCCTTACATATATTATCATACATAATCACCTTATGGGATAGGTAAAAACAAAACCATGGGTAGATAACACCTTTATTTTAAATATGAGGAAGATTAGTCCCAGAGAAACTAGGCAACTTATTCAAAGGCACTTGGTCAGGGGTGGCAGAAGCATGTTTTAGCTCAGAGCCCAGCTCCAGACTCCACAACACCTGCACCCTTTTGTGTTTTGTCTCCTTAGTGTCCTAGTGACTCTGACATTAATTTTTCAGGTAGTCTTAAATTATCTCATCTTATTCATCCTCAAAATGTTCCTGTCTATAAATGGAGGAGGAAAGATCAGAATTGTAAAAGCATCCATTCTTATTTTGTCATTCCATGGCTCAATAAAGACACCTCTGGGCCAGGCTCAGTGGCTCACACCTGTAATCCCAGCACTTTGGGAGGCTGAGGCAGGTGGATCACCGGAGGTCAGGAGTTCAAGACAGCCTGGCCAACATGATGAAACTCCATCTCTACTAAAAATACAAAAATTAGCCGGGCATGGTGGCCCATGCCTGTAATCCCAGCTACCTGGGAGGCTGAGGCAGGAGAATCGCTGTAACTGGGGAGGCAAAGGCTTCAGTGAGCCAACATCACACCTATTGCACTGCAGCCTGGATGAATGAGCAAGACTCCATCTCAAAAAAAAAAAAAAAAAAAAAAAAAAAAACAACAACAACAAAAAACCTCCGATAACACCCTTTCTATGAAGCTCTGAAGCTCTGTCCAGCCAAACTGTCACACACTAATGGGCTTAAACAATACTAATGAAAACAATCTCTTCTCTCCATATCCATTATCTCACTACATCTTTACAGTATTTTTAACCAATTACCCAATGTCCAAGAATAGAGCCTCAGATACAGATATAGAACAACATCAACAAAAAGCCCTGAATTCTGACACAAAAATTTGAACATTTTCATGTTTCCTTGACCTAGAGATACTTGGATTCAGCACATTAACTTATCTGACCTCGCAAACCTTACAGCAGGACCATGGTAAATAAGAAGAAAAAAAGTGTAAGACACAATTATCTGCTAACTCTTAAAAAGAAAATTCCTCCTTATCTCTTTCTGCAGGAAAAAAAATTTTTAATATATTCACTCTCCCTTTCCATCTTTTATTCTGCTCCATCCTCCTTGGTCTTCCAAGTCTTTCCTTTCTTAATAGGTTTGTATTAGCCTTAAAAACACAAATCCTACTGTACTGGTCTTACCTTGACATTAAGATCCTTGTATATGAGCTGTCTGAAGAGGACCCACAGAGGCTTTGTCAATAAATAATAAAAATCCAGCACATGAAGGTTTGACTATGATGTGAGATATCCAGAACATTGGTGTGAGGTAAAATTTCTGAAGTGTGGCAAAGCAGACTTATTTCTCTAAAAACATAATTTAATCTCATCAAATTATCACTTGACAACTGGTTGTAAATCATGTATGAGGAAGCAGAGAAGCAGCTTGGAACGGATGCCACCTTTAAAGTCAGTATTTAACCAAGAAATAATATGCTTGCAGGTAATCAGCTCTATGGTTCTGCATCATTAGCAGATCCATTAGTACCATTTGCTTATTTGTTAAGTATCTCGCACCCATCTCCATCTCCACAGTTTCTGGCATGGGTGTCCATAACAAGTTGATATGCAACAAGGTCAATAAGCACAGCTGGTGGAAGTTTAGGGATAACAAGCACAATGCTATGTGTCCATGTGGGGCAAAGATCATCACATGACCCCAGGGATTCAGACCATATCTTGGCTGGCTGTGCATGTGTATTATTAGTTGAAGGGCAAAGACCTTCACAATCCATGGTGAGCAAGTAATGTTAGGTATGCATAATATGATACGACAAAATTGAGTTTATAGTCAACTCTTAGTGATTCATTACTACCAGAGAGTATGGATGTTGTGGCTTATCCAAAAATCACTTCAATTGGCTTTGATTAAATCACTTCCAAAATGGATAAAGCAAATCTACCTCAAGTTTGTATGATTACAAAGCTAGTCAATGATGACACAGAGGCCAGAACCCAAGTCTTCTGAATCCTACTGACATGCTTTTGTATTTTTATCATATTTTCCAATGTGTCAGCAAATTCCAGAATTTGACAGAATGAGCAACAAAATAGATGTGGTTTCAAAGAGAAGAGGGAGATACAGACCTTGGGTTCTCTAATTTTTGTCAGGAGAAGTTAGATCCTGACAAAAAGAAGTATGAGAAGTATGATCCTGAAGGCAATACTGGAGGAGAACAAGAAGACTGGCTGGAATGTTCCATGCCAAAGGACAAAGCACATCTTGTAATGTTTTCAATTGTTTATTTAGCTATTGCTATTAATTTCACGTTTGTCATTTACTGACACAATTGCAAGATTGAGAAAATTAGTACATCAATTTACGTGAGTCAATGAGCCTTCTATGTATCATTCTTGTTTATTCTCTTCAAGATAACTTAAGTCTGAGTGTGGGATTCTGCCACAAAGGTTTATATAAACCAACTCTTCAGCTTTGCCTCTTGCAAAAATCTCCTCTGCAAAAGCAGATATTAGCTGAGTTGATGGGGTTAGCAGCATAAAGCACTGCATGGAAGAGTTTGAAGTCAGCAGAAAACTTTATCACCATGTTTGTCTACTAGAGATTTCTGTACTCATGAGAATTGTAAAGGCCAAATAATTAGTCCACATCTAATAGTAATACATGCATTAGAAATTCAGCATAGTGAAAACAAAAAAAAGGTTGCTGATATTCATATCCTAATAATTATACAGTACTTTTTCAACCTCCTTCAGCTCAATGAGCTTTTTCCTCATTTATCTATTGGCCTTGCAATCTCTGACAAGTGCTTCTGTGGGGGAAAAAAACTGACCACTTCTCAAAGTTTGATAGCTCATAAATAACAAATTGCACACCCAGTAGTATTATCACTTCATATAAGCATTACAGTTCAGCTTTGGAATTTATTAACTCAGTAGCTCAAAAACATGACTAGGGATGCAGGATTTTTCCATCTTCCAGCATTGCATCCTTAATCTGTTTTCTTTCCTCCTTAGATTTATTTCCCATCATTGCAATATGACTACAGAAGTTGCATACATCACAATAGTCACAGAAATAGTGAGGGATTGAAGAAAAGAAAAATAGTTCCTCCAGCATAAATATTTACCAATGAAAATAAGCTTTACAAGAATCATTCAACAGACTTCCCCTCACGTCTGTTTAGCCAAAATTGCATTAAATGTCAAGACTTAAACTATTCACTTTAAAGGGTGATGAAATGATCTATAACTGGCTAGAACTCATCAAGATGCATCCCCTTGTTGCTGGAATAAAGCCAAGCTTACAACCTTGCCTCCAGGAATAAGGGGGACAAGCAACAGTGTCTGCTCATTTGATGGAACTGGGATAAAAATTCTAAACATAGCAAGATTTAAATACAGGAGATTTGGAACTATAGAAAATGAATTTGACTTGAAGTATGAAACAGGAACTAGAGTGGCAAAGCGTGAAATAATTAAAACCGTGAGTTACAGCAGGGATTTTTTCTATGTTTTATAAGAAACACAAATATGGCATAACCTGAGAGCACATACTACTGGCAATTATTTTGGTGTGTAAATGTTTCAGTATGACTATGTTTAAAATAAGTTACACCCTGTACCATCATGTATCATCAACCCCCTTCCCCCAAGACAAGACTCAAACTAGACTTACCATATGCCACCACTTCTAAACTACTGAATTGCCAAATTTTCCCTATTACGAAATGACCTCACTTTGAGAATGTGTTATACAGCCCTTAAAAAGCATTTATTGAATAATATCAATGCTCACTGGAGTGTTCACCAACTGCCACAGGCACTCCAAACCATGGATAGGACATTTAACTGGGGGGTAGGGGCGGGGAGAAAAATAAAAATAATAAAAACAGTAAAAACATTAAGAGATTCAGAAAGACATCTGTAGGTACACACTGAATGTAACAGTGGGTTTTCAGACACAGCCCTATAGGTATCCAATGTAAGCTTTGGAAAATGAATTCTTGTTAAACACAGGGCACTTGATAGGCCATTTGTGATGGTTGAGAGAACTTTAGCTTAAGAATTAGACAGATCTAGGCTTCATTCCTGGCTTTACTGATCACTCACCTTGGGCAAGTTGCATAATCCATTAGTTAATTGCGGAGCTCATGAAGAATTATGTCAGTGATGCAGGGTTATGGGAGGATTGGAAACAGTACAGAGAGAGTGTCTAGCACCATGCTGAGCATAACAGCCAACAATGGTAGTGGTAAGAGATATGGAAGTAGCATTGGTCATGGCAATAGCTGTGCACTGCTAGGGTTGGAAAGGGGCGGGGGAGTCTTAGTGCCAGATTAGTAATCATACAGAAAGTTTCTTTATATATTGCTGACTATATGGAGACACTGTTGACTGAAGAATGATCTCCATGCATCAGTGAGAATTATCCTTTGGGAAGTGCCATGAAATAGTGAAGGAAAAGTGAAATGCCTGCACAGCCTCTAGGATGATTCCATCAGAGAGGAGATAAACCAACCCCATATCCAGTGGCAGGCAACGACTATGGCATGAGGTCACTAAGTGGATCACTCACATGTTAATTAAGAGCAATACAAGCTGGAACACAAGAGTTAAATTAGGCATGTATTAAGGCCAGGCACAATGGCTCATGCCTGTAATCCCAACACTTCGGGAGGCTGAGGTGGGTGGATCACTTGCGCCCAGGAGTTCAAAACCATGGGCAACATGATAAAACCCCCTGTCTACAACAAAAATAAATAAATAAAGCCAGCGTGGTGGCTTGCACCTGTAGTCTCACCTATTCCAGCGGCTGAGGTGGAAGGTTCACTTGAGCTGGGGAGGTTGAAGCTACAGTGAGCTGTGATTGTCATCAAGTCACTGCACTCCACCCTGGGCGACAGAGTGAGACCCTGTTTCAAACAAACAAAAATGTGTTTAAAGGAGCGACAAATCTAATAGGTAGTGGAGAAGAGGGACTGAGGGAAGAGAGAATTAAACTATAAAATATTTGTTGTTCTTTTTCAAGTAAAGTTCTCTCAAGGCCAAAAGTGATATTTGCTACCAGATTCATGATTGCTTTCCCCATCCCTTATTAAATTCTCTGCCTCCCAGCTCTGCCTTTCCCACTTCAATAATTCATTAACAAACATTATTAGACACAAGGTTTATGAAAGCAGTGCTGCTTTTGGAAAGCTGTGTAACAAATTGCTGTTATCTAAAAGAGTGAGACGGAATAGCATTACCATGCAAAGGGACAAAGCTATAGAAACAAAATTTGTAGAATAATGACATAGCATATTGCAAGAAATACTGTGCTCAATTTTGCAGAATTATGCCAATTGCTCCAAATTTATATTCTACCGTCTGCAGCCTGAAATTCTCATCCTATTCAAGCTCATTTCCATCTGATCGGTCCTACCATATCTCAGTGTCACCATCATATTCATATCTGCTCAACTAATAAAAACATTCTTTGGACGCATTCTTCTTTTGAATTCTAGTCCTTTGATGAAGCTTCTCCTGACCACTTAAAGCAATGCTGTTCTACCGTGAGCTCATTTTGTCCTTAGTATCTGTTCTTGTCATTAGGTGTTTACTACATATATTTTCTTGCCCTGTTATAATTACTTTCCATTTAAATTTGTTCCATATTTTTGAGAAAATATTTGCAAACTGTGCATCTGACAAAGAGCTAATATCTAGAATCTATAAGGAATTCAGACAAATCAGCAAGAGAAAAACATAGTATCACCAAAAAGTGGCAAATGATATAGACGTTTATTAATAGATGTTATACAAATGGCCAAAAAACATGAAAGAATGCTCAACATCACTCATCATCAGGGAAGTGCAAACCACTATGAGATTCTACCTTATACCAGCCAGAATGGCATTAAAAAGTCAAAAAATATTAATAGATATTGGTGAAAAAAAAAATTTATACACTGCTGGTGGGAATGTAAATTAGTACAACCTCTATGTAAAGCAATATGGAGATTTCTTAAAGAACCAAAAGCAGATCTACCCTTTGATACCCAGTGATCCCATTACTGAGTATTTACTCAAAGGAAAAGAAGTCAGTATATCAAAAAGACACCTGCATGCATATGTTCATTACAGTACAATTCACAGTTGCAAAGATATGATACCAACCTAAGTGCCCATCAATCGAAGAGTGGATTAAAAAAATGTGGTGTATGTATACACCATGGAATACTACTCAGCCATAAAAAAGAACGAAATAATATATTTTGCAGCAACATGGAGATGGAAGCCACTATTTTAAAGTGAAATAACTCAAAAATAGAAAACCAAATACCATACAGTCTTACTTATAAGTGGGAGCTAAGATATAGGTTTGCAAAGGCATACAGAGTGGTGTAATGGACATTACAGACTCAGAAGGGGGCAGTGTGGAATGGGGTTAAGGGATAAACAGCTGCTTATTGGGCGTAATGTGCACTTCTCAGGTGGTGGGTACCCTAAAATCTCAGACTTCGCAATTCTACAATTCATCCATGTAACCAAAAACAACCACTTGTACCCCAAAAGCCATTGAAATTTTATGTACGTGTATTTTTTAAATAAATATGTTTCATATTCTCAAGTAATCACCTTGCAGACAGTTCTATGTCTTGGCATCCCTGGGGTCCACAATGGTGAGCCATTCCAAAATGACACAGTGGAAATTATCCTGAACTATGTCATAAATCTTAATTTAAACTTTGTACAAGTCACAGGACAGAGTGAAAGAAATGGAAATATATGTTGTAAGGTCTTAAATTACACATGAAATGGTAGATTGTGATAAGTTAAAGATTCATATTTTAAACCCTAGAACAATTTTTTAAAAAAGGAAACATGGCAAAACACTAAAAATTGAGTAAACAAAATGAAATGAAATAATGTACAATACTGAATCCAAAAGAAAGCAAGAAAATGGAACAAAGAACAGAGAGTGAACAGAAAATAGTAAGATATAAAATATAAAACAAACTATGAGAAATTACATTAGTATCAATGTCCTAAACTCTCCAATATTCAGCATGTATTAAATAGTCAATATATTAAAATACCCAATTTAAATTTGAAATGAGATAAAAAAGATCTAATTGTATATTTTCTACAGGAAGCTCACTTTAAGTACAAAAACACAGACAGATTATAATAAAATGGAGAGAAAAAGGATGCAAATACAAATTTTAAAAAAGCTAAAGTCACTATAGTCCTATCAAGAAAATTAGCCATCAAACAAGAAATATTATCAAGGATGTCAGCAAATATTAATTTAATAATTAGTGTGAATCTCTCCATAAATTCAATAATTCCCAGTCAAAATCTCAACTGGTTTTGTCAACAACTGGTAGTTGATTCTATATGTTAGACATTTCTGGGTTTTGAGGGAAGGATTAAGCTTAGATTGGAAGATAAATATATCTTTGACTAAAGCAAAAAGAAGAGGTTAAAAAAGATGTGAGAAACTACGTGGAAGACAGGGAGAAGACCCATGTGATGACTGTATCTCTGTCCGTTAGGCAATGAGGTCATCGGCTGAATTGAGTAGCAGGACAGTAGTCTGAACGTCTTGAAAAGGGGATTAATATTTTGAAATACTCTCTGAATTTAATGGGAAAATGAGCAGGCTAGGGATGCATACAAGAATTTTGAAGTGAGGGCTGAGAGCTGAGGTCAGGTTTGAAAACATGTATCTGTATAGGCACCATTTGGGGACTTTACCTCCAGCAATTCTCAGAGGCTAGAGTTTAGATGACAAAATTTGGGATTTATATCAGGACTATCTCCCCAAGGCTCCAGTGGACAGGCTGTAGTGATCAGGAAATCAGAAGATAACAGCAAAGATGAGGGAGGGAGGAAGGTACAGCTGAATGATATGGGCATCCAAAAATATACACTTTTCCTGAGCTTAGACAGGAAAATGCTAGCTCCTGTGTTTCCATCATTCTCTTTCTCTCTCTCTCTCTCACACACACACACACACACACACACTGCACAGGCACATGTGAGATGAGCAGTAGTTCATCTAAGACTAAGGTTAGTTAGAGCTAAGGAATCTTACTTAGGGATGGAATCAACAAAAGAACACTGTAGCTAGAAGATGTCAAGCTTCCCTTTATTTTATTTATTATTTTTTTGAGACTGAGTTTCACTCTTCTTGCCTAGGCTGGAGTGCAATGGCATGATCTCGGCTCACCGCAACCTCCACCTCCTGGGTTCAAGCGATTTTCCTCTCTCAGCCTCCCAAGTAGCTGGGACTATAGGCATGCGCCACCATGCCTGGCTTATTTTGTATTTTTAGTAAAGATGGGGTTTCTCCATGTTGGTCAGGCTGGTCTCAAACTCCCGACCTCAGGTGATCCGCCTGCCTCGGCCTCCCAAAGTGCTGGGATTACAGGCTTGAGCCACCATGCCTGGCCAAGCTTCCCTTTAAAGAACATACATGCAGACGGTATTAGAATTTGGAGTCCATGGAGATTAACCCTCCATGTTCACAGATGAAAAAAATCACAAACAAATTTCTCATGTGCAGATAAACAATATCTACAATATTGGAAATAAACTGCAACAGTTTGTGGAATCATACAGGTCTATTCAAAACCATTGCTTACATTTCTTTTAATGAACAAATAGAATCCAGCTTGGGATTAGTTTCAGCTTGAGACAGGTAAAGTTTAAAAGGGCATTGCTTTCTCCTTTATAACAATATCAAAAGTCAAACCAATTGCAAATTCACAATTTTTCATGAACTCATTAGAGAGCTGAGGTTTCAAGGTAACCAATTAACCAGCAATCTAACACCTGTATGTGATTGTCTGTAGCAGCTTTATTCACAATGGCCCAAAACTATAAACAACTGAGATGTCCTTCAATCAGTAAATGGATAAATAAACTCCAGTACATCCATGCAGTGGAATACTCATTAGCAATGATAGGAACCAACTATTGATACACACAACATAGGGAATCTCAAGTGCCTTTGCTAAATGAAAGAAGGAGAGATAAACCAAAAGACTGCAAACTGCATGATTCCATTCACATGGCATCTGGAAAGGCAAAACTATAGAGCAGAAGAAATCAATGGTTGCCATGGGCTGAAGGTGGGGATAAGAGTCAACAACAAAAGAGCTGTGTCAGAAGCATTCTGTAACTTCATTGACCTTTTACACAGAATCCCTATCATCATTCCAAAGAAGTCTTGTTCCATGGAGTCATTTTGGGAAATGCTGGCATAATAAAGAGAAAATTAGCTTTAGGAATTAAAGAAGCTCAAGTTAGAATCTCTAGTTCTTGCAGAAATACGACCTTGAGTGAGTCATTAAACATCTGTAAGTTCCAGTTTCCTCATCTGGTATATAAGAGTTGTCGGGATTTATAGAGCAATGAATATAAAATACTTAAAAGATAATTGATTACTCTCCCTCCTTTCCTCTGCTCGTTCTAAAAGGTCACCCTGTAACATCAGTAAATGCTAGCATTATTGGCACTCCTCTCTCCTTTTAGAAATCTAATTTGCTGTTTCTACGTGGTGTGCAAAGCCAGGTAATAATGTATCTAAAACATGAGTACCTGTGTTTTGATTGACGATCTGAAGGTCTCTTAATTACACATTCTCTTGTGGGATTTAGGTTTTATGGAAGCCATCAATGGATTTAGCTGTGAGAGGCTTCTGAAGAAGCAGGGGAAATGAGCAGGCACTGAAAAATCTTGGATATTAAAAATAATCCCCCAGAAGGCAAAGTGACCTCCATTTGTTTATGCTCTCGAGCCCACACTGAACAAGCTGCCACAAAGAACTTTATTACACAACTGCAGAGCAAAATTATTTTCTCCACGTATTTAATAATGAGTGGGGGATGTTCAAATGAGAAAGGAAAAGCTAAGGGCAATCTCTCGCAATCTCCCGTCTCTCACACAGAGAGAAAAATAGTTAAGAACCTCTTGCAACAGCCTAGTGAGAGGCTAAACTAGGAAGGGGGAGAGGGGCAAGCAAACAGGGCTGTACCTGAGAGAGAACCACTTGGGAAGAATCCTCAGTGGCTTACGCTTCCTTAATCCTGCCCTCACCTTGACCCTGCCCATTAAAAAAAAAAAAAAAAAAAAGACTTCTAAAATTTCAGGTGTGACTAGGAAGATAAGGGCACCCTGAGCAGAAATAGGGAGGTTGGAAAGAAGTAGGATGATGGGAAGAAATTGAGGAGTTTGATTAGGGCAGGGCAGGGTAAGTTGAAGGTACCAGTGGCATGTCCAGGCAGAAGGTCCAGAGGACAGTTAGCCTTTTCTCTACTTTTTTTTTTTTTTCGAGACAGTCTCACTCTGTTGCCCAGGCTGAAGTGCAGTGGCATGATCTCAGCTCACTGCAACCTCTGCCTCCTGGGTTCAAGTGAATTCTCCTGCCTCAGCCTCCCCGAGTAGCTAGAATTACAGGTACCCACCACCACACCTGGCTGATTTTTGTATTTTTAGTAGAGATGGAGTTTTGCCATGTTGGCCAGGCTGATTTCCAACACCTGACCTCAGGTCATCTGCCCACCTCGGCCTCCCAAAGTGCTGGGATTACAGGCTCTAATTCACTTTTAATAGTGAACTTAAGAGCAAAGGTGTCACTTATTTCACTTTATACATCTGGTATCAGGCATAGGATCCAGCCCACTCTTTAAGGAAGAAAGGAAGAGTGGAAAGGGGAAGGGAGGGAGGAAGAGTGGAAAGGGGAAGGGAGGGAGGGAGGGTGCAAAGGGGAAGGGAGGGAGGGAGGGTGCAAAGGGGAAGGGAGGGAGGGAGGGTGCAAAGGGGAAGGGAGGGAGGGAGGGTGCAAAGGGGAAGGGAGGGAGGGAGGGTGCAAAGGGGAAGGGAGGGAGGGAGGGTGCAAAGGGGAAGGGAGGGAGGGAGGGTGCAAAGGGGAAGGGAGGGAGGGAGGGTGCAAAGGGGAAGGGAGGGAGGGAGGGAGGGTGCAAAGGGGAAGGGAGGGAGGGAGGGTGCAAAGGGGAAGGGAGGGAGGGAGGGTGCAAAGGGGAAGGGAGGGAGGGAGGGTGCAAAGGGGAAGGGAGGGAGGGAGGGTGCAAAGGGGAAGGGAGGGAGGGAGGGTGCAAAGGGGAAGGGAGGGAGGGAGGGTGCAAAGGGGAAGGGAGGGAGGGAGGGTGCAAAGGGGAAGGGAGGGAGGGAGGGTGCAAAGGGGAAGGGAGGGAGGGAGGGTGCAAAGGGGAAGGGAGGGAGGGAGGGTGCAAAGGGGAAGGGAGGGAGGGAGGGTGCAAAGGGGAAGGGAGGGAGGGAGGGTGCAAA
This sequence comes from Pongo pygmaeus, assembly GCF_028885625.2. Taxonomy (NCBI): domain Eukaryota; kingdom Metazoa; phylum Chordata; class Mammalia; order Primates; family Hominidae; genus Pongo; species Pongo pygmaeus. The sequence goes on along the minus strand of NC_072380.2, from coordinate 24,118,410 downwards.
GGGGAAGGGAGGGAGGGAGGGTGCAAAGGGGAAGGGAGGGAGGGAGGGTGCAAAGGGGAAGGGAGGGAGGGAGGGTGCAAAGGGGAAGGGAGGGAGGGAGGGTGCAAAGGGGAAGGGAGGGAGGGAGGGTGCAAAGGGGAAGGGAGGGAGGGAGGGTGCAAAGGGGAAGGGAGGGAGGGAGGGTGCAAAGGGGAAGGGAGGGAGGGAGGGTGCAAAGGGGGAGGGAGGGAGGGTGCAAAGGGGAAGGGAGGGAGGGAGGGTGCAAAGGGGAAGGGAGGGAGGGAGGGTGCAAAGGGGAAGGGAGGGAGGGAGGGTGCAAAGGGGAAGGGAGGGAGGGAGGGTGCAAAGGGGAAGGGAGGGAGGGAGGGTGCAAAGGGGAAGGGAGGGAGGGAGGGTGGAAAGGGGAAGGGAGGGAGGGAGGGTGGAAAGGGGAAGGGAGGGAGGGAGGGTGGAAAGGGGAAGGGAGGGAGGGAGGGTGGAAAGGGGAAGGGAGGGAGGGAGGGTGGAAAGGGGAAGGGAGGGAGGGAGGGTGGAAAGGGGAAGGGAGGGAGGGAGGAAAGGGGAAGGGAGGGAGGGCGGGTGGAAAGGGGGAGGGAGGGAGGGCGGGTGGAAAGGGGGAGGGAGGGAGGGCGGGTGGAAAGGGGGAGGGAGGGAGGGCGGGTGGAAAGGGGGAGGGAGGGAGGGCGGGTGGAAAGGGGGAGGGAGGGAGGGCGGGTGGAAAGGGGGAGGGAGGGAGGGCGGGTGGAAAGGGGGAGGGAGGGAGGGCGGGTGGAAAGGGGGAGGGAGGGAGGGCGGGTGGAAAGGGGGAGGGAGGGAGGGCGGGTGGAAAGGGGGAGGGAGGGAGGGCGGGTGGAAAGGGGGAGGGAGGGAGGGCGGGTGGAAAGGGGAAGGGAGGGAGGGAGGGCGGGTGGAAAGGGGAAGGGAGGGAGGGAGGGCGGGTGGAAAGGGGAAGGGAGGGAGGGAGGGCGGGTGGAAAGGGGAAGGGAGGGAGGGAGGGCGGGTGGAAAGGGGAAGGGAGGGAGGGAGGGAGGGTGGAAAGGGGAAGGGAGGGAGGGAGGGAGGGTGGAAAGGGGAAGGGAGGGAGGGAGGGTGGAAAGGGGAAGGGAGGGAGGGTGGGTGGAAAGGGGAAGGGAGGGAGGGTGGGTGGAAAGGGGAAGGGAGGGAGGGTGGGTGGAAAGGGGAAGGGAGGGAGGGTGGGTGGAAAGGGGAAGGGAGGGAGGGTGGGTGGAAAGGGGAAGGGAGGGAGGGTGGGTGGAAAGGGGAAGGGAGGGAGGGTGGGTGGAAAGGGGAAGGGAGGGAGGGTGGGTGGAAAGGGGAAGGGAGGGAGGGAGGGAGGAAAGGGGAAGGGAGGGAGGGAGGGTGGAAAGGGGAAGGGAGGAAAAGAGGGAGGGAGGGTGGAAAGGGGGAGGGAGGGAGGGAGGGTGGAAAGGGGGAGGGAGGGAGGGTGGAAAGGGGGAGGGAGGGAGGGAGGGTGGAAAGGGAGGGGGGGAGGGAGGGAAGGAGGGCGGAAAGGAAGGAAGGAAATGTGGTACTCACAGGCAGTGAAGGTCTGTGCGACCTTCATGTTTGGGATCAACTCCCCCCGGAAATACTAGTTGAAACCAGAAAAGTGGTTGAAATCTCCAAAGCAGAGAGAACAGAGAGAGAGTGAGTGTGACAGATCTACATGGAGGAGTCAGGAACAGGAGAAGCAGCTTGCAAAGGACAGATAGCAGAGGTCAGGGTGGAAGCGAAGAGAGTAGTTCCAAGGCAGCATTCATCAACAGGATTGAAGGCTGTTATGTGCCCAAGAAGTGAGGATAAACTAAGAAAGGCTGCTCTTTCTCTGACTCTATGTAAAACCTAGAAACTGAAGCAGTCACTAAAAGATTGCTCTTCATGACTCCCTTTCATCATGGCCATTCACTAACGCATCATAAGCACAGGATGCTGTCATCCCAGACTCTAACCTGAGCCTCATACAAAATGGCAAGTTCCATATGACAACTGTTGAGATGAAGAAAAAGAGGAAAATCAGACCAGGTAAAAAAAGGATAAGAAGTCAGTGCTTCTCCAGCTTTCGAAGAGAACTTTACAGTGTATTTCACCTTGGGAGTCTATTACCGTCTCTCGGGTAGATGGGAAAGAGCCTTCAATATTACTAATTGGATTCAACAGATGTGTATTGGTTATCCACTAAATGCAAGGCTCCATACTAGGAACACAAAGCAGTAATTTGTAAGCTTTAGCCTGCCTCAGAATCACGAGGACTATGTGTAAAAACAAACATCCCTGGGCTCCAGCCCAGAACTTCTGACTTACCAGGTCTGGGGAGGGGGGCTGAGAATTAGCATTCCTCACCAATTCCCAGGTGGTCCTGCTTCTGCAGGCCTAGCAACCACACTGACAGCAAGGAGCCTCATGGGTCATCATCAGAAATGACTAAGTAAGATGGGGTGACTTAATTCAACAAGCAAGAAATGTACACAATTCTATACTGTATCACGATCATTTCAAACATAGTTAACTCAGCATTCCTGAAATGAAAATCAAAATCAATCAGAGGCTACATACTTCTTACCTTAACAAGCAGGCCTGGAGCAAAATATACTCATATCATCTGTAGAATAAAAAATAAATCAGTGCACCTACATCTCCTTATCTGTTGTATTAGTCTGTTCTCACGTTGCTAATAAAGACATACCAAAGACTGAGTAATTTATAAAGAGATTTAATTGACTCACAATTTCACATGGTTGAGGAGGCCTCACAATCATGGCAGAAGACGAAGGAGGAAGAGAAGCAAAGACACCCCTTACGTGGCAGCAGGCAAGAGAGTTTGTGCAGGGGAACTCCCGTTTATAAAATCATCAGATCTCGTGAGGGTTATTCACTACCATGAGAACAGTATGAGGAAAATCACTCCCATGATTCAGTTGTCTCCACCTGGTCCTGCCCTTGACAGGTGGGGATTATTACAATTCAAGGTGAGATTTGGGTGGGGATACAGCCAAACCATAACATCTGTGTAAAGATCTTCAAGAAGAAAAAAAAATCTCTGATTATTTCTCTTAATCCAAAATTAACTGGGCCTCATTCACTGAACCTACCCCTCACATTTGTATCCAGCCTTTTCTGTAACTCACGTTCAATAGTGAACTTCTTCAGAGCAAAGGTGTCATTTACTTTCTTTATACATCTAGTATTGGGAATAGGATCTAGCCCACTCTTTAAGAAAGAAAGGAAGAGTGGGAAAGAGGAAGGGAGGGAGGGCAGGAAGGAAGGGAGAAAGGGGAAGGAGGGAAAAAAGGGAAGGAAGAAAAAATGGAAAGAAGAAAGGAAGGAAAGTAAGGGAAGGAAAGGAGGGAGGGAGGGAAGGAGAAACCAGCCTGGTTTAATTCTTGGACTCTACAGAGCTGACCAGGCAGCTCATTTTTGGTACTGTTCCCTTTCTGATCAACAGGTCTTGCCACTGTGCAATTCTCCTCTGTTCTGGTCTGTTTCCATCCTGCAACTTTTACTTGACTCTCCTCATTCCTTCCTCCAGTGTGACTCCTGTTCCAGCCAGGGGCTGTCTCCCAGCCCACTCTCCTCTGTGTATTGTTATTTAACAATCCTAACCAATGCCGCTTTCACACTTTAAATAGCCCATCACTCTCTCCGCTGCCCAGCCCAAATCCCAGTTATCTTTGGCTCTCCATCTCCTTTATGGTAGATTCCCAGGCAGTCACCACATCCTCCTAACCCTTCCTTCCTGCGATTCCTCATGGGTCCCTTCTCTCTCAGCCTCATTAACACTACTCTTGTGCCTTGATTGTTAAAGCCATCGTGTAACTGGGCTCCCTGTTCCACTACATCCCTCCTCCAACTAATCCTACACACTATCACCACATCAGTTATCCCTAAACACCATGTTCATTATCAAAGCAGCCGTTATTCTTTATTAAGCACTTAATATGTGCCCAACGTTAACTGTAAACATTTTATATGCATTATGTCATCTAATTCTCACTCCATGAGATGCTTTATTATCCACATTTTAGAGATGAGGTAACTAAGGCCTGTGCATCTACAAAGACTTGCTTAAAGGACTTTTTTAAAGGGCCTTCGCAAGTCAACCTGCATTCCTAATACTTCTCACTCTCCTCTTCAAAAACCTCTGTGCTAGTCAACATCGTCTACTGATGCCTCCAGATCAGGTTGCACCTCCCCACCTCTATTGTTGAGTGTGTCTCTCAGAGCCAACATAGATTACCAACCAAGCATGTATAGGACTCATTGAAGAGCTCACAGGTCTGGGTAGCAATTCCAACACTCCTGTGTAAAGCACTTCCTGCTTCCAAGAAAAGCATAAGCACAACCGACCCATGAAACTTGACCTCTGCAGCCCTTCAGGCCACTCCTGCTCAGGCCCAGGAAGGGATGTTCTCCTATTCCTTGGTGGCAGAAGTTTCTCAGTCCCTGGTCCCTGCTTCAGATCATTCCTGACTCTCTGGAGTATGATCCAATAAATCCTATAAATATATTTGCACCATCATCTGGCCATCTGAATGGCCATCCAGGTAATCAGACATACAGAAAAGCACAAACTCAACAAAATACAGCAATGTGCTTTAGAGAGAAAGTATGTCACCTAGACATGCACCTGTCTATCACTTACTGTAACTGGGTAGCCAGATACACGCTGCATGCATAGATTGTCATGCAGTCTCTTGGTACACTTCCTCACAGCTTTCAGATCTCCACTAAAAGGATTCTCATCGGAAAGGCCTTCCCTGACTACCCTGGCTAAAATGCAACCTGCTTCCCCTCACACCACTTCACCTTTCTTCACAGACCTGCTGTTTCCCATGTACTCCCTTGCATGCATGTCTGCCCCACTCACATGTAAGCTTGGTGAGTCAGGTGCTTTGCCTGTTGCTTCTTGTTGTAAACTCAGAATCTAAAACAATACCTGGCACTTAAAAGGCTTTCAGTAAATATTTGTGGAGAGAATGAATGTAGAGAAGATGACTATAAAGTAATGAGAGGGAATAAAAGCCTCATTTGAAACGATCTTATTTTAAATCAAATGCATATGTAATAGCAAGTTTTTAGTTAAATGGAAATGAGCAGGCCTATTGAGAAGTACACCAGCCTTTTCCCAGTTTCCAATCAGTGTATATTTAATCTGGCTCCAGCTCCACTCTTCATTTGGCAGCATATAACCAAAGGGTAGGAATAATTTCTTATAGCAGTGAAAAACTTCTGTAGGAATTCCCTTGCATTTGCAACCCACTTAGCTATGGAATCATTGCCCAGTTGCCTGGCCTATAGATTGGAATAAATGTCTAGGTATCAAAGAATGGTGATCAGATATGTACCTGTCCTACTTTCTGCTTGATGGTAAGAGACATTTTCAAGTGCAATTATAAAGGGAAATAGAAAATTGGAAAGAAAAAATGGAGGTTGAGAAGCAAACACAATGATTTAAATTTTTCTTAGGAGACAAAAAAGTTTTCTTAAGATTCTGTCTGACTCCAAGATAAAACAGATATGCATGCCATCCTCTCCCCAGGCCATAACCATCAGTTTAACCCCATACATGATTTTTATGCCCATGAGGCAACATTTCACCATTTCAGGACATAATGATGATAAAATAATTTATGGTGATGCACCCTACCCTGAATATAAGACAGCTTACGCAAACTTTCAGACAGACCCAAGGGAGACACCAGGTTTCAAGGCTTCCAAGAAAGCCAGGGCAGTCTTTGACCAAGTCTAGGTAGCCAACACCCACCCTCTTCCACATCGCTCTCCTAGGAAAGCCAAAGGTATATCCATTTCTGGAATATCCTTGCTAAGATACATGCTAGATAAACGAAAAACACCTAGAAAAAGCTCTGATGAAAGAGCAATTGCTGCTGGTCACCAATAACAAAGCCCATTGCTCTTCCTTGCAGTGTGTGTGTGCAGGTCTGGGGCCCTCCAGGTCTGAATGGAGAGTTTCCCTTAGGCCTGTCCTGGCCCTGTAGCTTCCCTTTGGCCATAATGGACCATGGCATAGCCAAAGCCAGGCTTGGTGGGAAAACCTGCTTCCTTACTTTTCAAATTAATCTTTCTCCCCAACGTGTAACAGCACTCCATGTTTTGTTGTGTATTTTACTTTGTGATACTAGAGAGAAAAAAATCCTGAGTATTTTTGGTTTTGCTTTTTCTCTCACCTTTGTTTTTTATAGAATGAAGCCTTTGAAAGTTACCAGGCAACAGAAATACAAGCAATTAGAGAATGGTATGTAGTGAAGCTAAAGCAAATTCAATCAATCACTTGTTTGGCACCAACTACATTCAAGACATAGCAAGTGGCCACTTACAATCATGGAACAAAGAATCATAGAAAGCAGGACCTATTCTCAATGATGTATTTTCTTTGAAATTTATTCCACCATCTAGAAACAAAATGGTGACAACTGAGAATTAAAAATGACATTTGTCTTTAAAATTAGCATTCCAGTGAAAATTCAAGTGAAGATTTTCCAGAAAAAATAAAGTGATTCTGTACAATAATTTGTCCCTCTAGATCTCCTATTTATCCTTCAACCTGCTTTGTGCCCTAAGAGGCTGATATTTATGGGCTATAATCATATCAAAAAATATTTTGTCTTTGGCTTCTGGTTATGTTTGGCTTGACTTCTTCAAGCCAATGGGAGAGCTCTGGCAGGAAACTGGAAGGAGAGGAATGAAGTGCAGTTATTTATTTCTCAGCAACCTTCTTGCAGAGTCAGCTCAGACTATCTCTGTGCCTTGGCCAACTGCTCTTAAGTTGATCTCACACATATAACTCTTCCCTTGGTTCCAGTAACCACTTCCTTGACCTACCCCTCAGCCCTGCATGTCTACTGTGCTTGTAGTTTACCTACAGCCTATTTATAGCATTGCAAATACTCTCTTTATTAAAATTTCCTCAAAATATTGTGATAGTACCACCTGATTCCTGGTAGGACTCCAGCTAATGCATATCTCAAGTCTGCTAAAGGAGAATATGGACCAGAGTGAGGGGAAGGAGCCAGTGGAGAGGAAGAGACAGAAAGTACAGAAGAAAGAGAAAGAAATATGTAATGCAATCCTTGTATTTGGCTAGATGAGAGAGAGGGACGCACAGAGTCCAGACATAAGAATTAGTCTTGAACAGAGAAGTTATCTTCTTGGACTGCAGGGAAAAAGACTAATGTGATTTTTACAGATACGTCCATTTGTCAGTGTGCAGGCAAAAACTTAAAGCAATTTATACCTGATAATCCTAATTTTCCCAGTGAGGTAGGAGTCAAAGACATTTGCTAAGAGTGAATGAGACAGGAGTGAGGTAGAGGACCCAAGGATTGTTGTGTTGAAAGTTTTGAATAGCCACTGAAGAAAGGGAAAGAATTACGTAAACCTCAGGTGATTCTGGAGATGATGATTCTGTAGTGGCACCAATCCACCTGGCACTGACAATTTCCCTTTAGCAGCTCTTAGAATCCTTGATGTAAGGCTGGGCATGGTGGCTCATACCTGTAATCCCAGAAATTTGGGAGGCCAAGGTGGGTGGATCACCTGAGGTCAGGAGTTCGAAACCAGCCTGGCCAACATGGCAAAACCCTGTGTCCACTAAATATACAAAAATTAGTCAGGCGTGGTGGTGGGCACCTGTAATCCCCACTACTCGGGAGGCTGAGGCAGGAAAATCGCTTGAACCCAGGAGGCAGAGGTTGCAGTGAGCCAAGACCATGCCATTGCACTCCAGCCTGGGCAACAAGAGTGAAACTCTGTCTCAAAAAAAATAAAATAAAATAAAATAAATCCTTGATGTAAGAATAGGAAAGTGAGGCCAGGAATGGTGTCTCATGCCTGTAATCCCAACACTTTGAGAGGCCAAGGCGGGCAGATCACCTGAGGTCAGGAGTTTGAGACCAGCCTGACCAACATGGAGAAACCCCGTCTCTACTAAAAAAATACAAAATTAGCCAGGCGTGGTAGCACATGCCTGTAATCCAAGCTACTCGGGAGGCTGAGGCAGGAGAATCGCTTGAACCCAGAGGTGAAGGTTGCAGTAAGCCAAGATCGCGCCATTGCACTCCAGCTTGGATAACAAGAGCGAAACTCCACCTCAAAAAAAATAAATAAATAAATAAATAAAATAAAAAGAGTAGGAAAGTGGATGACAAAAGTCTTTCAAAGCAGCAATTGCAGGGCAGGTAAGATGAGGCTATTGAGGTGCTAACAGAATTATTTAAAGGAGTATGTGTTCTAGAGCTACACAGAACCTCAGTGTACCTCTTTCCAACTACATCACTTGAGGGAAGGTATCTAATCATCATCAGTTAGTTTCTTCATTTGTAAACTGGAGATAATAATAGCATCTAATCATCGAGTTTTTAGAATCAAATATGATTATTCACGTAAAGTGGTTAGTAGCATACCTAATATCTAGAACACACTTACTAAATGTGATTTTTGTTATTACTAATAAAATGTTGACAGTGGTGGGGAAAAATGATAGCTAAATAATGCAATGGAGTTCTCGACTAGATGAGAAGAAGTCAAGCTGTAGAGGAGACTTGTGGACTGGAGAAAGAAAGGAAATGAGAGATCAGAGTGAGATCTAAGCCCAGGACATTTGGGACAAGAGGAAGGCCTACAGACACGGAAAGTTGTGGTAGGTAGAAAATGATTCTTGGAGTTTATTATTTCAGAGGGGATACAGAGCTGGCTCACGTTAGTATTGTCCAACATACAGGATACCACAATCCCTTCCACAGCCAGGAAGACAACTTATCCATCACGGCCAGACTCTGTTGAATATGGAAATAATCCGTGATCCAAGTGGCCATGCCCTCAACTAATGAAGAAGAATGCCTGATATAACAATGGCCTGGTCAATTACTATGGTTAGATCAGGAAAGGCAAAGGAGAGATTGTTGATGGTATATTCATGCCCTGTGAGATAAGGGAACAACTGTCTCTACTCAAGAGATCCATAAGGAGATAGCATCCTTAGGAGAGGAGCTAGGTTTCAACTTAAGTGAAAAGTGAAGTAATCCCAATCATCAAGCCACAAGTGCTTCCTTGATGGGGTAATGTTGAATTACATTTCAATATGTTCTCAAAAATATGCATTTTAAAATTTGCCATTTCTGTGGCAGTTTGTTAAAAAATTTGGCTTATCATTATGGATTAATTTACTATAAATTAAAGAGTATGTCTCATTTTGTGAATGGGAAAAATTAAAATACACATATGATAAATATTAAAATATGTATGTATATTAATGAGTAATATTTTATATACAAATGTCAGCTTTTCCCTTTCTGGGTTTGAGAATCAAATGTAAAGCTTGTTTCATAATGACATTTATAATATGAACTTTAATAGTATGCTGACATGAGCAAAGCATTTTACTTCAAAGCACTTCTTCATCACATACCATACAAAAATAATTAAATGAATTTCAAATTCAAAAAAGAGTCCAAAGAATTATGTAATATTGCAAAGGGAGCTCATTAGTTTAAAAAATGTAGTCAAGTTAAGTAAAGTTAAAGAAAAGTATTAGAAAGAACTCTGTAAAGAGACTAAAGATAAAGAAAAATGTATTTATATGAAGGATGCTGGTAAGAAGCAGCAGTAGGAAGAATTATATAGAAGAAAGCCCGGGGAAAAGAAGAGTAGAAGATGGGGAGATAGGAAACTGGAGAGGCTGCCTTGTAGGTGATATGGATAACAGGGATAGGGCACAAGTTCGGGGCTGGCTGGACTCAAGGTTTCGTTGGTGGTGGGCAGAGTCATACAGGAGACCACCGACATGGTTAACTCACACACTGTGACCTGCCCAGTAGACTGTAGGTTTTGTTTGCTCTGTGATCCAAACAGAATCCTAGTGAGGTGCCATTTTGGTGGCCATGAGAAGGGCCCTTGAGAATGATTAAAGGGTAAGAAATTACCACACTTGAAGGCAGACTTTGCACAGATAGTAGAGATAGTGTCAGGGACCCTCATCTTCCGGTCGCATTCACTGTGGCCACAGTCATAGGAAGGTCTGAGACTTCACACCATGGCCTTGTGAGTGCATGATGGGGCCAAGGTCACTGCCTCTGAAGAGAACGCCACTGACCATAGGGTAAATAGGGGAGATCAAAAACAAAAGTCAACTTTCCATGTGTCTCAAACCACTATTAAAAACAAGATAAAGAGATTTCTTTTAAAGGTCTACATCGACAAAGAAAATAGGAAAATATATTTCTCCTTCCCCGCCACCAAAGAGAAGACTGGGCGTTTCCTAAGGAGTCCAGCTGGCATGGCTTACAGGAATGCCAGGCACCATGAGGATCGGAGTTGCACAGGGGGTATGGGAAAGTTTATACATACTGAGCAGGGCACCTCACAGACCCGTCCTTTGTCTAACTCCTGAAATAAAAACAGCCAGGCCTATAAGTCCTCAGAAGAAGATTGCGAGACTCCTTTCTGGATAAACCAACCAGCCCAGTGAAACAGCCTCACCTGCCATCCGCAGTGAACCTGCCAGTCAACAGGCCTTATGCAAAAGGACTTTTCAGAATTTCACTCTCAAATATTAAATACTGCCACAGATCATCAGATATTTGAGGAAAGCCTGAAAAATGAAAAACAGAAACCAAAACAAACAGAATAAAAGGTCCTGAAGCAAACAGACCATTCAAGAAGCAGCAGAAAAAAAAAAAAATCAGTTATCATTGATGTGCTTATGGAGATAAGAAAACAGAACATGATGCTATTTTTAAAAAGAACATTCAAAGAACAAAAAAAAATCTTGGGAATTAAAAACATAACACAAATAAAACATTCAATGTAGGAAGCTGGAAGAGACGATAAAATATTCTAAAGAGTAAAACAAAAGCCAGAGATGGAAAAAAAAAACAGAAATTAAAATACTGTAAAATTTGGAGAATCAAACTAGTATACTCAATATCCAAAGAATTTGATACCCAGAAAGAAGAATTAATGTATTAGTAATACAAAAGATTTCCCAAAACTACAGATTAGGAGTTTCCAGATTGAAATGGTCTAACCGTGGGTTCAACATAATAAATATTTTTTAATTCACACCTTGGCATACCATTATGAAATTTCAGAACTCCCAGGACAAAAAGAACAAAAATGCTTTCCAAGAGAAAATACAATTCACATCAAGAGATAGAAATCAGAATGGCAATGGTCTTTTTAACGGCAACTCTGGAAGTTCTGAGTCAATAAACCAATTCCTTCAAAAATCTAATAGAAAATTACTTTTTAACTAGAATTATATATCCAGACAAAATATCAAATAAGAAACTAAAATAAAGACATCTGCAGACACCTAATGTGTCAGAAAATTTTCCTCCCAAGATACTCAGGATAGATGCAGAAAGTTTGATAGCATCAGGGACAAAGAGAAGATGCCGAAACTATTCAAAGGATTAAAATCGATTATATACCAAAAAAATCAATAGTTAAAATATATCAGCCTTTTAAATAGCAACACTGCATACTAGAATAAAATGGAACACAGCCTTCAAAATTTTTAGGTAAAATCAGTTTCAACCTAGAATTCTTTATTCAATCAAACTATCAAGCAAGTGCTGGAGTAGGTAAAGATGGGTTTGTGTCCATGCCATATAGGGTTAACCATTAGGACTATCACCTCATCCTGTGGCTATGGAGAAACTAGCTGTTCTACCAGAAGGCCATGCCCCAGGTGGTACCTCTCCCTGCTACATTGTGTGCAAGCAGAGTTAGGATATATTGTACAGGCTGGGTGCTGTGCAATAGGAGAGGAATAAAAGGGCATTTACATCAAGCGTAGTATCAGTGGTGCTCTCTGGAGTTGTTCAGTTTTGAAAGGGTTACAAATGTAGTGGCCATTAAAAAAAAAAAAAGCTTCTAGCAGTTTAGGTAAAATGATATTCAGTATCTTATGTTTGGAAAAAAGCCAGATAGCAATCTGACACTTACTAAATATGTTCAATTATCATACAAAAATGCCGTGGTGCTGTGTCTGCTAACTATTTCAACATATATAGGCTGATTATATTTTTCCTTTTTTAGTCTATCAATTCTAAATGAATATGAATAAAGTATAAGTGAAAGCTTTAGACGCTTCAAAAAACTGCTCATTCCAGATTCTAAACCACTATCAAACGTGTTATCTATAATCCATTAGTAAAAGCACATGCTTTGACCTATCTGGGTGGGGTAAGGAGGAAAGAAAGAAGGACAATGTGGGAGTGAACTGGATTGCATTTCAGAGGAAACCTCCTCCGGGCTTAATTGTCGAAGTTAACCAATCTGAGATTTAAAAACACATAGCAAAGCACACACCAATTAAAATTCAAAAGAAAAGCAAATAAAAAAAAATTTCATCAGAAAATTTCAGAATCTCAAGAGATATTACAAACCACATATCAGGATATTTAAAGGCCTCAAAAGTAGGTGAGAATTTAGAATATGACAGTTATTTCAAGTGGCATCCAAGTGCCACTCAGTTTGTATATTGCTCACTTACTAACATCCCTTAAATGTATCCTATATATTCCACCATCTCCACCTATCCTTGAGCCCTGACCTTCACCTAAAGTATCTTCCCTACCATCCAGATCCTACCTAACATTTAGAGTGAAGCTCAGACTTCAGTGTCTTCACCTAAGCCTTTTCTGATCTCCCCAACCCATAGTTTTTGCTGTCATTTGCTGGCCAGTAGCACCTTTTTTCTTGGTACTACGAGAAGTCTAATGAAGTAGCAGGTCTTATTTCATCAATTAGGTTTTGAGCCTTTTGAGAACAAAGATGTTGTCTTGGAATCCATGCATTCAGCAGCATTTAGCAGCATATTAGGACACAGTAGGCACTCAGTAGGCACTCAACAATTATTTTTCTGTGCAATATGACAGAAAAAAAATTTCTTCCCTCACACCAAGGCAAAATGCTTCTTTAATTAGGATCCTGCCACATGACCACAGATTCAGAAACTTGGATAAAGTAGTTTTTGCCCCAAAAGGAATGTAAAAAACACGGTAACCACATTTTTAATACACATTTTCATTATATTTAAACTATAGCATTTTATTAGAAAGTAAAAAGTGCCTAAAACATGGCTATAGTCCTACCTGCTACAGGAGCAACATTGGAAACTCTTCCTCATTACACCTTTCTTATTTTTCCTGATGTTACACTCTCCTGGCATTCTTCCTTCCCCTCTGGTTATGCCTTGTCTATTTTAGTTAGGGGCTTATCTTCCATTTGAAATGCAGGAGCTCCTCTAAGCTCATTCTGGGGTTCTCATCTTATTCCGTGCTCTCTTCTAAGCCATCTTATTATCTATGCCCATGGCCTCAAATACCATGACAGCTCTAAAATTTACATCTACAGTCCAGACATCTTCCTAAGCTCTATAATTATACATCCAGCTGCCTTCCCTGTTTTAATGTCTCACAAGCAACTCAAATTCAACTTGCCTAAATTGAACTCAAGATCTACTCTCTTTCTCAGCTGTGTAGCTCCGCAAATGGCCTCACCATCCACTCCGTGTTGAAAGCCAGTAACTCTATGGTTATACATGACTTTCTTTATCGTTCAATCTCTCCAGCCAGTACATTGTCAAGTTCTCTTTTTCATACCTGGTCTGTTGTTACTCAAATAACAATCCATCTCTTCTGCCACCATCCAGTGCAACCTATTGTTATCTGATGCTTGAGTTACTGCCATACTCTCCTAACTGGTCTCTCCAGAGCCAATCTGATCAGCCTTCCAATCCATTCTCCATGCAAAAGTCAATATCATCTTTTCAAACACAAATATTCTATTACTCCCAGGCTGAAAACCTTCTGCTAGTTTCTCATCAGACTTAGAATAATATCAATAATGGGCACCATGGTATACACCAAGATCCTTCCCTTCAGACCAAGACACGCATTCCCCCAGCTGCTGAGAGTATAAAAACTAAAGAGCTTCTGCACAGCAAAAGAAACTACTGTCAGAGTGAACAGGCAACCTACAAAATGGGAGAAAATTTTCGCAACCTACTCATCTGACAAAGGGCTAATATCCAGAATCTACAATGAACTGAAACAAATTTACAAGAAAAAAAAACAACCCCATCAAAAAGTGGGCGAAGGATATGAACAGACACTTCTCAAAAGAAGACATTTATGCAGCCAAAAAACACATGAAAAAATGCTCACCATCACTGACCATCAGAGAAATGCAAATCAAAACCACAATGAGATACCATCTCACACCAGTTAGAATGGTGATCATTAAAAAGTCAGGAAACAACAGGTGCTGGGGGGGGGGGATGTGGAGAAATAGGAACACTTGTACACTGTTGGTGGGACTGTAAACTAGTTCAACCGTTGTGAAAGTCAGTGTGGCGATTCCTCAGGGATCTAGAACTAGAAATACCATTCGACCCAGCCATCCCATTACTGGGTATATACCCAAAGGACTATAAATCATGCTGCTATAAAGACACATGCACACGTATGTTTATTGCGGCACTATTCACAATAGCAAAGACTTGGAACCAACCCAAATGTCCAACAATGATAGACTGGATTAAGAAAATGTGGCACATATACACCATGGAATACTATGCAGCCATAAAAAATGATGAGTTCATGTCCTTTGTAGGGACATGGATGAAATTGGAAATCATCATTCTCAGTAAACTGTCGCAAGAACAAAAAACCAAACACCGCATATTCTCACTCATAGGTGGGAATTGAACAATGAGAACACATGGACACAGGAAGGGGAACATCACACCCTGGGGACTGTTGTGGGGTGGGGGAATGGGGGAGGGATAGCTTTAGGAGACATACCTAATGCTAAATGACGAGTTAATGGGTGCAGCACACCAGCATGGCACATGTACACATATGTAACTAACCTGCTCATTGTATACATGTACCCTAAAACTTGAAGTATAATAATAATAAAATAAAATTAAAAAGCTGACAATTGTCAGCTGAATCCCTCTCCTGGACTTGTCCTCAGACGAAGAGAGCCACTCAATTAAGAAAGCACACCCTTCCCCACTGCACTTCTCAACTGGCTACTGGTCAACTGGTCATTGAGAAAGCATAAAGACTCAGCCCCCTCACCTAAACTTTGGTAATTCTGAGAAGCCCTCCTAGCTTTCTATAGAATGAACTGACATATTTCTTGAGACTATACCCTAATTCAACTTATCTCTCTTTCCAGTCCCACTTGCTTCACTCTTTTACAGGTATTGATCGCTAAAGTACTCATCAATAAACTCCCTGCATGCTGCTTGTCTATGTCTTGAGTCTGCTTCTTGGGAAACCTGGCTTGTGACAGTATCCTTTACATGATCCAGACAGCCACGTGTGAGCTGACCTCTGCCGACATCTATATTACGCTTCCCCAAGCTCTCTCTGTTCCTTTCATTTTGACCATCTTTTAGCTCTTTAAATATGCCATTTTTCTTCACATGCCTTAGGCTCTACCTGGGACATTTACTGCCAGATGACTTCCACTCCCCAATTCCTTCATTATCATCACTTCACCTTTTTGAATAATTCTTATTCTATATTCAAATCTCAACTCTAGCTCAAGGAAGTCTTCCCTGGCCCTCAAGGACAGCTAGCTTTCTTTTTATCAGCTCTCACTGCCTATTATACCTCCCTTTCAAGGTGCTTTAAAGGAACCATAATCAAATATTGCATAATCAATAGTGAAATATTTATCTCCCTTGATACAACATCAAATTCAATTTCACTTGTTTGCTACAATAAACTTTGCATAGAGTAGGTGCTCAAAAAGTACTAATACATCATACGGAACATGCTATTTAATCAGTCATATAGCTGGAATTATATAATTCAATCCTCTTATAATGGTATATAAATAAAGGGAGATTAAGTAGTCACTGAAATCAGATCGCTATACATGTACACAGGAAGGATAGTTTATAGCTTAATCCAACTCCTGATCCTCCTGATGATAAAAAAAAAAAACCATCTCTCCTAGCCTTCCAACAATTAAAGAATTATAGAGGTTACCTGAAAAATTATAACCACTATCAAAATTGCCAAATCCCATCAGCAAAGAAATCCAAGATAAGCCTTCCTAGAAATGTGTTTGGGACAAAAAGAGGAGGGGCAAAGGATTCAGTGTGTGTTAGGAAGGGGATTGACTAACTCCAAATAGAACAGACTCTGAATAGTAGGGAATGTTCCAGATTGAGAAGAATGGTGGAAAAAGCTAGGGATAAAGATGCGTAAGAGCACTGAGTGATGTGGCAGAATGTAACATAAATGCATATAACCCACTCTCTATTTTTCTATTATTGTGCCTGACCCGCCAGAGTGTGGCTTTTTCACGTACACCTAGAGTGTAGACACAGAAGACAGTAATAAATCAGTTCACTCTAGCAAGTCTGATCTTAACATTCCTGTGATCACTAAATATGTCAGAGTTTCCAGATTCATCTACAGTCTAGTTTTGCATGTTGGGATTAAAGGAACTGCTGTTGTACATGGACAAAGCTTTCACCAGGACCTTCACATAGCACAATGCTAAGAGGCACCGTTCACCTTGCATTGTATGTGAGTGGTGGCCCCTATAGTTGTGCATTGTGGCAGCCCTAGTTGTAGAAATGTGGTTGATTAATTCGAACGGTAGTTGTCATAATTATATCTTTGGATCTCAGGATGAGTCAGCAAATAAATGGTGGCAATTGTTTCATCACCTGCCGGGCAGTCAAGTTTCACAGTAAATAACTTTAAGAGGAGCTAGAGTCAGGAGCCAACCTGGGGTAGGAAACCTAGGAGGAAGTGTGAATCAACCAAGAACAACTCTGGGACAGTATGTGTGAAGCAAGTAGAAGATGACACATCAGTATTCAGGAGGGAAAGAGTGTTAGTGAATGTTTTGAATGTCACCATGAAGTCAGTACCAAGGGATGTTTAGAGAGTAATGTATGAAACCCAAAGCTTACAGTCAACTACAGAAACCAGGGATGAGCTGTAGATAATTCCAGAATAAACATCAGAGTCAGAAGTAGCAGTTAGGTGTGGAAGAGCTTATTTTGCTAATGCTTTACTTAACTGCCAGTGGGTTTGGAAGGCTGCAGGGTTTAGAGGGGTTGTTGCTGCGGGAGCTCCTGAAACTACCCTTTCAGCCCTCTGTAGAGTTGTACCTTTTCCATGTCCGGGGACAATATGGGCAGCCAATAAAAGCAAATGTGTGCCCTGAGCATCAATTACCCTCATTCATGGAAACAGACATCTTGGCTCATTCACAATCAAATATCACTTTCTTCTTTGAAGGAAATTGAGTACAGGGATTTTTTAACCCAAATCACCTGAACAATGGTCTCAGCTCTTCTTTTGGTACCGAAGGCAGACTAAATGCAAGCAAGACATCTGTTATTAATCAAAACAGGCTCACCACCACCCCACTCTCCTCCAGGCCCAAACACTTCCCAGAAAGTTTCCTGGGCTGTGATGGAGCCGAAACCTCATTATGGGGAAGATTCTCCAAGGCTTCCAGGAACAGAGAAACAACCCATGGCCACTTCAAGAGATCATGGGTGTGATGGTAAATTTTAGGTGTCAACTTGATTGCATTGAGGGATGCCCAGATCACTGCTAAAGGATTATTTCCAGCTATGTCTGTGAGGATGTTTCCAGAAGAGATTGGCATTTGAATCAGTGGACTGAGTAAGGAATATCCACCCTCACCCAGTGTGGGGCAGTGCCATCCAATTGGCTGAGGGCCCTGATAGAACAAAGAGCAGAGGAAAAACTAATTTACTCTATCTTTTCTAGAATTGGGACACCCTTCTTCTTCTGCCCTTAGATCTCAAAACAACAAGTTCTCCAGCCTTCAGACTCCAAGGCTTACACCAGTGGCCCCATGTTCTCAAGCCTTTGGCCTCGGCCTGAGAGCTGCACTCCTGGCTTCCCTGATTATCAGGCCTTCGGACTTGGCCTGAGCCATGCTCCTGGCTTCCCTGATTCTCCAGCTCACAGATGACCTGTGATGGGACTTCTCAGGCTCCATAATCATGTGAGCCACTTTCCCTAATAGATCACCTCATATCCATCCATCCATCTACCTATCTATCTATCTATCTATCCATCTGTCTGTCTGTCTATCCATCCACCCATCTAGCTATCCTATTAGTTCTATCTCACAGGAGAACTCTAATACAATAAGTGAGCACACAGTAATCTCAAAATAAACGGCTCTCAAGGCACTCATCTTTAATGTATCAGGGTGCAATCTTGAAAAGGAAGATATGAAATTGAGGGTTGAGTAACATAAAACTTGGAGATCAAGTCCCTGCTGCATTTATTTTAAACTTAATAAAATAGGAGTGAGCTATGCAGTGACATGGATGGCAAAAAGAGGTAATTAATCTGGGACTTGAGAGACGATGAGGTGGGAACATAGGAAGGAGGGTCAGTGATCCATCTCATTCAAAGGCCAGGGACCCATAAACTCTCTCACAGAATGTTCTTTATGGCTCTTACATTTTTAGTGGCACGTCAAGCCAAGCTTACTCTCTCAGCTATCCATTCCAAAAGCCTGTGTCTGAGAGCCAAGCTTCCTTCCCCCTCAGTAACTATACCACAGGATGGGACCAATACCAGCAGCAGCAAGTTCCTGGCTTAAGGCCAGCTGCTTTATTACTTATTAACTTATTTTATATAGCCTGCATCATGGCAAGAAAGCTTTCTTTAATTATCAACAGGAATACAGAAGCCACAAGGGGGAATCAGAGCTAGAGAACTGCGGCTGCGCTGATTACACCATAGCTCTTATCAAAGCAGACACAGGGTTAGAGCTGCAGAGATAGGATGCTGGAAGCTTCCAGCAGTGCATGGGAAGGAACCTAGAAGGCAGGCTCCCTGCCGGGTAATTGTGCTGGAATGAATTCTCAACAAAGAAGAGGTTTTTCTTCTTCCCTCTTCTTCTAGTTCAGGGAAGTTGAACATCACAGTTGCCAGAGACAGGACGTACAGATGAAGTACAACTTTGATATGCAGGTGGCCAGCGCAGCAGAGTGCGATGGAGCTGTGAGCTCGTGAAGAACGTAGAGAGAAGTGATCATTAAGCAGAGGCACTGGCAAAAAGGCAGCCTTGAACTTTGGTATAAGCACTGATAATTACCATGGAGGCTGGGCTGTCTTATAAGCATGCAGAGTCAGCAACAACTTACTGGGTGGACTGGAGAATGTCAGGATGATCCTTCCCCTGCCCAAATATATCTCCCCTTTGGGTTCCCTGGGGTCTAAGAGGTCATCATCTAAGAATCAGATCAAGTACTGCCTTCTTCCTAAAGTTACTAATACCTCCCATAACTATCACAGCAAAACTTTAACCAGCAAAAGTACTTGGTGAAGAGAAATGAGACACAAGATGATACTGAAAAAGATATTGGGAGTACTGAAAACAAACCACCCATATCCCTGACTTCTCAGGCACATGAAATTTCCAGAATGTAGCATCTGATGGATATTATGATTCTGTCCTAGAATATAATTCTGTTTGGGAGAATTTGGGGAGCCAAGCCTTTGGTTAGGCTCCAAGAAGAAGACATACCTTAATGCAAGACAACAGAAACAGACTAGAATGAGGCTAGATGTTGAGAAAAACTTGTCTTTAATAGACATCCACAGAAAGAAATTTAGCTTTCTGAACCAGAAAAGAAATTCTTTCTGCAGAAGGAAATTCAGTTTATCTGAAACCCCTAGCACACACTAGGATCTAAAAACCCTCATCACACAAAATTAAGACATTGCAGTGGTAGAAAAACCACTCTGCTAAGAAACAAGTCAACCTGTGCTACGTGATGAATATCATAATGAAAGGCTGGTGTGGGAATGTTGTATGTATCACGTCCCTCAGAGGGCTGGTAAAAATTTACATCATCCTAATGCAAGAGACAAGCATCTGCCTCAAGTAAACTTGTAGAAAAGAGGTGAGCTATAAAATTTTGACAGTAAAAACTTTGGGGAAGCAGAACAACATTTTAGTATAGAACAAGTTGAAAGAAAATGACAAAGTGAGGGGGGTGGTGATATTTCATCATCTCTGGCAAAATGCTAAGGCACAGAAACATGGAGAAGAGGTGACTATAAAAAGATAATGCATTAAGGAAAAGGGAGAAAGGGAGGAAATAAGAGAAAATAAAACTTTGGGTTTTTAATTTTTATAAAAAGCTAAAATGTATTGTAAAAATATTTGGTTTTCTTGACAGAGAAAAATAACTCTAAATTTGTATAGCCAGTAAGTCTATTTATAAGAAGAAATACCTAGGAGATACAGTACTTGAAGCACTTTGAAAAAAATTAGGTTATATGTAGGATATTATTAAGAGAAATGAGTTTGTCCCCTTTATCCAAGACTTCTTTCCCATAATTTTTCTTTCTTTGGCCCTTTCTTTGGGTGGTGGGAGAGAAGTTCTTTCCATTTTAAAACATGTTCTGAACTTCCCCATCTTAAAAACACTTTTTGAAAGGCATATTTTAATGCTTTCTTCTCTCTTCCTCTATTCTATCTCATCTTTCACTCTCCCATAGTAGCCAAAAAACTTTGCACACATGGTGTTCATTTAGTACCTTTACGTTCTATACAAGTCCTCCCTCTTTCCGTCCCCTACTTCTTAATTCCAGCAATCTAGCTCTTAGCTGCCTACTTTACAGAAATGTATTGTATTTCCATGGTATAACATAGCCTGCTTTCTGTGACAGCCACACCCATTTCTGAAATTTCATCCTCTTAATTTATCTACCACATTTTAAACTACTGGAAGCCCCGATCCTTCTGAAATGCACCCCAACTTCATCTCACATTCTTTCCCTTCTCCTTTGTTGTGTCTTCCCCCAGTCCAGCCCCAGAATGTCAATGTTGTCTATGCACAATTACCCCTACAGGATAGCAGAGCAATCCCTTTGAGCCTTTGGAGACATATTTCCATTGTTTCTGATCCAGACAAAACATTTAAGGGTATGGCTCTTAGCCAACATCTAGAGAATCCCTTATATCTTCACATTGCTTTTGTTTCTGTTTTTGTTTTTTCATTTTGCTAGGATATAGGCCACAATAACCCAGAAGATATCACTTACTCTGATTATTTTGATCAGCCCTGATTATTTTTTAGTTCAACTTTGTCTCCAAAAAATGGTGTGGTTTCGTAGATGGTATAGCTGATGGTTAAGAGGGAGGCATGGGACTGGGCTTTGTTTATTGTCCCATATTCTCCTTTCCCAGATTTTTGGAAACAAACAAGCCCTGAGTTCTACTCACCATCATCTATAACAAACATATGATAGACTTCTGAAAGAACATAAAACAAAACAAACAAGCAAACAAAAAGTTTTGACAGTGAATGCCTCTGAAGAAGAGAATTGGGTAGCTAGGTGAAAGAGGTGAGAAAGAGATTTGCTTTTCACTAAAGCTGTTCTGCCTTTTGACTCATGTGCTGTGGCCATATACTATATATTAAAACAGTAATTTGCAAATCAGAAATGCAGGAAATACTTTTTGTAGACCCTGATGATGTAAAGAAATAGAAACATGTTTCCTGCTCTCAAGGAGCTTAAAATATCATTAGGGAGCCATAACGTTATTTTAAAAGGAAATTATAATAGTTTATACTTGTCTCTCTGCAAACTTGCTGCCTCATATGAGCCAAGTTATTTAACTACTTTGACTTCAATTTCCTTATTTGTGGAATGGGAAGATTGAATAAAATCACAACCTATTTCATTTATTTAATCATTTATTCATTCATTTAAATTTTCTATTCAATAATTTTTATTGAGGACTGAGGACTGTATCAGTTGATGTTTACTGTATAGCCCCCACAAAACTTAGTAGCTTAAAACATGAACCATTTATGCCAGGCATGGCGGCTGACACCTGTAATCCCAGCACTTTGGGAGGCCAAGGCAGGTGGATCACGAGGTCAGGGGTTCAAGACTAGCCTGACCAACATGGTGAAACCCCATCTCTACTAAAAATACAAAAAAAAAAAAAAATTAGCTGGGCATGGTGGCAGACGCCTGTAATCCCAGCTACTCAGGAGGCTGAGGGAGGAGAATTGCTTGAACCCAGGAGGTGGAGGTTGCAGTGAGCAGAGATCACGCCACTGCACTCCAGCCTGGATGACAGAGCAAGACTCTGTCTCAAAATAAATAAATAAATAAATAAATAAATAAATAAATAAATAAATACAAACATGAACCATGTATTTAGCTCAAAATTTGACAGAGTAGCAAGTTGGGCTGGGCTCAGCTGGGTGATTGTTCTGCTAGTCTCAGTTGGACTCACTTATATGGCTAAAGTCAGCTGTCAGTCAGCTAAGGCAGCTTTGCTTCTGGGGCTTGACTAGCTATTGGCTGGGGCAACAGAGGCAACTATGCCACCTGGCTCTCATGTGGTCAGCTAGCCTGGGTTTATTCACATAGCAGCCTTGGAAAGCAGCAAGACAGCAAAGTCTCAATAAAAAAGCACTTTTCAAGTCCTTACTAGAGTCACATTAATTAATGCCCCAATGGCAAAATCAAGTACACCCCGGACTTAAGGAGTGGAGAAAGATACTCCAAATGTGATGAGAGGAGCTATGAAGTAAATTGCAAGGGGGTATGGACGACGGAGGAGAATAATTTGATGTCATTTTTGCAATTATCACAAGCATTGTGTGATCCAAGTCTTGACCTGCATGCAGCTTACATAGTATGCTTTCTGCTGCTGAGTTTCTACTGCCAGCAAATGATCATTATGAAAATCTGGGGTGAAATGGATCACAGGGAAATTATTGGAAGGGAAGTGATTAGGTTGACAGAACTATTAAGTTTAAGCAAACAAAACTTTCTTGAGATAGGCTATTCTGACTGGACTTTCCAGAATGTTTATTTGTTTTTTTTGTTAAGTTTTTACCTAAAGAAATCTATCTGCAAACCCAAATGACAGCATTACTGTGTTCGGACCCCTTAAGAGTTGAAGGAAGCATGACTATTAACAGATTTCCCTTACTGGGGCTCACGGATTTTGTTTGTTTGTTTGTTTTTAACTACAGCTTGTGGGGCAATAAGCTATATGTCTCCCTGACCACTGAGAATAGCAGGAATAAATAACTGACAATGAGTCCTAAACACATGCACCGTTTCTTCTACTGTGCCAGATATTGCAGGGATGTATTGAGGCAAAATACCGTTCCTTCCATCTGAAAGCTTGGCATGCAGTTAGAAAAAAAAATAACATATCCAAAGAAAGATAACTAACAATAACAGGTAGCAAACTAAATGACGATGAAGATGTTGAATCCACAGTTCCCTCCAAGTATACAGTTTTTCCAGGTGTTCCAGCTGTTCTTACACTATCTATTCCACATTTCCTGCTGTGTCAAGGGTCCCCTAGTAAATTACCCTGTGGAGAGGAAATGTTACTCAGCCTGACATGACTGTGCTCCATCACACTCTCTCACACACCTGCTCACAACCTCACATCCCTCACACACCTGTCATCACCCACAAGACACCCCCTCCTCTCTCCTGTGCATCAGCCTATAAATTTACATCCTCATGTTTCCATTTAGATGAGACATTTTCTCCCAAACACACAAACCAAAATGAGAAGAAAATGTCGCTTAAAAAAGTAGTGAAAAATATGCAGTAGCAAATATTCCTTCTCTACAGCAGCTCTAAAGAGAAACTAAAGTCCATTTAGATAATGATCGAAAGGGCAGAAGGCCAAGGCAGGTGGATCACCTGAGGTCGAGAGTTCAAGACCAGCCTGACCAACATGGAGAAACCCCGTCTCTACTAAAAATACAAAAATTAGCCAGGCGTGGTGGTGCTTGCCTGTAATTCCAGCTACTCCGGAGGCTGAGGCAGGAGAATTGCTTGAACCTGGGAGGCAGAGGTTGTGGTGAGCCAAGATCATGCCATTGTACTCCAGCCTGGGCAACAAGAGCAAAAATCCATCTCAAAAAAAAAAAAAGAAAGAAAAGGGAAGCTTGCCTACTAGAGAGAGCACTTTCCCAGGACTCAGAGGCCTTGAGTCCTGAAGATGATGTTGATGATTCTCATTGTATAAAGTGGAGTGTGATCATTGCAACTTTGAGTTTTCCTATCTTTCAAAGAAAGTTGGCCAGGCGTGGTGGCCCACGCCTGTAATCCCAGCACTTTGGGAGGCCGAGGCAGGCAGATCACTTGAAGTCAGGAGTTCAAGACCAGCCTGGTCAACATGGTGAAACCCCGTCCATAGTAAAAGTACTAAAGTTAGCCAGGGATGGTGGTGGGTGCCTGTAATCCCAGCTATGCAGGAGGCTGAGGCAGGAGAATCGCTTCAACCCAGAAGGCAAAGGTTGCAGTAAGCCAAGATCACACCACTGCACTCCAGCCTGGGCAACAGAATGAGGCTCCATCTCAAAAAAAAAAGAAAAAAGAAAAAATGTAATGAATATTATATTTCCTTCATCTACCTCAGAGAGTTGTTACAATTTTCCAATGTGATAAGTATATAAAATCATTCTATAAAATGTAAACTACCACATTAGTGGGTTAACAACTCTATCTAAAATCAGGAGTAGTACTCCAAATTTATTTACATAAATGTCCTCTTTGAGAATGTCCTCAAAGACGACATCCAATCAGTTGAAATAAACACCAACCAGCAGCACTGGGGCTTACCCACACACTTTCAACCTGTCTCTGCAGATCTTCATACAATGTAGTAGCAGAAGTGGTATAACCAGAAAAATACCAAAATAGGTACATGGGCAAAACCACTGTGGGTCCTGCTCAAGCTCAAAAATAAATACTTGTTATGGCATGCATAGATTCCTAATGCTAATATAATTGTTAAGGACTTTGAAACCCATCCCAGCACTTTGGGAGACCAAGGCAGGAGGATCACTAAGGCCAGGAATTCAAGGCTGCAGTGAGCTATAATCATGACACTACACTGCAGCCTGAGCAACAGAGCAATACCTTGTCTCTAAAACAATAATAATAAAATATCAATTTTTAAAAAGACTTTGAAACCCCAAATTTCAAGAAAGCATGACCATAATAAAAAATTAATAAAACGAATGTGTGATCTTAATAGTCACATTTCCAAACACTTTTAAGTATCATAGACTTCTGTATACTTTCACCTATATACCAGCTAAATATCAAACGTCTACCAACTCATATGCAAAGTGCCTTGCCTTTGCTGGTGCCAAATGAAGTTTTGTTCCCTTGAAGCTAATGATTAAAAACGTTTCAGAAAAGATACCCCCCACACCAGAAGATACCATCTTTTTAAACGTTATTATAAATCAGATGTATGGCATTCTGCCCTAGTGAACTTCAGAGTAACTAACATGTGAGATGTTCTTATAGGAAATAGAAAATGTCTGAATTTAGGGCCCTGTAAACGCCTAAAAGCCCCACTGCTAGAGCTGATATATATCTAGGTATGTCTGGCAAACTGATGTGCTAGACTTGCCAAATGTCTATTTGAATGAAGGATGAAGAAACCTCCCAGGAGAGAATTCATTCCAAGGGAATAGAAGTTCAAACAGATAAGCATTGCCGATGGAGTCAGGGAAGGGACAATTCTAAGGTGGGCGTGGTGTTTGAATGGAATTTGAGTCCTGCAGAAGTTGGTTGAGTGGTAGGTAGTTCCAGGAGGGAGAATTTGGAGTTTTCAGTTGTTAAATTCGGGGGCATAAGCTGCACTGCTTTGGTAAATCCCTGTGTGCCCACATACACGTCACCCCCATTCTACCCGTCTCTGGGATCTCAAGTGTCTAGGACTATTCCCCCTCTGCAGAACGCAGCACTGTGGCACCCCGAGTAGCCGCACACAGGAGAAGCCCCACCAGTGCCCAGCAGATGGCAGCAGTGCCCGGCTGAGGTAGCAGAGCCTGTGACCCTGGCGCCTGGAGGTGAGGTGCAGGGAACGGAAGCCCATGGATCTGAAAGACATAAATGATGACTGGGGATGTTGGGGCACCCCTAGGCTCGGAGTTCAGGCCTGGGGCCTTGCCTTCTCTCCATCTCCTCCTATTTTCAAGGTGCTCTCCTTAAGTGCCATGGCTTTAAAGGTCATGTCTGTGCCAACGACTTCAATTTGTATCTCTCCCTCAGAACTTTCTTCTGCACTTTAGACTCATACATCTCACTGGCTACCAGGTATCTCAGTTTGTACACCAAACTTAAAATGTGCAACACTGAGCTTCCAATCCTCTCTCTTCAATAACATCTTGAGCCTGCAGCCTTCCTTATCTCAGTCCATGGGAACATCATCCTTCCAGTTGATTGGGACAAAAATCTGACAATCATTCTCACCTCCTTTCTTTCTCCACATCCCATTCATCAGCAAACAGTAAAATCCAGTAACTTCTTACTGTCTCCACTGCTTCTCTTTTGGTCTAAAAAACCCTCATCTCGTCCCAGTACTCGGGAGGCTGAGGCAGGAGAATGGCGTGAACCCGGGAGGTGGAGCTTGCAGTGAGCCAAGATTGCGCCACTGCACTCCAGCCTGGGGGACAGAGCAAGACCCTGTCTCAAAAAAACAAAACAAACAAACAAACAAAACCCCTCATCTCTGGGCTGAATAATTTCAATACATGAAGGCATGGAATTGGAACTGAAACACTTCTCTTTCTAGTGCCAGAAAAAAAAGGGGGGGGGGGCAGTAATTCAGTTTCCCTTGAAGGCAGGAAATTAGAAAACTCATTAAATGAACTCTATAAGGATGTATGTGCTAAGTATGCCTCAAGTACGATTAATGAAAGCAGGATCCCTCCTATCAAAATCCTGCCCTTTCTTCCAGATTCAGCACACCTCTATCCTCATGTGCAGTCTTTCCCAACATGTGCCTGTGGGGACCTTTCCTGGCCCAGAATCCCATAGCACTGGCAGTACATGTCGTCTGTGTAGCCTTTGATTATGTTCCATGTTGGATTGTGCACTTATCTTTTCACAGGTGTTAATCTTATTGCTCCAGCTGAATAATGGGGCAGAGGCTTTGGTTTGAGCCACAAGTGGGATTCAAACATGTCTGAGCAGCCTGGCCTGTGTGATGACCAAATGGTGGGGCCACCAAATGTTATTTGCATATGAGATTTTTGCTGAAGATTTTGGACGGGTGCATGTGTATATATTGCCAAGTGGAGGAAGGGAATACAAGGAATGCAGGAAAGCCTTGTGTCTGACTTTAGATATTAGACCTCTACTAAGTCTTCAGATTCAGGTATGGGGAAGAAAACTGTGACATGGTTTGGCTGTGTCTGCACCCAAATCTCATCTTGAATTGTAGTTCCCATAATTCCCATGTGTTGTGGGAGGGACCTGGTGGCAGATAATTGAATCATGGGGGAGGTTTCCCCCATACTATTCTTGCAATAGTGAATAAGTCTCAGGAAACCTGATGATTTTATAAGATAAACCATTTCTCTTCATAAGAGAACCTTTTGCTTGGCTCTCATTCCCTCTTTGCCTGCTGCCGTGTAAGACGTGCCTTTCTCCTTCTGCCACGATTGTGAGTCCTCTCCAGCCACGTGGAACTATGAGTCCATTAAACCTCTTTTTCTTTATAAATTACCCAGTCTCAGGTATGTCTTTATCAGCAACGTGAGAACAGACTAACACAAACTGTTAGCAGAACTGACAGATTTTTCTTATTACTATTATTATTATTATTATTTTTTTTGAGCAAGCTTTGAGACCAGGGTGCTAAGCTATCCTGCTTTGATGCCCATATGATAAAGAGAAACAGACAGTAGGTTAGCCAGGCACAGCTGCCCACTTCTCAGAGAGAATCAACCTCGCAGTGGCTCAGGGAGAGCTAGAGCCTCCAAGGGCAGATTTGGACCCCATTAAAAAGGAGAATTCTGGACTCCCTCCAATGACAGATGGGTAAAAATGTTTACTAGCAGTGTATGTTGGCATTTTACCGACCTGGGCCAACTCCCTTTTGAATCCCCATTGAAAGTAGTGGGGAATTGTATGGGGGTTTACACTTCTACCTTTTTCAGGAACTTAACTTGATCTGGAAATATTTAAATTATTACTTTTACAGTGACCTCATTTTTAGCCATAGACCAGTGAAGCAGGAGGAGCCTGGACCCTAATATAAACTCCATAGGTGGAAGGCCTCAGGCGTTCACTCATCCAGAGCAACCCAACTCACTGATCTGGTGGATTCTGGTTAAACAAATTTTTCTAAAATAGAAATAAGTAACAAATGTCGATTCTGATTCAGGCATATCAGAATCCAGACTGAGAGGAACAGCTCCAGTTTCTAGCAGTGGACAGGGAAAGTCACATAACCTCGCTGAACTTCATTTTCCTTACAATAAAAAGTAGTAATTCTTAGCCTGACTTCTTTGAGGGGTGTTAGGGTAATTCACTGAGATCAAGTATGTGAAAATGCTTTAAAAACTATCATGCACCAAAAACTTAAAATACTATTTTTATAATAATTATAAGAAACACAATTCTTATGATTCTCTATCTGAAGATTAAAGACTGAGACAATAATTAGAATAATTTTTTCTAAATTTACTTTATTAGCTAAATATTTGGAACAAAACAAATCTAATTGGTTTTCCAATTCACCTTGCACCACTGAAATTAAAAAGAAGGCCTAGGAAATAAGCTTTTGGCTTTATCAAGGGTTTAAGTCCATTTGCTTATTATTAAAATGTCCCACACATTGGGAGGGGCGCAGCCTCCAACACTGATGGGGAAAACATCACCATTTGAATGTGATTTTATTACTTATAAAATGAAAGACATCCCAGGTATGTTATCTTGTTCTTGCCTTCTTCAGTGATTTAATGCCAGATGATGTTTTGTATCTTTCAAACATTTTTACATCACAGAGCTTCTCGCACGCTATTGTTAACTCTCCCAATTATAAAAGCTAAGGGATTTTTCTCAGTGCCTTCCTTCAGCACTTTGGAGGCTGCTATTTCTTGGGAGAAGTGATGGCTTTTGCTAATATTATTAATATCACATTTTTTATTCCCACTGGGCGTTTTTCTGACCAGACCACCAATTTGTGCAAAAATAATCCCACAGAAATTTAAAAAGGTCTAAAATTGCACATTTCATCTTATGTTGATTTTTTATTTTTATTTCTATTTTACGTATATATAATTAATATACAATAAGATGCACAGATCTTTAAGAGAATCGGGCATTTTCACAATTGTATATGTCACATAACTAGCCAAAATGGGATAATAAAAGTATGGATATTAGAGAAATCCACCAGCAACAATGATAGCAAGATTGCAGATCTGTGTTTTCCTACTGCTCTGCCTGAGCTAGCTTTTATGACACATAGGGTGGCTTTCCAGAGTATTTGGGATTCCAGGAGATTTGTAGAGAAAAGAATCTCAACACTGATCCTGTCCAACTCTGATGTTAATTTGTGGGCTCAAATATTTCGTAGATTTGCGCACTTCTTTAGATATTTTCTGATTATAAAGGTAACTCATGTTATTGAAAAAATAGAAAATATAAGAAACATCAGAAAATGCTTTTAAAATCAAAAAAGAAAACACAGATTATTCAAAATCAATGCAATGTCAGCTTTATGTCTTTCTATCTTCTTTTAGGTACACATTTTTAGATAAAGAGATGATAGGGGTGTGTGTATGTGTGTGTGTGTGTGTGTTCTTAAAATGGAATCTTACTACACATACTCTTTTATGCTATTAAGCAAAAGAAGGGATTTCTGATTGAAGGTCCTGCACTCTCCATCTAACCTGTGCATCTTTCTTCACAGACACTGGAGCTCACTGGAGAAGACAGATTTGTGGATCTCAGGAATCCACCTAGCCCCACACCCAGCCTCCAGAGAGGGCTGCAGCTCAAGTCCCTTGGGGGCCTGCCTGTCCAGCTTTCTGAAAGCTAGGAAGCTGACAAGAATCTTCTGAATGTCTAATTCAAGACTTGTAAAACATTGCAGGGTATTTAGATACAGTATGCATGAGGCTCTCTCCTCTGGCCAATTATTGGGTTCCCTGTGTGAACAAATCCTTCTCAGCAGCTCCTGGCATGAGATGCTTACCGCTGATGCCATAAATCGCCTGCCTACGACGACCAGCATGGAGTTGTGTGAGTATTTCTAATCCTGTCATCGAAACTCAGTGTGATTCTGAGACTGTGCACTGAGGAATTGGGTTTTCAAGACAAAGTGACTACAATATAAACCAATAAGATACATTTCTGTGGGCAAATTTATTCAAGGTCATTATTTTATCTGTTTCTTTGATTAATATTTTCAGAAACCTTCAAGTTCTCTATTTCCAAATTTCTCACCCTCAATATAAAATCATTTTTTTCATGCAAAGTAATGTTAGCTTGTCAATCTTCAAGTAACACCCTCCCCCGCCAAAAAAAAAATTATATTGTCCCTCTTGAATAGCACATAGATTCCAAGAAGGATGAAGTAAGAAGAGATCCTCTCCAGGCTATATGAAAGATAAAAGCTGTGTTCACAAAGGAAGGGGAGGGTAGAAAAAAAAAAAAAAAGAAAGAAGAAATTGATTCCAAGTGAATTCAGCAAAAGAAAGCCTGTGATTCAGCAAAAGAAAGCCATGGACGATTATGTTTAGCTCACAGACACTCATATAACTGCAGCTGGGAAAAGACTGCTCTCTAATCTCAGCCTTCCCAGCCAGCCAGAAGCAAGGAACATTACTCATAGCTATTCTCTCTTTCTTTTTAGGAAAACCAGCTCCAAGGGAAGATCCCATGCTGTCTAAAAGAAGCTACCTATGAAGAAAAATGAGAACAATTAAGCCCTAAATCTGTACAAGAAACTTTTAACAGCTGAGACTCTAAAACGAAAATGGAAATAATGCTAATGATTATGTTTTATAGCCTCAACATGCCTTACATCTGGAAAAGTTCCAAAGCCCTCAGCAGGTTGTCACATTGATAGAAGGGGCCCCTGCTGAGACGCAGCTGCTTCTGGGGAAGAGCTGGCATCTGGAGAACAGCTGCATATCAATCCCCCACCACACGAAGGGCAGGAAAGCAAGAGAAACCGTCTGCAAGGACACTCCTTCCACCTGGAGCCTCTCTCTCTTGCTCCAAAGACTCAGAGAGGCTGAGGCTTCACATTAGCAAACTAATTGAAATGCAATCCAAGCATAACTATCTGTAAACTTGGTGGAAGGAAATGGTTTGGACAGTCAAGCTTTCTAGCTAACTGAAGGTTTCTGACACATTAAAGCACCAACAACTGTTTAACCATTACAGATGAAAACTTTTCTAAAATATATCGCTGGATTCCCTAACCTTCTCAATCAAATTAACTATATATTCCTAATGTTACAGCTTCAATTAATCCTGTTCCATCAATACAAAAAGGCTGATGCTGGGTCAGTGGGCTTTTGTTTTTGTTAGAGAGACTTCCAAAACACACTCTATATATAACAATGTGTGTGGGGGTGCATACACACACAGTCATATGCACACACACTCATACAGAGGGAAGGAGGAAGAGAGAAATGACACTGGAGTGGAAATTGGCAGACTACATTACTAGTTTCATGCTTCTATTAACTAGCAGTGTGACTTTCAACTAGTCACCTCACTCTCTGTGTCTCTATTTTCTCATAATCTGAGGGAGGGTCCCTAAGTGTTCTTTAAGATCTGATCGGATTTTAATCTTGGTGATTCTCTATGAATTATATTGCTCCAGATTCTTTCCTCTCTTCTCCCCCTTTCTCCTTCTTTCTTTTTCTTCTTCCTTCCTTGTTTTTCTTTTTTTACTTTCCAATGTCTGATTATTCATTATTTGAAGTGTCAAATGAACCAAGTAAATCTGAAACGCTATGCAATCCAAAAGAACTACAATGTGTAAGCTGTGGCCAACAT
This sequence comes from Pongo pygmaeus, assembly GCF_028885625.2. Lineage (NCBI taxonomy): Eukaryota > Metazoa > Chordata > Mammalia > Primates > Hominidae > Pongo > Pongo pygmaeus. The sequence continues at coordinate 24,086,533 of NC_072380.2, read as the reverse complement.
TGAGGTGTGCATTTTCAATTAGATGACATGGTACCTGTCCTCAAGGATCTTAAGTATCATTATAACATTATTATAACACATTTCAATAATCACATTTCCTCTACCTGATCCCCAACATTTGAGAATTACATGTGTTGAGAAGTAAGAAGGCAAGAGAGTGGCCAGGCGCAGTGGCTCACACCTGTAATCCCAGCACTTCAGGAGTCCCAGTGGGGAGGATCACTTGAGTCCAGGAGTTTGAGACCAGCCCTAGCCACATAGCAAAGCCCCTAAATACAAAAATTAGCTGCGTGTGGTGGTGTGAGACTGTAGTCCCAGCTGCTCGGGAGGCTGAGGCAGGAGGATCACTTGAGCCAGGGAAGCAGAGGTTGCAGTGAGCTGGAATTGCGCCACTGCACTCCAGCCTGAGCAACAGAGTGAGACCCCATCTTAAAAAAAAAAGGCAAAAGACAGCCATGGACAAAAATAACCTAAGAACTCTTCTTGGAAGTAGTGTATGAGATATGTGAGATTTGCATTCAAAGAATGGGTTAAGAAAGATACAGTAGTTGAGGACACAATATGCACAAAGACCAGGGCATAGAAGAAACATGATCCGCACAAGGTAATACTCATCGGGCATTCGAAGTGGCCCACAGTGCTGCCATAGAGCACACTGCAGACTATATAAACTAGAAGGAACGAGCCCAGGCTAAAGGACTTAAAAACTAAAATTTTATAAAATATTTATTGAGCAAAACAAATCGGTCTTCAGGCAAGACAGGCCAATAGGACCACACTTTGTAACCTTGTACAATTATTTAAATGGCTTGCTGTTTTATTTTTAAAAAGAGAGGTAAAAGGAATCAAAATTATATGGCCTTCATAAAAAAATAAGTCGACTTAAGGTCTTGATGAATAAAACATGACGAGGTTAATTTTAAATCCCTTTTATACTATCTGTCTTCTGAAGAATTTTCCATTGTCCTTGTACAATAATGTAAGTTATCACATTGGGGATTTTTTGCTCATCTATAAATAGCTCTTTCACCCATAACCCAAGGATGACAGCCTACTTTTATTATTTTAACATGCCTCCAACTATGAAAAGGCTATTTCTAGGAAGTCCAAACTGCCACAGCAACATTGCTGTCGGTTAGTCTGAAATGCACATGTTAGGCAAATGTTGCAAGACAGAGGGCTTCTATGCTGAGCCTTATTCTGATTCAGCAAAAGAAGGAAAAATCAGAGGGAAAACTGGCACTATACTGCTAGGAAGAAATTCTGGCAGCCGATGCTAAGGGTAATTATCAAAACCAGGAGCCGGAAGGGTTTACGTTTGTTCCTCAGGGGGTCCCCAGGACTCAAGAGAGGCCAAGAGATAAACCAAACCATATTGAAAAGATTTGAATTGATAAACCATGTTTACAGCTCAAGTTATCTACTTCTGTGAATTCAATTATCCCTTCTCAGATAGACGTCGTCTAAGAAAGAGGGAGCTTTAGCTGTAAGAATTTCAGGATTTTCATTCTAAAGCGAGGTTATCACAAACATGGAGGTGGAAGCAGAGAACTGTAGGCTGTAAATATTGAACATTTTCAGTCACGTTAGCAAGACCCAAGCGAGGATACATTATGAAGCTTAGTTACAGTTCACAAAACACACCGGAGCTGGCTGCATACCTTTGCGCCATGCTTGACTACACAAGACCCCAACAGACAAAGCTCAAGGCAGGGCCCAACACTGAGAGTGCTTGTGACTAATAATAAATATAGATTTATAAAAATCCTGGACTGCACTGTGTACTTAGGTCAGCCTCAAGAAACCAGGCATCTGACCTAGAGACCCCAGGCATCGGACTATCACGACACGGTCTGACTGCCCTAGCTCATGACATCAGTCCTCTAATAATCAGGCCTTAGGCATCTACTTACCAGCAGCCTCAGGCTGGGAGCCTCTCTCTGGAGCCTGCCCAAAAATTAAAAAAAGCAAACTAATTAAAATCAAGAAGACACAATTCATCCAGAATGAAGTTAGCTCCTTCCAGAGAGGCTGGTGTCTCTGCAAATCCTGGAGACAAGAAACCATTTTCAAGCGCAGTTCATCCAGCCCGCCCAGCTGGCTCATGCTGTCGTGATGCCGCTTTCAAATTTCCTCCCTCATAGTTTTGGGGTGAGAGTTCAGGCTCTGGAGTCACAAGGCCTGGAATAAAATCCTGATTTTGCCACTATCTAATTTTAGTGGCTCAATTTCTCTCTGTCTCAGTTTCCCCATCTGCCAAAAAAATGATATAGTACTAGTACTTTCTCCTAGCACTGTTACGATAATAATGGAAATAATGAGTCCAGAGTGCTTAGAACAGGAGCTGATGTATAGTAAGTGCTCCATGATGATTGGCTATTCTTATTAACATCCTCCTTCAGGGGATTGCTAGAACTTACTCTTTTGGAGAGATTGTAGCCCACAGTGTCTCCCCATCCTGTTGTCTGTCATCCTCAATGGCAGCCCCACAAACACTGTCCTCTCCAGCATTTCATCCTCTTATGGCCAAGTGCTTCCACCCATCTGACCACTCTGCCAAGCCTCCCTTCCCTTCCAGACCTTTCAGCTGTGCCTTCTAGAATCCCTCTTTGATAGGGTAATTTTTCCCCCAATGCTACATCTACCGTCATCTTGGATGATGTAAACGTGTACCAAATGGTGGTGTATCCAAACATGCAATCAATAATTGCACATGTAAATGTGTACGAGGGCAATGCAGAGAGTCAGAATGAAGGAAATAGACCCATCTAACAATGTAAATGAGATAGTAAAGGGCAACAGCATTGGCGTCAACTGAGAGGGGTGGGGAGGCAGGCGGACCTGGAAAGGGAACAGCCCCATCTCAGCACCAGCAGGAAATGCCACAAGAGAATGCAAATTTCTAAAGAAACCAGAAATCCAGGATTTTTAAATATTGGCAATGGTTTCATTTTTTGAAAGAAAGAAAGCAGAATCCAGGCCAAATCAAATAAGCCTTTGGGCCAGATTCTGTTCATGAGCAGCCAGGTTGGAAACAGCTCCCGTCTCCTAGACAGCATCCTTTTTTCCTGACTTCCACATGATACCCACACTGTCCTCTATGTCTCTCTTCTAACCCTGTTTTCATCTGCTTAATTCTTACACATCCTTCAGATCTCATTTTAAATCTCACCCTCTAACTCCCCATTTCCTATTGCCAAGGTATTATAATTTTCTATGTATAACTTCCTGTTTGCTTATCTGAATTTTCCCCTAGGCTGTCAGCACGATAAAGACAGGCACCTTAATTGTCTTATTCACCATCCGATCCCTTCTCTCAACAGAGTGCCTGGCACTTTGGAGATGTGCAATAAGTATTTGTAAGTCAAATGAATCAAAGAATAATTTCTCAATCCCCGGTATGCACTCTCATCAAAATCCTGAGTTCCATCTGCACATTTCCTAAAGTCCGTGGCTGTCCTTGCCCAGAGAGATTCTCAGCAGCTAAACCTTACATCTGTGGTGGTTTTAAAAATCTGTCCAATTCTCCCTTCAGGAGAGGTGGAGCTTAATTTTCCTCCCTTCAAGTGTGGGCTGGATTTAGTGACTTGCTTCTAACAGATAGAATGCCGCAGGAGTGTTGGCATATCACTTCAGAATTGGATTATTAAAAAAACTATGGCTCTCTTCTGGGCTCCGGCTCTGCCTCCCTCCTTCCCTCCCTCCCTCCCTCTTTCTCCTCCTTTTCCTCTCCTTCCTCCTCCTGCCCCATCCTCTCTCTTTTTGCCTCTCTTGCATCCCTTGCCCTGAGAAAAGCCATATTGTGAGCAGTTCTATGGAGACGTCCACGTGGCCAGAAACTGCAAACTCTTGCCAACAACCACGTGAGTGTGCTTAGAAGAAGCTCCTGCAGACACAGTCAAATCTTTAGATAACAGCAGTCTGGGCCGACAGCTTGACTGAAACCTCCTGAGACACCCAGAGCCACCTAGCCAAGCCACTTCCTGATGCCTGACCCTGAGAAACTATGCGATATAATAAATGTTTGCTGCTTTTAGCCACTTTGTCTTGGGAAAATTTGTTAGTCAGCAATAGATTGCTAGTAAAATATCACAAAACTGAATTTATTATCACCCTCCTCCCTCCCCTCCCCCACCTTCAAACATAATCCTCCTCTGAAGTCGCCAAGTTCTATTAATGGCTCAGTCATTTCAAGTCACCAAGGCTTTACAAACGTGAGGTCCTTTTTGATTCTCCCCTGCTTCTTTGCACTCCATGTCTAGTTAGTTATCAAACCTGTCTATGATAATGCTGCGACATACTTTACCCACTCCCTTCTCTCCATTTCTATCCCTATTTTTCTATTTTATACCTTCCTTACTCTTTTCCTGGACTCCCTAACTGATTTTCCTGGCTCTGTTTATTTTTTCTCTCTCTCAAAGGCATCAACCAAACTTCTAGGTAAATTTTTATTCAAACAGGTCATTATCCTAATCAAAAACTTTAATAGTTTTCCATTATTCATCGAATAAAATAAAAATGTCTTAGAATGATACGGTCTGGCCTTAATTTCTTTTTCCAACCTTACTTTCCACTACTTAAAAAAATTGTACATTGTTGCTGCAAACACTTCTAGGAATAGTACTACAGCTTTGTGGTACTTCTTCCAGCTGTCTATTGCAGCTTTAAAACTACACCCAAAAACTTAGGGATTTAAGCAACCACTTTTGCTTGATCATAATTTTTGTGTGTCGGGAATTTGGGACAGGTTGTGTTGGTTTGTCTCTGATATACATGACATCAGCTGAACCAGAGGATCCACTTCTTAGGTGGTTCCTTCACTTACAGGCCCCTTTGGGGCCCCTGGATCTTTTCACATAGCATCTCACCTTCCTGGGCTTCTCCCAGCATGACATCTCAGGATAACATAGTTGTTATCCTGTTTATATCGTGGCTAATTTCTAACTGAGAGTTTACCAAGAGTTAACATACCAGCAGACTCAGGCCCAAACATCAGGGATTTCTACGATTTAGTCTTGGAAGTCAGGCAGCTTCACTTGTGCCACCTCTTCACGGAATGAGTTTCAGGGCCAGTCGGATTCAAAAAGAAAGGGTTATGCAAGGGAGCATTTGTGTGACGACGCATGATTCTATGCAGGGGGGTCATCTTTGAAGACAAGCCACCATGGTACTATTTACACTGGGGAGCCCTTTAGATAATGAAAGAATATTGGGAGTGGGGGGTTCCAGAAAGAAAGTGTGCAGACAGCTATTAATAGACATGTAAGCTCTTCTTTCCCTTAGAATTCAGGAACAAGAAGTGGTGAAATGCACACACACACACACACACACACACACACACAAATGTGCTGCCACTTCTTGTTTTAAATTAAAGGGCAAGAAAGAAGCTCAAGAAATGGAATTGGATTTTAGGAAAACAAATTAAGGACAGAAATATAGCAAATTTGTCTAAAATGCACCCTGAATCCACCCACTCCCCCACTACATACACTAACTACAATTTCACTTTAGATAGTAACTTCCCAAAACTAATCCTTTTATACCCTGGATAGAAATGGACCATATTCTTCCCACACATTGCAAATCCAAGCCTAATTGTTCCTTAATATGCAAATGAGTCCCTTCTCATCCTTCAAGTCTTCTATGAACACCCCCAACTCACTATGCACATTTTCCTTCCAGGTCTACACAGAACCTACGTCTGATTCTCCCAGTAGGTCATGAATTGTTTACCACTGTTGTCTTATGAGTCAATGAAATCTGAAAAACGTGGAACTAGAATAGCAGTAAAATACCATCTAGGTCAGTTCTTTCTTTTCAGATGGGGACATGAAAGCACAGCATGAGGTTAAAGTGGCTTGAGCAAGGTGACAGCACGAGGAAAGGAAAGGGCTGCCTGCCACACTCCTTCTCTGATGCCCTGATCTCCAGGGGGACATCAGTCTTATCTCTCTAGGGAGGGTAAAAACTCTTCAAGCAAGGAAACATGCCTTCTCTTTTTGTCTCTGACATGGTACCTAGCAGAGTTAACAGCAAGAACTCAACATATGCTTTGTGGTCTGGGGGCTGAGGGATCATTTTTCCATCGGTCTAGATATAAAATTGGTTAAAGAAGACAGTGAGTTACACTGTACACCATGTTGCTAGCATTCTCCCAGACAGCCAACGAAGAATAAAGATTCCTGAGAATAGGATATAACAGAGTCTAAACAGCAAAAAGTTTGTGAGCGGACCTACTCTTAAGATGTTAGAATTGTTACAGGTGAAGAGAGAGCAGCCGCCCCTCTGGGGAGTCCATGGTTGGAGAAGTGGTTGCAGTTACCAAAACACAGCTGTGCCTGGCCAACTGGATGTCCAGAGATGAAGATTCCACAGAACATTACACAAGTGTTGCACTAAAGCATTACACGCAAAGCATTGTACACAAATATTACACTAAAGTGTCTGGGAGATGCTTAGGGTAAGATGGGGAGCTAACGTCCCACATCAATGCCATTGATGTTTGTTGAGTTATAATTTGAGTTACAAAAGGTTTAACTTATGTTCTAGATGTGGCCTCAGAACCACAATTCATCCTCATCCTCTTTGATGGATGGTAATGAATGTGGCTTTCATAATGTTTCTCCAATGCTGGGACTGCTGATTAACTTGTCCCCGCTGGTACATTGGGACTGGTGGTTTCATGCCAGCACCTGTTTTGACTGATCAGTTGCCTGTTGCTGCATCTGTTGAATATGGGTCCCCCTTCAGACACTTATTATGCTAGGCCTTATGTCACAGCTATTTGTGTCCTTTTGTTTATCCTATGAGAGGGAAAAACCCACTGAAGCCTGGGAGTAAGACAGCACAGTACCTTTCATGGTGCCCTACAGATTGAGGAATTCAACAAGTTTTTGTTAAGTCAAGGCAGTACAAGGTCACCTGTAGACATACTTGGGTCTAAATCTTGGATACATTGACCTAAAAGGAAGAAGCTGAGAAAAAAATTAATATAAATAGAGAGCTTATTTGGGCCAAGCTTGAAGACTGTAATCTGGGAACACTGATTCAAGTTGCTCTGAATATACATTGATTAGCAGCAGTTACAAGTGAATTTTTAAAAGCAAAAGAGGGGAACAGACAGTGGGTAGATACAAAGATATTTGTCAGAAATTCTTATTGTTCTACAGAAATAACATTGATTAGTGGATTGGCTATATATTGTTAAGCTATAGGGTGTGGGTTATAGTGTCTGGTGTGGCCTTAGTGGGTTAATTTATAGCTACTTGTGGCAACAGCAAGCAATTTTGAGAGATGCTCAAGCGGGAAGTAGGATGTGATTGTTGTCTCATTTTAATGTCCCTCTGGGCCTGATAATTTAAAAGGACTCACATTCCTCAGATAAAAGTTATTTTCTCAGCTCTGACATCTAGTAATGCACGTCTTTGAGCTAGTTATGGAACCTCTGCCAGTACTACTTTCGTTTTTTTGTTTGTTTGTTTGTTTGTTTGTTTGTTTGAGACAGAGTCTTGCTCTGTCGCCCAGGCTGGAGTGCAGTGGTGTGATCTCGGCTCACTGCCAGCTCTGCCTCTCAGGTTCACACCATTCTCCTGCCTCAGCCTCCCGAGTAGCTGGGACTACAGGTGCCCACCACCACGCCCAGCTAATTTTTTGTATTTTTAGTAGATACGGGGTTTCACTGTGTTAGCCAGGATGGTCTCGATCTCCTGACTCATGATCCACCTGCCTCGGCCTCCCAAAGTGCTGGGATTACAGGCGTGAGCCACTGCAACTGGCCTGCCAGTACTATTTTCTACTCTGAGAAATGGGGTGATACCACCTCTCTCATAAGTTAGTTGTGATGATTAAATGAGGAAAAAAATGCACACAAAACACAATTAATAAAGCATAGAACACAGCAGATAAACGCAGCTATTATTACTATTTTGGACTTGTCGTCTACTCACCGTGAGCCAGCCCCATCTCTCTGCCTGTAGAGGTGAGCCTAATCTTGTTCTTTAATGACCGAGAGCATTTTGACTTTGTAACACCATTGCCCAGACACGGGAACAATTGTGAACTTAAAAAATCGTGTCAGCATTAGTATTTCACTGGGCACACTATGAAAGGCATAGCTCACGGTCCTGACCTAAATCCACCACTATCATGTAATGAAGGAAAACCACTCGGCATGTACTTTCTACATGAGCCCACATGCTGGCTAGATCTTTCACGGGCTCTGTTCGCAAGACAAGCTGTGTATCCTGCCAAGAAGGAGATCAAGAAACTGAGTCAAAGGACGGACATGTTTGTTTCTCCTTGTCCCATACTGGCTCTTTCTTGTTCCAGCAGTACAGTAAAAGCCTTGAGAATTCTGACTTTCCACCTCCTCCTACTCGAGAAGGATTTTTTTTTCCTTTTTCCTCTCTGCACCAGAAAGTCCCTGAGCAAGCTTGAGCAAATTAACTTCCTTCCCAGGCTTTTGGGAATCGAACACAGAAAGGCTCTCCTGGTTAGTTTAGTTCCTCCAGCCCGGCTCTGTGGTTGAAAACAGCTGACTTCATGGTGTCTGCAGCAGAACTCAGCAGTGCCGGCCATACAAGGACCTCTCCAACAATGCCTTCCTCAGTGGCTTCACTTTCTTAGCCACTCCAACCCTGTAATTTTCCAGACGACTTGAGGTTTTGAAAGCAAATGAAGCAGCGAAACTGCTTCAGCTGCTAAATTCTTCCTGGATTCATTTGGAAATGACAAAAAGCTTCCATAGACCAGTGATTTGAGTTTTGCAGACACTTTCCTTCAGTTTTCCATATGAAGTCAGTAGCTGATCCTAATTTCCTTGGAGATCAAGATCAGCTATGCACTGAGTGGATATAAATGGACATGAAGCTCCTTTTTATTGAGCTATTACCTGATAATAATGCTTATATGGCATTTGGTACAAGGCGCTTTCACATTAAACTCATTTGGTCATCATTAAACTCATTTGATCATTACAACCAGCCTGACAGGTAAGGCAGGCATTATTATCCCCATTTATAGATGTGGACACTGAGACTCAAGTCTTACCCAATGCGATCACACTAGTATCAAGCAGAGTTGAAACACAATTCAAATGTTCTGATTCCAAATGCTGTGTCCTTTCTATTAGAAACAACTACCCAGCAGGTCAGATGGAAACTTACATGCCCGTAGATGATGTGACAGTTTCATTTCTATGTCTTCATTTGTTTAAACATAGTAACTCCTTCCATCTTCTCCACTGGCTCCAATTTTTTGATAATTAGATACCTGGTGTTTTGTCCAAATTAGTTCCTTAAGAAAGATATTGTGTGGTGTGCCTTTAATCTTAGATATCTTCAGACCCGTTAGCAAGCCTAATAACAGGCCAGCATATTCTTTCTTTCAAGCACAGAGAGACAAACTATAATTCCTCTTAGGTAGGAATGGAAATGGTGCCTTGTCTTGACAGAGATACACAAAAGTGGAAGACAGGAGACCAAGCAGCATCAAAACAGCTACCAAAAGAGAAGCAGCTGGGCGCAGTGTCTCACATCTCTACTCCCAGTGCTTTGGGAGGCTGAGGCAGGAGGATTGCTTGAAGCCAGGAGTTCAAGACCAGCCTGGGAAACATAGCAAGACCTCATCTCTACAAAAAAATTTAAAAATTAGTCAGGCAGGGTGGCACACCCCTGTGATCCTAGCTACTCAGGAGGCTGAAGTGGGAGGATCACTTGAGGCCAGGAGTTCCAGGCTGCAGTGAACTATGATCCTGCCACTGAACTCCAGCCGGGGCAACAGGGCAAGACCGCATCTCTAAATTTAAAAAAGAGAATCAGTGCGATTGCTTTAGGACGGAGAATCTGCCTCTCCCAGAGGAATTAGACAGAACAATCAGATGTCCCCATAATTTTAATATGAACTGCTCTTCTGTGCCTTCAGATGTCTCCTGTGGGCCTTTTAAGGCAAGAGTACTTTGGGACCCGAACAACTCAGCTAAGTGGGCGACAACACTTTTGCCCAAAGAGGGGTGCCATTCACTGCCTCTTCCTACTTCCGACACCCAGTCCCTGCACCAGGATACCTAAGACCAGGCAGAGGCCACAAGACATTCAGCAGACCTGTTTCCTAGGGGCCGTGAAAAAGGACACATTAATAAGCAGATGAACCACAGCCAAAATGTGACTGAAGGTAACGCAAAGACATTTTGTCTCTTAAGACAATTAATTAAGAAACCTAGGAGGGCTTTCTTTCCATTTTAAAAGCTCATAATGGTTAAGACTATGCACAAAGACTCACAAATGATCATAATAATTTTTTAAAATAATAAGCATAGGCCAGGCACAGTGGCTGACACCTGTAATCCCAGCACTTTGGGAGGCCAAGGAAGGTGTATCACAAGGTCAGGAGTTCAAGACCAGCCTGGCCAACATAGTAAAACCCCATCTCTACTAAAAACACAAAAATTAGCCAGGTGTGCTGGCATGCGCCTGTAATCCCTGCTACTCAGGAGGCTGAGGCAGGACAATCACTTGAACCTGGGAGGCAGAGGTTGCAGTGAGCTGAGACCATGCCATTGCACTCCAGCCTAGGCAACAGAGTGAGACTCCATCTCAATCAATCAATCAATCAATCAATAAAATAATAAGCATAGTTCCCAATTGTGGAGCTCTTACTCTTCGCCAAAAACTCCTTCATGAACTTCATTTCTCGTCCTCATAGTAATCCTGAGAGGTGGACAGAGTGACCACCATTTTACAGACGAGGAAACTGAGGCCAGACAGGCTAAGTAACCAAGCAACATCTCTGATAAGTGGTAGAGCCACTCAGGAGATTGTCTGTCCTTCCACTCAGGCATATTCTTGGAAATGGGAATGAGAGCTTGTGGCTGCTGTGATGATTTTAAGTCTGGTTGGCTTATTCCTTGGCTCACAGAGTGATGCGGGCAGCGGTTTGTAAAGCAAAAGTATGACAGATATTCTAGATGGCCAGCCCATTAATAATCCTGGGTTTTCTTTCTAGCACAAATTTCACAACCAGTCATGTTTGGGGTGGATGGAGGGAGTCTGGCTCAGTCAGGCCACTGCTTTGACTAATTTAACTTATTTTTTCTATCAAAATGATATATCCAGTAGCCCCCATAGACACAGCAAAATAAATAGATTAAAAAGATACGTTTACCCCTAAGTGCATCCCAGGGGGCTGTTGGAGGGACATTCAATCCCCTCAACAATTTTCAAGCTTCTTTGGAAACATTTTGCCCTGTGGATATGAAACCAAAGTCATAAAATTTCTGAGTGAATGGGGAAACTGAAATACAATCTACAAGTCACCATCTGGCATTACTTGATAATGAGGCTGGGGGAAGGGAAGAGAAGTCAAATTTTAAAAATTTTTCCCAGATAATCCAAACTGAGAGAGAACTTCTTAACCTCTGGTACCTAAACCACTGGAATCAATGGCCACTCCATCTCTGCCTGACACGTAGAAAGGTAGACAGAAGACCTTTTATTGAATCTCAACTCTGGCTCTGGTTACCAAGATGTTTCAAAAACCACCAACACTTGCTTCAACTTCTATATCAATACAACAGAAAATTTCATTAGATTCTCCTCTCCCAACATGAAAATTCCTGTATTTATAAGAACAACTGGGAGCCTATTGGGCTAAAATTCTCATATTCATATAGCCATCATCCTCCTACTAATATCTCTTTCAGGGAGGTGAGGCCAACAATTACAACTGCACCATGAGTTAGCAAGTCCATGTGGTTAGTTGCTAGAGAGCTTTGTAAGGGACAAAGCTTTTTTTGAAAGGATGTTGGAGATAGCTCAAGTGAAGAAAGACAGCAGGTAAGAATGGAGATAAAGACAACTCCAGCCATAGGAATTACCAGTTTTGAAGTGCTGAGAACCAGCCAGAATATCCTGATTAGAAAACACCAAGGTAGAAGGCAAATAAGAAAGTAACCATGGAAACTTTTGCATTACTGAACTGTCTCCTGTTTGTTTCTCCCTTTTATCAGTATTTGGAGGTTTTTCAAATGCCAAGAGAAACACTGTGTGTGTTTAGTAGATTCAGGAGCAAAGCAAGGAGATAGACAACAACACGCAGCCTGTAGCAAGCAGTTCTATTCATTTCCCATAGCTGCCATCACAAACTACCAGACACTGGGTGGCTTAAGAGAGCAGAAATGCATTCCCTCTCAGTTCTGGAGGCCAGAAGTCCGAAATCAAGGCATCAGCAGGGTTGGTTCCCTCTTGGGGCTAGGAGGGAGAATCTGTTCCCTGCCTCTCTTCTGAATTCTGGTGGTTGCTGGCCACTCCAATCTCTGCTTCCAACTTCACACGGTCTTCTCCCCCCATGTGACTCTGTGTACCCCCTCCTCTTCTTATCGGAGCCCACCCTGATTCAATATGACCCCATTTCAACTCAGCTACATCTGGAAAGATCCTATTTCCAAAGAAGGTCACATTCTGAGGCTCCAGGTGGACACGAATTTGGGGAGAACACTATGTAGCTCACTACAGCAACTAAACTTTGAAACTGTTGTCTTTGTTGAATTTCACTGGGCTGTAGCCATGTGAAGGGTCACAGAGAAAATCAGAGCAGTCTTTTGGGCTCCCACAGCATGCGATTCATATTTCACTGGCATTCCTCGTTCACTTTATGTCTTCTGCAGTGGACAAAAGGCTCCTTAATGACAAGGGCAATTTTTTATTAGATTCTGTCTCTCGTTGCTTAGCACAGTGCCTGGCATGTAGTAGGCACTCAGTAAGTGTTCGCCGAATGAATGCCTTTTTACAGGAACAGAATCTCTAAGCCTGGCATTATTTCACAGATACTTCTGTGTGAACCTAAAATCAGTGAGTTCTTACTACTTTGATGGCAGAGACTACTTAGATCATCAGAGTAGTTTCCTTTTTTTCCTTCAGGGAGGAAACAGGGAACATGAATCAATCCATGGGAAACACCCCTCTTGGTGGCAGAGACCAAAAATTCACGTGACTCAATTGTGGCAATAAAAGCAGGGTCCTGCAATCTTAAAGTAAGGTCTTTGTAGCCGCTTCCTTTTTTCTTCCTGGATGTCTATTTTGGGCTTTCCACTCCATTCCAGGAACTCCACCATGGCCCGCTAAATTGTGTGAAACCTCCTTGTGTTTGGTGCTAAAGCTCTCTTCCTTTTCTTGTAGGATGTTTGGGGTGGGGAAGGTAGAGGGACGAATCACAGATGTGTCACTGGGAGAAAAACATATCCTTTATTCATGTGGGCTGAGTATTATTACACAGGCAAAGTTAAATTCAGGAAATACAATAACTTAATTCACACCTATTTTTTGTGCTACTAGCAAGCATGTGATTTATGCTCACTCTAATCAGAGAGGAAAAAAAACAATAAGTTCCCACTGGCACAATTCATGGCTGGAGTACGTTCTCCAGTCCTCCCACCATGGATCTCTAAGCACAACATTGAGCCTTTGCAAAACCTTGTGTAAAATCAAAAAATGAAGGAGGAAAAAAGCAAGTTATTGATTCGCTCCAGGCTCAAGTGCTTGGAAATCAGCCCTAGTCTCACTCTCTAGAAGGTGATCCTTCCTAATGAGGCAAGGGATGGTTCTCACATCAAGGAAGTCAGCAAAATTGGTCTGTAATTATTCCTGTCTCTGTCTTCACCGCTCATCCAACCCTTGGCTACCTCTCCTTCCTCAACTTCCTTCCACACCATCAAAATCTCTGCTCAAACCCCATGGTCAGCCTAAGTAATAAATGACCCACAACAGTTAAAGCAATGGCTCTCAGTCTTTGCTGTGCACAGAATCATCAAGGGTGCTTGGTTTTTAATGTAGATTTCTAACACCACCCTCAGATATTCTGATGCCACAGGTCTGTGGTGAGCCTGAGTTTCTGCACTTTTGACAGGTCCCTAAGTAGTATCATGGACCCCATCTGATGATCTAAATTGGGGGAATTGGCACCCCAAATCATTGCTAAAACCATACCCTTCAATTTTTGTAAACCCCACCTATTTCACAAAATAGTGAAAGGGTAAAGTTTATCAAGAACAACCCCTGATGAAAATTTGCATTTTAATAGAGCCTTGACCCAGAATTCTCTAAATCAGATCCACTTTTAGAATGGTGTGGGTCATTTTAAAGCAATTTTGAGCACAGAAGCCCCCATGAAAGCATCTCTTCCTCAGGAAAGGGCACTCTATGAACTTCAAAATTCCTGACAGTGTAATTCATCCACTGGATGCCAAACAATGGATTTAAATTTTTGCATATGTTATTCCATTTAATGCTCACAAGAACACGGAAAGCCCAGTCGTACGAAGCAGGTGTTATAGTCCAAGTCTTAGCAGATAAAGAAATTGAGGTTCAGAAGGGTTCACTGACTAGCCCAAGGCTGTAGAGTTGGGAAGTGGCAAGATCTAGTTTTATCCCAAGTCTGCTAACTTGAAGTCCACAATGTATTCCATATTAGTTGCCTCTGATCACTAGCCCAAGCATAGCTTGAAGGCAATGACCTGGGTACTAAACCAGTGAAGTGCATTCGAATCAAAATTAGGCTACTGAATAACTGATGGACTAATTTCCAGTCTGTGGCTTGTTTTCCGAAATTCAATTCATTGGCACTGTTGCCTTTCATTTCCTTCCCCAGAATGTGACAATATAACCATCCGCACCTCTCTTCCTCCTCACATATATCACCCCTCCCCACACACATGGATTAACTCCATGCTCCTAATGGCTAAACAAAGGCTGCCCGGTTCTCAAAAAAAAAAAAAAAAAGATGGCAGACAAGCCAATAAACACTCCGTTACCCATCACTCAAGGAACATTCTAGCAGAATCCTTGAAGGATAGACTTTGGATAGTCTCTCCTTCTATCACAACTGCCATTAAAGTCACTTTAGCTTCCACTTATATGAAAGAAAAGAACCAGGAGAGAGAAGAACACAGAATATGATTTTTTTTCCCGGAAGGCCACACCTTCCAGAAATAACCCTGATCTCAAGCAATAAAAGTAGAGATAACATTTTCAAGGTCTAGGATGGGGAAACAAGCAAAAAATAGAATGTTTAATCAATGCAAACATTCTTGGAATCTGAAACATCTGGGAGAGCCGGGGTGGGTGGCATGTGGGGAGCAGGAAAAGGGGGGAGGGGGAGACCTGACATTCTTACCCAGTGCTTATCTAAAGCAAGAGCTGAATAACCTGCTCCTAACTGCTCCCAGCAAGCCCAGGTGGTAGCTGTTAGTTTTTGTTACTAAATACAAGGCTATCTCTCACTATGAGAAAATCCAAGACTAACTTTACCAGTTTTATATAAATTAAGGGAGGACTGTTCATACGTGCTTAGGGCTGCCTGAGCCTATAATATAAGTCACAACTGTCCTCGTAGGTATAAAATGAGATTTTTGGGGAGGTTTGTTTGTATCTTTGTTTGTTTTGTTTTGCATTTCCCCTTAGGAAAACAACTATTGTACAAAATAAGGCCCCTCTGCACACTGGAAGTTTAATTCAGAGATAAAGGTTTCCCTGCAAGCTAACAGCAGTCTTGTAGGAATATCAGGGCTAAGTGAACAGACATCTACAACCTGATATATTAGTTATTCCCTCCTTCCCTGTTTTACATCACTCATCCCAAGAAGAGTCTTGATGGTGAAGTCTTGATGAAATGCAGAAGCCAACTCATATGAATTGAGTGAGGAGGATTCTTTTATGGCCCATATTCCTTAACCTGCCGTCTAAGAGAGATCTGGTCCCAGGCCATCAAGATAGAAAGTAGCTGCAGCCCAAGCCCGCAGGAGAGCTGTGCTTGCCCCCGTGTGTGCTGCAGCAGACTTGGTCTTCTCCACGCTGTGGAGGACTGCCTTGCTCTCTGCCTTATCACTGGACCCCAGCACAGAGTAAGTGAAAAAGAAAAATCACTGGAAGAGTAGGTGGTAAATGTATGGATGGGGAATAATTATTATCACTTTCTATCCTCTCCTCTGCCTTCCTCATGCATTACCTCATTGATCTTCACCTCAATCCTAGGAAGTAGGTGTGCATGATCATCTCTGTTCCATGAAGAAAGTTCAGAGAGTGCAAGTACCTTGTCCAAGGTCACATGCATAGAACTGAGGTTCAAGTCCTGAAATACTTGGCACATTGCTACGGTCACACCATGCTGTGTTTCTTCCATCACACATTCTCCTTGACCTTTGCACACAAAGCCATGACCCAGAGTTCTTATTTTTGATACTCCCATCTGCAAGCCGTCAAGTCTTCACATGAAAAACTTCATTTTCGCAATAAAGGAGGAGCAGGCCAGGCATGGTGGCTCATGCCTGTAATCCCAGCAGTTTGGGAGACCGAGGCAGGTGGATCACCTGAGGTCAGGAGTTCAAGACCAGCCGGGCCAACATGGTAAAACCCTGCTCTACTAAAAATACAAAAAAAACTAGCTGGGCATGGTGGCATGTGCCTGTAATCTCAGCTACTCAGGAAGTTGAGGCACCAGAATCACTTGAACCCGGGAGGCAGACACTGCAGTGAGCTGAGATCGCGCCTCTGCACTCTAGCCTGGGCAAGAGAGCAAGACTATCTCAAAAAACAAAACACAACAACAACAAAAATTAAATTAAAATAAGAAGGAGCAGCAATAACATAGGAGTTGCCATGTCTTGCTCACATCTTTGCAATTAGCAGAGTATCCCATACCAAGGATAATAAATATTCAGTGAACGAATAATAACATAGCTAGTGAGGTGGATACCATTAATATCATAACTTGGAGATGAGGATAGAAGCACAGCGAGGTCAGGGCCATTGCTTACCTCGTGTTTTGTCACTGCCTTGTGGAGAGACAGGTGGCTCTATGTCTTTACCCTGAGGATCCTCATAGCCTCTGTTCAGAAAGAGCCCTGCCCTCTGATCACTGCTGCCCACTCAGTGGCTCTGTAGCTGCCCCAAATTTTCAGCAGCCAGCAGATCATGGTGTCACTCTTATGTCCTTTTTACTGCATTTACATAAAAAGAACAGGCTGAGAAATGGAGGAACTTTGGGGGAAAAAAAGGTAAGTGCTTTTCTTTCACTATTGTCATTTTTAATGTTATGGACTACGGCCACAGAATGAGCTGGGAAGCAAATCTGTGTAAAATAAATCGTTTCCTTATTGTTTCCATTTTTAAATGTGTTAGCACTATAAAAGCTCAAACTAGGCTAAAATGACAATTTGGGGTATGAAAGGAGTTGGCATTTTGCCACTTCTATAGCATGTTAAGTGTGTATTACAGCAGTTGAGCTGCAGTGCCTAAAACTATAGCATTGGAGATTTGTGGAAATTTAATTCCTGTAGTTACTCTTTCCTTTATAGAGCTCCTAGCAACGCATAACTCTTTCCTGACTCCAGACATTTACAGTTCAGCCACTTTCCCAGATTCCAGGATTAGTTCCCAGAGTGGGAGACTCCTGACTCTATGCTCCAAATTCCCAGAATTTTGTTTCCTTTTTCCTTTTGTCTAGATATTTATAATGTTTGGTAGAGCTTCTATGACAACCATAGATTCACATTATGCTTAAGCTTTAAGGTTATGCAAAATGAAAAATTTACCACTTCAGCAATGAAGTCTGACACTTACATGGAATGAAGGCTAGGGTTGTTCTTATTTTATTTATTTTTATTAATATTCTCTGTGTGATTAAAGACATCACTCTATGCTTAAATGTGACAGAATATCTACACTGTTTTTCTCACACTGAAGGCTTAATTAAGGTACTACCAAAGCCTAATATGTAATTCCCAAGAAATTAACTCACATGCAAATGTACAAATAAGCAGACCCCAATGCATCGCTAAATCCCCCCAGAGCACAGAATCATTTTATTTAGTACTATTAAAGGCTGAAATATCTATTAATACCATGACCACTAGAGGGCTCAGGACCTATCTCCCTTAAATAGCAAGTAGACAACTAAGATTAAAAAGGAGCAATAAGGATGTCACCCTTCCCTAATTCTGAATAACTGTTTTGACTTTAACTATTCGAGTAGTATGCTAGGCATTTTATATACATTATCTCATTAAAATATTCCAGAAAGTCTATAGGGTCAGCTTTAATTATTCTGATCCAAAGGTGACCTCTGTTCATATTTTAAAATATAGAAATAGTGTGTTTGGCTGTGGTATATGGCATCGAATTTTCCAGCAGGATATACAAGTAGAAATATCCCATCAGAAATATGGTCCTAAATATTGATATACACAACAACAGGATAAATCTCTCAGACATTGCATTGAGTGAAAGAAGCCAAACTACTTGCCCCCATCCTAGCCCACAACAAAATACAAGCTTCACGTCCTATGTATGTGAAGTTCAAGGACAAGCAAAATTGATCTATGGTCAAAAAGTTTCAAAAATGGTGTCCGAGGTAGTTGGATTGCTTGAGCTTAGGAGTTCAAGGCCAACCTGGACAATATGACAAAACTCTGCCTCTACAAAAATACAAAAATTAGCCAGGCATGGTGGCACGCACCTGTTGTCCTAGCTACTTGGTGGGCTGAGGTGGAAGGATGGCTTGAACCTGAGAGGTTGAGGCTGCAGTGAGCTGAGATCGCACCACTGCACTCCAGCCTGGGTGACAGAAAGAAAAATAAAAATAAAAAAATCTCAAAACTTGTTATCTCTGGGGGATGGCAGCAACTGAGAAGGGGCATGAGTTGACTTTCTAGGGAGCTAGATGCCTTCTATATGTTGAACTGGGTAGAGGATACACACAAGTGCACATATGTGGAAACGTATTATAATATACACTTAAGATTAGAGCCTGCTATATACTGAATGTTTGCGTCTACCCCAAAACTCATGCCTTAAAATTCCAATTCCCAATATGATGGTATTTAAAGATGGGACCTTTGGAGATAATTAGGTCACGAGAGTGGAGTCCTCAGGATGGGATCGGTACACTTCCAGGAAGAGACAGAAGAGAGCTTGTTTCCTCTTTGTCCCACTCTGCCATGTGAGGATACACAAGAAGATGGTTATCTGAAAACCAGGAAGAGTCCTCACCAAGAACTGAATCAGCCAGCACCTTGATGTTGGACTTCCCAGACTCCAGAACTATGAGAAATAAATTTCTGTTGTTTAAACTACCCAGTCTATGGCATTTTGTCAAAGCAGCCAAAATCAATCAACCTGATACACTTCACTGTAGGTAAATGTTATGTTCTACCATAAAAGGCATATATCATATGTTTTTGCTGATATGTGGGAGCTAAAAGTGTTGATTTCGTGGAAGTAGAGAATAGAATGATAGAGAGCAGAGGCTTGGAAGGGTCTGTGGGTGGGAGAGGGGATGAAGAGAGGTTGGTTAATGGGTACAAACATATAGTTAGATAGAGGATATAACTTCTAATGTTTGATAGCAGAGTAGGGTAACTATGGTTAGCAACAATGTATTGTATATTTCAAAGTAGCTATCAGAGAGGTTTTTGATGTTCCCAACACAGAAATGACAAATACTCAAGGTGGGGAATCCATAAATACCCTAACTTGATCATTATATAGTATATGCATGTAACAAATACTCACATGTACCCCATAAATATGTAAAATATTATGTATCGATTTTTTATATGTTATGTGCAACCTATCTACAAGGAAGGAAGAAGGAAAGAAGGGAAGGGAAGGGAATCAAATCCAGTCAAACCAAATCGAATCAAACTGAATCCAGGCAGCCTAATATTGAAGAATGAGGAAGACTCTGGTAACACAGATTTGGGGTCATTGGCATAGGATTAGTTGAGATTTCTTAGGGAAAGTAGATCCAACCACTATAGAACTCAACTCTATCCTGGGGCTCCCTGAAATAGTGAGGTTGAGAACCTTCAGAGCCAAGTGCAGCAGCCTAGAGAGACCACGGGGACTAAAGAGAACATTCCATGAACACATGAGAACACTGGTCTAAGGATAGACCCCAGAGGAAAATCAGCATTTAAAGGACAGGCAGAAAAAAAGAATTATCAAAAGAGGCATGTCTCACTTCAAAAGCCCAGCTCATTGACTGCCAAGCACACTGATACATAAGGAGTGCTAAGTAAATGTTGAAGAATAAATAAACTATAAAAAGGAATGAATGAACTCAACCGTTATGGTTTTCACATCTGATAAAATAAATATAGTAAAATGTTTATAAAATAGCAATTGTGAGAAAGCAATTTTAGAGGTGAAAAGGAAACATATGCGTCCAGGGCTTGGTTTAGAGATAGCAGGGTAGGAGGAGAAGAGGGAAGGCCTGCTGGGTGGTCAGTGTGATGGGTAATTGTATATGTTAACTTGACTGGGCTAAGGGATGCCCAGATAGCTGGTAGCACATTATTTCTGTGTGTCTGTGAAGGGTTTTTGGCATAGACTAGCATTTGAGATAGTAAGGCTAAGTAAAGAAGACTACCCTCTCCAATGTGGATGGGCGTTATCCAATGCTAATCTATTGAGAACCCAAATAAAACAAAATGGCAGAGGAAGGGTGAATTCACTCTCCCTGAACTGAGACATCCATCTTCTCCTACCCTCAGACATCAGTGCTCCTGTCTCTTGGGCCTTTGGACTTGAACTGGGATTTATACCATCACTGCCACCCCCACTTCACCTTCTTTTCTTGGTTCTCCAGCTTGCAAATCATGGATTGTAACCCCTTGGCCTCCATAACCATGTGAGACAATTTCTATCATATAGATATATGATGTGATATGTATGTATCACATATATCATACTATGTATCTCAAGTATGCCATATATACACCTATATATGGCATATGTATATTAAATGTATATATCCTTTTGGTTCTGTTTCTCTAGAGAACCCTGACTAGTACAGCCAGGTCCCAATGAAGGGCAATAGCCCTTAGAAAGAGAAAGTAGACATGCATTAAAGATATACTCTACCTCCTTCACATTTGTCCTGAGGACAATCTCAACTTGACAAAAAGAAAAAAACTGCCTTCAAAGCAAATAAAACCACACTGGTGTTTCTGACTCATCTACTACCCTAAGTGACTTCAGCTTAAGGAGAAGAGAGCTCAATTAGGCAGTAAGAGTGTAATTTGGAGAAAATGGGATCTGGCTTCTTAGAATGGATGAGCAGGCAAGGCCCCTGGAGCACAAGTCCGGGGGTGTTTCTTTTTTGTTTTTTTAATGGGTCACCTGGTGGGACCTGGACACTCCCATTTCTTCTTTCTCCTGGCAGAAGAGCTGCTAACTGCAGAAAGTGACGTCAGTCCAGGTGTTAATGGTGCAGCCCCAGGAGAGGCAGGATCAAATGTTGCTCAGGATGATGTTTGGCTTTCACTAACCACCTTTCATCTGGAGCATCTCGTAGCACTTTACAGGAGATTGTTAATTAGGCTTCCTGAGGCTTCAGGCAGGAACATGCATCACAGACTGCACTTACGTCCATGACTATGTAAGAAGAAATGCTCAAGGACTAATTACTTTGCATTTGTATTTATCATCTTCTTTCACACGGGATCTCAAAGCAATTTCCCAAGGTAAGTGGGGGAGTTAATTGCTTTGTTCCTGGGAGGCCTATAGCCTATCTGGGGCAGAGGGTCTAGTCACAAATTATTTCTTCCTGCATATTCAGGTTGACACAGGGGTCCCTGAGAGTTGAAAACCCAAAAGAAGGATGACTAAGTCAACGGCAAAACATTTCAAGGATGGCCTATCTGGTCAGGCCTTTAGACTCATTTAGAGATGCGCTGTCCAACGCGGCTGTGACATGGAGCCCCTGAGAACTTGAAACATGCTAATCAAATTAAGATATGCCATAAGTATAAACATCAGACGTCAAAGAAATAGTACAAAGAAGAATGTTAAATATCCCATCAGTTATTTTTATGTTGGATACTTGTTGGAATGATTATATTGTGGATATGTGGGGTAAAATAGAATGTTATAATTGTACTTATTTATTTTGATTTTTTTAATGTGGCTGCTAGAAAATGTGAAGTTGCATGTGTTTCTCACATTGTATTTTATGAAATCGTGTTGATCTAGACTCCTCTAATTTCAGTATTATTCACCTAGCATCTAAAGAGAAGAGAGTCTGGCTTGCAAAGTATGACACTGTCAGCAGAGCTAGAACTGGAAGCCACGTTTCCCAACCTCCCTGGTCAATGTGCAGTCCATTATAGTTCAGCAAGCAATTGACATGGCTTCTCCAACCCATCTGCTCTTGAATCGGCACTGTGGAGTTGTTGATGGGGCTTGGGTGCCCTCACCCATAATCAGAAACACTATGATCCCCAGGCCACTCCAGTGAAACATACATTCTAAGTAAGAGCAGTGTGTTTACTCTACCTAACAAACCCCTGGCAAGGCCAACACTCCCTGCCCTACCCCAACCCATGCTGGCAACTAGAGTGCTGCCCAAAGCTCTCCAATGGAGAAAACCTGGAGTCAGTCTTGCCTCTTCTGGTACCCTCTAGCTCAGCCAAAGTTAAAGTCCAGGAGCTCACCTGTAGCAGTAAACTTTATTTCTATCTCAAAAGTCAATTACGCATTGTCTCAGCAATCTAAACATTCCAGATAACATTATAGGGGATAAAAGAGCCTTTCTTCCTCTAACACTATATCACTATTATATATATCACTTCCTCTAACATTATATCACTATTATATATATCACTTCCTCTAACACCATTTCTTCCTCTAACTCATATCAGGGAAATTTGCAGTTGGACAATTCTCTTCCTCTGCTACTGGATTCTCTTCCTCTGGATCACCCAAAAGAAGAAAACATGGCAGAGACACTGAGCCACAGACAGCTGCTGACTTGATGTTCCCAGATGTTCTAAATTCTACTTTAGCCACCTCAAGAGTGACCACATTTTTCTAAGTCTGCAGTTTTAGCAATCAGGTTAGTGCATGCTGCAGAATTTCAGAACCCTAGGGGAACCTGAACGAAAGCAACAGAGTCCTCTTTCATCATCAGGTGGATGTTAGCAAGGAAAACTGAAGCATTTGTATCATTGGAGCAATTGATGTCATCCATGACCAACAAGCCACTGACTGATTAATGAAGAATAGTGAGAAAACTAAGCCATATTTAAAACATCTACCTCTTAGATCCCTAGCAAAAACCCTTGAAAAAACCACCAGCCAGTGCAGGGGTTTCAACCCTTCAACCACATGGCTTCCCCTGGGCCCATTTCTATTCTTCTGCCACTTCCAATCCCCACTTTCTAATAACCAGTGCATTTAGAGTGTTGTATTCCAGGTACCATAATGCTTTCACACACCTTATCTTACCTGTCTTCTCATTAAATACTGTAAGTCCACTTATAGAAACCTCTTATTTAATGTTAATCAGTGTGATGGTTAATACTGACTGTCAACTTGATTGGATTGAAGGATACGAAGTATTGATCCTGGGTGTATCTGTGAGGGTGTTGCCAAAAAGAGATTAACATTTGAGTCAGTGGGCTGGGTAAGGCAGATCCACCCTTAATCTGGTGGTCACAATCTAATCAGTTGCCAGCAAATATAAAGAAGGCCAAAAAAAAAAAAAAAAAACACCATGAAAAGGAGAAACTGGCCTAGCCTCCCAGCCTACATCTTTCTCCCATGCTGGATGCTTCCTGCTCTCAAACATCAGACTTCAAGTTCTTCAGTTTTGGGACTCGGACTGGCTCTTCTTGCTCCTCAGCTTGCAGACAGCCTATTGTGGGACCTCGTGATCATGTTAAGTTAATACTTAATAAAGACATATATATATATGACTTTATTTTATATATTATATATATAATACATATACACAGAACTAGTAGGAGAGAGATATATATATATCTCTCTCTCCTACTAGTTCTGTCCCTCTAGAGAACCCTGACTAATACAACCAGTAACTTTGGATGCCTGAATGCCATGTCTGGTATCTCAGTCTTCTGACTCCTAGACAGTAGAGGTCCTTTACACTGAACCACCACCATAACCCTCCCTTGGCCCTAGCCAAGCCTGCTCTCCAGAGAAGCTTGTATTCACTCTAATCTGAAATCTTGTGCTGCCTGCACTCTATAAAACAATTGTTTTTAAAGTCGTGTCTCATTTTGAAATAGATTTCACCCCCATAGAAAGTAGTCAGGGACATAAACAGAGCATGAGTAAAATGTTTGGTTCAGGGCAAGATGGCACTCAGAGTATTTTAATGTGGTCAGGAATAGAGCATGGATTTGGAGGAGTTAACAGAGCTGGAAGGTTTCTTCATGAGATGACTTTACAAGGCAGGCAAGAATACATGAAGAGGAGTAAGGCTCCTGTGTGCCAGTCATGGTGAAGCTCTGCAGTGCTGGCCTGAACCCATCATCTCCGCAGGCTGCCAGGGGGTATGGGCAGAACACTCATGCAATCCAAGCACAGGTTACTCAAGTATTCACAGATTTCCTTTATCTTTATTGTCTACCACGATGACAAACTCACACCTTTTGCACAGTCACAAAGACGTGACAATGTATGAGGTTGAGTACATGTGTTTTGCGTAGCTCTGTCTCATTTCCAACAGCTATGAATACTGTTCTTTGGGAAGTTGTGGGCATTTGCCCTCCTCCCAGGGCCGTGGTGGATCTTTATGAGTTCAGGCTTGGATTTAGTGACCCTCTGAAGCCTTGAGTGCTCTGCATGGTTTTTGGAGAAAGCTACTGTTTTCCCCTAGGCAACACTTTAATTGCCTGCTTATATGTACTCCCACTCTCTGGAAAGAGTTCTGATCATTTTTCATTGTCACTTCCTTTAGTTTTGGTTGGGTCTTAGAAAATTGTACTGGTTTTGTAGCAGTTTAAGAACATTAGGAAGGATTTCATCTGACTCTCTGCTTCGACTTTAGGGAAATCACTAATTGTCACAAGCCTCAATTTGCTCACCTGTAAAATGGCAATAATAATGACTATTTTATAATATTATTTTGAGTGCTCAATGAGGTAACATACTTGAAAACTTCAGATAAAACCTTTACATGCAATAAGCTTTCAATAAGTACTAACTGAGGCTGCGCATCGTGGTTCACACCTGTAATCCCAGCACTTTGGGAGGTCAAGGCAGGAGGATCATTTGAGCCCAGGAGTTCAAGATCATCCCGGGCAATATGGTGAGAACTTATCTCTATAAAATAAATACATTAATTAATATGAACTGAACCTCAATCTGAAGTATTCTGAATCTTTCTAACACAGAAAGTCAGTGAGAAACATGTCACTCAGTCTGATAAAAGTTTAAAATAAAAAGAAAGAGCTTTTTTCAGTTTTTTAAAAAGATATTTTCCTTACTATCAAAAAGATAGTATGTTTTCTTAGGACCTGTTAGATAGCCTTACAGTGTAAAAAATGTTTTCCTAAAACCTGTCACATTTTCTCAATCTTCCATTGTCATTTTTGCCTTTGTTTTCTTGAATTGAATCTTGGTTTAAAAGTAATGAGGTAAAGCACTAGGACTCATTTCCCAAATATTGAAATGTCTCTCAATTCTCTCTACTTTTGTGCCCTTTCTTTTCCATATATATTTATATATGTATATTTCCATATATATATTTATATAGGTATATTTCCATATATATTTTATATATAGGTATATTTCCATATATATTTTATATATAGGTATTTTCCACATATATTTTTTATGTATGTATATTTCCATATATATTTTATATATATTTATGTATATATAAAAATACATATTTTTTTTTTTTCAGGGCAGGGTCTTGCTTTGTTTTTCAGGCTGGTCTTGAACTCCCAAAGTACTAGGATTACAGGCATCAGTCACTGTTCCCAGCCTCTTCTGCCCTTTTTCTGTAACAAATTTGTGAAGCATACAGATTGTCATGTGTAAGTCAATGAATGTCTTTTTACAACAAAAGAAAAAGTGAAGTTTACAACCTTTTCATGCTCAAACACTAGACTTTCAGAGGAGTGGTGATGTGAGTCACCCACACGTCAGCATGAGCAGTTACATTTAGAATCTGAAGGAGTCTGTTGAAATCGGTAAATTTATTTGTTGGAAATGGGTCAAACTTGCTCCGCGTAAGGTGCCTATCTGCCTTCATAATGTACAAATTCCTCAGAATATACGGTTGCATCAAAGGCTGATGGTATAGAATTGCTGGTGATCACAGAGGCCATGAAAATGCAACTTAGGGGACTGCATTTGTTTTGGGCAGGAGGAGGAGTGGGTTAGGGGGAAGCTGAAGCCTTAAAGCAAACTCATTGAAGGAGCTAGGAGGATTTTCC
This sequence comes from Pongo pygmaeus, assembly GCF_028885625.2. Classification (NCBI taxonomy): domain Eukaryota; kingdom Metazoa; phylum Chordata; class Mammalia; order Primates; family Hominidae; genus Pongo; species Pongo pygmaeus. Next base: position 24,060,294 of record NC_072380.2, on the reverse strand, counting down.
TCCTAAATATAGTGAGATTATTGGAGTAAAATGAGAGGGAAAAGAGAAGAAAAGAGAGCATATGCTTTAGCTGTTACAGTGTATTATGAAGTATTACCATAAGACATAATATTTATTGTAGTTCCCCACTTAGAAATCTGGGAATCAGGCTGGGAGCAGTGGCTCATGCCTATAATTCTGGCACTTTGGGAGGCCAAGGCAGGTGGACCACCTGAGGTCAGGAATTCAAGACCAGCCCGACCAACATGGTGAAACCCCATCTCTACTAAAAATACAAAAATTAGCTGGGTGTGGTGGCGCATGCCTGTAATCCCAGCTACTTGGGAGGCTGAGGCATGAGCATCACTTCAATCCGGGAGGCGGAGGTTGCAGTGAGCCGAGATCACACCATTGCACTCCAGCCTGGGCAAAAAGAGTGAAACTCCAACTCAAAAAAAAAAAAGTGAGAAATCTGGGAATCAGAAAAGGTATGGGACTTCACCCAGTACATCTCCATGAATGGCTAGGCCTCAGGATGCCCCCTCTCATCCGGGACAATGAGCAAGGTGAACGCCTGAAGTTATGGAATTGGAACTTGGTTTTGATCTAGGGATCTTCTGTTTTCTAAGCCTTGAGGAGCACTGAATGAAAAAGCTCACCAGCAGAACTCATGTTGAACAATGTTCAACATGTTTGTGAGCTAAGATCAGATGGTTTTGTTTGTGGAGGGGAGTGCAGAGGAAGGTTGTAAAGAGAGGTGTTAATGAATTTGCCCTTTCTTCTAGAAGAGAGAATAGAATACTGTCATCTTTGAGAAAGACAAGAGCAGGGATACTGGGGGCATTAAGCAAAGAGCCCTGGCATAACATCAGCAGAACTCCCAGCAACAGAACACAGAGGACAAAGGCAATGGCTAGGGGGAGACTTGGCCGGGGAAGGTGGTGACAGGTGACAGTTGGGATGGAAAAGCCCCAGTGTGCCGCACTGCAGAACCAGCCTACAGGCCCTGCACTGGCGGTGGCAATAGTAACCCCGCTAGCAGGAGGAGCACCAACTAGCAGACCAAAGATGCTACAAAGCTTACATCAGGCATGACAAAGATGCTGCCTAAAAGTCTCAGTGGGATAGGACTTAAGGAAGAAATTGCCTGGGCACAATGTGCTTTGTTGGTGCGTGCAGAATTTTCTCCTACTGCCTTCTGAATTACAGTGAGTTCCTTGTTTTCCTCTTTAAAGTAAGTTAAGGGAATAGCTTGGCCTCTTTCCACTCTCCTTCTAGTTCCCTCTCCAAATTCCAAATTTAGTCATTTTGGCATCTAGTTACTCTTTCAACATTTCCTCTGTACTGATATGTAATGCACCAGTAGTATTAAGCTCTCTTAAACAAATTGTCCATTCTACAGTCATTCTTTTTTTACTCTTTGTATTTGAAATAGATAATTGCCTTATCATCAATGTTATTTGGTCAGTAATATTAACCTGTGTGAGGGGGTCCCATGAGTTAGAATAAAGGTCTAAAGACACAAATATCACATGGGTCTGGGTGTCTAGCGATTTTTTAATTGCAATTAGCATGGACTTTGATTGACCTAATGAAGGAAAGAAAAATGTATCGCACGAATAAAGTTCCTAGCATGTAGAGAAATATAGAGAAATAATTGTACAAACAAAAAGATGTGGCTCAGAGGTCCACATGTGAGGATCGATGGGTAGGCACTATCATTAAGTGCTTCTCCTGAACATGAGAAACAGAGAAGAGATCTTCCCCAGGTGAAAGGGTATGCTGTTGGCCAGGCATGGTGGTTCACACCTGTAATCTCAGCAGTTTGAGAGGCCGAGGCGGGCAGAACACAAGGTCAGGAGATCGAGACCATCCTGGCTAACATGATGAAACCCCGTCTCTACTAAAAATACAAAAATTTAGCCGGGCATGGTGGCGGGCGCCTGTAGTCTCAGCTACTCAGAAGGCTGAGGCAGGAGAATGGCGTGAACCCAGGAGGCGGAGCTTGCAGTGAGCCGAGATCGCACCACTGCACTCCAGCCTGGGGACAAAGTGAGACTGTCTCAAAAAAAAAAAAAAAAAAAAAGAAAGGGGATGCTATTATCAGAAAATAACAAAAAGGATGCAGGCAGACATAAACCACACAATAACACAATTTAGTAAAATCCAAACTCCTAATTGTACACATTTTGCTCTTTAAAATGTGTTGTATTCATTCTCCTAGCTACCTACACTAGATGAGTTAGAAGAAAAGCTCAAAGCGTTTATCTCTTACAGCCTAGATTTGAAAAATTATGCTGAGTAACCATCTCCCCTTTCCATCTCCTTTGGACTTTGTCTCACTCTTATTCGTTTTCCAGAAGGACACAGTTCATAGCCTGTTTTTAAAAAATAGTTCAGTACAATATCAAAATACCGCTCTCAAAAATAGAAAAATAGAAAAGTAATTTCAATTTCTTTTCATTTTCCCTTCAGTTGTCCCCTCTCCCTATAAATCCAGTAATATTCAACCTGGGGAGGTAAAAAAGAGATATCTATCTCATCCTGTACAATGAAGAATTTTTACACTTTTGCTCAATCTTTTATTATTTTTTTATATATATATATATATATATATATATATATATACATTTTTTTGAGATGGAGTTTTACTCTTGTTGCCCAGGCTGGAGTGCAATGGTGTGATCTCAGCTCCCTGCAACCTCCACCTCCTGGGTTCAAGTGGTTCTCCTGCCTCAGCCTCCCTAGTAGCTGGGATTACAGGTGCGTGCCACCACACCCGGCTAATTTTGTATTTTTAGTAGAGACAGGGTTTCTCCATGTTGGTCAGGTTGGTCACGAACTCCCGACCTCAGATGATCCACTGACCTCAGATGATCCACCCACCTCAGCCTCTCAAAGTGCTGGGATTACAGGCATGAGCCACAGGGCCTGGTCTCAATCTTTTATTTCCTATTATATTTTATTTCTTTTTAGTTCCTAATATCTCTATTTCTCTTTATTCAATAAGTCTTAATATTGACTATGAATATTTTCTGAAAAAGTCGAGGCAAGAAAATAAGAAGTTGAATGTAATGGTGTCTTTGTTTCCACTGACCATTTTTATATTCCAGAAGAGATGAAAATCAGTATCCAGAATTGCTGCTATATATAATCTAAAATGTCCAGTTTTAACTAAAAATTATGAGATGCAAATGTGACTTCACACATAGGAATAAAAGCAAGCAACGGAAATTGTCTGTGAGAAGGCCTAAATAACTTAACAGGCAGCACTTCAAAGCAAGTATTAGAAATATGTTCAAAGGACTAAACAAAGTTATAATTAAATAATTAAAGTATAATAATGTCTAATTAAAATAGAGAATATCAATATAAGATAAATATTATTTTTTAAAAAACCAATGGAAATTCCAGAGCTAAAAAAAACAATAACAGAAATAAAAAATGTCTCACTGGAGAGTCTAAGCAGTATATCTAAAGTGGCAGAAGAAAAAATTTAAAAAAAAAAGAATCAGAAAACTTCAAAATAGATCAACGGAGACTATGCAACCTAAAAAGAGAGAGAAAAAAGAGTAAAGCAAAATGAACATAGCCTCAGACAAACATTTTGGGCAACATTAAACATTCAAACATATACAAAATGGGAGTACCAGAAAGGAGAAGGAAAAAATATTTAAAGAAATAATGCCTGAAAACTTTATAAATTTGACAATAAACATTAATTTATACATCCTAAAAGCTCAATGAACTCAAAGTAGGATAGATGCAACACTGTAATCAATTGTTGAATGACAAAGAAAAAACCTTGAAAACAGCAACAGAAAATTAACTCGTTACATAGGAAGAGATCCCAGTAAGACTTACAGCTGACTTCTCATCACAGACAATGGAGATCAGAAGTCAGCAGGATGACATACTCAAAGTACTGAGGACAAAAGTCAATTAAAATATATAGCAGAACTATCTTTCAAAACTTAAGGCAAAATAAAGATATTCCTATAGTACAAAAATTGAGAGAATTTATTGTCAGCAGACCTTCCTTATAAAAAGTACTCAAAGGTTTTCAGGCTGAAGAGAAGTAATATTAGACAGTGACTTGAATCGATGTATGTGGATGGGAGGATAACAAAAGATCAACAAGAATATAAAAAGTGTGAACATAATATAAACTCATTAGACCTGAAAAACAACTATAGATCATTCTACCCAGCAACAGTGGAATATATTCTTCTTTAGCATATATGGAATATTTTTCAGCATCAACCCTATTATAGACTATAAAACAAGCCATAATATATTTAAAGGAATTTAAATCATGCAAAGTATGTTTTCCAAATACAAGACAATGACATTTGGAATAGCAGAAGAAAAATTGAGAAATGTTTGAACATGTGGATGTTAAACAGCACTCTCTTAACCAGTCAAAGAAAAAATCAAAAGGGAAATAAGAAAATGATTTGAGACCAATGAAATCAAAAGTCCAACAGACTAAAATTTATGTGATGTAGCCAATACAATTCTTGGAGAAAAATTTATGGTTGTAAATGCATAAATTTTTTAAATAAGAAAGATCTCAAATCAATAGCCTAATTTTTGAATGAAGAAACTAGAAAATAGGAACAAATTAAGCTCAAAGCAGAAAGAAAGAAAATAAAAAGTACGTGTGGAAATAAATAAAATAGAAAATAGAAAAATAGGCCCGGTGCGGTGGCTCATGCCTGTAATCCCAGCATTTTGGGAGGCCAAAGCAAGTGGACATCTGAGGTCAGGAGTTTGAGACCAGCCTGGCCAACATGGTGAAACTGTGTCTCTACTAAAAAAAAAAAAAAAAAAAATTACAAAAATTAGCTGGGCGTGGTGGCAAGAGCTGTGATCCCAGCTCCTCGGGAGGCTGACGCAGGAGAATCGCTTGAACCCGGGAGGCGGAGGTTGCAGTGAGCCGAGATCATGCCATTGCACTTCAGCCTGGGTGACAAGAGTAAGACTTCATCTCAAAAAAAAATAGAAAAAAAAATCAATAAAACCAAAAGTTAGTTCTTTGAAAATAGAAACAAGATTAACAAACTTTTAGTTAGACTGAACAAGAAAAAGAGAAAACTAACATTATGAAAATCAGGAATAAAAGAGAGCGTTTCACTACAAACCTTCCACAAATAAAAGGAATTATAAGGGAATGATACAAAAAGTTAATGTTACTGTTTGACAATTAATCAGTAATTATTGAACAATTAACGTACATTAACAAATTAAACAACTTAGATGAAATGAACAATTTTTTTTCAGACAGAGTCTTGCTCTGTCACCCAGGCTGTTGTGCAATGGCACAATCTCAGCTCACTGCAACCTCTGTCTCCCAGGTTCAGCGGATTCTCCTGCCTCAGCCTCCCGAGTAGCTGGGATTAGAGACACACACCACCATGCCCAGGTAATTTTTATTTGTAGTAGAGACAGGGTTTCACCATGTTGGCCAGGCTGGTCTCAGTCTCATGACCTCAAGTGATCCACCTGCCTCAGCCTCCCGAAGTGCTGAGATAAAAGGTGTGAATCACCGGGCCCAGCTGGAAATGGACAAATTCTTAGACAAAAGTTACAGAAATCATCAAGAATAAATAGAAAATCTGAATGGACCTATAACAATCACCACAAGATTTAATCAATAATTTACAAACTTCCCACAAAGAAAAGCCTAGTCCCAGGTGGAATCACTGGTAAATTCTACAGAACATGTAAAGAAGAATGAAAATCAATCCCACAAACTCATTCAGAAAAAAGTTGAAGAAAAACTTCTCAACACATTCTATGACACCAAAACCAAAGACAACACAAAAAAACTAAAGACCAATATCAGTTATGAATATAGATACCAAAATCTCAACAAAATATTAACAAATTCAAAATTGAAATCAAATGTATTAAAATGTAAAAAGGATTATCCACCATGACCCAGTGGGACTTATCCTAGGAATACAAATTTCATTAAACATCTGAAAACCAACCAGTGTAATACGTGATATTAATAGAATAAAGGAAAAAATCTACATCATCACTTCAGTAGACACAGAAAAAGCATTTAACACAATCTAGAAATCTTTAATGATAAAAATGTTCAATAGATTAAGAATAGAATAGAACTCCTCAAACAAATCAAGGGCACCTATAAAAAACCTATAGCTAACATAATGCTAGCACTGAAAGACTGAATTTTTCTTCCCTAAGATTAGAGACAATACAAGGATGTCTGCTCACCATTTTTATTCAACATTATACTTGAGGTTTCGGATAGGTGATTAGGCAATGGAAAGAACATTTTAAAAATCCAGATTGGAAAGGAAGCAGTAAAATTATTTATATTTGCAAATGGCATGACCTTGCACATGGGAAACCCAATGGAATACACTAAAAAACTATTGAAATATATTTACATTGAAATATGTTCAGCAAGTTTGAAGAATAGAAAATCAACATACAAAAGTCAATTGTATTTCTGTAAACTAGCAATAAACAATCTAAAATAAAAGTTAAAAACAATTCCATATACAATAGAATAAATAGAATACTTAAAAATAAATTGAAAAAAGGTGGAAGAATTTTACACTGAAAACTACAAAACATTGCTGAAAGAAATTAAAGATTTAAATAAGTGCAAAGAAATCCCATATTTATGGATCAGAAAACTTAATATTGTTAGGATGGTAACATTTCCCAATAGATGTACAAATTTAATACAATTCCTTTAAAATTCCAGCTGTCCGGAGCAGTCAGACATGAGAAAGAAATAAAGGTTATTCAATTTGGAAAAAAGGAAGTCAAACTACCTCTGTTTGCTGATGATACGATTATATATCTAGAAAACCCTTTAAAAACCTCCAAAAGATGCCTCCAATTGATAAATGAATTCAGTAAAGTCTCAGGTTATCAAATCAATTTACATAAATCAATAACACTGCCTTACACGAACAACGACCAAGCTGAGAATCAAATCAAGAACATCCCTTTCACAATAGCTGAAAAAAACAAACAAACAAAAACTTAACCAATGAGGTGAAAGATCTCTATAAGACTACCAAACACTGCTAAAAGAAATCATATATGACTCAAACAAATGGAAATACATCCCATCATCGTGGATTGGAAGAATCAATATCATGAAAATGACCATACTGCCCAAAGCAATCTATAGATGCAATGCAATTCCTATAAAAATACCAATATCATTTTTCACAAATTAGAAAAAACAATCATAAAATTCATGTGGAACCAAAAAGGAACCCAAATAGCCAAAGCAATCCTGAACAAAAAGAACAAACGTTGAGGCATCACATTACCTGACTTCAAATTACACTACCAAGCTATAGTAAGCAAAACAGCATGGTGCTTGTTATAAAAGTAGATACATAGATCAATGGAACAGAATAGAGAACCCAGAAAGAAAGCCAAATACTTCCAACCAACAGATCTTTGACAAAGCATACAAAAACATAAATTGGAGAAAAGACACCCTATTCAATAAATGGTGCTGGGAAAACTGAATAGCCATAGGTAGAAGAATGAACTGGAGCCCCATTTCTCATCACATATAAAAGTCAACTCAAGATGGATTAAAGGCTTAAATCTAAAACCTGAAACCATAAAAATTTTACAAAAAAACTAGGAATAACTCTTCTGTACATTGACCTAGGCAAAGAATTTATGATCAAGACCCCAAAAGCAAATGCAATAAAAACAAAATTAAATAAATGAGACCTAAAGAAGCTAAAAAGCTTCTGCACAGCAAAAGAAATAATCACTAGAGTTAACAGACTACCCACAGAATGGGAAAGAATGTTTGCAAACTATGCATCTGACAAAGGACTAATACCTAGAATCTACAAGCAACTTAAATCAGCAAGGAAAAAGCAGATAATCCCTTCAAAAAGTAGGCAAATGACATGAATAAACACATCTCAAAATAAAATAAACAAATGGCCGATATATGAAAAAATGCTCAACATCACTAATCATCAGAGAAATGCAAATTAAAATCACAATGAAATACTACCTTACTGCAGCCAGAAGGGCCATTATTAAAAAGTCAAAGACAATATATGTTGGCATGGATCTGGTGAAAAGGGAATGTTTATATACTGCTGGTGGGAATGCAAATTAGTACAACCTCTATAAAAAACAGTATGGAGATTTCTCAAAAAACTAAAAGTAGATCTACCATTTGATCCAGCAATCCCACTATTGGGTATCTCCCCAGAGGAAAAGAAGTCATTGTTTCAAAAAGACACCTGCATGTAAATGTTTATTGCAGCACAATACACAATTGCAAAGATATGGAACCAATCTAAGTGCCCATCAACCAGTGAGTGGATAAAGAAAATGTTGTATGAATACACAATGGAATACTACCAGGCATAAAAAAGAATGAAATGTCTTTTGCAGCGACTTAGATAAGGGACATTATTCTAAGTGAAGTAACTCAAAAATGGAAAACCAAATACTGGATGTTCCCACTTATAACTGGGTGCTAAGCTATGGGTATGCAAAGGCATACAGAGTGGTATAATGGACATTGGAGACTCAGAAGAGGGGAAAGTGGGAGGCAGGAGAGACATAAAAAACTACATATTGGGTACAATGTACACCACCCAGGTGACAGGTACACTAAAATCCTAGACTTCACCACTATACAATTCATCTATGTAACCAAAAACCACTTGTATCCCCAAATCTATTGAAATATATATATATTTCAATAGCTTCAATAAATATTTTTATTATATATTTATATATTATATTTTTATATTTATATATAAATATATATCATAAAAATGAAAATAAAATTCCAGCTGTCTTCTTTGTAGAAATAGACAAGCAGATCCTAAATTTTATGGAAATGCAGGAATCCAGAGTAACCAAAATAATATTTAAAAATAAGAAAAAATGTTGGAAGACTCACACTTCCTTATTTCAAAATGTACTCTAAAGTTATAGTAATCGAAACAATGGGTTATTGGCATAAAGATAAACACATAGGCCAATGAAATAGATTTAAGAGTCCAGAAATAAAGCTTTACACTTATGGTTTCTTTATTTTCAACAAGAATGCTGAGATAATTCAATGGGGAAAGAAGTCTTTTCAGCAAATAGTGTTAGCACAACTGACTGAAGACAAAAGAATGAAGTAGACTTCTTTATCTAACTCCATACAGAAAAATTAACTCAAATGAGTCACATCAAAATGTAAGAACTATACCAATAAAACTGTTAGAATAAAGTATAGGAGTAAATCTCTGTGATCTTGGATTAGACAATGATTTCTTAGAAGATAAGATGACAAAAGCACAAGCAACAAAAGAAAAACAGATTTAATATCATCAAAATTAAGACCATTTGGGCTACAAAGGATACCATCAAAAAGACAACCCACAGGATAGATGAAAACATTTGTAAATCATGTACCTGATAAGGGACTTTCACCCAGAATGTACAATGAACTCTTAATACTCAATAATAAAAATACAACTAAATCATTACAAAATGAGCAAATAATCTAAATAAACATTACTCCAAAGAAGATATGAAAATGGCCAATAAGCCCATGAAAAATTTTCAAAACAAAACAAAAATTAGCCACTTAGGCAAATGCAACTCAAAACCACAAGAGATAATAAATAGTTCACACTAACTACTATAACTATTATCATAAACAGAGATTATAAAAACCAGTATTGTCAAGAATGTGGAGAGATTAGAACTCTCATCCATGTCTGATAACAATGTAAAAGGTACAGCCAATTTGGAAAACAGTTTGGAAGTTCTTCAAAATGTTAAATATACCAGTTACCATTTGACCCAGGCATATACATAGGAAAAATGAAAACAGATATCCACACAAAAAACTTGTATATGAATGCTCACCGCAAATTTATTCACAGCCCAGAACTGAAAACAATCCAAATTTCCTTCAACTAATGAGTGAATAAATAAAATGTAGTATGCCCAAACAGTGGAACTTCCTTCAGCAATAAAAAGGAATGAATTATAGACACATACTACAACATGGATGAACTTTATGTTAAGTGAAAGAAGCTGGTCACAAAAGACCACATATTGTATGATTTCTCTTAAATAAAATGTCCAGAATAAACAAACCTATACAACAGACAAATCTATACAACAGAAAGTAATTAGTGGTTAACTAGGGCCTGGGGGAGATAAAGGAAAATTGGATGATGGAATGATGAAAATGTTCTAAAACTAGATTGTGGCTGTATTCACCTGCCCAGGCTGCCATAATAAAATACTACAGACTAGGTGGAACAGCAACAGACATTTATTCTCTCACATTTCTGGAAGTCAGATATCCAACATCAAGGTGTCAGTAGGTTTGGTTTCTCCTGACGCCTCCATGGCTTGCAGATGGCTGTCTTCTCAGTCTGTATACTGACTGTTTCCAAATCTCCTCTTTTTATGGGGATACCAGTTGGAATAGGATACATCCTCATCCATATTCATCTATCCATACTAGATTAGGGTGTATCCATATGACCTAATTTTACCTTAATTACCTCCCTAAGGGCCCTATTTCCAAATACAGTCACATTTTGAGGTACTGGAGCACTAGGATTTTAATACGTGAATGGCAGGGACATTATTCAGCCCATAGCAGTGGTGATGGTTGCACAACTCTGTGAATATAGTAATAGTCATTGAGTCATGTCATCAATTAATTAGTTTTTATTTTATTTATTTATTTATTTATTTTTGAGATAGAGTCTCACTCTGTCACCCAGGCTGGAGTGCAGTGGCACAATCTCGGCTCACTGCAACCTCTGCCTCCTGGGTTCAAGCGATCTTCCCACCTCAGCCTTCCAAGTAGCTGGGATTACAAGCATGCTCCACCACCCTCAGCTAATTTTTGTAATTTTAGTACAGACAGGGTTTCATCACGTTGATCAGGCTGGTCTCAAACTCCTGACCTCAAGTGATCTATCCACCTCAGCCTCCCAAAGTCCTGGGATTACAGGCATGAGCCACTGCACCCGGCCGAGTTCTGTCACTTAAATGGGTGACATTTATGGTATGTGAATTACATCTCAATAAAGCAATTGTTTAAAAAAGAACAATAGGGTGAAAAAGAAAAACAGGGAAGTTACTTAGAATTTTCAAACAGGAAAGTGAAATGATACAATCTGAGTTGTATAAAAATTGCTCTGAGTTTGAGACCAGCCTGGGCAACATGATGAAACCTCATCTCTATAACAATTAAAAAAAAAAAATTAGTTGAGCATGGTGGCATGCCTTGTAGTACCAGCTACTTGGGAGGCCAAGGAGTTTTAGGCTGCAATGAGCTATGAATCACGCCACTGCACTCTACCCTAAGCAAAAGAAAGACATCCATCCTGGCTGGGTGTGGTGGGCTTACACCTGTAATCCCAGCACTTTGGGAAGCCGAGGCGGGCAGATTACGAGGTCATGAGATCAAGACCATCCTGGCTAACACAGTGAAACCCCGTCTCTACTAAAAATACGAAAAATTAGCTGGGTGTGGTGGCAGGCACCTGTAGTCCTAGCTACTCGGGAGGCTGAGGCAGGAGAATGGCGTGAACCTGGGAGGTGGAGCTTGCAGTGAGTCAAGATTGTGCCACTGCACTCCTGCCTGAATGACAGAGCGAGACTCCGTCTCAAAAATAAAATAAAATAAAATAAAATAAAATAAAATAAAATAACTAAAAAAAAGAAAGATATCCACCCCGTCTCAGAAAAGAAAAAAAAAAACTGCTCTGGTAGCCACATCTAAGATGAAATTACAAGGAGGCTGTAGCCTGGAGATAAAATGACCAATTAGATAACTGCAATAATCCAAGTCGAGCTTCTGGGGGTCTCAACTAGCCCAGAGGCACTAAAATAAAAAAGAAGGGAGCAGGTATGAGTGACTTTACCTGGTTAGATACAACCTCTCCCAGAAAACAACTCTAAGGCCAAGTTTCAAGGCTGACTCCACAGGCTGGTTTCACAAACAGCTCGTGTGATATGATGGATTCTGAGAAGTCTTGCAGAACTTTGAAGGCCTGACCAACTGCAATGCCTGGAACTTCCATATTGCTTTGTTTTGAATTGTGTCTAAAGCTTTGAGTGAAATAAAGCCTTAGCGTCTGTGTTACTCAGAAGGAGAAGCCCATGAGATCCCTACCATTGACTGACATATTCAGCACAGATAATTCTGAGGGATCTTTTGGTCACCAGGCAGGCTGTGAGGGCTACAACAGTCTTGTGGGATCTGTCGAGGGGAAGGCTAGAATGACAGAGGCAGAGCATGCAAGATGATGGACTTGCAAGGGCTGTCCTATGAAGACAGCAGGAGGGACAGAGCTTGCACAGTTCAGCGAGCAGATAGGAAAGGGAATGGAAAGGATGTCCCTAGACCTGGCACAGTACTATACTGGGATATGGGTGCAACCTTGACTATTAAGGAAAGAGCTTCCTATGTTTATTTCCTAGTTTCTTGTTTAGAACTTGGTTTTCTAATACTATTCACTGCTATAGCAAGGGTCACTGGAGTCAAATGCAACCAACTTGAATGAAAGTATGTACATAAGATGACATTCACACTGTGTGTGCAAGTATGTGTGAGTATACACCCCCCCACACACACACACAACACACACACACACATGCACCACACAACTGCTCCAAGAAAAACTGGAGAAGCACGTTGCATCTCTGGGGCCCTAGTCTCCTTCACTGTCCCTGTTCTCTCCTCTGTAAAGAGCTCAGCTCCCTCCACTCTTCTACTCTTTCTCCCTCTCACAATCTATTTATTTAAAAAACTGGATTCTAGTCATTGAAAGAGAGAATTCATCCCAGCGTAATGAAAAATAGAAGGAGATTCAACCCTTGACGTTCTCCATTTGATCTAGAGGCTGTAGCACTGACCAAGAGTGTAAACTTGGGGAGCTGTGTCGTACTGTCTCTGACTCTCAGTTTCCTCATTTAAAAAGTGAATGTAGCAGCATTACCTGCTTTCCAGGGTTGGTATGAAGTTCTAAAGAAACAATATACACGAAAGTGCATGCAAGGCTCTAAATAAGTATGAGGCATTTTTATGACTTTTCCCTAGGATGTTAACACTTTAAAACCTTTATGACTTTGTGGTATGGAAGTTTAGCTTTCAGCCAGAAGGTGAAAAAATACTTGGGGTGAGGGTAGGCGGTCTCCTAGACTCCTGGCAATCACGCATAAGCAAATGCCTCCTTTCTGCTTACATGTAAGATCTCACCACAAACACACACAGGAGGTGTGCACGCACACATGTTTTTAATCCCTAAAGCTACTCTAAACTTTGTGTTCAAGTCTCAGTTGTGCATTTTCATACCATTCTGGCTGAACTCAGAAGTGGAAAATTCCAGGAAAGAAAGTCCTCTCCTCTGCTGCCCAATTTTGGGTTTGATAAGTTGGACAGACCAGGACAAGTGTTTCATTTGTTTTGCACCATCTGGTGGACTGTGCCTGGAGGTACAGGGTCTGCTCTGAAATTGGCAAAGAGCTACAGAACCTTCCAGTCCCTGCCCTGGGGTAGAAAGAGAGAGAATATGGCCTAGGGTGGTTGGCAGGCTAGTCCACATCAATAAGAAAAACAGCCTCCACAGAACACAACAGAATAGACTCCAACTCATTGTTCCTGAAAAATGGGTAAGAATCTACAAGTAACTGAATGGGCCCCACGCTTCCCAGCACTCCAAAATGTTGGCAACTATGTTATAGATGATACTTCTCAGTCTGGTTCTTCTTACCAGAATACGAACATCGTGAGACTAGGACTAACGTTATCAACATCTCTGCACTATCTCCTTCCCCTCCCACTCCCACCTCTACACACACACACACACACACACACACCCCCTCAAACTGGACTGAGAATAGTGCTCCAGTAAATGCTTACAGTGACACTGAACTAAGCAGGCAAGGACCTCTTAAACCTCAAAAGAGAGTGAAATTTTAGACAAGGCTCTACAGCACCCTGAAACTGTGCAATCTTGGAGTACGCACTGGTTCTCCTTGCTCCTTTTCCAACCCCAGTGAAACGAGAGCACTGACAGATGACATGTGCTCTAAGCAAGAAGTGTTCATCAGAATCCAATGGATCCACCAGCCGACACTTACTGAGCTCATTCCCTGTGCTGAGACTTGCTGAAGGCAAATGGGTAGGAGGAGAGAGGGAAACAAGACCATCGTGGTTCATGCCTTCAAAGAGCTCATAGGCCTGATGTCAGATGTACTTGCAGAATGAATAAGCAAGCCAGCAACTGTGAATAACAAATGGGTTACTCCACCATAACCCCATTCCAGTCAGGGAAGACACTGGGGTAATCAAGTAAGACCTCATGGAGGAGATGCTCAGGTCGTATCCCTGATTGAAAAACTCTACCAAGTGTAACACCTTTTGGGGAGGACTGAGACTTCTTAACGAGACTTGCTAATACCACCCAGGACAAATCCTGTGTTCCTCCTGGGCCCTGCACCATCCCCTACATGGGTTCCTTGGCCCGGTGGCCTTACCTTTCACCTCCAGCTTTTCAAACTCGATTCATTTCTTCAACCCTACTTCTTCCCACACCCTAGGAAAGTCTTTCCTAACCCTTCCTGGCTTGTAGATGTCCTCTACTTCTCCAGAAGCCTACAATACCTTAAAATCTATATCACATGACAAAGCATGCAATCACAATCTTATGTTTTCTGATACCTCAGATGTATATGCCATATCTCAACTAGATTGTTAGCTGAGAAAGGTAAGAGTGAGGCTGTCTGTCTCTTTGTGTGGTTCCTGGGCACCTGGAACAGTGCTGCACACCTAGGGTGGACTCAGAGTACTTGTAGATCCCACCTCTCTGTGGCCTCCAACAGAGAACAGCAGCCACCATCCTAGCCAGGGAACAGCTACAGCCAAGCTCCTCGGTGGTAACTCAAAGAGTCAGTCACAAAGCTGGACATAGTAGTTCACGCCTGTAATGCCAGCACTTTGGGAGGCCGAGGCGGGTTGATGACCTGAGTTCAGGAGTTCGAGACCAGCCTGGCCAACATGGTAAAACTCTGTCTTTACTAAAAATACAAAAACTTAGTTGGGCATGGTGGCGGGCACCTGTAATCCCAGCTACTCAGGAGGCTGAGGCAGGAGAATCGCTTGAACCCAGGAGGTGGAAGTTGCAGTGAGCCAAGATCGTGCCACTGTGCTCTAGCCCAGGAAACAATTGAGAAACTCCATCTCCCAAAAAAAAAAAAAAAAAAAGAAGTCGGTCACAGAGAAGGGAAGAGGAAGCCCTATCCCAGCTACGCTGAGGTATGTGTAGACCCTGCCTCCAGGCCATAAGTCTGAAAACCTCCCACTAAGACACCTCCCCTCCTACCCCAAATTGTGTGCTTTTAGGACTTCTTTTCTTCTTCAAGGCAAGTCCTACTACTTACCTTATTTGGTGCTCACCTACACACCAAGAGAGTAAAGAAGAGACATCACAATCGGTTTTGTCTCCGGCCCCTGGCAGGCTTATCCTGATACCCACGGGCTTCAGGTAAACACCCAAAAAAAGCTGTTATAGGACTCCTTCAAGAGTAGTTCTCCCAAAGTATGGTTCACAAAATATTGTTCCTGTTAAAATGTTGAGACACAAAAATGAGTATCAAGTCCCATAAGTTTAGAAACACTGTGTGGAAGAGATTCAGACAGAATCTTGCATTGTCTCATTTTTGTTGCCTTTTCCTCCAGAAAGTTTCAGAGCTTTTCACGGGCATCATGAGTCTCCACAAAGGGGCTGGAATACACCATTCCAAACGCATTTGACCACAGAACGGTTTTTCCAAGGTTGCTTCCTCAAGAACGTTTAGCAAATTCCATTTAGGACTTCACTTTCAATCTTCTTGAAAGTTCCCCCACAAAGTTCTCAGAGCTGATCTCCCCAGGCATTTGGCCTTCTTTTAGAAATTACAATAGAGAGGTAGATACAGATACATAAATGTCTCTGAACACCAAAGGAAGACATTCATGGCAGAAAATTCAGAGAATAAAGAAATCTACAAAGAAGAAAATTTAAAACCATGAGAAAGTGAATAGCATTGCAGTCCTGTAAGTGTTTTCTATTGAAAACCACTTAATCCTGCAGAATTTCTGCTACGTGGAAGGACCAGTGTGGTCTTTTCAGATAAATTCTTGCTTTTTTGTCCCATAGGTCACAGTTGCATCTCCTCCTCCACTTCATCTATTGAACCCCACTGAGCAAAGAACACTTGCTCCCTACGTAACCCCGAGTATGCTCTAGTCCACATCAAAATCAACTCCCTCAGAAATAAAAGCAAATATAAAATATGTAATGGGTGCTGTGAACATGGGAAGATCACCAAAGAGCCAGAGGAGAGTCACAGGCTTGTCATGGGGGTTGTCACATTTTACCAGGCACCTCCAAGGTATCCAAATACAGTCATGCATCACTTAACAACATAGATCTGAGAAATGCAGCATTAGACAATGCTGTGCAAACATCATACAGTGAACTTCCACAAACCTAGATGGTGTACCCTACTACATGCCTAGGCTATATGGTATAGCCTACTGCTCCTAGGTTACAAACCTGTACAGCATGTTGCTATACTGAATACTACAGTCTACTGTAACACAGTGGTAAGTCTTTGTGCATCTAAACATATCTAAACATAGAAAAGATACAGTAAAAACATGGTCTTTTATGGGACCACCATAGTGAATGCAGTCCATTGTTGACTGAAACATTGTTATGTGGCACATAACTAATAATAGAGTTGTTTCACAGAAACTAAGGGATTTCCAGTGCGAGGAGACCAAAGAGAATAGAAAAATGGAATTCTGAATTTTGGTTTCCTTGTTGGCACAGTGAAGAGATTGGATTACACAATATGTAAAGTCATTGCCAAGGTGAATTTTCAATACAATTACCATTGCTAACTTATCAGACCAAAACTATTATCTCAGAAAATGCCCAAGAGGAAGTAGTGCCAATGGCAAAGAGGGCCAAATCTATCATATCTCTCAGGGACGAAATTCCCACTCCTTCCCACCTTCTCATATACTGTCCCCAGATGAAGTCATGTTTTCGAGAAAAGGATTTAGAGGATAAAGAAGTTACCAAAAGACAAGGCTTAAGCAGGCTTTGCCATCTGTGGGCTGCCCCATTTTGCTTGGAAGCAGCTTTTCTTGCACCAGACCCAGGCTCTTCCCTATTCCAGGCTACATCCCAACTCATATTTCCAACTGATTATGCAATAACTTTTAGGCCAGTTAGAAATATTAAGTGGAATAATATATTAATGCTAAAAAAGTAAGAGAGAAGGGGAGAGAAGTACTCGATGAAGTTAGCTATTATTATTTTAAGTTTTCAAGAAATTACAAAATTCCAAGACCCGGGATCAAACAAAATAGAAAAAAACGCAGAAATATTGTTTGGCCTTAGTGGCATGACAAAGAAGGCCATTCTCTTTATTAGGCCAGGTAGGGTCTCCCTGCAAAGATCCATGTGGAATCTCACTCTAGAAGGGCTGAAGGCAGGGGTCAAAGGTGATTCACTAATAGTGTTACTACTCAATTCCTTACACCTAAAATACCCATTTCCAAGACCAGTCCATTTTCTCCGGAAATGTCTAAGTTAGTGTTTTGTTATTTTCATCACTCCAGTCAACATTTGCAAGTTCGACCTCTTTGCTGCAATCCTTGCCCTCCTCATGGGCCTTCCTGTCTTCAAGCCTACTCGATGCCATCAAATTAACTATTTTTTGTTGATCACTTTGATCTTTGATCATCTTACTTTCCCACCTAAAACTCTTCACAGTTGCCCACCGAGCATACAATTAAATCCAGACCCTTCAGCTCAGCACATGCTGCTGCTCTCTGCAATCTAGTGTTCCAGACTCCTCCTTTTCTTTCTCTGCCATGCATTTCTTGGACCCAACCAAAAGCCAGCAGGCAAGGCAGCCCATTGAGGCAGAACATTCTTGCAACCCCCCCCCCATGGCACCGAGTAGGCTGGGAAAGGAGCGGAAATTGTTCTGATGGAGCAAACAGAACAACCGGCACAGCCACTAATACAGCTTTCAAAATGTACATAAGTAGAAAATGGGACCAAAAAGTATCTGAAAAAAAAAATAGGAGATCATATTCATATAGTCTTGGGGTTAGGCCTTTCTAAGCAGGACAAAAAGTGTCAGAGCTTGTCCTGGACCCCAGACAGTGTGTCTCCAGAGCCCATGCTTTATATAGTAATACTTGGATATGTAGACATATACAAATGGAAATAAAGAGCTATTTATGGGTTAGGAAATCAGTAAGTCTATTGTACAAATCCAAAAACTGTTTAATTTCAGTAACCGAGAAAATTTAAGTACATAATGTGACACTATTTTAATCTGTCAAATTGGCAAAATTTTTAAATAGTTTACTGCAACTATTGTTCCAGGTATAATTCAATAAGCAGACATATCTATTAATACCATTTTGGGGGGGTCAACTGGACAACAAATATCAAAACCCTTAAACTTTTTGTACTCACTTTTTTTATCCTAAAGAATAAATTATTAATGTGCACAGAGACTTAGCAACAAAGATGTTTAGGGCAGAAGGGTTAAACAGAACAAAATATTGGATATAAATTAAATAACCCTAAAAAAGGAAAGACTTAAATAAATTATGATATGTCTATATGACAAAATACTATGCCACTATGAAATATGCTATTGTAGAAGATTGTTATGACATGAAAAGATATTCTGATATGCTCCTGAGAGAAAAAGCAAATTTAAAAATTCTGTGAACAGTGTAATACAGCCTATGTTAAAATATGTATTTAAAAAGCCTAAAGGATAATACAAAATGTTATCAGTGGATATCTTTAGGTGACAGGATTCAAGTGGTTTTTATGTATTTACTTGTCGCTTATCTGTACTTTTCAAATTTTCTGCATGAAATACTCGTGTAATAAGAAAAGCATAATAAAAACATTATAAATTAATAGAAAACTGCTTTTTTTAGATGCAGAGTGATTTTGTACATGATCCTGAGCAGTTCTGTGATCCCATCCAGGCTGTGAGCTATACAACTCCAGTCAGCCACATTCTTTAGTAAGACTGAACTTATTTCCAAATCAAACATAAAGTAATAATGATCATAATCTACTGTAATTCAAAGATAATTTTTCCAAGTGCAGAAAAAGGACAAGAAGAGCTATAAGTGAGTTCCTCACATCAAAACCTGGCAGCATGAAGCCAGGGACACTGACCTCTTCATTCAACCTTCTGGGGTGCAGCCTTTAGATCCTGCTGCTTTGTAGCAAAACTTCTAGTGCCTACAAAACCCTTTGTGAAACTAAACCACAGAAAGAAAGAACCCTTGTCTCACAGCTAAAGGCAATCTGCCAATTTATTTTCATCCTTCATCTAATTCTCAGTTGGCCAGCTAAGTGAAAAAGGTAACCAGAGACAGGAGAGAAGGCCAGTGATAAGAATGACAGATAAGGAAATAAAACATTCGTTGGAGTCCATTCTCTGTGTCACCAACCCATTTTATTTGACTCCCAGTGAGAGTGGCTGTTTAAGGAATCTATATTGCATGAAAAAGAATGGACAATTGGACAGAGAATGATACAGAAAGAAGATGCACATATTCTAAAACAAGGAATAGGACATGAGAAGAATGTTTACCTAGAGAAAGGCTGCTCCTTGGTTAGACCTGCATCTTCTAGTCCCTCTAGAAGAGAACATTGTCCTTTTGCTGTTTGGAAATATCTCCCTGGTAAAGCAGAGGCCATGCTGGGTATAGGATGCTTGCAATGCATTCCTAGTGGGACTTTCAGAGGCCAATGCATTTATACTTGAATTCACTCAGCATTTAGTCCAGCATTTCACATGCTATAAGCACTTGGCATATATATATTAAGTTGATTTATCTCCAAAATATAAGAAAAGATCACAAGAGGCCAAGAAAACTGTTTCTTCCTTTTGGTGTTCAAGTGCTGCATGGTCCAGTAGAGGTCAGCCTCTCACAATTGATTTAAGGACAAAAAGTAGCCCCCATCTCCAACTTTATCACCCCGCCCCCGCCGCCCCCCGCCAAAATCCTTAGCTTCTAGCTGATGGTATGGTGGAAAAAATCCTGTAAATAGAAGTCACTGCATGATGACCTGAGGCAAGTTACTTAACCACCCTAAGCTTCGGTTTCCTTATCCGCAAAAAGGTGGGGTAAGAGAAAGCAAGAGTTTTATGAGCAGAGTTGTGTAACAGAATCTAGGGCACGATCTGACATGAAGTACCTGCCAGTATTGAATGTAATTTCCTTGACTTTCCCTCTTCCTTGAAGTCTCTTCATTTCATCATCAGAGATAAGACAATACCCTTACAAGAGGTCCTGATGGGTTTAAGTTCACACTGAGTTATAAATCACCAATATTAGATCCTTTCGTGAAAATTGCTTCTAAAAAGAAGAGGGAACTGGGTGCACCAATACATGAACGACAAAGAAGAGGTGTGATGGAGGGGCTAACATGGGGGTAGAATAAAAACCTAAGTCAACAATATCACCTGGTATCAGTTCTCAGAATATCAAACTTAGGCAAAAATAGATTTAAGTTTTTAAGAGCTAGACATACATACTGAAGTTGAACAATTATACAAAATATTCTTTTTTTTTTTTTATTTGAGACAGGGTCTCGTTTTGTCACTGCAGCTGGAGTGCAGTGGTAGAATCACGGCTCACTCCAGCCTCAACCTCCTGGGCTCAATTGATCCTCCTGCCTCAGCCTCCCTAGTAGCTGGGACTACAAGTGTTCACCACCACACCCAGCTAACTTTATTTTTTATAGAGACAGGGCTTTACCACATTGCCCAGGCTGGTCTCGAACTTCTGGGCTCAAGCAATTGGCCCACTTCGGCCTCCCAAATTGCCAGGATTACAGGTGTGAGACACCACACCCAGCCTATAAAATATTCTTAAAGTCAAAAATCATAAAAGATATCATGGGACAAGCATCAGGAGCCCTGGGTCCTTGCTCCAGACCCCCCTCCATGCCCTACAGGAGCCATGTAGTACACTTGGGTAAGACCATGAACATGAGCATCAGATACTTGAACTCTAATCTCCATTCTGCCCCAGAAGCTGTCTGACCTTAGACAAGGTGCCTAATCCCTGAAGGCCTCAATTTCCCATGTAGTCAAATGGAGTAATAATGACTTGCTAATGAATTACTGAATAGGTAAATAAGATAATACCTGTAGAACATTTAGCACTATGTCTGGCAGTTTAGGTCTTCAAACAATGGGAATCTCTACTCATTATCTGTGTGATTGTAGAAAGGCATTTCCTCTCTTTTGGTATCAGTTTCCTCATCTGCAAAAGGGAGAGCACGTAATTGGAAGATCAACTCTAGGGTCCCTCCATAAAGAAAACTTGTCTGATTCTCATGCAAGGCCCAGCCTCTCTCAAGGCAGCTCTCTCAAGGAGCCCAGCAGCTTGAGCTCAGGGGCATGGTCTGAGCCTGGCAGCTGCTTCCATCACACAAAGCAATAGGACAATGTTGCAAAAGGATCTGCAAGAGAGGCAATTCCATCTAGGCCAACTTGAAGGAAAGACTTTGTCAAGATCATTTTGAAAATGAAACGTGACTTCCTCTTTTGTTTTGTTTTGTTTTCAGGTCAAGAAATGAGAAGGATGCCAAGCTGAGCACAGTCCCTGGAGGCTTCTGCAAGATCACATGTCTCTGCAGAAATGCCATTTTAACTGATGTAAGTGTGAAGGGCTTGGAGCCCCAGGGATTAAATTTCTGCTGAAATACACATGTTTTTTGAGGAAAAAAAAAAAATAGAGAGAGCTCTTGACCCAGGGAAATGCAAAGCTTTTTGGAAAACTGTTCGAAGTCTGATATGGAGGGTATCAGATGCCCGTGGCCTTTCAAAGCTCCCCTCGTGTTGTAGGTTAGCATGAGATCACACCTGGCCCTGGGCTGGGGGGCAGGGAAGAGGGACACCTGTCTTAGCTTGTCTCACATATACACACACACATTCCTAGGCCTGGGAACTTTTTCCCCCCACAAAGACATGTTTTATGACTGTACTAGTATTTTTATGACAAAACAATCCCACATTCGTCTGAGAGGAAGTGTGATTCAAGCAGCCTGGGAGACGTGACACCTGGGCTCTGCAAGGCTGGTTTTATCACAGCTCACCTTATTCTCTCAGCTCCCTTTGCAACGTGGGTCAGAGGGACTGCCCCACCAGCCCTTCCTTTGGTGAAGGGGTCAGTGATCATTTGTGGCAAAGAATATTTGTCTATCCAAAGGTCTGGCTGTGAGTCTTGCATGTCATCTCACTTCTCTGAGCCTCTGTATTCTCAGCTTTTGAGAAAGGTGCAACACATCTTCCTCCCAGCTGGTCGTAAAACTTCAGTGACATAGTATGCGAAGGTTCTTATGAAGTATGAAGAGCTAAATTCATGTGATGTTAATATCTCCGTCGGTGATTATTTATAGTCAAATGCCTGCTGTTTTAAGGTAATGAGTGCATTTGTGTGAGTGCATAAGTGTGTGAGTGTGTGTGCAAGTTTGAAGACACTTTGCACAGAACAAGGATATTAACAAGTGCAACTCAAGTACCACCATCCTCAAAGTACCCATCATCCCTGAGGATCAAAAGAGGTTAAGTGTCTAAACAGATAAATAAGTAACACTAGACAGCAAAGAGAGAAGATGCCCCAGGCAAGCCCAGGGCTGGTGATCATGGATAGTAAGAACTAGAAAGAAAGATGGATGCGTGAATGAGGATGCTTAGGAAGGCTTTGTGGAGGAGGGGAGGATCTTCTGGGTCCTTAAAGTAAGGCAGAAAAGACTTGGTAGGTAGCACACAATTGGTCAGGGACCTGCCGACACCCTGTTCCCCTGAGTGTATTCAGTGGAGCTCAAAGGAGTCTCCTGCGAGTGCCTATATTATAAATCTTTTCACACAGCAGGGGGTGGTGACTCATAAAGTGCTGCAGTCCCAGCATTTTGGGAAGCCAAGGCGGATCACTTGAGGTCAGGAGTTCGAGACCAGCCTGTCCAACATGGTGAAACCCTATCTCTACTAAAAATACAAAAATTAGCCAGATATGGTGGTGCATGCCTGTAGTCCCAGCTACTCAGGAGGCTGATGCAGGAGAATCGCTTGAACCTGGGAGGTGGAGGTTGAGGTGAGCCAAGATCATACCACTACACTCCAGCCTGGACGACAGAGCAAGACCCTGTTTTTTTGTGGTTTTTTTTAAAAAAAAACAACAACAACAACAAAAAAAAAAACCTCACTCAAATAAGACAAGTATTTAGTAAACTTCCCACAACATCTTTTCTAACTGAAATAAGGCTATGTCGTGTTGTTGCTGCACTTTATGGTTTTCAAGACTCACTGGGCATTAGGGATGGTGTGAAAGAGACATGCTCTCATGTTTCCTGCCTGGAGGAGAAGGATCCTCAGACAGCCTCAGCAGGTGGTAGCAGCAGGAACTGCTGAAGGCCAGAGTGAGAGCCCAGAGGGAGGAGAAAGACAAGAACTGGTTGGAAATCTGTGCAAGAAGCAGATAAACCTCCAGATCTTCACCATCAGCCTGCACAGCCCAAATGTTGCCATCTCTTAGCCTGGCAGAAAATGGGAGATTTAGTCTCTGAACAAGTTAGACAAGGAAGCTCTGGAAACAGGAATAGTAGGCACAGCTATGAGCAGGAGAGAGCTACTGCACTGAACACAGGGGCACTAGGTAAGTCCTTATAATGAGTGGTGGGCTTCACACTTCTTCCTCGCATTAGAGAACTCTTAGGAAAGTGGCAGCCAGGTTTGCAGCTCTCAGCTTGGAAACGAAAGAGCTCCTCTCTCAGATAGGCCCAAGTAGGGGGAATAAAACACCTATAGATGTTGAAGTTTCATCTCCAACAAATGATCCCGATTCCTACCCGAGCATCCTATAGTGGCACCCAGTAATCAAGGAACCCCTCCTCAACACAGCTATTCCGTTCAACCTGTGAGTACTTCAACCTTTAAAAGGATGACTTGTGGGTATCCAGGACTTGAGGAAAGTCTTAGAGAAATGTAGAAGAAAAAGAAAATTTTAAACATATTTAATATAAGAGATATAACAAAGAATGGAACAAGATTGAGAGCTATGAAACAAGAATAGGGTGCTATTTGGCCAAGCATGGTGGCTCACTCCTGTAATCCCAGCACTTTGGGAGGCCGAGGCAGGTGGATCACCTGAGGTCAGGAGTTCAAGACCAGCCTGGCCAACATGGTGAAACCCCATTTTTACTGAAAATACAAAAAAGTAGCCAGGCGTAGTGATGGACACCTGTAATCCCAGCTGCTCGGGAGGCTCAGGCAGAAGAATCACTTGAACCCAGGAAGCAGAGGTTGCAGTGAGCTGAGATCGCACCATTGCACCCCAGCCTGGGCAATAAGAGCAAAACTCCATCTCAAAAAAAAAAAAAAAAAAAAAAAAAAGGTGCTATTTAAGAAAAAAAAAAAAAATATTTTGAAAGACAACAACAAAAAAATAAAATAAAATAAAATAAAAAGTTCATGAAAAAAAAAAAAAGAAAGAAGAGTTAGAAAGAAGTCTTGAAAAATTAAAAATATGCTAGCAGAATATTTTTGTAAATTGAAAGGAGGCTGGGTGTGGTGCCTCATGCCTGTAATCCCAACACTTTGGGAGGCCAAGGTGAGTAGATTGCTTGAGCTCAGGAGTTCAAGACCAGCTTGGGCAACATAGTGAAACTCCGTCTCTACAAAGTAAAAAAATAAATAAAATCGAAAGGATTAGAATAGAAAGCTTTTTAAAAAATCTCACCATAATATATAACAAGAAGAAAAGGAGATAAGAAATCAAAGGCAAAAATATAAGAAAATTATACAATTAATCCAAGAGGTAAAAGAGATAGGTAGTAGGACTCCTGAAAAAGAGAAACAAAGAGGCCAGTCACGGTGGCTCACGCCTATAATCCCAGCACTTTGGGAGGCTGAGGCGGGCAGATCACAAGGTCAGGAGTTTGAGACCAGCCTGGCCAACATGGTGAAACCCCGTCTCTACTAAAAATACAAAAATTAGCCTGTGTGGTGGTGCATGCCTGTAATCCCAGCTACTTGGAAGGCTGAGGCAGGAGAATCACTTGAACCCAGGAGGCGGAGGCTGCAGTGAGTCGAGATCACGTCACTACACTCCAGCCTGGACAAAACAGAGTGAGACTCCATCTCAAAAAAAAAGAAAAAAAAAAAGAAACAAAGAAAGGGGGAGGGGTAAAATAACCAAAGTAGAAATGCAAAAAAATTTTCTAAAACTGAATAGAGTTTTCAGATCTAAAAGACCCACCAAATGCCCAGCATAACAATTGAAAGAAAAATCCACTGCAAGGCACTTCATGTGAAATTTCATAATACCAATGCTACAGAGATTTTTGAAACTTCTAGAAACACCAGGAATTGGAAGGAGATTGTGCCAGTTACTAAGCTATTGTCCCTCAGCCCTGTCCCACCCACAGCAGGGACTCTCCCAGCTGCATTTCTCCCTTGCACGATGTCTTTCTGGTACAGTCATTAACAGGTGGTATAGACGGAGACTGGCAACCTGGATGGAGAATAAGGACAGGCTCTTTTCTGTTTTCTTCTATCCCTATCAGCATCACCTCTGTCACAGCCGCTCCCCTGGCTGTGGCACTTCATCAATCTCCAACTTTTGGGTATTTTATTTTTCTGGAATTCCAAGCCCGACCTCATGCTACCCCTCAGGGGTCTCAGTGCTGGTTGGCCTCAACTCCTCCTCAAAGTTCTGTATCTCAGCTTCAAGAGGCTCCTTCTTCAAACTCCTGGGTTCTGATTTTCCCAAGCCTTCCTTTTGTTGCCATAGGCGTGCCAGCGGCTTCCTGTAGTTACTAGCTTTGTGTTATCTCAGTATCCCGTCTTCATTTCCTCAGTTCTTTAACACCCATTTAACCTTCCTTATATTAAATTAATCTTCTGAAAATAAGTGACGTGGTTTCTGTTTTACGACTGAACTCTGGCTGATAGAGTACTTGGTACCAGAAGCGATCCCAGGGGACAAGTCTTCTGAGAATTCTGGGATTTGTTTGGTACAATCCTGAGTCTATACTCAAACTGCCAATCAAAGAAAATGCTTAAATACATTTTCAGTGAAAAAGAGTTTCCAAAGTGTTTTCTCTCATGCACACAGAGCCACTGCATGATTTACTCTACCAAGACAAGGAGAAAACCATGAAGAAAGGAGACATTGAATCCAAGAAGATGCTTTAATAAGGTCAAGGAATAAAGGAAAGCTAGGATGAGGGCAGAGAGAAGTTTGGGGCGGACAGTTGAGCCCCAGGACTAGAGTAGCCAGTCCAGACTGGAGCAGGTGGGAAGAGGCTTCGGAAAGAGAATATCTAATTTAAAACTGGGAGAGTGATAGAGGCTATGATAAACATATTGAGAGGAGTTTAGTGATTCTATTGGGAAGATTGACACTGATGTAGTGAAGGGTACCTGGAAAGCTAATTTTAAAAATTATTTATTTCAAAGAAAACACATATTTACAGTATACTACACCATTCAACTGTGAACAATATTTATAGAATCATAAGAATGCCAACACTAATATTAGTTGAATAAAAGTATCTAACCAATCCACAATAAATGAAGGATGCATAGAAGGCTGAATAATGTCTCCCAAAGATATCAGGTCCTAAACACCGTAGCCTGTAAATGTTACCTTATTTGAAAAAAATAAAAAGGCCAGGCTCTGTGGCTCACGCCTGTAATCCCAGCACTTTGGGAGGCCGAGGCAGTTGGGTTGCCTGAGGTCAGGAGTTCAAGATCAGCCTGGCCAACATGGCAAAACCCCATCTCTACTAAAAATAAAATTAAAAAATAGCCAGGCATGGAGACGGGCACCTGTAATCCCAGCTACTCGGGAAGCTGAGGCAGGAGAATTGCTTGAACCTGGGAAGTGGAGGCTGCATTAAGCTGAGATCACACCACTGTACTCCAGCCTGGGCAACAGAACAAGACTCCATTAAAAAAAAAAAAAAAAAAAAAGGAAAAAAAGGGGGGTGGGGATGACATCTTTGCAGATGTGATTAAGGATTTTGAGATGAGGTTATCCTGTATTATTAAATAAGGCTTAAATGCAATTGAATGAATTCTTAAAAGGGAGGGAGAGAGAGATTAGACAGACACACAAAAGAGGCATAGCAGTGTGAATACAGGGTCAGTGAGCAAAGTGATGTGGCCACGAGCCAAGGAATGCTGGCAGCCCCCAGTAATTGGCAGAGGCAAAGAAGTGTTCTGCCCTACAGCCTCCAGAGGGAGTGCAGCCCTGTCAACACCTTGATTTTGGCCCAGTGATACTGATTTTGGACTTCTGGCCTCCAGAACTATGTAAGTATAAATTTCTGTTGTTCAAGCCACCAAGTTTGTGATCATGTGTTACAGCAGCCACAGGAAACTAATACAGGGGTATATGGGGAAGGAGATGAAATAGGGATGAATTCACATCTTCCCTGCAGGAAGTCAATAGATTTTGTCTGCATCTATTGCAAGAGCTAACCATCATTTTAAAGAAAAGAGTTACTAGAACTGATGTGGGGACTAGAAATCAGGAGCAGAGAGGACTGTTGTTTGTTGGAAGTCTAATAAGTACCACCTAACTTTGTGAACTATGGGAAAAAGTTAGAAAAAATAAGTTCTGGAGTTCTATTACACAGTAGGATGGCTGTAGCAAATAACAAAATGATATATATTTTAAGATAGCTAGAAGAGAAGATGTTGAATGTTATCACTACAAAGAAACGACAAATGCTTAACGTGATGGCCATAGTGATGACTCTGATCTGATCATTATACAACGTATACATGCGTTGAAATATCACATTGTACTCCATAAATATTCACCATTATTATATGTCTATTGTAAATTTATAAGTTAATTAAAAATAAAATAAAAATTTAGAAAACCTGAGAAGAATAAACAATCAATTCCTACCCCTTTTCAAAGAGCATTTTGCAAACTCTTCTTTCTGGACTTAGTTAAGAGAAAGGGGATAAGGAGAATAAAAATAAGGGGGTGGAAGAAACAGAAAGGCCTTATGGCCCCTTCTATGCTCAAGGCTGTAGAAGGCACTGTAAAAGCATGATGGCCTCTGCTCCTTGCAATAACCCTGCAGGAGAGGTATGAATTTTAGAGTTTGAGCCATTGAGTCTCAGGGAGACAAAGTAACTTTCCCCAAGGTCATACTGCCTAGTCGATCTCCAAAGCCTGCACTCCAGTCTCTACTGTCTACACTATGTGGATTATAAGAGGTAGACACACAGTGATCTCATCACACTAAGGAACTTAAAGGAGAAAGAGACCCTGTCTGTCTGAGGAAAAATTTTTAAAAACTTCATGAGAGTGTGGCTCTTGACTTTCATAAACAGTAAGAAGACATTAGTTTCTTTGAGATTTTACTACTTGGTTTCATAGGAGCTGATATGGTTTTGCTGTCCCAAATCTCATCTTGAATTGTAGTTCCCATAATTCCCACATGTTGTGGGAGGGACCCAGTGGGAGATAATTGAATCATGGGGGCAGTTTCCCTCATACTGTTCTCATGGTAATGAATAAGTCTCACAAGATCTGATGGTTTTATAAGGAGAAACCCCTTTGACTTGGCTCTCATCCTCTTTTGTCTGCCACCATGTAAGATGTGCCTTTCATCTTCCACATTCTACCATGATTGTGAGGTCTCCCAAGCCACATGGAACTGTGAATCCATTAAACCACTTTTTCTTTATAAGTTACCCAGTTTGGGGTATGTCTTTGTCAGCAGTGCGAAAATGGACTAATACAGTAGCCTCTCAAATGCATAGGTTAAAGACCAACCTGCCAGGTGAATATCATTTTTATAATCTGCATTTTATAAAGGAAGAAGCTCAGGCTTTGGGCAGTCAAGTTATTTATCCAAGTAGTAAGAGCAGTACTAGAACTCGGGTCTTTATCCAGCACATCCTCTGTTCCTTGTATCTCCCTAACTCCCTAATAACATTTACTAAATTGGACTGCACTGAGGAGAAACTTGCAGTCAACAGTGGCTCCATGATTAGGAGGGAAGGAGCCCAGGACAGTGCTGACTGCAGAAGGAAATGAACTTGAAAGTAAAATTGGGTCTCAGAGAATTCAGAGTCAAAGGATGCAAGTTAGCTGTATTGCCACTGCTTCTCACTTAACCCAAGCTCATATGAATCTGGAGCTACAAACTGACAAAAAAGAAAAAGCAAGGAAAGAAAGAAAAGAAACACATTTCAAGCAAAGTCCAGCTGGCAGCAGGACAGTCTGGCTATATGCATTGAACCAAAGCCAAAAAAGAACAGAAAAAGTCTCCATCAGACAATCCACCCATTTAAACCCAATCTGCCAAACCAGGGCTCCTTCTTTCCAGTTCCAATTAACAGCCATCCTCCCAGCGCCCAGCGTGCTGAGTCACCCTCCAGTGCCACAGCTGATGGCTCATACAGCTTTGTACTCATCTAATCCTCTGATAGCCTGGGGCTGTATTAGTGTCACAGTAGCAAATTCGCTTCCAAATTGGAACTTTATTATTTTACTGTACAAAAGTCAGCAGGGTTCTTGAAGGAACTGCAAACCATCTGTTAACCCTTTCCAATCTTACCTCCCATAACTGCCATCAGAAAATAGGACTTCACCTTATGGAAGTGGCCATAGATCAGTCTTCCTGGGGCCTCTGGTGCCAGCCTGAGTACATGGACAGCTGGCCTGCTGGTATGATATGAGGTGCAGCCAAGTCTCTCTGAAAACACAAGCTTGATGTCTAAAATCCAAGCTCTGCCACATAATAGCTGAGTTATCTTGGAAAATTTCCTTCATCTGTCTGAGTCACCTGTAAAATGGTCAAATTCTGGCTGGGCGCAGTGGCTCACGCCTGCAATCCCAGCACTTTGGGAGGCTGATGGGTGGATCATGAGGTCAGGAGATGGAGACCACCCTGGCTGACAAGGTGAAACCCCGTCTCTATTAAAAATACAAAAAATTAGCCAGGCGTGGTGGCACATGCCTGTAGTTCCAGTTACTTGGGAGGCCGAGGCAGGAAAATCGCTTGAACCCAGGAGGCGGAGGTTGCAGTGAGGCGAGATTGTGCAACTGTACTCCAGCCTGGGCAACAGAGCTAGACTCCATCTCAAAAAAAATTTAAAAAGGTCAAATCCTGCATATCAAATGCCTGAGAGCTGCTACCTCAGGAGATCATGCAGCTGCGCATACATAGCATTTCTTGCCACATAGAAGGCACTCACTGCATCCCTATTTCTTTCCTTCCTTGGTTTACTTCAGCCTTGCCATCTCCTTTTGTTTCTTGCAGATATTATTCCCAGAAAGGAAGAAGATAAACATGTTAACTCCTGGGTATAAATGAATCTTCAGTTCTGCTTCCCTTTTCCATCAGAATAGGATACATCTTGAGGGGCTTGGATGAACTCAAAAATACATGCCAAATTAAATGCATCTAATTTTAGTGGTGCTCAGTTATTGGAATCTGTGGAGGAAAGATGCAGAAAAACATAGAAAAACTCCAAGAACTGGAGAGAGGATCAATCTAAGCTTCATCATCTTCATCATTTTGTCTGGATACAGTTAGTTGCAAAAAACCTACAGTAGGTAAAATCAGTTAATTCAGTGGAAAAGAGTGTTGACTGTTTTATCTTGTAAATGAGTAGTTCGAGCAGTACAAATGTAGCCTGAATGTTGTATGGAGCAACTAAGGGAACCAAATTCTCCTGGCAACTTCATCCAAACGTGAGTTTGCCAGGTGCAACATGAAAAAACAAAACAGCCAGCAACTGTGTGGGTATGGGGAAGAGGTGAGAGAGAAAGGAGTCTTTCCCATTCCGTACTTAACCTGGAAAATGTCTTCTTGCTCCCCAAAGTAAGAACAATACAATTATCCTGCTAAGATGCCACAGAATGCAAAGCAATAAAGAGAGAAGTCTCTCCTGAGTCATAAGCAGCTACAGTAGGCATTCGACAGTGGCTAGAGAAGAAACGAATGTCCCTGAGCCTACATTGCACAGAGTGGTTGCCTTACAGCAACTGCATTGTCCAAACGTATCCACTGTGAGCATGATTGCTATAAGGAGCTAACAGTACCGAGATCACACTGAGAGTAAATGCAAGGCTGTCTTATTTAATCCTCATTACCATCCTATACATTTGGTAATATTCTTATGTCCATTTCAGAAATGAACAGATTGAGGTTAAGAAACATGTCTAAGGTCATGGAGTTTGTACATGACAGAGACCAAAATGCAAACCTAGATTGCCTGATTTCAAAGCGGCAATTTAAATAATATCTGTACTTTAAGTCTGAAATTTGATCAATTGCATATCAAGAGGTGATTTAAATCAAAATCCAAATTTACAACAACACATATATCCCCCCCAGGTGGACCTGCATAGGACCCAGAATATCATGGGGTCTAGAAAAGAGAAGGCAAATGTTGTAGAACCAAAGAAGAAGAGGAGGATACATACAGGACCAGGACAGACATATTTTCTTTGCCTCCCTTGAGGAGGAGTTTCTTCATTCTCATGCAGGAGATTGGTGTTAATAATAGAACAAAATTATATTATTTATAGTTATATCCGTATCACTTTAT
The DNA here is from genome assembly GCF_028885625.2 of Pongo pygmaeus. Classification (NCBI taxonomy): domain Eukaryota; kingdom Metazoa; phylum Chordata; class Mammalia; order Primates; family Hominidae; genus Pongo; species Pongo pygmaeus. Next base: position 24,028,608 of record NC_072380.2, on the reverse strand, counting down.
GCTGAGTTAACTATATATTTAATGTAGGTTCAGTCAGTCTCAATAAATCCTTTTATGATGTTTTCATAAAGCCATAAGTAAAAAAAAAAAAAGCATCCGAGTATCATTAAGGGTATTATTATCAAACAATATTAGATACTGGTAAGGAAGCTTCGTACCTAATTGCAAATTGCTGTCAAAATTCCACTGTACTGAGACTGCAGGCCAGGCGGATGTCTTCCCTTTCCCTATTAGATGGTAGCTCATCACAGAAATATATCCAATGAATAACCCATGCTTTTGGCTTTCAAGACACATTATTTCTCTACCCAAAAAAAAACACCAGGCTTTGCTTCCCAACTCTCTCCCTTTGGTGATGTTCCCAATCAGTTGCAGTTGAAGCAGGTGAGGAAACATAGGACACGATGAAGCAGTATCCTTTAGAATGGGGTATTGGTGAACAGGTGCTACAAAATATGTCTAGGAAACATGCATATTTCTTCCCAGCTTGAATATCCGTCAGGAAGTTGTTCTTCCTGCCAAAGACATTGAATTAAAAGGATGGGAGAAGAACACAAATACATACACGAATGTGAAGCACAGATACTCCACACAGACCATGCAACACTCATTGCAGAGTGTGTCAAAGAAAAATGTGAAGGAATAATTCCCACAGTAATAAACAAGTAACCTCAGGTGGATGGAGAGTGTTCTTGAAGGAGTCCATTACAAAGACTTGGCAGTAGATGTGAAATTCGATTAATTGTACATATTGGCTATTGATCATTTCCCTTGCATTAATGAGAATTATCAAAATCTTGATAATTCGAAAGAAGAGAAATTAGATAAAACTGAAACAGAAACTATTTCCTTAGCCATTTACAGTTAAAAGTTTCCTAATTGAAAAGAAACAGAACCCCAGTCTGTTCATTGTTAATATATATTTTTATGCTTATGTTAACTGTATACCAAAATATTTATAGTTCTAATTTCATAGTGTGTCTTGAGTCATCTAACTTAATCACACTGCTTCCTTTAAAATTTCCCAAGTATAAAAACTAGATATAGCTGTAGATGCAGATATCAGTTGCCCTGCAGACAAAATTCTAGAGCCTGGGGCAATAAAAACTAGAAAGCAGAGTACCTTCTGCAATGTTGGCTTATTGGGGGCGGGATGCGCTCTAGGTTTCACAGGTACAGATACCATTAAGTTCCCATCACCCAACAGAGGGCTAAGGGAGAGGAATACAAGTCTGTAATACTACAAACCACTCTCATAGATCTCACACCAATCCTTCCTCTACCCCTTATGATCCACCACAAAACACACATACATTCTCAAAAATAAAAATAAAAAATTACACACACACACACACACACACACACATCAGTCCTATAGGATTAGTATCTCACCCTTAAGATCTCATTAACCTTAGTTACTTTCCTTAAAGACCTGGTCTCCAAATACAGTTACATTGGAGGTTAGTGCATATGAATTTGGGAAGGAAGAACACAATTCAGTTCATAACAATAGAACAATGTTCAGAAAGCAGGATACAAATTATGTTTGCTCTGTGACTACAGTTACTTGAAACATATGCATAGGAAAAAGGAGTAAGGAAAGAAATGCATAAAAAGGGAAAAATTAATTATGAGATAAATTGGCTTATTCTTTTTCTCTGTTTTCTGACATATTGTAATTAAAATATCATTTATGACTTTAAAGTATTTTTGAATGATTTACATTCTAAGATATACCGTGCACCATGGTAGTTGGTGATAGATTGTATAGCTTTGCCCTTAAGGACTGTCATTCAGTTTAACAAATGTAGCTGTAACACACATCCACATGGCCCAAGGGAGGGTACTTGAGCCTGTACTGACCTGAACAGAGAGGAACAGTTCTCTTCCTTTCGTCTTGATCAGTAATAGCTCAGCCATTTACCTTGTTCCTGAATTAAGTCCATCCCATGAGAAAAATGGAGAAAATAGCAGAATAAATGGAGAGTTTTAAACCACCAAACACTCTGCTAATTGGAAACAATACCAAGAGAAACATAGCTTTCCTACTATTCTGCCAGTCTCATATATAGACTAAGTATTACAGGTATAAAGAATTATAAGATTTTTCAGGCACTCCTGTGTAATTACAAAAACTTGTTACCATAAGCCCAAGAAATAAAACAGATTCTGAAGAATTCATTAAATGCAAAGCATCATGCAAAACTCATCTTCCTTCTGTTCCCACTGCCCACCCCCCACCCGCAACAACCCCCTAGAACAAACCTAAACAAAAGGCTTGAAAACCAAGTGTAGTTTTAGAGCCAAGGTTGATTTGCATGTGAGAAGGACACATATGCAAAATCTAGCTCATACTGTGAGTCCATTCAAATCAAATACTCAAAGTATACGTCTTTAACGTTTGAAATCTGGAGAAAAACGCAAATTCAGAGACTCATGGACAAGATCTGACTACCTAGAGCAGAAGCTGCTGGAGCCATAAACTAGTAGGAACATGTAAATGGTCATTTTGGTGATTTTCTCCAGGCTGAGTGTGCAATAGCCAGAGTGAGAAACTGTTGAGAGCACAGTCTTAGAGGGACCCCCACAGTTTTATGGGTTTTACCTTGATGAACTACACCAGGTTCTCACTACGAAAAGCCAAGTCAATCCCTGACTACCTTAGGCAAGGGGGGAGAAGAAGTAACCATTAAATAATATACCCAGAGCATTCTTTATTTCAAAAGGCTGTTCTTCCAGGGAAAATATGTTTTCAGAGCTGTATTCCACCTGGGGGCTTTAGCCCAATCTAACTTTAATGTGTCAAATAAAGAGTGAGAAAATAAAATCTAAGAAACCCTCATGAACGTCACAGGCCCACTAAAAGACTGAGCACTAATCATAAGATTATACAATGCTTCTCCCCCTTCAGACCTTACCATTATGCCAACAGGATTCCATTATAATAACAGTGACTATAGCTAAAAGAACTGCAAGATGGAGACTATCTAAGGAGGAGCTCCCAGGGAAGCCTAGTGACAACAGAGGAAACAAGGACAACAGAGAAACATAAAGCTCTAGAACCTACAGCTGCAACAAACATTAAATACAGCCCAATTCCTAGACAGATTAACATAGAACCTCACAGTAAAGCCTATTAATTCCCATTTTAAAAAGGAATTTTAAAGAACACATAATAATTGTACATATTTATATGAGTACAGTGATGTTTTGATAAAAGACATATTTACCTCAGTTCTTATTACCCAACATATCATGTGCAGTTTCCACAAAAAGTTAGTAAAAAAACAATGTCTGAAAAGAGGAAAAGAAGTCATTATTCGAAAAAGATACTTGCACTCGCTTGTTTATAGCAGCATAATTCACAATAGCAAAATTGTGGTACCAACCCAAATGCCCTTCAATCATTAAGTGGATAAAGAAACTCTGGTATACATATATATGATGGAATACTGCTCAGCCTTAAAAAGGAATGAATTAACAGCATGTGTAATGACCTGGATGAGATTAGAGACTATTATTCTAAGTGAAGTAACTCAGGAATGCAAAACCAAACATAGTACATTCTCACTGATATGTGGGAGCTAAGCTATGAGGATGCAAAGCCATAAGAATGCTACAATGGACCTTGGGGACTTGGGGGGAAGAGTGGGAGGGGAGTGAGGGATAAAAGACAACAAATATGGTGCAGTGTATACTTCTTAGGTGATGGGTGCACCAGGTTCTCACAAATCCCCACTAAAGAAATTACTCATGTAACCAAATATCACTTGTACCACAGTAACTTATGGAAAAATAATTTTTTTAAAAAAAGTAAGCATCAGAATCAGACTCAGATATGGCAAGGATTTTGGAATTTAAAATAACTATGACTATATGTTAAAGGCTTAATGAAAAGTTTTTTTTAAAAAAAAAAAGAAAGAAAGAAAAGAAGCAAGTACAGATGAATAATGTAAACACAAAGATGAAAACTCCAGGAAAGAGAAATCCAATGTGATTAACCAAAAATATTGTAAGAAAAATAAAGAATGCCTTTGATGGGTTCATCAGTAGATTGGATATGACCAAGGAAAGAATTACTGAACTTGAAGATAGTTCAAATAGAAATTTTCCAAACGTTCTCTTTTCCAAGAGAAAAAGAAAGAATTTAAAATGTAAGAAAAGAACATCCCAGAATTGTGGGACAATTTCAAAAGGTGAAATATTCAGATAATTGGAATATCAGAAGGAGAAGATACAGAGAATGAAGCAGAAGAAATATTTGAAGGAGTCATGGCTCAGAATTTTTTAAATAATAATAAATAGACATCAAACCACAGATCCAGGAAGCCAAGAGAACACTAAGCAGGATAAAGAACAAAAATATGTAAACCTAGGCACAATATATTAAACTGCAAAAAAAAAAAAGACAAAGACAAAATCTTTAGAGAAGGTAGTGGGGAGTGGAGAAGAAGGACAGGGAAAGACCTTACCTATAGAGAAAGAAAGATAAAAATTACAGTGGACTTCTTGTCGGAAACTATGCAAGCAAGAAGAGAGTGGGATGAAATATTTAAATGTCAAAAAAGAAAAAAAAAAGCCACCAACCTAGCATTCTATGTCCAGCAAAATTATCTTTCAAAAGTGGAAGAGAAATAAAGACTTTCTCAAACAAACAAAAACGAAGAAAATTTTCTATCAGAATTGCTCTGTAAGAAATGTTAAAAATTCTTCAGGGAGAAGAAAAATAGTATAGGCAAGAATCTCAGATCTATATAACAAGTAGTATGGGAAAAGAAATAAATGACAAGTTCCATCTTCAACAGGATAATCTTTCAGCACCACAAAACCCATATCTCTATACCATAATTCAGCCATAATTGACATTAAATTTAGAGGGAATGTCGCCTATGAGTATTTTAAAGTGAAGCCTTTATTTTAGGTGGTCCTGATGAAGGTTTCTCCCTCCTTTCTTGAGGAAATTACACTGGAAATAGTATAATATAATCTATGTCCAAAGGGAAGCTATAGACAGAAAGAATTATATCTGCCAGAGAAAGAAAAATCTATAAACAAGAGATCCTGGATCTTATTAAACTGAAAGGTAACTATTGAATAAACTGATCACTTGTAGTGTCACTTAACAACTACACACACAGAAATAAAAGCAGAAAATAGGAATAAAAGTGGAAAAGTGAGGAAAGACTAGAGACATTCATTTGTCCAAGGTCACACAGCTGACAAGTGGCAAACTGAAATTTAAATCCAGATCTTACTCCACATTGCGATGAATTACAAATAAATCATGAGATTCAGAGTTTCCCAAGCACACAATAAGGGGACATTCTGTAATGTACAAAAACTGACACCAGAATGGTACTTTTGTGACTTTAAGAAATTTCTTTTGCCTAATTCATACCCAAAAGAAGCTTAAAAAGAAAAAGAAAAAAAATAAAATAAAATGAAAAACAGGACAATCTACAACAGTTGTGTCAAGCTGCTGGTCATTGAATTACAGTGGGAAGTCCACTTGCCAAGGCTCTTCTAGGAAAGAAGGCAAAGTGGGACTGTTTTCATGGAGTCAGTTTCCTTATTCCCTAGAATGGCTTATTTTAGCAGTAAAGACCTCAGAAAACAGACCTCTAGCTACCATCCCCTGGGGCATCCTTCTGCTGATTAATCACAGCAGCTGGATCACACCAGCTGGAAAACATCCCTCCCTCCTCTGAACTGGCCTAGCACTTAATGTCTATACCATTCATCTGATATTTAATGTATGCTGGATTGGTGATGATATTTATAAGGGCATTATGCTTGTTTTCCTGTAAAATCCTAAGCTATTTGAGAATAAGCACCTATCCATTATCTTCCAAAGCACCCAATGGTAAGCAGGATGCCCTGTAGATGCCCCAGCAACATTGGTTGAGAAATTGTCTAGTGATGAAAGGAAAGTTGTCCAAGTATTCAGGAGTGATGTTGGTGGAATCTTAATGAGCTGTAATGAGAAGGTGATGCCCAGATTACAAAAAGCAGAAATACAGTATGTTTGTTAAGAGGGTATCCATTCCTCTATTTGACAAAAATTTCTGTACCTGTGCAGCACTGAGCAAATGAAGGATTCATGTTGAAAGAATGTGGCTATTAAAAGCAGAGTAGAATTAATCACCTTTCCTAGTGGGTTCCATGTTTTGTTCATATTAATACAGCATTATCATACTGCTCTAGCTGGTTGTATATGTGTCTCTCTACCTAGACTAGGAACTTGCTGACTGGAGAAACTATTCGTCTCTTCAGTGTATACATGGTTTATAACTTATATACTTTATATCTAAAATATATAATTTACATTTACATTTTGTTCATTTTATTTTACAATTAGTGAGCACTATCTCCCATCTGATAGAAGCCAGGCCTTAAGTGCCCTCTAAAATTACCGATAATTTAGCAAGAGTGCAAACAATGCCTGTCCAAAAAACGTTGATTACAACGTTAGTGCCCATATTTTATCTAGCAAATTTTCTCTGATTTTGGCCCTGATTTGCTAACTCATTAGGTATCTAATCCCTGGCCATGCCATCATTATTACCACCCCAAGAGGCTTTGGTGTTTAGCAGTCTTTTTCCAATGTCCTGATTCTTCAACTCATCAAATGGCTTTTGGTTCTCTCTCTCATATTCGAGCATTAAATGTGCCCATGAGCCCTGTCTTCTTGGAATGGCCTGATAGGATAAGTGTTTACTCCCTTTCAGACACCATGAATATCCTAGTGCCACAAAGATGAACAGTCTTTGCTATCAGATAATTCAGTCAGTGCTGTCAAATTTAACTCCCCGCAAGGATAGAAATGCCCTATATGTGTGCTATCCCAGCTATCCCATCTGGTAGCCACTAGCCATATGTGGCTATTGAATCCCTGAAATGGCTAGTGCAACTAATTACGTGAACTTTTCATTTCATCCCACTTTAATTCACTTAAATTTACATAGCCACAGGTGGCCAGTGGCATCGGTATTGGACATGCATGAGAGAGACAAACATATTATGACTACAAAAAAGACAACTTGGCAGGTGCTCTCTTAGTAGCATGAACAAAATACTATGTGATCACAGAGTAAAGAACAATTAATTTGGCTCCAAAGGCTGAGGAAATTTAGCAAAATGGATGGCATCGAAATTGCAATTTAAGGGACAAATTAGATTTCATTAAGCACAGAAAACAACGTGAATAAATGCTATGAAAGAAAGATATGTTATTGAAACCTAAGGGATTTAGGAGTACAGAGACTAAAGATGAAACTAGAAAGATTGGTCAGGGCCAATGATTTCTAGAGATGTGCAATAAAATATAGTAGACACAAGCCACATTTGGCTATTTAAGTTCAAATTACATTAAATTAAAATATTCATCAGTTGCAGTAGCTGCATTTCTTGGATCCACAGCCACATGTCACTTGTGGCTACCATATTGGACAGCACAGATATGGGATATGTCCATCATTGCAGTAAGTTCTAATGAACTGGACTGCTGTAAAGTTTTAAGTTTGTTTATATTTTGGGTTTTGTTTTTAATTCATCTTAAATCCTCTAATGGACGAAGAGGGAAGAGATGAAGAAGTATAAAGCAGTGGAAACTGTCAATAGGCCAGTTACAATTTGGTGGCAGGAGAATGAGTCAGAAGCGCACTGCCTATTTCCAAAGAAAACCATTTCTTGCCAGACAATATCATTGCCACTGAAGACCCAATACTGTTCCTTACCAAACTCTGGGTCAGCTCAGATTCTTCACCATTTGACAAGAAAATTCTAGGCAAAGAAATGGACATGGGGTGGGGGATGAAAACAAGGAACTATAATGGAAGAACAGTGGTAAAGAAATAAATATTTACTTTTTTCCATATGATTTAAAAAAAAACAAGAATAGAAACATTACATTCAGGGTGAAAAAACGCAATCTCTTAATATACATTTTTTCTTTTCCTTTTCCTCTTTCACCTTTAAAAGGCCTTCTATTGATTGATGACTATTAGGTGTTGCCAGCTCTCCATGAGACTGGTACCTAGGCCAGCAATCCTCTGCTATGTAGAGTCAACTTAGAATCTCACACACACACACACACACAAAATATGTTCAAGCTATCTGTAGCCTCTGTTCCTCAGTAGGGCCACTGTTCCCAAGTTCCTCTCTGCCTGTCTACTCAGAAGGTAGGCCTGACATTGTGGAACCTTCATGTCCCCTTTATCCCTTTCCCTTAAAAATCAAAAACAGGTCCTAAATGATTACCTTTTTCTTTCTTTGCTCTGAACCTTGTTCAGTCCCCCCTTATCCAGCAGCTCTCAAAGAATCAGCAGTTCTTTTAGAGTCCATGATGCCAAGATTATTTTTGTCATATTACTAAGACATTGATACTCTTTGGATCTGTGTCCCCATTTAAATCTCACGTCGAATTGTAATTCCTAATGTTGGATGTGGGGCCTGATGGGAGGTGGTTGGATTATGGTGGTAGATTTCTCCTGAATGGTTTAGCACATCCCCCCCATCTCTTTTCCTCCTGATCCGGCTGTGAAAGACATGCCTACTTCCCCTTCACCTTCCACCATGATTGTGAATTTCATGAGCCCTTCCCAGAAGCTGCCATGTTTCCTGTACAGCCTGCAGAACCATGAGCCAATTAAACCTCTTTTCTTTATAAATTACTGAGTCTCAGGTATTTCTTTATAGCAGTGCGAGAACGGACTAATACAAATGTCATTTGCCCTCTTCACTCTTTTTCTTTCACGGGTGTATAAGGTATTTTCCTGAAGCCACATGATGTGTAATAATTCCGTTGTTCTGATGGTTAATGAAATATGTGTTTCTGTGTTCTTGGGTTTTCCAGAACTTTGTAAGGTTGTAGGTTTAGGATATAAACACATACGCTTCCAGAGGTTAGCTCAGTTTGTTCTCGGGATTTCTACTGAGATTTTGCCAGCTACGTCCATTTATACCATCTATAATCTGATCTGTGTTATCTCCTTACTGTCCAATAAGTTGTTACTTTAAAATCCCCAAGTTTTCCTCATACCTATGCAGAAGCACAAGAAAAAGGTGAATATACTTTCTGTATTCTTTTGCAAAATTATTTTTCAATTTTTAAAACTTTTCTATTTTATCCGAAACATTATTTTAGGACTTAATAGAATTTTACTCTAAAATAAATAAAAATGCATTTAAAATACGCTTTTCTTGCATTTTTTAGGATACATTGTTGGCTTAAAGGGAGAAATTAGAGACTTACTTTTTCAACTCACAGCTGCATTATCTAGCTCTAAAATGCTAATAAAGATAATATTGACATATCAGAGTTCTTTGACTCATGAAAGGGAAGAAACTGCCCCAAACTGGGCAAAACTGTAAATAAGAAATAAAAATAAGCAAAAGTTATCTTTTTCTTGGTTTTATAGATAATAACTTACCAGGTGTGTCTTACATAACAGAATATTGTTGAATGGTATTTTGGTGTCAATTAAGGTGTGGTATCATTTTGAGATTCAGCAGCTAAAGCATTGGCTGAGAAGTGGATATAATAACTGAGATGTTAATAAAGCATCCACATTTGACATCTGCCGACTGCCTACTAGATGAAAAGTCTGTTAACAAAATCATGACACTGCCACTTTCAAAAAACACAGTAACTTGATGAATTAAAAATGTGTCTGTAAACAGAAAAACTGAGTTAGTATCTCCTCTGCACAACTGCACTTTTGTTTACAATTCAGTGAGCCTATAGATATAGCTAAACTTGTTGTTTTGCTTGAATTTGTCTGGTATCAGCAACAACTAATGATCAAAGAAGATGTTTTATGTAAGTGCTTGGCAACAAACACAGTGGTACTGTCATATTCAAAGTGCTTAATAACTTTTAAAAATCTCATGTTTTATCCTGGACCAACTATGTTGACATTTGCACTGATAGTGGAACAGGAATGGTAGATAAAATTGCTGTTCACTTAGCGTAAATCAAGGAAGTGACATCAAACTCTACCAGTGACCATATTCCTCAACACCACGTACTAGCACGGAGGAAAAATGCCAATTTATCTTGAGAATGTCCTTCATAAAGCAGGAAAAAGTAGTAATGTTATTATATTTTAATCTTTGAGTACATGTCTTTTTAATATTTGATGTAACTAAGTGTGAAATATGAATAAAGCTTTTCTGCTACACACCTACATCCAATGATTGTCTCAAGAAAAAGCACTGATGTGATTAAACTATGAGCTAAACTACCCGATTTTTTAATGCAGCAACATTTTTTACTTGGAAGAATGACTAGTCATAATACTATGGTTATTTAGATTCGTGCATTTGGCAGACATTTTCTTGAAAATGAACAAAGTGAATCTGTCACTTAAAGAGAAACAATCGGTATTTGTTGCCAATGATAAAATTTGAGCTTTCAAAAGAAACAAGAATATTAGAAAACTTGTATCCCCTGTTATGAGCTTGATAGCCTTCCAATACTTAGTGACTTTTCTGATGAGGTTAGCAATTAATGAATGTGACTTTTAAAAATAAAACCAATTAACATTTGGAAGATTTGCATGACTCAATGAGCTAATATCTTCCAAATCACCAATGCAGGAAAATTACAAAATCATGCATGAATGAAGATATTTCAAAGTGCAAGATAGACCAATATCTTTCAATTTCACAGAGCACATAAAGTTCACTGATATGGTTTCATATTCTGCATTGCACCAACCTTTTAAAAATCTTCACTTGTTGAGCTTTGACATATCAAAGAACAGTAATGTTATCTGAAAAGGCTATTAAAATACTCCCTTTTCCAACTACATATCTGTATAAAGTTTCTGCCAAATATACTTTAACCAAAATAGTACATTCCAACAGACTGAATGTATGAGCAAATATAAAAATGCTATTGTCTTCTGTTAAGACACACACATAAAAGAGATTTGCAAGAATAAAACAATGCATCTCTACCCAATAAATACCTTGTTCTGAAAAATACAGTTCTTTTTAATTAAAATATGTCATTTAATATACAACAGTATATTATTGTTGCTATTAAGGAAACTAATAAGTATTTGAACTTTTTATCTATTTTAATATCTGCCTTAGTAAACACCAATAAATATGATACACATTTTAAATACCACTTAAGATTCCTTAATAATTTTTCTGGAGTGAAAGGACCTACACCAAAAACTTTGAGAGCTGCTACTTGTAGCTATCAACAGTTAACAGTATCTTTGAAGCTAAATGCATCTTGTCCTTAAGGAAGACTTAAGGAAGTCTTACCACTAAAAAGAGAAAGAAGAGAGAGAAAATGATCATTGTGCCTTTTGACATGCTCCCCAGATTCTCAAAAGAGTGTCCTCCTCTGGCTGGCCTCGATTTGGTATCGCTTCACTTCTTTCCACAGAAGCACCACCTGCTGCCACCCACTCACCACCTCTAATCCTGTGATAATGGAAAGAGGGAATGGAGAGGAAAGGAGTGAGGGTATCTTTTATTGCCTCTGCGCTGAGTGTTGGGCATTGTTCTATTTCCTCCCAACCCATTTTTCACTCCTATAAGGATCCTTTATTGGGGACACTAGTGAAGGGCATCAATGTGACTTACTGGACAAGGCTGGCAAGCCTAGGTTCAGATACTGGCTCCACCCCTCACTCTCTGTTTAACTTTGGGCAAGTCATTCAGTGTGATGGAGACTCGGTTGCTATCCTGTAGAGCACAGAGATTAACCTACAGGGTGATTGTCAGGTTTCCACAAAGCATGGATGTTACCCAGCACATAGGAAGCACTCGACAGATCTTAGTTCTTCTCCCTCTTACTCCCACTGTCCTTTGTCTTTGAATCCCACTCCCACCTTCCAGGGCATTGAAGAAGTCAGAGAACTGACAAAAAAGTGGGTGGGGAGTCGAGCTATAGAACACTTACCCCACCCCTCATCTAGAATGGAGATGAGAATCCTTGTCACTATCAATCCCTCTTCTCCAGCCTCTGCACAAGGAGGCCTGGGATAAGTTATTTCCCCATGCTTCATTCCTGACAATCTCTGAGAAATGTTGCCTTTGTGGAGGAAGAAGATGCTAAAAGTGATGCCCCAGGAGATTTTCAGCCTGAACCTTCATGCTGTGAGCAAAAGCCTCTCTGCTTCTCCTCCCGATAAAGTATAATGTTATTATAATACCTCTTCAGCCCAGAGCCCAGTGTTAAACTGGTTTCCTGTTGAATAAGATGAGACATTTTTAAGACAGACACATGGTGATTCTGGCAGACCTCCAAATGCATTGCTGAAGGATTTGAACTCTACATAGGACACCAAGAGGGACTTGGGCAAATACCATGCTGTCTTTGTCTCTGAAAGTTATTTGAGTGTCCAACACCCTGGTGGGGACATGACCCAGTTGCTTGGGCAGGGCAGAGTGAGCTGGAACCAGAGCTGTGCTGGAGACAAGATTCCAGAGCCAAGCCATGAAGCTGTAGCAATAAATGGTTTTCCAGGGATTCTGCTCCAAAGCCTTGTGTTTATGATCTCCTCTCCAAGAGCCCCTCGGGGAAAGGGCCATGCCTCCATGTGACATTTTCCAACCTAATAAAGCAAGCCCTCCCTAGCACGGCCATCCTGACCCTGTCCATCTCCCCCAGGCATTAACAAACCACCCCTGAGCAGGCTGCTCTCATCACAGCTGTGGTACTTCTGCCGAAATGATGGTCAGAGCCAGAAAGGATCTTTCTGGTTCATTACCCAACTGATAAACTCTATACTTGAAGAAAACAAGTAAAATTTGAGATATCTCATAGAGCTGGGGTAAAGAGCTGGGGTAAAGAGTAATTAGCAGAAGACTGATTTTATAAACAATGGAATTATAAATTTAAAAACTTAGCCCAGCCACTTTTCTATAGCTAAATGGGTTTTCCAGAAGGATCTGCCTAGCCGAACTCTAACAGAAGCTGAAAGTATTCCTAGTAGTAATTTCAACCAATCATTAAATTTATAACCAAACATAAACTTGCAGCCCCTTTGGAAGCCAGGCCTTATCATGAGGAGAACATTGTGTGTATCGTTCTCCTGGATGGCCATCATGCTAGAAGGCGCAGTATATGAGAGTCGCCTAATTGATGATGGTGGTAACAAACCTTTCTCTCTAGCCCTCCTCATAAGAGAGCCTTGAATTTGCAAAGCAGCATCAAAGTTAAGAGTCAACCCAGGCTTCTGAATGAGGAACCACTGCAGGCACTAGGAGCTTGAAGCTCTAATTTGGACCATATTGAAAACACTCTGGGCATCATACAGCAGCAGAGAAGGGAGATCACATGCGGCTTCCAACCTGGTGCCATCACCTACTTAGAACTCTTCAAGGGGAAGGTAGGACAGATGGCTAGCTGGGAACAGTGGCATATCTGGAAGGTGGCATTGTGGCAGGGAGGGAGGGGAGAGGTGACTTGCACGATGTACATTACACATTGAAGTGTTGAAGAGGTTGTAGAGTGTGTTGCCTTTTCCAAAAGAAAAGTGGAAAAATAAGAACACACATAAGCATATTTGTTTACTTTTTATTTAAGAATATAGGTAATGAAAATGATTATCCATAGAAGGTGATGGGAATGGAGTGAAGAGCGTATAAGAAGCAATGAGATTTCTTTGAGTATATCTTTTTATATAATTTTGACGTTTCAATCATGCTAAGAGTTTACATATTTTTTAAGTTGCAAAGAATATAAAAGGCAAACCCTAGAATTGAATACAAACAGAAACAAATGATTCAAACTATATATAAAGTTTAAAACATATGCAGAGAAAAATCATTGTTTAAAGTAAAGTGAATACAACAGGATATGCAGTAGTTCCCTTTATCCATGGGGACTATGTTCCGAGACCGCCAGTGGACACCCAAAAGTGTGGATGTGCTGAACCCTATATATGCTGTTTCTTTCTATACAAACATACGCACCTATGATAAAGTTTGAGGTGTGACAGCACAACTAGCATGAATTTTTTTTCCTTCTTTGCAATTTCACAGATTCACTCGTACCATAGATCCTGGACAAAAACAGCATATGCTTTTCTTTTCTTTCAAGTTAAGAACTTGCACATTTTCACTTAAAGGAAGTATCCTATGGCTTCTTTTTGGCACATCCGAATTGCCAGCATCACTCCTCTTGTGCATTGGGGCCATTATTAAGTAAAATAAGGGTGACTTGAACGCAAGCATGGTGATGCCATCACAGTTAATTTGATGACCAACACGGCACTAAAGGGACTAACAGGCAGGGAACATCCGCAGCATGGAGGAGCTGGACAAAGAGATGATTCACATCCCAGCAGGACAGAGCAGGAAGGTACAGGACAGCACAAGATTTCATCATGCTCTGCAGTAGGGTGTGCAATTTAAAATGTATAAATTGTTTCTAAAATTTTCCATTCAGTATTTTTGGACAGAGGGTTGACCGCAGATAACTGAAACACTGAAAAGCGTAACTTCAGGTAAGGGGGGACTAATGTAGTCTAAGAAGATGAATTGCAAACAAATTGTGAATTTTACAATTAGGTTTGCTGTTCCTAGTGGTGTTCATGCTGTAATTTGGAACTACTTTGTCTGTGGTGTAATATAGAGTAAAGGTGTAAGTAAATTAATATTGTAGGGAGCCAGGGTTTCCACTTTGCAAGAGGGAGACACAGATATGGAATGAGAGAAGCCGGGGGGAAATTCTGTGGTTTTCTACATGAATAGGATGTATATGTGAAGTGTGCATTCGTGTGTGTGTGTGTGTGTGTGCATTTCTAAATACCACACCCCACCAATAGGAACCACTATTCCTCGAGAAATGCTGACTCCAGGCCTGGACAGTGAAAAGCCTGACACATCTTCAGCCAGAATCAAGCAAGAGTCCAGGACTGATGGACACAGGTCAAAAGACGGAGGAGCTGTCTTGAAGAGGCTCTCATTACCCAAGTCTGGGATGATTGCAGATCATAAGGAGTAACAATAATAATAAAATGTAACACTAAAGAAATGCAGATTTTATTATAATACTGATACTTGAAAAACAGAGAAAGAGAGATGAGGAAGATAAAGGAGAAAAAGAAAGAGAAGAAGTAAAAGCAAGAGAGGAAAAAAAGAAGGAAAAGGAGGCAGAGGAGAAGAAGAGGAAGAAGAGGAAAGGTGGGGAGGGGAGAGAAGAGAAATAAGAGTGAAAGGAAAATCTCTTTTTACAAAAGAATGTCAACTAGTAAATGTAAAAGGACTCAAAAAATTAGAAAACCCTCCAGTGTAATAATTAAGGCAAAAATCATCAATGTATGTTAAAAAAATAGAATCTTAAAGTATCACCCCACTGATTATTTATTAAATTCCAGGGATGGTGTGGGGAGGAGGAGAGGGAGGTGGAGAGGATGTATTTCTCAATAGAGATATCTGGGGGTCACCACCTTACCCAAATAGTCACGCTTGACATCACCAATAGTGGGACCGCTGACACTGTATGCCCTTTTGTGTGGTACCATGAGTACACACATTCTTTGTGTGTACTTTGCCATAATTGTTTAACCTGAATTTAATTATGAGGAAACTTTCAGACCAATCTCACACTCTTCAAAAGCTTCATTGTCACGAAGAACAAAGAAAGACTTGTGGATTGGTCTAGATGGGAGGAAACTAAAGAGATACATGGGCAATGCAATAGCTACAGGGTATAGGGAACATTGTCGGGACAATTGGGAATATTTGACTTTACAGACTATTGGGTGATGATATGAAATTATTGTTACTTTCCTTAGATTTGTTAAGGGTGTGGTTGTGTATGAGAATTCTCTCTTCCCTGGGAGTTGCATGCAGAAGCTTTTAGAAGTGAATTGTCATGATGTTTGCAGCCTATTTATCAACAGTTTGGCACCAAGGCAGTATGTATATACATGACAAGTGGGATGGAAGTGTTAAGGCCAGATGATGCCATTGGACAATCTGGGCCAGGGGTGCAAAGTGTACATCATACTGTTAATTATGTATTTTGGTATGTATTTTTTGGTACGCAATTATTGGTATGTATTTTTTAAATTTTCTGTGCATTTCTTATTTTCTAAATAAAAAATAATTTACTTTTTCAAGAAGAGGTTTGCCAAGCCACCACACAAGCGTTCTATGCCCGTCCTATATCTAATGTTCCAAATGAAGAATTCCTCTGCCACAATCTGAGTATGCTTTGGTGACAGAATCGTGGAAGTTGTCACCATCCAAGATCCCCCAGCTTAACACTCCCAGGAGGTTTGGCTGAGGATGGATTCTTTGAGCTTCTTGCAGTAAACTCTCACCTCTAACAGCACTCTGTGCTGGAGTATGCATCCTCCTCTAGCCTCCTACTCAATCTTTCATATATACAGGGTGTTTTGCAATAAAATTCCATTGGTTAGAATACCCTGGAGTACTGAGCTTTTCAGGTAATTAATCCAAACCCCCCCCCTCCAAAAAATTTCTCCTCACTCCCAATCTTTTGTGCTGGTGCAATTTTTTTTCTGGGTTTACCTTCCTGCCTTGGCAAAGTCAGGCGCAGTTTGTCCAGGACAGCTGAGGCAACACAAGGGCCTGGGATCATTTACATCATATACTAGATTGCTCAAGTGCCTGCAGGGAGTGGGGGAATCTGAAATCCATATTGACCTCTGGAAATGCCCCAGAAATTTGTTCACAAATCCCTCACATAAATTTCTTTTTCTTGCCATTTCTATATTTTCTGTTAAATAAGATTATAGAGGTTCAAAATAGCCAAAGATCCAATTAACAAAGTTCCAATTCATTTCTTTTCTTTCTTTTTTTTTTTTTCTAACTTTTTCTTTTCAGACTGAGTCTCACTGTGTCATCCAGGCTGGAGTGCAGTGGTATAATCTCAACTCACTGCTACCTCCACCTCCCGGGTTCAAGCAATTCTCCTGCCTCAGCCTCATAGGGATTACAGGCACGCACAACCACGCCTGGCTAATTTTTGTATTTTTAGTAGAGACGGCACTTCACCAAGTAGGCCAGGCTGGTCTCAAACTCCTGATCTCAAGTGATCTACCTGTCTCGGCCTCCCAAAGTACTGGAATTACAAGCAGGAGCCACTGCGCCCAGCTTCCAGTTCATTTCTTCAATAACAGACTCATAAGGAAGGTTCTAAAATACGTTTTGTCAATTCTGTAGAATTATACAACCATGAGAACCAGCTGAATATTTACTAATTAACTTAGAATTTGGATGGTGTTATGAATTTCTCACATCTTAAATACGTATGGGGATGATTTAATTAGGTGATGAAATTGAGAAATATTTTTATCTTGGATACCTCCTGTTATTTTAATATGATTTTGTCAATGCCATAATACTTTTTAAAGTGTTCAGGGACTATTGTTTCTGAGCCTGGTTGTATTTTCCCCCTTTAGCTTTATATTACACTTTGCAGCAAGATGTCAATCCTCAAATTCTTCAGTCACAGCAAAACGCAAACAGTATAAGTATTGCTGTCTCCGAGTAGAGAATGCATTCCATTGTATGACCATAACCCAGGGTTTTTCAACCATTAAAGTTATCCTATGCATTGTAGGATGGTAAGCAGAATTGTTGGTCTCTAACAATAACCCGGGCAGTGGCAAAACTGCTCCAGGTTAAGAAGATCTGCTGTCACCCAAATAAAAAACCAAATTAAAAACAATGAAGTAAGATGGAACCCCATACCATCTCCATTTCTGATGTTACAGCCCTAATTATTATAGTGAGAGGAAGTATGGTATCACGGAATAATGCTGAGTTAGACACTGGAAGTGCAAACTCTAATCCTGATGCTGGCTCTTTCTTGTGATGTCGGACTTCACAATTTCCCTGAGACTTCCAGTTTGCTCTCCTTAAAATAGGAATCAAGCCAGCTAGGCATGGTGGCTCACGCATGTAATCCCAGCACTTTGGGAGGCCAAGGTGGGCAGATCACAAGGTCAGGAGTTTGAGACCAGCCTGGCCAATATGGTGAAAGCCCTTCTCTACTAAAAATACAAATATTAGCCGGGCGTAGTGGCAGGCGCCTGCAGTCCCAGCTACTCGGGAGGCTGAGGCAGGAGAATCGCTTGAACCCAGGAGGCAGAGGTTGCAGTGAGCTGAGACCGCACCATGCACTCCAGCCTGGGCAACAGAGAGAGACTCCGTCTCAAAAAAAAAAAAAAAAAAGGAACCAAGCCGTAACTGCCTTTTCAAATAAGATGCCATCAAGTGTGTGTTAGCCAGCCAGGCTGCTATAGCAAAATGTCACATATTGGGTGGCTTAAACAACAGACATTGATTTGGAGGCTAGGAAGTTCAAGATCAATGTGCTGACCAATTTGGTTCCAGATAAGGGCTCTCTTCCTGGCTTGCAGACGGTCGCCTTATCACTGTGTCCTTACTTGGAGGACAGAGAGTAAAAGGGAGCAAGCTTTCTGGTGTCTTTTCTTATAAGGCCACTAATCCCAGCATGAGGGTCCCACCCTCATGACCTCATCTAAACTAATCACCTCCCAAGGCCCCACCTCCAAATAACACATTGAGGGTTAGGGTTTCAACATACCAATTCTGGGGGGACATATTCAGTCCATAACAATATGTAAGTATTATGTTACCACCATAAACAGTAAAGATGCTAGGATTACGAAAGGAACTGACATTTTATGGAATGCTGGTCATGTGCCAAGCAACTTAAGATTTTGTTTAATTTTCATTATTCTCTGAAGAAACATCATTTCCCCTGATTTTACAGAGTAGGAAGCTGAAGCCCATAGAAAGTAATAGTCCCAAGCTTATAGAGCTGTTAAGTGGGAGCAGCTGGCTTGAAACCTTAGCACCTCCCCCGCCCCCAACTCTCTCATGCGGCACTCCACACTTCCTCCTGGGCAGCACCGTTATCATTAGAGACCAACAACCTTTCCATAGATCTCTATTATAAACCGATATAAATTCTGCTTTATTTCCTATTTTAAATTTGTGCAAATGTGTATATGTTTTTCCACGTATATGTCAGATGCAGCATTTTTATTTATAAAAAAAGGCTTGTCAATATTCTATCTTAACAAATTATTACACGCTTCTCCCTCTTCTCCCTTCCTATACTCACTTATCATCCTTGAATCCTTTCTAGCATTATTTACAGCGCAATATATTAAGGGTCAGTTGCAATATACCCATGGCAAGGAGTAATAGATATATTTTTAAATAGATATTATAGTTTAAAGCTATGTAATGTGGGTGTTTGAGTGGCTCTCAAACCTCACCATTCCCACGGCATCTGTGAATATCTGGACTCAACCAGAGCTTGGTAAGAGGGACGCCAATTAAATCTCCATCAGGCAGCATGAGCACTGGAGGTCCTCTGCCAGCTGTGTGACCTTTGCCTTCACATCACTTTCTCAGTCTCCTCCCGTAAAATGCCAGTTACTCCTCTATCTGATTTCACCTGTGAGCCATGGTGTGGCTTCCCAATGCACTTCCACGAGCTAAGGATTGCTTCTGACAACAAGGCAGAGGTTCTCCCTGACAATTTCACTTCTAAAACTAGACCTACTGAATGGTCTTCAGTGAAGAGTGACTGAGGGGACATAGGAAGATTCTTGTCTCCCAAATATATCTCTACTAAGTGCCTCAAAGTCTGCTATTAGTTGCTTTTCCTGAGACCTTATACTAAGTGCTGTAGTCTGGAAGAGATTCCAAAAGGAAATCATTAACTCCTTAGAATGGATGAGTATATGTGATTCCTGGAGAGACCCTGAGCATCAAAACACTGGTCATCAATGAAAGACAGTGAGAAAGGCAGAGAGAACACAGGCTGGAGGCCCAGTTGGTCTTGAACTAGCCCTGCATGCAAGACAGAGGAGTTCGTGGGTTCCTCACCAGCACAGTGCAGTACCCCATGGAAGTACTCAGGTCCCTTGCTGAGAATGTGAGATATTGCCATGCAGTGTGGGGAAGAAAAGAACTACCACCCTGAGATCTGGAAGTTCAGCATCCTAGACCCACTGCACTACTAATCCAGCTGTTTGACTTTAGGTAAGTCACTTCACATCTGGGATGAAGTTCTTTCATCTTTAGATGATTTAGAATGATTATGTAGGATTATATAAAATCTAAGGTCCCTTTAAGCTTGAATATTCTATAATACTTTTGTCCTACTCTTCTAACTGCCTTACCTTTTACACAGCAGAAGTGGCTTCTCCCTCCTCTCTCCTGGCATGGTGGCATGAAAGTGTCTTGTTACATCTGCTTACATCAGTGTTGATCTCCTTCTACTAACCCATGAGCTCCTTGAGAGCAAGGACCTCACTTTATTCCTTTATTTCCCCAGCACACTGCATGGCAGAGATTAAGTTTGCAGTCAGTGATGGTTGAAAAGACATTTTAAAGTATAAAGCTCTACACAAGCTTAAGATATTAGTTTTATCTTTTTCACCCTAAACAGCCCTGGTTTGCCCTTGCCAAGCCTTTAGGCCATAGATAGTGTGGGAAACTCCAGAACTGAAAATCCAGCCCTTGCAAAACCTGTTTTGTTGTTTTCTCTTTAAAAAGAACATATTGCCTTTATTTTTTTAAAGCCAAGGATGAAATAAAAGCTCTTTCTCAAGTGCCCAACTAGAATTTAGTAAGGATAGGACTAAATTAGTTTAGGGTATACTAAAATCAAACCACCAAACCAAAGCTACATCCATGGTGGGGGAGGTGAGCGTATCCTGTAATCAGCTCCCCTATCCCCACTCGGCCCCAAATCACACCCAGCC
This sequence comes from Pongo pygmaeus, assembly GCF_028885625.2. Taxonomy (NCBI): domain Eukaryota; kingdom Metazoa; phylum Chordata; class Mammalia; order Primates; family Hominidae; genus Pongo; species Pongo pygmaeus. The sequence continues at coordinate 24,007,858 of NC_072380.2, read as the reverse complement.
CTGTGTTTTCTGGCCCAGCATTCTCATGAGGCTTTTGTGGCTAAGTCTGTAACACAAACAACTGTTAGGGAAAGCTGCTCCTCCAGGTGAATTCCATTTGAGTTTATTCAAAGCCAGGAGCTTCAGGCCCTCGTCCAGGGTAGGCTAAGCTGAAAACTGTCAACCTTCTTTGGTTCACCCATCATCAACCAGCCTCTGCCACGCAGCTGGTTTCAAACAATCCAGGGAATTTGTACAAGATCATTTCCCAGGCAACATGAAAACAGCCAGGTGACTGACCAGCGGCGAACAGGAGCCATAATTAACAATAGCAGAGTCTTCAAGCATGAAGGTTTGGATTGAGTTCAGATAATCACCCAAAGGTTGAAAGACATTCTCAAAACCTTGTGGATTCCAAATTTAGACTGCCATGTGGCTGAGCACAATTTGAATGATGCTTTCTTGGATGGAAGCCATAGTTTCTATTCCAGGTTGGGCCCAAAGATAGGCAAAAGATAAAGAAGGAAAGATAAACTCTAGCAGGTACAATTGAATGGATGGGCTGAACAAGAGTTTGAATTGATAGATGGATAGACAGGTAAATGGATGGATAGAGATAAAACAGAGAGATGAATTTGTCTTTATTTGTATGGTAATCAACTATTCTGGAGCATTTGTTTTTATGACGATGAATAAATTTATGACAATGAATAAAGCTAGCTTTTGCAGCAAAAAGAGGAATTTGGATCAAGAACTGCCGTGATTAAGAAAAAACTAGAGGAAGAGAGAGAGGTATGGGTATAGGTATATAGATAGATAGATACAGGTATGTCTGTGTGTGTGTATATATGTGTACATACATATGTGTGTGTATATATATATACACACACATATAGACAGAGATATAGAGATAGAGACAGAAAAAATGTATGGATGTATATAGAGAGGAAAATAGAGATCACTCCATGGCCAACAGGCATCACTCAGCCCTGGAGGTTGAGTCATTGTCCTATCAAAGGCAAAGCAATGGCCTTTGGAAGTCAGCCATGGTTCAAGATTCAGTTGTTGATCGTGCCCTTCCTAATCCTCACACTGAAGCAGTTATCCTAGAGTGACATGTCCCTAACAAGAGTAGAAGCTGTTCAATATCTGCAGAATGTATCTGGGAACCCAACAGTTGTGGGAAACACTTACTAATAGCTGCATTTTGTTTTTCAATTGAAAGGGAGACAGTAAAATTATTAAGGTAATCTCTCATATCTTGAATGCACAAAATACTTTAATGTAGGTTATCTTTCTTGACACAGCCAATCTACGAAGCAAGCAGAAATCCCTATTGTTTGGTTGTTCGGTTTTTTGTTTTTTGTTTTTTGTTTTTTTTTTTTCTTTTTCTTTTTCTTTTTAGTATTTCCCATTTAAAGGATAAAAAAAGAAAAACAAAAAAAAAAACCAACTGAGCCTAAGGAAAATAAGTACCTTAAGTTGGGTCACATAGCTAGGGAGGAATGGTTAGAACCCAGATTCCTATCTGGGTCCATTTCTTTATCCATCACTCTATGCCATCTGTCATTCAGTGCTCAAAGGTGTCCACAGAAGGCTACATTTAGAAATGTCTGACCTGGAAATCATGCACAAGAGGGTTATAAGCATGCACATTTTTATTTTGTTTGTTTGCTTCAGCTTTTTTTTTTTTAATACGCTATGGAACCTTGATCCAATTATTTCTTTGGCAGTGAAATTAAGACTTCTTTTCCAGTTACTTCCTCAGGACTAATACAATAACTCAACACTGCAGGTATGAGGAAAGATACATATTCTGCCTTCAGCATCAGATTCAAGATGAACTCATGACTAATGAGTGTCAACTGTATGCCAAGTATTAATAGGTATCTTGCGTTATTTAATCCCTTCAACGACCTTGAAGTGTAGATACTATTTTCTCCATTTTGTAGAGAAAGAAACTAAGGTACAAAGTGATGAATAACTTGCTAAAGGCAACACACCTACCATTTGCTTTGTATGGTTAAATACTAGGGTCAAATCAATGGAAACAGAAACACATTCTATAAAAATTCAGAGAAAGGTGAAATCATTTCCACTTGGAGTAGTTCAGGAAGTGTGTGCTCAGTACTGAAGTATTACAGAGACATCTTCTAGAAACTTGAAAATGTGTGATGAGAATTGTGTCTCTCCTCCTGCCCCTTTGTAGGAGGGTGTGGCATGCCCCCAGGCTGTCTTTTGAGCTTCTTTATGCAAATGATGACAAACTGGCCAAAAATATAGAGCTGGAGAAGTCAGGGATTCCAGATTGCTTTAAAGTGGAGGTGTCTAAGAAGGAGAGAGACCCAGGACGAAGGCAGTAGAGCATAGAACAGCAATTAATCAGTGTAGGCTGAGTTTTAGGAAAAAAAAATGGGGAAATTTTGAGAGAGTGAAACATGAAATTAAAGACAGCTGCTGCCCCTTGTGACACAGTGCAAGGGTGAGAAGCAAAGATGTGCCCAGTGCCCTGGGAGGCAGTTTAGGCTGTTGGTGCCAACCCCCACTGCCGCGGTTCAAGTCCTGGCTCCTCCACCTACGCTATAGGAAATCATCTCTCATCTTCAGGTTCATGATCTGAAAATAAGAAACACTGATCAAAAGAGTCGTGGTGAAAATTAAATGAGATGATCTGCATAAAGCGCTTAAATTGGTGTAGAAATACCACTGCAACCCAGCTTTGGGAGCAATGATTTAAACTACAATTCAATGCTTTCTTGAATTTTGGACTTGTGTTTTCTCAGAATGCGTCACCAATGTAATGAGGATCAGAAGGGAATTGCTATTTTGAATAGGACGGTCTGAGAAGAACAAAATTGAACCAAGATGCAAGGGAAGTGGAGAAGAAAGTTATGTCAATAACCTTAGGGGAAAGTGTCCCAAATAGAGGGAACATCAAGTTAAAAGATGCGTACACATGTTCAAAGAACAAGAAGCCAGTGTTGGTAGAGAAGCCAGAAAGGGGAGAACAGTAGGAAATGAGGTTGGAGCAATGGCCAAGTCTCAGATCAAGTAACATCCTGTAAGCCTTGGTCAGAACTTCAGGTATCATGTTAAGTGCAATAAGAAGACAGATACTAGAGAGTTTTGAGCAAGATGGTGGTACCTATTTTGCATTTTAATTCCCAGTCTGGCACCTGTGCACGTAAGAGACAACAGGAGGAGCAGAGTGAAAGCAAGACAAGCAGGTGAGAAACTCTCCAGCGTTAGGCCAGAGAGGGCTGGGATTTGGACCACGGAGTAGCTGTGTAAGTAAAGAAGTATGTTCAGATTTGAAATCATTTTTAAGGGACAGCAAACAGAATTTATAGATGAATTGGATATGGAGTATGCGTGAAAACAGAAAAGATTTGGGCCTGAGAAATTATTACTACTTTTATAATTTGTATAATCATCCCCCCATACTGAACATGTCAATTGTTTCTAGAAGGCTTAGTATTATAAGGGAATATAATTTATGTGATACACCAGTCAGAATGGCTATTACTAAAAATTCAAAAAATAACAAGTGCTGGTGAGGTTGCAGAGAAAAAGGAATGCTTATACACTGTTGGTGGGAGTGTAAATTAGTTCAACCATTGTGGAAAGCAGTGTGGCAATTCCTCAAAGACATAGAAACAAAAATACCATTTGAGCCAGCAATCCCAAAGGAATGTACATTGTTCTATTATAAAGACATACGCACGAGTATGTTCATTACAACATTATTCATAACAGCAAACGCATGGAATCAACTTAAATGTCTGTCAAAGGTAACCTGGATAAAAAAATGTAGTATACATGCACCATGGAATTCTATGCAGCGACAAAAAGAATGAGATCACATCCTCTGAAGGAACATGGATGAGGCTGGAGGCCATCATTCTTAGCAAACTAATGCAGAAACAGAAAACCAAATACCACACGTTCTCACTTATAAGTGGGAGCTAAATGATGAGAACACGTGGACACAAAAAAGGGAACAACAGACACTGGGGCCTACTGGAGGGTGGAGCATGGGAGGAAGGAGAGGATAGGAAGAATAACTAATGGGTACTAGGCTTAATACCTGGATGATGAAATAATCTGTACAACAAATCCCTGTGACATGAGTTTACCTATGTAATAAACCTGCATATGTACCATTAAAAGTTTTTAAAAAGTATGTGATAAATTTGTTTCTGTAATAAATATAATAAATTCTATCTATTTTATTAGATAATTTTTCTTGTCAATCTCCAAGTTCTTGGCATGCAAGGAATATTAGCCTTTTTATGTATATTTGCACATATTTCCTCTCTCCATTTATCATCTTCTTTCAAAATTTTTTGATATCTTTTACCATAATATTTTTTTTAAGTTTTATGTAACCAAATCTGTTGATTTTTCTTTTATGATTGCTAGGTTTCTTTAAAAGTTTTAAAGAAGAAAAACATAAAACCATATATACCAGGACCTTTTTTTTTTTTTTGAAGTAATCTTCTAAACTTTTTTTTTGTTTTTCAGTTTTTTCGTGGCTACTCTTCTGTTTCTGTTTTGTGCTTCTTCAGTCAAGTTGGTGATTTATATGTATAAGAAAATTATTTATTTACATAGTATTTTAAGGATTCCTGGCATACAGTTGCCCATAATACTGTTTTGCCCCTTAAATCACCTCTTTCTCTAAGGTATATTCTCTTTCTTACTTCTAATATTAAATATTTGCATTTTCACTATATTTGTGATTTATATTTGCCAGAGTTTGGCCTATCTTATTATATTAAAAATAAATACTTATTGACTTTGGGAGGCTGAGGCGGGTGGATCATTTGAAGTCAGGAGTTCAAGACCAGCTTGGCCAACATAATGAGACCCTGTCTCTACTAAAAATATAAACATTTAGCTGAGCATGGTGGTGGCTGCTTGTAGACCCAGCTACTCGGGAGGGTGAGGTAGGAGAATCTCTTGAAGCCTGGAGGTGGAGGCTGCAGTGAGTCGAGATTGCACAACTGCACTCCAGCCTGGGTAACAAATTAAGACTCCATCTCGAAAAAAATAATAAAATAAAACAAATGCTTATTGGATTTATTAATGCATTCTGTTACCTTTAGGCATTCTGATGTTATATCAACCTTCAAAAATTTCTTTTTGCTTTCTTTAGGTTTTTTTTTTTTTTTTTCTTTCCTGGCTGCTTGCATTTCTCAGTTTAATTCTCCTTCATTTTTATTGTTTATTTTTGAAAATATTCAGAGCAGTGACATTTCTCAAGAACAATATTGGCAAAAGTTTGATATGTGTATTCTCATTGTTGGTTATTTTCTAATGAGTCTATTACTGCAGTTTTGATTTCTCTGTTAACTCAAGAACTATTTAAGGTCACTTTTAAATTTAAAACTTTTACTGTTAATTTTTCTGCATGTCATATTATGATTCAAAAAACTCCTGCCCTGGTTAAGTTCAGTGGAAAGAATGTTCAAAGAAACCAAATATGTGAGCAGCTGTGGGTAAGTCATATTGAAAAAAAATATTGATCCACCTCTTACAATCTTGCATCTCTGCAGCAATTGCTGACAGCTACACAGCTGCTGTCTCGTAGCAAACACAGGAAAGACTGCGGAGGCGCTCTTTCAAAGGAATAATTTGGGAAACTTCTCAGAAACCTTCATCTGTTCATTCTTGAAAGATCGCATGGGTTTGGTTGGTTGTCTCCTCTTCCTGACAGTGGTGATAAGGCCACTGAGCATGGCCTCTGTGCACTAGTGGCCCCTTTTCAGGTTCACAAGATCGACTGCCAGCCTGGCACCATGACTCTCAGTGGAAGAGGAGGTGGTGGTGTTCACAGCCAGTAATACTTACCTACAACATAGCAGGATTAAGATACCCCAAATGCCTGGTATCCTGTGGTCGCTGCCACCTATATCTATCTAGAGAGAAGGCAGTGGGGAGAATGGCAGTGGCCACAGACTCTAAAACCAACTTAGTCCCTGGGCATCATGGGAGTTTGCACAGACTCTTGGATGAGGTGACCCAAAGTGGCCTTCTGGTATCAACAGTTTCCTCTTGAAAGTTTGCCATATCCTTTTCTAAGGAAACAAAAAAAAAAAAAAAAAAAAACCCGGCAGGATATCATTTTAAATGCCTGACTTTGTGCCAGGCTCAATGTGAGTATAACCCAGAGGTCAGCTGGGGGCCTTCTGCTCCTTGCATTCTTGACTTAACTTCCTTGAATTGCTGCGCCCCCCACACATTGCATCAGACCTCCATTTCCAAGGTCTGGGGAAGTTCAAAGTTTGTTTCCCATCCATGCTCCTCCTTCAGGTTCCTGTAAAATCACAGAGATGTCCAGTCTCCAGATCTGCCTTCTACCCACTCACAAGGCAGAATCAGCCTTTCTTCCACATCCACAGCAGAGCCCATCACACCCATCTTCTCCGATTACTTGAGGATCAGGGTAGAGGTCATAACATCAAGAGCGTGGCATTCTGCCATCATGTTCACCCCTGTCTGCTCTGTCCTTCTCTCCCAGATCCTCACCACCTTCCTCCTGAATACCCCAATTCCCCAGCTCCAAATATTCTTTTCTCTCTTATATAAAGAAGCTTTCTCCTTCAGAAACCTCGGCACCAAGGCCTAGAGGCTCAATTTCTACACCTGATAGACTAACAAGATATTTTTCTAGGGAAGGAGCTGAGACACTCTCTCGGAGGAATTCCAATACATTCTGTGAGAGGGAAACATCTCCTTTTAATTAAAAGAGGAGCATCAAGTTCAAGAAGCAGGAATCAAGCAACTCTGTATTGTTTCTTCTAGATATAAAGTGCTTCAGGGGGCCTAGAGCAGTCCAAGGCTGGCCTGCCCTTGAGGTCACAGAATCAAAGGAGGAAGAGGTCACTTCCGGCTGTGAGCTTCAGAACAGGAAGAAGTTAAGACAGTAAATGTGCCACAAATAAGGAGCGAAGGCCCAGAGGCATGGTAGCATCTACCTGTTCTCAATTCAGTACACATTAACTCATGCATAGGGAAGCAGGTAATATTTGTATCCTGAAAGAATCATCACCTTCCTTCAAAACAAAATGGGAATGAGCTTAGAAGTAAGAGAATGCGAGACATCAGAGCTAAAAAACAATAACCAAAGGCTGAAATAAATGGTAGTTAACGGTCTGTGACCCAATCTTCCTGGAAAAGACCAGTAGTTAGAATAAAAGACCTCATGAGTGACTTAAAGCTCCTTTCTTAGGAAAATGTCTGGAAGTTCACTTGAGAGGCTCAGGACATTTTTGTCCTGAGAGTGCATTTGGACCCCCATATAGCATGGAAAGGTGAGGAAGGTGGCTGTGGTGAATCAGATTTTGTCCCTTCAGGCCCGTATCTGAGAGCAGCAGAGACAGTAACTACAATGGATCAGTGGCATCACGTGTATTCTTTAGTTTTCACCATCTATAGAGTAGGTATGATTGTATCTCAATTTACAGGCTTAAAAAAAAAAAGTTTAAAATGACGATGAGACTTGCCCGAGATCACAGAATGATCTATGCAGTGACAAAGCTGGATTTCAACCACGGAGCTGCCGCCTCCAGAGCTCCAGAGCCTTATAATCTAGAGGGAAAAGTAAACACATATATGTTAACTCAAAGTCAAGGCAGACTAAGATAAACATGTAATAAAAGAATAAGCAACATGCATGAGGACTGTCAGGGAGGGAAATGTTAATCTTGCCCTTTTGCTGCTGCCTCATTAAAATTTGCACTGACCACATCACAGGCAGTGTCAGGAGAGAAGAGCAACAGTGATGAAGTGAGGAAGAAGATCCCAGACTGCATCTACACTGTCAAGAACAAAGCAAAGGGTAGACTTGACCAGATCAAAACTGCAGCACGCACTGTCTCCTTGCAGGTACATGACTCAAAGCACAAAAGCATCCTCAATGCATGAAGCTATACGGAGAAGGCACTGTACTGGGAGCCAGGAGAACTAAGTTTTCAAGTCCCAACTTTCCTACCATCTTCAAGTGTGATCCAGAGCCAGCCACAGACAACATTTTGATGATCTGGGCCACAGTGTCTGCAAATTTGAGAATTAGAGTAGATTGATTTCCCAGTTCCTTTGCCTGCCCTGAGTTTCCAGGGTTTCAGCACGATGCCATGGGCTCTGTGGACAGTCATGCACAGAGCAAGACTGCCCCTGAACAGACACCCAGATAGAGGACCTCGCAAAGCATAAGCCAACTGTGTTTTTTCCACCTGACCACATCCTAATCGGCAGGGTAGTGCTATTGTCAGGCTGCCCATCAGATAGAACATTCCACCTCACAGATGGATGCATTTCAGTGGGTCGCCAATAAACTCTAAAGAAATCCCTGCTTCTAGGATCAGATATTCTGAAATAGCAGAAGTATTAACAGACTCTTAATTGTTGACGTAGTTCCCCCGCAGAACCAAAAGCAAGTGAGAATCTCCTTGTGTGTTCAACTTGAGAGTTCTAAGTTTGGTATTTAAACTCCAGCATCCTCTGCTGCCTGAGTAAATATAATTAAATCTAGGTTTTTGCCTACTAAAATTAATGATCATTCACTCAGTGATGGCGATAATAATACTAATAATAAGTTCTTACGTCAGTACTTTTCAACTTTTCAGATGACTTTGACATGCTTTATCTCACTTGAGCTTAATGATAGCCATTCAGAATAAGTAGGGCAAGTATTATTATCCCCATTAATACTTAGAATAGCTAACATTTAGGTAGCCCTTTGCATTTACAAAGTGCTGTCACACGTATTTTCCCATTCTACTAGAGGCCGAATTCCTGGGCATAAGTACTATGTCTGAGTCATCTCTGTACCCTGCAGTGTTTAGATGGGACCAGGCACATGCAAGTCACTCAATACATACATATGAGATTTCAATTTCATCCTCACGAAAAGTCCATCAGGTTGTAACGCAGCTATTTTTACCTTGTTTTCAAATAAGGAAGTTGAGGCTCAGAGAGTTTCACTGACACATCCAAAGTCATATAGGAGTGTACAGATCAAGAAAACGGTCATTTCTAAATAATCCCAAAACATTGTGCTCTTTTTCCTCCATAATAGTGCTTGTCAAACTTGATCACGTGGTGATCTTGTTAAAATAAAGATTCTGATTCAGCAGGTCTGGGGCAGGGTGTGAACGTCTAAATTTCTAACTAGCTTCTAAGTGATGCTATGACTGCTGGCTTGAAGACCACTTTTCAAGAAGCAAGAGTACATAGGAGGCCAAGAGCAATTAAATGACTTGCCCAAGGTCACCTCCTGAGTTAAAAGTAGAAATAGAATTATGAGTTATTTCACTGACTCACATTCGGCCCTAGGCTCGTTCTAGACATTTGCCCTCATGATTCAATAAAATGGCACTCATGATTCAATATAATGGCACTCAGAGTTCACATGAGTCCCCACATACTCCCATCCCATTCACAGTTGGGAAGAATTTCTTAACCTCTCACACTCAAAAATACTAAAAACAACATTTCATTGTTGTTTAAGGAACACACACCAAGACACGTAACCAGAGCAAAAACTGCTTCAGAAAATCAATTTTGTATTATGCTTCCTGTTATGCTACTAAATTGTACTGGCCCCCTTCAATCTGCAGTATTCTATCAATTTTATCCTTATAATATGCCACCTTCCAGGTCCATTAGGCAGAGATCCTCTCTACCCCTTTTGTCAGAGACCCTGGATTCCCTAACGGTCTAGAAAAATCCCCTCTAGGAAAGGTGGACATAGCAGGATCTGGCCCCAGATCAGTACCAGAAATTCGGATCCTGCCAAACGGGAAACAAAACAGCAGTCAGTAACCAGGCACCAAACAGGGCCACATGAGCTGGTTGAATAACCTCTCTGTGAGCTTTTTATGTTTATCAATCACCCTGATTCATCACCAGAGCTTAGGTAGAGCCCAGGGTTATGCAGAGAGACCAGGTGTATTAGTCAAGGTTCTCAAGGTTCTCCAGAGAAACAGAAGCAACAGGAGACATACACACACACACACACACACACACACACACATATATACACACACACATATATACACACATATATATGCACATATATGCACATATATGTATATATACACATATATGCACATATATGTATATATACACATACATATAATATATACATATATAAATATATACACATATACATATATAATATATAAATATATACATATATACACATATATGTATACATACACATACATATATACATACATATGTATGTATATATGTGTGTTATGTATATATACACATACATATATGTATATATACACATATATGTATGTATATATACACGTATGTATGTGTATATACATATGTATGTATATGTGTATATGTGTATATATACACATGCATGTGCGTATATACACATATACACATGCATGTGCGTATATACACACATATATACACATGCATGTGCACAGATACACACATATATACACATGCATGTGCGTATATACACGCATATATACACATGCATGTGCGTATATACACGCATATATACACATGCATGTGCGTATATACACGCATATATACACATGCATGTGCGTATATACACACATATACACATGTATGCGTGTATGCACATATGCACGTGTAGGTATGCATGCATATATGCACATGTATGTGTGTATGTATACACATATATGCACGTGTGTATGCACATATATGCACATGCATGCATGTATGTGCATATATACACATGCATGTGTGTATGCACATATATGCACATGTATGTGTGTATACACACATATACATATACACACATATGTACATATATACACATATACACATATATACACATATATATACACATATATACACATAATACACACACATATACATATATACACATATATACACATATGTATGTGTATATGTATGTGTATAGGCATGTGTATATATATACACATAACACACACATATACATACACACATATATATACATACACACATATATACTTACACACATATATGTATATATTATATGTATGTGTATATGTACACACACACACACATACAGAGGTGGGGTGGGGGGAGAGAGAGATTTATTATTAAGCATTTGCTCACAAAGCTGTGGAGCCTGGAAAGTTTCAAGATCTACAGTCAGCAAACTGGAGACTCGGGAGAGCCAATGGTTTAGTTCTAGTCTGAGTCTCAATGCCCAGGATCCCAGAGAGCTGACGGTGTGGTTCTAGTCTGAAGGCCAACAGGCTCAATACCCAGGAAGAGCCGGGCTTTCAGTTCAAGTCTAAGGACAGGAAAAAGCCAGTGCCCAAGTTCAAAAGCAGTCAGGCAGAGAGGAATATAGCCTTTTTATTCTATTCAGGCCATCAACTGATTGATTGGATGTGGCCCACCCATATCAGGAAGGGCAATATCTTTTACTCAGAGTCCTCCAATTTAAATGTCAATCTCATTCAAAAACACCCTCACAGATATACCCAGAACAATGTCTGACCAAATATCTGGGCACTCTATGGTCCAGTCAAATTGACACACAAAATCACCCATCATGCCAGGGCACCAACCACATCTACCCACTGTTCAGCTAGGGAAAGAGAACACCCAAAATCTGACATACTCTAATACTCTAACATCTGCCACTCTGCATTTCCTGTTTTCCAGAGCCCCTTTTTCCAAAAGGAATATTCTCAATGTGACTAGCTAGCTACAGTGTGTGGTTCTGCTAGTTACCATTACCTGAGAGACATATTCAGAAGAGACTGGATGTGAGAGGCCACTGACCAGCAGGGGAGTGGGGCAGAATGGCACATGCCCAAGACAGTGTGGCTGGTTTCATTGCAGGGTCCTTTCTGTGGTACCCAAGGGCTCATGCAGAAGGATGGGCTCTGACCTTATCTCCCTACCCTTGTTATCCCTGAATACTAGTTCTTCATCCCTAAACTCAACCCCTTCCTCCCCCTGTAGCTCTGGAAAGGATGATTTCTCAAAAATCAGAGGAACATTTAAAAATGAGTAATATGGGATCGGGAGTAGTGGAGCAACTTCTGGATAAGAAAGTAATTAAAAGAGCATACATAGACTCAGATCATGGGAATCTCCTATGTGGTAAGACCCCCAACATGGCCCATCTCCCAAGGCTGATGAAAATAGATGCTGGACAACTGTGCCCCACGAAGCCCTCCTTGGCCCTGGTTCATTCTAGTTTATACAGTCATCAGGTGGAAGCCCTGAAAGAATTGCCATCAAGGATTCTAGAAAAAAAATAAGGTGTACACTAATGGACAAAAGTGAAAAAGGAGGTGAGCTGGGCTCGGTCTGATTATCAGAAAGTATGGAATATATTATACTCACTAGGTGAAGAAAAGCTTCCTCAGGTATTCTGCTTCTAAACTCTTTTCCTGATTCAACCCTGAAACAGGCTTGCAGGGATTCCAACCATGGTCACAAGTTGTACACTGCATATGCACATTTGTGCAATATGTAACATTCAAAAAAATATGCCCAGCAGATGCCAGGCATGGCACTAGTTACTGGAAAAAACACAAAATAGCGTACTAATCTGTTCCATTTGCAAAGAGCAATATCATTTTTACATACATGATCCCTATTTAATCCTTACAACTGATTTCTGAGCTATGTATTATAATCCCCATTTATAAATGAGACTCGAGGGGTTAAATACTTTATCTGATATTGTGTAAATAGAAGGTAGCAGAGTTGGTATTACTAAGGCAAGTCAACACATACCTGCAACGAGCACTAAGGAAACGCCTCCCACAGTAATCTCAGAGTGTTGCAAAGAGCTTCTAGAGTGGATAATGACACCATCCTGAAATCCCCAGTATCCTTTTCTATGTTGTGTTCCCCAAGCTCATCAAGCATTCCGGGCTCTGAGGCCCCACTCTAATTCTTTCTCCATCATCCACCAAAGTCTGCTTTCAGAAAAAGCTCTAGTATTAATTAAAGGACCATTCAAGGTGAGCAGCAGTTGGTCTGTGACCTTGCCCAAGGGTAACTGTGCATTAAGTCTTCTTCCTACTTGCAAAATGAAAGTCATTGTTCCCCACTAAGGGTAAAGAGGTTCTCCCATCAGTGAGAAAAGAATCAGGGAGAAGTTGGAAGAGATGTTTGAGAAATCATTAAGACCTCCCTTCAAAATGGTACCATAAAGATTTCATTCCATGTGCCAGTCAAGACTCCAAGAAGCATACTCAACATTTTGACTAGCTTTCATTCCTCATTTATTCTTTCTCCCAGAATTTATTTTCCTCTGATTATTTTTTAACTGACAAAAATTTATAACTTATCTATGTATTGCATACAGCATATTATTAAAATTTTGTTATCTGTTATGTGCCAAAGATTGAGAGATGAGTAAGATACAAGGCTTAATGTCCTACTAAAGTAGAGAGAGAAATACAAATAAGATGATCGCAGTTCAGGTGCCACAGCAGAACTATGAGCTACGGGTTCCTGCAGAAACTAACTAACAGAGCCCGAGTGGAAAAGCATCACAGAAGATGGAAACGGGAGCTAAGCTTTGAGGGATAAAATGAAATTTCTAGACATGGAGTAGGAAGAAGCATGTTTCAGGCAAAGGAAGCTATGTGAACAAAGGCACAGAGGTATGGAAGGCATGGAATGTTAGTGGCAGAAACAGGGTGTGCCCTACACCCTGTGTCTGATGTGGTGAGAGCTGTAGCTGGAAGGGAAATGTGAACTTAATCTGGAGCCAAGGGAAATCAAGAGAGATTTTCAAGGAGAGGAGAAACATGCTCAGAACCCAAAGTGACAAGCACATTGTAGGTGCTCAATTATATGTTGATTAAACATTAAGCTTTGTTTTTTAAAAATATAACTGGTATCTTGTATAGTGTATGGATTTGGTAGGCAAGGGGATGAGACAGTAAGCAGAAAGAAAGGCAGCATCATCAAGGATGAGGTTTCTCAGAGCCCAAGATCAGAGAGACATCTTTACGCCCCACTTCAACTTGAAAAGGCCCTTTCTCTGAGATGGCTTACATGAGAAGCCCTTGAACTATTTCATGGAGCATAGTTTTTTGATGGAAATGAGGCTCTCCACCCACCAATATTTTTTTCATCTTTTCTATGTTTAAAATTCTCTACAAACACATCTTTTAAAACTATGAAAACAATCTTGTTCAGAAGAAATCATGGAACTATTTGATGGACAAACATATATTACAAAGCCACAAGCTTAGAATTTCAAAGCAACTTCCTGGGGCTCAGGCAGACATTCCTAACCCTGAGTTCCTTTGTTCCCACTATGGTCCATGGCCAGGCTTAGACAGGATGAGGGGCCTTCTCTTGGTTAAAGTTGGTGATAAACTATTGCAAAAAAGAGTACTACATCTTTCCATACTCTTTATAGCGGATTTGAACCATAATCCCCAAAGACCCAGCAATAAACTCCATAATCCCGAATGTTGAAATCCTAAAAGATCAAAATCTCTAAAGTCTAAAATCCTGAAAATCATAATCACAGGATAGTTGCATCATGTTAGGCCAGTTCTTATGGGCTATCTTAATGTGAATGCCCATAAACTATCCCTGTAATCCACTTTTTTATATGTCGAATTTTCTTTTTAGTTTGTTGTGGTTTGGTTTCCAGTTTTTTCCCTTTTTCTTTTTTTAGTTTTTTTCACTATTTTTCATTTTCAGCACATTTTTTTATAATTTTCTATGCTATGTATTTCGTATTCACATTATTTCCAGTAGTGGAAGTACAAGTTATATAGAGACTTTTAGAGCATTCTAATCTGTTTCATGCATTTTTTGCAAACTTGACTCCATGAAAGTCCACTATCACAACATTGACATTGCATGTTAACATTGTGCGTGTACATAAAAACTTTGAAATTTCCTCAGTAAATGAAGAGATGTCCTTTTGGTACATCTGCATTTATGAAAGATAAAATTTCTCAAGATCTGGCTTTTTGAACAAGTGCATATGCAGTGGTGACCCATCATGGTTTTTGAACTATCTTGTCAAAGGCTTAGGTTGTCTATCACAATATTTCAGATGACTGCAGTGATAAAGTTGGGTGCACACAATTGCCATTTATAATACGTGTTTATATATTTCCCTTTTTTATCTATTTCTTTATAGATGTGGTTCATCTGCTCACAAGTATTGTACCGGTGCAACTGTCATTAGCATAACTGAGTCCTTATGCTTGCAAAAATATGTATGTTCTTCTTGCCTATTTTATTGTGTAAAGTGGCCTGTGAAGTGTCCTGTCATGTTTTTATATTTCTCAAATAAATCCGCATTTTAAAATGTAAGTAAATGCCTTTTTAAAATGTTTTAAATTATTTTTTCCAGAGTTAAATTTTGGGGATCTTGATCTTTTAGGATTTCAACATTCAGGATTATAGTGTTTGGGATTGTATCTTTCAGGTTTACACTTAGCTTATTGGCTTATTGGTTTATTATGGCCTGGTTCATGGAGAGCCTACTATGTGCAAGGAATTGTGGGGTCTACTAAATGTCTTTAAACTCTAAGATATAAACTGATGAAATATTAAAGCATAGGAAAAGCAAAGAACACCTCAAAAGAGAATTCTACCAGAAGCTATTAGAAGGCAGTAAACAGCAATCTACTAATGGGTGACACGAACAATAACTGCTAGGAAATCATGGCCATTGTTCACATTGAAGTCACATTTCCCTTAATAGAAAGCATATAGAAGACTGCACAGTTTAACATGCACCTATGGGTCTAGGAGACGTAGGGTTAATTTGCATAACCCCAGATGAGATTCTTTCAGCCATCAATTGTCATGAACTGGATGATATTTTTGTGTATTTAGCTCTCTAGTAGACATCATGAGACAGGCAGAATGAGTAAAAGGCTTAGTCTCTTCTCTCCAGGAGCCTCCAGTTGAATTTAAAAGCATATCCAATCAATAGTATAGAATAAGTAATTGCAATGTGAGGCTTACTAGAGATACAAGTAGAGTAAAAGAAACTGTTGATCTACAACAGAGGTTTTATGTTGTAAAAAGAGACCTAGGACAGACAGCATGAGGCCAGATTACAATGAGCCCCACCACTCAGTTATAAAATTCTGAACTTGACTTCTCAGCAATGAGGAGCCACTCTAGAAACTATGCAGATTCAGGTGTGAGCTGACTGCGTGGCTTAGGGAGTTTGACTGCATTATGACCAAAGAAAGAGAAAGAATCAGTTGGCACTCACCTAGGTGGTATCTGGAGTAATGGACTTTCTGTGGACTTCTGCAAGTGTATTAGTCAAGGTTCTCCAGAGAAACAGAACCAATAGGATGGATGAGGGGAGAAAGAGAGGGAGAGAGATTTTAGAAAACTGACTCACACAAGTGTGGAGTGGGCAAGGCTAAAATCTGCAGGATAGGCCAGGAAGCTAGAGGCCCATGGAAGAGTTGATGGTGTACCTTGAGTCCAAAGACAGTTGACAGGCAGAAATCCCTCTTCCTCAAGAGGCTTTAGTCTTTTACCTCTTTAGGTCTCCAACTAATTGTTGAAGTCCCAACCACATTATGGGGGTTAATCAGCTTTAAGCAACATCTACTAATTTAAATATTGATCTGATCTAAAATATACCTTCACAGTGACATTTAGATGGGTGCTTGACCAAATATCTGGGTACCATGCCCTAGCAAAGTTGACACACAACATTAGACATCATAGAAAGGAAACCAGGTTTCTTTCTTATCCCTCCAACCTTGCTTCCTCTTCCTAGTGGCTTGGTTTCCTGTAGAGTACTGAGCCTGATTGGAGTGAATGTTTTGATCTTACTTAAATATTAGGCCAAGTGCAGTGGCTCATGCCTGTAATACCAGCACTTTGAGAGGCTGAGGTGGGTGGATCACTTGAGGTCTGAAGTAGGAGACCAGCCTGGCCAACATGGTAAAACCCTGTCTCTACTGAAAAATACAAAAATTAGCTGGGCATGGTGGCACATGCCTGTAGTCCCAGCTACTTGGGAGGCTGAGGCAGGAGAATCACTTGAACTTAAGAGGCAGAGGCTGCAGTGAGCCGTGATCGTGCAACTGCACTCCAGCCAGGGCAACAGAGTGAGACCCTGTCTCAACAACAACAACAACAAAAAAAAAAAAAGGAAAGAAACATTAAAAAGCATTCGGTCAATCTAAAGTAGAGCCAGTTCTTCTCCAGCAATAGGAAAACGTTCCTTGTCTTCCTAAATCCACTTTTCTCAAGACCTCTATCAGCTACATCTCTTCTCCCATTTGGTAGTCATTCTCAGGTTGACCCTGAGAATCCATCTCTTGTTGACTCACCTCTGTTCTGCAGTAAACAACCTGGTAAAACAGTTTACAAGAAACTCATGTCATTAGGGCTGTGTTTTGTTTCGGTTTGGTTCAAAGATTTCTGAACCAGCTCTCCAACTTCATCTAGCTTGTAATTTACGGTGGTTTGACATGTCTTATGAGGGAGAGAGAGATGACTTTCATTTAATATTAACCAAGCAGCTTTCTGCCACTTCCTCTTTTCCATTGTTTCACTTTAATAAACAATGGATTTAGCAAGTTGTTTAAAGTCGGCTGGGCTCTGAAGCATTCTTCTAAGTATTCTGCCTCACACATGACCTTCTGAAGATTTTACTCAACATCTGTTTAGAAAAACACACACACATACCAAACACACAAGACCCAAATAAACTATGCATTGTTTCTAAGTAATGGTCATAATGTACTTGATGTTTCTTGAAAGGGAAGTACTAAGCAAAAAAAAAAATTGTTTTCCCCCAAATTATTCATGCTGAACAGGAAAAAAAAAAAAGTTTGAAGTCAGAAACATTAACCCACAGATAGTAACTACCTTTCCAGCTGGGGAGGGATTGAAAATAGCACTTAGAAATTTCTAGTTAAAATGGCGCTCATCTTTACCAAATTCACTCTACACATTGCTGAGGGTACAGGGAAATATGGTAATGTGCTATACCGAAAACTCAGGTTTAGAGATTATATAATGTCAGACTCTGTTAGTAATTTCCAGTGAGGAGAGCTGGGTTAAGAAACAACAAATCAGATTTCTCCTCACGGCAACTGATATGGCTTCTTGGATCTGGTCCCCACCCAAATCTCATGTCAAATTGTAATCTTCAGTATGGAAGGTGGGGCCTGGTGGAAGCTGATTGGATCATGGGGGTGGATATCATGAATGATTTAGCACCATCCCCTTGGTGCTGATCACGTGATAGTGAATCCATTCTCCCAAGATCTAGTGGTTTACAAGTGTGTGGCACCCGCCCAGTCTCTCCCTCTTGCTCCTGCTCCAGCCAGGTGAGATGCCTGCTCCCACTCTGCCTTCTGACATGATTGAAAGTTTCCTGAGGTCGCCCCAGAAGCTGAGCAGATACCAGCATCCTGCTTCCTGTACAACCTGTGGAACCATGAGCCTATTAAACTTTTCTTTATAAATTATCTCATCTCAGATATTTCTTTATAGCAATGTGAAAATGGACTAATATAACAGGATTAGGCTTCCAAATAGGAAAAGATATCTTACAGAAATAGCTGGGCTAAAAGAAGGGAGGCAGTGATTCCCTGCCCTTCAGGGGAGAGCAAAAAATGCTGTGTGCTGCAAGGAGTAAAGAGAAATCCTAGAAGCAGTTACTCCCATCCTCTATCAGTTCTGGGTACAAACATAAAACAAAGTGATCCAAAAAGTTCTAAGAATAAGCAGAGATATGTCAGGTAAGTTGCAATAACTAAAATAGGGATAGCTGTATTTATGGCAGAAAAATTAGAATTCATAGTCAAAAGCATAAAACATTCCAAAGAGTGTTCTGTTATGGTGCTAAAGAGTAGAATTCACAATGAATATTTAAATGGCAATTCTAGGTATTTAGTATTAAACTGAACTGTAAAATATTTTGGCTTCTAGTGTAGTTACATTATAAATAAAGCCTACTAGACATAAAAATGTCCATTTCTTTAATCACTTAAAAAGAAAACATTCTAGACTATGTACCGAGATACACTGAGAAAGGACTTCAGTGTGTCTGATCATTTGGTAGCAAGAAGCAGGAACAAAATTGCTATTCTAAGACTTCCAGAAACATGCTTTCTATGATCCTTAGGTTGGAAGCTTGGATTTACCTAAAAATAAATGGCAGACATTTTGTTCTGAGAGGCACTTCAAGGTGAGTCTCCTTCGGCATGCAAATGTCCTCTGTAAAGGTACCTATTCTTTAACCATGGAAGCTCCAGCTGTCCATAAAGTCACTGCAATCCAAACACTGCAATCTGAGATGTCAAGTGTTCTCTTCATTATTGCAAGGAGCCATTCTGCTTCCACGGAAGAAGGAAGAGCATGCCTCTGGATTGGGTCTATTACCATAGAAACAGGAGTCACACCTGCAGGTAACTTACATAAATTAGTGGGTCAGGTGGGGATTGTGAAAAATTCAAAGCTCAAAGCCATCAATAGAACAGCCTTATGACATGACAATGTGGTCCCAATACTGTTGGGTCTTCCATGAATAAAGGCAGCCACAAATCCAGAACTTTTTACCATAATTCACTGACTCTCAGATGTAATAATTTTCACACTTTAACAGGTTTAAAGTCAGGATATGTATTATAATCAATAGTGTCTTACAGTTATAATTGGCAACGATGTTTTTATTTCCTTAGTGGTATGTAAAATAATGATGTATCTTAAAATCAGTCATGGCATCTTAATTTTATAAAATTTTATAAAATCTCCATATAGCTAAATGTTGGTAACTGATTCAAGCAAAACAAAACAAAACAGAAAAACCCACTGTAAAGCCCCCCCCACAAAAAAAGATTAACTGAGCTACCAGTTTATAATGTTTCATAGAAAGACCTTTCGGCACTCGCCTCCTGGAACTTTTTTAAGAGGACAACTGGCAAATACTTTATTTGCGCCACATAAAATTGTTATAATTGATAGAAATGACCTGATTTGTCAAAGGCTGAGAAACTTGACCAAAAAAAAAAAAAAAAGCTAAAATGGCCTACATTATATGAAATAAGATTTAAGAGATAAAAATTGTACCATGTATAGATAGAGCATACCTTCTTTTCAAGTGATCAGGGAATATTTATAAAAGTTAACCATATATTAAAGTGCTTAAAAGTCACTAAACTGCAAAAATCAAAAGTAGTCTAGACCAGAGGTCAGCAAACTGTGAACCACAGACAAAATTCACCCCTTTGTCTGCTTTTGTAATTAAAGTTTAATTGGAACATCACCATTTGAGGCATAACTTATTAACAGACTGTCTAATGCTGCTTTCCTGCTACAATGGCTGAGTTGAACAGTTTCAGCAGACACCATACACCTGCAAAGCCTTGCCATCTGGCCCTTCACAGAAGTTTACCTATCACTGCTTTACATCAAAATCTATGAACACAATATAATTTCTAAAAAAAGAAAATCATAGCAATCATTTTAATTCATGAGTGGAACCAACTTAAAAACCAGGCTGCAAAACACACCTTAAGAAATTTCTGTACAAAATTGGAAATACATTCAAAAACTTTAAGGTGGGAAGAAAAAAATAAAATAAATATATACATAAATAAAAAGAAATTACAAATACAAACCACAATTGCAAATTACCCAGAAAAATAATAAGATACAAACACTATATAACTAAACAAGTTTGGGGCCACCATTGTTCTCAGAGGAACATTCATGCCATTAGAAGCTCTTCTTACTAGATTATAAAGCTTTCAAAATGTTGGGGAAAGATCATTTCTTCACTGTTTAAAAAATGTACTAGGCCATAGAAAACAATAGAAAGTTAACTGGTGATTTACTTCATCAAGTTATACTTACCTTCTCTGAAATCTGACAAATAGCCCACTCAAAAACACAGCTGCAAAACAATCCCATTGGCAAAATACATAAGCAAAACTCTGAAATAGAGTAGTGGTAAATGAATCCATCAATTATTAGAAAAATACTTTTTTAATAAATCAAGTTTTACTCTAGAAACTCCTGAATTATAATATTAGAAATCCATTAACTGAATTTAGATTATCAGTGAAGAAAACTAGAGCCCCTGTACTTTGTGGACAGAAGTCCACTGGTTTTGAAAGCCCTTATTCTAAGAGGAAAAGAGACTGCAATGAATTAAGATGACATAGTATAAAAAATGTAAACTGATAAACATCTTAGAGGAGATATAAGGAAGATGAATATTTTAGATATTAAGAACATTCCATTCTTAATAACCAGCTGGTTAGGGTTGCAAGTCAGCCCACTGACCTTTCCAGTTCCCTCTGTCACTACTTTCTGCTCCTCCCCTTCAGTCCTTTATTCTCCAAGTTGAGCTGTTTGAAATGTCCTGAGAGCCACGCTCTTCTCTGTGGCAGGCTAGGAGCTCTTTTTTTTTTTTTTTTTTTTTTTCCTTCAGGTGCCTTCCTTCCCTCCATAACTTGCTACTTATCCTTCAGGACTCAGCAAGATGTCACTTATTCTGGGAAAGCTTCCATGCCTATCCTCCAAGGATGTGTCAGATATTCCTTCTAATGACCAATCACGTCATATGGACCCCTTAGCACTGATAACATGTATTGTAAATGTCTGCTGCTTGCCTCTTCTAAAGCTCCCGAGGGCAGATACTCACTGACTCTTATCAATATTGTACCCCTAAAGGCTGGGACTTTGTATGGCATAGAAAAAAAAATGGGTAAAATGAGTAAAGTACTTTTAAACTCTCTCTTACCCTTTTGCTTTCACTGTGACAGTATCACAACGAAAGCCCAGTACTCTCTTCAAAGTTGCTAGTACCTACCATCCCACTTCATACCCCAATATCCTCATTTTGTGCATAAAGGGTAAAATATAAATGTCTTACGGATGTCCAAGGTGCTCATACACTGGCCCAAACCTGGGCCCTTCTGCCCGTGATTTCCCAACACAAACCATCCCATTTGGGCATGCTGATCCCAACTGCTCCCCAGGCATATCTTATGCTCCCCTGACTCCACATCTTAGTTCACACCATTTCCCCTTTCTCAAGCATCTTCTGATATTCTATCCATAGATCCAATTCTCCATCTGTCAAGGACTAGCTGAGGGTCTAATCCTTATAATGCCTTCTTTTACACTCAACTCTTATGTTGTTAGCTTTTATATTAGTTTATGTTGGCACCATGTGTTAGCCACTTAGTTTATACAAATACACACACACACACACACACACACACACACAAAGTCAGTGCATCTAGTCTCTGTTCTCTTATACGATGAGCTCATTAATTCATCTCAAAGCTCTCTCTACTAGACCCCAGGGACAGAGAGTTCAAAGAAAACATGGACACTCTCCTCAAATAATTCAGTCTGGTATTTTTAAAGAAATACGTATAATCAGACAATTATAGTACAATGTGAAGAATAAACCCATTAAAAATACCATATCTTTGCAGTCCAAAACATGATACTAGATGATTGATAGGTATAAATACAGGTAAATTTTTTGGAAATGATTTTTATTTTTAAAAAGATAGAGAATCTGACACCCAATAAAGTTAAACCAATTGTTGGTAATCCTTTTTTTATCCTTTTTTTTTTTTTTTTTTTTTTGGAGAGGGGGTTTCACTCTTGTTGTCCAGGCTGGAGTGCAGTGGTGCAATCTCAGCTCACTGCAAACTCCACCTCCCGGGTTCAAGCAATTCTCCTGTCTCAGCCTCCTGAGTAACTGGGATTATAGGTGCCCACCACCACACCCAGCTAATTTTTGTATTTTTTTTTTTAATAGACACAGGGTTTCACCATGTTGGCCAGGCTGGTCAAGAACTCCTGACCTCAGACGATCCGCCCGCCTCAGCCTCTCAAAGTGCTGGGATTACAGGCATGAGCCACCGCGCCTGGCCTTCTTCAGTTCTTTCTTTAGTTGATATCTCCAGAAATCTGCTTTTTTCCTTCAATAGTATGTTTTCTTCCCAATCTTCTCAAGACAACATTCACCTAGAGATGTTAGGTAAACAAATATTTCCCTAGTCCTTGCACATATGTCTGACATCATATCACATAGCTATCAACCAGTTTCTCACACTTTTGCTAAGAACTCTCTTCTCTTAAACCTGAGATTGCCACTGTCAAAAGCTTTTGCTATTACTATGGCTATACTCAAAGTTCCAGAACAACAAAATGCACGCAAAGAAGCCCACTGGAAGCTTCTGGAAAGTTGTGCTTAGATCTCCTGCGACGGTCACAGAAGGAGAATCATCACAGGAGGCCCTGTCCTCTGCTGCCATATTAGGAGGACTGAAGTTTATTGTTTTTAAGGGAGCCTGTGAATATTACATGATGTAAGATTAAAAGTGTTAGAAAAGTCATTTTGAGATAAGTAGAATTCAGTTTTCTCAAATATAAAATGATGGGATTGCACCAGGTTAGAGTTCCCTACATACGCAGTTACCATGAAGAGAAAAAAGGAGAGGGTGAAATTGAAGTTCACTGCGCTCACCTGAGGGCCAGGCAGGGAAAGAGGTGAATACAAGGGGCTTAAAATCGCCCTCACCAGCAAGCGCACTCTACAGTCATGATAAGTTCTTACATTCACTAAATTTTTGTCAAATTAGAGCTATACAAAGGCAAACCTATAACATAAGAAAAGACCATTCTCTGCCTCTATCTATTACCTTATTTCTCTCCTTGGAATCTCATGATTAGGATTAGCAAATGCTAAATAAATCTAAGCCTCTTCCTTCATCAGAATTCAGCCGGCCTATGTTAAGTGGCATTATTGTGCTATGGTGCATGGTAACTAGCTAATCTACAAATCTGTTGGTGAATATTGGAATTATATTAAACTTTGATCCAACAAATGAACGTATTGACATTTTTACAAGGACTGTTTATAGACAATGCTGTATTCCACAATTTCTCAAACTCAACACACAAGTCCTTTTGAAAGCACAGGAGAAAGGGACGACCACACCAATCAGTGGAAGGCCATGGTGCAGGTCAGGCTGCCTGGCAGCAGGTGAGAGGAAGAGCCCAGGGACACAAGAAGAAAAGCATTGTGTCCAGGACTGCAGCAGGATGGCCCCATCCATTCAGGGATGTGAGTTATTCAAGATCCTGAAACTTCTGCCCAGCACCATTCTCAGGTCTAAGGACATAAAAGGATGACAGTAGCAGCACCAGTAGCTCCAGAAAGTTGTGTCAGTGATATTATAAGCATCAGAGAGAAGGAACTTACTTCCTGGAACAATATTGTAGAGGCATCCTTGGCACCGACATGAGGGTCTATCACCATCCTTGTGTCTACACCGTGGCCTATCTAAGTACAGAGAGTTCTAGAGAGGGACTCCCCACAGCTGAGACTCCAGCCCTCTGGAAGCCAGGCTCTTACCTTCCCTGGGTAAAAACAAAGATGTGGGAAGCCCCAGAGCTGGAAGTGGGCGTGTATGTAGTTCAGCTGCCATGTCTGAAACTGAGCTGGCCAGGTAGCCAGATAGTCCATGGGTCCCAATTCCACTAAAAGAGTGGGGAAGGGAGGGTGAAGGCCACATAAGCCATTTCCCAGAGACCCAGGTGTAGTTTTGGGATAGAAGAAATGCACTGGTCACTCTGGATGTCTCTGCTGATGGCATTGCCGATAGCCCATTCTCATCCTCCTGGGTGCTTAAAGACCTGCTCAGGGGACTGGAGCTCTGAAGAACAGGGTTTTGGGCTGGGTTCAGTGGCTCATGCCTGTAATCCCAGCACTTCAGGAGGCCAAGGCAGGTAGGTCACTTGAGGTCAGGAGTTCAAAACCAGCCTGGCCAACATGGTGAAACCCTGTCTCTACTAAAAATATAAAAAAGTTAGCCGCGCGAGGTGGTGGGCACCTGTAATCCCAGCTACTCAGAAGGCTGAGGCAGGAGAATAGCTTGAACTGGGGAGGCAGAGGTTGCAGTGAGCAGAGATCACACCACTGCACTCCAGCCTGGGCAACAGAGTAAGACTCCATCTCAAAACAAAAACAAAAACAAAAAACAGGATTTTGGCTTGAGTCTCATCAAGAGAAAGAAGAAAAGTTGCAACTCCTGGCAGGGATAGACCAAATGACAGCAATGTCACAAACTGAGAAGTGCAAAGTGAGCAGCATCCACACATTCTAATGGCCTTAAAAACTGAAAGGGAATTTGTATTATTTATTCACTTTCAAGGTGGAGGATTATATTGTGATGAACATCATTTATTGTAGTTTTGTGATTTCTTCATAATTTACAAATGTGATATTGCTATATTAAAATGAGAAACATCTACATCATCACAGAGGATTGTTAAAAATTGATTGAAAATGAGCAATTGATAGCCATATATTATCCAAAGTCTTTCCCTATACACAATGACTAGTTAAAGGGTGCACTGCAAAGATGACCCTCATTAAAAATAGCACAAGAAAGATGTACCTGGATGTAAATTTAACAAAAAATGTGCTACTGGTAAATGCAAAAGAATTCTTAAGTAAATAAAATGGAAATATGCATTCTTGAAGAGAATGGCATCACAAAGATAATAATTCTTGCTAAATTAAGTATGAACCAAGTGCACAACAATGGGATTTTTCAACTATACAAGTTGACTTTAAAGTTGATATAAAATAAAATAAGAAGAGTCATTGCAATTGTGAAAAAGATTAATGAGGCCGGGCGCGATGGCTCATGCCTGTAATCCCGGCACTTTGGGAGGCCGAGGCAGGTGCATCACGAGGTCAAGAGATCGAGACCATCCTGGCTAACACGGTGAAACCTTGTCTCTACGAAAAACACAAAAATTTAGTCGGGCTTGGTGGCAGACGCCTGTAGTCCCAGCTACTCGGGAGGCTGAGGCAGGAGAATGGCATGAATTCGGGAGGCAGAGCTTGCAGTGAGCCAAGATCGGGCCACTACACTCCAGCCTGGACAACAGAATGAAACTGTCTCAAAAATTAAAATAAAATAAACTAAAAAGAAAAGAAAAAGATTAATGAGGAGGAAACAGCCTTATCATATATTAAAATGCATCATAAAGTTTAAAATAAACAGTTAAGTATCTGAACAGAGAGATTAATGTAACATACTAGGAAGTCCAGAAATATACTCAAATAAGAATTAAAATATAGTAAACTATATATAGGAGGTATTTCAAGTAAACTGTTAAAACTTACGGATTTTTTAAAATAAATGGTTTAGGGACTAGAGTAACCACCATGAGGAAAAAATAAAATTGGCTCCATATTTCATACCATACATCATCAAAATAAATTTTAGATGGATCAGAGATTTAAATCTTTAAAAATTAAAAGCATAAATAGTGCTACAAAAATATGAGTTTTTGATTGTAATCACAGAATGGAGAGAGTTTTTCCAAATATAATACAAAACTAAGAAGTCATAATATAAAGACTGACAGAGTTTCACCTTCTGGCCATGATGAGGTAACCCCTATGACATTAGTTTCTTCACTATAAACAATTATAAGGCCAGGCACGGTGGCTCACGCCTGTAATCCCAGCACTCTGGGAGGCTGAGGCAGGCAGATCACTTGAGCTCAGGAGTTCGAGACCAGCCTAGCCAACATGGTGAAATCCTGCCTCTATCCAAAATACAAAAAATTAGCTGGGCGTGGTGGCGGGTGCCTGCAGTCCCAGCTACTGGGGAGGCCAAGATGGGAAGATTGGTTGAGCCTGGGAGGCAGAGTTTGCAGCGAGCTGAGATCATGCCACTGTACTCCAGCCTCAGCAACAGAATAAAACTCCATCTCAAAAAAACAAATAAATAAAACCAGACAAGCTATACAAACCAACTCTTTTAAGACGCTGGATAAGTCAAGACAGCTATAATTTGTGAGAGTAGAAAAAATCAGGAGGTAAGCTGAATTTGACAATCCTGCTGAGTTTAAGAGGAAGAGATCAGAGTTCAAAGCAGCTGATTTTACAGGGAAAGATGTAAGAGAGAGAGGCAGATGTGCAGAGTTGGGGGCTCCAACAATCTGTGTTAGGTACATGAGCCCATAATGAAATCTAGACTGCACATGCACAAGACAATTCGATTCACGGTTTTCCAGAGAGCAACTGCAACAGGGTTGAAAAGAGAACCTGGCTTCTAGAGGTTGGACTGTGCTGAGGTAAGAGCAGTACCAGGGAGTTCTAACCCTGCCAGAGTGGAGAATCCTCATTAATTTCTCAACATCAGGCTGAATTACCAGAAAACCTTTACTTAAAAGTAAGGATAAAGCTCTAGAGCAAGACTTATCCTAGACTTTCTGAAAATCAGTAACACTTAAAACTAAGCCCTGACATGATTTTATGGAAGAGGGACATTGGGAGTTGAGATCCCTTTTGTTATGAGGGACGGCCAAGACTTAAAGGGGCTTGGGAAATATATCCACTCAAATGAAGCATAAAGTCAATTCTATACAAATTCAAAATGACTCACCACTAATTTCACTGCCTGCTAAAACATGCCTCAATAATCTTCAAAGAAATATGACAGAATTCAGAATCCTTACAGTGTTTTATTCCAAATGTCCAATATTCAATAAAAGCCACTAAAATTTTTTTAAAAAATAAAGAAAACGTAACCTATCGTAAAGGAAAAAATTAATCAATAAAACAAGTTCAGATGTTATATTTAGCAGATTAAGAGTCTAAAGAAGTGGTGGCAGGTTGCATCTTCCGAAGATGGCTACAACAATATCCTACCCCATATGCTCTTTTTCAAAGTGTATGTGCCAATCTCCCATGGTCTGGTTTTGAAACTTTTTAAGCGGTAGAATATGTGGAAGTGTCATAACGAGACACCCTGGGCAAGCAAGGTCTTAAGAAGCCCTACAGCTACCACCTGTGCCTCTTGAAACATTCGGCTGTCATGATGTGGGAGTTCAAGCCACATAGAGAAGCCACATGGAGATGCTGTGTTTGACAATTTCAACAGAGTTGGGTCCAGTGGACAATCAGCATCAACATGTGAATGGTCATCTTGGATGTCTAGCCCAGTCTGTGTGAATACAGAGTTATAGAAATTATTCAATCTGTGGAAAAAAAGGAAAAAAATGGGAGAAAAATAATTTTCGTGAACCTGTGGGAAAATATCAGATGATATATAACCTATGTGTAATAAGAATTTCAGGAGGATAATAGGGTAAGATGGGGCAGAAAAGAATATTTGAAGAAATAATAACCAGAAACTTTCTTAAATTTGCTTTTTTTAAAAACTGATTTACAGATCCAAGAAGCTCAATAAACTCCAAGCAGGATAAACATGAAGAGAAAAGAATCACTCCGAGGATGATCATCATAAAATTGAGCCAAAGATGAAGTCTCAAAATCGGCCAGAGAAAAAAGATTAATTATATGTAAGGGAGTATAGATAATAAAGACTATTAATTTTGATCAGAAGCAATGGAGGTCAGAATTTAATGAAATGACATCTTTAAAGTAAAAAAAAAAAAAAAAACAACTATGTCCACAATTTTATATCCAGCAAAAATAAGGATATTTCAGAAAATCAAAAACTGAGAGAATTTGTTCAGTAGAATTTTTTTTTTTTTTTTTTTTTTTTCAGTACTGAGTATCACTCTGTCACCCAGGCTGGAGTGCAATGGCACGGTCTCAGCTCACTGCAACCTCCGCCTCCTGGATTCAAGCTACTCTCATGCCTCAGCCTCCCATCCTGAGTAGCTGGTATTACAGTCATGCGCCACCACGCCGGGCTCATTTTTTTGTATATATATACAAATATATATATATATTTTTAGTAGAGATGAGGTTTCACCATGTTGGCCAGCCTGGTCTCGAACTCCTGACCTCAAGTGATCTGCCCGCCTCAGTCTCCCAAAATAGGTTTACAAGCATGAGCCACCGTGCCCAGCCTGTTCAGTAGATCTTTATTAGAAATAGTACTAAAACATAGCCTTAAGTCAGAAGGGAAATGACACCAGATGAGAACTAGGATTTATAGGAAGGAATGAAGAGAAACAGAAGTGGTAAATAAATGAGTAAATATAATTTTTTTCTTCTCTAAGTTATTTAAAGGATAACTGACTGTTGAAAGCAAATATAATATCATCAGAAGGCAGGTTTATAATATATAAAAGTAAAATATGTGATAACTATACCTAAAAGTATAGGGGGTGGGTAAATGGAATTAATTTTATTATGTATAAATTATATCACAATGAAGTTGACTGAAAAATGTTGAATATTGATCACATAAAATTTTTAAAAATATTTTCCAAAAAGGGATAAAACTAACAGCAAAACAAGCATGTTAAAAGTAGAAAAAATAAATTAATGAGGATATAAAAAGATTTTAATTAGAAGATTTAATAAAACTCAATGGTGCTTTGAAAACACATGAACAAATCTTTAACAAGTCTTATTAATTAAAAAAAGCAGAGGATACAAATAAACAATATTAAAAGCTGACAGATGGTCTCAATCACAGCTACAGAGGAAATTTCACTAATTGAAAGGGAATACCATAGAGAAACTTATTCTAATGTAATGAAATGTAGATGAATAACTTCTTCTAGGAAAAACATAAATTGCCAGCATAAACTCAGAAAAGGGTAGAAAATCTGAATAAAGCAAAAATACAAACAAAACATATTTAAAATAGAGAAAAAATTCACTTTGCAAGACACAATAGTAATATAGGAGATAAATTACAATGACCATTCAATTTCACCAAATTTTTTTTTAACTTTTATTTCAAGTTCAGGGGCAGATGTGCAGGTTTGTTATATAGATAACTGTGTGTCATGGGGGCTTGTTGTACAAATTATATTATCACCCAGGTATTAAGCCTAGTACTCATTAGTTATTTTTCCTGATTCTCTCCCTCCTCCAACCCTCCACCTTCTGAAAAGCCCAGTGTGTGTTGTTCCCCTCTATGCATCCATGTGTTCTCGTCATTTAGCTTCCACTTATAAGTGAGAAAATGTGGTATTTGGTTTTCTGTTCTTGTGTTAGTTTGCTAAGGACAACGGCCTCCAGCTCCATCCATGTTCCTGCAAAGGACATGATCTTGTTCTTCTTCATAGTTTCATAGTATTCCACCAAATTTTTTTTAGTTGCTAATGTTCAGCATTGGTGAGTGTATGGATACAATAATTATTTTCAAAGATTGTTCAAAGAAATGATATAGCCTTTAGGTGTTATTTTAAGCACATATAAAATTTTATGTGCTTACCCTTTGATCCAAAAATTTTACCTCGAAGAACCTATTTTACAAAAAAGCTTATGCATGCCCCAAAAGGCATTTACGATGATGTAATTTGTAACACTGAAAATATTTGAACAAGCCAAATGTCCCTCATTCAGAGGCTGGCTGTATATCTTGCACACTAATTCTATAGAACAGTTTAAAAATAATAAGGTGTATTTGTATTTACTTATTTCCAAGACATGTATTTAAAGAGAAAAAAGCAAATTACAGAGCAATATGTGCAATGTAATCCCATTTAAATTTTGAAGCAATGATAACATTGGGTATTGCATTCTATCTAGCAGAATACTCACCACACTGTTAAGAATAATTACATTGGAAGATCAAAGTGGGTGGAAACCGAATAAAGGAACAAACATGAGAGACAATATAGGAATATATACATATATATGTATACTTGTTGAAAATTAATTGCATATATGCAATTGATTTTGCATATATATGCTTGTTGAAAATCAATTGTATAATATGCATATGCATATATGCAACTGATTTTCCACAAGTATGTCAAAGAAATTAAGCTAAGAAAAAATAATCTTTTCTAAAAATAGTTCTAGAACAATGGGTACAAAAAAAAAAAACCTGACCCTTACCTCAAACCATATACAAAACTAACTCAAAATCAATAATAGTTTTAACTGTAAGGGTTAAACCTATATAATTTCTAAAAGAAAACATTGGGGAAAATCTTAATGACCTTGAGTCTGGTGAAGATTTTTTAAATATAGTACAAAAAGCATAAGCATAAAAATATATAAATTTGACCTTACCAAAACTAAAACTTTGCTCCTTAGAAAATAGCATTAAGAAGATTAAAAATGGAGCCAAAGACTGGGAGAAGATAAAAATGGAGCCAAAGACTAAGAGAAGATATTTGCTAATCATATATCTAATAAATAACATATCTAGAATACACACAGAACTCTTACAACTCAAGAATGAAACTAAATAATTTTTTAAATAAAGCAAAAGATTTGAACAGATACTTGACCAAAAAAATGTATATGGATAGCAAATAAGCATATTGAAAGAAGCTCAACATTATTAGTTATTAGAGAAATGCAAGTTAAAACCACAATGAGATAGCACTACAGACCCACTAGAATAGCTCAAATTAAAAGGATTGACAATACTAAATGTTAGTGAGGAGGTGGAACTCCCACGACTGCTAATGAGACTGTCAAATGGAACCACAACTTTGTAAAACAGTTTTTCAGTTACTTAGTATATGACCTAGCCATTCCACTCCTAGGTATCTACCCTAGAGAACACATTTGTACATGAATACTTCTGACACCTTTATTTGCAATACCTCAAAACTGGAAACAGGCCGGGCACGGTGGCTCACACCTGTAATCCCAGCACTTTGGGAGGCCGAGGTAGGTGGATCACAAGGTCAGGAGTTAGAGACCAGCCTGGCCAAGATGGTGAAAGCCCGTCTGTACAAAAATAAAAAATTAGTCGGGTGTGGTGGCAGGCGCCTGTAGTGCCAGCTACTCGGGAGGCTGAGGCAGAAGAATTCCTTGAACCTGGGAGGCAGAGGTTGCAGTGAGCCGAGATCGTGCCACTGCACTCTAGCCTGGGTGACAGAGCGAGACTCCATCTCAAAAAAAAAAAAAAAAAAAAAAAAAAAACTGGAAACAACCCAAATGTCCATCAACATGTGAATGGATAAACAAATTGTAACATATCTATTCAATGTGATACTATACAGCAATCAAAATGAACGAACTATTGATATGCACAACAACATGGATGAATCACAAAATACACTGAACAAAAGAGGCCACACAAAAAAAGAACACATAAAATCTTTCATTTATAAAAAATTCTGGAAAATGCAAATGAATCTATAGTGACAGAGAGAAGATCAGTGACTGCCTGAGAACTGGACAAGGAGGGGAGGAGAAGGGTGAGGAGAGGAGCAAGTGATTACAAAGGGTAGTGAGAAAACTTTTGTGTTCATTATCCTGACTGTGGTCATGGTTTCATGGTGCATTTTTAAATATGTGCAATGAATATGTGTCAAGTTTACCTCAATAAGAATGTACAATTTTTTTTTAATTCCAATAAGCAATTCTCATTTCTTGCTTATGTTAATATAGTGGACATTGTTGGTTGCCTAACCTACATCTGTTCTCTCCTTCACCATCCCCAAAAGAACTCTAGTCTTATGACTCAAGGGAAGATAATTCCTATTTCCTGAGGTAAGATTTATTGGTTTATTTACCCCTAATGCCTTAGCAATAATAAATTTGGGAAATCACATTTAAGTCATTAAATGCATGGTATTTTTCTGTCCAGGATTTTGTTCAGGAATAAGCATGACTCAATTTAGCCCAATAATAAGCCAGGAAGAGTATACCAGGGGCTTCTGTAAAGTTAAGTTTTCTCCCTCTCAAGTGTGAGCAAGTAGAAGAGACAAAAAATTCTCTTCTGGATGCCAGAAGGTACTGATGTGAAACCAGAAGCAACTACAACCATTTTGTCTCCATGAGGGAAATACTCTCACTATAAAACCAACGCACGGAGAAGGGTACCCCCAAGAGAATCCAGAGTAATGAAGACAGAACCATTAGAATAAGGTGAACTGGAAGCCTTCCCTACTTCTAAAATTCTAGTAGGAAGAGTCAATATATACCCTGGTTGTTTAAGCAATTTGAATCAGCTTTTCTGCTACTTCCAGCCTTATACCCTTGTTCTCTCTACAGCACTTAACAGTTAACTACTTCCTTCTTCCTAAACAATCTTTTCCTTTGCCTTTGCTGACTAGATCTTCTTACCTCCCTTGAAAATGCCATTTAAATCTCCTTCATAATCTCCTTCCTCTACCCGACCATTTAAGGTGTGTGTGATTTCTATAGATGGCTTACTTTTTTGATTTTCCTTGTTTCTAACTCAATGCTTTCCCCTTAAACAATCTCACCAATTTCTATGGTTTCCAGAACGTGATAGCCAGCAAATTTATAACTCCAGCTGACTCCCCTTCTGAGCTCGCAATCCACAAAAGCAACCACCTACTCAAAATTTTCCATTAGACATGCTAACATCTTAATTAAATTTGTCCAAAACCGAGGTCATCCTCTTGCATTGACACACAGAAAACTCTCTCCCACCAGTGTTCCATATCTCAGTAAATGTTGCCTTCATCCAACCAGTTCAAGACAGAAACTTAGAAATTATCCTTGAATTCACATACTCCCTCTCTTCACACTCCCTCTACCCACTAAATATCTTTTGGACCCATTTCTTTTACTCCAACTCTGCTATCACTGTAGTCCAAACAACATTCATTATGGTTCATCTCCCATTAGTCTACCTACTCTACTTTAATTCTCAACCAACCTATTCTTCATACTGTAGTATGAAGTATATACTATTAATGCAAATCCCACCCTGGCATTCGCCTACTTTAAATCCTTTAGTGCTCTCACATTGCCCTTAGGAAGAGTCCAAAAGCCTTAACAGGGACTACAAAATCATGCTTGATCTAGCCCCATCCAATCTTTTTGGTCTCATCTAATATCACTCTTCCTTTCCCTAAGCTTCTCCATATCGTACATTTTTCAGTTTCTTGTACCCACCATACTGCATCTCAGGATAGTCACACATGCTGTTCCCTCTCACTAGAAACCTTTCCCCACCAATCACCCTAATTTCACACGCTCCACACTCAGGACTAGTCTAGATACTGTAACTAGTGATCTCCAGAGTTGTGCAACCAACTACCCTGTCCCTGCTATTGTCTAACTACATCTTAGCTACTTAGATTTCAGCTTAAACATCTCTTCCTTTAGGAAACCTTCTCTAATCACCCAACCCGGGCTCAGTCTGATTCTTGTCTTGAATTTTTGAGTTGCAACACTGAGCACATTTGTGACTATTTGTTCATTGTTAGCCTGTTAATTTTCACTCAGCCAAACTATTGATATTAATAGAGAACTGAACATAATGGTATGCATAAGAATGTGATTAGACTTTTTCCTTCATATCATGTCAAATGCCTAAGTAATATTTAACACATTTTCTTCCTATCCCTGATGATGATCTCAGCTTAGAAACAGCATGAAAGAGAAACATAAAATAATGTTAATTATCCTTTTTATTTCAATAATTTGGCTTTTTGTTGTTGTCGTTTCACACAGCTACAAAGCCTGGAGAGTATAGGTGTGCAATTTTATGTCCATTCCTCCATAAATCCACCCTCCATAAAAACAAGCCAGGGAAGGCTATAACTATACAAAGTCTTAGAGCTCAGACAAAGGATCTCACTAATGGAGAATCAACTACTTAGGTGGCACACAGAGGCCCTTCTATGAAAGGAGACGCTTACAAATATTAGATTCTGTGACCTTTACTAGGTGTGCACCCTCTATACTACATGTGAATGGAGAAAGGCATAAGCTTAGAATTTTACCCAGCAGTTTTGAGGAGTAAGGACTTGGGACCCCTCAAATGAGGAACAATATTAGAGCTGTAACTCTGAAGTTCCTCTCTTTGTATAGAGAGAAAGCCAAGACACCATGCACTCTACAGACTCATCAAAGCAGCCATGGGGCTGCCCCTTCATTTTCTCAAGTCAAGAAAATAACCCTGAAGCAGAGATTAGGCCATTCCCTAGTGAGAGGCAACAGCAATTTTAATGGGACAAAATTGAAAAGAGAGAAAACGGCACCCCAGATGATTCTGTTTTGCTGCAGTATTTTAGGTAGCCAGCAACTACCTCAGCAGTGATTACTAGAAGGATCCATGTGGAAAAATGGCCATTGAGGAGCGGAAGCCAGAGAGAAATCCCAAAGGCAGAAGCAATCCTAAACCTCTGGGTGAAACCTGGCCCAACCACCCTGCACATTGTCAGCAGCAGAGAGAGCTTTCTAAACTGGAGGAGAGATACTGGTCATGAATGCCTGCACTCCTTCCTCCCTAAGCTGCTTCATCAGGCAGTTTAGAAGAGTTTTGTTCAGTTGAAGGTAGAGTTTACCAGGACCTAAAGGAAACACACACTTTCTATTACCTTTCCTAGAGCAATAGATAGAAGACATATATGGGGAGACCTGCAGTGGAATGAAAATGGGGCATAGCCATGCCCTGGATTCTTAAATATACTTATTTCTGGATTCAGTGTTTTAGTTTTCTTCTATAACATGCCGTTGGTTAGAATCACGGGCTCTAGAGTCATATACACCCCATATTCTGTTGAATAAAGACTCTACTTCTTATTGACAGGGCTTCTTTGAACCTCACTCTCTTTGTAGATACAATATGCATAATAATACCTGTATTACACTGTTGTGATGAAGATTGCAATGGTGAGATTAATTGAATTAGGTATGTCCAGCACTCAAAGCCCTATCGACCCTCATGCAAATGTGGGTTTAATTCTGAGTATGGCTGTAAAGAAGGATGCCTGAGGTTGCAGGTATAAAAATGTAGTCCAGAGAAGGACCAAGGTAAACCCAGAGGACGTAACGTGGCAGTTAAGAGGTTTCTAATCAGCAGTTCCCAAAGTTAGTTCCAATGAACACTAGTTTTTTAGGAGAATAGTAAGTGGTACTCATTTAAATAAAATTTCTGAATCAAATGCATTTGGGAAACATTGGATTCAATAATTTAAAAGCTTTCTTCTTGCAGGATTTCTGGGTGACTTTCACATGCTGATGTTCCTGGTACTCCCCTACACCAAAACGAATTTGAGCATGGAGTCCATTTCTCTTGGTACATTTCAAAGGACTATTGGAACATAGTCTGGGAAATGTCGGTTTAAATGAATGGGCCTCTGTGTTCTGTCTGACAATTCTTTCTTGAACTCAAAACCCAGAGCTACCTTATTCATTAGTCACTATAGGATGGTGCCCAGCATCCACAAGCTTTTCTAAGGCTTAAAAATGATTGAGAACTGGGGAAAAAATGCTTACTCCAAAGAACAAAATGCAAAAAGAAAACTGCACAAAGCTGAAACAAACATTTAAGTAAGCATCTACAAAATGTAACAGCATGCCAACTAATCAACTGCTGTTCATGACATTATAAATATAATTACATAAAAACACACTTATCATAGAATATGGGTGCATTTTAACATGTTTGCCATGCTATGATTTAGGAGCTCCATGAGAATGAGAACCTAGAGTTGAGAAAGGCCATAACTTTTGACCGTAGATATACACTCATGATGTGTACACACACACACATACACACATACACATGCACACACCCTGGAGCTGCAGAAGTTCCAACCAGTAAGGAACCAAAATTATGAACCAAGCCCCTGGCATAAGAGCAGCACCTGGATTCAGTTGCTGAACCTAATAATAGGGTACATAGAGGATTCTCCCTCCCCACCTTCCACAGCCCTCAGGGTCCACAGACAGTACAATTTGGATTCTTTGTCATGTAGCAAACCCTTTTTGGCAATAGTCACAGAATTCTGCAGCAAAGCACAGCTCATTCTCAGTAAATCTACCCCTCCCTGTGACAAGCCATTCACAGCACCTATTTCACAGCTGGTGGTTTCGCATTCACTGCTTCTGAAAGGAGCTCTGGATGGCAAAAGGCAACATTTTCAGGAGTTAGTGGGGGAAGGAGTTGGAGCAAGGCTGAAAGAAAACCTCACAGCTTCTAAAGGTCGTCTAAAGAAATTTCACTTGTTCAAAAGGAAAAAGTAAGGATTACATAAAGGTAAGAATTCTCGGAGCCTTGCTCACTGTGAAAATACGGCCTTGCTCACTGTGAAAATACGGCCGCCCTTCACGTCCTCAGCTCCAGCCTGGGCTGCAATAAAGGGCCAGTGAGGGCAACGACAGGGATCTCTGGAGAATGACTCTGTGTCTGTGTCCCTTTCTGAATGGTCTGGAAAGACATCTGGACTCATGGAATAAGTCTAAGCTGTCAGTCCATTTCTCTACCTCTATGGAGGAAAAAAAAAAAAAAAAAAAAAAGAGAGAGAAGCTATAACTCTAAAAGCCCAAAACATTAACCCTTCTTCAAATCAACCAATTTTTTAAGGTCTGATCTGTATCATGTAAGGAAATACACTTTTCTCACTTCAAATGTTTGATTTTCACAGTATGACTCATTTCATATTGTTTCCCATATACCAAAGTCTATTGTGAATGATTGAAACACTAAATGAAAAGAAGGGTAGACACACACACACACACACACACACACACACACACACACCCCACAGAGGAAACGGCCTTTCCTTTGTTAATCTAACAAGAGAAACAGTAAAGACAATCAATTTCAACTATGTGAAGAAATTATTCTAAGTACAAATATGAAAAGCAATGAAAATATAATTAAAATTTGCTGCATGAAAAAAAAATTGCACCCTTCTACCGTTTTTTGAGCTGAACTTCCCTATCGTAGCAGCAGTGACTCCCCCAATGACATTTTTGCTCTTATGGATTTCACCACTTCCTCCAAAGCTGTAACTTTTCTCTCTCTCTTCCTCCCCTTCCTATTATTGTCACTAGGGAGTGCGGAATGACATGTTCAAGAAAATGCTTGCCTGGAGGCCAGAGTGTGTTTCCTTTGCACTTGGATTTCCATTTGTTCCACTAAATTTCCTTACAATTAATTTTTAAAAGGGCTAAGAGAGTTCATTTCCCAAACAGCTAACAAGAACTGTGTTCTGTAAAAGCAGACAAAATGGTACTGGGTGACCATTTTTGCTACTATTATCAAAATCTTACAGTATAAATTCTGACTCTGCATTCTGCACTTTATTACTCTGATATAGTAATGGGAATATGTTGATTCTCCCATGATACCCATCCAGAGCCAGGAACTGATGTCTCTTAATTGCACTTTAGCCTAAAGCATATTAAATGCAATTTGATTATAAAATACATCTGAATTGCCATAAAAAAATTCTTGGCAAGATTTCCAAACATCAAGTAAAGAAATCTATAATCTCCTAGTCTAGCCCTTTTCCTGACTTGCCAGGTAACTTTGTATAAAGGCTGTTTCTTCCCCACACCTCTCTTTCTCAGCCAATAAACTAGTAATAATAGATTTGTCTAGCACTTAGGAATGGCTGAAAGACACTTCTTTACAATTTGACAGCATTTTGCAAATGACAAGCTGGCTTTAGGCTAAATATGTCAGAATGATGCTTCAGCATGGGTTGTTGGAGTGGACTTTTAAATATTTCTGTTTCACAAATTCATTGGCATCATTGATCAGCCCTACTCATTATAGCTCGGTTTTAACACCATGCATATGCTACCTTGGGTTCAGTGTCATGAGCCCAAGCCTTGACCCACGACTTCATTGTACTCTCACAATGCTAACACCATTTCCGGCACAGAGAGCAAAAGAAATAAATGCACACTGATGGATGGATTTGTCGCTGGAAGTAGTAAGCCCTGACCCTCTCACTGAAGGGGTCTGCACATCTCAGACATGCTCAGTGTGATAGCGTGCCCCACCCTTCAGGTATTCCAAACCAGTCCCTGCATCCAACTGAATGCAAAACCCCTTCTTCACAAAGGTGTCTGGGGACAGGAGCATGAAGTAGCAGATGCACAGGTTTGTCCTGATGTCTACCTCCCACACTCGCCTGGAAGATCTCCAAGCAGGACGATGGGCACAAAAAGTGACAGAAATAGATTAAGTTATTCAGCCTTGATCTGTCTAGAGACAATTGGAAAAAGAAATAATCCTAGGTAGCAAAATGAATGAAAGGTTTCTTTTTCTCTAGTAATGAAGAGGAATGCTCACTATCACCTTGAAATAGAATCTTCTTTTTAAACTAAGAAGCCCGAAGTACCACAAGTGTATTATCTGACACATCCTCTCAACTGCCTTGAACAATTTGAGTACAGATATTGATCTTCACTTAGGACTGGGGCTGATCAGGTAAGAAACTTGCCTGCAACCTATTTCCCTATCAGGCAATAATAGAATAGTATATAGAATGGTATATGGTGCAAAACTTCCAAATGTGCAGGACCACACTAATCTGCAAGCTCAAGGGCTAAGTTATAGGTGACTGCCCTAGACCACTAACACAGAAGCATCCTGACAACATGAAACAAAGGCTGATCGAACATAGCCAGGATTCACAACTTTTTTTTTTTTTAATTTTAAAGGAAACAGATCCTCATTGTTGGTTGGTCCGAGCGCCCTCATGTGTTTCAATAGAGTAATGTCATTTTAGGTCTCCCCAAGAGCTATTTCAAAGGACAGATTCCACGACACACAAATCCTCTTCCTATTTGCTTCAGAAGCCTCATGTGAAACTTTGAAGATTTTCAGGTTGCTCTAGAATGATGAATTTGTCCTCTCTGATATAAAGTGACATTGGAACTTACACGTGAAGGAATGAGAAGCAGGTGTTAACAGGAGTGGAGGCTAATTTCAACTTGCCTGTTCTGGTTTAAGCATGTCAGGTCATCCTGTCTATTTCTTTTTCCTGTACCCTGCTCCCCTCACCCTGAGGGGCAGGGCTGTCAGCATGTACACTCTCTCTGTCACTGCACTGGTCACACATCTAAAGAACCCAGAGCTGCTTCTGTAATAAGCAAATCTCAGGAGATTTTTCTACCATCCACTTTAAGACATGGGAGAGCCATTCTTCTCTTTGGATCCCCAGATCCTCCTGTGGGAAGGGAGGAGAGCAGTTCTTTGCTCACAGTTAAGAAGCCTCTGCAGTAATGCCTGGCATAGAGCAGATAGGCACCCAGTAAATGTTAATTGAATCCAAATCTACAAACTCTATTCCCACCCACTTGCTCTATTATATTTCCAGAAAACAGATATTCTTCTTCAAATACAACATGCATGCTTTAAGAACTAGCTTGGGAATTCATGGAGCACAGGCAAAGGTCAACCATCTCTGCATTTCCCACAATACCTGACCTAGAACCAGGCACACAGTCACCTTCCATCAACAAAGGGGAGAAGTGGAGAGTTTGCCCTCTTAATATATTTTCTCACCTTCTTTCTTTAGTAGAGTTTACAGCAATCAAAGACTTGCAAATGGCACAGATTTTCTCATGAATTGAGGACTGTCCACACAGATAATCTGGTGCCTTTATAGAAGAGTAAATAAAAATGTTTTCCCCTCATCTTCCTCATTTTCCTTCTTCTCCTTCTTTGTCTTGAGGTTAGGAAGGCATGACTCAACAGCCCAAAGTCCAATCGAAAAAAACACAGGCTCAGAATTCCCAAAGAAAAATGGTCCAACTTTGGTCACTATGCCAAAACAACCTTGGTGGGTCTTGCATTCTGTTAGCCAAACACGCGTGCACACACACACGCACACGAACATTTACCAAGAAAACATGCTCTGTTCTTGGGCTCCTCTCACCAAAAGGCAAAGAGCTGTTCACTGCTTAGCTTTAAGCTAGCCAAATCCAACAAAGCCCCAGAGATTTTTGGCTTAATCTCACTGAACTCATGCCAGCCTTGCACGGGCACAGCCAGGGCATTATCACCCAGTCTTAGGTGTTGGCAGCTTCTTCCACCAACTTCTTAGCACTTTCCCTGCTCAGGGCAACGGCAAAGTGTACCCTCCCCTCCCACCCCCTGCACTTGGGCGCACCTCCCTGACGTGCAGTCAAGTCCTTTTGTTAGGTAATTCTGCTGCTCAACAGAATGCCAGGAAGCACCTGCCTAACAGAGACACCAGATAGTCCTGTCAACTAAAAGTCATAACTAAAATATAAGGAGGGAAAAGT
This sequence comes from Pongo pygmaeus, assembly GCF_028885625.2. Lineage (NCBI taxonomy): Eukaryota > Metazoa > Chordata > Mammalia > Primates > Hominidae > Pongo > Pongo pygmaeus. The sequence goes on along the minus strand of NC_072380.2, from coordinate 23,966,985 downwards.
CCTCATGTGTATTATCTCCATTACCATTAAACTGGGAGAAAGGTTTTTCCCAAAACAATCCTTAGCTTAATTAATAATTTCCAGTTCATTTAAAACATCTCTCATATTTGTCTCCCTTCCTTTCCTGCCACAACCATTGTAGGCCAGAATCTCATCAACAAAATTCCGTTATTAACAAGTCTTCAAACTCCTGTTCTTTTCTTCCTCCAAACCATCATAAGTATGATGAAACAATCTTGCCCAAACACTTATTCCCACCCATCATTTAACAATTCCTACTCAAGAGCCCGAATAACTTCCTATTCCTTACAGGATAAAATTCAGACTCTGAAGAGTGCTAAGCAAACTCCTCCATATTCTCTCAGACCCCCAAGAGAAGTTACAAAGAAACCAGACATCACCACCAGGGTCCCCAAGACCCTTTTATCATTGCTATATCACAGTTTCAGACAGTTGCACAATGATTGAGGGCACTTGGATATCCACATACCATGACATTCTAGGAAGAATTTTTACACTGGGCATTTCATGTAGACTTCAGCTCCTTCCCCTAAGGTTCTCAAATGTATTGGCATGCATACTAGTTACATTCAAATCAGTGGGCTGGCCACCATTGTATTTCTTCAAAGGACAGTTTACCTGTTATTGGGAAACACTTGGCACACCTAGCAATGAACTTCCAGGCACAAGATAGTAAGTGAGCAAAATAAGAAGGAATAATAAATCAACATCAGAAAAAAAAACACAAACACATCTTGATGCTTGTAGGACATCGTGTTCTGGTGAGAGCAACAGAGAGTTGGAAAAACAAAGTGGATGGCTGGTGGTAAATCATCACCCTACCAAGCCAAGCAGAACAACTCAGGGAAAGCCCAAGAGAAACAAATGGCACTGCCTTAGATGATGAATAATGGCCAAGGAGGTAGAGAATGCTAAAGAACAGAAGTCAAGACCCTTGGGAGGAATACGCATCTGTCCTCTTACTCCCTTTCTGGAAGAGAGCACTGAGAAACTCTATTGCCTTGCCTGGCATCTACTACTCCTAACTAAAGCAATACAAACAACCTTGAAGCTTTCCACAATACAAGCTTTGTTTTTTTAAAATGAAATAGCATAGCTTTTTCCTAAATTCTTAAAAAGCAACAACAGCAGTTTAAATCTTTCCCCACTGATCTTTCCCTCAAGAGCTTTCCCCACATCTCCAGCCGGTGCTGCCTGAGCCTGTGTCTTACTATATGAGGTCCTGACATCCAGAACCTTTAGGAAGTATGACTGTGGCTGGTCATCTTCCCAACTCACCTGCAAGTACCTTCAGGACAAGAATCATGAACTTACCTTCTTCTCTATGTCTTCTCATTTATCCTCCCACATTGTCCCCTAGCACTCAGCCCAGAAGGTTCTAAAGAAATACCAATACTGCCTGTTAATATAAATTAAAATGTATTCTTATTATATAATATAAATCTGAAAATTCCCTTCCTTTCTTTTAGATATTTCCTGTATCCTTTATTCCCTCTATTCCTTTTTCTAGCAAACTTTCATACTTCCTAAACAACCCTATTTTGTGAGGGATAGGCTATCATCACCCAGAACCGCGCCGCCGTCCCCCCGCCCCCCACCGCCCTATCACCCCACTACATATACAGAGCTGACACTTGGTTTAGTTTGTGGTTAACAGGGTTAGCACTCTTTCTTCAACTTTTGTTTGAAGGTTTTATGATTCAAAGTAAAGCCACTGGCCCCGTTTCTCTGCAAGATTATCCTGCCCAAATCTGTATGAATCACGAGTGGCCCTTTCTCATCTACTTCCCCAAAATTATTAAAGGTTTTATTGTATAATACCTTCACCACCTTCCTACCCTAAGAAGTCCTCTCCTGACTCATTAACCTCCTTCACATGTTAGAGACAAACCTCAGCGTTGCCTACAACTCACTTATAAGAAAATATAAGCTTCTATACCAGGCATGATTTGTGATTGCAGTGCAATTTTCCTATTAAGTCTAGAGCTTATCATTCTTCTCTCCTACACATTCTGGTCTTTCTCTACCCCTTCTTTCCATTCTGCCCCCTTTTTTCCTACCCCTCTCCCCAAGAAATGAACTGGTTTCCATTCAGCAGGTTTAGTCTTGCTTTGGCCAGCTTATTGTTTCAAAGTGGTTATAAAGTTGCTGGGCTTGAACACAGTTTATTAATTTTCAGGCATTCATGATGTCTCCCTGTTGAGTGTGGTATGTGCAGGTGTGCACATGTGTACCTGGGGTAACTAACACTCCTGGACTTTGCAATTTTGCTGGTGACTGAAAAGATGAAGTCAAAGTTGATTTGATTACTGAAGAATCACATTATTTTAGAGGTATAGAGAATGTCAGAGTCCAACTTTGGTGTTTTACAGATGGGAAAACACAGCTGGGACAAGGTAAAAAGACTTAGCCAGAGTCATAGGTTGATCAGTAGGGGGACTAAGGCTTCAGCTCTGAGCTGTCATATCTCAGTCCCCCAAGGCTTTTCCACTCACATAAATTCCCCCTCAAGGGCTCAAATGTGTGAGTGAGAACCCAGGATGTCCACATACAAACAAAAATGCATCATAGACATGTGAACATGTACACACAGAGAAGACAGGGAGTTAATGCATTTGTAGCTTACAAAACAGAACAGAGAATGTGCTGTTAAAATTAGAGTAAAACTGCTGTAAGCAGGTTAAGTTCTCATCTAAAGAGATCACATTTCCCCACCATACCCCTGCTATCCATTTCCCCCAAGTGGCTCATTAGAAAAAAAGATGGCTAGATTTCAAAAAGCAACTTGGAGAGATTTCTATAGGATTTTTCTTTAGTTCAATCAATACAGTTATCCCTTACTTCCACGAAAATAGCTTTTTCACACATCTCTGCACACACAGTCACACACACATATAAAACATTGGCAGCAGGTACTTTTAATTTGCTGGAAAATATTTCTAAGAAGTCAAAAAGCTCCAGCTGAATTGCATGCCCTCTTATTGGCTCACCAGACCAGTTGAGGGACCTGATTGGTCCTTGATCCTGAGGACCGATAAGAACGGCTATAAAATCCCTGGGTGCAGCTCTTGGGCCCCCAGTTTGCAAAAGCCAGAGGTGCAAGAAGCAGCGACTGCAGCAGCAGCAGCGGCAGCAGCAGCAGCAGCGGCAGCAGCAGCAGCGGAGGCACTGGCGGCAGCAGCAGCAGGAGCAGCAGCAGCAGCAACAACAACAAAAAAAATTCCTCATCAAATCCTCACCTAAGCTTTCAGTGTATCCAGATCCACATCTTCACTCAAGCCGGGAGAGGGAAAGAGGAAAGGGGGGCAGGAAAAAAAAAAAAAAAAAAACCCAACAACTTAGCGGAAACTTCTCAGAGAATGCTCCAAAACTCAGCAGTGCTTCTGGTGCTGGTGATCAGTGCTTCTGCAACCCATGAGGCAGAGCAGAATGACTCTGTGAGCCCCAGGAAATCCCGAGTGGCGGCTCAAAACTCAGGTAAGCAGCAAACCCAAGAGCAGTTTCTCCCCCAAAGAGCTGTCCTCATTTGCCTCTCCCTTTTGCAACTGTGTCTGTGACGGCTGATCTTGATAATAAATGTGCTTCATGCCTGATGGCAATAAACTGCCAGTGTAATCCAATAGCCTTAGGCAGTGGAGCTCCTTTGTTTAATAAATTGCATGCAACTAAACGAAGAAGCTGGACGCTCTGCTGAGGGTATTTCATTGCATAAGCCTAGCCTGATTGCCTGAAATCTGGCACGTACCCTCTTGGAGGGGGAGGGGTGAGAGGGGAGGAAAGGCTTGAATGTTGGCATGCTTCAAAGCGCTCTCTATACTTTCCAGAAGCTGATCTAAGGTAAGACCTGGCTTGTTTGATGCTGTCCCTCTTCCTTTCCTCTTAAGACCCTACCTCTTCACTTCTTGACTTCTCTACCTCTTAAGAGAATACACAGAAAAGCTCCCTCTTCAGACTGATTTTCAGAACCATAGCCCTCAAGTCTGACAAATCCAGGGCGGATTCAGAGAAAACCCTATACATCCCACCCCCAACCCTGCTGCCTGTCTCCCTCCTGATTCTCTAGGGCTCCATTCAGTCGTCCCTGCAGCCCGTAGCCAGAGAGCCCCTGGAAAAAAAAATTGTGAAACGTAGCAGCTGTTTCTCCAAGGGTAAGGTCTCACTTTCGTCTTGACTCTTGGAGCAGTTAATTGTGCATTATCTTGGCTTCTGAAGGAAAAGAATCATTAGGAAGCCCGCATTGACACCTCTGCCTCTTGACTTCTCTGGCTCCACTTGTTCCCCTTCCAATACTGCCCTCTGTCCTCCAACTGTCAGCAAAGATCGGATCGCAGGTGTCAAAATGCTGCAGATGATGATCCCCTTGGAAGAGCACAGGTCCCTGCCGAGAGGAGGGCTTTTGCTTCACTTCCTTTTGTACTTAGTTGCTATAGAGATGCAGTGATTCACAATTCGAGCTTGCCTAAAACAATAGCAGCCCTAATGCATATTAAAACTGCTTAAAGCAAAGTTATAATTTAAACCCGTGGAAATATATAATTAGGGAAATGACTTGTAACATCCTAGAGGCTGCGGGTGGTGGGAGGGGGTGGGGAAGACTAACTGAACCATGCTTTTGATCTCAGAGGAGAATCCTATGGCATGAAGGCTGCAGATCATTCCTTGCCTAGCTGCCTGCCAGAACACCCCCCTTCTGTGGGAGAAAAAAATCACTTTTATGGGAGATCTTATCCAGAATGTAGAAAGCCTCATGCAAGTTTTTTGCGGTTTTCTTCCAGTATTGCACAGGGATGCCTTGGCCTGGTTATTCCACACCTGTGTTTCTTTTGTCTTTCTTTCTTTCTTTTCTTTTAAAAAGGCTTTTAATATGAAAGAGATTATGCATACCTCTAAGCACTGTCCTAGTGGAGGGTTGGGGTGAAACATGAACGGATCAGATTTCTTTTTGCCAATGTGACGGTAAGTTAAAAGCTGAAATCAGAAGGGTCTCCAAGTGGACTCCTGGCACAGTCTTCTCTGCCATTTAGACTAAAATCCCATGCTTTTTACTCGGGAGTGCATTTTTCCAAAGCTAGATGGATTCCCTGGCCCTTTTACCACTGTCTCCTGCCTTCCCATGCTTTCAAGTGCCAAGCAATGACCTTTGATTCTATGGAATGGCTTAAAGGCACTGTGCATTTCCAGACGAGCCTCACTTCTCCAGACACCAAAATTGTAGGTAATGGTGAAACAGGGAGCGTGTGTCTGAAACAGAGAACTCCCTCCCTGTCCATCATGTACTCCAGCAATCATAAGCAAAAGGAGCCTGTCTATCCTCTCTTTCTCATTCAAATGGGTCTATCAATTGCCCCTCATGACAGATTCCTAGGATAAGTTCTTCTGACCCCATGTCCTTGAAATTCACCTCTGCACCCACTTGATCCCACCCAGCCATCCTCACTGTTTGACCCAGAATGGATGGATTTGTCTCTTTCAGCTGAAGTGGTTCGCTGCCTCAACAGTGCTCTACAGGTCGGCTGCGGGGCTTTTGCATGCCTGGAAAACTCCACCTGTGACACAGATGGGATGTATGACATCTGCAAATCCTTCTTGTACAGCGCTGCTAAATTTGACACTCAGGTAATAAGACCTTGAGCCCTGCTCCCACTGGCTGCTTGTCTTTAACAGTGTGTTAGACCATTGTTCTTAGGAACCAGTCTTGTAGGGAACCAGCCCTGCTTCTCAGCTTCCCCACTCTAAATTCCCATCTCAGCATGTGTATGCACAAGTGTGCGCGCGCGCGCGCGCACACACACACACACACACACACACACACACACACACACACACACACACACACACAGAGGCACTCATCTGGCCAGGAAATAGGTTCTGTATAAGACACGCCCCACTCACTCTAATGCATGATTCTAAGGAGCTAGTAGAGGCTGTCTTATAAGGCCAGGGGTGATAAGCCAAAAATATTTTCCTCTGTGAGAGGACATAAAAATGTGCGTAGAGCAAGGAAGTTCTCTCTGCATGACCTAGCATACTAGCTTTTGATCTGAATTCTCAAAGTCTCAATCTCAAGAATATAAAGTCAGATTACGACTATTTTTAAGCTGCAGAATGGTTGATCACAGTTCATCTTTTTTTTTCTCTAATTTCATTTTGGTAGAGCTCAATTCTCAAGGGAATCCAGGGAGGTGGGGAGGGGGCATTTTTTTTTTTTTAAATCCTTAGCCGAGACATGCAATCTTCTCATTGCAAGGATATGCAGATGGCCATGATACGTTGCCCAGATGAGCCCCCTTAAATTCCTCCACGTGTATGCCCATCCTCTTTGTCAGGTCAAGCTAAATACTTCCCTCTTGTCCTTCCTCCATGGCAGGGAAAAGCATTCGTCAAAGAGAGCTTAAAGTGCATCGCCAACGGGGTCACCTCCAAGGTCTTCCTCGCCATTCGGAGGTGCTCCACTTTCCAAAGGATGATTGCTGAGGTGCAGGAAGAGTGCTACAGCAAGCTGAACGTGTGCAGCATTGCCAAGCGGAACCCCGAAGCCATCACTGAGGTCGTCCAGCTGCCCAATCACTTCTCCAACAGGTACAAACTGAGTCTACTTTTTCACAATCAGGGGACTGGGAGCAGGTGGCTGGCTGGCAGAACCAGACTGGGAGGGAGGGTTAAATTGCCACAGTCATGCTCTTATTTTAGCTTGCAGTCTTCCCAGCTTTTGCAGGAAAAAAATATGTTTGTGATTGGTTGTGACAGTTTAAGCAGCTTGGGCTTTTTTTTCCCTCCTGTTATAGGAAAAGTCTTTTCATGCAGCTCATAGAAAGCCAGCCTCATCTGCAGCATCCCTGGGTGCTTTCATTGACCATTTTTTGCTATAAGCCTGAAGGGAATGGTGAAGTTTCTGGAAACAAGCTTTTAAGACATCAGATTTGGCTGAAACCATGACCATGCAACAACACAATTGGCCACGATTAAAAAAAAAAAAAAAAAAAAAAAAGCCCTCTGGTTAAATGTCATAATGCAGATTTTAAGTCTCCATCTATTTCAAATCAGTCCCAAACACAATCAGAGATTTCACTGGATAGCCCAGAGCAAGCCATCTCACTTCCCTGGGGCTCAGATTTCCTTTGTAAAAAGCAAAATGGCTGGACTGGACCATTTTCAGGTTTCCTTCCAGGCCTTATGTTATCCCATTCCTCTAGCCCAAGATCTCATAGAATGAGTGTATTCTATGGCTGTCCAGATCCCATTCTCATCTTAGTATTCAAACACCACCCAAGGCAGGCCACTGAGCTAGTACAGTAACATCTGGGCATTGTACTTTTCAGTGTTTTTACCAGCCAGGAGTGAATTCCTGTTACATGAGACAGCTGGCATCCTCAGTTCATGTGTGTGGCCTGGAAAGGTTCCCAGCAAGAACTGAGAGATGCCAATGGGGTTGGCGTGGAGGTCTGGCAGGGGCAGTGCAGGCCGGTCAAGTTTAGCCCCCTGTGATATCCCTCAGCCTAAAAACTTGACTCCCAGCCTTGAATTTCTATGATTCTTTGACTCTCCACTCAAATCTGCACATATCCACAATGATCAGTCCTTTGCATGTTACTCTGACCACCTGAGAGTTATCACAGGCTTATCTGATTAATTTCCTAGCCAGGTGCCACCACCCTTCTTAAGATAGTGGCAACAGCCAAGTCCCTCTGGGGCTTACGAGTGATTTAGTCATGTACATACATGCAACAAAAAAGTAGTTCCTCCTTAGGGAAAGGCTAAGGTGCCTAACACAAACGTTTTGTAAAATTTCTTTTTCACCCTTAACTACAGGTGACTGCCCTTCAGAACCACAAGTCAATTTGTAAAAATCACTTCTCTAGTCCTTGGAAGTGACTTTATCATGGGGTTCTAAATGGTTTCCTCAGAACAGAAAAATCCGACCATTTCTCTCAAGTGGGCTGTCTCTGTATAACTCTTGGTTTTAAATTTCCCCTAGGAAGATTCTTATTGCACAGAGGAAACAGGGGCAGGGGGTGGGGAGGGGAGATCTGATTAATTATTGGAGACTTCCTTCACCGTTAGGAAAAGAAATGAAGAATTCTTAGCCAGACAGGGGCTAAGGACAAAGTATGTGTTTGTGTGGTAGTTAGGGGTTGGGGGAGAGGTACATTAGTAAAGCCACTATTACAATTTAGATCCTTAAGGATTCTGTGACAAATCATGATCTATAATATGGCATATTTCCAATTTTGAGGCGATACTAATCTCCCTATTTCATCTGAAGTAGCGTCTTCCATTAGAAAGGCAGAGAGGTCTTTAGGCAGAACTATATAGCTACTCGACTAGAGGTCCCAACTTATCTAAGAAGAGACTAGTAAATTTTTAACCAGGCCATTATTTCTTCTAATCAGTGCCTTATTTTCAACACCTTTAGAAAATGGTCACAAAGAAAGTTTTCTTATCTCCCTCTTTCATCTTAGGGACTCATTAGGAAAGGTCAATTGGAGAAAAAAAAATGTGGCCAGCCCTTGAAAACCAGAATCTTCCATGCAACCTTTCTCCAAAAATTTCACTTTAACAGGCTACATGATTCCTGCTCAGGATTGTAGAAATGTCCGGTTCCATGCTGGGCTTGCTTTGCTCCATTGAAGCTGCTCACCTTCCTGAGACATCCTGCTTTCCCAGCCTCTATCCCACCATAGACACATGCTAAGTCAGTGCCAATTGGCACAGAATTGCAAGAGGAAGTAGTTACAGGTTCATTCCACCTTCCTGTGACTTATCTAGCATGAGATTTGGGGCTGGGAGAATCCAAAAGCCTGTGACTGGACCAGGAGCCAGAACAAGGGGATTTTCCATGACAGAAATGCACCTAAAGGGTAAAGAGGTAGCTGGAGTTTCCACCTGCCTGAATTTGCAGACTATGCTTTCAACCCTGTGGGAAGCAGGTAAAATTGATCAGGCCAGCAGGGTGGTGTGAGGCTTGGGAACCACTTAGACCAACCCAGATCCAGAGTGGGAAAACTGACAAAGCTTCCAACTCTCTAGGGCATGGATAGGGAACAGGAAACAGAAGAATAATATTGATCAAGGGAAACAAAGGACTATTTATAAACCCTCACACAGAACGTTCCTAGGCAGTATGTGTGTATTTGGGTAAGCATGGCTGAAACAGTAGCTATGGAGAATATCTGATCTTATTCTTTATCAAAAAAAAAAGGTCAGGGATGGAATTTTCAAAGTGAGAAAAAAGAAACATAATTAAAAAGGTCCTTTCGGGCTGGGTGATCAGAACACTTAGTCCACCAAGTCTTTCCAACACATCTCCTCCATCCTCCATAAAGATAAAGAAAGGAAACTTCTTCTTCTTCTTCTTCTTTTTTTTTTTTTTTTTTTTGAGACAGAGTCTCACTCTGTTGCCCAGGCTGGAGTACAGTGATGAGATCTCAGTTCACTGCAACCTCCATCTCCTGGGTTCAAGCAATTCTCCCGCCTCAGCCTCCTGAGTAGCTGGGATTACAAGCACTCACCACCATGCCCAGCTAATTTTTGTACTTTTAGTAGAGACAGGGTTTCATCATGTTGGCCGGGCTGGTCTTGAACTCCTGACCTCAGGTGATCCACCCACCTTGGCCTCCCAAAGTGCTGGGACTACAGGCATAAGCCACCATGCCCAGCCAAGAAAGGAATCTTCTTAAGCAGTCCTAACTACCACTGCAAAGGAGGGGATATAAGCAGAGCTGCTCTATTTTTTGTAAAATTGAGAAGAAAAATGTGTATTGAATCCCTAGAAACATAGAATGTCATAGTTGGAGATGACTGCTGAGGTTAACTAGACTAACTGCCTCATTTTACTGATTAAAGAAGAAAGGCTCAGAGAGTGGAGTGACCTGCTGAAGGTCACACAGCTTGTGAATAACCAAGTTGGGCTTAGAACTCATGTGGCCTTGAGCCAAGCTATTTGATTTCTACTTCAAAAATGGCAGCCAGCAAAATCTGCAGGAAATAGCCACAACCCAAAAATAGAATACCAAGCACAATTGAATATATGTGCACCGTGGTAGTCCACAATTAAATTTGTGTACTTTCTCTCCCAAAAGGATGGACACATCCTACCAATAGCTATAGGAACTATAAGACCATAGCACAAGAAGGTGCTCACTAAATAGGTGACGATTGCTAAGTCAACTTTTGCTGGAGACACAACCTCTTAAAAAATCCATCTCACTTAGTGACACAGGAAAGGACTATGTCATTGGCAAGCATGATCCCAGAAGTAAATGGCTATTCCAGCCCTTACTGGACAGGCACTGGTTAACCTATTGCTCATACTGAGAAACTGGTAACATCAAAGAATCCTGACAAATTTTCCAGCCTTTGAAGAACTACTAATGGAGACATGGATTTTGTTTTATATTCTAAAGAGCTTTCTCAGCCTGCCCTTGCTGAGTTAACAAAAGCCCCATGAGGGAAATAGGGTAGATTCCAGTGGGGGTGGGTGGTTCTCACTAAGAGCCCTCAGGCTGGCAAGGGTCATTGTCAAGAAACACCAAGGTCGGGTATCATATCTGAGCCAGCAGACAAAGCAACAGTAAAGGTAGAAAGGTAGAAACCCTCCAAAAAAGAGCAGGCACTCTGACAAAGTGGGGCCTGAAGGAAATGTATGGCCCTGAAGCTGCAAAGCTGGCTACAGAAGCTTAATTCCCTTAAGAGTACTAGACTTCTTTGTCCAGACAAGAGCTTTCAAGTCCTTCTAAGAAAGAACTTGCATTTCTTTTTATCCCTTTCTAGGGAAAGATTGTATTTTCCAGCCTATTTGGGGACTCATCTGGCATGAACAGCTCTTTCTAGAAATGGAAGGGTTAACTTCTAAGTTATAAAGTCCTTATTGGAGGGATGGGAGATCAGAAACCACCCACCAGGATCTAATCACCCTCTGAAATAGACACAGCCATCCAAGGACCCAGGTCCTAGCAGGGCCCAAGAGCCAGGAGATTCCTGGAGATCTATGTGGGTGTGTAGATGTCAGAAGCTGCTGGTGCAAAGTTGTTTATTCTATGTTTTTCCAAAACTGATTTTCTCCCCATTTCCCCATCCAAAGGAGATCTCCTTTGACTCATGTGCTTTGTAATTCCAAAGAGTTGGAAAATGTTTCTCTGTGCCAGAGAGTCCCAATTTTGACCACAGCTGGATATAATTCTCCCTGGAGGGAAAAGTTTCACCAGGCCTGTGTCAGCAACCAAGACACTGCACTTGCCTCTCAGTCCCCAGCTTCCTTCTGCTGGGCCACAGAAGGGTGACCATATCACCTCATTACCCACATTCCATGCTATTTACCATACATCTTTGAAATAACCTCTCTGGGGGATTAAGTTATTCTAGAAAGATGTTTGATACTGTGTACTGTTTGGTGAGTTAAAAATAAACAGGTTTCTTTTCACGGAAGATCTGGTGGCCCCAGAGATCCTTGGGCTCCTCTGAGAAAAGGTTCTCTCCATGTAAATACTGCAGGTCACTGTCACCGAGTCTCTTATTAGCAAACACAGAGCTAATGGGTTTTGACAACTCAACTGCGACTGCAAAATGGACCAAATGCATCCCAGTCTAAATTGGAAAATACCTGAACTGTCTTCCCAAATAACAGGACAAGTCATTGATATGCCCTAAATATTAGACAGTTTAATCCTTTCTGAGCCACAAAGCTTAGCTACATTGCTTGGGGGTATTTAAAGAATTCGCTCCAAAGATGAAGGTAACTGATACCAAACACAAGAGGTTTTGGTAAAATTTACTAAAACTACAGATAAGTTTTCTTCTGGGAATCACTACTTATTGGAGAGAATTATATTCTTAAAACTCCATTTCCTTAGTGGCTGCAAAATAAATCAACAAATGTGCAGTGAACAGACAATGTAGCACGATGGCACTGGGCCATAAGGAATACAAAGAAGGACACAAATCCTGCCTTCAGTAAGCTTACAGTCTAGTCAGCAAAAGAAAGCCATCACAAAACCATCAAATGCTGGCCTGTGTGATGGTAAACAAAGATCTATAAATATCCAAAAAGGGAAGAGGTTAGCAAACCCTGGTATAGTAGGAAAAGGATTCATGAATTATAGTAGCATGAACCCTTAAAAACCACCAATATTTCCATTTAAATAGCCTTCTTGCCTAGGATTTGGCCTTCTGACTACAATATACCTTTGAAGGATGGCTGAAGATGGAGTCAGTCAATATCTTTTATCAGGGCTGTCCAAGTATGTGATAAGGGCATTAGATTTTGTAGGAAAATGCACGGCACACAGAAGAGGGGGCCTTAGACAGAAGTTTGATCAGAAGATGTACACATCTGCACACACACACACACACCTGTGCCCACACATCACCAAAAAAAAAGGAAAATTACAAAAAAGCATCAAAATAATTACACATGCATGTACAATGGCTACTAATCTCAGTGTTGAGCACTGGACTCACTTCATTCTAATTTGCTTCAGCTCATCCACCTTAGTTTCTTCTCTATAAAATGAGAGTTGAACTAGTCACCAAATGGTCTCTGTGGTCCCAGCTAGCTCTGTAATTCTGTCTCTAAAAATGTCGGCCACCACAGTCAGCCTGCTCTTCAAAGTGTGATCTAAATCTCCTCAACTCTAAACATGAATATCTGTCTTGCACTGTGTGGTAAACCCTAGGAGCAGATGCATTGAAACTAGGGAGACATGGCACAAGGGTTAGAGAGCAAAAGCCACCTTCAGCTGATGAACCATTGATGTTTGCATGGTCGGGCCATTAGGGACTCGTGTTGGCTAGAGCCCAGGTGAAAGCCTGGGTCTCACCTGGCTCTCACTGGATGACCACCATATGCACTCTCTTTCTTGATTGCAGATACTATAACAGACTTGTCCGAAGCCTGCTGGAATGTGATGAAGACACAGTCAGCACAATCAGAGACAGCCTGATGGAGAAAATTGGGCCTAACATGGCCAGCCTCTTCCACATCCTGCAGACAGACCACTGTGCCCAAACACACCCACGAGCTGACTTCAACAGGAGACGCACCAATGAGCCGCAGAAGCTGAAAGTCCTCCTCAGGAACCTCCGAGGTGAGGAGGACTCTCCCTCCCACATCAAACGCACATCCCATGAGAGTGCATAACCAGGGAGAGGTTATTCACAACCTCACCAAACTAGTATCATTTTAGGGGTGTTGACACACCAATTTTGAGTGTACTGTGCCTGGTTTGATTTTTTTAAAGTAGTTCCTATTTTCTATCCCCCTTAAAGAAAATTGCATGAAACTAGGCTTCTGTAATCAATATCCCAACATTCTGCAATGGCAGCATTCCCACCAACGAAATCCATGTGATCATTCTGCCTCTCCTCAGGAGAAAGTACCCTCTTTTACCAACTTCCTCTGCCATGTTTTTTCCCCTGCTCCCCTGAGACCACCCCCAAACACAAAACATTCATGTAACTCTCCAGCCATTGTAATTTGAAGATGTGGATCCCTTTAGAACGGTTGCCCCAGTAGAGTTAGCTGATAAGGAAACTTTATTTAAATGCATGTCTTAAATGCTCATAAAGATGTTAAATGGAATTCGTGTTATGAATCTGTGCTGGCCATGGACGAATATGAATGTCACATTTGAATTCTTGATCTCTAATGAGCTAGTGTCTTATGGTCTTGATCCTCCAATGTCTAATTTTCTTTCCGACACATTTACCAAATTGCTTGAGCCTGGCTGTCCAACCAGACTTTGAGCCTGCATCTTCTTGCATCTAATGAAAAACAAAAAGCTAACATCTTTATGTACTGTAACTGCTCAGAGCTTTAAAAGTATCTTTAACAATTGTCTTAAAACCAGAGAATCTTAAGGTCTAACTGTGGAATATAAATAGCTGAAAACTAATGTACTGTACATAAATTCCAGAGGACTCTGCTTAAACAAAGCAGTATATAATAACTTTATTGCATATAGATTTAGTTTTGTAACTTAGCTTTATTTTTCTTTTCCTGGGAATGGATAACTATCTCACTTCCAGATATCCACATAAATGCTCCTTGTGGCCTTTTTTATAACTAAGGGGGTAGAAGTAGTTTTAATTCAACATCAAAACTTAAGATGGGCCTGTATGAGACAGGAAAAACCAACAGGTTTATCTGAAGGACCCCAGGTAAGATGTTAATCTCCCAGCCCACCTCAACCCAGAGGCTACTCTTGACTTAGACCTATACTGAAAGATCTCTGTCACATCCAACTGGAAATTCCAGGAACCAAAAAGAGCATCCTTATGGGCTTGGACCACTTACAGTGTGATAAGGCCTACTATACATTAGGAAGTGGCAGTTCTTTACTAGTCCCCTTTCATCGGTGCCTGGTACTCTGGCAAATGATGATGGGGTGGGAGACTTTCCATTAAATCAATCAGGAATGAGTCAATCAGCCTTTAGGTCTTTAGTCCAGGGGACTTGGGGCTGAGAGAGTATAAATAACCCTGGGCTGTCCAGCCTTAATAGACTTCTCTTACATTTTCGTCCTGTAGCACGCTGCCTGCCAAAGTAGTTCTGGCAGCTGGACCATCTCTGTAGGATCGTAAAAAAATAGAAAAAAAGAAAAAAAAAAAAAGAAAGAAAGAAAGAGGGAAAAAGAGCTGGTGGTTTGATAATTTCTGCCATGATGTTTACAAGATGGCGACCACCAAAGTCAAATGACTAACCTATCTACGAACAACAGTAGTTTCTCAGGGTCACTGTCCTTGAACCCAACAGTCCCTTATGAGCGTCACTGCCCACCAAAGGTCAATGTTAAGAGAGGAAGAGAGGGAGGAGGGGTAGGACTGCAGGGGCCACTCCAAACTCGCTTAGGTAGAAACTATTGGTGCTTGACTCTCACTAGGCTAAACTCAAGATTTGACCAAATCGAGTGATAGGGATCCTGGTGGGAGGAGAGAGGGTACATGTCCAGAAAAATGAAAAGCAATACAACTTTACCATAAAGCCTTTAAAACCAGTAACGTGCTGCTCAAGGACCAAGAGCAATTGCAGCAGACCCAGCAGCAGCAGCAGCAGCACAAACATTGCTGCCTTTGTCCCCACACAGCCTCTAAGCGTGCTGACATCAGATTGTTAAGGGCATTTTTATACTCAGAACTGTCCCATCCCCAGGTCCCCAAACTTATGGACACTGCCTTAGCCTCTTGGAAATCAGGTAGACCATATTCTAAGTTAGACTCTTCCCCTCCCTCCCACACTTCCCACCCCAGGCAAGGCTGACTTCTCTGAATTAGAAAAGCTATTAAAGTTTGTGTGTTGTGTCCATTTTGCAAACCCAACTAAGCCAGGACCCCAATACGACAAGTAGTTCATGAGTATTCCTAGCAAATTTCTCTCTTTCTTCAGTTCAGTAGATTTCCTTTTTTCTTTTCTTTTCTTTTTTTTTTTTTTTTTTGGCTGTAACCTCTTCAAACCGTGGTACCCCCCTTTTCTCCCCACAATGATATCTATATATGTATCTACAATACATATATCTACACATACAGAAAGAAGCAGTTCTCACAGTGTTGCTAGTTTTTTGCTTCTCTTTCCCCCACCCTACTCCCTCCGATTCCCCCTTAAACTTCCAAAGCTTCGTCTTGTGTTTGCTGCAGAGTGATTCGGGGGCTGACCTAGACCAGTTTGCATGATTCTTCTCTTGTGATTTGGTTGCACTTTAGACATTTTTGTGCCATTATATTTGCATTATGTATTTATAATTTAAATGATATTTAGGTTTTTGGCTGAGTACTGGAATAAACAGTGAGCATATCTGGTATATGTCATTATTTATTGTTAAATTACATTTTTAAGCTCCATGTGCATATAAAGGTTATGAAACATATCATGGTAATGACAGATGCAAGTTATTTTATTTGCTTATTTTTATAATTAAAGATGCCATAGCATAATATGAAGCCTTTGGTGAATTCCTTCTAAGATAAAAATAATAATAAAGTGTTACGTTTTATTGGTTCCCCCCATGTCTTTCATTGTTATTCTTGAAAAACTTATTGAATGAGAATTTCTGAACATGAACCACAGACTGATTAGTTTCTTTAAAGTCACTAATTGTCAATATGTAAATTTGACCTATTGTTTAAATCAACATTTTCTAAGTTTTTTAAAAAACATTGAGTGGCTCCCATTATTCTCACTGATGATATCCCAAACTCTGTACAAAGCTGGAAGAAGCTTTAAGGTCTACAGGCTGCTCAACTGTAAGACCCAACTTTCTTTCTGTTCAGTGACCTCTACGCTCCTGCCACATAGGCAGCTCTGGGAATGATTGGGCTCTGTCCCTTCCAGGTCTTTTATTTATGCTATTGTCTCTTTTTGGAAGATTTTTTTTCTCCATCCTTCACCTAGACTGAAAGCATAATGGGGAGAAGCACGTGCTTGGTCACCAGTGTGTCCCCAACACTAAAATAGCATCTTCAATACTTTAAATGAATGATTTAGAAAGAGTTGGAGGAGGGGGAAAAAGACAACTGAATCAGTGTGACAAGGAAGGCAGAGAGCTCTGCAGTTAACACAAAAGATTTGAATTCAGGCTCTGTCACTCATTAACCACATGAGGTCAGATGAGTTTCTTAATCTCAAAACACATCAATTTCTCCCTCTGTAAAATGGGGATTGTGACAGTCATCTCACAGAGCTGCTATGGGGAAATAAAACAAGTGAACTGCTTACAATATTCCCAATACATGATTATGCTCAACGAGGGTCAGCTGTTATCATACAAGTTGCGACAATGAGAGCAAAAGCTCCCTATCTCAGAAAATGGTCAAAGACTTCACAACAGAATGACAGCTGGGTCTTGAAGGATGCTTATGAGTTTGATCACATAAAAAGGGGAGCTTCGGTGGTATAATTTTTTTCAAGAGACACATTATATAAGAGACACCTTTAATTGTGAAGGTTATCTTCACAATTAAATATTAGTGAATTTTTCAATATTTTAAATTCAAATGGGGGCATTTTTCTCAACATCATTCATTTCTAGCTCCAAATTGCATTTTCCGAAGTTCAGTTATGCCCAAAGCAACTAATAAATAGTACATGAATTGTCACTTAAGGGCCACATATGTACTGCATTTGCTTTACTCTGACCTGGCCAAGGAAAAAGAGCACATTTCTTTTATTATTATCCTTCATCCATAGTCTTCTATAAATATTTATTTATACAGAGAGACTGCATGCTACACTATAGTATAGTGTTTAAAAAAAAAAAAAAAAACAGAACTGGGATTTGTATAAACTGAGTTTAAACCTTAGTTCCTCTACCATTTCTGTGGCCTTGGGCCAAGTGTCTGATACCTTCACACTTTAGTTTTTTTTCACTTACGAAAATGCCCCTACAAAATAGGAACAAATAGTAGGCCTTAGTTCCAAAAGTAACTGAGAATTCAATGTGTTACATATAAAGGACTTAAAATAGTGTCTACCATATAGCAAGTACCCGAAGAATAGAATTCCTTGAGCCCTCAATACATGTAACTCTCACCATTTACATTAAAGTTATTCCCATCATTTAGATTCTACTCTCACCCTCACTGTGAGTATTGAGGTACCATTTTGGATGAAGAATGTTTTTCTGACTTTTTCCTTTTGTAGGTCACCAAACATTATTATTTAATTAAGATTTTATAAATCTGTTTTTTTGTTTGTTTGAGACAGAGTCTCACTCTGTCACCCAGGCTAGAGTGCAGTGGTGAGATCTCAGCTCACTGCAACCTCCGCCTCCCAGGTTCAAGCGATTCTCCTGCCTCAGCCTCCGGAGTAGCTGGAATTACAGGTGCCCACCACTATGCCTGGCTAATTTTTGTAGTTTTAGTAGAGACAAAGTTTCACCATGTTGGCCAGGCTGGTCTCAAACTGCTGATCTCAGGTGATCCGCTCGCCTTGGCCTCCCAAAGTGCTGGGATTACAAGCGTAAGCCACTGTACCCCGCCAGATTTTATAAATTTGAATTATAAATTATTACAACCTGCAAAAAAAAAAAAAATGGCAAATGATGAACACCTGCATCCCATCACCATGCTTGGAAAATAGAATAACATGGGTATAATTGTCTCCTGTGCAGGCCTCTCTGAACCCATTAACGACCCATGCCTCTAAAACATTTTGAAAAGCCATGGTTCAAAAGGATAGAATTTATCAAATTATTGAAATATATTTAATTTTTAAAAAATGTTATTATCCTTTCCAAAAAAGAGGTGACAGAGATCATGGAATGGTCTGCGTATTTGTGGTATGAGAGGAAAAGGCCAGGCCTCCCCTCCTGTGGGGTCTACGTGAGTGCCAAAGAGCCATCAACATAGCTCCTAAGTCAGAGCTTCTCAGACTTACTATGCACACAAATCACCTGGAGATCTTGTTAAAGTGAGTGAGAATGGCTGAATGAGGCCCAAGGGTCTGCATTTCTCACGTGCTCCCAGGTGATACTGATGTTGTTGCTCCACAGAGGATGCTTTGAATAGCAACATCCCAAGTATCACAACGTAACTGAATCATCAGTTCCCCAATCCTAGAGACCTCCACACTGCAGGGATGTTGCTAAAGTACAAGTATGATCATTTCACTTCCTTGCTTTAGTAGCTCCCATTGCTTAAAAGGTAAAAATAAAGCATCTTGACTTCAAATTTAAGCCCCTCAACATAGAGGACCTTCATCCTACCATTCCCTCTAAATTCTGTTGGTGCAAACTTCTCATTATTCCCTCAAAGATACCATGAACTCTTCTGCCTCATGACTTTGTAAGATTATCTTCACAGGTAGGTAATTCCTTCTAATGAATAGTTCCTTCTAATGAATTTTTTATAATGAGTAGCCTTCTTCTCAAACTGCTTTTCATTCATCAAAGCCCATGTCACCTCCTGGTAGCAAATGGCATGCAGACTTCTTGCTAGCAGAAAAGGACTTAGTCACTTTTGTATTCCTGATGCTTAATACCAAGCTGGCATCCACTAAGCATTTGTGAATGGAGAAAGGAAGGAGGAAAGGAGGGAAGGAGGGAGGGAGGAAAGAAGGGAAGGAGGGAGGGAGGAAAGAAGGGAGGGAGGGAGGAAAGAAGGGAGGGAGGCAGGAAAGAAGGGAAGGAGGGAGGGAGGGAGGGAGGAAAGAAGGGAGGGAGGGAGGAAAAAGGGAAGGAGGGAGGGAGGGAGGAAAGGAGGGAGGGAGGGAGAGAGGAAAGAAGGAAGAGAGGGAGGGAGGGAGGAAAGAAGGAAGAGAGGGAGGGAGGGAGGAAAGAAGGAAGAGAGGGAGGGAGGGAGGAAAGAAGGAAGAGAGGGAGGGAGGCAGGGAAGGAGGCAGGGAGGGAGAGACAGAGGAAGGAAGGAAGGAAGGAAGGAAGGAAGGAAGGAAGGAATTCTTCACCACCACCAATTAATCTATGACATCTCCCTCAGTAGGATGCTGAGGCCCTAGCAGCAATATTTGGGTATGCCAGAGAATAGAGGGCATGTGGCCATGGTGGGGAGAGAAACTAATTGCAGAGGCTACTTCAGATATCCTTAAGTCTGCCAGTTTGCAACCACAGTACATAACTACATTTCATGTCAGCACTAGCTCTAATAAAAGTGCACAGTTGCTGTTACTTTCTCCTGCTAATCTGAGCAACAAAAGACTCACCAACAAACGTGGTTAGATATTTGCCTGACCTATGCAAAGCATTGTATTAGAGAGCTAGAACACAGAGAGACTATATCCACCTGCAAGTCAAGCTCCATCATGTTTCCTGTATCCTTAGCTATTTTGTCATGTAGTCATTCTTCTAATA
Source organism: Pongo pygmaeus (assembly GCF_028885625.2). Classification (NCBI taxonomy): domain Eukaryota; kingdom Metazoa; phylum Chordata; class Mammalia; order Primates; family Hominidae; genus Pongo; species Pongo pygmaeus. The sequence goes on along the minus strand of NC_072380.2, from coordinate 23,947,171 downwards.
CCCCTCTGCTCACTAATTCTTCTTCCCTATGCTCAAGCTCTACCACAAACTGCAATCCTCATGACCCTTTGATCTGATTTTTTTTACCTCAAAGAAGAACTTGAGAACCTAGGTGAGACATTGCTTAAGCCTATCCCACCACCCTACTGTAAAATCTAAAGAGCAATGCACATCGCTCCATTTTGTAAATAACTAATTAAAGCCTGATTATTAAATAAGTGTCAACTAAGTTCCAGTATGCTTCTCAACACTATGCCTGTATGACCTGTAGCATGCTAAGCTGAGAACTCACTAATTCCAATTCTTACCTGCCAATTAAATACATCTCTGCTCCCCCTCAGGACTAAGGGATCTGTGGCTTCCACTTGAGGACAGAATGTTGTTCTCAACTCTAGCACAATTAAGTCACACTGCAGGTGTACTCTGCTATAGGAAAACCAGATACAGTATATGTCCCGCAAGAGACTAGCTGTTTCCAACATGTGGTCACAGTCCTGGAACCAATTCCAACGACAGCCCACTCACTTGTCCTGGGATTTCTTGGAAACACAATCACTCCTGGCCATAGCTCTCTCCTGCCACACTAGCCTAAGTTCCTTTCCTCCCCATCTTGTATGCATTGGGAGGCTGCTAGGACTAATTATCTGGAAACCTTGAAGCCTGCTAATCCATTCATGCCTTATATTCTGGTCATCCAAACTCACCACTCAAAATGTAGGCCTCCACAATCATCTAGCTCCTCCTGTCTGCACATTCCCATACGGCTTTATGTTCCTCCCTGAGTCAATCTCCCACTACTCTCCTCCTTCCAAAATCTGTCCATTCCAAGATTTTTAAAACATTTCTACTACATCTTCAATCTCTTCTTTAATATTCCCTCCAGTGTTCTGTCTTAACTGAAACCTGGTTTCTCAAGAACAGTTGTCCCATGCAATCCTCCCAAATGGACGCTTATTATTCCAAGTCTCGAGATTGACAAATGGGGTTTGTGTGCCTCTTTTCCCAATGCTGTTCCAGATATAATTCTGCTACTGTCCTATAGAGCTTCTGATTGACTGAGGGCATACCCCTTTCTCCTCTCTGCATCACTGTTATCCAGTCCGAAAATACCTTGGAATGATATTGACAGAAATTGCCTCTCATTGATCAATGATGTTCATGTCAGATTTATGATTTTCCTTTTCATTCTCAAGTCCTATCATAAGTCTGGGAAAATTCAATATTTATGTGAGTGATTTATCCAGTACTCAAACTTACAATCCTTCTTTGGCTCCAATAATGATAACCTGCATTCCCTAGCCACACCCTAGAAACAGGAGGTCCACACCAGTATGGCTGTACTGGCTGTTCACTCTGACTGGTCATTCTCCACGTCATGCCAGTTACATATGTTGAATATCACCCTTTTCTGAAACTGATGCAATTCTGAAATCCAAAATCTCCCCTTCTAACTATGGCTTCTTTTCCTTATAGCTCTCCTATTCATGTATTTGCACTATACCCATTCTTTAAGCTCCATTCCCTTGACCCTTCTACATTCTCCTGATCTTTCAACACCTCTCCTATCATCATCTCCTCTCTGCCCAACTGTGAACCCATGGTTAATCACTTCAACCATACCACTGCACTGCCCTCAAATAGCTTGCCTCATCAATCTTTTGCCACACTCAACTGGAAAAATTCCAGCCCTGGATTCTGCCTTCTCAGCTAGTGGAAAAAAAATCATAAAGCCATGAACAGATTTGGTGTCACTTAAAATTTGTCAGCTTCAAGCTCAACAAGACCCTCAGTGTTGCCTGGGAATTTTCTTATCCTTCCCTGCTCAGTTTCCTTTTCTACTCTCCATAGCAACTATTAAAACCTTCTCCAATCCATTCAAACCTCCCACCCAGCCACCTCCCTTCTAATGCCCAGGAGAAAATCTCGCCTCCTACTGCACAGACAAAATAGAAACCATCACATGGCAAATTCCTCAATTCCCTGCCACCATACCCATCCACACCTATCCTTTGTTATTTTCCCCTGTCATAAAAGGTACAGAACCCCCCTTCCTATCTCAGACTAATGAGTCCACCTGAATCCTAGATGCCACTCATGACAGACCTTCTAGCCTGCAGGCATTCATTATTCGCACCCTCTCTCTACTTCAGCCTCCATGATCTCTACAGCCTAATCAGCACCTGCTCCCCTCTGCTTCCCCTCAAAACCATCAGTCTTTCAGCTGCCACCATAAACTTCTCACCCCTTCAAAACTAACCTTCTCTAAAGAGATGTCTGAATTTACTTTCTTCTTTTCTTCACCTCTAATTCAATCTTTAACCCTTTAGAATCTGGCATCCATCACCAATGAAATGGCTACCAACAAGGTCAAAGACTCCTCATCGCTAAGTCCAGAGGAAGCTCTCCATCCTTTGTCTTAATTAATCAATCAGTGCCTTTTGGCACTGATAAGCATGCTGTTCTCCTGAAAAGGCTTTCCATGACAACACTGTTTCCTTTCTCTCTAAAGGTTCCATCTCAATCTTTACCTTCCCTTCTCATTCTTTAAATAATGGAGTTCCTTGGCATTTTCTGGGGGCCTTTCTTGTCTTCTCATTCTGTATACTCTTCTTTAGCATTCTGGTCTGTTCTTCTATTTCAATTGCTGTTGATGTATTAATAACTCCAAGACTCTGTATATCCCTTGAAAACTCTGTTGAGTTTCAGATCTACATATCAAACTGGAGAACTCTGATGTATGACAGCCACTAAAGTCTTAATACATTCAAAACTGAACTCTCTCCAAACCCCCTTCCTTCTTAAAGAGACTATTCCTCCTCTGTGTTCCCAAGCTCAGTGAATGACATCCTGATCCCCCTGAAATATGGATACCATCTTTGACTCCTCTCTCCTCACCCCTCTCAGCAAATCATACCCATTGATTCTTCCTCCTAATTATCTCTCAAACATGTCCATTTATCTACATTGACATTAGGCCCATCCTTAGGAGCCCCCTAAATTCTCTCTCAGATTCCAGGAATACCTGGAATCTGCCCCTAACCCCAAATCCATTCCCTCCCTTGGGGTCAGAGGACTCTTTACAGAGAGCAAATCGGATTCTGTCAGTTGTCTTCCTGAAAACCATCAATGTCAAATATAAACTATCAGAAAAAGACATCCACATTGCTTAGTATGCAATATAAAAATGCTGCATGATCTGGCCACTTCTTACTTTTCAGCCTAATCTCTTGCTAAAAAATGGAACCCCTACTCTACCCCTCCCACTGTGAGCTCCAGTCTTGTATGTAGTATATGAAATTCCATGCATTTACCTTGCTTTCCTTTTTTTAAATTTGTGTACATTTAAGGGATGCAACTGCTCCTTGACCTTTGTTTATACTATTGTATTAACTATGCAATAATACTTTGCTAATATTATTCCATCTCACTGGCCTGCACACACACACATATTTCTATGTCTGGCTAACTACTGTTAATCCTTTAGGATTCAGTGTACTCATCTCTTCCTCCAAGAAACATCCCATGACTACCTAAGACAAGTTTAGGTACCCATTCTACCTGTGTCCAAAGCATCTAATGGTTACCTCTTGATATGGTTTGGCTGTGTCCTCACCCAAATCTCATCTTGAATTGTAGTTCCCATAATCCCCACATGCATGGGAGGGACCAGGTGGAGATATTTGAATCATGGGGGCAGTTTTCCCCATCTTGTTCTCATGATAGTGAGTTAGTTCTCACAAGATCTGATGGTTTTATAAGGGGTTTCTCCCTTCGCTGGGCACCCATTCTCTCACCTGCCACCCTGTGAAGAGGTGCCTTCGCCATGATTGTAAGTTTCCCAAGACATCCCCAGCCAGGCAGATCTGTGAGTCAGTTAAGGCTCTTTCCTTTGTAAATTGCCCAGTCTTTGTCTTTCCTTTATAAATTACCCAGTCTCGGGTATGTCCTTATTCACAGTGTGAGAATGGAAGAATACACCTCTTTATTAGAGGATTTAATGTGCTTATTGACTGGTTTTTCTTCCCTCCCTAGACTATATGTTCTTTGAGAGCTAGGTAAGTGTCATTTTAAAAAATTGTACACTTATTGCCTATTGTTTAGCACAGTGCCCGGTACCTAATAGGTACTCAGTAGATACTTGTTCAATTTAATTGAAGGAAGATATGACCTAATTAAATTAAAAGGTAGTCATTCTGTTTTCAGAAAATTTGTTCTGGGACAAAAGCAAGACACATGTGAGATATACAAAAAGTTCTTACCATCTATAGGCATAAGCACTCTGGTAGAAAAAGCAGCAAAAGAAATAAAAGCAAATTCCAAAAGAACAAATACAATTGACTACTGCAGATGAAAAATGCTCAAGTTACATACATTTTCACCAGTCTAATTGGAAAATAATTTTAATAATAATTTCCAGAGTGGATCAGTGTTTGAAGAAAATAGAAGTTTCAAACCCTACTGATGAGAATGCAAAATAGAGTGCCTTGGTTGTGTGGTGGGGGGGAATATTATTTTAAACCTATACAAGGTCTTAAAATTTTACAAATTCTTTGAACTAGAATTTACTTCTAGAAATGTAGTAGGAAATGATATACATATGTAACATTTTATGACACAGATATTTATCACAAAACTTTTCTTTTGCCAAACAAATCAAAATAATCTATATGTTTAACAATAGAGCAATTAAGGAATTTGTGATGAAACAACATTTACTTATTAAAAAGGATAAAAAACATTGCCAGTGATACAGGCTCAAAAAATAAAAAATAAATGTAAAAAAAAAGTATATTTATAAACATATACATACAGGTAGAAAAATAATTTAGTAAAATATGTGATATTATCTCCTTTTTGTAAAAATATTTATATATGCACCATGGAATACTATACAGCCATAAAAAAGAACAAGACCATGTCTGTTGCAGGGACATGGATGGAGTTGGAGGCCATTATCCTTCACAAACTAATGCAGGAACAGAAAACCAAATACCACATGTTCTAACTTGTAAGTGGGAGCTAAATGCTGAGAACACATGGACACATAGATGGGAACAACACACACTGGGGCCTACCTGGGGGTGGAGGGTGGATCGGAAAAATATTTAATGAATATTAGGCTTAATACTTGGGTGATGAAATAATCTGTACAACAACCCCCATGACACACATTTACCTATGTAACAAAACTGCACATCCTGCACATGTACCCCTGAACTTAAAAGTTTTTAAAATGTGTATATCCATATATATGCATATATAAAAGGCTAGAAGGTTATATTTTAAAATGTTGGTAGTGATTGTTTCATAGGGTTGCTTACCATTTTGAGTTTGGGTTTGAGGGGTTTTTTCAGTATTTTTACAAGATACCATATTTTTGTAATAAGACAAAAGTAAGATTTTTTTTAAAAAATCACAATCAAAAAGCAGGCCTTCAACAAATCAGTCACTTACTACCATAAAACTACTCTGGATTGACCTTAAAGGATCCAAAGTATTAATACCATGTTCTAACCATAGGTATTTATATAAAAGGCCTCTTTAAAGTAGCAAACACTTTTGTCATGTTTGATTACTAGCTATTCACATACACATCCAATGATTGTAATGTTTAAGACATATGTGGGCCGGGCGCGGTGGTTCACGCCTGTAATCCCAGCACTTCGGGAGGCCGAGGAGGGCAGATCACGAGGTCAGGAGATCGAGACCATCCTGGCTAACACGGTGAAACCCCATCTCTACTAAAAATACAAAAAATTAGCCGGGTGAAGTGGTGGGCGCCTGTAGTCCCAGCTACTCCGGAGGCTGAGGCAGGAGAATGGCATGAACCCCGGGGGGGCGGAGCCTGCAGTGAGCCAAGATCGCGCCACTGCACTCCAACCCGGGCGACAGCGAGACTTTGTCTCAAAGAAAAAAAAAAAAAAAAGACATATGTGTCTGTTCCCAGAAAACTGCTGAGTCACACAACTCAAGGTCAAGGCAATTCATACAACATGCAACACCAAGATCCAGCTCCTACTAAGTGCTAGGCTCCAAAGCAATCATAGCCTGGGACTAATAACCACCTTCCCCCCTACAAGATGATTACAGTTCATAATTTTTTTATCATTTTCTTTAGTGAATGGAAAGTACTTCCTACCAGCATACTAATTTACTGTTCCTTCTACATGATGATAAAGCCATCATGATGACACATGCTTTGAGCTGGCTTCCCAGGTGGTGAAATCCATTCACACCTGATGTCTGCCCCCTCCCCCACTTTTCTTGGCTCTATGGCATTTGGCTCTTCTCATCTGCAAGGTAGCTTGCTATAGGGGAGGTTCTGCCTATGCTCAGGAAGAAGCAAAACCAGCTGTCTTGCTTTTAATCAAACCCCTTCCTCAGTCCAGGCTATTCTGTAGAATAATGAACTAGTCTAACATACTAAGGAACTAAAAATCACTTGCCTTGTTAGACTCTGGAGGGGAAATAGCAGACCTGGAAATGAAGATTAACGGAATCCAAAGCCACTCTGTGATATGCTGCCAGAGAAACCAAGCACTGGGGTCGCCCACCCCAAAATCAGGACATACACTTTGACAAATGGGCAAAAGAGTCAACAAAGAACGGCACTGGAATCTGTACTCTCTCATAAAGGCTGGGCTATAAGGTCACCATGCCCAAAAGGACTACCCCTACCCTGGCCCACTCCACCTATCTTTTAGGAATATTCAATCTCTAACAACCAGAAATAAGCCCAGTGTAAGCCGAGGGCTCAGTGCAAGAAAACTGAATTAGCAACAGTGCTTTGCTACAGGGCTTCTGCCAGCTGGGTGAAGCCCATGCCCCCAGTTCTGCTTCCCCTCGCCTTTCCTTCAACAACTTTGCTCTGCCAGAACACTCCCTTGGCCTTGGGCTCAATGGCTATGGCAAGAGTGTGTATGATCCTCATTCCAACTTCTCTTGAACCCTCCGACTCTTCTCGGCAAGTCCTGCTGAGCTCCAAAGGAAGCCAATTCCAATTATGTGCCTGGTCAACTCTCTTTCCTAACTTACTACCCGCTTCCCACATTCCCCTGGAAGAGCAACGAGTTATATAACTTCACAAGATGTCCGAACCACGACAGCCTCAGTATACTCAGATAGTGGAAATAATCTCCCCATAAAATAAATTCATGGAGCCACTTAACAGAGTAGCTGCAGGAGCCTGGCTGAGAGCCGGTGTCTCCTGCTGCCAAAAGCCAGTTTCCCTTTATCTTTCCTTTCGTGCCACTTTCTTTTCACTTAAGGTTAATGTTCCTGGGCCTTTTGAAACAGGTGACTCTAGCCTTGTTAATAAAGCAAGGTATGATAGCATCTTCTATGACTTCAGATGTCAAACACTGAAGAGAAGAGAGGGGAAAGTACTTTTAAATGACCACATCCTCTTAATAACATTCCAAGGGAGAGACTGCTTATCTTGATTTTTAATTTTTCAGTCTCCTTTCATCTCTTCCTCTAAAAATACAACTCAGAGAAAGATTGCCCATGAAGTACTTATCGGAATGGCAACCAACAGTTAGTGGGAGCTGGCTGGAGTATGGGGCAGATTAAGGGCAAGGGTTGGAAGGGGAAAGTGACAATGGGGCCTGACGAGAATACACTTTATACTCTGTAAGCCCAGGCACAGGTCATAAACACAGACGTGAACACATTCAAAATTTAAAGTAATTTGAACAAAACACTGCCTGAAGTTCACCTCTGAGTTTCCTCCGAAGAAACAGCTAATCAAGAAAATACTTAAAAGAGACAAACTTAGGGAGTGAACATTTAGCTTACTGAGGAAATTAAATTGTTTGCCACCTGCAAAGAAGATCTGATTTCTTAAGTTATTTTTACCTGGTCTTAAACCTTGCGACTTTAAATCTCTATTGGCCAATATGACAATATTTCCCTTTATATGAAAGTCAGACTTCCAGAAACCTCAGTGTTGATCAGTGTTGTTCAGAGTGTCTGATTCATGATCCACCTGTATCAGAAACACGTGGGATTCTAGGCAGTTTCTAGGCTCTGGTTCCCTGGAGTTCTCTCTCACCCCATCTCCTTCCCTTCTGAATCAGAATCTCTGCTGGATTCTGATTCAGAATCCCTTCTGGATCAGAATCTCTGCTGGAATTTATCAGTTTGGAGTCTAGAAGAAATCCTAGCAAGACATTTCTGACAGGTTGGGTGGATATAGGTAGTCAAACCTATATAAAAGATCTGGATCCAGGAATTCAACTAAAAATAGAAATAATGAATTCTGGACATCCAGTCCACAGCCCCTAGTGTTAATGCCTGGGCAGTGATCAGTAGTACTTTTAATTACTAATGAGAAAAGATGGAGCCTGGTGAGACCTCTAGATCAAATTTAAGAAAAGGAGTTAGAAAATTAAATACCACAGACAATGACGACATTCTGTTAGCAGAGGTTCAAGTCCAGAGACAGAAATCCTGGAGCAAAGATCAAAACCCAGAGACAGAGCAGATGATCAATAAATATAGAAAGAGGCATAGTTAGCAGCAAGATAAACAGGATGGGGGGTGCTAAGGTCACCTGAAAAAGGAGCTTGAGCTGGGACAAGACATGTTCACACAAGCACATCTGGTTAACAAGAGCAAATGAGTCCAGGCTGCTCCCAACATCAGGGTCTCCCTGAACTCAACACAACACAGGGGTTTCCATAATGATGCCTTTTGTTAAGTGCACAAAGCCTACAACAGTTGGAATACACCACCCCAGGGAGGAAGGATGAGGGACACAGGCACTTGGGAGGGGGAGGAGTTGACATTTCTTTACATCCCCAAGCTGAGGTTTAACAAGGGCAAGATAATGCAGCATTAGCCCCATGTGCAAGCTCCAGGAATCAAGACACTCAAGGACTGGCCCTGGAGGGACAGGCACATCTGTTTAGGAAGCTTTCCCTTTACTCAGCATTGAGCAATTGGCCGGGCAAGAGGTTAGAGCAGGAACAGGAGTTTCTTCCCCTCTCTAGCTCTTTCTCCCGCCTAAGTTAACCAGCATTGTGGGCAGCACGAAATGACATAAAATCAACATTTATTGAGAACTTACCAGGGGCATCATGCTAGTTGCTTTTATATGTACTATTTAATAGCCCCAATGACTCTGAGAAGTAAATTGTATTATCCCCATTTTACAGGTAAGAAAGCCAAGCTCCAGAGACGTTAAGGAACCTGCCCAAGGTCAGGTTTTTGTAAGCACTCTGACTCTTGTAAGCATCAGAGCCGACTCACCCTTTGAACTCTAGAACCATGGCTTTCCTATGACTCCACACTGTACTGCCTTGCTCTTGTTCCTGCTGCTTGAGGCCCCCTCTCTAACTCTCTCCACGTGTTAGGATGTTTCCCAAACTTCAAGGCCCAGCTCAATTCCTACCTCCTACAGGAAACTTCCTCTGAGCCATCCACCTGTGCCACCCTCTTTCTTCTTACATGCTAGCAAGGACAGACAAAACTAAGTGGTCAGCCTCAAGACAAGCGTTTGAAGTCAAAAATCAGAGACAGTGCAATGTTAGGCTGCCAGAAAAAAAAAGAAGAAAATCAAAACACAGTTAGTGGTGTGTGTATATATATGTATATATATATATGTGTATATATATATATATGTACATATATATGTGTATATATATATATGTACATATATATGTGTATATATATATATATGATGGAATACTACTCAGCCATAAAAAGGAAGGGGTTAATCACATTCACAGTAACCTGGATGGCATTGGAGACTATTATTCTAAGTGAAGTAACTCAGGAATGGAAAACCAAACATCATATGTTCTCACTCATAAGTGGGAGCTAAGCTATGAGGATTCTTATGCAAAGGCATAAGAATGATACAATAGATTTTGGGGACTGAGGGAGAAAGGGTGGGAAGGGGGTGAGGGATAAAAGACTGCAAACTGGGTTCAGTGTATGCTGCTCGGGTGATGGGTGCACCAAAATCTCACAAATCACCACTAAAGAACATACTTGTGTAACCAAATACCACCTATTCTCCCAGAACCCATGGAAATTTAAAAAAAAAAAAATGTAAAGGAAAGAAAACAAAGTTCTGTATCTTCTAAATATAAAAAATATTTTTTTTTTAAATATCAAAACACAGTTACAGCGATCAAAGTAGAGTGAAGGTTGACCCCAAGTGTAATTAGCAGGTAAGTCAAGAAAAGACAATAAAGCTTGTCCAAAAACATGAAAGAGGAAGAGTCTGTGAGTCATCCCACGGTTTGAGATGGCCAGAGTTAACAGGGAGACCAGGCACGACCACCCTGTCATTCCAGAGTCTATCCCAGGGCTGCCTTTGAGGAGCAGACTCCTTCTGCCAGAGGGGGGCTTGTGCCCACCCTAAGAGCAAGGCAATCAGACCCCAGAATCTGACACCATAATTTCCATCAGAACCCCTCACCCAGAACCAGAAAGTTCCCCACCCTTACAAGGGGATTTTAGAAGCACTGGGAATGCCACTGCTGGTCCCCCAAAATATTCACCATCACTACCACCACCTCATGAATGCCTGAAGTGCCTTTGGTTGTGGAATAGAACTTGATGGACATTTCATGGACTCCACTTCCCTCTCATCAGCACTGCTCTAATTGCCCCTCCCTGCTCGTCCAGTGGAAACCGGCACCGGGGAGGAGTGGCCAATATCTGATAGAAGCTCTGTGTGCACCCTTCATGACCTTTGCGCCACTACAGAGGACCTAAGAGACGCAAAACCCTACTGCAGGAGAAAAGACACACACAAAAACACCGAGCATGTTATCAGTGGACAGCGAGTCAGTACCAAGTTTCCAGCCTGGAAATGTCGATACCATTCCTGGCTATCACTGATTTGTCTCTGTGATGTTGGACAAGTGCCTAAACCCCTCTCTGTACTTTCATTAATTCATGAACAATATGTCTAATTCCTGTCTCATAAGAATGCTGTGAAAATTCATGAGCTTATAAAAAACTAAACAAAACTAATGTAAAAGTCTTTTGTATGCCCCAGAGATGCTATAAACACCAGGTGATCTAATTCAAAATACAGATGTGCATTTCCACTTACGTGAGCCAATACAACAACATTCCATTTTAAAAGGCAATTGCTCTTTGGATTTTCTTTTTTTAATGAGGGTTCTATGATGAAAACAGAACATCCTATAAGTGGAAGAAAATTAATGTTAAGTACTCAGTATTAATAACTTTTATTGAATGCTTACTATATGCTAGATGCCATGCTATGCATGTATTATCTCATTTAATCCTCAGAGTAACCCACTGGGGGTTGGGGGGAATGTCCTGTTGCCCTATTCACAGATAAGAAAACAGAAATTCTGAGAAATAAAGTAACCAGCCCAAAGTTACATATCTGATCAGTAGCAGAGAAAAGATTTGAACTTCAGGCCTGCCTAGTTCCTCATCCATTTCTTTTTCCATTAAACCATACTGCCTCCCCCAGCAGATATGTAAACCCCCTGGGCCACTTAATGTTTGTAGCATATTAAATGCAAAAAAGAAAAGAAAAGAAAAAAGAAAAGAAAAGAAAGAAAGAAAAAAGAAAAGAAAAGAACAAGTTTCGCCTAGCGGCTAAGGGAGAAGGCTTAGAAATATAAATGCTCATTAATTCTAAAGACAATATATAATATAAATTATCTATAAAATTAACAAATCAATAGGAAAATAACATGTGATGTGTGAAATTGTTTACATTTGCCCTTCCACTCAGCTTATTTTGGAGATCATATTTATGATGGAGGTTTCCAGGAGCACAGAATTCAATGGTCCCTGTGGAGAAAGGCACCTGCTGCCTGGGACCAGACCCCCTCCAGCCCTAACATGCTACACAACCTTGGGCAGGTCACTTCCCTTCTCCAGAGAATCAGTATGATTGAATAAACATGACCAAGAACCAATCAATCATCAGGCACTGGACCAGACGGCCTTTCCCAGCTACAAAGTTCCAGGACTCCAGGAAAGCACCCCAGAAGCACAGAGCACAATGTAGTTCACCTGGCATAAATTACCATGTTAAATTTTTCCCAACATCCAACTTATTGCTGATGAGAATAAGAAGGACTAAAAGGGACTCAAAGTGCTGCTAAATCAGTTCCTTGTTGCAAATCTAACAAGCCCTGACTTTAAATTTCCCCTCTCTGCAGCCTGACAGCTCAGTGATCTGATGATTAACACACCATCCTCCAAAGGGAGCAATTGCCTTCTGGCCCCAGGGTGGGTTGGTGACCCTGGGCTTCCTCCAGCCCACGTGGTGTCCACCTGTTTCCTGTCTCTCAGCCATGCAGTTCTCAAGACACTGCCTAAAACCCAGAAGCAGAGAAGAAAACGATCCATTGCTCTGAGCCCTAAGAGTGGAGCTGAGTTGAGTCAGCCATTCAGGGTAGAGCTGGAATCCTCCCTCTCCAGCCTCAATAGCTACGCCTGAGACCACTGGGGCTCCTCCAAGCCATCTGCAGCCTCCATCTCTCCTCCCAGCCAGAAAGTACATAGTATAGTGGGGAGAGGGAAAGGATTGATCTTCCTAGAAAGACCATAGGGGAGGTCAAAAGACCAAGACGTGAGCATTCATGGGGCCAATATCACCTATACAACTTTACATAAGGTCATCCTCAAGCTTATAGAAAACTCTTTAATGTCTAAAACCCAGGATGCCTTATTTGTTCATTCCCTTAGTTTTTGTTCCTTTTGTCCCATCCAAGGCTGAAGTGAGCCCCATGTTGCTTCTGGCCGAGGTTGGAGCGGTATCCTGGGGCTGGAGCTCAGTCGGTGAAGTGGTCACTGTAAGCAGAACAGATCCAGGAGTGAGGACCCAAGCTCAGCTGAGGGGTACCCATCCTGGGCCCCTGGGCCAGGCCACCCCTCCTCCAAACCATGGGACCGAAGACCAAAAACAAAAAGTTCCAAGAACTTCAGCTTCATTCTCTGTAGTTGTCTCAGACCTTCTAGTTCTATCTTTGCTCTTTTCCTGTTCATTTGATTCTGGCTGCTCCATTTCAATGTCCACTCAACTTCTAACCCTTTTACTTTCCTTTTAAATTTCTGGCCATTCCTTATTACCCCAGACTAGATGATGGGTGCTATTTCTTTACTGGTACCAGGGCAGGGGAAATATTACACACGGACTTTGCAATCCAACAGATAAGGGTTGGGTCCCAGCTCTGCCGTTTATTAGCTGTGTGAGCTTGAGCAAATTATTTTAAACTCTCCCACCTTCAATCCCTCATCTAAAAAATAAGGTCACTAAATACAACCCACACAGGGTTGTAGGGAAGATTCAATAAGATAAGGTGTATAAAGTTCAAAGGCTGGTGGGACCTCAGGAATGGTCACATTCATCCCCTGGCTCTTTCCAGTCCCAGTCCCCAGTCAAGTAGCTACCTCAACACAAGACAACCCAGTATAGCTTCTGATGAGTGTAGGCCCTCTTCCCAGCCAGGATCATTCAGACGTGGCTTGTGGTGGTGAGGGTTGGTGAGGGGAGACAAGAAGAGCAGCCAGTTAGCGCTAGGGAAGAGGTTATATACAGACCCAAAGAAAATGCAGACACAGAAAGAGGAGGCAAAGCAAGAACCCAGTGCCAAGGAAGCATCCCCAACTTGGGTTGAAAATGCAGTGGGAGTGCTTGGAGTTTAGTTGCATGTGGTGCTAACTACATGGATCTTCAGGAGGCATAGGAGTCAAAAGGCAAGAGCTAAACAAAACATGCACAAAATAATATCCAGGAGATGTAATTGTTTATGCCCCCTTAGCTGTACACATCTCAGTCTCAAAGGGTTTCCCTTCCCTTCCTAAGAACAGAATTTTGACAGCGGGGAAGTAAGGATGAGAGACCATGGAGGAAAGAAAAGAAACAGCATCAAGGGACAAGAACAACTTACAAAGGAGAGAGCATAGCCCCAAAACGAAACTGTCACATTCTCAGTTTTCTATTCCTTTGGAAAGAACTGCAAGTTCTTTTTCCAGGCGGTAAGTACATCTTGTGTCCTCAGTACCAAGACAGGGAGTCTACATGGATGAGTAAATAAATATCACAATGCTAGTTGCTTTCAGACTCTTAAGACACTCTATCCACCCTATGACTGCTCTTGACACAAGTCCAGAATCCCAGCACCAGACCACATGAGGCCTGGCCAAGGGCATCAGCACTTGGTAGGGCCTTCTCCAACCCAACCCCACGTATACCACCCACTCACTGAAACCCACCTTTCCTTGCTTTTTCATTCCCTGGCTCCACAACCCAACTCTTAAGAGGCAGCCTGGTATAGTGGTTGGAAGTGAAGATGCTGGAGCCTGACCACGTTAGTTCAAATCCTAATTCTCCTAGTTGTATACATTTGGGCAAGGTACTTATCTTCTCTGGACCTTGAGTTATTCATCTGTAAAGTAGGGGATGGCAGTTCCTACTTCATAAGATTCTCATTCAGATTAAACAGCTTAATAAAAACAAAAAGCCTATTTGATAGTAAATGCTCAGTAAATTATTAATACCTGCTTTCAATCCCTCTCCTTGGTCTGACAACCAACTTTACATTCTTTGTACCGGAATTCTGAACTCCTCTTCCCAATAGATTGCTAAGTACTGGTGCCAGTACTTCATCTACTGTTTAAGAAGAGCAATTGTCTGCACCAGCTCCCCGCCAACCTTACCAAGAGTCTTGACCAACCAGGCAAGCCCTCCAGGGTCCCTGCAGGAGACAAAGTGAGGACAGTTCATTGATATGATCTCATGGAACACTCTAAGTGTACCTTTAATAAGGGAACTTGAATTGGACCACAGATGGCAAATATCTCCCTGAAAATTATTGCATGCAGAGTTCTTATGCTCAACCTCACTCAGCTACAGTTTCTTAATCTGTAAACAGAAGTGTTGGAGAGACCAGCATTTCCTAACCTTCTCTGCATTACATGTACCTTTGAAAATCTGGTAAATGCCATCAACTCCCTTTAAGTCTACAGTACAGACCCTAGGTTAAGAAGCCCTGGACTAAATGATTTCTAAAACATACACATAAATCCAGTTAAGAAAAATAAGACAATATATGGCAAAATGACTTCATCTGGTATGCACTGTTATGTCTGTGCTGTTAAAATCTTGAAATACTTCTATTCTGGGTGGCAAATGGCATCTGTCCCAAAGCACTCCCACCTCTGTGCTCCCCACTATTCTGGCCACTCTGACTCCTTGCTCAGGCCTTAAAGGCCTCTCCATCATTCAGCAATTATAGGGAAATATCTGGCACAGAGAAGGACCTTTGGAGTCATGTGCTAGCACTATGGCCAGCAACCATTATGATCAGTTAGTGCTCAGTGTTTTGAACAGCATTCCTAGTATATAATAAATCATCAAAGAATGGTGCAAACAAAAATGGCCTAGGAGATCAGAGGGTGTTAGAAAAGTTTCATAGAGAAGGTGACATCTGAGCTGGGCCTTGAGATGGCTTAGGATGTAGATAGCATGGAGGGAGGAGCCCATTCCAGAAACAGGAATAGAGTCAGACGAGACAAAATATAAGGAGTGTTCCATGAACAGCAGGGAAACCAATTTAAGTAAGCAGATGACACATGAGGAATAAAAGTGGGAAGGCAGGCAGGTACCAGCCTGGGGAAGGTCTTCAATGGCAGGCTAAGGAGTTTGAACTTCACCCTACAATGGAGAATCAGCCCTGTCTTAAACCCAAAGAAGAGCTAGATTTGTAGCTCGGATATTTTCACTAGTTTAACTACATCACATTGTTCTAAAATTTCCCGAATTCATGGAGTGAAATGAAAAATTCAGAAAATAAAAGGAAGTATATTGTAAAAGCAGATTATAATAAAGCCCAGGGGCATTGAATTTCAGCCCAAGTCAACCTCATTCAATATCTCAGAGTCTCCAATGCCCTACCAAACTTAGATATTTGACAATTGGATAATTTTAGTTCCAGTACATCATTTTCTCCTAAAATGTTTAGAAATTTTAGAATAATGTGATGCGGTTAGACAGCAGGCTGGGGCCTAGGGGCTGGAGCTCAGTGGAGATGGCCGGAACGGGAAGAGATGGAGGAGGGGAGCAAGTCAAGTTGCTTCTAGAGGATAATCATGATGAAACCTGAGACCCTGAAATCTGTCTTTGTGGAGCCAGATACAGTAAATAAAACCAAGAGCCAAGAGGCAAAGAAAGGCAGTAACAGAGGAAGAAGCTAGAGCAGATGTGAAGTGAGCATGACCAAAGAACTGCCTACGACAGAGCTGTGGTTGCAAGGTGGATTTCAATTCAGTTTCAGCTATGGAATAGGAGTGAGAAGAGTGACCTGGGTAAAATTCATAGGTTTAGGTACATACTAAATAGATTAACCTCTTCCTCCCTTACTAGGACAGATAACATATTGACAACTACTTGTCCCCACTGCTGAAAGTCTATACACACACACAGTCTAAGCACCTTGGTACCTCTTTTTTTAGAGACAGGGTCTCACTCTGTCACCCAAGCTGAAGTGCAGCTGAGTGATCATGGCTCATTGAAGCCTGGAGGATCCCACTGAATTTTTACTCGGGCCAAAATTCAATGCCCCTGGGCTTTATTATAATCTGCTTTTACAATGTACTTCCTTTTATTTTCTGAATTTTTCATTTTACTCCATGAATTCAGGAAGTTTTAGAATAATGTGATATAGGTTCAAGTGACCCTCCCACCGCAGCCTCCTGAGTAGCTGGGGTCACAGGCACTCACCACCATACCCGGCTATTTTTTTAAATTATTCTTTTTAGAGATGGGGTTTCACCATGTTGCTCAGACTGGTCTCGAACTCCTGGATTTAAGTGATCCTCCTGCCTTGGCCTCCTAAATTGCTGAAATTACAGGTGTGAGCCACTGCACCCAGCCTGGCACCTCTATTTTAAAAGGTTAACTCCATACCTAAAGATGACTATGAGCTAGAAGTAGGAAAAAAAATACATCCTAGGTCTCCATTTAATACTTAGCCATTTGAGGACTTCAGAGCAGTTTCTTTTCTCTAGTCCTTGGTGTTTTTCCACTGGCAAACTGTGGCTAATGTGAGCTAAACTTCTGGTGGTTTGGAGGATAAAGTGAGAGAATGTATTGTGAAATCACTTTGGAAAAGCATATGTGTTATATCCATGTAAGAAATCGTATTATTAAAACAGCTTTGTGGGCTACTTAGTTTTCAATTCTTTCTCTCAAAGCCAAACTAATCCCAAGAACCTAAGCCAATGGCAACCCATTTATGATTATAGTCAAACCATGACTTTTGATTCCTAGAGCAGCTCACCCTGACTTGCTTCAGGTTCTTCTCTCAGCTTCACTGAGTAGTTTTACCCTCGGCTTGCCAGAAAAAAAAAAGCAGGGCATCTAGTAAATTTGAATTTAAGACAAACAAACAATTTTTTAGTACATATATGTTCCAAATCATGCATGAGACATACTTAAAACTGTATCCCTCATTTATCTTCAATTCAAATTGAAATGTGTCCTCTACTGTTATTTGCTGGGTCTGGCAAGATGCTATTTTATCCTCATACTGACCTCTTGTCTCCTTCCAAACCCAATAAATTTTAATATGGTAATGCTTTTAGTTACCTTAAAGCAGAAAGGGAGACATCAGCTGCCAATTTCATTCTTCTTGAAAACATAGAGTATCTTTTTATTTATGGATTTATTTCATAAGTAAATTTCAACATTTTTCTCATAACAAGACCATAAAAACAACAAAAAGCTCAGAATTAGAAAGCCCATCTCACCAGCCCCATTCTGATTTTTATATCTGTGTTTCAGCCCAGCTTACCCAAATAACAAACACTAATCTCAAAACAAAAAGAGAACAAAGAAAACCCTCCCTTGCCCCCAGCACAGACTGTAATCCTGGCCTCCAATTATATCAGTGACATGCAAAGGCTAAAGTAGTGGTTCTTCAATCCCAGATGCACATTGGAAGCAAGGGAGCATTAGAAAATTCAAAAGTGGCCAGGCGCAGCGGCTCCTGCCTGTAATCCCAGCACCGAGGTGGGCGGATCATGAGGTCAGGAGTTCAAGACTAGCCTGGCCAACATAGTGAAACCCCATCTCTACTAAAAATACAAAAAATTAGCCAGCATGGTGGTGGGTGCCTGTAATCCCAGCTACTCATGAGGCTGAGGCAGGAGAATCACTTGAACCTGGGAGACAGAAGTTGCAGTGAGCCAGGATCACACCATTGCACTCCAGCCCGGGCGACAGTGCAAGACTTCATCTCAAAAATAAATTAAAAATTAAAAAAAACAAAATTCAAAAACTCAAGTCATACCCCAAGTAAATTATGGCACAAACCCTTGGGGTGGTACTCAGACATCAGTATTTTTTAACACTCACATGTGATTTTAGTGTGCATCCAAGATTAAAAACCACTGCTCAAGCCGTTACTTCTCATTTTTATACCCAGCCCAAGTCCCTTACAAAGATTTAGGAAGATACAGGAATCAGATGGTTGGAGAAGGGGAGCAAAACAGCAGAAAGATATGAAAGATATTGTTGCACCCTCTCGGTCCTCAAGTCCTGAATCTCGGTTTTGTCTTTCTTCTATTTTCCTCTAGCCATAGCCACCATTGCCATGGAGCAAATGTGTCATCCAAAGCTTGTCACCCAACTTCCTCAATATTAGCAAATAGATTTGAAACGTGGGATAAAATATGAATAACAACTAATGCTTTTTAAATTTGTAACCTGTTTTAATTCTCACAGCCACCTCTGTAAGGTGGCTCACAGTACAAACAAGGAAAGAGAGGATCATAAAAGTTAAGTGACTTGACCTAGGTCACCCAATGTGGAAATGGTCCAGTAAGAGTCAAGATCAGGCTCTTTCTACAGTACAACAATACACCCCACATACAGCTGCCCAGGGCACATGCAGACCAATTCCAGGGAGCATCATTCATTGTATTATGATACGAATGGTGGCTATACAGCAGAACCACAGACAATGTACACAACCTAATACAGCAGCCCTAAATGGCTTCCCCCAAATTATCAGAGACTGTTGATAAATGGACCAAGAATCAGAGTTTTGTGAGTGGGAATCTGATTTTGAGAAAAAGTCTCCTCAATCAGGTATTAAATTCTCTTACGTTTTTTGTCCCACCAGTAGGGCAGGCACAAATGAGAGAGAGAGACTAAGCATCAAAAAGAGCATCTTCTCACAGCCACCTCAAGTTCAGCCTTCCTGAACTCTCCCTGCCCCAGAACTGTTCCTCCCCACCGCAGCTCGTAACATTTCCTTCCAGCATTTTTCATGTGGTTATTCTAGCCAAAGGACTGGAACTTATTTTATCCCCACACCCTCTCCCGCATTCCCTCACACACAGTAAGTTAAGATGGATGTCCTGACATTTTTACATCTTAAATAATTCTCATCTCTCTCCCTAAATGTCCATCCCTAACCCCATATTATAGTAAGGCCCCAGCCTCTCTTCCTTGGACAAAGGTAACAGCCTCCCAACTTACCTTCCGAAGGTCAGTCTTTGCCCCTCAACTCCATCCTCCCCATTATAGGGTGATGTCTCTAATGTCGCATTCCTGCTTCATAGGAGAACCTTCAGAAGTTCTCCATTATTTACAAGACTAAGGCTAAATGTGTTAGCATGACAGATAAGGCTGTTCATGAGCTAGCTGCCCATTTCTCCAGTCTTACCCACCATTTCTACCTTGATGCAATGGTTAATTTTAGGTGTCAATTTGACTGGATTGAAGGATCACCTGGATGGCTGCTGAAGCATTGTTTCTGGCTGTGTCTGTGACGGTGTTTCCGGAAAAGATTGGCCTATGAGTCAGTGAGACTGAGAGAGGAAGACCTGCCCTCAGTGTGAGTGGGCACCATCCAATCTGGAGACCCAGTCAGGACAAACAGAAGGAAGAGGATGGATTTTCTCTCTACTCCCTCTCTCCCTTCCCAAACAATATGGCTTTTTTTTCCTCCTGACTTTGAATATCATACTTCAGATTCTTTGGCTTTTGGACTCTGGGACCTGCACCAATGCCTTAACTAGGGCTCTCAGGCCTTCAGCCTCAAACTGGAAGCTGCACCATCGACTTCCCTAGTTCTGAGGTTTCAGGACATGAACTGGGCCACACTTCTGCCTTCTCTGGTTCTCCAGCTTTCAGAGGGCCTATCACGGAACTTCTCTGCCTCCTGTGATTTTGTGAGTCAATTCCCCCTAGTAAATCCCCTCTCATATATCCTGTTGGTTCTGTCTTTCTGGAGAACTCTCACTTGAACACTTGCTTATTATTCTTTGATAAAATCAAACTGACTGGAGCTCCTACTTCATGCCATGTGATTCCACACCAATATGTTTTTATCCATGGTGAACCTCTGACCTGAGCTATCGTCTCCTCCCACCATGCCTTCTTTATCAAATAACATGTGCGCAGTCATTAAGGCTTCCTCATACCTAGTGTGGGGTTAGAGCCTCAACTATTGAGCTCCCATAGCAACTTTTATCATGGCTCTTACTACATTCAATTAAAAGTGCCATTTTTGCCTGTCCATGTGACTGACTATCTCAGAGACCACAAACTAATGACCTAAAGGCTAAAAGAAATCCCAGATGGTTTTTGTTTGCTTGCAGTATATCTTCTAAAATTCTGTATTAAATGTCAATATTTAACAAATGATGTTCAACTTCTATCCAAGTATAGTAACAAAGATCAGATTTACCCTCCTGCCTGAAACAAGCAAACCAAAGTAAACAAAACAACAAAAAAAAGACAAAACATATGTAACAAACATTTTCAAGAAACTGCACATCAGGTAATGAAGGGCAATGATCCCTGAAAGATGATAAACAAATGAGATGAACCCTGCCATTGCCCCCAATGTATTGCCTTGAGAAGGTTTCCAAGCCAGGGAATAGGAGGAAGAGTAACTTATAAGGAGCTTAAAGCAGTCCCTGAATTGAGGAAATGGAGCTGAAAGACTAAGGTAGTTAGAATTCACAGGATAAACTATCAGAAAGGAGAGAGATGTACATGGAAAGGACCATGGATATCTGCAGAGTCCCACTTGGGTTTTCAGCAGAATACTAGTCAGAACATGAGGCCAGGGAAAGAACCATCCAAAAGGACCAGGAAAAAAGTTTTTGGCATTCACATGAAGCCAAGAATATTGGCTATTTTCAACAGCTAGACTAGAGGATCTCATAATTCACAGAGCATTGGGTACAGCTCCCAAAAGGGTCTTGCTTCAGTAGTATGAAATAATTAGCCCTTGATATGTTTAGGCTTTGTGTCACCACCCAAATCTCATCTTGAGTTGTAATCACTACATGTTGAGGGAGAGAAGTGATTGAATTATGGGGGCAGTCTCCCCCATGCTGTTCTCATGATAGTGAGTGAATTCTCACAAGATCTGATGGTTTTATAAATAGTAGTTTTTCCTGTCCTCACACATGCTCTCTCACCTGCCACCATGTAAAACATGCCTTTTCCCATTCTGCCATGATTGTAAGTTTCCTGGGGCCTCACCAGCCATGTAGAACTGTGAGTCAATTAAACCTCCTTTGTTTATAAATTACCCAGTCTCTGGCAGTGTCTGCATAGCAGTGTGAGAACAGACTAATACACCCCTAAACCAAACACTGCTCTTGTACCACTTACCAAATCTTAAACAGCAAGACACCAAATGAATCCAAATATTTCCAAATATCTCAGCTGTGTGCCTGAACAAGGGTTAAAAATATTTATAAGAATACAAAAACATCTAGCATCTAACAAATAAAATTCACAATGTCTAGAACCCAATCAAAAATTACCAGGCATGCAAAGAAGCCAAAAACATATGCCTTATAAAGAAAAAATTCAATCCATAAAAACCAACCCAGAACTGACAGAGATGTTAGAATTAGAATACAAGGGCGTTAAAACAAATATAAAATATAATAGTATTAACAAGTTAAGTAGAAATATGGAAGGTAAATAAAGACACAGGTGCAATGTTTAGAAGTTAAAACTACATCAGAGATTGTAAAATAATGTTGTATGGGAATAATGGCAGATGAGACACTGCAGAAGAAAAGAGAAAAGAACTTGAAAACAGCAATAGAAACTATACAAAAAGGAACACAGAGAGAAAAACAGTAAAGAGTATCAGTTGAACAAATTTAGCTGGACTAACATAAATATTATGGAAGTCTCCTAAGAAGGGGAGGGAGAAAAAATATCTTTAAAAATATTTTGCTGTGGGTGAGTTAGGTGAAAAAAATATATATATTCTACCAACAAGACTGTTTTCATGTTATTTTGAGCAAAAAAATAAATTAGGTATCATTATATTATAACCCAAATTAGAAAATAAATACCCATGAGTCCATATTAATATTAATAAGTAATTGCATACATAAATGAATGGGAGAGATGTGATTTAAATAGAGACACAAATAGATTAAAATTAAAAGTGTTACACCATGCAAATACTAATTTTAAAAAGTTGATTACTACATCAATATCAGAAAAAGTACATTTCAAATCAAAAATTATTACCAGAGATAAAGAAGGTAATTTCACAATAATAAAGTGGTCAATTCATCAAGAGGGTGTAATAATCCTAAATGTTTATGCTCTTCCTAACATTGCTTAAAAATGCATGAAGCAAAAACTAATAGAACATCAAGGATACATGAGCAAATACACAATTATCATTGCAGATTCCAATATCCCTCTCTCAATAACTGATAGAACAAGTAGACAAAAAATCAGAAAGTACATAGAAAACTTGAATAACATTATCAATAAAGCTACCATAATTAGAACAGTATAGCACTGGCATAAAGACAGACATATAGACCAATGAAATATTATAGAATAGAGACCAGAAATAAATCCTCAAATATGGTCAGTCGATTTTTGTTAGGGACAAACTGCCCCAAGAAAGCTTCTTGGTGCTGCTCACCCTTCCCCCAAGCCTCTTTACATTTCTAAACCCTTGTCTAGGTGCCATGGTGAAGCCAGCAGACTTCACTTACCAGACCTTGCTGCGATAAGCAAACCCCAGTTACAAACCATCTGGACCACACAGGGGAAGGTCATGGGAAGCATAAACCAACTTTACCTACACCCTCCTGTAATAAACGTCACAAGGTGATATGTGGCAAAATTAACCAGGAAACAACCCCGGGATGTGGCCATACCAAAGAACTCCCTCAAACTCCCCTCCCCAATATAAATCCCTCATTCTGTAAGCTTAGTGCTGCCTCCTCTGTCTGTGGTGGGGCAGCCAGCAGGTTAATAAACTTCCTCGCCTAACCTTGGATCTCTCTCTCATCTTTTCTCTTGGCTAACCTTACAGTTTTTGGTAAGGATAACATGACTATTTAGTGAGGAAGACAATCTTTTCAACAAATGATGCTGGAAAACAGGATATCAATATGCAAAAGAATAAAATTGAGCTCTTACCTTATACTGTATAAAAATTAACTCAGAATGAATCAAAGATTTAAACATAAGTGCTAAAACTATAAAACTCTTAAAACACTGGAGAAAATCTTTATGACATTGGATTTGGCAACAAGTCCAGAAATATTACACCAAAAGCACAGGCAACAACAGTAATTCAAGCTTCATGTATGTAAATGTTTAAATTACTATATCATATTTCTGTATTGAATTTTTTATTAATATATAATATCCTTCTTTGTCCTCTGAACTTTTTTGAAGTTAGGCCTATTTTGTCTAATATTAGTGTAGCTGCTTCAGCTCTCTTTTAGTTACTATGTGCATGAAATATATTTTTCTATCATTTCATTTTCAACCTACTTGTATATTTGGATGTAAAGTAAGTCTCTTGTAGACAGAATATAATTAGATCATCTCGTTTTTGTGAGGGAGGGGGGTCATTGTGCAAGTCTTTGTCTTTGTATTCGGGGGTTTAATCCATTTGCATTTTAAAATAATTACTGATAAGGAGAAACTTCTGCCATTTTGCCATATGTTTACTATTTGCCATATAGCTTTTTGTTCTTCATTTATTACTGTCTTGTGATTACTTAACTTTTTGTAGTGAAATCTTTTGGTTTTCAGTATTTTCTTTGTGGTTACCATGGGGCTCACCTTTAACATCCTAAAGTTATAACAATCTAATTGGACTTTAGACCAATTTAACTTCAATAACATACAAACCTCCGTGCCTAGAGCTCTTTCCATATCCTCCACTAGCTCTTGGAGCATTTTTAAGACAGCTGCTTTAAAGTCTTTGTCTAGTAAGTCTGATATCTGGGCTTCTTCAGGTACATTTTTGTCAGCTTATCTTTTTCCCGTAAGTGGACCATACTTTCCTGTTTCTTTGTGATTTTTTCTTTTTTTGGTGTAAACTGCAAGTTTGAATCTTATAATGTAATAACTATGGAAATTAGATTCCCCTCCTTCAGATTTTGCTCTTTTTCTGATTGTTGTAGCATGGCTGTATGCCTGGGTCAGCTTAAAGTAAAAGCTTACGCTTTCATCAGGTTTTTACTGCATCTGTGTCTTTTTCTGGGCATAAGCAGTTACTTTCTAACGTTCTCTGTATGCAGAGTTGCCTTTGATTGTCCAAAGAACAGGCTCAGACCTTTCAATATCCTGGAAAACACTTCAGCCCATGGAGGTTAGAACAATGGCATCCAGCCTCCATGCCCATACCTCATCCATTACAGCAACAATTCAAAACCATAAAACAAAACTCCAATATTTGGGGAACAAAGTCCTTATTACCTACTGTGGATAACACAAGCAGCACCAAAACCACAAGTTGCCATTCCTCAGCAGCTGCCACAGGGTTGGGAGTGGAAGGAGAATAGGTAGCTGCCACTGTACTGTTGGTTAAAAGTGACCAAAATTGCTGCAATTTACTAGCCCAGGTCTTCACCCAGAAGTGGCAAACATTGAAATAAACTCTAGAGGTCCAAAAACACTTACCTCTTACAGTTTCTGCTGTACTATTGTCCAGGTGGAGAGACAGATTCCTGGCACATCCTTCTCCACCACCTTCCCTGACACCATCCTTAAAGGGAAATTTTTATCACTAAATACCTATATTACAAAAAAAGCCTCAAATCAATTACCTCAGCTTTCTCCTTAAGGAAACTAGAAAAGGAAGAGTAAATTAATTCCAAAGTAAGCACAACAAAGGAAATAATAAAGATCAAAGCAGAAAACAATGAAATAGATCTACTTATACCAAATCAGTAATAGAAATAAACAAAAAAATTGGTTCTTTGAAAGGATCAATAATGGACAAAACTCTAGCTAGACTGACAGGAAAAAAATGGAAGACATAAAAAATTACCAGTATCAGGTATGAGAGTGTTGACTCTACAGATATTAAATGTGACCACTTAGATAAAACTGACACATTTCTTAAAAGACACAAGCTATCAATACTTACTCAGAAGAAACATTTAATCTTTACAGCTCTATGTCTAACAAAGAAATCTAATTTATAATTTCAAACCTTCTCCAAAAGACAATACCAGGCTCAGATGGCTACATTGGTTAATTCTCTCAAATATATTGGAAGAATTAGTACCAATTCTACATCAACTCTTACAGAACATTCAAGAGAAGGGAATATTTCCCATTGTATTCTATGAGGCTGCATAACCCTAATACTAAAGCCAGACAAAAACATTACAAGAAGAGAAATCTACAGGTTAATATCCTTCATGACCTTTGGTGTAAAATTATAACAAAAAAATTTTGGCAAGCATGTTCAATAATATATTAAAAAGACAATATATCATAATCCATCAGTGTTTTAACATTCAAAAATCAATCTATTTAATTCACCATATTTATAAACTAAAAAATAAAAATCATATGATGATCTCCATTAGCACGGAAAAAAATTTGTTAAAATTCAACATCAATTCCTGAAATAAACTCTTGAAGCACTAGGATTAGAAGAACCTTGATATAATATATCCATTTTTAAAAGACCATAGCTAACATCATTGATTATTTTACACCTAAGGATCAAGAACAAGGCAAAGATTTCTACTCTCACCACTTCTATTTGACATTCTATAGACAGTTTCATCTAGTTAAATCAGGAAAAAAAAAAAAACAAATAAATAAAAGCCTCCAGATTAGAAAGAACAAAAACAAAACTGTCTTTATTTGTAACCACATAATCATCTATGTAGAAAATCTGATGATCTCTACAAAAACAACTGATTACAACTAATATATGATTATAGTAAAGCTTCAGGATACAAGATCAATGTAGAAAAATTAATTCTGTTTCTACATAACACTAAGGAATAATTAGAAATAGAAAAAATTAATACCTTTTACAATAGCATTAAAAGTATTAAAATACTTGCGTAATAGCTGACAAAGATATGCAAGGTCTGTACACTAAAATGTACAGAACACATTCCCATTGTGGTTGAGGATAGTGAAAAGAAAAATAACTACAGAACATTGATGAGAAAGAAAGATCTAAATCAATGGAGAGCTATACCTTGTCTATGGATCAGAAGACCCAATATTGTTAAACTGTGAATTATTCCTAAATTTATCTATACATTCAATGATATGCCAATCAAAATTTCAAAATTCTAGTAGGTTTTTGTTGAAATTGATAAACTTACTCAAAAATTCCTACAGAAATGTAGAAGATCTAAAATCGACAGGACAATAGCCAAAACAATAGCCTGGAGTTTTCTTTTTGAGGTTTTTAATCACAAATTTCTTTGTTAGATGTAGAGCTATTCAGGTTAACTATTTCTTTTTGGGTAAGCACTGATAGTTTGTGTCTTTCAAGAAATGTGTCCATTTCATTGAAGGGGTCAAATTTAGTATCTGTAGAATCAACTCTTTCACACCTGATATTGGTAGTTTTGTGTCTACTCCATTTTTTCCTGATCAGTCTGACTAGAATTTTATCAATTGTATTGATCTTCTCTAGGAACCAATTTGAAAATGATGAACAAAGTCAGAGGACAAAACTAAATGATTTCAAGACTTAATATAAGACTACAACAAATAAAACAGTGTAGTATGGGTGCAAAGATAGACAAACAGATCAGTAAGACAGAATAGAGTTCAGAAATAGACCCACAGATATGTGTACAATTAACTTTTGACAAAAGTACAAAGGCAAGTCAAGAAAGTCAGGAAAGGCTAGCCTTTTCAATAAATGGTGCTGGAATCATTATATATTCATAAGCAAAAAAGAACGAGAACTTCAATATGTATCTCAAACCATACACACAAGTAAATTCAAGATGGATCATAGATTTAAAGTGTAAAACCTAAAGCTACAAAACTTCTAGACAAAACCATAGGAGAATATCTTTGTGGCACGGAGTGAGGCAATTATTTCTTATCTCGAACAAAAAGAAGAGTATACACAAAAGAAAAGTTGATAAATTGGACTTTATCTAAATATAAAAACATCTGTGTATCATTTATTTATTCTCAAGACAGGGTCTTACTATGTCACCGAGGCTGGAGTTCAGTGGCACAATCACTGCAGCCTTTAACTGCTGGGCTCAAGCGATCCTCTCAGCTCAGCCTCCCAAGTAGCTGGGACCACAAGCGCACACCAACACACCCAGATAATTTTTGTATTTTTTATAGAGATGGGGTCTTGCCATATTTCCCAGATTGATTTCAAACTCCTGGGCTCAAGTGATCTGCTCACCTTGGCCTCCCAAAGTGCTGGGATTACAGGTGTGAGCCACTGTGCCCAGCCAACATCTCTGTATTAATCACAACTTTTATTTTGTGAATTTTATAATGTTTTGACATTTTGGGGAGGATCTTGCTGCCTAGGGAAAGAATGCCCCTGCAAGGGCTAGTTCATTCCCAGAGAGAGTAGATAACTTGTTGGTAAGTCTACCTTTCATATATTATTAAATAACTAACCAATCCAGAGTTCATACCCCCAATCTAATTCTAACACACCAAGTCAGTATTTCCCCTGCCCTAAATCAACCCAGGGCAAGGTACCAAACAACTAGGGACAACCCTGTACCCTAAAGCCTGCTGGAGCTGATTCTAAGCTTTTTCCCCTGCCCTGCTTTGCCTTTCCAATAGAGACCCCATTAAGTTCTGTGACCTGTGCCTTCCCCTTGCTTCTTTCTGCCTCCTAACTGACACTAGTGCTTCACCTGTGGCCAGCATTTTATACCGTGCCTATCATTTCTAAGGAAACTATGAGTAACATTAAACTTTTCTCTCAATGGCATTGACCTATCTGTGTTGTCACTCAGTAATCTCTGTAAATTAAGACCCAAGAACAAATCAATCTGCTCCTCAAAAGACCCTGCCAAGAAAATAAAAACAACAAACACAGATAGCAAGCAAATATCTACAAAGCATATATCTGATGAAGAATGCATATAGAATACACACACATACACACACACACACACACACACACACATATATATATATATACATACATACATATTCACCTCATTGAAGGGGGTTGGGGGAGGCACTACGCTAACAAACCTGAAAATGCGTGGACTCCACAACATCAAAGGCGAAACAAATTGTACATAAGTACTATAACCTAGTTGATAACGTTGTTTCCCACAGGGTATAAGTTAACAATCATGATACTGCTACACACATACTAAAACTATATATATATATATAAAGAATATATATATATATATTCTTAAAACTCTCCATTCCCAATAAGAAAACCACAACTCAATATAATAACAGACAGACTATTTGAATAGACACTTCACCAAAGAAGATATGTGAAGGACAAATAAAGGACAAAAATATGCTCAGTATTATTAGTGATCAGGAAAATGCAAATTAAAACCACAAAAAGGTACCACTACACACCCACTAGAATAGCTAAAATTAAAAGGACTGATCATACCAAGTGTTGGTGAGGATTTGGAAGAACGGAACCCTCCTATACTGTTGGTGAGAATGTAAAATGATGCAACCACTCTGGAGAATATTTTGGCAGTTTCTTTAAAGTTTAACTGTTCATTTATTGCATGACCCAATCATTCTAAGAATATTAATATGAAATAAAAATACACATCATATAAAAACACATATACAAATATGCAAATAATCTTTGTCATACTCAAAATTTGAAGAAACCTAAATTAATAGTAATAGATCAATGGATAGACAAGTTATAGTACAGCCATGCAATGTAAAACTATGCAGCTATAAAAATGAACTATTGATGGTCGGGCGTGGTGGCTCACACCTGTAATCCCAGCACTTTGGGAGGCTGAGGCGGGCAGATCACAAAGTCAGGAGATCGAGACCATCACCGCTAACACGGTGAAACCCCGTCTCTACTAAAAATATAAAAAATTAGCTGGGCTCGGTGGCAGGCGCTAGTAGTCCCAGCTACTCGGGAGGCTGAGGCAGGAGAATGGCATGAACCTGGGAGGCGGAGCTTGCAGTGAGCCAAGATCACACCCCTGCACTCCAGCCTGGGCGTCAGAGTGAGACTCTGTCTCAAAAAAAAAAAAAAAACACTATTGATAACACATCAATAAATCTGAAAATATTTATACTGAACAAAAGAAGGCAGTTAAAAGGAATGGTCAATGTATACTTTTATTTACTTTAAAAAAAACTCTAGAAAATGCAAACTAATGTATAGTGACAAAAAAAGACCAATGACTATCTGGGAGGTGGGATAGGAAAGGGATTGCCAAGAAAAATGAGAAAAGTGTTCAGAGTGATGGGTTTAGTGGCATAAACATATGTCAAACTTTACCAAATTATATACTTTTAATGTGTAAAGTTTCTTGTCTATATTTTTAAAAAATGGAACAGTATATACAAATCTAGATTTTTGGCTTCTCTTGAAAAACTTACAAAATTTAGAAACACTGGACCCAAGTTCCTGTGTCACAACAATTAGCTACAGCCAAGTAGCAGCTAGACATATACTTTGAGTAGCCACAGACCCAATCACTCGTTTTTCTCATATATATCCATTTTCTTAATTTATTCTCTTCTTGGTCTCCATAACACTCAAGTGTTTGATCCCTGCACCATCTCTGTACACTCCCCTTCATGAAAGGGAACTAGAAACTTCCAGCAAAGTCAAAGATCTTCATTTTAAATCTCCTGGGTCAATTAAAAAAGTAATATTCATCTCATTTATTGTTAATAGGAATGTAAAATAGTACGGCCACTTTGGAAGGCAGTTTGGCAGTTTCTAACTATAAGATATAGCAATCATGCTTCTAGGTATTTACCCAACTGATTTGAAAACTCATGCCCACACAAAAAACTGCAAGGGAATGTTTGTAGTAACTTTCCTCATAATTGCCCAAAACAGGAAGCAACTAAGATGTGCTTAAATAGCTGAATGGATAAACAAAGTGGTACATTCGTACAATGGGATATTATTTAGTTATTTTTGAAAAAGAACTACCAAGCTGCAAAAAGACATGGAGGAATTTCAAATGCATTCATTGCTAAATGAAAAATGTCAGTCTGAAAAGCCTATATGCTATGTGATTCCAACTACATGACATTCTGGCAAAGGCAAAACTGTAAACATAGTTAAAATATCAGTGTTGGCCAGGATTCTGGGGGAAGGAGAGAGAGCTGAGTGGGTAAACCCCAAGGAATTTTTTAGGGTAACAACATTATTCTTTATGATACTCTAATGGTAAATACATTATTATACTATGCATTTGTCAAAACCCACAAAGCTTCATAGGACAAAGAGTGAGTCTTAATACATGCAAATTTTTCAAAAATCATTTAGGAGTTTGGAGAACATCAAGATGAAATGCAGAATATGGCAAAATAATCTAATTGTACTACAAATGTATAAAACCACCTCCCTGAAGGGGGTTAGGGAGAGATACTAACCTGACAAACCTGAAAATGGGTGGACTCCGTAACATCAAAGCCATAACAAATTGTACATAAGCACTTTACTCTAGTTGATAAAGTTGTTTCCCACAGGGTATTATTTAACAATCATGATACCGCTGTACATATATACTAGAACTGAACAAGTAAATAAACGGATCTCAAATGGTGGGAGCCAGATTATCACTGTTGGAGTTGGAGGTTGCAATTAAACAAGGGGAGGAGGCTAGACTGATCCATCTGGAAATGGATTTGAGTTGGAGCTATCAGTATGAAGTTATGTTTGGATTTCTATAGACAAAGCAGTTATATTCAGATCTATTTATAGATATGTGTTTACAATGAGTTACTAAACACGCATACATTTTCTTGCTCTGTCAGTTGACAAGGCTCAAAAGCCTTGAAACAATGAACCCCAGAAACAATGAACACACTTAGCACCCAGACCTTTCTCTGGACAACCACTTCCTACCTGCCCCGGCCCTCCATTTCTTCCTCCTAAAGTGTACCTTGGTGATCATCTATTTCAATTCTTTAAGTTCTCAGATAATGAAAATATGGGCACAAAAAGACGGCATTAGTTTTCCAAAGTCACAGAGCCAACTGATAATAGGGCCAGCAATGGAACTCCCCGCTATTATTGCAATGACTTTTACTTACAGGGTAATTCCCATACTGTGGGGTTCATGTTTATTGTATTTTGTATAACAAAACAAACAAAAAAAGGACCATTTGGGACCAGCTCCTTCCCTTAAATATTCTCCAACACCTTTCTTAGGACGAGGAGTGCTGGAGATAAATTTGCCCCAGTTCTTTTTTGGATTCACTTTAATAAAAACTGCTCATCTTCTCAACCTCACAAGATTTTCTTTGACAGGTGTTGCATCTTCTTATGAGCATAAGTGTCCTTCCAAAAGAAGAGTTAAATGGATTAGAGTTTGTTAACATTAAGCTTTTTAAAAACGAGCAAACAGAACAGAGGACATTTCGACTTGGCCCAAAATCAAAGAAACTGATGGACTGATGCGCTTATCTACTTTTTTTTTAAGTTTCATTATGTAACAAGGGAAAAATCATCTCAAATTTTCCTGGCCCTCACCCTTCCTGCTTCTCTTTGCTTTCTTTATAGTTAAGCAAAGGCACTCAAAAAATTGGCTCTCAAAAATGTCTTTAGAAAAAGCACCCGATTGTAAGGTAGGTAATGTGCTTTCCTTTCTGCTTACTCTGGAGCTTTGCAGACATTAAAGCTGAAATTTCTTACACGTTGGCACTGTCTTAATTATTCCCCCTTTGTTTTGTTTGATTGGAAGTAATTACAATAATTCACAATTACCCATTAAATCACCTTTTTTCCAGCAGCAGTACTGTCCTCTCTGTTCCACATGTTCCTAATGTAACTTGAGAATAATGTTTTTTTTCCAAGGTCTTGCATCAATCGGGGCCCTATTTTATCCCATCTAATTTCTTACTTTCCTCCAGCATACCTTCCAGTTCACCCGAGCTAAAATTTCTTCCTTTCTAACCCCACCCCTCTCCCACCCTCAGTCTCATCTCTCTGTCTCATAAACACACATGCACACATACACAGGTACACGTGTGTACCTTTGTACAAACATGCATACACTCACATGCACACATACACAGGTACATATATGTACCTTTGTACCTTGCTGACAATTGCATTCCCAGCTCAGAGGCTTCCAACCCTTTGTCTATGCAAACTCTACTCATCTTCCAAGCCTTGCAAAGTTACCTTGTTTCCAAAAACATTCCCTAATTTGCAAGATACTCTGCTAGGCACAGTTAAAGAAAAAAGATTAATTCTACATAGCCTCTATCCTCAAGGAGCTGGTAATGCTCGCTGGTTCCTTCTCAAAGATACTAGGACATTTCATCTCACCACAAGCACTAGATTATATAAAGAACATCTTGCTATTTTCTATCTCAACCATGGATTGTTAGAACATAAATCATACATTATTCTCCATGACCTTTGCTTTGCTATTCCAATTTAGAGGAGGAGTGGGTGACAGGGGAAAGAAGACGTGAACACAGGGAAGGGCTCAGGTAATAATTTCAGTATCCTTCAATTCTGGGCCTAGACCCAAGAGAATAACCAGGACTCTAAGTCACCTAGGGAAAGAATATACATCAAGGCCCATGTACCATATGTTTAAATATTTAAAAGTGTAGATCAAGCTAACAAATAAAATATGCTCTCTCCCTCCTATCTTGATGAATATTCCCTCACAACAACAAAATTGAAAAGCATGTGTAAAGCTAGGGTTTCAAATGACTAAAAGTCAAAAAATATGAACAATCCAAGGGGAGTCCCTCTCCAAGGGAATATGCAGTGCCCCTCTCAGGAAAGTAGCAACCTGGAATAGAATCTGGCATGCCTAAAGTCTTTGAGGAGTAGAGGATGCTTATTTCCTCTGCCTTCCTTGGCTGCCTACATGGACACCTAAGTCTCTTCCCTTCAGGATAGATTGTCCTCTCATGCATATGCTGAAGAGTTGTCTTTCTTAACATAGGCCAGAGGCACTGATGTGCAGCAGGTTTCTTTAGTCATCAGCTATGACCTTCCCACCAATAGGGAAAAGTATATCCACAGAATCAGTCGAGTTGGACGGTTTGGCCATAAGGGTGTGGCTATTAACATGGTGACAGAAGAAAACAACAGAACACTTCAAGACATTGAGACTTTCTACAACACCTCCACTGGGAAGATGCTCCTCAATGTTGCTGACCTCATCTGAGGGGCTGTCCTGCTACCTAGCCCCAGCCAGGGTTCAATCTTGGGGGGCTGAGGAGCAGCAGGAGAGGGGAAGGAAGGGAGACAAGAAGTGGACATCTTGTCTTTTTTTTTCTTTGAATAAATGTCATTTTTTGAGGCAAAAGAAATATATATATATCAACAATGACTAAATATAATTATCATTGTCTTTTTCTAATGTTCTGTTTCTGGGCTAGTAGCAGTGTAAAGATCACTAATAAAAGCAAACATGGTTCATAATTACTACTCATTTATTCCATAAGCTTTATTTTCCCTGCCTTCATTTCAGCAAAATCACTGTTATCATTGAGATTTTCATGTTTCATATTCTATTGATAGTAATGAGATTTTAAAATATATTTGTATCAAAGTTTACAAAATTTCAATATATTTTCAACAAATAGTAAATTTCAAAAAATAAAAAGTTTATTTTTATAATATGTTTCAAAAAGGTATTTTTTCCAAAGCACACAAAGTAATCCATTAAAATTAAAAGACAAAAAAAGTAATTTAAAATATCAAAGTTTAAATCAAAATTATTTAAGTAAAGCTGAATTTTATTTAACTTTTTTTACCTAATTATATCTTACTATGTACTTTATAAAAATAAATTTATTCCCAATTCAATGTCCATCTACTTGCCAATGAAGAATTAGTATCACATTTCACAATGTTACATCTGGATCCACACATATACAAATCGAAGAGCATTTTTGTTTAAAATTGAAAATGTTCTTCAGCTGTTAGAAGCAACTGTAGCAAATATTATGTCAATCCGTGAATAACTCTGAAACCACAATTAAAACTGAAGAGAAACAAGAAATGGATACCAGGTGCTACTGGAAAATTATACTTCATTATGCAAGAATCTATTGCATTCATGTTATCTGAGAAAATGATTTGACAAATTAATTTCAAATGTTTTACATTGACATAAGTGCTGCCACCTCTTACATCCTCACCACTCGTGTAACCAGCGTCCTCTCATGTCTTTAGTGACACCACCCACAAACCTTCTCAGCATTTAAAAACAATTCTTTTCAGTTTTGAGACAAGACATAAGGCAAGAGTGGTGAAGAATTATTTCCCTGGAGTGATGAGAACTAATGTTTAAATTATATCTCACGCCCAGCACTGAGCACTAACTATCAAGGGACAGAGGCATTCATGTGCTGTTTAACAATTTTTTTATGTATTTTTATTTTTTATTTTTATTTTTTTGAGACAGTCATGCTCTGTTGCCCAGGTTGGAGTGCCGTGGTACGATCTCAGCTCACTGCAACCTCTGCCTCCCAGGTCCAATCCATTTTCCTGCCTCAGCCTCCTGAGTAGCTGGGATTACAGGTGTGAGCCACCACATCTAGCTAATTATTGTATTTTTAGTAGAGATGGGTTTTCGCCATATTGGCCAGGCTGGTCTTGAACTCCTGACCTCAGGTGATCCACCCACCTCAGCCTCCCAAAGTGCTGGGATTACAGGCATGAGCCACAGCGCCAGGCCAACAATTTTTGGTTTGTATGCCGTGTCCAGGACTAATAGCAATACTTTAGGTCTGATAGCCTCCAAAAATTAAGAAATGAAAGAAGTCCATGAAAAAGAACACGATAGGACACAAAAGGGAAACATTCAGAATGTCAGAAAGAGTTCTTGATACAAAGTTGATATAAAGTTGACTATAGTTGATAACAATGTATTGTATTCTTGAAAATTGCTAAGAGAATAGATTTCAAGTGTTCTCACCAAAAAAGTATGTATATATATGAAGTAATTCATATGTTAGCTTGATGTAACCATTCCACAATGTATATATATTTTAAAACAGGTTGTACACAACTAATATATATGATTTTTATCAATTTAAAAAATAAACTACAAACACTATTTTGTTACCAAAAAAAAAGAGTTCTTGAAAATTAAAAATACAACAGCAAAAATTTAAATCCAACAAAAGTGTTTGAAAATAATGTGGAGGAAATATCTCAGGAAGTAGAAAAAAGAGAGAAAGAAAGTTTGTGAGGTAAGTAAGGAAACTAGAGGATCAATCCAGGATATATAGCAGCCAACTAATCAGAGTTCTAGAAAAGAAAAAGAGGGAAAATAAAGAGTAGCAATGCTATTATAATTTCAGTACTACCTTCAAAGAACTGAAAAATATTATTTTCCAGATTGGAAGGGCTCACTGAAAAAAATAGTGCAATCGATGAAAAAATATTCTGTATAATGGTCCATCGTGTGGCATTTGTAAATACCAGGGGCAAAGATGAAAGCCTAAAATTATGTGAACGGTGGGAAAAAAAAGTGTTCATTTACAAAAGATGTATCACTGTCATTAAAACTCCTATTAGCAACACTGGTAGAAAACAATGTAGCAATATCATCAAAATGTGAGAGGATATTGATGTCAATCTAGAATTCCGTACCCAGCCAAACTATCAGTCAAGTACATGGGTGAAATAAGGACATTTTAGAGTTTCAATATGCCCAAAATTGTCTTCCAAGCTACCTTTCCAAGGAAGCTACTGGTTGACCCATTCATTCCTCCTCGGTGAAAAGTTAAGCAGGAAGAAGGACAGGGAAACCAGATAACAAGGCTCCTACACAGAAAGGTAAAGGCACTCACAGGATGAGAGTGAAGAGAAGTCCCAGGATAGCAGCTCTAGTTAGAAACATCTAGAAATCTCTCTAGATTTCTTTCTAGAGAGAAATCAGCTTGACTAGAACAGATTCAGGAGGCTTCTGGACTAGATAGTCATGAAGAAAACAAAAGTAATAGAATACCTGACAGGTTGCAAACATACTCAGACAAGATTTTCAGGTCTATTCCAGGGGAAAGTTTGAGAGATTTCACAATGGATACAAAGAAAATTTTGCAAATAAAGAAGTGACAATAATTAATTCCAAGAAAAAAATCAAAGGTTATTTTTCAAAAAGAGAAAAAATGTTGTCCTAGCATACTTTGTAAGTTCAACTGTGAAAATTAATTACATGGTAATAATATAAACATTGAGAAATGACTTAACCAAAAATTTTGGGAAAAAAAAAACGTACTGGAAGAATGCGAGAACAGTCAGAAAAATAACATGAGTGTGTGTGTAGAGGCACTATATCACTGAAAAAATAAGAAATGGTAGTATAATCATGGTCTATGGGGGAAAAAACAAGAGAGTTAAAAATATTACCATGGGAATTGGGAATGAAAGGAAATTTGGCACAGAACTACTGTTTCTTAGTTACCTACCTAGTATTATTTATTGACTTGTTAAACTATGTACCTGTTTTACTTTGATAAAATTCAATTTAAAAATCAGTTGCATGGGAGGGAGTATGGAATGAGACTGTGAGAAATCATGAAGCAATTCCAGAACAATGAGAGTGTGCATTGGCCAGGGACAAAGAGTAAAATTGTTTCTCTGCATTAAAAAGTTTATTTTAGAGTCAAGGTCGTGATTTTAAAGTGCAACTAGCCAGTGTAATTATATCTTTTCCTCCAACTACATTTCTCCAAGCACAGACACAGGCGCCAAGCAAAAAGTTGGATTTAATCAAGGTTGCAGTTTGTCAAAGTGAATATATGAAGTGAGAAAATGGAAAGCGAGTCAAAGACATATGCAAGGGTTATAACAATTGAACATGGAATTTAAGATAGGTGAAGAAGGAATCAAGATAGCAAGGGAATCACGATAGCAAGGGGATGAAAGGCAGGGAAAATATGGTAGAACCAATGGATTGAAAGTCTGATGGAATAGAAAGGTCATTGGTGTTGGACTACTAGAGGGAGGGAGGTAGAAGAGTGGAGGCGTTGGTCAAAGAAAGGGAGGCATGAGATGGAGATTAAGGAGATATAATTATTGGTGATGACAAAGTTGCAAATGTAACTAGGGGAATCAGTGGCTAAGAATGGGTGGAGTACAAAGAAATAAGAAGAGCTTAAGGAAGTGAGGAGACAGGACTTACTTTGGGTAACATGACGACAAGCAATAAGGAAGCTGTTGGGGGGGCAATTATCGACATCCATAATGTAGAATGCCATTTTCACATTTCATATCTATGACTTTCATCCTCCTGAGTTTATAAATTCAGGATGGGAATAGCTGTTTTACCACGTCTGTAGTAAATCCTGTACACATCTGAGGGGTAGGGGTGAGATATACTTACAAATCCTTGCAGAGGATGACAACAATGTCTTCAGTTCAGAGGTTCTTTGGTGGTTCTTAATGACCTACATAATAAGGTACTGAATTGCTGTCTTTCATTTCAGAGGACATTTATCAAGTTCTACTCTATGTCTACTCCATCCTTTACCCAAAATGGCTCAAGCCCACCTATGCAGACTCACTGTGAATACATGAAAGCCACATGCCACATCCTGTCTTCATTATTCACTCAGACTCACCCTGGTTCCTTCACTCCTCTTCCTTTGGTCACCAATCTTTTGATTCTATCCTTGTTGCCCTAATTATTATTTCAAGCCTCCAATTCTAGGTCAGCATCTTGTAATTCTTCAGTGTATTTCAGCCAATTGTCTTGTTTTTGAACATGCACTGGGACCAACCCGTATTTGGGATCATCCTCCATTTCAAATAATACATTCTCTCTGTTCATCCTAGTTCTTTGTGAGGGCCAGGACACTCTGCACATGGGCCATAGTGAGGGTGAGTGTGCACCCTGTTCCAGACACTTGTTTCCTCTTTGAATTCTCACCAAACAAGGCAGAAGTATCAGCAAAAATAAACCAAAAAATAGTATACACAGTTTCACTGCACCTCTTCTTCTGGGGCTGAAGATAAATAACCCAAAGTTCTTGTCCCCTAGGATATGTATTCATGCTTCATGTCTTTGGCTCCAAATACAGTCCATTGTTTTTCATCAAACAACGCATACTACATATCTAGTACGTGCCTGGCACCAGGCTCTGGAGGGGTAGACTTAAAAAAATGAACAGGCTTCCATTTAGCTTTCCATCAATCCTTTGGACACTTAAAGACTATACATGAGTTTTAGTACAACTTTCCCTTGCTTTGGGAATTGGAGGCTTTGTCTACTAAAACAAGGAATAGTTTTTTGCTCCATATCCTGATATGATTAAAGTTATGAAAAATCCAATCCTATCAAAACTTTACTGCCAATTATCTCAACATCCTGCTACAATTTTATAATTATCCAAGGAATTTATACAGCCAAAAAATAAAGTTTGAGGAATTATTTTTATACCGAATTTACAATTTTGCTAATGGTTGTTCCAAGGGTATTTTAAATTATTTTTCCCAAAGAATCTGCATTTAACTAATTAATATGCTCTTTCAAAATATTTCCTTGATTTTTAACTTTTTACATGTTTATATTATTTTCCTAGCTAGGGCTTATGCCTGTAATCCCAGTATTTTGGGAAGCCAAGGTGGGAGGATCACTTAAGCCCAGGAGATCAAGACCAGCTTGAGCAATACAGGAAGACTCTACAGAAATAAAAAATAAAATTCAAATTTAAGAAATCAGCATCTTATATTTTCCTCATTTTGGACACAGCTCCAAACATCTTGCTGGTTATATAGTATGCCCTTAATACACGTGTGGGAGTTTTGTTTGCTTGGTTGGTTTTGGTTCTGGTTTTGTAGCAATACACTCAAGAAAGGTATAAAGAA
Source organism: Pongo pygmaeus (assembly GCF_028885625.2). Lineage (NCBI taxonomy): Eukaryota > Metazoa > Chordata > Mammalia > Primates > Hominidae > Pongo > Pongo pygmaeus. The sequence goes on along the minus strand of NC_072380.2, from coordinate 23,907,908 downwards.
CATAATTTTTTAAGCTTTATGCAATCTCAATGTTATTGCCTCCATTTAAAAATCAGTCTTGGCTGAGCCAGGTTGCTCATGCCTATAATCCCAGCATTTTGGGAGGCCAAAGTGGGAGGATCACTTGAGCCCAGGAGTTTGAGACTAGCTTGGACAATAAAGGGAAAACCCATCTCTACAAAAATATAAATAATTTTTTAAATATAACAGTCTCTAGTAACCACACTATAGTTATGTAAGAAAGCATCCTTAGAAAACACACATTGAAGTATTTAGGAGTTAAAAGGCACAATGTCTCCAATTTACTCTCGAAGGGAATGTATGTGTATATAAAGAGAGAGACAGAACAAGAGACAGATAACAGAGCGAGAGACAAACAGAGAAATGGTGAGACAGAGAAACGGTGAAGTGAAAATTGGAGTAGCCAAAAACATAGAGACAGAAAGTAGAATGGTGGTTGCCAGGGGCAGAGGCAAGGTGGAAACACAGTGTTATCACATCATAGGTATAGAGTTGCAGCTTTGCCAAATGAAAAGAGTTATCAGATGGAGTTATGGATGGTGATGATGGCTGCATAACATTATGAATATAATTACTACTACTGAACTGCATACTAAAAAATGATTAAGATGTTAAATTTTATGTTATTTGTATTTTACCATAATTTTTAAGTTGGGGGAAAAGACAGCAAATGGGGGAAATTGTCAACAGGTGATGAATCTGATAAAGAAGGGTACATAAAAGTTCTCTGGACTATCGTTGCAAATTTGCTGGAATTTTAAAATTACAGAAAAATAACAAGTGACCCAAATAAGTCAATATCTAGAAAAAAGTATACCCTAGAGTGAAAAATTCTATCTTCCATGCACTAGAAAGCAGGAGGAAAAAGAGGTTTCAAGTGCTGAGTTTCAGATGATGGATGAGGTGATGAACTATCAATTGCTTCAGTAAAGAAAGAGCCCTGATGTTAAATGAATTTTCACTTTTGCTAGGCTCAGTTTGGCTCTTAGACAACTCAGCCGTCAGACTTTAAGGAGCTTTGGGAAAATCCCAGCACACACGTTTGAGCACTGTCTAGGACTGCTTCTGAAAGCCCTGCCCTGAGACAGGTCCACCCTTGAGACACTGTCCAATGAGAAAGGAAGTCAGTGGAACAATGAGTTATAATTACAAGGGAGACGAGATGGCTGAGAGGCTGGGAAACAGCTGACATCTCTCTGCTTCTGAAGGCAATTCAAGGTGAGCTCCTAATGCTACAATCGCTCCTGAAACCACAAACTATTCCTTCTCTCCCCCAGTAAGTCATTATCAAATGCCAAAATGCATGGACTCGTGTGCTTCAGCTCCTGTATATTGTTAGGAATTTACAATTTAGAAGCCAGCATCTGGCACAGTCGGCAAAGTATTCTAATTTCCCAGCTCTCCCTTGCTGCAACCTGGTCCTCCCGAGTCCTTCTGCAGTGACCTGTGAAGCCCAGGATGGGCTTCTCATGTTCAGGTTTACTATAAACTGGCAAAGAATTAAGTCAAGAAGACTCAGGCAATGAAGAGACGCACGGGAATGCTGAGGCCTGACCACAATTGAAACTGTCTGAGTCAAAAGTCAAGAAGTCATTCACATGCCAAGGGCCATTTCCCCCACCTCGCCCCCACCCCGCTATGCTGGAAGTCAATTCTCCACAGTGCGTGGTGAGTCAGGCATGAGCACTTTGATTACAGCTCAGCTGATGTCATTCAAGAAAGCGGGTGGGGGGGGGTTACCCACTGCATCAGAGGAAGAGACATTTGACTGAGACAGATCCACCCTCAAGCCCTCTGGGGAGCCTGACATTTCCAGGACACGGAAAGCAAACTTCCTCTTAGGAGGGAATATGCTTTCAGTGTGGGAAAAAAATTAAAAAATTAAAAAAAGAGAGAGGGAGAGAACTGGAGAGGGTCAATAGGTGCTCACCTCTGGCTGAAAGCCCACAATCAGGGAAATTACTGTCCTTTCCGAAAAGGTGAAAGCATCAAAATGTCCTCTGGTTCACAGGCAGATCTCTGTGTACTGCACGTACACAGAGAAAACCTCAGTCTTGACCCAACAGAGCCTACTGGGTCTAGCAACCATGTAACTCCCTTTCAATTCAGCTCATACATTTAAGTATTTATTGAGAGGCCACCTTGTATTTGGTGTCAAAGCTATTCTTTGTGGTGGGAAGATGGAATTCAGATCCAACAGGGCCAACACATAAGCTTCTGTTGTTGCTGCTGTTGTAACTTACCTTGAGTTCTTATGTTCTGACACTCCCTTTGCATGGATTATCCTATTTAAATCTCAACAATTTTGCCAAGTAGATACTATTATTTTCTCTATTTTATAAGCTAGGAAACTGAGACACCAAAATACTAAGTAATTGATTGAAGATCATGCAGAAAATGAGTGGAAGGGCAAGGGTTTGAGCCCAGCCTAGACCAGCAGTGTTCAATTGAACTTTCTGCAATGATTGCAATGTTCTATATCTTCCCTGTGCAATAAATAGGGTAGCTACTAGCCCTATGTGGTTAATGAGCCTTGAGATGTGATCGCTGCAACTGGAAAACTAGATTTTAAATTTTTATTCAATCTTATTTAACTTAAATTTAAGTTGTACTTGTTGCTAGTGGCTACCCCATTGGACAGGGCAGATTTAGACTGACTCAAAACCAAGGTACTTAACCATGTGCTAAATGGCAGATGACAGTAGGGAGGACCACACCCTCACCATCTTTTAGCTGATAGAAAGCCAAATTACAATAGACATCCACGCCATTCTTGAAGAGAAAGAGGGTCGTCATGAGGCTGTAGGGAGTGGACGAGAGAAGGCCATGACCTGCGGTTGCCAGAAAAGGGAACATAGGCTGACTGGTGCTCTCCTCCAGGCACTGATGGCATATGTGTTTAGACATGCTGAAAGCATGTGGCTCATATCCCTAGCTATCTCCCTTTTCCCCCATCTACCCACAACAGCCTCTATACAACTGTGACCCTGCTCCTGTAGTGCAGTCTGCAGGCCCTGAGTGCATGGAACCCCAGGGCATTCCACCCTCTGATGGGCACTGTGCCCAACACCAAGGAGGACGCATGGGAAAGATGTGCCCCTGGCCACCTGCTTGGGAGGAAGTAGCTCACACCCCAGAAGGCCAAGACTTAACAGCCTGAACTCACTGAGTCACAACAAGAGACAGTGTGTGAGTCAGTATAGGATGGGTTTCAAGGGAGAGACAAAAAAAGGATAACAAAGTTGGGCTGGATGAATAGGTAGGGACAATGTCATACAGGAAGAAAGATTTGAGCTGGGCTGCAAAGAATGGATGAATTTGGAAGGTACAAGAGGTGGGGAGGAAAGTGCCAGCCGACAAGAGTGAGCACAGATGTCATGAAGAGAGGTCTTGTGGCTTACGTTTGCAAGGTGGGACAGTGGTCAGCTTTGTGGCTAACCCTGTCTCACTCCAATGTTGGGAGCTCTGTTAAAAATGTCCTTGCTCTCAAAGTGCCAGAAGAGATCTGAGAGAATTTTTTTTTTTTTTTAAAGACGGAGTCTCACTCTGTTGCCCAGGCTGGAGTGCAGTGGAGTGACCTCAGCTCACTGAAACCTCCACGCCCAGGCTCAAGTGATCCTCCTGCCTCCCAAGTAACCAGGACTACAGGCAAGCACCACCACGCCTAGCTAATTTTTATTATTTTTAGTAAAGACGAGGTTTCACCACGTTGGCCAAGCTGGTCTCAAACTCTTGACCTCAAGTGATCGGCCTGCTTTGGCCTCTCAAAGTGCTGGGATTACATGCGTGAGCCACGGCACCCAGCCCTGGGAGATTATTTAAGCTGGCAGGAATTTCATCCAATATAGAGATTTCAGAGACCACCCCATAGGGATTCCATGAGGTGTGGACCAGGAGTCCATTCTGTTTTGTTTTGTTAGCCAGTGAATGGGGTGATTCTGATGCTTCTGAAGCTCTCATGGGTGTACAGATCTCAACCACTCCCTTTTCTAAGCTAGGACTTGCTCAACTGTCAGAGGTCAAGGAGAATTTACCCCATTTCAGAGCTGTCCAGGAAGAATGACCCAGACTCTCCTGGGAAGTGGTCCTGAGAATTAGTAAGCTTAGCTCAAGATACAAGCCCTGGCAGGCTAAGGGAAGAACTGTCTGCCAAAACCCAGCAGCAACTTCAAGTGGCTGTATTGGAATTAAAGATTTCTTTGCAGGGAATTTATTTTTTTGAGGCAGAGTCTTATTCTGTTGCCCAAACTGGAGTGCAGTGGTACAATCTCGGCTCACTGTAACCTTCGCCTCCCAGGTTAAAGTGACTCTCATGCCTCAGCCTCCGAAGTAGCAGGAACTACAGGCACGCACCACCACACCCAGCTAATTTTTGTATTTTTAGTAGAGATGGAGTTTCATCATGTTGGCCAGGCTGGTCTTGAACTTCTGACCTCAGGTGATCCACTCGCCTTGGCCTCTCAACATGCTGGGATTACAGGCATGAGCCACCGGGCCCAGCCTTCTTTGCAGGAAACTGAAAATAGTTTCTCCAAGCCTTCCATTTTGCAGTAGAGGAAGCTGAGGCTTAGAGAAGAGAAGTGACATGTTCAAGTTCAGACAGCTATGGGGCCATACGCAGGAGGTAAAAACAGGTGCCAGAATTTGCGGCTGGGATCCTTTGACTCAGCGCCACCTGGACAGAACAGGTCTGTCCCCACTGCATTGACTCCTGAGTGCCATCCAAAACAAGAGACAAAACCCTTCTCTTGGCCTCTTTCATGCCTATTTTCATTAAACTATTTGACTTGACAGCAGTTCTGTATTAAAAAGCAGGCACATATCTTTCAAGGGCTGTGTTCTTTGTTGTACTATCTCAGTATTTTCCAAAAGCACAAGGAGATCCCGGGGAAGATAAACCTCTGTCAATAAGGTAAATGTTCACGTTGATTATGGGGAAAAAATATGAAGTCCCTCAGTGTTTGCTGCCCCTATGGGAAGAAGGTGGTGGTGAGCCTTGTTTTAACTCTGAATTTCCTCCTGGAGAGTGCAGGTCCTTTTTGTTTTTTGGTCTCCTAGCCAAGTCAACACATTTTCCTTCCTCTCTTAAGGAATTCCTACTCCGGATGGCAAATTTCACCCACGCAGCTCTGGGGTTCCCATGTGTCCAACTCAGAAGGAGACAGGTTGCAAAGGTAGCACTTCCCTTTCCTTTTTCATCAGCATAGGCTTGTGCATGATGAAAGTGCCCAGCACTTTCAGAGGCCAAGGAAAAGGCAGACCCGAAACAACAGCATGCATGATAATGAGCCTTTGCTTTCTCCTGGGAGGTGTCATGTGATATTCCCCTAGTAGCATCTCTAGTCCCTTCTGGATTCCCTCCTTGCAACCACTTTATAGGGTGGAAAGAAACATGGAGCATCGGAATATTTTTACGGGGGAAGAGAGGGTCTTGCTATGTTGCCCAGGCTGGTCTCGACTCCTGGGCTCAATTGATCCTCCTCCTGCCTCACCCCTCCATGTAGCTGGGATTACAGGCTTGAGCCACCGTGCCTAGCTCAGATTTATCTTCTAACAATTTCTTTTAAAAGGTCATTTTAAAGATTCTTTTTATCTAGTTTAAAAAAAAAAAAAGTCCCAGGAAGAAACTGAAGCAGGAAGACTCCTGCAAAGTTCGTCTCATAAATAGGTTGTTTTTTATCTGATGAAAATGCTCAGGTTGTGAATATTTCTGACAACAAGCTGGTTCACACAACAGAAGATACTGCTGGGAAATGTGGGGAGGAATTAGCCTGTGTGTGTCATTAGTCACAATGGGCCTTTCCTATTTAAAAAAAAAAAACAAAAAAAAAAACCCACCCCACACTGAAGAGGTTCAGAAAACGAATTGCTCATTTTTGAGCTGCGTTTCAGGTTGTGATAGAACTTAGAAACAAAGGAACATGCTCTGCCAGTCACAAACTCCATTCCAGAAATTAAGGCCCAGGGCAATTCTGATATTTTGATTTTTTTTCTTTCCTTTTCAGTGTGTAGAAAATGACTAAAGTCAAAAGCAAAGATTCCTAAGAGTCATTCTGACCGTCATGTGGGGCCAGGGACAGTGCTGGAAGATAGAGGACAGGCGGTTCCAGATGACATGCGAGATACACTGAAGCCCTGCACTCCTGCCCCCACCTCCCCAGACCAACGCCAGCCTCACAGTAGTAGAGGAGTTGATGTGTTTCAATAAATAAATATTTCTCTAGGCATTTAGTAAAGCCAGGGCATGTGATCCATTTATTTGGAAACAGAGTTTTATGTAGTGTTTTATTATTTTTCCCTTGTAAGATTTTTTTTTTCCCAAAGAAGAGTACTCATTAATTTCAACCATGGCCCTTAGGTATGTTGAAATCTTCTACTTATATTGGCTACCAGAGAACCTAAGTTCAAATACCAATCTTTTACGAAGAACAAATATTTGTCAGTACTAAAATTGAATGTGTTCCTCTGTGAGACACACTCCAACACCATCCTAGAGACTCCAGGAACTTGGGTGAAGCTGTCACATAAAGAAGCTGGAACTTGGGGCTCTCTTATACAACCCCCAACTGTGATGCTCAGAGGGTCCATGTTTTCCATGGCTGTAAACTGGGATTTATCTTCCATGGGTATGCATCCAGCTGCTGGGTTACTGCATTATAATACATGACAAGCACCTTGAAGATAGAATTTAAGTCAATTCATTCCTAAAGCATCTGAAAAATCTGGCCAATGCCTTTTTCAGGGTGTGTATCTTCAGTAAATAATATGAGCTCATATATATTGAAAGCTTACTTTGCACTAGGTACTGTGATAAGAGCTTTCCATGTGTTGGCCATGCACAGTGGCTCACTTCTGTAATCTCAGAACTTTGGGAGGCTAAGGCAGGTGGATCACTTGAGGTCAGGAGTTCGAGACCAGCCTGGCCAACATGGTGAAACCCTGTCTCCAGTACAAAAACAAAAATTAGCTGGGTGTGGTGGCACACGCCTGTAGTCCCAGCTACTCAGGAGGCTGAGGCAGGAGAAACGCTTGAACCTGGGAGGCAGAGGTTGTGGTGAGCCGAGATCACACCACTACACTCCAGTCTGGGTGACAGAGTGAGACTGTCTCAAAAAAAAAAACCTTTGGATTATTAACTTTTCTGTTTCTCTCAAATCTCACACACCCTACCCATTATGAGATAATGTTCACACTATATCAGAAATATATCCAATGTCCTGCCTCCTCTAACTACCCCCACTGCTATGGGTTTGATGGGAGCCACCATAAATTCTCACTTGGATTATTGAGATAGCTCCCTAATTGCTTTTCTTACTTCCACCCTTGCAAAATCCCCCTTTGAGAAAAATATTCATTTGGGCATGGTGACTCATGCCTCTAATCCCAGCTACTTGGGAGGTGAAGATGGGAAGACTGCTTGAGCCAAGGAGTTCAAGACCAACCTGGGCAACATAGCAAGACCCCATCTCAAAAAAAAAAAAAAAGAAAAGAAAAGAAAAAATTCAATCATGTTCCTTGCAGTAGGTTGAAACACTTCCCTCTCTTCCAGATATCCACATCCTAATCCCTGGAACCTGTGAATATGTTGCTTATATGGCAAAAGAGACTTTGCAGATGGGGAGTGTATATAAGTATACCCACAAGGGCCCATATAAGAGGCAAGCAGTAGACAGATGCTGAGAGAGAGGACAGCTTCATGATGAGAGCAGAGAGAGGCTTGAAGATACCACATAGCTGGGTTTAAAGATGGAAGAAGAGGACCCAGCGTGGTGGCTCATGCCTGTAATCCCAGCACTTTGGGAGGCCTAAGTGGGTGGATCACCTGAGGTCAGGAGTTCAAGACCAGCCTGGCCAACATGGTGAAATCCTGTCTCTACTAAAAATACTAAAATTTAGCCAGGCATAGTAGCAGGTACCTGTAATCCCAGCTACTCAGGAGTCTGAAGCAGGAGAATCACTTGAACCCAGGAGGCAGAGGTTGCAGTGAGCTGAGATCATGCCACTACACTCCAGCCTGGATGACAGAGTGAGACTGTCTCAAAAAAAAAAAAAAAAAACGAGTTTTCCATGTGTTATTCTCTCAGATCCTCCCAACAAGTCAATGATAGAGTCATCATTGTTATTCCCATTATATAGATGACGAACTGAGGCACAATAAGTAAAGTCAATCGCTCAAAATCATACAGCTAATAAGTGGTGGATGTGAGATACACATCTTAGTATCCAGACGCCCAAGCTTTAGAAAGCAAAGTCTCAAAACTATAACGCTATCCTGCCTCCCATGGAATAAAAGATATCAATCCTTGAGTGAGACATTGTTCTACCTTCAGAGTCAGCTCTTCTGAGATGGTTTTGCAAAGTTAGTTTTTGTATAGATCTGCATAAAGTTAGGTTATGCTACAGTAATAAAAATACCTCCAAAATCTCAATGGCCCAACACAACACAGGTTAACTTCTTGTTCACTTCCACTGGGACGTCATTATCCAGGTCTAGTCATGCAGCCCCAACCTGACTACTAAGAAATACTGGGGGACACCCAGAAGGTTTGGTGAGCAGTGACTATGCGCCACCACCTGGAAAGTTCTTCTCAAGTCTCCAAGGACTTTGTGGCAACAGCATTGCTCTGAAGGATGAGGTTCCAGTCCCAGGTCTTCCACAGACCCACATGTGGCTTGAGCAAATGACTCCTTTTCTGAGCTGCAGTTTCTTCATCTCTTAAATGATGTGATTACACTACTGTCCTTCAAGGTCACTCCAGCATATTTTTGAATTTACAAATTAATGTCCCTTACAAAAGACATGTGCCAAGGCTACGCTGGCACCCTCCAGAGGATGTGGAAACATGTCTTGATGTGAGGCAAGGCTGTTCTGTGGCACAAGTCAAGCTCACCGTTTTGCTTGGATGGCGGGCTTGGGGAGGCTGTTTGCCAACCTCACGGAATGGGGTCAGCGGTTCATGGCAACTCCCAGGCCTCTGGAGATGTTGGGAGCTTTTTTTGTTGGTTTTTACACCTAATAAAAAGCAATTTCCTCTTTTCAAAAGACACATTTTTTTTCTGTTTTGAAAGATTAGTGGTTTGTAGTGGGAGGGTTGTTTGGCTTTGTTTTTTAAATGAAAAGGACATCATCTTTTAAGGCTAAAGATATGAGTAACAGAAAGGACAGACAGGTTAACCCAGGTCACTCTGCAAGACAAGAGCAGAGCAAAGAGGAAATCCCACTGCCCTGGATGGGCCTCACTCCAAGGCAGGAAATCATTCCGGGATAAAAATGATTGCCAAATGGTCCGTGGTGAACGAGTGTAACGGGTCCCAAACATGGATTTTATATCCCTTTGAACACACCTAGAAAAGAGGACTCAGCAAAGTAGATTTTGGCTCCAACCTAGCTCTGAAAAGATGCCCATTGAGACACAACCCTGAACCAACCCAGGAGCGAGCTCCTTGCTGGCACCTTCTGGGAGCGGAGCAATTTTACCTTTTCTGGAAGTGAGATTAAGGGAAGGTAAGTGAACAGTCACACATGAGCCAGCTTTCCCTTCTTCAGAAACAGCCTTGGCTGTCTCTAGAGTGGAACGTGAAGAGCTCACACACCACGGCGTGTTCACACTAAGTTCTACCACCATTCCATCACACTAGCCCTGAAAAAAACATCTGCACACCCACAAGGCCAGCCTGCAAAGGAAAAAGAGAAATAGCAGCAGTGCCAACCCTTTCCCTGGCAACATGAATAATTCCCAGGTGTGTCTAAAGACCACGCTGCTTAATCCACTTCCTCCTCTTTTACCCTGAGGACCTGCTTGCCTATCCAGCAGAACATACTTCTCAGAGGTTTGTGGGACTAGCCAAGCTGACCCTGTGATATCCTTGGGACTCTGACAATACCCCAAAAGTTTCACGATATCTGAGGGGCTAATGCTCCCCTTTTCCCCAATATGCACCCCTCATATTGCCATAAGGAAAAAGCCCCTTACCCTACACCACTCGTGGTGACTTGATTTGAAAATACTTCCTCAAACATCCAGTTTGATGTTTATGACAAACTTCAGGGAACAAAGATTCTCGTTTCCACTGTAAGATGAGGAAAGTGCAGCTCGTAAGGCTTTGAGGGGCTTGCTGGGCTTCCGTGGCATTCACAGGTACAGAGTGAGAGTGTCGCAGCTAGAACTTGGACTTGGATGTTCTAGTTCCATATCCAAGCTCCTCTACCATTTGCCTGACATTCACACGGGTTCTTGGTTGAGTGTTACCAACATGATGTTCCCGTGCTGAGAGCATCAGGACCCCAATATATCTAAGTTGGCCCACAAGTTCCATAAACAGAGGCCGGTATTTCTCATGTCGGGGAGAGGACTGCCAGGAAATGATTATGAAAGTAAAGGAAACTGAAGTCAGAACAATCCTGACCCCAGGTCACAAATAGCCCTCGCACAGGAGGACATTCTGGCTGCTCCATGACTCAACCTGCGTGGGAGGCCCCTCTAATATCCAACTCATCTCCCAGATTGTTCAGGTTACCAGGGGCCATTTGCCTGGGAGAAATTCAAGCTCCTGGTCATTCGTCAGAGGCCTCGGGCCTCTTGTGGTCAACAGTCTCTTTTCCCAGGTCTCCATGCAACCATGACCCCAGGAAGCATCAGATGACAGGACGGCACATGTGATAACTGCCCAAGAAGCCCCTGCAGGCCTTGGAGCTCAAAGTCTATGAGACACCCCAAGATCTCCACTCCCCGACAAAGGCCCACTGACCTCAATAGGAAATTGGCACAGGGCTAGGACGCAGCGTACAGACACCCACTTCAACTGCTTTTGCATAGAAGGAAAGATCCACTTGAGGAAAAACAGGCAGTTCCACTGACGGCAGTTAATCATCAGGACTCTGGTTATCTGGAAAACACACAGAAAGTTACAAAGCAAGCTAGAGCGAAAGGACATGAAGAATCTTATTCTTGCCTGAAGCTTTTAATGCTCACAAGTGCACAGAGTCACCATCACATCTGATCCCACAACACCCCCCTTCCCCCCGGGAAGTGCAGAAATAATTATCCCCATTTGAGGAATAATTATCCCCAAGGAAATAACTTCCATAAAGATAAATTTGCCGCTGGTTCCAGAAAATTCCAGAAAAATAGATTTGCCCGTGATTCCACAGCTGTCTAGTAGATGTTCCCCACACAGACCAGCCTTGTTCAGCTTCTTCTGGGTCAACGGTGTCCTCCCTTTTGCCCTCTGCCCTCTCAAACCTTTCAAGGTGAAGTTCATGTTCATCTTCTTACAGAAGCTTTGCCTATTCACTCTAGAGCTAGAATTTGGTCTCTGAACTCCCTCTTCAGGCCCTTGTCCTTTTTCTTATCCATTCACCATTCATTCATCCATTCAACAATGAGATGCTGCAAGAGTTCTTCATCGGTGCAAATACCTCCCAAGCTTGGCTTCCCAGCAGACTTGGAGTTACTTGCTTTGCAGTCATTTGTGGACTGCGAATGTTTAGTTATGTTACTGCTCTGGAATCTTCTTTTTCCTTCCCATTTCTGCTCTCCTCTCCCATTCCCATTCAAACATTTTCTGAAAAATATTTTTTTGAGACAGAACAATTTATTCTTCCTCACATTTATTTTTAGCTTTAAGTTCAGGGGTACATGTGCAAGTTTGTTACATAGGTAAACTCATGTCGCGGGGGTTTGTTATACAGATTATTTCATTGCCCAGGTATTCAGCCTAGTACACATTAGTTATTTTTCCTGATCCTCTCCCTCCTCCCACCCTACATAATAGTGTGTGTTATTCCCCACCATGTTTCCATGTGTTCTTGTCATTTAGCTCTCATTTATAAGTGAAAATATGTGGTAGTTGGTTTTCTGTTCCTACGTTAGTTTGCTAAGGATGATGGCCTCCAGCTCCATCCATGTTCCTGCAAAGGACATGATCTCATTATTTTTTATGGCTGCACAATATTCCATGGTGTATATGTACCACATTTTCTTTATCCAGTCTACCATTGATGGGCATTTAGGTTGATTCCGTGTCTTTGCTATTGTAAATTGAAATTCAGGAAATCTTTTAGCAGGGTAAAAATAGGAGCTAGAGACCAAAGGATAAATCTAATACAGAACCATGATTTTGTCTTTTATTGTTGTATGATTTAGATCATTCAGTGTCTCCACTCTACTTTCACTATAAAGTGAGAGAAACTTATCACCAAGAACTAAATATCAGTGAAAACTAACTCATCAGTCTCCTTCAGTACAGCTGCATTAGCTGTTAAACTATTTCAATATGTCCCTAATGGTTTTAAAGAATGGTTAATGAAGCTAGACATGGTGGCTCTCATCTATCATCCCAGCTACTTCGTAGGCTGAAGTAGAAGGACTGCTTGAGGCCAGAAGTTTAAGACTAACCTAGGTAACACAGTAAGACTCCATCTCTTAAAAAGAGAGAGAGTTTTTATCCTTGCGATAGTTTACTGAGAATGATGTTCTCATTCACAGGTGGGAATTGAATAATGAGAACACATGGACACAGGAAGGGGAACATCGCACTCTGGGGACTGTTGTGGGGTGGAGGGATGGGGGAGGGATAGCATTAGGAGATATACCTAATGCTAAATGACGAGTTAATGGGTGCAGCACACCAGCATGACACATGTATACATATGTAACTGACCTGCACATTGTGCACATCTACCCTAAAACTTAAAGTATAATAATAATAAAATAAAAGAAAAGAAAAAAGAAAAAAAAAAGAGAGAGAGAGAGAGTTCTATGACTCTCCTCTCCCAAACATAGTCCTAGAGCCACCCACACTTCCCATGATCCAGCAACTGAAGGGTGAACACCTGGACCAGCCTTAGAAACTTGCTTCAACACAAGGACACATCCTTTCTGACTGGTCAAAGCCTAGACATAAGTAACGGCTACAAAAAATCAGGAAAATAAGCCGAAGAGGGAGATGCAGCTCTGAGTGGAAGTGCAGCTCCTAAAAGCTCAGCAATGTAGTTGCTAAGTTGTTGAACTGCAGTGAAATCCAGGGTCATAAAGCAATTTTCACCTAGACCACAAAAGTTCTTCTCAAAACACATCACTTCTCCCATTGAGAAACACTGGACTTCTATGTCCTGTTTTGTTTGCTTTTAGCCTCTCTGCATGTCTTTTGGGGTTCTCTCAGCCTGTTCCCCGCAGACCCCAAAGTGAGCCCTGGCTGTGAGCAGGCTGATCCCCACACAGACCAGTCTTGTTCAGGTTCTCCTGAGTCAAAAATGTCTTTCCTTTTCCCCTCTGCCCTCTCACATCCTTCAAGGTGAAGTTCATGTTTATCTTCCCAGAGAAACTTTGCCTTTCCACTGTAGTGCCTAGTGGTTCCTCCCTCCTTTGAGCTCCTACAGCACCTATGATTTGGATAATATAATCTTTTGCTGCCTTTTGTTGTTTTTCTCTCATTTCATGCGTATTGATCACTTATCTTCTGTTTCACTAAAAGATCGAGAACCAATTCTTACCTTCTCCTAGATCCCCAGAGCACTGGCATAAAGCAGGCAACTTAGAAATGGTGTGGTACCTGCTTGTCCATGGAAATCATGCTCACATCTAGCTTGGTTGGTCTGCAAAGGTCTCTGTCTGAAATTCTTCCACAGGTCTATTTGGGATCCATTTTAGAATACATGGTGGGCATTTTTGACATCTGACAGCAAACTCATGAACGTAGCTAACATCATTCTAACCCCACAAACTGTGAGAAGATCCTAAAACCTGCTTTAAAACCAGACATTGATCAACAGTTACAGAAACCACCAGCCCTGTTGATTACCTTTGTCTAAAGTAAAATAAATATGTGCATAAACTCATTGACCATGAAACTGACCAGGGGGGTGGGGCGGGGGTGGTGCAGGGGGCAGTGGGGAGGAAAACTAACACCTGCCTTTACTGTTTCTAACAAAAGAATTAGCACCTCATTCCCACCTTCCCTCCAGAAAAGGGGAGGGAGACATGGATTGGGACTGGGGGAGGCCGATTTCCCTTCTTTATCTTTTTTTTAATCTGTAGAGTTTTAAAAGAGAAAAATCTCCTCTGCAGACAAGAAAATGAGACCAAAGACTATGTCTGTGCGTCTTATCTTTGGAAAAGGCTTATGTTTACTCTCAATAAACTTGACTGCTTCTGAGACAATGAAAAGAACGATTGCTTAGATTATGTTTGATGATCTCAAAATGTCAAACAATAATAAGGGTCAACCTTTAAGAGAGAAAATTATAAAATGAAAGGCAGGGGAGAGAAGGACAGCTGGAGGTACATGCAGTCACATTCCAAGTGTCCCTTTATAAATGGAGAAAGTCACATGGAGAGGGGTCCTCCCACTTTGGTGAGCTACATCAGAATCATCTGAGGAGCCTGTAAACAGAAAGACACCTAGCCCCCACCCCAGGAATTCCAACTCAACAGGTCTGAGTAACAAAGTGTCTAGAGCATCACTCTTTGAGAAATCCCTTGCTAGAAGAAGGAAAAATAAAAATATAGGAGGCTTAGTGTTCCAGAGAGTAGGTCAGATTGGGAGACTCTGAATTAGCCAGAAAATTTAGGAATCCAAGTTACCCACAGAGAGGTATTAACAAGACAATTCACATATTCCTATATATATAGGGCTGGTTTGCAGCTTGCATGCACCTGCAGGGCCATACCAGTGATCTGTACCTAGTATCTGTGCTGATTGGCCTGGGCCTGTGCTATCTCAGTTGCTAAACCTTATGCATGTCACCATTGCAAGGACATGGTAAAAGCAGCTGAACACCAGCCATGGTAATTCTTAAAAACACTTAAGGGACCTTATTTGTAAAACTGACAAGTACACAAATATGGAGAGCAGATGAACATTTAAATGTTCGAAGGAGGTTTTGTTTCTTGTTATTCTTGCTTGAACTGAAATATTTGGTGATTTATGGAAGTAAAAGAAAGCTGCATATGTGACAATGTTTCTGCCTAAAAAGCAGAAGTATGGCCGGGAGTGGTGGCTCATGCCTGTAATCACAGAGCTTTGGGAAGCCAAGATGGGCGGATCACCTGAGGTCAGGAGTTCGAGACCAGCCTGGCCAACATGGCCAAACCCCATGTCTACTAAAAATACAAAAATTAGCCAGGCATGGTGTCTGTAGTCCCAGCTACTCCAGAGGCTCAGGCATGAGAATTGCTTGAACCTGGGAGATGGAGGTTGCAGTGAGCCAAGATTGCACCACTGCACTCCGGCCTGGGTGACAGAGCAAGACTCTGTCTCAAAAAAAAATAAATGAAAAGCAGGAGTGAATCCACTGGCTTATTGCTGCTTCCCTCAGTTCTCCATGTTTGAAGTGAATTCAGCTATAGTGTCAAGGGTGCCTCATGCACTCAAGAATCAGAAATTGCCCTGTGATTTGCCCACCACCTGGACCCTCCTGAAAGTGAAGTGGCTGTCCTAGTGACTGTCCTCCTTCTCATCCTCTTGACTGATTTCCTCTCACCCTGCCCTTCTGCCTCTACTTTGATCTGACCCCCTCCCGCTTAGTCACAACGCATCTGTTTATCTAAACATTATTGAGCTTTGGAGAAATTACA
Organism: Pongo pygmaeus; assembly: GCF_028885625.2. Lineage (NCBI taxonomy): Eukaryota > Metazoa > Chordata > Mammalia > Primates > Hominidae > Pongo > Pongo pygmaeus. The sequence goes on along the minus strand of NC_072380.2, from coordinate 23,892,309 downwards.
CTACAGAAGCCAAATAGATAAATAAACTCTGATCTTAGACATCAACTAGATCAAGTTTATTAGTCCCATAGGGATGTTTATCTTGGAGAAGTGCAACTTCAGATCTGGATTCATTATTTGTGGAGGCTGCCAGATCCATCCATGGTACAATCTATGTGGGAAAAGGGCAAATGAGGACTGTGCTAATCCTAGCATTCAGGTTTAAGAGGCTCCCTAAAGAGCATCTCTCTTACTGGCCTGGGTTCTGAGACAACTGAGAAATGAAAGTAAAGCCTCTCTTTAATGAGGGGCTAAATTATCATCTTTATTACTGATAAATATTATAGTAGAGAATGTGGTGGCTAAGATAATGGAACAAATAGGCTTCCTCGTCTTGGATCCCAAAATTTTCCATATTTTACCAGGCAATCACAAGACGATGCTATCCTTGTTTTAGCACTGAAAGCCCCATATCCCAAGAAATCCCTAAGTCCTGAGCAAACCTGGATGATGGGTCACCCCAGCTAGACCAGTGTAGACCGCCTCCAACACCATGGGGAGAAGAACAGATTACACTTCCTACAGGCAGCTCCCTCTCAAGAGAAAAGAACCAGGAAGGCCTCGGCTATGGAGCCCAGTTTCTCCTTCCAAGCTCACCCATCAAATAAGGACAAGAGCATCAAGCTGGTGGATCACCACCTCATGAAAGGAAACATTTAAAGTGGGGGGAAACATTCCTTTTCATCACCACATTCGATCAATGTAACCAATACAAATAAACCCTTAACAATCCAGTAAGAATTCATTGAAAGTGTGACTATAGACTAATTTGAAAAGAGGTAATTTTAACCCACCAGGCCAACATGGTGAAACCCTGTCCCTACTAAAAATACAAAAATTAGCCAGGCATGGTGGTGCGCACCTGTAATCCCAGCTACCTAGGAAGCTGAAGTGGGAGAATCATTTCAACATGGGTGGCAGAGGTTGAAGTGAGCCCAGATCTCACCACTGCATTCCAGCCTGGGATACGGAGTGAGACCCTGTTTCAAAAAAAAAAAAAGAAAGAAAAGAAAAGATATATAATTTTGTGGGTTTCATACAATAACTCAAACTAAGCTTTATAAGTATTATTTAATAATAGTTTCATTGTTTAATAAAGTATGCATGGTATAATGGGGGTTTGTGGTTGGATTAGGCCACGCAATCAATTCTTGCCATTGATTTGCGAGCATAAGCATTATGTGTCATTTCCTGTGCAAATGTTTAATTTCCAGTGCGCGGCCATTCAGTGCACTCTTTTCACCCTACTGTGGTAACCAGAAAAGTTCCAGATCGTGATTACTCTGAGTAAAGGCGATAATGACATGGCTACAGGGTCTCCAATCAATCTGCAAAGGACATGTAGCACAAGTGAGAAATAAGCAACTGTACTCCTGCACAATCAAAACTTGGAGGTGAGTATTACCACATAACAACAAAGTCTATCATGACTGATACCATGGGTCATAGCAACTACCTAAAACATGAATAGAAACAAGATTGAAAGGAAATATTAACAGTAATTGCCTCTCTGAGATAGGATTTTAAGGTCTTTAATTTCTGCTCCTTGATACTTTTTTGTCCTCCTAGGTTTGTTTTATTAAGATTGTTTTAAATGTCCCCACTAAAAAAAAATAAACAAAAACAGATGACTTTAGATCACCTGCTTTGAAAATATAAAGAGGAATGCTTTAAAAGTATTGTATCAGTTGTTTATGTGCAAATCATGTCATGATACTAGTTTAATCTCGGTTCTAAAATATTTTCACATAAATTGAGTTAAAAATTCTGCTCTGTGTCGCATATATGAAGAAATACTTTCCGCAAAATTTCCTAACTGAGATGTATATAAAACTCTTTGGTTTCTAAGGAATGCTGAAACTATTTAACCAACAAAGCACAGGATCCAAAGAACTTCCAACAATTCTCCACCTGAAAAGGAATTCAAAAATGTTTTACTTTTTAAGTCACCATGAAATCTACATTTCAGAAGAATAAAATGACACCAAGTGCATGCTTCTTATCATTACAGACATTCTATCCACTGTTCTCTTATTCTTTCTCTCTGTGATATTTACACGGAGAGAGAGGAGGAGAAAGAGAAGTCATTCCAAAAAGCAGAAGCTACATTTATTGGGCTACTCTATCAATTAACAGTATACTCTGGGAGCAGGATGTTCAAAATGTGGCTATAGTCAATACAAAGTCCTAACAAGAATTAATACAAATATCTCAACAAGGCCACATAGTAAGAGGTAAATTGCTGGAGATATTTTATAACTGAATATTGTACACTTTTTCTTTTTCCAACTCAAGGAGAATATTGAGCCTTCAGTGCTCCTTGGCAATTCCTTCATATAATTCTCAATCAGTGCTTTCTCTCAGATTCTCTGCAGTGGTTTTTTCAAACCCAATCCATCCACTCAATCCTTGGATCCAACCACTCCTTCCTAAAAGTTGACCTGACCCCAAGGAAGATTTATGAGTTGTTGGCCTTCCTGGTATGTAGTTCCCTTTCTAGTTTACAGAGAGTAACTTCAGACAAATAATTTAAGGAGCTCATTGTTACCTGACACATTAAAAAGTAAGTATCCATGCGATGGGGTGCGGGAGGGAGAAGTGGTACTCCTGGAACATACAGTACCTACTAGTTAATGGGTTGCCAATTTATGGTGACTTTGCTTGAGTGGGAAGGCTCGCTGGTGCAAGGCACTGAAGAGGAGTTGAAGGGTGATGTGTTGCTGGAGTAGTTGGTTCTTTCCTGATCTGAAAGCCAACCACTTACTAGACAGAGAGACACTGAAATTCCTCATTATAAAATTATAAAGGTAGGATTTGAATTGCATCTAAAATAAACTGAGTTGTAACTCATATAGCATTTTCATAATGAGCCACACATCACAGTTTACTTTTTTAAAAATCACTTCTTGCAGTTCTAAGAAGGGCATGGAGAATACCTTCAAGGACTTTTCAAAAAAGAAAAATTGGTTTCATCATGGAAGAACAAGTCATCTTAAAAGGCTATGAAGTTATCCAATAAACTTGCCTTTTTAGAGTGCTTAATAGCAGTCATTTAAAATAAAAGAATATCAAATTTTTTCTTTAAAAATTGTCACAAGCATGTAATAGGTACAAAGCCTCCACTGAAAATAAGGCTTATGAGAACGTTACCCAGCCGAAGCCAGCTTTGGCCCCGTCGGATGGGCTGAGGAGCAGTTGGCAATAAAGCAACAGGAGCTATCCTGCCATAAGCCCAGGTTCACAGGCATTTGCCAGGAGATCATCAGTTAGCGGAAGGCACAGACAAAGGCTCAGATATTGAGGTTAACTTCCAGTTTCTGAGCCTGGCATTTGATCCCCAAAACTCACAGGTACGACCTGTATAAACCAGGGACAAAATGTTACATTGTGAAGGCCTTCTATTTTGTTACTTCCATCAATATGAGTCTCACCTTCTGTGATGGTTAATTTTATGTTTCAACTTGAATGGGCCGTGGGATGCCCAGATATCTGGTTAAACATTATTTCTGGGGATGCTGGAGAGGGTGTTTCTGGACACAGTTCACATTTGAATGAATGGACTGAGGAACGCAGATGGTCCTCCCCAGTGTGGGTTGCATCAGCAACCTATTGAGGGCCTGAGTAAACAAAGAAGTGGAGGAAGGTGGAATTCATTCTTTCTCTCTCTCTCTCTCTCTCTCTCTCTCTCTGCCTGACTGCTGGAGCAGAGACATCAATCTTCTGCCTTTGAACTGGGATTTATGCCATTGGCGCTCCTGGTTCTCAGGCCTTTGGTTTTTTTTGTTTTTTTTTTGGCCTTTGGTCTTACATCATCATTCCCCAGTTCTCAGCACTTCACACTTGGACTAGGATTAAAACACACTATTGGCCGGGCACGGTGGCTCACACGTGTAATTCCACCACTTTGGGAGGCCGAGGTGGGCGGATCACAAAGTCAGGAGATCAAGACCATCCTAGCTAACATGGTGAAACCCCGTCTCTACTAAAAATACAAAAAAAAATTAGCCAGGTGTGGTGGCGGGCGCCTGTAGTCCCAGCTACTCAGGAGGCTGAGGCAGGAGAATGTCGTGAACCTGGGAGGCAGAGCTTGCAGTGAGCTGAGATTGTGCCACTGCACCCTAGCCTGGGCAACAGAGTGAGACACCGTCTCAAAAAAAAAAAAAAAAAAAAAAAAGACTCACATTATCAGTTCTGCTGATCCTCAGGCATCACACTCAGACTGTAACTATACCACTGGCTTTCCTGTCTCCAGCTCACAGATGTCAGATCATGGGACTTCTCGGCCTCCATACCATGTGGGCCAGTTCCATAGACAGACAGACAGATAGATAGACAAATGATAGTGAAGACAGACAGATAGATGATACATGATAATGAATATGATAAATAGATGATAGACATGACGATGATGTAGATAGACAGACAGACAGAAAGATCTCCTATTGGTTCTGTTTCTCTGGAAAATCCTGAGTAATACACCTTCCCAAAGTAGAATCAAAAAACAATATACTTCCCAGACTCCCTTGCAGCAGTTACAGGCAACAAACGACCTATCGGATCCACATGACTTGGATGCAGAAGGGAATTATATGAGGCAGTAACTGAATGCAAGCAGATGGATTTTGGGGAAGTGTAGTGGTAGAGGTGTCTGGTTCTCCTGGGACAGCTAGGATGGAGCTTCTGGATCCAGTACCAGACACAATTACAGTTGGGGAAGGTGGCAGCAGTGGTAGTTTTGCCAGAACAGTTCCATTATGTGGCTCGGGGTATCTCCTAACTACCTTGTTCCTGGATGGGCTGCCCACTCTCAGTTGGGCAGCATCCATTCTAGTGATCTGGCCCTCCCAGGGATTTTATAAGGTATGCAACATTCTTTTTTTTTTTAGAAACAAGCTCTTAGTCTGAGGCTGAAATACAGTGACGCAATCATGGCTCATTGCAACCTTAACCTCCTGGACTCAAGAAATCCTCCCACCTCTGCCTCCTGAGTAGCTGGGACTGCAGGTGCGTGCCACCATCCCTGGCTAATTTTTTACACTTTTTATACTTTTTTCTGTAGAAATGAAGTCTCACTATGTTGCCCAGGCTGGTCTTGAACTCCTGAGCTCAAGTGACCTTCCTGCCTCAGCCTCCCAAAGTGCTGGGATTATAGGCATGTGCCACCATGCCCAACCTGCCACATTCTTCAATAAATCTCTTTTGGCCTAAATTACCTAAGGTAGATTCTGTTATTTGCAAGAAAGAACCTTGACTGACAGAAATGACAGCTTACAAGACAAGGATGGAGCCAGTAAATATGGAGAATAATAATATCCAGGAGTGGCAATTATCATTTCAGGAGCACACAGAAGGCTCCATTTTCCCTCAGCACCACCCCTAAGCACCTGCTCTTGGTGCTTAAAGAGTGCTCTCAACTGAAGAAACCTCTATTTCTATGATCAAGTATAAGGATTAGAAGGCAGATATTTTTGGTAGAAATGGCACACAGGCTTAATCTCACAACATATTTTTTTAAGTCATGTGATTTTTTTTCTCTAGAGCAGGTTTTAAGATGAGGTGGTGAGGAAAAGCATGAAGTAACTGGATGAAGGATGAGCAGAAAAGAAGCAAGGGAGAAGGCAGAAGCAAGCACCAGAGATTTCATCTGCTTCTCAATTTTTCCTAAAATGTGGAGAGAAATACTGAAAATAAACATGCCAAAATATTAGGACCGTCGTCCCTCTTTATCTGAAGGTATTGGTTTCAGGACCTCCCTTGGATACTAAAATCCACCCATGCTCAAGTTCCTGATCTAAAATGACACAATAATTGCATAAAATCTATGCACATCCTCTCCTATACTGTAAATCATCTCTAGATTTCTTATAACACCTAATACAATGTAAATGCTAAATACTTGTTATACTGTATTGTGATCGTTGTTATACTGCATTATTTGTATTATTTTTTACAAATAGCTGTTATATTGTGCTGTTTTTATTTGTATTATTTTTATTGTTGTATTATTGTTATTTACTGGGATTTTTAAAAATATTTTCCATCCACAGTTGGTTCAATCTGCAGATGCAGAACCCACAGATACAGAGGGCTGGCTGTAGTTGTTACCATTACGTAGGATTATGAACAACACATTTCCTACACATTTATATTTTTCTTTACTTCCCAAATATTTTATAATCCACATGTATTTTATAACTGAATTTTAAAGTATTTTTAATAATAGATTATTCTAAGTCTCATTGCACTGAAAGCAATTGGTTACCTATTTAGACCCAGAAGAGAACTTTGGAGTCATCTAGCCTAATTTCCCACAGACAGAAGTGCCCCCAACATGCGAGACCTCCAGGATCCTGGCTGAAGAGACCCTGACCCTCACAGACCCTTCTTCACCCAGAGTTCCCTGACATACAGAGGACAAGCCCCTGCTTCCTCTCCTCATGACTCTGCCTCAGATGTTTGAAAATAACTTTCATTTGAAGGTCCTGAGACTTCTCCAAGTTAAACATCCTTGTATTTTTTAAGTAATTTCTCAAATGGCTTCTCACAACTCTAGTATACTGAGATTTACAAATGTCCTTCATAAAATATGGCACCCATAAATGGAACAAGATATTCACATTGCCATCAGACCAGGATATGGTATACTGCCCTTGACATAACATTGACCATCAAATATATGTTTCTTTCCTTTTCTTTTCCTTCCTTTTATTTTCTTTCATTTCCTTTTCTTGTTCCCTCCCCTCCCTTCCCTTTCCTCCTCTCCCCTCCCTGTCTCCCCCTTCTTCTTCCCCTTCTCTCTCTGTCTCTCTCCCTCTCTGTCTATCTCCCTATGGCAAAATGTTGCCTTTAACGGATGCAGACTTTCTCATAGAAGCATTTTATGTTCCTATGATGATTTCATAAAATGTTAAACATAAAAAGAGATGTGTATAGAGAAATGCACTGAGCCCAACATACTGTGAAGGAGGCATAGAAGCAAGTTCATGTTCCCATCCCAAACCCTGGGCCTTCTTCCTATTTTCAGAGCCCTCGTTCCCTCCTTATGTACTGTAGCTGCTCAAGCCTCCCCTCACTGCGGAATAAACTCAGGCTCATGTCTGTAAAACACTTATCCTCCCTTCTCAACATATACATCTGGCATAGCTAGGAGGCATAATCTTGGTATTTGGCTTTATTTTCCAAGGTGACCACTTTTATTTGGTAAACCCCTATTCTTACCGATATGCCTATGATCAATGATAGTTTTCTATTTTTCAACAGTGTTTGCATTTCAGCAGAGAATAATGCCTCTGCTCACAAGTCACACAGATCTAGGCAAACTGTCAAAGTGAAAAAAGTAATAACTTTACAAAAGTGAGTGTCGTAATCTCCATGTTATAAACGAAAAAATGTCAGACCCTTAGAATTTTGAAGATGTTGCCAGAGGTTAACCCACTCATGAGTGGCAGAGCTGAGAACGTAATGACTGTCAACTCTGCGCTGCCTTGCCCTACTCCTCCAGATCAGTCACCATGACCCCAGATCCTTTATTCTCTCCCTTCCCCGACTAGGAGCATCCTGTTTCTCCAAACACAGTAGCCAGGGGGCTTCACTGTCTTTCTCTCCTCTCAAATCAAAGCCTGCCCTCCAATCCTCTTTTCCTACAAGTGTGTTAAATACTAGTAGATATTATCTGTCCAGCAGGTTATATAAAAGACATTAAAGAGCTAAATAATATAACTCTAAAGTCCATTTTAAATATCAAGCTGGAGCAAGGAAGAATTCCTCTGAAATCACACCATATATTCCTCCTTTCATTAAAACTCACTTTGCCCTGTTGCCTAAAGATTAAGATTTTAGAACAAAGTTGTCAGTTCCAGGAGGGCGCTCTCTCACTCTCTCTTGTTCACTTCCTTTGGTCTCAGCACCTAATGCATTTCCAAGCACATTGTAGGAACTCAGTAAATAGTTGCTGAGTTAATTAACGAATATGAATAGCCAACCCCCTACTGAAATGTTCTACAGGCCTGATGTGGAATTCCAAAGCCCACCTGACTTACAGATACTGAGCCCCCCAAGAAGGGGAGACCTGAGCTAGGGAAAATTTCTTGTAAGTTGAGGCTCCAGACTTACACAAAATAAAGAAAAGTTCAAAAAACTTCTCATTAAACTTTGGAATCCATTCCCATAGTCAATAAGCATGTATTAAAGCCTTCCATGAAGCAGGCACTGTGAGAGAGACTGAGCGAGCTGAGATGAATAAAACACGGCCCCTACCCTCAAGAAACCCACAAGCTACTCTGCAATACAGGCACATTAACAGATAATTGTGTCAAAATTAAGTAGGACTTCTCCTCCCCCGTTCTATGGAAAGGATATTTTAAAACTATGAGAAATCTAATTAAACCTGTTACTGGGCCAGGCATGGTGGCTCATACGTGTAATCTCAACACTTTGGGAGGCCGAGGAGAGAGAATCGCTTGAGGCCAGGAGTTAGAGACCAGCCTGAACAAGATAGGAAAACCCCATCACTACAAATCATTTTTTGAAAAATTAACCAGGTGAGGTGGCTCAGCCTGTTACCAACTGGCTGAGGCTTAAGGGCACTGGTAGCCACCAGGGTGGAATGGAATACTCATCACGAATGATAGGTTTTCTTGCTTTGCAACAGGCTGAGTCAATCACACCAGGAGAAGAAATTGTCCTTCCTCAAGCCTCAACTGTGTTGCCTGCCTTTATAAGGTGAGCTTGAGTTTAGTTAAAAGTTGTGGAGAGATCACACTGAAATTAGAGCACCCACCTCCATCCTTATTTTGAGAATTACAGTCCAACTCTACCCAGCCACAGGCAGCAATGAAAATTGGGACAAGTCCCATCAACATTCAGCCAATGCAAGAGGCATTCAGATCTGTAAGGTGCAGGGATTGGGTGCGTACACTTTGTATGGGGAATGGTGGAGTTTTCTGTGAAAGGTAATGGAGAAAAGGAAGAGAAAACAGATCAGAAAACAGGGAGCACCACCTGAGATGTCCACTTTTCAAAGACCTCCATTTGTAATGCCCTCCCTGGGCAGGTACAAGGGAACAAGCACATTAGATACAGATATCATCTCCATTCAGTTCGCCTTCTTTTGTTCTTTTGACATCTACACAGCCCCTCAAAAAATGACATATTCCTCCACTGTCATAGAGTTGGGTCTGAAGAAGACTGGAAAAACTCTAGGAAGACATAGGAACTGCTCCTCAATCATGCTGCAGAGCCAAGGCTGGAGAGGCATCTATTTCTTACCCTTCAATCAGCACCTCTCTAAAGGCAAAGTCACCATTGATTAGCAACAGCTGCCTAGAAAAGCCCACGTCCAAAAGGCAGTAAATTCCCAGGTAATCCTTCATGCATTAAGAACAAGAATAAAAGGCATGAAAAGTGAGGATCCCCCTACATGTGGGTTATAAAAAATATTATAATAGACACAGCAATGAAGATGTCAATAATAAATGCCATTTACTGAGTACTTACAATAGGCCCTGACACTACACATACATTATTTAAGATCATCCTTCCACTATCCCCATAAATGAAATATCATTATCCCCAATACATAAACAGCAAAACTGCAGCTCAAAATTGGAAAATACTTTTCCCAAGGCCTCAGTGCTGCCACTTATATCCAGGTCATGCTTCCTCTACAGTCCTTGTTCTTTTCATTACACCACAGTGCTCATTTGTTGGCGGACTTTGGAGGACTCCGAGCAGAAGCTGTTTAAGGGCTCCAGGAAGGCTTCCCGGAGGAGGTTTCACCTGACCTGGGTCCTAAAGGATGAGTATGAAATATTCAAAGAAAGGGCAGGAAGAGGAAAGGCACCATCTTCACCAAGAGGACCATCTAAGCAGAAGTGTGATATGAGCAGGAGCCCAGCAAGAGCTGAGAATGCCGAGGCCACCAGTGTTGTTAGAGCATAAATGTGAGACGGGCAGGCAGGAAGAAAGGGCAGAGGAGGCCGAGAGATCTGGAGAGGCTGGTTTGGGCTGGGTTTTGCATGCTGTTAGGAAGTCTGAACTTTCTCCTATAGACAGCATGGAGCTTTTGGAGGAGTTTAAGAAAGGGGAGTGATGTGATCAGATCAGCATTTTAAACACATCGTGGCAGATGAGTGAAGGGTAGATTGAACAGGAAAAAGACTAGAGGCGAGATAAGTCAGGAGACTGTGACAATAGTAAGGTAAAAAGTAATAAAGACCCAAACAGAATGTTTTTAATAGGAATGGAGATAAGAGACAAATCTAAAAATTAGAAAGAAAAGTTGGCAGGTCTTGGTGGTGATATAGATATTGCAGATAGGCGGGTGGGGGTGGCATTCGGTGGTGCATGTGGCATTCAAATCACCAGAAACAGAGCTAGTTTAAGGAGAGAATGAGTCCAGTGTTGGAGACATTGGGCTGAGGTGTCTGTGGGACCTTGAGTAGGATGTCTAGAAGGCAGCTGAATATACATGTCTGGGGGTCTCCATGGAGACCCAGAAGCTGCCAGCATGTAGGTGGTAATTGAGGTCATGGGTTTCGATGAGTTCTTCCAGGATGGAGGACCATGGGCTAAGGACAGGACCCAAGAGAACACAAACAGTGAAAAGTTGGACAGAAGGCCACATGCAGTGGCTCATGCCTGTAATCCCAACACTTTGGGAGGCCAAGGTGGATTGCTTCTTCCCAGGAGTTCAAGACCAGACTTAACAGCAGCATGGTGAAACCCTGTCTCTAGAAAAAATACAAAAAATCAGCCAGGTGTGGTGGCACGCACCTATAGTCCCAGCTACTTGGGAGGCTGAAGTCAGAGAATCACCTGAGCCCCAAAAGTTGAGGTGGCAGTGAGCCATGATCATGCCACTGCACTCCAGCCTGGGTGATGGAGTGAGATCCTGTCTCAAAAGAAAAAAAAAAAAAAAGTTGGACAGAAGGTAGGGAGCTCCTGAAGGAAGTGTTAATAAATGGTTGGAAAGGAACTAGAAAAATCAGGAGACTAACGAGTTCTGGAAGCCAGTGTATAACATTTTCAGAAGGTGAAAGTCATTCATAGTATTAGATTCGGAGGAAAGCTAGAGAAAACTCAGTACAAAAAAAAATCCTTTAGATATGGCTATTAGGGAGATGCTGTAACATAAAAAAAGCAGTGTCAGTCATGCTTTGAGAAGTGGTTAAGGGGGTTTCAAGGTCAAAGGAGAGTTAGGGGAACATCGGTATTATTAGGATGGGAAGGAAGTAACCATGTTTACAGACTGAGAGGAAGGAACTGTAAGGAGACAGAAAGATCAAGGATATTAGCCAAGGTAGGGAAAGAGATGGAGGGGTAGGTTAATGTATCAAAGTGATAGGAGCTGTGGTCAAAAGCACAGGCAAAGCAGCAAAGCAGGTGGCCATGGGCACGGAGCACAGGTGCACCCTGAGATGGCAGAAAATAGCAAGGAAACTAGAGCTGCAGGTACATTGGAAAAGATTCTGGGAAGATTTAAATATATTGAAGAAAATCATGCCCTTTGGTTTCCATTTTTCTTGACAAAGTAGAAAGCAAGCCTTCAGGCCTTTGTAGTGATGTTAATCCACAGAGTTGTGTGGTTATCCCCAGCAGGAGTCAGGAAACGGAATGATGGGTTGTGGGGAGACAAAATTCAACATTGGCTTATTTGGGGATTTTGCAGCCAAGCAAAGCTGTGAGAAAGCCTAAAAGATGCATCTAGTGGCAGACAAAGAGTAAGTCTAAGAAGCTCAATCTGGGGCAGTTCTGAGAGTCCCACTCAAGATACTGTCCTACAACTCCCAATGTGATTTTAGTCCTGGAGAAAGACAAGATTCTTAGAAGCACCTTGCACTCAAATAAGTTGAGCTTCATCATGCTAAGCAGACTCTGCTAGTTTTGGGTTGTCCTATAAAGAAGTATTAAATTGGGACAATTGGTAGGACTCCAGCTAGTTGAATGGCACAGGCATCTCCATGCTCCCTGGCACCTGTGGGGTTTGTTTGCTTGTTTTGCATTTTGGGTGCTCCTAGGGGCTAGCTTAGTCAATGTACCACGCCTTACCCTTCTCCCCACTGCTTTTGTAGCTTTGTTTCTCTTCCAATAAAAGAAAATATTTCAGCCTCAAAGCTTTTAAATCAAAACCAGTTAATTCCAGGGCTCTCACCCTCTCCTCTTTGACCTTGGTCCATGCCCCTGTGCCTCCCTGCTGACTCAAAACCCCATGTATGCTACTGAAAGAGACTCTCTCCATCAACTTGCCTTGACTAAAGCTCACCCTTCCCCAGCATCAGTGCTTTCCTTTGTAGCTCTCTAGAATGAGGAGTGCATGCATTCCTGTGCCCCATATACTAGAGCTGGAATATTCTCCCAGATCTTCATTGTCACATTGAAAGTCCCTCCCTGTTGGCCCCCATGCTGTCTGGCTCTACCACTCACTGACTCTTCTCACAGTATTCGTGTCCTGACCTCCCAGTAAATCCCACTACGGTCATCAGCCTTTGGCAACTGGATCACTAGCTTCTTCCTCACCTTAAGCACTGCTGGCATCCTGGGGACAATGCTTCCGGCACCCTGGTTTCATTGTCCCAAGGTCAACTGCTCCACTTGCAAAATATTAGCCTCTTGGACCCTGGAGCCCACCTCCAGTGAAAACATCCCACCCTTGCAGCTTCCTCCCTCTTTTTTCCTACCCTACTCTCCAGCTTCATGGAGCACCCAGGGCCTTGAAGCCTTTCCTCCAAAGCTGTTCACCCTCCTCTGCTTCATCTCCACCCTTGTCCAGGCCAGACCCTAAGTGGAAGAATGTCAAACACTTCTCCCCATCACTCTCAACTCCCTTGTCCTGCCCTGAGCTACGCTGGTCCCTCAAGCTCCCAGGATCCCAACTATCCATGTTCCCCAGGATTATAGGACTTACTAAAGAAACATTACAGCTGGGGAGATTCGACATTCCCAATATATAGATTCCATTCTCAGCCAAACCCTCAGGTCTGCCAAGATATCCTGTTATATTCCTGAGTCAGCTCTCTTTCCCCAGTCTCTGCAGTAACGATTCCACTTTAATACTCTTCAAACCCTCTCCATAACAACATCTCCACTCTGAATAAGCTTCTTGCCTCTTATTTCACCAAAAACAAGATGCCTCAGGCAAGATCTCCCTCGGCTTCCTAAGTGTTTCTGTACCTACCATTTCTTCTCCAAGCAGTGTTCTAAGGTTCATTCTTCCATCCACCTTTGCTTTAGAGACCATCCCTGAAACATTAATTCTCCCTCTTTTTCTGTATTTTCTATCTCTATCCTTCCCTCAGATTTTAGCTTATAATTGCATTTAAGCCCCTCTCAACTTTAGAAAAAGAAGATAGTTACTGTGACTCAAGATCCCACTTCTAGATGGTGCTCTGCATAGCCAAGCTGTGCAAGAAATACTTTTCATTCATTTTTTAAATCAAAGGAATGCATAAGCATAGCTTTTGAAGTTAAATAATGCTGCAAGGCTTAACAAATTTTAAAGATATTTTTCCATAATCCTCATTTTTCTAAATAACATATGTACATTATACTTTAACTTTTTATATTTAAATATTATATTTCCCTAGCATGGAAGATGAGGATCAAGCTCTCTCTACCAACTGCTCACCATCTCCCACCAGACATACAAACATCCCTTTTCCCCTTCCTTCATCCTCCTCATATTGTTATACCATAATTAGTGGTTAAATTATTAATCAATATTCACATGGATATGTCTATATATATATCATACATTTAGTGTACTGTGTTTTTCCTTGTACACATTTTGTTTTTACATATTTTTTCCTAATCTTTCTTTCCCTGTTCAGTCCCACGCTTTCCAAAAGAACAGTAAAACTCTTCTCAATACAGTGAAACACATGAGGAAATCCACCACTTAATATTTGTGTCTCCTATAATCTCTCCATCATCAGTTCCATATGGAAGGATTACTGCCTAGGCTGACTGTCCAGCTGTCATACTGAGGTTTTCCTTTGCTACCATCTGTTAATTTTTTCTTTGCTTCTCCCGGTTTTAGAAACCCCGATTCCTAGATTCTAAGTCTTTCTGTTTCTTAGTTTATATCCTTGTTTCGGTGGATCGCATCCTACAGTAGCTTTCTGAAAACAAGTGCAGGGAAAGAACATCTTTTGAGATCTTGCAAGTCTACTCTCACTCTTGAATGGTCATTTTGTTAGGACTAGGACTCTAGGTTGGAAATCATTTTCCCTCAGAATGTTGAAGGCACTGCTGCACCATCTCCAAACTGTAGAGATGTTCTATGATATTCTGATTCCTAGTCCCTAGTATATAACCTGTTCCTCTCTGGTAACTTTTACAAACTACTCTTTATCATTAGAGTCCTGATATTTCACCATGATGTACTTTATGTGTGAATTGTTTTTCATCTATTATGCTAGGCACTCACTGGCTCTTTCAGTTTGGAAACCCAGGTCTACTGAAGACTTGAAAACTTTGTTCTCATTTATTTGATAACTAACCCCTTCTACTTTCAATTTTCTCCTTCTGGGCTCTTACTAGTTAGATGTTTGATCTTTTGGACTGATTTTCTCATCTTTTCTACTTTCCATCACTTTATCCTTCTTTCTACTTCTGAGACATTATCTTTCCTCAGCGTTATCTATTGGTCTTTAAAATTTCTACAATCTGCCAGGCATGGTGGCTCATGCCTGTAATCTCAGCACTTTGGGAAGCCAAGGTGGGAGGATTGCTTGAGGCCAGGAGTTCAAGACCAGCCTGGGCAACATAGTAAAATCCTGTCTCTAAAAAATTTAAAACAATAATAATGAGTATATGTGCTGCCAAAGAGAACACAAATAATAATAATTAGCCAGGCATGGTAGTGCATGCCTGTAGTCCCAGCTACTTCGGAGGCTGAGGTGGGAGGATCGCTTAATCCCAGGAGGTTGAGGCTGAGGTGAACTGTGATTGTGCCACTGCACTCCAGCCTGGGCAACACAGTGAGACCCTGTTTATTAAAAAAAAATTCTACTATCATATTTTAATTTTCAAAAGCCCTTTCCTGTTCTCTGAATGCTTCTTTACATAAAATCCCATTCTTATTTCATAGATATATTTCCTCTTATCATATGAATAGCATTAATCATTATATTTTGAACTTTTTTATGCCCCCTACATTGTCTCTACTCCTTTCTTCCATTCATTTATCTTTCAGGACTCCATGTACACTTATAATCTGCCTCAGTTTTTTGGTGATTCCTGGCTTCTCTTCATACTTAATGATTAGGCACTATATTTATAAGAAGTTTGTCATGCATGGGCAGAGGCTACTGCCTCGTGAGCTTCTCCAGAGTTTAAGAAAGGATCCATCTATTATGCTGCTAGGCCCTGTGTTTGGGGAGGCCAACCTCCTCATCTGGCTGCCTATGTTGAATGGGCTCTAAAGCAGAAGAGGCCAAGGGAACCTTCCTGTTCAGCATGCAAAGTGTCACTTAGTGACCCTGCTTCCAGCACATTACCTGAGTGCCAGAATTAATCTCCAGGCATGGGGTGTGGCAGGGGGAATGGCAGGTACAGGGGAAGTTGCCTAGTTGCCTGAAGATGGGAGAGAAAATATGGGTATCTAAATGGTTCCTTATGCAAATGTTCCTGCAGCCTGCTTTTTGCCCTTTCCCAGTGCCTCCACCTTCAGTGGTACCTGATGCCTCTGATTTCAAGCTTTTCAGAGTTTTCACAACAAGAATGGGTTTCTTCCTTCTTGATTTTACCCCCATGCCAACCTCACAGACAGCTGAGTGTTAGCTTTCTCCAAAGGAGAAAGAGGGAAACAGGGAAGGTGGTGGGTGGGGGGGAAGAGAAAGGAAGGAGAGGGAAGGGAGAGATGGAGAAGAGGGAAAGTTTTCTTGAACATCTATTACGTACCAGATTCCATCTGTCTTGGGCCCTTCACATAAAGAAACATTGTAATCCCAACAACCTTCTTAGATGGCTACTGGTATCATTACTCACATCCATCATACAGTTGAGGAAACACTGCTCAGAGATACTATTGGGTTGGTGCAAAAGTAATTGTGATTTTTACCATTAGAAGCAATGGCAAAGACCACAGTTGGTTTTGCACCAAACTAATAGGTAGCTTGCTCAAGGTCATACAACTAGCAAATGTCTGCATTCATACTCAGAGCACTGTGACCCCCAAAACCCATGCTCCTTTCCCCTAATAGAGACATATGGCCCTGGGGACCACTGGCCACCTCTTAAGTCACAAATTGTTGGCAACCTCTGCCTTTCTTTCATGCAAAGCCAGTTCTGCTGCTGGGGTTGGCTCTGGAGGCCCTTCCATCTTCTGGTCCCCTCAAGCTTAGCTGGCCTTCTCAGGCAGTGGATAGAGTATTTTATATTCTTCCTGGAAGGGAACCAAGGCCCTGTGTTCTCAGCTGCCTGGGCTAAGATCTGAAGCTCAGACCCAGCCACTGACGTCACTCGGCGTGTCCTCCACTTCCACTGGGCCGTTTATGCTGGCACAGCCGGAGAGCAAGGCTGGCAGGAAGAGGATCAGCCCAAACAGCATTAATAAGAGGCAGCTGGTCTTTAAAAGCTTCCCTGACAATGTAAAGAAACTAAGTCAGATGTTTTTGGAAAGGGTATTTGAATGAATGTGTCTAGCACCTCATCTCTTTCTAGTGCCACTCTTCCTACTTCCTTCCCCACACACTTGCTGCAAGTTTCCTGTGGCTCCTTTCAGCACAAATGGATGATGACCTGATGGGCTAAGGTCAGACACTGGCCAGCGTGAGTTAGGGTCCCAGGACTGAGTTGCAGTTAGGGTGCAACATCAAAGCAGGTGCTCTCTCAGGATCACCCAACAAGCACTCTCGGTGCCTGGCTTACCATGCCCTGGTACCAGCCCTGTGGGGCAGAGTTGCTAAGATTTTTGGGTGAAAAAAGGGTAAGTGGACACAGAAAGTGGGCAGGGATTAGCCTCTTTGTGGATTGGCCTAAAAGCTGCATTAGCTACCACAGTCAAGGCATGGATTATGCCGACAAATGGTAACCTTCCTTCAGGGACTAGAAGAAACTAAACTAAGATAAACTGTGCACCCATCGCACACTGGGCAATGTGTTATGGTCTTTTATGTGCTTCAATTCCCATGCTTAATCAAGCCCTACCCATGCTGTCTTCATCTCAAGCTATTCCAAATACTTCCCCTCTGCATGACCAAGTTCTTGCCTCTTCTGTGAAGCCTTCCCTGGTCATCTCCTCCAACAGAGACCTCTGAGACCTTTCAGTATTTTCTATCTAACCAGTCCACTCTGAACCACATGGTTTTTGTTAAGGACAATCTGTCCTTTACATTGGCCTATGATTCCTACAGGAGGCCCCATGCAGGAAATTTCTTTACAAATTCTGTGCCAGAGGAAACTCTCATCGTGAAGAACTAGGATTCTCTCTCATTTCTGACAGTGAGATCTTTGTAATGGACCATGTTTCCTTCTTGGCCTACCAGGAAACTCCAAGCACAGGGAAGGCTTAATTTAGGTTAGGCGTTCAGAGAAGGTGTCTACTCTATAAGGAAATGGTTTTTTAAGCTGGGACCCAAAGGATGAAAAAGAATTAGCCAGATGAATACTGGAGGGAGTATCATCCCTTTCTAAAATGGCAGCATGTGCTAAGGTTCTGAGGCAGAAAAGAACCAAATGCCCAGTGTGGCTGCAGCATGCTGAGTAAAGGAGCCAGCAGTACCAACAAGGCTCAAGAATGCATTTGAGACCCTCCAAGAAAGGGAGCTAACTCTTACAGATCCTGTGGGCCATGGACAGAAGTCTAGATTTTAGTCCAAGTGTGCTGGGAAGCACTTGGAGAGGTTAAGTAACACATTCCGTCTTACCTGGCTTTTCAGCAGCAGAGCCAGGTCTCACAACAATTGTGCCTGGTTCTGAAGCCATTCCTTATGGTACCTTTGAAAGCTTGAGAAGTTTTACGTGTAGGTCTGACATGAGCCAATTTACCTCTTAAGATGACTTCTCTAGCAGCTCTGTGGAGAATGCATTGAAGAGAGACAAAAGCAGGAAGAGACAGATCAGTTAAGAAACTATTGCAAGTTGCCAGGTACAAGATGATGGCAACCTAACCTGGATACATCTGTGGTCATAAAGGGAAGTGAAGAGCACCATGGCATATTTTGGGCATGGAATCAACGGAACATTTTGGTCGCATAAAGTACCAGAAGGAGGCCAGGCATGGTGGCTCACGCCTGTAATCTCAGTACTTTGGGAGGCCGAGGCGGGCAGATCAGCAGAGGTCAGGAGTTCAAGACCAGCCTGGCCTACGTGGCAAAACCCCATCTCTACTAAAAATACAAAAATTAGCTGGGTGTGGTGGTGCGTGCCTGTAATCCCAGCTACTCGGGAAGCTAAGGCAGGAGAATCGCCTGAACCTGGGAGGCAGAGGTTGCAGTGAGCCAAGATCTTGCCGCTGCACTCCAGCCTGGGTGACAAAGTGAGACTCCATAAAAAAAAAAAAAGAAAAGAAAAGAAAAAGGATACGATAAGGAATGGCTTCAGAACCAGGCAGAATTGTGGTGAGACCTGGCTCTGCTGCTGAAAAGCCAGGTAAGATGGAATGTGTTACTTAACCTCTCCAAGACATAGACCCTTCATCTGCACGATGGAAATAACACCTACCTCAAAGGCCTGAATCAAGTATTAAAAAACATGATGGCCAGGCACGGTGGCTAACGCCTGTAATCCTAGCACTTTGGGAGGCAGAGACGGGCAGATCACGAGGTCAGGAGATCGAGACCATCCTGCCAACATGGTGAAACCCTATCTCTACTCCAATACAAAAAATTAGCTGGGCATAGTGGCGCATGCCTGTAGTCCCAGCTACTTGGGAGGCTGAGGGAGTGGAATCGCTTGAACCTCGGAGGCAGAGAGTGCAGTGAGCCCTCTCTGGGAAGAAGCTAGGAAGTAAAATTAGCTCTTTACTGAACATTTTGCAGTGTCTTCTTTCTACAAAGTCCCCTCTTTCTCCCCGCCCTTCTTTCCTTTCTTTTTCCTCCTGTACCCTCCTTTTCCTTTCACTTCTCCTCTATAGTCATGGACTCTGGAGATCTCCTGTCCCCAGTGTTAGGAACAAGAAAGCCCACCTCTGTCTGTTTTCCACCCTTCTTTCCTCAGCAGCTCACAGCTGAATTCTCTAAGGTCAGTGAATTCTCTAAGGAGAAGTGAGCCTCTGAACTCGAATTCTCTCTTTCTCTGCTAGGAACCTAAGAAGTTTGATTTCACCAGCTTTCCCCACAAATTTTCTACAGGCTTAGGGCCACTGGCTATAGAATTCAGTGTCTTCAGTACACAAGACCAAAGCGGTTGCATAATGTCCGGCCAGGCTCCCAGAAGCCTCACAAAGCCAAGCTTCCAAAATAGCCCCGGTGAATGAGCTCAAATAATATGTGAAATTGTATCAGGGCTGCTGTGCCCAGAAGCCTCACACAGAATGGGGAGGGGCACTCACCAGACCAGGTTGCTGACACTCGATATCTTCTCGCCGCCATGGGCTGATTAGAAAGGGATTAAGATTAAGTGGACGGGGGCAACTCCAGTGCATAAGGCTGGAGCGTGACGATGAGAGGAGAGCAGTCAGCTAACAACTAAGCCCTACGATGGGACCCAAGCAGCCAACACACGGAACCCTTAGCGGTGGCCGGGATTCCTGTTCTGCACTTCACCTGTGTTGCTCTCACGTGTGTCCCCACGGCTCCATCATCATTCCCTCTTGGTAGATGGAGACACCGAGGCTCAGAGCTGCTCAATAGCCTGCCCAGTCACCATCATCTGTCTCCTCAAAGGTGTGCTCTTGCTCTAGGCCACAAGGGCTACCAGCTGTAGTTAAGTCATATGTCACAGGTGCAAGCCGGGCTAAGCTGCTGGGCTCCAGAAGGGAGGCAAGGAGGTGCTCCAGGAAAGACTGGCTCTCAGGAAGGACATATTTGGATCTGTCTCTGTTTAAAGTTCTCTGTGGCACTGGTTTTAATGCTGCATAATTCTAGCTGTTGAATAACAGCTCAGAGGACAGGGCAAACAAAAGGAGAAACTATGAATACAGTGGGAGCCCCTGGGAGCTGCAGGAGGAAGTCATGCGCAGTGCGGCCAGGTGTCCCACCTGCAGGCACTCTCGGCAACCCCAGTTGCTCCAGCAGAGGGTGCTGCTCGTGGTCCCTGCGTGGACCCCAAACCTGGCTCTTCATGCTGCAGCTGCCCTGTTGCCACCAGGCCTCTCTTCCATGGAGCCTCCCTCCTGCATCTGCCAAGAAAACGAAGTCTCTGGGACAGGACCTGCCTCAGGGTCCCATGCCCTTACCCTCAGCCTACCTATGTCCTCCCAATCCACTCCTAGCTTTTCTGTGCCAACCTCAGTGGGATGCATGCCCCTTTCTTCACCCAGGCAGGGCAACCAAAAATGCCCTCCTGAGCCTTGGTTCCTGTTGCTGCTCTAGTTTCGAATCCCATTTAACTCTTTCAGCCCCTAACCTTGCCCATGTTGTACTCAAAAATATCATTTAACATCCCAAGTGTCCATGTCAGATGAACGGATAAATGAGGTCTATACATACAGTGAAATATTATTCAGCTTTAAAAAGGAAGGAAATCCAGACCAAGTGTGGTGGCTCACAGTTGTAATCCCAGCACTTTGGGAGGCCGAGGTGGGCGGATCACTGGAGGTCAGAAGTTTGAGACCAGCCTGGCCAACAGGGTGAAATTCTGTCTCTACTAAAAATACAAAAATTAGCTGGACGTGGTGGCAGGCACCTATAGTCCCAGCTACTCAGGAGGCTGAGGCAGGAGAATCACTTGAATCTGGGGTAAGGGGTGAGGACGCAGTGAGCCAAGAGAGCACCACTGTACTCCAACCTGGGCAACAGAGTGAGACTCAATCTCAAAAAAAAAAAAAAAAAAAAAAAAAAAATTCCTACAAAAAAATTAAAAAATTAGCTGGGCATGGTGGCGCACTCCAGTAGTCCCAGCTGCTCAGGAAGCTGAGGCAGGAGGATCAGCTGAGCCTGGGGAGGTCGAGGCTGCAGTGAGCCATGATCATGCCACTGCACTCTATCCTGGACAACAGAGTAATGACCTTGTCTCAAAAAATAAACAGATTTTTAAAAGGAAGGAAATCCTGACACATTGTGACAGGATGCCATGTGAAATAAGAGTCACAAAAAGACACACCGTATGATTCCATTTGTATGAGGCACCTAGAAGAGTCAAACTCACAGAGACACAAAGCAGAACAGGGCCGCCAGGGTCTGGGGGATGGGGAAATGGGAGTTTGTGTTTAATGGGCACAGACTTTCCATTTGGAAAGACGACAAAGTTCTGAAAATGGATGATGGTGGTGATGGTGGTCACACAATAATGTGAATGTTTTTATTGCCACTGAACCGTACTTAAAAAGGTAAATTTTATGTTATGTATATTTGATCCCTTTTTAAAACTTCACATAAAAGTAAAAACCAGTTTCAAAAATGAAATCGCTTAGAAGCCTCTCTCCAGGAAGCCTTCCCCAAACACCCAGGCTTCACTAGATGCTGCCCTGAGCTCTGTCCCTAGCTCTATCATAGCACTTCTCACATTTTACTTAAAATGTCTACTATGTGTCTGTTTGTGTTTCACAATAGAACATTAAAGCTGCAGGCACAATTTCATCCGCTTTCGGGTACTTGGTGCCTGGTCAGCGCCTGTCACATACACACACTCACAATACATGTGCCTCCAATGAAACAACTGAACCCTACATCTGTAGCCTCTCATCCTCTGTTTTTCCATTGTCAAGCTCCTCAAAAATGTCAACCTATACACCCTTTCTTGTTTCTTCAGTTTCCATTCCTTCCTCACCCTCCAGCAATCAAACACCTTATTCAGACAGTGCCCTAGTAATTACTCCACCTCGTAAGCCTCTGCTCCGGTGACTGCTCTTCCAGAATCTTCCACCATCACCCAGTTGTGCCATGTGGTCTGTTCTCCGTGTTCTCACAATCCCTGAGTCACCTCCGTGACGTGATTTTCCACACTCTATATCAGTTATTAATTTACGTGACACTCCATCAACTGTGAGCTTCTTGGAAGCCAGAAAGGTATCTTACACATCTCAGAGCTCCAGTACCTAGCAAAGAGCTTGCCACATGGTAGATACTTGATAAATGTTTGTTGAATGAATTACTGAGCCCCAAGCACTTAGTTCCTATCACCAGTCACTTCCCTCTTGTGAACATCAGATTAAAAAAAAAAGAAAGATAGGCAGACAGAAAGTGTAGTGCATGACTTAAAAAGGAACGAAAGAAAAAGAAAGAGGGGAGGAAGGAAAAGGGGAAGGAGGATGAAAAGGAGGGGAAGGAGGATGAAAAGGAGGGGAAGGAGGATGAAAAGGAGGGGAAGGAAGGAAAAATGCGGGAAGGGGCTGTCTACAGGACTAGCTCCTTAAAGTTTTGTTTCAGTTGACTCTAACTCAAATCCTTCCAGTGCCATCTCATGCCTCCCGAGGTGTCTTGTTCTGGCAGTTTGATTCATTCCTTATTTTAGCGGGCAGCCAAATACCCCACTTCCCTTAGTAGGCAGAGTCTCGGACAGATCTTGTTGCACCAGGAATCATCTGTACTCCAGAATCATCTTCATCTGTATTTAACTATCCAATTAAATCCAGGCAATCAGCCATCCTTCCAGATAGGGCTGGGGTCTGTGGTCCCCACGCATTTTGTGAGCTTGCAGCAACTCAGACCGACAGCTGCACAGTGTTAAGGTCTTTTTTGCAGTGGTGCGGGGGGTGGTCTTTTTGGTATGTTTTTATGGAAGGGATAGAGGAGGGGAAGCTGGGTAGATGCTGAGTGATCACAGTGTCCTGGAGGATATCGAGCATTGGGGGAAATTACCTTCCTGATGACTCAGAAACAGGAAGTGGTGACCCAGAGCAACGCACGAAGGGGAGGCATGCACATAAGTGATGACATCGTTTCCTATTTTGATGAGTGTGGTCGTATGGGAGTGGAAAAGAGGGGAAGAAAACAATCAGAGGGATAGGACAGTGAATCTCCTGCGTGTCTTTGCTCATCTCCCCACATCCCCAGCCCCCATTCCTCCAGCAGCACCTCCGACAGCCTTCCTCTCTGTCAGCCTCTGGCTCTGGTGGAGAAGAGAGAACCTAGCAGAGCTCATTTTTTTTTGAGTCATCCTGACCAAGGACAGGAGCTACATGAGCAGGCAGGTGCCCTCAGTCCTGCAGAAGCCAACGTGCTGGAGGTGGGAATCCTCTGAACAGTCAGTGGAAGAAACCAGAATCCTAAGC
Organism: Pongo pygmaeus; assembly: GCF_028885625.2. Lineage (NCBI taxonomy): Eukaryota > Metazoa > Chordata > Mammalia > Primates > Hominidae > Pongo > Pongo pygmaeus. The sequence goes on along the minus strand of NC_072380.2, from coordinate 23,868,956 downwards.
TTGTGAACTCCTCACCTGCTCCTGTAGCACAGGAGTGGCCCCCGCCACCCCCATTTCACCACTGGGGGGAATGGGTAAAAGGGGTTGGAGGTGGCAGAGTGAGGACAGAGAGACCCAAGAATGTGCAGCAGAGCATCCCAAATGTCACCATAACATCCAGCAATTCTGGAGGGAGGTCAGAGCACAGACAGAACTAGGTCTATCGTGACTACAGAATCAGGCAAAAACTGAGGGCCAAAAGATCTTCCTTTCCCAAAGTTGGAATCTCGGCCAGGTGAGCATGCCCCCTCTGCCAAGCAAAAACACAGCCCCAGCTCTCTCTTTGCCAGGGTCCCCCAAACTTGCCCTCCACCACAGCAATGAACTCTGTATTAGTCTGTTCTCACGCTGCTAATAAAGACACACCTGAGACTGGGTAATTTATAAAGGAAAGAGGTTTAATGGACTCACAATTCCACATGGCTGGGGAAGCCTCACAAACAAGGCAGAAGTCAAAGGAAGAGCAAAGAGATGTCTTACATGATGGCAGGCAAGAGAGCATGTGCAGGGGAACTACCCTTTATAAAACCATTAGATCTCATGAGATGTATTCACTACCACAAGAACCGTATGGAGGAAACTGTCCCCATAATTCAATTATCTCCACTTGGCCCCACCCTTGACACGTGGGGATTATTACCACTTGGCCCCACCCTTGACACGTGGGGATTATTACAATTCAAGGTGAGATTTCAGTGAGGACACAGCCACACCACATCAAGCTCCTCCATCCCAAGAATTCTCTCTTTAGAAGTCACTCTGGTTGCACAGGCTTATCACCCACCCCTGGGAGCCCCCAGGTGGGAGAGCCCCAGCAGAGAGAGTATGGGCGACCCATTGGGAAGTTCTTGGAATGTAATTGACATTCCACATGCAGCAGCCTGCTCCCAATGTGCTCTCTTTGCAGAAGCTCAGGATGAAACCTGCAGCCCCGGTTGTCAATTTTGTGAAAATTGATAGATGCATAGAGCACAGCACATCAAGTCCACCTGCATAGATGGCACCAGGCCCTTGTGTTTGCCCACATTTGTCCCTCTGGCCATCTCCTCTAGGGGAAACCAAACCACCACCAATGCTTAGCCAGCCTTCTATGTGAGCAAACCCATGTCAGCCAATTTATCCAACAAGACAGCCAATCTGCAGCTAACCCAATAGGCAACTGTTTGGTTCTCTGGGATTTTTTTTCATGGAAACTCAAGTTTCCGTGAAACTAAATGGCTACCTGAGCATGTGTGCCCCAAAAGTCACTGTAGAGGGAACAGGAAAATGAAGCGTTATATCCAAAGTCTTATCTTTGGAAGGGACTGATGAAAAGTTTGTCCAGTGAGTCTGGGAATGTCCTGGTCCTGGGGTATCACATTGGCTCCCCCTGGTAGCATCATGTGTCCCTCAGCTCTCTAGCCTGCTCCAGCACCTGGTACCTTGGTCCACCCATTCCTTATTGGGGTAGAGTTGAGATGGTGGCTAAAGTGGAGGAAAGAGCCACCTTTGAATCACTGGGCATTAAAAGGGGTTCAATGGGACAAGCATAAGGAGAAGGAAAGGGAAGAAAAGGAAACATCTCCCTTGGGTCCAATGGGAGGTGTTTCCCATGTGTTACGAATTTGGTCCTCACACTTCTTCTACAAAATATTATTACTGCAGAAACTCAGGCTCGGGGAAGCAGAGTAACCAGCCCTATACATCACAACGAGTCATCAGCTGAGGCAAGGTTTGGCCTGAGGTCCTGAGATGCACTTTCTCTAATTTATCCTGTTGCCTCTGAAGAAAAAGGAAAGAAGTCACAGAGATTGATGACATGTGAGATGCCATGAAGTACCCTCCCCAACAGTAGTCTCCTCTGCTTCTATCACAGAACCTGAAATTGGACCACCCAATCATCATTCCCTGGATCTTAAAAAGGTTCTGGAGGTTTTGCTCAATTCATCAACACAGAGTAATTCTGTGGGCTTCTGCTATGTAACCAAAAAAATATAGATCCTAATTCTGTAAAGACTGAAAGTAGATTTGTGGTTGCCTAGAGGTAGGGTTAGGTGGAATGGGGATTGACGACTAATGGATATGAGATTTCCTTCAGGAGTGATGAAAATGTTATAGGTCAAGCACGGTGGCTCATGCCTGTAATCCTGGAACTTTTGCAGGCTGAGGTGGGAGGATCACTTGAGCCCAGGGGTTCGAGACCAGCCTAGGCAACATGGCAAATCCCTGTCTCTACAAAAAAATACAAAAATTAGCCAAGTATCACTGGGTGCAGTGACTCACGCCTATAATCCCAGTGCTTTGGGAGGCCAAGGTGGGTGGATCACCTGAGGTCAGGAGTTCGAAACCAGCCTGACCAACATGGAGAAACCCCATCTCTACTAAAAATACAAAATCAGCTAGGCACAGTGGCACATGCCTATAATCCCAGCTACTCGGGAGGCTGAGGCAGAAGAATTGCTTGAACCTGGGAGGCAGAAGTTGCAGTGAGCTGAAATCATGCCATTGCACTCCACCCTGGGCAACAAGAGTGAAACTCCATCTCAAAAAAAAAAAAAAAAAAATTTAGCCAAGCATCATAGCATGTGCTTGTAGTCCCAGCTACTCTGGAGGATTAAGCCCAGGAGGTCAGGGCTGCAGTGAGCCGTGATAGTACCACTGCACTTCAGCCTAGGCAACAGAGGAAGACCCTGTCTCAATAAAAAAAAAAGAAAATGTTCTAAACTTAGATTGTGGTGATGGTTGCACAACTTTGTGGATATATAATTCATATTGCATACTTCCAATGGGCAAATTTGTTGGTATGTGCCTTACATCTCAATAAAGATGTTTTAAAAGATAGGACCTATTCTTGAGGAGCTTAAAATGTAATTATAGTGAGAAGACCCATGCAAAAAAAAAAAAAAAAACAGTATACGCCAAATAGCAAGAGGCACCAAAGGAGTTCAGAAACAAGAAGGATCAGCTCTAATTGTAGGATCACAGAAGGCAGAAATGGTTGTATTTGGATAGATATAAAGGAAAAATCAACATTTCCAGGTTGGAGGAGTATGACCATGGGTGCAGGAGAAGGTGTGAATGCATGAGGCATACCCAGAAATAGTGAGTGAGCAAACCAATAAAACCCTGTTTGGCATCAGACACAAAGATAACTTACAATACTGTATCAGCTATCTATTGCTGTGTAACAAACACTCCAGAACTCAGTGGCTTATCAACTATGTATATGTTTGTAATTAAACAATCTACGTTAGGCTCAAGTGAATGGCTGATCTCCACTCCATGATAAGTTCATAGTTCCCCCAGGGCTGAAGAACCCTATGGCCTCACTCATAGTCTGGCACATCTAGCTAGCTGCAACTAGCTAGAGCTCGGTGTTCCTCTTCCTTTCCTCATGGCCTTTACTACTCAAGGGCCTTTCTGTCTTCCAAGAACATGCATCCTCAAGGAAGCTGGCCCAGGCTTTCTTGCATGACCTCTCAAGACAGCAAAAGAGCAAAAACAAAAGCTACAGGTCTCTTCCAACCTAGGCCCAACATCACATCCAAGCAAGTCATAACATCAACCAGATTCAGTGAGAAAAGGAACTATACAGGTGTGGATTAGGGGAAGTATGACTTGCTGGGTATCTACCACAAGGACCACTTAGTAAAGTATATACCTGCCTCAGAAGAGCTTCTTGTTCAATGGCCTGGCTGGCTTGAAAGGTATTTAAAGGCAGAACATATTTGGGAACATAGGATGGGGAGCTAAGCATAGAGGATATTGAATTCAAAGCTAAGGAGTTTGGATTTCATTCAAGAGTTCTTAGTGGAAATGCAAAAATCCCTAGGAGAGGTGATATTGTGAGACTTTATCGGACACCTTAGTAGAAGCTGATCATGTTGGCCAGGAATGGTGGCTCATGCCTATAATCCCAGCACTTTGGGAGACCAAGGTGGGTAGATTACTTGAACCCAGGAGTTCGAGACCAGCCTGGGCAACATGGCAAGATCCCATCTCTACAGAAAATACAAATATTAGCTGGGCACGGTGTTGTATGCATGTAGTCCTAGCTACTCGGGAGGCTGAGGTGGAAGGATCACCTGAGCCAGAGGAGGCCAAGGCTGCAGTGAGCCAAGATCACACCACTGCACTTCAGCCTGGGTGACAGAGAGAGACCCTGGGAGTAAGGCAGAATAGAACCCTGGGTCTATCTACGAAGTCCAGTCAGCTACAAGGACTACGCATTCCTGTTCCCTAAATCAGACACCACCACCTTTTGATAGAGGACTAGAGGATGATAAGCAGGTTTGCATGCCTGCAGCCCGGGGGACAGGCACATACCATAGATGATAAGAGACTCTGCTCCTTTATCCACCCTGTCTCTTCAATTCTCCTGTTCTTCTTTCCTCAAGAAACTGTTTGCATCTCCAGATCAGTGGATTGTAACATACTGAAGCTGGAGTCAGAGCTCAGGGAGTGAGAGAAAGGAAAGCAAAGACAGCCAGGGCAGAAGCCCGACTATGCTATGGCAATAAACAGCAAAGGGAACACTGAAAACGGCTGGTCCAACCTAATTATTTGAATAACAACTGCTCCTTTTCTGACCATTTCTCTCCTGACTTCACATTCCACTCCACCAAAACTCTAAAGCTAACACATTAATTAAATTGATTGTGGTAATCATTTCACAGTGTACACATGTATCACAACATCATGTTGTACACCTTAAATACATACAATATTTTTTCTTTTTAAGAACAAGATCTCGCTCTGTTGCCCAGCCTGGAGTGCAGTGGTGCCAGCATGACTCACTGTAGCCTCAACCTCTTCAGTTCAAGTGATCCTCCTGACTCAGCCTCCTGAGTAGCTGGAACTACTCAGTTGTGTGCCACACCATGCCCAGTTAATTTTTTTATTTTTATAGAGATGGGGTCTCACTCTGTTGCCTAGGCTGATCTTGAACTCCTGGGCTCAAGCAGTCCTCCCACCTCAGCTTCTCATACACAATTTTACTTGTCAATTATACCTCAATAAACCTGGAAGAAAACAGAAAAAACTTAGAATTCTAATTCACAGAGTAGCGTGATTTCAGCTAACTGTGAGTGTGAATGAATATATGTTTGCTAAGAAGGCTCCCTATACCCCAAAGAAATGAATGTGGCCTGGTAGCATTTTAGGTAGAATGGAGAACATTGGTTTGTGATAGATCAGAATTTCCAGATAGATTTGTCTTTGTTTTTTGTTTATTTATTTATTTATTTATTTTTTTTTTTGAGATGGAGTCTCACTCTGGAGTGCAGTGCTGTGATCTCGGCTCACTGCAGCCTCTGCCTCCCGGGTTCAAGCTATTCTCCTGCCTCAGCCTCCCAAGTAGCTGGGACTATAGGCACATGCCACCATGCCCAGCTAATTTTCGTATTTTTAGTAGAGACGGGGTTTCACCATGTTGGCCAGGATGGTCTCAATCTCTTGACCTCGTGATCCACCCGCCTCGGCCTCCCAAAGTGCTGGGATTACAGGTGTTAGCCACCGTGCCCAGCCTATATTTGTCTTTCCAAAGAAAAGTTGAACCAGGGAGAGAAAGGAAGGAGGAGAAGATAGGGACTTGACCTCACCTCTTGACACCTCATTCCTCCCTGCCCCCATCTCAGTCGTATCAATGTAACATCAGCCACCAACTGCGGTGACCCTCTGTGTATACAGAATGACTGTCCTGTGACAACAAGAGCCACGTGCCATCCACGTAAACACGGCATACATCTCATTCCTACTGTAAACCATTGTGAAACATCCAGAGGAGGGGACTGTTTCCGGCAGAAATCACTTCTGACGTCACTCCCCAAGTCTGACAACCGAAACTTTCCAGTGAGACAACAGCAGCAAACTTGGGCCTTTTGAAGCTGCTGAGATGCCAGCAGCTTCAAAAGAAAGGAGTAAAAAGAAAGAAACACTCACACTTGACAAGGAGCACCATCTAGGGGATTTATAAGGCAAAACTTTTCTTCAAGCAAATCCTAGAGCTGGGAGCGTTCAATAGTGAGGACTAAATGCTACCTCTACCTTGGGCCAGGCTACCAGGAACCTAGATCGGAGACGTTTAGCCACAGCTGACCCCGAAGCCCAGCTCTGGGCATCCATCTGACAATTTGGAGCGCCGCTGAGTGCAGAAAACTGCCTTTCTGGCATTGGAGAAGGGATTCCTGTTTGGAGAGTTGGGGAGAAAGGAAAATGTCTCTAAGCGCACTTCTGTGATTCTGGCAAAGCAAAAACATCAAGATCCATGTTTCCAAGTCTTCCTAAATGAAGATATTTAATTAGGGTGATTAAGAGTTCCACATTCAAGCAATTGAATTTAGTGTTTTCTCTTGAATTCTAACCTTTTAGTTTTAAAAGGATGTCACTGTTGGCATTATCTGACTTTATTTTGAGATTCTAATCCCCACCTGTACGAGGCAGGGTTCCTTCATTGGTACTGCGGGAATTATGCCTGCTGGCAGTGAGCAGGAAGACACCTTGCACAGTGAGACCCCCACTCCTCAGCCACTCTGAGCAGCAGGGTCCACAGGGTTAGGGGTCCTGAGGGAGTTAGGGGAGTAGTGAGAGACTCACTCGCTACCTCTCAAGCCTATCTGGGTCTTTAAAAAGGAGACTCCAGAAAAGTCCATTTAATTCAACCCCTCATTTTAGTGACAAGGAAAATTGAGACTCAGACTGATACTATAACGGTGGCTATGTATCCTTTGTCCAAATCCACAGAATGTCCAATAGCAAGAGTAAACTCTAACTTAAACTATGAGCTTCTGGTGATTATGACATGTTGATGTAGTTTGATCAATTGTAACAAATGCTCCACTCTAGTGGGGGATGTCCACAGTAGGAGAGGCTGTACATGTGTCAGGGCAGGCAGGATATGGGAAACCTCTGTGCCTTTTGTTCAATTTTGCTGTCAATCTAAATACTCTAAAAAGCCTATTTGTCTATTAAAAATTCATCTATTAAAATGTCTACTCGGCTGGGCACAGTGATGCATGCCTGTAATTCCAGCACTTTGGGAGGCCAAGGCAGGCAGATTGCTTGAGCTCAGGAGTTTGAGACCAGCCTGGGCAACATGGCAAAAACCCTTCTCCACTAAAAATGCAAAAATTAGCCAGGTGTGGTAGTGCATACTATGGTCCCAGCTACTCAGGAGGCTGAGATGGAATGATCGCTTGAGCCCAAGAGGTCAAGGCTGCAGTGAGCCTTGATTGCACTATTGCACTCCAGCCTGGGTGACAGAGCAAGACCCTGCCTCAAAAGAAAAAATCAATAAAAAGATTTACTCTAAATTCCCAAGAGAAGGAGGGCACGCTAGGCCATGGGAGGCCATCAGGATTGGGTCAGGAGGCAGAGGGCTTCCATGTGAAAGAAGAGGCAAGGCAGGGTAAGCAGGCTTAGGGCCAGCCAGTTTGAATAATTTCAGTGGGCTCTGGGGCTAGGGGTTGGCCCTAGTCATCTAGTACCTGACACTGGGGTAATGAAGACAAGGGAATAGCAGTCCAGAATGTGACAGCCAGATATAGAAGGTTGTTGAAGGAATGGGTTTTAGATGAGTTGCTGTGTATACGAAAGGTACACTCAAAAGCAAGTTCTTTACCATCTCTGGAAATTAGCTAGCCTTGGGAGGGATAGTCCCTCCAATGTCAGCAAGGCCCCACAGGTCAAAGCATCAGAAACACACGGGTAATACACTATGGTCACGCAGTGTGCTTAGTGACACAGACAGGTAGGACCTGGGACTCTCAACCCAGTTCTCTCCTCACTGAAGTTCACTGCAGTCCCTCCAGCCCAGCCCAGCCTCATCTGCATCCTCTACCACCTTGCAAGCTCAAAACATTCTTTCTTAAGGAACTTGCTCGTTTGACTCTGAGAGGCTTCTTTCTCTAGTTTATCCTTTAATTTTCTCCTCTTACCGTTACTTCTTTTCTAACAACAGAAAATCCTTTTATGCACATGATGCACATAAAGTCACCGTGTCCAACTGGGACTCACACCATAGGTTATTGGGCTTTACCCACTTTCCAGGATTTAGCTAATTAGCACACGAGGCCAACTGCATGAAACGGGCAGGTGTCAGCTCTGTGTTTTCCCTGGGGCTGGATAAGGTTTCTTGCTGCCACAAGGGGCTGTCTGCGGAGGCTCAGCCTGTCCTGCCCCATTACAGTTCAAGCGAAGAGTTAGCATCAGGGATGCATTATCTGTAACAAGATGTTTCTTCCCACACGGAGCAAGCCCAGGCCCCAGAAGGAAGGACTCTGAGGTCCAGGCACATAGGCAGGCATCGTCTGAAAGGTGTGAGTCACAGGACTCTGCCACCCAGAGAGGTGAGGCACTTGGTCTCAGCACTTGAGGAGGGGAAACTGGAAAGAATGAGACAGTCACGGAGGACCCCACCAGGTGATCAGAACACGAACCCACGGGGACGTAGCTCTTTGTGCAGGTACAAATCCTGGCAACCAGCACAGCCCTGAGCAGGGACTCATTGAATACGGAATGAATAAAGGAACGAATGACAAAAATATACTGGGTGCATGGCAAAGGCTCCAGCGGTGGAACTTGGAAAAATAACCTTGTTATAAGGCCAAGTTCATGTATCAAATATAAGAGTGCAGGGGGAGCTGTGCGAAATAACAAGGCAGAGGTCTGTGGCTATAGTTGCAAAAAGAGTGACTCAACACTGCTTCGCACTTTAGTGTGTGTGTGTGTGTGGATTTGTGTCTGGAAGTAGGGGAACTGTTACAGAGCTGAGCCAGTGTAGACTACTCCTGCTTCGATTCAAAGTTGGCCTGAAAACTGGTGTGGAAGCTGAGCTGTAGGGGAGGTAAATCAGTAGCCTGCTCTGTAGAAACACAGTAACAGGGGAACCGAGGCAGGATCAGGGTTGAGTTAGGGTTAGGACAGGATTAGGGTTATAGTTAGAAAAGGGAAGGCAGCTGATGCAGTAAGCAAAAAAAAAAAGCTAATAGTTTATGCTTCTGACAGCATCAGGAGATTAGATTAATCTTCAGGCTTCAGTGTTCTGGGGCACATTGACCTCCCAAAGCCACCTTTTTCCTATTTTCATGCCTTGCACTAAGAAGAGCAAATCCCTTCCTTCCTTCCTTCTCAATTCTCAAAACTATGCTACCATCCTCAGTTTGAAAAGAACATTTGATTCTCAATCAACACAAGTTTGAAAGCCCACAGTATCCATGATGCTGCATTCATGCAACACTGCTTAGTGAGATGTGATCAAAGGGGTAATGTGTAAGCCGCCCTTCCCCTTCCCACAGATACACATCAATCCACTTGCACTCAGACATGTACACACAGTTGCATGCATCTGCCCTAGGCACAAGTTATTCCTTCATATGAAAGCATGTAAAGTGGAGTTTACATGTAAAAACACACTCAAAAAGACACTGCAATAAGTCAGGCTTTGCATCAGGAAGTAACTTCATCAGAAGGTAAATGTGAAAGATAACATATTTTCCCCACCGCCTCCCATCTTTCCACATATGTGTGATTCTAGCCACCCAGTGCTCTGGTTATCATCTTGTATTAAACAATTAGAATCCTGTTCAACCTGTACTAGACACAAAGCTGCTTCCTGCCCCAGAGCAAAGCAGGGCAGAGATCACCTCGGGGATGAGTCTGCCTCAAAAAGAGAAAAGAAGATATTAAAGGTTAAAAGGGAGAATTCCTTAGCAGGGTCCTCTTGTCCGCTTTTCTTCCAAAGGTCCCAAGTGAACAGGTACAGGGCCCAGACAGTGAGTAACAGTGGAATCTATTTTGCAAGCCACATCTTTCAAATTCCTTACATTCTCTGCTTAATTATTATTTTTTTTATTATTATTATTTTTTTTTTAGACAGAGTCTCACTGTCACCCAGGCTGGAGTGCAGTGGTGCGATTTTTGGCTCACTGCAACCTCCACCTCCCAGGTTCAAGTGATTTTCCTGCCTCAGCCTCCCAGGTAGCTAGGATTACAGGTGCTCACCACAACGCCCGGCTAATTTTTGTATTTTTAATGGAGATAGGGTTTCACCACATTGGCCAGGCTAGTCTCAAACTCCTGACCTCAAGTGATTCACCCACCTCAGCCTCTCAAAGTGTTGGAATTACAGGTGTGAGCCACCATGCCTGGTTTAATTCTCTTTTGCTCTCTATGTAGTGAAATACATTGTTTCTTTAAAATCCCAGCTGATCCTAGCTAAGAAGATAGATCTAAAGATGGAGAAGCAAACTCTTGAGACTGGAGGTTCTACCCGGAGATGATCAACAAAACTTAAAGGGCAAAGTCAAGATTGTTTAATCAGCAACTCCTGCTCACTGGGACTTTTTCCTTTCATGTACAAGGCCTGGAGATTCTGCATTTTGTCTTATTAGAAGAGGTGCCATTCCTATAGAGCGGACTCAGAGGTGTGGGTCAGAAAACTACAAAATTCTTTGAGGCCAGTGATTCACTAACAGGGAAAGGAGAACAAGGAAGGTGAGGAATGGGTGGAGAAGTGGGATGCCTCCCCCATGTGCTTTATCAGGAGGACAAGGGCCTGGGAAGGCACTGGGTCCCCATATCTGTCCATTCTCACACTGCTATAAAGACACACTCAAGACTGGGTAATTTGTAAACAAAAGAGTCTTAATTGACTCACAGTTCCACATGGCTGGGGAGGCCTCAGGAAACTTACAAACATGGCAGAAGGTGAAGGGGAAGCAAGGCACATCTTACATGGCAGAGGGGGACAGAGAGGTGGGGAGAGAGAGGCAGGAAGAGGGAGAGCACATAGGGGAAACTGCCAAACACTTTTAAAGCATCAGATCTTGTGAGAACTCACTCACTATCACCAGAACAGCATGAGGGAAGGGCCGGCATGACTCAATCACCTCCCACCAGGTCCCTCCCTCAACAGGTGGGGATTACAATTCCAGATGAGGTTTGGGTGGGGACACAGAGTCAAACCACATCTGTCCCCAACAAAAGGAACCCTGGAAGGAAGACAGAAAGACTGAAGGTACTATAAGACATTTTCTCAAGGGCTGACCACAACTTGCTGTTATCTTAAATTTAGAATCCAATAATCTAATAGTTCATTAGACATTCATCACTGAAGTTGATGATAAGTCATGCAAATTACTTGGTAAGTTAAAAACATAAAACCTCATCTTCAAAATCTGAGAACGCTCACTCTAACCTATCTCCTGGGCTAGATAGTCTAAACTGACTAGGAAAGCATCTTGACCAGGCATGGTGGCTAACTCCTGTAATCCCAGCACTTTGGGAGGCCAAGGTGGGCAGATCATCCTGAGGTCAGGAGTTCAAGACCAGCCTGACCAACATAGTGAAATCCTGTCTCTACTAAAATAAATAAATAAATATAAATATAAATAAAAAATAAATAGCCAGGCATGGTGGCACAGGCCGGTAGTCCCAGCTACTCAAGAGGCTGAGGCAGGAGAATTGCTCAAACCCGGGAGGCAGAAGTTGCAGTAAGCCAAGATCACACCACTGCACTCCAGCCTGGGCAACAGAGCGATACTCCACCTCAAAAAAAAAAAAAAAAAAAAAGACTAGGAAAATGTCTAGATTATCATTTGCGTTGAGGATAACCAGAGCACATTCTGCCCCAGGTAAAACTGCAAATTCGCTGGAGCAACAGATGAAGGAACGCCAAGAAACAAATCCCTAATGGTAAGTGGTAGAGTATCAGGCTCCAAGAAAGCCAGATGGGGCAGATTTTGAAACAAGAAATAAGAATCTTTATGGTAGCTGATGGTCCCCAAACTTTGCAGGTGAAATCATCTGAGGAGCTTTAAATACTGATGCCTGGCTCCTGCTCCTAGACATTCCAAAATAACTGATGGGCCTGGAGTGTGATCTGGGCATTGGGACTTTTAAAATCTTCCTGGGTGGCTGGATTTGTTTCCTGTGGCTGCTGTAACGAATGACCAAAAATGTGGTGTCTTAAGATAACAGAAATTTATTCTCTCACAGTTCTGGAGGCCAGAAGTCCAAAATCAGTTCTCCCTGGGCTCAAATGACAGTGTCAGAGAGCTGAGCTCTCTCTGCAGGCTCTTGGGGAGAATCCAATTCTTGCCTCTTCCAGCTTCTAGTGGCTTCTGGCTTTCTGTGATGTGTGGCTACATCCCTCCAATCTCTGCTTCTGTCTCCAAATCCCCTCCTGCATTTGTGTATTTAATCTCTCTCCACCTCTCTCTTATAAGCACACTTATGGCTGGGCACAGTGGCTCGTGCCTGTAATCCCAACATTTTGGGAGGCTGAGGTGGGTGGATTCCATTGCTTGAGCCTAGGAGTTTGAGACCAGCCTGGCCAACATGGTGAAACCCTGTCTCAACAACAACAAAAAATTAGCAAGGCATGGTGGGGTGTGCCTGTAGTCCCAGCTACTCTGGAAGCTAAGGTGGAAGAATCACCTGGATCCAAGGAGGCTGAGGATGCATTGAGCCATGATCACATACTGCACTCCAGCCTGGGCAACAAAGGAGACCCTGTCAAAAAAAATAATATTTCTTTATGCTCTCATCTATCTCCAAAGAGTTTTCTTGGGATTAAACAGACACTGCATCCACAGAGCTTTTCTGAAATGAATGAGGAGGTCCAGGATGGCATGGTTACCTTTGCCCATCAAGGCTCTAGGTGTGAGGTTATTTCTTCTAACCACCCTCAACGTTGCCATATTGCATTATAAAAAGAAGAGCAGGCTGGGCCCGGTGGCTCATACCTGTAATCTTTGGGAGGCCAAGGCAGGTGGATCACTTGAGATCAGGAGTTCGAGACCAGCCTGGCCAATATGGTGACATCTCGTCTCTACTAAAAATACAAAAATTAGCTGGGCGTGGTGGCAGATGCCTGTAGTCCCAGCTACTGAGGAGGCTGGCAGGTGCCTGTAGTCCCAGCTACTGAGGAGGCTGAGGCAGGAGAATCGCTTGAACCCGAGAGGCGGAGATTACAGTGAGCCGAGATCGTGCCACTGCACTCCAGACTGGGTGATAGAGCAAGACTCTGTCAAAAAAAAAAACAAACAAAAAAAACACACACACACACACACAGATTCCCGACACCCATCGCAAACCCGTTCCATTCAACTATCCGTGGGTGATGCTCGGGGCAGTTCTGACGTGGAACCCCCAGGTTTGAAGGTCGCTGGCCTGGGTAACTGGGTCTCCTTCCCGGAGCACGGAGCGACCTCACCGCAGAGCCCGGACGCAAACCAAGCCGGTGCATGACGCTAGATTCCCAGCAGAGAGCAGTGTCGGCTCAAGGTTTTCCCACGGATCTTTCTTCCGCCTTAAGGTTTCCCTCCGGACCTAAACGCATTGTTTCAGGATTTTTTAAAATAATAATAAAAAGTACCAAATATAATTCATAATTCTATCACTTCTTTGAATTCTATAAAGTACAATCCAATCCCACCTCACAAAGTGACTGTAACATTTATTTGTATCCTTTCTAACTTGTTCGTAAGCTGAAACACACGAGTCCATTGTGCATTTACACATACCCATACATATGCGCATGTAAACTCTTTTTTTTTTAATGTGGAATTATATAAAATTTCTTGGTCCATAACTCATATTTTTCACTTTAAAAAATATATCGTGATATCTTTTTTCCAAGTCCATACATTTTTATAGTGGGTATGTGCTATTTCACTGTATTATCGCTGAAATATACATTAATGAATAGTTTTTTTGTTGTTTTTCAGTTACAAATGCCAGTCCAATTACTGTCCTGGGGCATACATCTTTATGTAATTATGGCATTGCTTTTGTAAAAAAGAAACAATTTGTTAAGTCAAGGAGCCCAGGAGTTTGAGGGTACAATGAACTATGACCAGGCCACTGCTCCAGCCTAGGCAAGAGTCTGTCTCAAAAAAATAAAAATAAAAATAAATTTTTAAAAATGGAATTGTTAAGTCAAAGGACATACTCAATTTGTAGGGGGTTTTTGTCTTATCAATTATTGAATAGTTTAAAAATATATTTTGACATGTTCTGAGTATAAGTCATACCAAATACTCAGAAGTCAATTTTTTTAATTTAGCTTTTTTTTTTTTTGGTGGTGGTAGTTGTTATAAAATTGGCTTATTTCCTCAATTACAAGTATTTTGAGACAGGAATATTTTTGTGGTCACTAAACCACTCCATGGATACAAAAGAATATTGCTTAGGATATACTACTCATTTATTTTAGCATTTAAAAAAAAGTGTTTGTGTTGCCTCATGTTTCACAAAAGATATAAAAAGTAATTCATATTTAAATCTCTGTTACATTCCTTATGGACAAAATCAGAGAAGCAAATAGACTCCAAGTTGCACAGTGGTGCTGGGATTACTTCTGGTAAAAATTGCAAGGCAGGGGCCGGGTGTAGTGGCTTATGCCTGTAATCCCAGCATTTTGGGAGGCGGAGGTGGGAGGATTACCTGTAGTTGGGAGTTTGAGACCAGCCTGACCAACATGGTGAAATGCCATCTCTACTAAAAATACAAAATTAGCCAGGTGTGGTGGTGCATGCCTGTAATTTCAGCTACTCGGAAGGCTGAGGCAGGAGAATCGCTTGAACCCGGGAGGCAGAGGCTGTGGTGAGCCAAGATCGCACCATTGCACTCCAGCCTGGGCAACAAGAGTGAGAAAGGAAGAAAGGAAGGAAGGAAGGAAGGAAGGAAGGAAGGAAGGAAGGAAGGGAAAGAAAAGAAAAAAAGGAGGGAGGGAGGGAAGGAAGGAAGAGAAAGAAAGAGAGAGAAAGAAAGAGAGAGAGAGAACGAGGGAGGGAGGGAAGGAAGGGAGGGAGGGAGGAAGAGACAGAGAGAGAGAGAAAGAGAGATTGCAAGGCAGACATAGATTTCATGCTACTTTCAGGGTCCAGCCCTTTCGGTTTCTTCCAAGCTCCTATATTCTCATTGGGATAAAAAGGGCCATTTTGTTAAATTGTACCTGCTTGCCATGCCTCCCTTGAAAGGGACCCTTCAAGGGACTCCCTTGAAGGAGACCCGGTTACCGAGCCCAGCGACCTTCAAACTTGGGGGTTGCACATCAGAACTGCCCCAAGCACCACCCACGTGTAATTCAATGGAACGAGTTTGCGATGGGGGCCAGGAATCTGTTTTTTTTGTTGTTGTTGTTTTTTGACACAGAGTCTCGCTCTATCACCCAGGCTGGAGTGCAGTGGCACAATCTCGGCTCACTGCAACTCTGCCTCCCGAGTTCAACCCTTGAAAGCTGAGTTTTTGCTAGATCAGGCAGTTGCCAGGTCAGGCAGCTGCCAGGTCAGGCAGTAACCAGGTGCTAGGCTCTTGTGAGTTTCCAATTTGAGACTAAAAAAAAACCTGATGTGTTATCAGTGGGGATAGAAGGCCCCTTGTTTAAAAGTCTCTGGGAGATTTTCTTTCTGGGAAGAAATTTCCATTTCTCTGGAAATGATACCACAATCTTAAGGGCAAGCAGCTAAGTAACCAAAAAAGGCAGGTCCAGGACCTTGGTTCGGTTTGCACCCAAGAAGGCAAACAAGGGATTCACAACATTGAGAATTCAAACTCCTCAGTGCCCTCCCTCTGAATCCCCAACACTAGAGGCAGGTAATTTTACAAAAGCAAAAGTTGAATATACAATTTGGAAAAAAAAAAATCTTGAAGGAGTTTTTAAGAGATATTTTTCCACATCTAAACAGATTAAAAGTTGCATAGAAATGAAAGATGACATTGGATTTTGCAATATCAAAGTTTGAGTGGTATGTGGCAGGAAGCCTCGCAGGCAGTAGAAGCTGGCTTGATCTCTTCCTAAAGGTCTAGATTGGAGGTTTTCCTGGAGCAAACCACAACTGTTTTCTCCACTGTTCCGCTACTGGAGCTGCCAGTACTTCCTTGTGTTTCACTCAACTCTGCATCGTTCAATCCCACAGCTATGACATGACTTCAGCTTACTAACTGAAATCTAAATTCTGGCTCTTCGATGTCACGGAGCAACAAAAGAAGAAAATTGTAAAATACAGTACACAAGAAACAGGAGAAAATGTAAATGATACCTTGTTATCATTTGCTTTAAAAAGTTAATTTTAAATATTTCTCTTGCATATTAATTTTTGAAAGAGAAGACTATCTATTCAACTAGAAATAGATGCCTGCCACTGCAACAAAAGAATAATATGAGAAACCAAAGTTCAAAAGTTGAAGATGCAATAAGAAGGGAGTAATAAATTGGCCTCCCTAGGCCAGGTAGAGAGTAGGGGGTGGGACAAAGGTGACCAAACAGCTTACTAAATGGGAGGCACCACTTCCCTCCCAGAAGAGTAAAGAACAAAGTTATTCTCAGCCAGGTGGGCCAGGCACTTGTCATGCTATTCATCGTTAGGAGACTGTTATGCCAACTGATCTGTCTAAATTACGCTCAAAGGAGGATGAGGGGAGAACCAGTGTTGTTTAATGAACTGAATCTTGGGAAGCAGGATGTCTCCTAACCAGCAAAAGACCTAACAGGGTCATCAGTGTCTCCACTGGCTAGGCTTACCACTTTTTGTCAAGCAGCCATATAGACTCCTTCCCTTCCAAAAAAAAAAGTGTCTGTCTGGGTGACAAAGTGTCAAGATATTTGATAATCTGCAGACAGAAGGTATTTCATGAGCAGAACAAACACAATACCTGGATTTTTTTTAATTCAAAATGAATTCATCTGAAAGTAAAATAACCCATTCCACTGAGTTCTCCAAAGCATCTACACATCGCTGAAAGCAGCGTGGCTTTCCTCATTAATATCATAAGAAGTTTTTAAGGTACGAGATGGCACAGTGGTGGTCTAGGGACATGCTTAGAAATCTCATGCTTGAAGGAGCCGGGGATCGTGCACACACACACTTTCCACGACCTGAAAACAAAGGCCTCAGGGTAAACCACACTGCAGTTCAGGGTGTTTTGAGTACTGAAGAGTGAGTAGGGAAAAGCACCAATGTGAAACCTCATAGATTTGTAGGACTGTTGAGGTGAGAGTTGGGGGAAGAGAGGAGAAGAGAGCAGAAAAGGAGAAAATCTGTCCCAGAGCCAGTCCTCAGTGCATAAATATAGCAGCCAGTAATTCGCCCACCTCACATAGTCATCAAGACCCCATGACTACTGTCCCATCACCGTAAGGAACACCATGTGATTTTGATTAATTGTTTGAACCGGTCAACTGATTCTTCTCTTTAAAAAATCATAACATCTCTGGTCTTTCACATTCAATCTGGAGCTTTGTAAAGTAGCTATTTGTCTGGGATGATGGAAGTTGTCAGCAGGTGTTCTGCCCATTTCCAGGTAAGGCTGAACAACAGGATTTTGTTCATCCAGTTTCCTCTCAATGGGTCATCCAGACCCGTAAATGTGGACTTGGAGAATGTCACCTGCAGGCCAGCTTAAGATCCTTCCAGAAGAATTTGAATCCTGAGCTCATTCTTCCACTTTTTTAAAAGAAACAGACATCAGGATATGATTTTATTCAAATCTTTGCCTTTCTATCTACTTCCTGTCACTAAGACTCAATTTCTTCTTTTTCAAATAGAAATTAAACTGTCACCCTATTTGATAGTCTCTTTTACATCCCACTACTTTTAAAAAGTTAAAAACTTAAGGTCTTTTTAAAATATAAACTACAGGATTTTGAAAAGGTCCAGGGTTATGAACAATGAAACATTCTGGAAATTTTAGGATTCTGGATTTTTGAAACAACAGAGGGGAGAGTTTCCGTAGTCTTCAGTCTTAGACCCTAGCTCTGTTGGCCTTCTTGAGAAAGCTGCAGCTCTGATGCTTATCAAAGCTTCCCGGGAAACTTAGGGCCATTGCAAATAACTCTCAGCCAGTTGGGCCTGGTACCTATCAACCATCTGAACCAGGGCATTCTCCTTCTTATTAGCAAGGTCGTCACTGACTGCTCAACACCATGAACAGAAAAGGAACAGGTTTGGGGTGTGACTCTATCTAGCCACCAGCAGAGAATCACCTGCTCCAGCCAGGCCCAGGCTGCCTCCACCTATGGAAGGAGAGAGGAGCCTGCAGCTTGAGGAAGTTCAGAGAAAACCCAGCCCTTGTATGTACAGAGGCAGAGGTTATACCACATGCATGGAAGGCTCTGGGCTTCTCTAGCAAATTTTTTTTTTTTTTTTTTGAGACGGGGTCTCACTTTGTCACCCAGGCAAGGGTGCAGTGGCACAATCACGACTCACTACAGCCTCTGCGTCCCGGGCACAGGTGATCATCCACCTCAGCTCTCCAAGTAACTCAGACCAAAGATGTGCACTGCCATGCCCAGCTATTTTTTAAATGTTTTGTAGAGGCAGAGGTCTCACTGTATGGCTGAGGCAGGTCTCAAAGTCCTGGCCTCAAGCCATCCTCCTGCCTCAGCCTCCCAAAGTGCTGGGATTACAGGTATGAGCCACCATACCCAGCCTTTAACAACTCTCAATAAAGATTTATCATTTTCACCACTAGAGGTCTTATACATATTTTTAAAGATTTATTCTTATGTACCTCATTTCTTGGACTTATTATAGATGGTATATATTTACTTAATTTCTGTTTATAATTAATAATATAAATGTTATTGGCTTTTTTTTACCTTGGCTTTATGGCCAGCACCCTTGCTAAGCTCTTATCAGTTCTAATTATTTATCTGTAGGATCATTTCAATTTTTCATGTACACAGCCATATAATCTGTGAATCATGACTATTGTGTTTCTTCTTTCTAGTCCTTGTATTTTGTGTGCCTTGTCGGTGCATTCCTACACTGGTTAGGACCTCCAGCCACAATGCTGAAAACACGTGGTAGTGAACATCCTGTCTTACTCTTGATATTGTAGGGAATGCTTTCTGTGTCTTGTCTTTTACCTCCACACTGTAGGTTTTAAAAGAATGAATACACATTATCTGATTATGAAAGCTTTCTTCTATTCCTACTTTGCTGAGGTTTTCATTATAAACGTAGAATTATAATCAATATTGGCCAGGCGCAGTGGCTCACGTCTGTAATCCCAGTACTTTGGGAGGCCAAGGCAGGTGGATCACCTGAGGACAGGAGTGCAAGACCAGCCTGACCAACATGGTGAAACCCTGTCTCAAAATACAAAAAAAATAGCTGGGCGTGGTGGCAGGTGCCTGTAATCCCAGCTACTCGGGAGGCTGAAGCAGGAGAATCGCTTGAACCCATGAGGTGGAGGTTGCAGTGAGCCGAGATCGAGCCATTGCACTCCAGCCTGGGCGACAAGTAAAAAACTCCATCTCAAAAAAAAAAAAGAATTATAATCAATATTATTTCTGAATATATCGAAATGGCTCATTAACGTGACAAATGACATTCATTGATATTATAAAGTTAAACCAACCCTACATTTCTTGGGTAAATACAAGATTCAGTGTTGACTCTCTTTGTATGCTCTGGAATAGTTTCTGTGGAATTGGAATTACTTATTCCTTGAATATTTAGAAGAACTTAGTGCAGTCAATAAGGACCACTGCTTTCTTGAAGGGAAGATTTTTTAACCACCAATTGAGGACCGGGATAGTATACTGATTAAGAGCATAGACCTAAAGCTCAACTGTCTGCATTTACATTCCAGCTTAGCCTCCTACAAGCATGCCTTTTAGCAAGTTATGTGATCTGTGACTTAATTTCCTCATCAGTAAACAAGAATAATAAGATCACCTAATTTAAATGATCTAACCTACCTAAAACATTTAAAATGACGCCCAGCTCATGGCAAGGGCTACTCATTTGCTATTGTTATCACTGATAATGTCTTTCAAAATTGGAAAATTATTCAAGTTTTAAATTTTTATAAGTTATTCTAATTGTGATTAAATCTATATAACATTAAATGTATATCTTAATCGTTTTTAAGTTTATAGTTCAGTGGTATTAAGTATATTCATATTGTGCAACCATCACCACCATCCATCTCCAGAACTCTTTCATCTTGCAAAACTGAAACCCATTAAACAAGACTCCATTCTTCCCTCCCCATAGTGCCTGGAACTACTATTCTACTTGTTCTATCTATGAATTTGTCTACTCTAGGTACTTCATGTAAGTGGAATCATGCAGTATTTGTCTTTTTGTGACTGGCTTACTTCACTTAACAGAATGTCTTCAAGGTTCATCCTTACAGCATGTGTCAGAATTGCATTTCTTTTTCTTTTTTTTTTTTTTCTTTTTTTGAAACGGAGTCTTGCACTTGTCTCCCAGGCTGGAGTGCAATGGTACAATCTTGCCTCCTGAGTTCAAGCGATTCTCCTGCCTCAGCCTCCTGAGTGGCTGGGATTACAGGCGCCCGCCACCAGGCCTGGCTAATTTTTTTGTATTTTTAGTAGAGACGGGGTTTCACGATGTTGGCCGGGCTGGTCTCGAACTCCTGACCTCAGATGATCCATCTGCCTCGGCCTCCCAAAGTGCTGGGATTAAAAGCGTGAGCGACCGTGCCCAACTGCATTTCTTTTTAAAGCTGAATAATATTGCTTTGTATGTGTGTATCACATTGTGCTTATCCATTTACCTGTTGTTGGGCATTTGTGTTGCATCCATATTTTGGCTCTTGTGAAAAATGCCACTGTGAACATGGGTGTACAAATATCTTCTCAAGGTCCTGCTGTATTAATCTGTTTTCATACTGCTATAAAGAACTGCCAGAGACTGAGTAATTTATCATATAAAGGAAAGAGATTTAATTGACTCACAGTTCAGCCTGGCTGGAGAGGCCTCAGGAAACTTAAAATCATGGCAGAAGGCACAGGAGGAGCAAGCAATCTCCTTCATAAAGCGGCAGGAGGGACATGTGCTGAGAAAGAGGCGCCGGCGGGAAGAGGCCCTTATAAAACCATCAGATCTCGTGAGACCTCTCACTATCACGAGAACAGCATGGGAGAAAACGCCCCCAAGATTCAATTACCTTCACCTGGTGTCTCCCTTGACACGTGAAAATTACAGAGATTACAATTAAGATGAGATGTGGGTGGGGACGCAAAACCTAACCGTATCACCTCCTTTCAATTATTTTGTTTATATACCCAGAAGTGGAATTGCTGAATCACATAATTCTATGTTTAATTTCTTTTGGGAGCCAACATACTGTTTTCCACCACAGCTGTACCATTTTATATTCCCTCAAGAGTGCACAAGGGTTTCAGTTTCTTCACATCGTCACCAACACTTATTATTCTGGGATTTTTTATAGTAGCTGTCGTAATGGGTATGAAGTGGTATGGTCTTGATTTGTATTTCCCTAATGATTAGTAATGTTGAGCATCTTTTCGTGTGCTTGTTGGATGCTTGTATATCTTCTTTGAAGAAATGTCTCTCTAAGTCATTTGCCCATTTTTTAATCAGATTGTTTATCTTGTTGTTGTTGTCGTTGTTGTTGTTGTTGAGTTTTAGGAGCTCTCTGTATACTGTGGATACTAATACCTTATCAGATATGTAATTTGCAAATATTTTCTCACATTCTCTGGGTTGCCTGTTTTCCTGTTTTCTCTGTTGATAGTATCTTTTGATGCACAAAAGTTTTTCATTTTCACGTGGTCTAGTTTGTCCACTCTTTCTTTTGCCTTTGCCTCTCCTGTCCTACATTCTCCCTTTATTCTTTAATCAGTTTGGGTATGCTGTATTCTTCCAGGAATTTGACCATTTCATCTGTTTCCAAATTTATAATATTCTTCTATCATGTGATTAATGTGTGCAGTGTATTTTATTATGATCCCTTTTTTTTAATTCTTAGTATTGTTTTCTTGTGCCTTCTTCATTTCCTTAAACAATCTTGCCAGAGGTTTTTCGATTGTGTTCATCTTTACACACAGCATTTTGGCTTTGCTAAAGTTCTCTTTTGTATGTTTGTTTTCTATTCCATCAACTTCTACCTTTCTCTCAATTTCCACTTTCCCACTCTCTTTAGAATTCTCCTCCATCTTTTTCCTAACTTCTTTAGGTAAATGCTTAGCTCACTCATTTTCAGCCTTTCTTCTTTTCTATTATAAACACCTTAGATCTATAAATTTTCTTCTATATTCCACAAATTCTGATATGTAGTATTTTTATGATTATTCAGTCATAAATGATTTTTAATTTGTATTTTATGTTATTCTTTAACTCATGGGTTTATAAATTATGCTATTATTTATAAGTTATATACAATACCTGTGACTGAGACTGTACATTAGGAACAATGGTGACAGAGAAATAATACTGCGGATTTAATTCAATACTCTGGTTCCAGATTTGAAAGCAAACTACATGGCAAATTAATAGTCTGGTCGCACTTATTTAAATAAGCCTAATCTCACAAAAGAAGCCTTATTTTGTGAACAAAAATAATCTTTCTTCGAGAGTATTATTATCACAAGGGGGAATATCATCATGAACAATGTTCAGATTTTGAAATGTGCAAAAAAAGAAAAAAGAGATTACTAAGTGTCCTGTCTACAGCATCATTCCAGGTTATACCTGCCTTTCATTGCCTTTGAACTATTTTATAACTCCGTGAGTTGAAAAAAATCTGATAATGGTCCAGATGTTTTTGTCTATGGAAGTACAAATTAATTAGGTCCAGTTGAATGCAATTGATTAGTGACCCATTTTGCATCTATTTCAAATTTATTTTAGCATTCCTTATCTCTGTATGTGTGTGTGTCTGTGTGTGTGTGTGTGTGTGTGTGTAAGTGTGTTATTTTGAATTGTCCTTTGAATAAGTTATAACTTCTTACTGGTTCCCTCAGTAATTAATGAGATAAATTAGAACTCTGGCACATGTTCATTTAAAGAAATCAATTACTTGGCCGGGCATGGTGGCTCCTGCCTGTAATCTCAGCACTTTGGGAGGCCAAGGCAAGAAGATCGCTTGAGCTGAGGAGTTTGAGAACAGCCTGGGCAACATAATGAGACCCTGTCTCCACAAAAAATTGAAAAATCGGCAGGGCATAGTGGTGTGCATCTGTCTTCCCAGCAACTCAGGAGGCTGAGATGGTCTGCACTCTAGCTTGAGTGACAGAGCTACACCCTGTCTCGAGGAGCAAGAAGAAGGAGAAGGGGAAGGGGAAGGGGAAGAGGTGGGGAGGAGGAGGAGGAGGAGGAGGAAGTCAATTGCTAAAAGAAATATTTTAAAATTTTTTCACTCTGGACATATATTCATCCATTTCTCCTTACACATACAATAATTTTTGCTCTATATGCTTTAAAACTGTTTCATTAGATACATCAAAGTCTAGAATATTGTCTCTTCTTGACAAACGTAATCTTCTCTCATTATAGGGCAACACTTTTTCTCTAAGAATGCCTCTTAACTCAAAGTCTATTTTCTCATCATAATTGATAGTATTGAATTAGTAGGTATGTGCTTTATCTTTTTTCATTCTTTTAATTTCAAGTATTTTTAAGCGAATATGTTTTAGGTGTATTTCTTGGAAAAATCTATTTTTTAACTGCAGGATTTAGTCTGTTTGCATTTATTGTAATTGCTTGTATATTTGCACTTACTTTTTTTTTTTTTTTTTTTTTTTGAAACAGGGTCTCACTCTGTCACCCAGGCTGCCGTGCAGTAGTACAATCTTGGCTCACTGCAACCTCTGCCTCCCAGGTTCAAGTGATTCTCCTGCCTCAGCCTCCCAAGTAGCTGGGATTAGAGGGACCCACCACCACACCTGGCTGATTTTTGTATTTTTAGTAGAGATAAGATTTCACCATGTTGGCCAGGCTGTTCTCGAACTCCTGGCCTCAAGCAATCCAGCCACCTCAGCCTCCCAAAGTTCTGGGATTACAGGCAGGACTACAGGTATGAGCCACTGAGCCAGATCTGCACTTACTTTTATAATCTTATTTTATATTTCCTATCTGTCCTGTCCCGCCTTTTATTTATTTTTTTTTTTGCTTTTTTGTTTGTGTTGCTTCCCTTTCTCTCCTTTCTTGTCTTTTTTTATAATGAAGAATTTTTTTTCTCTCATTCCAATTTCCCTCTCTCTACTATTTCTCTTCTTTTAATAGCCATTTGTTATGTGTTATATTGTGTCCTCCCCCTCCACCAAAAAAATGTGAAAATTCTAAGCCCCAGTACCTCAGAACATGACATCATTTAAATAGGGTCATTACCAAAATAGTTAAAGTAAGGTCATTGTACTTGGTAGGGTGGGCCCTTAACCTAATATGATTGATGTCCTTATGAAAAGACAGAGACACACAGGAAGAAAATCATGTAAAGATCCAGGCAGAAATTGGGGGGCTGCATCTCCAAGCCAAGGAACACTATGGATTGCCAGCCATCAGCAGAAGATAGGAGAGAGGCATGGAAGAGATTCTCCTTCCCAGCCGCCAGCAGGAACCAACCCTGCTGGTACCTTAATTTTGGACTTCAAGCCTCCAGAACCTGGAGAAAATCAATTTCTGTTGTTTTAAGCATCCCAGTTTTTAGTACTTTGGGATGGCAGCCCTAGGGAATTAATATACTACCCCAGAAACTATAACATGCATACCCAATTTATCAAAATCATTACTATTAATGAGGTCATTGTCATCCTCATGAACAACGTAAGGACTATGGAATATTTTAACCATGGTTTTCCTTCCTCTTAACATGCTTTTTTTGATCTTCTTTTCTATTTTGTGTTTTTCCCCAATCCCATAAAATGTTATTTTTATGAATGTTATATGCCTTTGTGATTTGTTTAGTTTCAACTACCAATTCACCATCTTCTTTATTTACCATTTGTCTTTTGTATCTCAAACTTCCTTTCTGGGATTGCTTTCCTTGTGTCTAAAGTACATTGATGAAGAGTTGCTGGTGGAAATGCTGTTAGTCTAATGATGTCCTTCTTAGATACACAGTACTAGGTTGTCAGGTGTTCACTCTTGGCATTTGACACCATTGGCATATCTTGGAGATATGATTCCACTGTCTTCTGGCTTTCATTGTTGCTCTTGAGAAGTGTATTGATAAGTCAGCCTTCAGTCTAATCATTGCTCCTTTTTGAGTCATCGGTCTTTATGGCTTCCTTAAGATTTTCTCTGCATTTTGCAGAGCAGCTTCCTCTGATGTATCTAGGTATAGACTTCTATTTATATTTCATGATTGGGATTTGTTGGGATTCTGCAATCTGAGAATAGATATCTTTATCATTTCAGAAAAATTGTCAGCCCAGTCTACTCGAGTATTGCCTTAGCCTCATGCTCACTCTCCTCGCCTTTGGGAACTTCTGGAATGTAGGTGACATATATGTTAGACCTTTTGCTCTCTCCTCTCTTTCATAGCTCCTATCTGTTTGTCGTTATATACTCATAATCAGTAAATTCTTTAGATGCATTTTCCAGTTCACTAATTCTCTCTCTAGTGTTCAAGCTGCTGTTAAATGTGTCCAATGAGTTTCTAACTTTATAATTTTATTTCTAGAAGTACTATTTGATTATTTTCAAATTGGCTTGATTTTTATATTATCAATTCTCCCCAGGCAAAGAACACCAGGAACACACCTGTAGTTGAACAAGTTGGTTCATTACTCATTGCAGCAAAGGCAAATGCATACCATAAAGAACCATGAGGCATCTCAGTAAGAGGGTAGTAAAAGAGCCAATTAAAAAGATTTGAACTTTGGCTGGGTGATTTGAGGGAAGGTTTAAGAAACCAGAGTTTTGCTTTGTATTGGATGCTGTCAGGAAGCAAAATTAATTCTATAACTGTGTATCAATAAATCTTATCTAAAAAGAGGACAATTATGATCACTCATATTAGCCAAGATACGGGGAAATTTGGTCATTTTTGCTATTAGGACAATGTTCATATGTCGTCAGACATGACAGTGGAGGGGTCTTGGTTTTTCCCAGGTCCGTAGTGGTCACAGAGTGGCCTTGTCTGATGTTGATTTTCATTTTTTTTTAGACAGTGTCTCACTCTGTTGCCCAGGCTGGACTACAGCGGCACAATCATGGCTCACTACAACCTCTGACTTCCAGGTTCAAGGAATCCTACTACGTTAGCCTACCAAGTAGCTGGGATCAGAGGCACATGCCACCACTCCCAGCTAATGTTTTTATTTATTATAGAGATGGGGGTCTCGTCATGTTTCCCAGGCTGGTCTCGGGCTCCTGGACTCAAGTGATCAGCCCACCTCGGCCTCCCAAAGTGCTGGGATTACAGGTGTGAGCCACAGCACTCAACCAATTTTCTGTTGTCTGTGTTCAACACAAGAACAGCATGGACTAGCAGTGAGTGTCAGGCCAGATATTAGATGTTAGAGGCTACTTTTTGCTTTCTCAATAGTCACTTACATTTTAAATTTTCAATCCTTTCTCTTACATCATTACACACATTAAACATGGTTACTTTCGATTCTGAGTCTGGTCACTTCAATATCTATAATTTTTGTGGACCTAATATTGCCATGTGTTGTTTCCACTGGCCCTGGCTTATGGTTCTTTGTTTGTGTGTATATGTGGGAGGTTTTTTATTTGTTTGTTTGTTTGTTTTGAGACAGAGTTTCGCTCTTGTTGTCCACGCTGGAATGCAATGGCGTGATCTTGGCTCACTGCAACCTCTGCCTCCCGGGTTCGGGTGATTCTCCTGCCTCAGCCTCCCGAGTGGCTGGAATTACAGGTGCACACCACCACGCCCTGGTAACTTTTTGTATTTTTAGTAGAAATGGGGTTTCACCATGTTAGCCAGGCTGGTCTCAGCCGGACCTCAGGTGATCTGCCCACCTCGGCCTCCCAAAGTGCTGGGATTACAGGCGTGAACCACGATGCCCTGCCTACCTGTGGTTTTTAACTCTGTCTTTGGTTTGGTTTCCTACTTTGTGACATTTTACCTGTGTGAATTCTGAGTCTTGGAGTTGGGTTCCTGCAGTGAACATCTGCACGTGCTTCCACCAGCACCCTGCAGGCACTACCAATCTATAAGCATGCTTATAAATTATTGACTTGTAAATTATCAACGTGATGTTCTGACCAGCCTGATGATGTGACTGGTGCTGCAAACCTGTGTGGGTGCCAGTTTTACGCTTGAGTTCTCAGGTAATATGTTTTTTACTTTCTGCTTTAGTAGGCAGATTAACTGGCTGTATCCTCTTTTCTAAATCATTCTTGCACAGAGAATGTCATCACATGAAGTCCCAGCTTTCTGTAGAAATTCTCTATTAGCTTATCCCCAGTGAGCCTTAGGCTCACTGTCTCTGGTGCCATAAAAACTGAAACTCAGCTGGGCATGGTGACTCACGCCTGTGATCCCAGCACTTTGGGAGGCCAAGGTGGACAGATCACTTGAAGTCAGGAGTTTGAGACCAGCCTGGCCAACATGGTGAAACACCGTCTCTACTAAAAATACAAAAAAAAAAAAAATTAGCTGAGCATGGTGCTGGGCGCCTGTAGTCCCAGGTACTGGGGTGGCTGAAGGAGACTGAGGCAGGAGAATCACTTGAACCCAGGAGGCGGAGGTTGCAGTAAGCTGAGATTGTGCCACTGCACTCCAGCCTGGGTGACAGAGCAAGACTCTATCTCAAAAATAAAACAAACAAACAAACAAAAAACAAAGAGAAAAGAAATATATGATGCCACTTCTTCCAGTTTCTGAGAAACGCCAAAAATCGAGATTTGGTTATTTTTTTCACCCTTTCTCATTTGAAAAACTTTTAAACTTTAGAAAAGTTGCTAGAATAGTACAAAAATTCCCATGTGCCCTCTACCAAGTCCCCGGACATTAAAATTTTGCATTTATTTCATCCTTTTTTTCTCTCTATGTGTGTGTGTGTAAGTTATTTTGTAAACTGTGAAGTTTAAAACATAGTGCCTCTTTCTACCTAAATACTTGGGTATATGTTTTCTAAACACATTCTCTTATATAACAAGAGTGAAGTTATCAAAATCAGGAAATTAGCACTAACATCTTACTCAGATTTCACCAACTTTCCACATATTCCCTTTCACAGAAAAAAAAAAAAAAGATTCCTGAATCATGTTTTGCATTCAACATCCAGGTCTCTTTAGTCTCGTTGAATCAAGAAGAGTTATTCATTGTTTCCTTAACTTTTATGATCTTAACAATTTTGATGATTAAAGACCTGTAATAGATCGCATGTTCTAAAAATGGCCACAATATTTCTAGTTCCATATGCTCTTCCAGAATAGTCTTGCCACTCTCCATTGAGAGGTAGAGTCCAGTTCTTGAACATGAGTGGGTTGTTGCTTTGACCAGTAGAGTACAGCAGAGGCGATGCTCTCTGATTTCTGAAGCCAGGTTATGAAAAGAATGTGACTTTTGTCTGATTCTCTCTTTCTATCTCTATCTCTTCATCTCTTTTGCTGTCTCTCTCTTCACTTATCCTTGGAATCCAGTCACCAAGCTGTGAAGAAGCCAAGCAGGTCTCATGGAAAAACCACGTATAGGTGTTTCTGCCGAGAGGCCCAGCCAAGATCCCAGCAACAGTCAGCATCAACCACCAGACATGTAAGTGAATGAAACTTAAGACACTTCCAATCCCCAGGCTTTGAGTCTTCCAGCCAAGACCCACACATCATGGAGTAGGAACAAACCACTCCTTTTCGCACTTTCTGAATTCCTAGCCCAGAGGCCATAAACAAAACAAATGATTGTTTGACATAAATTTGTGTTGGGGTTACTTGTTACACAGCCATAATAACCAAAATAAGACCTGTTATTTTTTAAGATATCCCTTAATTGTGTTTGTCCAATGTCAGATTTGTTTCTTAACATGCCTAATTTTTTTTTTTTTTTTTTTTTTTGAGATGGAGTTTCACTCTTGTCACCCAGGCTGGAGTGCATTGGCGCCATCTTGGCTCACTGCAACCCTCACCTCCCAGGTTCAAGCAATTGTCCTGCCTCAACCTCCCAAGTAGCTGGAATTACAGATACCCACACCCATAGCCATGCCCAGCTAATTTTTACATTTTTAGTAGAGACGGGGTTTCTCCATGTTGGCCAGGCTGGTCTCGAATTCCTGACCTCAAGTGATTCACCTGCCTCAGCCTCCCAAAGTGCTGGGATTACAGGAATATTTCTACTTTTATAATATGGGCTTAAACTAAAACATTTTAACATACAGTGTGGACCAGGCAATGATTTTTTTTTTTTTTTTTAGATACAACACTGAAACACAATTCATGGAAGAAAAACTGATAAATTGGACTTCATTAAGATTTAATACTGCTCTGCAAAAGATACTCATAAAACAATGAAAAGACAAGCCATAGACTAGGAGAAAATGTTTACAGAATACATATCTGAAAAAAGGCTTGTGTTCAAAATATACAAAGAACTCAACTCTCAATACAAAAACAAACAACCTAATGTAAAAATGGGTAAAAGACCTCAACACACACCTCACCAAAGAAGATACGCAGATGGCAAAATAAGCACATAAAAAGACGCTCCAGTCGTTTCCCATTAATGAATTGCAAATTAACCCAGTGGTGAGATACCACTACAATGACTAGTTGACTAGAATGAGGTATCATTCAAATGACTAATACCCAAAACACTAACAATTTTGAATGCTGGCGAGGATGTGGAGCAACAGGAACTCTCACTCATTGCTGGTTGGAGAGCAAAATTTTACAGCCACTTTGAAAGACTGTTTGGAAGTTTCTGACAAAACTAAACACACTCTTACTGGTCCAGCAATCAAACTCCTAGGTATCTACCCAGATGATTTAAAAACCTCTGAGCATACAGAAATCTGCACACTAATGTTTATAGCTGCATTATTCATAATTGCCAAAGACTAGGAGTAAGGAAGATGACCTTCAATAGGTGAAAGGATAAGCAAACTGTGATACATCCAGATAATGGAATGTTACTGTGGCTTACGTCTATAATCCTAGCACTTTGGGAGGCCAAGATGGGAGGACAGATTGAGCCCAAGAGTTTGAGACCAGCCTAGGCAACATAGTGAAACCTTGCCTCTACAAAAAATAAACAAAATTACCCAGGTGTGGTGGCACACGACTGTGGTCCCAGCTACTCGGGAGGCTGAGGTGGGACAATTACTTGAGCCCAGGAGGATGAGGCTGCAGTGAGCCATAATCATGCTACTGCACTCCAGCCTGGACAACAGACTGAGACTCTCTGAAATTTTTTTTTTAAAAAAAAGAGCTACCAAGTCATGCAAAGGCATGGAAGAACCTTAAATGCATATTGCTAAGTGAAAGAAACCAATCTGAAAAAGCCACAGACTATGATTCCAGCTATACAGCATTCTGAGAAAAGCAAAGCTATAGAAACATTTACAAAATCAGTGGTTGACAGGGATTCAAGGGGGAAGGAGGGAGGGATGGAGGGAACACATAGGATTTTTAGGGCAGTGAAACTATTCTGTATGATACAGTGATACTGGATACATGTCATTATACATTTGTGAAAACCCATAGAATATGAAACACCAAAAATAAACTCTACAGTAAACTATGGAATTTAGATTAAGAATAAGGTATCAAATATTGGTTCATCTATTATAGCAAATATATCACATTAATGCAAGATTTTATTATCAAGTATGGGAAATTATATAGGTGGGGTATATGGAAACACTGCTTTCTGCTTAATCTTTCTATAAATCTAAAACTGCTTTTAAAAATGTCTATTAATTTGGCTGGACGTGGTGGTTCATGCCTATAATCCCAGCACTTTGGGAGGCTGAGGCGGGTGGATCACAAGGTCGGGAGATCAAGACCATCCTGGCTAGCATGGTGAAACCCCGTCTCTACTAAAAATAAAAATGAAAAAATTAGCCAGGCATGATTGCAGGCACCTGTGGTCCCAGTTGCTCAGGAGGCTGAGGCAGGAGAACAGCGTGAACCCAGGAGGCAGAGCTTGCAGTGAGTCGAGATCGCACCACTGCACTCCAGCATGGGTGACAGAGCAACACTCTACCTCAAAAAAAAAAGAAAAAAAAAAAAAAGTCTATTAATTAAAAAAAAATACAGCATAGGCCAAACCTACCATCTCTGCAGGACCAATAGTTGGTAACCCTTGCTTAAAAGAAATGAAGCCATTAATATACAAATGAACCCTATTTTCAGAAAAAGGAACAGATGCCCATCATCGACTACAGTAGTTAGTTAATGGCTAAGTCAAGACTAGAATTTAGGCTTCTTGTTCAATTCCAAGTTCTTGTCAATACACCTTACTGCAACATTAGGGTCCTCACCCTATCTAAGAACAGGCTCAGATAAAACTTGTCTTTGCTCTAAGCGAGCTGTAAGTTACTACAGGAAAAAGTCCACAGACTGGAAAAATGATCATCACTCCCAAAAATGAGCTGGAATGAGGCCTGATAAAGTACCAAGGGCCAGTGGTCAGTGTGGTCAAGGATGCCTTCCAATGCCCAGCTCCAGAGGTCACCCCAATGCACATGCCCTCCTAAGACTGATGAGAGGTACAGAAACTAGTGCCGCCACAAACTGTCATTTTTCTTTCTATGCCTTTCCTTAAGAATTTTAACTCATAATAGGGAACCATGATCCTTGAGTCATTTCAGGGAGAGGAATGTAACTTTCACTTTTGAACAAAACAGCTCTGTGTGAATGCACATGTATTTAATATCCCTTTTATTTGCGTGGTTAGTCACATCAGTCTACCTTTTGAGAACTTACTGCAAATCCATGGAGAAGAAAATATTAAACCTTTAAAGTCAGTCAAGGCTTTACATCCAGAAAAAGCATGGGGGTTTTTCCCCCATAATTCTCGCATAAACCCAGTGATACAGATTACTATGCCCATTTTACAGATGAGAAAACAAAGTTCAGAGAAGCCGTGTGACTTACCCAAATTCATGCAGTAAGTGATGTAAACCAAACTTGGCCTCCAAGAGGCCTGCTCTTCATTACAAACCCCCTTGTCTTTTTTTTTTTTTTTTTTTTGACCTTGTCTCGCTCTGTCACCCAGGCTAGAGTGCAGTGGCATGATCTCAGCTTACAGCAGCAGCATCCACCTCCCATGTTCAAGGGGTTCTCCTGCCTCAGCCTCCCAAGCAGCTGGAATTACAGGGGCACACCACCATGCCCTGCTAATTTTCGTATTTTTAATAGAAATTAGGTTTCACCAAGTTGACCAGGCTAGTCCCGAACTCCTGGCCTCAAGTGATCCACCCGCCTCTGCCTCCCAAAGTGCTAGGATTACAGGCATGAGCCACCTCCCCTGGCCAAACCTCCTTGCCTTTCTAATCAATTCATAAGCAAAGAGCCTGCTCAAGCAAAGGAAGGTGGTGCCAACTGAGGGCTGTGGGGAAGGGCAACTACCCTAAGTTTTCTGTCCCTTGAGCTAGCCCCAAACTCTGAATCCCTTAGACCTTTGCTATTCAAAGTGTAGCCTGAGGACCAGCAGCTTGTGGGAAGTGCAGAATCTCAGGTCCCACATTACTGAATCAGAAACTGCACTGTGACAAGGCCCAAGGTAATTCCTAGGCCCTTTAAAGTCTGGGAAGCCCTGGTACAGACACGCAGCCCTGTGGGATAAGGCATTGTCTCTAGCAGAACTGTCCCTCATCAAGTGAACATGAATAGTGGAGAAACAGATTGAGCCAGACACCCAATGCCATCAAATCTGCCAGCAAGATTTTTGGTTTTTTCTTTCCCCAAAGGGGTATGTCCTGGCAGTAGGCCTCAGTGGGCAGGTGAGCGTAGGTACATGAAGGCTGTTCCAGCAAGGCAGCTCTAGCAGTCACAAAGTGGGCGAGCTCTTGAATGGCCCCAGAGTGGTCCTGGAGTGTAGGTGGGGCACCACGGGAGAGCAAGAGGCAAGACTGTCAGCACTCCAGGAATCGCTTTCTAAGCTTGCCTACAAAACCTCAGGTGCGGGCTGGCCGGTGCCAGCAGATGCCAGGTAGGTGGTCTCCTGTGTCTCCCATCCCTTCCCAGACTGGGAGAGCAGTGGATGCTCAGTCAAGGCCCCTGGGCTAGGAAGCCAATGTCGGCAGCCTCCTCCAGCCACCCAGGAGCTGAGCATCACCGTGCCAGGGATCCAAGTGAGAAAGGCACACGCAGCCGGGTGTGGGGCAGCTGCGGGGCAGATGAGGGGTAGGTGCGGGGCAGGTGTAGGTCAGGTGTGGGGCGGGTGCGCGCTGCCATCCCCAAGAAAGGTCCCTAAGCACCTCACCTCTTTCATCTGTAAAATGGGACTGGTTGTGGTGGGGAGAAGGGGTGTAAAATAGGATTAAACAATCTCTCGAGTGTGGTGTGCAGGTCACAGACAGTGTGAAAGACGATGAGAAGAGACAAACAGTTTTGCAAGTTATAATGCAGTAACAGCATCCGTTAAAGCATAGTATCGTGTGCTTTAACGAATACTATTATCTAGATTTAAGTTAAAATAAATATTTTGTTTTACATTTTCTAAAAGGTAGTAAAATCAACATAAACTATTAAGTAAATAATATTAACAGTACAGAGGGAAGTGAGTGCGAGAGGAAAACAGGAGTAGGGTCGGGACGACGGGTCTTGGCCACCATGCAGGTAAAGTGCTCAGAGTGGGCGCGCGATCCCTGCCGGCTTAGCTCCTCCGGAGTCCGGGAAGAGTGGGAGGGCCCCTGGTCGTTTCACGGCTCTTTGTGTGCTCGCGCCCGCCCCTGATCAGCCCGGGGCCGCTGCCCGCCCCGGCTCCTCTTGCGGTTCCCCCCGGCCGGCTCGGAGCTCCACCACCCGCCCTGGCGCCGGCGGCCCCGCGCCTTCAACACCGCGAGGTGTCGGGTGGCCCAGGGTGTTTGGGCCACAACGGGAGGCTGTTGGAATGACAAGGACTTCCCCGGGGCCAAACGAAAACAACCCCACCCCCTGCGGCGCCACCCGGCTGGGAGCGGAGAGAGACTGACGGCGGAGGCGGGGGTCAGGGCGGGGACCCGGACCCCAGCCCCATCGGGGACAGAGTCCAAAAGTAAGCGGGGCCGCGGGAAGAGCGGGCACCACAGCCGCGCCCTTCCAAGAAGCGCCTAGGAGGTGGCCGCGGTGTCAAAGCCGTCCCTGAATTTGTTTTATTTGTCGTTCCAGATAGCTCGCGTCCTTGGTGTTCGCCTTGTCGCAGGAGCCTCGCCATCGCGCAATCTGCACTCGCCCCTCTGCAGATCAAAGGCCAGACCTGGGCCACCCTAACTTGTCGGTATCTCCTATTTCTACAAACCGGCCAGGTGGAGGATGCAGCCGGGCGTGGTGGCTACAAGGAAGTGCCCTGGTGTTAAGAACTCAGCCTCTGAAACTCGCCGCCCAACTTCGAGTCAGCGACGTACTTTTGTTGTCCCGGCCTTAGTATCCCCGCTGCAATAAGAGGTACTCAGCTCAAACCATCTGGACGAGGATTAAACGAGTTCATATCCATAAAGGACTAGAACAGGTCCTGGCACCACGTAAACATTCTTATCATCAAGGGTTAAAAAACAAAGTTCTCTAAGATTTCGAAAGTGAACAGGTTATTTTTCTACGAAGTATTTGTGTCTGTTTCAACGTAAAATTCAAGGTGTATATTTCAAAATATATAGCTAAATGAATGGCTGTTCTATTAAAATAAGAGAAACCTCTAATGAGAAAATGCAACATACAAGTAAATCTTTTACAAATAATTCTGCTGAGACAATCACCGATTGTCTTTACATTTTAAAAGTCAAATCGGCCGGGCGCGGTGGCTCACGCCTGTAATCCCAGCACTTTGGGAGGCCGAGGCGGGTGGATCACAAGGTCAGGAGATCGAGACCATCCTGGCTAACACGGTCAAACCCCGTCTCTACTAAAAAACAAAAAATTAGCTGGGCGTGGTGGCAGGCACCTGTAGTCCCGCTACTCAGGAGGCTGAGGCAGGAGAATGGTGTGAACCCGGGAGGCGGAGCTTGCAGTGAGCCGAGATCGCGCCACTGCACTCCAGCCTGGGCAGCAGAGCGAGGCTCCGTCTCAAAAAAAAAAAAAAAAAAAAAAATCAAATCATAAAAAATCATCCAGCAAGTTCTGACTTGCCTGCGAACTCATCCTCTACACCTTTTTATTTCTTTTTTTAAGACAGGGTCTTACTCTGTCGCCCAGGCTGGAGTGCAGTGGCATGGTCAGGGCTCACTGCAGTTTCCACCTCCTGGGCTCAAGCGATCCTCTGCCTCAGCCTCCTAAATAACTGGGACTACAGGCAGGCACCACCATATCTGGCTAATTTGGGTTTTTTGTTGTTGTTGTTTTGTTTTGTTTGTTATAGAAATGGGGTCTCTCTCTGTTGTCCAGGCTGGTCTCAAACTCCTGAGCTCAAGTGACCCGCCCACCTCGGCCTCCCAAAGTGCTGGAATTACAGGCGTCAGCCACCACACCCCAGCCACCTTCTACACTTTCTAATTCCCCTCGTTTCCCTAATTTTGCCCTGAAATTCTTCCCCAGTTGGTCCATACATTCCCAGTAGTATGCGTAGGAGTGAACAGCTTCCTTACCTGCGTTGCTTTCTGCCTGGTTTTGCTGAGAATAGAGAAGGGGGCGGGGCTTAGGGAGCCTCCACCTCAGGGTTCCTCCCAGTCAGAAGCTGAAACCCTGGTGAGCAGCTGGCTTTTGTTAACTCAGAATACACCTGACTGGGAATAGTGACTTATTTGAAGTGTCTGCTCTATTTGTGGAGAAAAGTTTTGGTAAGAAAAAATAATTATAATAAGGACATAGATACTATAACACCAGCAATGATTAATTTCGTCAATACAAAGGTGATGACTACAGGCTGCTTTCAAAAGCTGGAGACACTGTTTCAGGCTAAGCCTTGTTATGTTCATTACATTCAAGTAAAGATAAATCAATTATCTCTACCACAGGACTAAAGTGGCCCTTAAAGAATCTCTACTAGGAAAGAATGTAATGTTCACAATGTCTTAACATAGTTTCACTTATGTTTCACTAACATAGTTTCACTTTATGTGCATAGCTGAAAACAGCAAAACTTTATCCTTCCACTCCTCCATTCTTTAATCAGAAAATAATAAGGGTTCCCCCAACCCCTGCCTCAGATAATCTCTATCCCTATTTTAACTGGGAGGAGGGATACAAAATATAGCAAACACACACACCAAAAAAAATGTATAAAATATAAATGTTGAAGCTAATGAATTGTAAAACAAACACTAGGACAACACCCACCCAGGTCAGGATACCCGGGAAACTCTCACAAGCCTCTTCTGGCTCACAAACCTCTCTCTCTCCCCCCTCCCTAGTAGTCATCACCACCCTTACTTTTATGGAATTCATTATTTTTCTTTTCTTTTTAGTAGTTGCATTACCTAAGTATGCCTCTGCAATATGCAGTAGTTTAATTTCACCTGCTTTTAAGACCTTATGTAAATGAAATCATTTAGTATGTGTTTTGTATCTGGCTTATTTTGCTCAACATTTTGTCTTTAAGATTCATCCCTGGGGCCGGGTATGGTGGCTCCCACCTGTAATCCTGACTCTTTGCAAGGCTGAAGCAGGAGGATCGCTTGAGCTCAGGAGTTTAAGACCAGCCTGGGCAATATAGTGAGACCTCGTCTCCATTTGAAAATAATTTTAAAATTAGCCAGGCGTGGGTGGCGCATGCCTGTAGTCCCAGCTACTCAAGAGACTGAAGAGGGAGGATTGCTTAAACCCAGATAAAAGATGCAAGGAGCTATGATTGTGCCACTGCACTCCAGCATGGGCAACAGAGCAAGACCCCGTCTCAAAAAAGAAAGAGAAAGATTCACCCTTGTTGTGTGTATCTGTACTTCACTTACTTTTGTTGTTGTAGAGTATTTCATACTACTTATTTATTACTTAGCATT
Organism: Pongo pygmaeus; assembly: GCF_028885625.2. Taxonomy (NCBI): domain Eukaryota; kingdom Metazoa; phylum Chordata; class Mammalia; order Primates; family Hominidae; genus Pongo; species Pongo pygmaeus. Next base: position 23,832,178 of record NC_072380.2, on the reverse strand, counting down.
TCATACTTACAGTATTTCATACATATTCTTCTGTGTCATTCCATACTATAACATAATTTGTTTTATCCAGTTTTACTATGGGTGAACATTTGAATTATTTTCATTTTGGAGCTATTGAAAACAGGACCACCATGAACATTAGCGTAAGTATCTCAGGGCAGGTGTTCACACACTTCAGTGGGGTTTATTTGCACAAGCGGAATTGCTAGGTCATAGAATAATTGGACTTCCAACCTTGTTAGACACTGTCATACAGACTTACACTTTTCACTCCCACTCACAGTGTATGGACATTTCTCTGGCTCCACATCCTAGCCTGCACCTCCTGTGGTCAAGCTATAAATTTTCAGCCAATTTAGCCTGTTGATGAATGCCCCTTTTAATGCTTATTGGCTGTTTAGATTTCTTCCTTCTGGGGAAAAAAAGTTGTTTGTCCATTTTTTAAATTCTTATTGATTTGGAAGAGATTGGTCCATATTCTGGATACCAGCTCCTTGCCATGATGTGCTGCAAAAATCTCTCTGTCGCCTTTTTAGTAGAGTACTGATGGTTTTTGATGGCCAAAATGTAGTCTCATTTGCCAGTCTTTTCCTTCAATAGGTTGTACGTATTGTAAGAAATCTACCCCCTACCCCGAAGTCATGAAAATATTCTTCCAAGTCCTTTTCTTTTTTTTTTTTGACAGAGTTTTGCTCTTGTTGCCCAGGCTGGAGTGCAATGGCGTGATTTCAGTTCACCGCAACCTCCACCTCCCTGGTTCAAGCGATTCTCCTGCCTCAGCCTCCCAAGTAGCTGGGATTACAGGCATGCGCCACCACGCCTGGCTAATTTTGTGTTTTTAGTAGAGACAAAGTTTCGCCGTGTTGGTCAGGCTGGTCTCGAACTCCCGACCTCAGGTGATTCGCCCGCCTCGGCCTCCCAAAGCACTGGCATTACAGGCATGGGCCACCATACCCGGCCTCATTTCTAAAGAAGTTTTAACCATTTGCTTCTCACATTTAGGAACATTGGGGTTTTGAGTCGGTGCCTTAAAATTCTACCTCCAAGACATTCTCCTGCAATGCAAGACAAATATCCTCAGGATTCTGGTTGTGGCCTCTGTACCACTGGGTTTTCTTGGCCCCAGGCAGCCCGAAGTGGGGGGAAGCTGCAGGAAGCCAAGGAAAATTCATTTCTGCTTCTGTGCAACCATCTCAAAGCCAAATGATGCAGATGTGTCCCATGTTTGCCCCTTACATCCCCAAGGCAACTTGCAAAAATACCAGAAAGCCCTCACGAACCTGCCCTGGCTGCAGGCTGTGCCCAACAGTGGGTTGTCCAACATGAGCCCTTCTCCAAGCTCCAACAGACATTTCTGGGCCAGGGAACTCTCTGGGAACCAGGAACTGGGCCCATTCAACATCCACCACCACCCCACCACCCCTGTCACTTCGTTATCCCTTGGCTTCTCCTCGTGGGATCACCTTCTCTAGAAACTGAGGTCTCCTAGGAGACTGGAAGGAGCCCCCCACCCTGCCCCCACCCAGAGAAGGAGTGGTTGTGAATGGATCCCGCAAGGCACTAAGGCCCAGCTGGGGACAGAGGGACTCAGACTATGCCCAGGGGCATCTACTTGAGACTCTCTGAGTGATGTCCATTTTTTCTAGTAGGTTCTGCCACCACAGGCCACCTTTCTGGAAGAACTGATGCCTTCCATCCTCCTCCCTCTCCCCCTTTATGCCAAGGAAAAACAATCTGAGAAAAATATTTATTACAGGAAAGTTTATGATGATGAACAACACTGTGGGAGGCCATTGTTTTAGACTGAGCTCTTGCACCAGGCTCCAACAGACCAGACCAGCCATAATGGAGTCACTCATGCTAAATGCCACATAATCAAACTGAAACTTTATGAAAGCAGACAGTTTTCAAAACGGACCATTTCTTTTCCTAAAAACAAGAGATTCCAGTCTACTCAAGTCAGGATAATCAGGAAGTCCCCTCTGCTTTAATCCTTACAAAAAAGTAAACTGATGTTAACCAATCAGCTTCTTTTTTATTGTTTTGTTTCCTTGTTCCCACCTTCCAAAATTCACTGTTCAAACACTGCCCAGTGTAGCTCTCCAGATATTTTGTAGAATGGAGGCTGCCGCCATTCAGGAATTGCAACTAAAAGTCAATTACATCTATCACAAATTTGGTACAATTTTATGTCTTTTGACAATAGAAATGTTACTTATAAAGGTAAAAATCTGTAAGGAACCTAAATATCCCACAAAATAACTCTAACATTAAAAATTCTATAGATCCACTGGGCGCGGTGGCTCACATCTGTAATCCCAGCATTTTGAGAGGCTGCGGCAGGCGGATCACCTGAGGTCAGGAGTTTGAGACCAGCCTGGCCAACATGGTGAAACCCAGTCTCTACTAGAAATATAAAATTAGCCAGGCATGGTGGTGGGCACCTGCAATCCCAGCTACTTGGGAGGCTAATGCAGGAGAATCGCTTGAACCCGAGAGGCAGAGATTGCAGTAAGCTGAGATTGCACCACTGCCCTCCAGCCTGGGTGACAGAGCAAGACTCCATCTCAAAAAAAAAAAAAAAAAAAAGAAAAGAAAAGAAAAGAAAAAAAATTCTATAGATCCACAGGATAAAATATTATATAATTATTCAAAATTGTGTTATAGAAGAATGTTTGATGACATGCACAGTTTCTACAATATATTCTTAAGGGGGGGAAGCAGAAAGCCACATATGTAATCCTTATCTGTTTAAAAGGAATTAATTATATACATATACAAAAAATAAATAAATGTATAATAACTTTTTTTCTAGGTAATGGGATTAGGAGATTTTGATTTTCTTTGTGTTTTTCTAGATTTTTCTTTGTGTTTGATGAATGCGTGCTACTTTAGGAATCTAGTGACTTTTGAACAAAGGAAGAAGGAGAGTGATCGAGAAAAAAAGAGAGATTGAGATTGACTCATGACATTTTCAAAACTGCTTTGGCTCCTTGGGGTGAGGGCAGATCTGTCATCAAGGCTGGTTTCTGTGCAATCAACTCTGAGGCCAGGTCTATATCCCTAGAAAACTCAGAATTGAGGCAACTACTGGGGTAATTCAGGCAGCAGATGAGAGAGAGAGAGAAAGACAAAGAGAGAGAAAAGGGAGGAAGGGAGGGATGGAGAAGAAACCTCTGCTGTTTTCTGCCTGGAGAAGACTGGAATTTGCTTAATAAATGTACTCTTTATTCCAGTTATTTTGGTCTTTCTATGCAACCTTCTCCATTTGAATTAACCTACTCCCTGTCAAATAAAAGCCAATCCCGGTTACTATACTCAGAGGTTTCTTTGAACCACCCCTGAGCACTGCCAGAGAAAAGCCAATCTGTGTTGCCAAACTGGAGAGCCAAGGCAGAGCCCCCGGGTCCCCCTCCTGCCTGGTACAGCTGCCCAATTCACTCACCGTGACTCATCTTGCACAAAGATGAGTGACCACACACACGCATTCCTGGCTTCTGGAGGCCCAGGCTCTGAATCAGCATGCCCATCCTTTGGGTTTAGCTGGCAGAAGTGACTGTCACCTACCCGCCTGCCCAGCCACCCTGCCAAGGTCACCATTAACTCTCTGTTTTTAAATTCAAGATTCATCTCTAGGTCCTCTTACTTGACCCACCAGTAGCATTTTACATGGAATTTTTTTTTTTTTTGGATTCTCACTCTGTCCCCAGGCTGAAGTGCAGTGGCGCCATCTCGGCTCACTGCAGCCTCTGCCTCCTGGGTTCAAGCGATTCTCATGCCTCAGCTTCCTGAGTAGCTGAGACTACAGGTGCACACCACCACACTCGGTTATTTTTGTATTTTTAGTAGAGACAGCGTTTCACCCTGTTGTCAGGGCTGGTCTCAAACTCCTGACCTCAAGTGATGGGCCTGCTGTGGCCTCCCAAAGTACTGGGATTACAGGTGTGAGCCACTATGCCCAGCCTTGCATTTTACATGGATTTTATTCCCTCCTGCTTTACACACTTCCTTCACTTGGCTTCCAGGACACCCATTGCCCTCTCTGGTTGTTCTGCTCTTCTGTGGAGTCTCCTATACTGGTTCACCCAAACTTTTTTTCTCTGACAGTTTTATTTTGAAATTTTCATACTGTAGGAAAATTGAAAGAACAGGGCAATGAATACCCACTGGTATTTCCCTCACCCAACTAATCACCTACCCATTCACCAGCTATTACCATTTTGCCACATTTGTTCTCTCTTCATGTGTATTTTTTGAGCCATTTGAAAGTTGCGTATGCCATGACTTTCAACAAAACCACTCTACTACTGTTACAGCTAAGAAAATTAACATTAATACGATACCGTCTAATATCTATTCAGATTTCTCCAATTGTCCCAAAAGGGTTTGTTTGTCGTAGCTTCTTTTTAGCCAGTATCCAGTGCAGGTTCACAAAATGTATTTGGTGGTGATGACTTTGGTTTCTTTTCATCTAGATCAGCTCAGCACATTTACAGAAAGTAATAATAACATTGACCTTTTTTGCAGAGTTCAGAAGAGTTGGTTTGTGAACTTCTCCTATCCCCGGCCCTCTTAACTTTTGGGTTGCCCGAGAATTTGGTTTTGGACTTCTTTTCTTCTCTATTTACACTCACTTTCTTAGTGATCTCATCTGGGATAATGGCTTTAAATATCATCCACATGCCAATAACTCTCAAATATATATTCTCAGCCTAGGCCTGTCTCCTGAATGGCTGACTCTAAGTATTAATGGAGATCTCTACCTGGTATTTCATAATCAGCTCAAATTTTAAAACTGATTATTTGGTCTTCCCAAAACTTCTTCTGTCTGTGGCCTTTTCCTTCTCAACTGATGGCAACTCCACCTTTCCATTTGCTCAAGCCAAAAAACAGAATCGTCCTTGACTCATCATTGTGTCTTACTGTCTACATCCAATCTGTCTGGAAACCCTGTTCCCTCACCCTTCAGAATATACTCTGAATCTGACCACTTTTCACCACCTCCACTGCTTCTGCCTGGGTCTGCTGTCTAGATTATTGCAACGGCCTCTGAACAAGTCTCCCTCCTTCCACCTCTGTTGTCCTGTAACCTATTCTAACACAGACACCAAGGAGGGCTTTCACGATCTTAAGTCACATTATGTATTATATACTCTCCTACTCAAAACCTTCCCATGTTCTCAGTTTGCCTCAAAAGTAAAAGCCAAAGATCTTCACTAGCCTATCAAGGCCCCCTTACCTCTCTGACCTTATCTCCTCTACCCGCTCTCTCCTCTTCCCCTCATTCACTCCATTCCATCTATCCTCAGCACGTTGATTCTCAAACATACCAAGAGTGAGCCCCTCTTTGGGCCTTTGCACACTCCCTCCAGACACTCACGTGGCTCCTTTCCCCACTTCCCTTGGGTCCCTTGCTCAAATGGCACCCTCTCAAAGAGGCCTATTCCTGACTTTTCTTCTTAAAATTGCAATTGCTCACCTTTGTGCAACACACATGCATGGCACACACACATCCCTGATCCCCCTTACCCCTTATCTTATATTACCTTCTAATATGCTGTGCAATTTACCCATATGTTATATTTCTTGTTTATTTCCTATTCTTCCCTCCCCAGTGTAAGCTCCTAAAGACAGAAATCAAGCTGACCTAAGCAAAGACCTGAAGGAGCTACGAGGACATCTGGCAGAAGAGATAATGCTACGGGTAAGGAATTGTACAAACATATGAGAAACATCCACAGAAAGTACAGCACCCGGTAAGCACAGAATGAGTACTAGCTATTATTAATATTTAGTCCACCCTCCCTTCAAAATGGAAAAGCAATGCTGTGAATTTTAATGAATTGTTTATAATTAAACCAACCATGTTTATTTAAAGCTACTTGGCAGAAAGGCACTAGGTAAGAAGGCAGGGCGGGGGGAGAATGCCAAAAGCTGATACCCCACAGACACCTAACTCATGCCTAGGAGACCCAGGGAGGAATGTGGCATTCCCAGCAGAATAGGAGCCCTGATCTTTTGCTTCGAAGGATGTGCTTTCAATCACATTATTCAATTTCTCTGGCCCTGTCTGTAAAAATGAAGGGGGTAGTTGATAATGCCTAGAGTTGGGTAAATTAATAGCCAAATATTAGCTTTTGATAAAGAGTCCCTCCTGGAATAAGACATGAAATAACAATTATTGTTAGGACTGGCAGCTTTATTCTCCACATAAACTTGGTTTGACACTTTCTCCTGTGTATTTTAATAAACACAATTTCAGCTCCTCCCTTCCTATCTATTCCCAGACTCTCAAAGGGATCAAAAGGAAACAGAAAGTAAAATTTTGAAGATGTGGCTATTTGACAGTCAGCATGACGGTTCAGAGTCAAACATTCTATAACTTTTTCTTATAATTTCTGTTCTTCAATCTCTCAAATTGCCAGGACTCGGGAATGGAGAATGAATTAGCAGCTCCTTTTAGGGTAAATGTATTCCCCTTCCATCCTCCACCTACCCCAAGCATGCCCAGGGTCTTCTGGCCACAGGTCCACTCCAACCCTGCTCCAGGCCCTGGAGTGAGCAGTCCTGCCAAAGGAAGTTGGATGAGCAGCTCTGGCACAGTGAGAGCCTTCTGGGCCTAATTCTCTTATGTAAAATGGACCTGCTCAAAATAAGACCTTCCCTGGGTCGCTTTTAAATGACCCATCCTGCTCTCTAATACTTCCACCCAGCGTCAGACTGTCTGGGGGAGGAGGTAGAAGGGGAAGCACACACTTGGTTATCAGGATAATTTATCTACATGGCACCAAACATCAGCATGCCGCTGTGCCTGCCTGCTCCATCTTTGTCCATGTAGTTGCTCCCCACTGCACTCCCCCTCCCGCCACTGCTATTCATGTTTGGAGAGTGGCCACTGGGGAAAGAGTAACGGACTGTACTGCAGCAGCTCCCCAGGCCCTGGGCTTCCCCTTCACTCCCCCTGCACAGTAACTCACATGCCCTTCTCCTGTGTGTTGAGGGAAGCATCCACAAGCTCGCTGGGCATTGGTGGAGGATCTCAGGAGACTTTCCACTTTCCCTGGCATCCTTCCAGGATTAAGGAACATGGAAGCCTGTGGCCACACTACAAATTAAGTTCCTTCCATGTAAGGCACCCTCCAGGGCTGGGTGGTCCCACAGACGGCTAGGGACATAGTCTGACAGTTGTTGCCTCAGCAGGCAATAGACGGTCAGCCTATGAGTGCCTTAGAACTCAAAGAATGCTGTGCATCAATGATAGACTGGATAAAGAAAATGTGGCACATATACACCATGGAATACTATGCAGCCATAAAAAAGGATGAGTTCATGTCCTTTGCAGGGACATGGATGAAGCTGGGAACCATCATTCTCAGCAAACTAAAACAGGAATGGAAAACCAAACACTGCATGTACTCACTCATAAGTGGGAGTTGAACGATGAGAACACATGGACACAGGGAGGGGAACATCACACATGGGGGCCTGTCATGGGGTGAGGGGCAAGGGGAGGGAGAGCATTGGGACAAATACCTAATGTGTTCCGGGCCTAAAACCTAGATGATGGGTTGATAGGTGGAGCAAACCACCATGGCACATGTATACCTATGTAACAAACTTGCAAGTTCTGCACATGTATCCCAGAACTTAAAGTAAAATTTTAAAAAAATTTTTTTAAAGAGTGCTGTGCAGAGGCAAAATACTCTGAAGGATGGCGTGTCATCTCATTCACACCTCCATTCAGTCATGAGCCCCAGAAGCTGGGATACATGGGTTTTGTTTTGTTTTATTTGTTTTGTTTTTTGAGACAGAGTTTCACTCTGGTGCCCAAGCTGGAGTGCAGTGGAGTGATCTCAGCTCACTGCAACCTCTGCCTTCCAGGTTCAAGCAATTCTCCTGCCTCAGCCTCCTGAATAGCTGGGATTACAGGCACCTGCCACCACGCCCAGCTAATTTTTTGTATTTTTAGTAGAGATGGTAGTAGAGACAGGGTTTCACCATGTTAGCCAGGATGGTCCCGATCTCCAGACCTCCTGATCAACCTGCCTCAGCCTCCCAAAGTGCTGGGATTACAGGTGTGAGCCACCCTGCCCGGCAGATGGTATTTAACTAGGAAGCCCACTTCACAGCTGCTCTTAACACTTAGAACTGCTTCTAGTTTGGCCTGACCCACCTCACCTTAGCAGGTTTCTCCTTTTCCTAAAGAATGTGCTTAAAAAGTCTTTTAAAAGTTAAACTCACAAGCACAACTAGTTTATCTGTATTATACCCCAAAAATAGCTTTTAATTAGAAAAACAAGTTCAGAAGCCTGGGCTGGCTCTAGCAAGTCACAGGAGGCCCCTGGAGGGTGAATTCAGGAACAATCCTGGGAACTTGCAATTATGTTGAAGAAAGAAATCAGCAAGGGTTTCTGTTTGTTTGTTTGTTTGTTTAAATGGCTTTTTTTTTTGGTAGAAAGATTCCATTTAGAATGTTATTCACTGTGGACACCTCCCACATATACAGCCAGTGGAGGGGGTGGGTGGCCCTATATTCAGTGGACACAAGGAGAGGTGTTGACATATTTTACATTTGCAGAGAATAACAATAACGACAGTAGAAACTTATTTATAGCAATGCGCAGGTTGGTAACTTCTTAAGGAAAGTGCAACTTGGAGCCCTGGGCTCAGCCCCGGGAAGCCATGAATAGCAGACCTGTCATGTCCCCCTCCCTAGGCAAGCGGCTGCCCAGCGGCTATAAACGAGTTAAGGGACTCCTCTGAGCCTCAACATCCCATCCCTGGAATGGAGAGAAGGACGTCTGCCCTGCTTATCTCAAAGGGACATCGATGAGATCATAGAAGCCCAAGCTGAGGTTACATCTGATGCTAAAAACTAGACGAGAAAGGGTCTGTCTGACCCTCAAGGTCAGCAATGTGTGTGCAACTCCCCTCTCGGGGTCTGGGGATGCAGACATGTGTTCCATCGCACACCAGGCTTTGGGGATATTGTAGGACTCAGCAAGACCGCCGACTGCTAGTTTATTAAAAGAGCAGCTGCCATCCCGCCGCGCAGTGGGACAGAGAGCTGCAGCCCGGCGCAGGCTCGACCCCGCAGGGAACCGAGACCCGGGGATAGACAGCTCTGGGCTGCGCTGATCTGGGACTCTGTAGGCTCTACAGACACACACACACGCGCGCACGCGCGCACACACACACGCGCACACACACACATGCACACACGCACACACACACGCACGCACAGTCGCTGGGCCGAGAGTTTATTTTTCCAGGGGCTGGTGGGGACTCCGCTCCCGCGGCGGGCGGCGGCACTGGAATGTTAATTGAAACGGAGCTGGCGAGCGCGGCGCAGATAAGCGTCGCCCGGCAGCGTCCCCACTGCGGCTCCCCGAATCCGCGATCCGGAAAGGCCCCGCCGCCTCTCCGACCGCTGAGGGTTTTCTTTTCCACGCTGGAGGAGTGGAATGCGCGCGGAGGCAGCTCGGCGCCCGCAAACCCCGGAGTCAGCCCCCGGCGGTCTGTCCCAGAACTAAACGGTCTCCGCCACCCAAAGCCGAGAAGCTAAGAGGCCGGCTGGGGGAGGGTGACACGGAGAAATGGAGAAGCCCACCCAGCGGTTACATACCAGCAGATTTTTATTTCGTTTAACTGGTTGGTTCTTCTAAACATTTAATGCAAGAAATCTCTTGGCCCGCTTCACTTTACTCTCCACCCATGCTCTTCCCCTAACCCTTAGAATTTTGCACAGATTTTCGGGGTTCGCGGGGAGCGCCTCTGAAAGTGATGGCGGACAAACTGTCAAAACGGCCTCAGCATAGCAAATTAGGAAAAGATCATATCAGATCCTTAATTCACACCATACACTCGAATACACTCGAATGTAAGCAAAGAAATTATAACAAATACTAGAATAAAATATGGGTGAATTCCTTTTTAACCTCAGTGTAGGAAAAGAAAGGTCTTCTCACCATGACTCAAATCAAGAAGCAAGTAAAGATAACACAAATGATTACATTTTACAAAATGCATGATAAAAAAGCACTATAAAAGAAGTCAAAAAACAATTGTCAAACAGGAAGAAAATATTTGCAACATATAGCACACATAACCAAAGTAACTGACATTGAGAAAACTTAAACATTGAAATTGGGAGATGGATACAATTTGCGGTTGTGTATGTATGTGTATATATTTATGTGTTTTTAATTTTTATGTATATTATACGTGTATATGTATAGATAACATACACATATGTATATATCCCTTAAACATATAAAAGGATGTTGCACCTCACTTATAATTAGAGAAATGCAAATTAAAAACAACACTGAAATACTATTTCTCACCTATCAAATTTGTGAGAATTAAGAGGCATGATCATGCATTCCATTGCCCAGGCTACCTGGGAAGCAGGCGCTCCCATACAATACTGGTGGAATGCAAACCTGTAGAACCTTTCTGGAGAGGAGAACTCCTAAAAATATTATATATGCATTTATGTTTCACCTATGGTCCCATTTCTTAGAAATTTGTCTTTTGACAAATTCAATGGACAATTGTCTTTTGACTGTGAAGAATGCCTCCAACAATATAAAAACACATACAAACTTATTACTGTTACTGTAAACTACTGGAAAACTCTGAATACTCATTGACAGAACAGTGGTTGAATAAACTTTGGTACATTCATGCAATGGAGTACTAGGCAACTATAGAAAACAATAAGGAAGACCTCTTTGGACCAATATGATGTGACTGCTGAATATACTGTTAAGTGAAAAAAAGCTAATGGCAAAAGAGTATCTTCAGGAATCAATGAGAGCTGGGAACAGCTCATGTTCTGGGGAGAGGCTGTGCCGGCCATGGGGCTTTGGGTGTGTGATTGACTGCAGGTGTGCTTGCTTTGTGGCAGCAGAAAAAGGATGCACCAGTGATCAACCCGCCTCTTAAATATGGTAATCAGATCAACATCATAGATTTGAATGACGAAAGTATCATTATAAATGAAAATGTTATCCATCAAGTGAATGAAATTAGGCACATTAATGCCAGTCCGGCAGACAAAGGTAAGCTGGTGACATTCTACAATAAAAGTTAATGTGTCTTCTCCTGACTGGACTGGATACTCCTGGAGGGTCCTGAAGTGTGTACTATTTATCTTTGTGTCTGAGTGCCTTGTATATGGGGTGACCATATGTACAGTTGTGGTTAGTTTGTATTTGGCACACCATCTAGTTAGTGTTAAAGGACACTTTCCACTTTCCCAGTGTTAAAGGACACTGGCCTTTCCCAGTTAGGCCAGGTGCAGCAGCTTACTCCTGTAATCCCAATGCTTTGGGAGGCCAAGGTGGGAGGATCATTTGAGGCTGGGAGTTCCAGACCAGCCTAGGCAACATAGTGAGACTCTGTCTCTAAAAAAAAGGTATCCCAGTTTGTGTGACAGATTCTATGATTACCTTTTCCATGTAATAGGCACTCTCAGAAAATATCTTCTGAATTGAATGGAATAATTTGGAACATAATGAAGTAATAGTTTGCTAAAATGTTTTAAATGTTGAATATGTTTTTCTACGGAGTGAGTGTACTAACACGTACTGAGCAAAAAAAGTAGGAAGAAACATAAAAGGCAATTACTAAATAAATGCATTGATAGATGTGGCCTCAAATAAGTTTCTTAACCTTCCTTTCTCTTAGTTTCCTCATTTATAAACTAGAAATCATAACTATTTTACACATCTCACTGAGATATTTTGAGAACCAGTGAGATGAGATGTAAATATACATTTTTTAAAAAAGGAAACCATACAGGAAATAATCTAGATCTGTTTGCCAAATCGTTCCCCATTATTTTTCAACTCTTCATTTCTACTCTAGAGGGAACTGATGCGGGAGCAGGGCCACAGAAGTGCAGAGCGATGGCCCCAGGATTGGTAGTGACAAAACCTGGATTGTAATTTTCCTCTGCTATGTGATAGCCATGTGATCTTGGACAACATGTAATCTCTGTATTCTTTATCTGTAAAATAAAGATGACTAAGCTAAAGCCATCATTTAAAAGAAAAAATGAGAAAATTCACTGAGTCATTTTGAGGGTTTACTTTAAAATTATCATTATGCACTCTGAAATATAAGGTTATAAAGCCCTATGCTAACAGTCATGAGTAGTAGGAGATTCTCACCATCTCCTACTGTATACTGCAGGCATGGAATAGCTTATTTTGAGCAAAGGAGATATAGGTAGAAAGTACACAGGCATTGTTATTGCAGCTATTGTTCTAAAGCGGTGGCCATGCACAGGTAGCAACCAGAGGCATGATATCAATTCAAAAAAAAACACACACACACACACAATAAATGTCATGGCTTTACAATAAGAAAGAGTATCCATATTAAGCTACCTTGTCATGTAAGAAAGAAGGATAAATAAGAAAATACACATATACCTGTTCATTTGTTGTTGTTGTTTTAAAGCACAGAAAGGACAAACTAATGAGATTTGAAGTGTGTACCAACTAGGAAAGAAAGGGGAGTGGGAACAGGAATACAGGGATAAAGGTGTACTGTCACTTCTTTAAATATATCTTTTTACATAATTTTGATTTTTGAGAACCATGTTAATTTTTCAAATACTCAAAAATATAAATACATTATTACAGTATTAAAAAGTGGATCCCAGCAAAAGGGACCATGGCAAAGTGGAAATTGCCACCACTGATGATCCCCAGACACCCTTTGGGCCAGTCCCCAGAGTATCCTAGGAACTATCCCCAATCAAGCAGGACAGATACCTGTCCCCAGTAAATATTTGTTAAAGATCTACTACGTGCCTTGGGGACACAGCTGTGACAACAGACCCAGAGACCAAGTCTAGTCTAGTCTAAGGGGGATCCTGCACTTGGGTTAAAGAGGATTGATTTCACCTCGGCCCACAGGGCCCACTAAGCTGCGAGGTAACGAGGAATTGCCTGTTGAGTATGGTACTTGCTAGAGGGAATCCCTTCGTTTTAGGAGAGTGAAAGAAACAGGAAATAATGACTTTTGTTAACCACGGAGAAGAGGTTCAGGGCCGGGCGCGGTGGCTCACGCCTGTAATCCCAGCACTTTGGGAGGCTGAGGCGGCAGATTACGAGGTCAGGAGTTTGAGACTAGCCTGGCCAACATGGTGAAACCCCGTCTCTACTAAAAATACGAAAATTAGCCAGGCGTGGTGGTGGACACCTGTAATCTCAGCTACTCGGGAGGCTGAGGCAGGAGAATTGCTTGAAACCGAAAAGGCGGAGGTTGCAGTGAGCCAAGATCGTGCCACTGCACTCCAGCCTGGGCAAAAGAGCGAAACTCCTTCTCAAAAAAAAAAAAAAAATCAATAAATAGTGTACAAATTCCGTCTGATTGTGAAAGGTAACACAACGCATGGGAATCATTTAAAAGTCTGTCTTCTATGCAAGAATGCAAGTAGGATAAGAGGGCTGAGACCTCTCATTTTCTCAGTATTCCCAGAGCTTGGGCAGAGCTGGCCCATGGTAAGCGCTTAAAACACTCTGTGGACCTGAATGAAGCAAAGCGGATCAATCACACCCCTAGCACGGCCGTCTCCATCTCACCTAAGAACAGAGGTGATCACGATGTCTCCATTCCTGAGTAAGGGACACACACACACACACACACACGCACACACACACACACCTCCCCGCACCACGCTGTGGGGGCTGCACGGAGTCCTGCCTAAGAGTCTCTGGACTCTCTGGCTTTTCTGCTCTCGCCGCCCCTCCTAGTTTCCTCCCCGGCTTTCCTGGGCGCCAGCGCTTAGGCAGGTGGCCCGTCGCTCGCGCCTCTGTTGCACTGCGAGGCAGCCGCTAATGCGCCTCCAATTGAACCGGAATGGGCGAGACTCGAGGTACCGGTTCCACTCTCAGCGGGCGGGCAGCTTTCAATGCTTCTGGCGCTGAAGGAGGAGGAAGGAGGGACTCCAGTCCCCTCCGAGAGGTGACCGAGAGAGGGCGAGACCCAAGCGAGCGAAGAAGCTGAAACCAGAACGCAGGACACTGCAAATTCCCGCCGCGTGGCGCGGTGCTGCAGAAGGACAGCCTTGCTCCCTGCAGGGGTTGGGCGAGCGCGACAGGGACCCCTATCCCCAGGTCTGCGCCGGGAGCGCGCATCCTGAGCCGAAACGACCCTTTCCGTAACAAGGACTCGCTACGCTGGGGAGCCTGCTCTTGGGAAGGGGAGGGTAAATGCTCCGCAGACCCGGACTCCGGTCGAATGGAGATGTTTCCATCCCTCGAGAGGGGTTAGAAAGCATTTTCACGTACAAAAATCTCATTTCATCCTCCCAGCAAGCCAGGAAGGGCAAGGCTGGGACCTAGGGCTACGATTTGAACTCAAGGCTTCTGACGCCAAGTCCCCCACAAGGTGTCCTTTCTCAAGGCTGGAGACCTAGGGCTACGATTTGAACTCAAGGCTTCCGACGCCAAGTCCCCTACAAGGTGTCCTTTCTTCTACGACTTAGGTAGAGCGCGACTGTCTGCCACGAAAGTCTATCACTTGTCTATCACCAAGTGATAAGGCGCTGGAAGGTTTCTGGCGTTAGGTTTCTACCCCGAGTCGCCCTACTTCCCCCCTCCAGCACTTGGAAGACGAGAACCCAGCGAGTCGTCAGTATCCCCTGGAAGGACGAGGCGGAGCTCCTACCGCGTAAATATTCTAAGTTCAGGGTCTCTTGTGGGTGCCCGGTGATGATTGTAAACACCCGTAGACCAGGCACTCGCCTGCACCTCCGGGAAAAAAATACGATAATACTGTTTTTCTAGGAAGCCCTGGAATGGCGTGTCTTACGAGCATTAAAATATTTGACTCATTGATGTTTCTTCTACATATGTATCCTGGGAAAATAATAGAAAATATTGACAAGGATGAAAATCAAAGGCACAAAATAAAGTCTTATTTACAGTGATGGAAAAAAAGATATTATCTAAAAATACAAACACAGTCTACTACGGTCTATCCATAACATGAAATAGTAGATTCCTATTTTAAATTATACTTGTTTAAAAAATTCTAAAGATGAACTGGGCATGCTTATGATGTAAATTTAAACATATACAAACATATATACCCTATGAGCTCACAGATACAGAAATAAAGAGGAGGTCCACTAAAATGTTGTCTCTGGGTGGGTATTTTCTTTTAACTTTTCTTCACTTTTTCCAAGGTGCGCATGATAACTTTTATCAGGAAAAAAAAATCCAAATAAATGTATGGGTCATCAGAAGATTTTGAGATCTCTAAGAGCAAAGGATGTATATTTCAAAAATAAAGAAAGACAGGGTAAATTGTCTTGGTTTAGAGGCCTGTCCGGTCTTGCCATTTGGTAAACTATCTGGGCCACCTCTCTGATCTGGACTCCTCGCTGAACAAAAAAAAAAAAAAAAGAAGAAGAAGCTGGAAACATTTGGGTATAGATTTGATGTGAAGATTAAATGTTACCATGTATAAGAAGTCATTACTTTGTACCTGAATGATCAAATGTGCTGAAATTTTGCATAAATCTTTGTGTGCAATTTTGCATCCATTAGCCTGGGGAGATGAGTTGGGTTTATCTGAATTTCAGGAGATAATCATATTCAAACAGCTGTTGTAACACCGAATTCACGTAAGTAGGTTTAAGAAGCATTTGAGGCCAGCGCGGTGGCTCACACCTGCAATCCCAGCACTTTGGGAGGCCGAGGTGGGCACATTGCTTGAGCCCAGGAGTTCAAGACCAGCCTAAGCAACATGGCGAAACCCCGGCTCTACAATAAATAAATAAATAAATAAATAAATAAATAAATAAATAAATAGCCAGGCTTAGTGGCTGCATCTGTGGTCCCAGCTACTCAGGAGGCTGAGGTGGGAGGGTCACTGAGTCCGGGTCGAGGCTGCAGCGAGCCATGATCCGGCCACTGCATTCCAGCCTGGGAGACAGAGAGAGACACTGTATCCAAAAAAAAAAAAAAAGGAAGAAAGAGAAAGAAAGAAAGGAGGGAGGGAGGGAGGGAAAGGAAGGAAAGAAAAACAAAAAGAAACATTTGATCTGAGATCCCCAAAAGAACTCTAATGAGATCCCATTGTGATTAAAACACAATTTTTAAACCCGCTTCGCTTCAGTGCTGGAACTGCTGACACCAAATCACGTTTCCCTGATCCAGGAGTAGTAACAGCAGGGGCTGGATCTGTTGGCGCTATCTCCATGTTGGTAACGTTTGTGCCACACTGCGCCATTTACTCGGTGCCCGCCGTAACCGAGGGCCTTTTCTGGAGATCTAATGCGAGTCAAATCTTCCCAGCCCTTCGGCGGGCGCCGCATTTATACGCGCACACGAGCTGGCACGCTCCAGGCAATCCGCTTTAAGGAGGATAAAGGAGAGGAAGAAAAGGAATGTGGGGACGCCAAGGGCGACGGGAGCCCACTCCCCGCCCCCCGCCTCTGACCACTTTGCCCGGGCCGCAGCGATTGCCTTCCCGTCTCCCCCACCATTCGCGGAGCCCTTTAAGAGGTCGAGGGCTCCCCACATGTAGCCCCCACACCCATTCCTCGGTCCTGGGGCTGAGACGCTGCTCCTAGGAAGCGGCGGGTCGGGACTCCGCAGACCTGGATTCGGTTCAAAGAGAGAGGTTTCCATCTCAATATAGGCCCTGGCGGGTCAAGACTCACTTCGACTCTGAGGTCCGGCCTCTGCGCACGTAAGATCCCAGCGCACACCTCAAATCCCGCGGGTCCCAGCTGTCTCTGTCTTAGCTTTCCTCCGCCATAAGAATGCAGAGTTGAGCTAAGACCAGGCTGGATGGACCGGATCGGGTTGCACAGCAAGGACTCCACCTCCAATCCCCGCATGTCCACTAGGAGGGTACCCGTGGACCCTAGGTTGACCTCAGAAGCTCCCGCTAGTACCGTATTGACGGAGATCCAAGCCGCGGGCAGCACTGTCTCTCCACGTTTTCTTTGCTTTGAGAACCGTCAATACGAACCAAACCTCCCAGGAAGGCGACTGGGGACTGGAGAGGATTAGACGGGCGCGGGAAGAAAGCGCTGGGGGAGGAAGGTGCAGGGCTAGCACGTGGTTTCTGCGAGAACCAATGGGGGGCTACGGTCTCATCACCCGGCCCTGGACCTGGGCCCACCGGCATGGCCCAGAGGAAGGCGCTGTCTGGGACGCTGGGAGTCTGTCCCAGAGCTTGGGTCTGTCTGCGGGGCCTACAGCGACAAGACGGGAAGCTCAGGGTGCCGCTCCTCACCGGGACCTCCTCGGCCCCGCCCCATCCGCCTTCGGGATGCTGCTAAGCCCAGTCACCTCCACCCCCTTCTTGGTCAAGGACATACTGAGACTGGAGCGCGAGCGGAGCTGCCCCGCGGCTTCACCAAATCCGAGGGTGCGGAAGAGCCCGGAAAACTTTCAGTACCTGAGAATGGACCCAGAGCCGCGAGGGTCAGAGGTTCACAACGCTGGTGGCGGCGACGGTGACAGAAAGCTGGACGGTTCGGAGCCTCCTGGGGGTCCCTGTGAGGCAGTCTTGGAGATGGACGCGGAACGGATGGGGGAGCCACGTGAGTAAGCGCTCAAGTCTTGCCTCCTACGGGGTGAATGTGAGGGGGGAGGGCGTGATCCATGGGTGCATGGGGAAAAGACGCCTCCTATCTCCTGGGTTCGAGACTGTCTCTCCATTTTCTCTCACTTGAGGAGTCCACAAAAGGCCTCTCGAATCCCATTCCCACCCTCTCCGGACACCCAGTGTGCTTCACACACCCCTAACGAAATTAAGGCCCTGAATCTTAAGGATTCACTTTTCCCAAATCCGCTCCTCTGATTCCCACAAACGCATCGCTCCCACTAGCAGCCACAGTGCCCAGAACCTCCACCTTCTCATCTCCACAGCGAAACCCTCCGCAGTGTCTCAGCCGTGCCAGTCACCACCGCCCTTCCCTACCATCACCTGGTGTCTCTCCACCCCCAAACCATTTGCAAAAGCGTGTGGCCATCAAAGCAGTGGAACCCTCGTGGCTCTGAGGTCACTCCTAACAGGGCCCTTTCTTGCTGGCCTGGTCGGGGGCCCCCCATTCCTCCTCATGGATTTTTCTTCTGGAAGACGGAAGGTGGGGACCGGGTGGCGATTGAGTCTCCCGAAGTGGAAGGCCCCGTTGGCGCAGGATTCTCCGCGTCAGGGAGAATGTTAAAGGCTGCCAGGGTTTTCTCTGCCCAGGGACACGGTTCTGGCCGAGTCCTGTCGCCTGAATCCGAAGGCGCATCCGTTCGCGCCGGGCTGCGAGGCCCACGCACCTGTGTCCAGCCCGCTGGAAGGGAAGGGGCTGGCGGGGAGTTGTGTTGCGTCGATCCGGAGGCTTCGGCTGGAGAAGTCCGACATTCCAAGGGATGAAAACGCCACTTTTTCTCTCCAAACCTTAGCACCTCGCTCGGCATTCTCAACGCAGGGGCCCAGAGTAGCGCCGGGCAAGGCAGGCCTCCTCTGCCAGACTGTGCCATGGCGCCTCCATTCAAGGTGCAAACGAACGAAATAAATCAAGGGGCTAGATCGGAGTTATTTACCGGCTTGCAGGCCGGCTACTCACTAACTCCAGAAGCCTAAGAACATTATCTGCTCTGTCCGCGAAGAAGCTGGTAGGTTTTCTGCAGCGGATTCTAAACTCCCTCGGCGCCGCTCAGCCAACTCGGCGATCACTTCGGCTCTGCTGACAAAGGATCACGTTCCTTCGACCACCACAGTCGCCTCGCAGCCCATGGTATTCGCGGCGCCTTCCTTCTCCCGCTGGAAACCAAATCCTGGGAGCGTCTCTTCTGCGGCAGCAATGGACGCGGCCGAGGAGGGACCCGAGGCCGGCTCCAGGAACTGAGCCCAAGGTCGGGGTAGCGATCCGGACAAGGAAGGCACCTTCGGTGGGCTTCATGCCCTCCTCCATCGCAGCCAACCACCTTGCCCTCAAGAACTCCAGGATTGTGAACAGGAGGGCGCAGGGTGCTGGCGCGCCCTGCGGTGCTGTGCAGCCCCAGGGCCTGCATGATCTGTGACTTTCAAATGGGGTCCTCCTTGCTCTGCAGCCTGGCTGAAGGTCAGTTGTTACCTTTCGATGTACAAAGAAAACAAACCCTCCTCAGGATTTTTCCTCTTTACAAGGGGAGATGGCCTCAGTTTATCTGGGCACAGGCGTCTCTGAAGGAAGTTGTTCTCTCCTCAAACTTTAAATACCAAACAGCTCCATCCCCCCCAGGAGATTGTGCCAGTGCCTTGGGTATTAGGAGTCTGGTTCCAATCGCACTGGCTCATTTAGAGTCCTGTCCCGTCTTGCCATGAACTTGCACCCCCTCCATGCTCCTGGTTTTCTCCTGGCGTGAGATCCCATGAAAACTCAGCATTTCCCTTCGATCCACCCTTGGGGTAAAACGGGGCTTAAGCCCAGACAGGAGAGAAGTGAGAAGGGAGGAAAACGCTGCATCTTGGTGGGCACAGTCTCAGCTGTAGGGGTCACTCTGGGTGAAAGGAAGACTTCAGGGTGAAGCCCACAACACCTGCTTGCCAGAAAGACCCCAAAGGAGGGAGAGGCTACTTTTTAAGAAGCCAAATGTGGACCTCAACTTTATGCATCTCTCAAAGAGAACCTCAGTTTCTGAGCCAAAAGTCAGGAGCCAATAAATATTTTGTTTTCATCATATATTGTTAATTTGGATTACAAAGCATCACATCCAAGAAAGCAGGGATGCTTCCCTGGTGTTGGTGGAGTGTGCACAAAAGTGTGGTGAACGTAGGAGACACTCAATGTTCCCGCTCCTGGACTTAGAGCCGAGTTCCCTGCAGTGCGCTTGGGGCTGCGAAGGAAAATGAGGCAGACAGGAGCCTCCTGAGAGCCTGTCACCGAGTTTGCGCCTTCTTGACACCCGGGCTTCTCTCTGTTTTTCCTTCCTTTCCTCCTCCCTCTCCTCCTCCTCCCTCTCCTTCTCCTTCTCTCTCTACTTCCAAGGAGGGTCCAAAGTCCAATCTGATAGACACCTCCACTTACACTTGTTCCTCACAGCGAAGGTTTACCATGAACACACATTCTTTTTTTTTTTTTTTTTTTTTTTTTGAGACGGAGTCACGCTCTGTCACTCAGGCTGGAGTGCAGTGGCGCGATCTCGGCTCACTGCAAGCTCCGCCTCCCGGGTTCACGCCATTCTTCCGCCTCAGCCTCCCGAGTAGCTGGGACTACAGGAGCCCGCCACCACGCCGGCTAATGTTTTGTATTTTTAGTAGAGACGGGGTTTCACCGTGTTAGCCAGGATGGTCTCGATCTCCTGACCTCGTGATCCGCCCTTCTCGGCCTCCCAAAGTGCTGGGATTACAAGCGTGAGCCACTGCGCCCGGCCCATGCACACACATTCTAAGAAGCAAATGGAGCTGCCTTAATTCTATCTAGAGTCTACCTTTTGGAAAAGGACGCACACAACGGGGACCATAAGGTGTCAAAATTTATGTTCCAGCAGTAACATATAAAAGTGACAGAGCTTGGAGGGAAAAAAACATTGAGACAGTCCTGGGACAGGGTACGTCCTGGGACAGGGCTCGTGGGCAGTAGGAGGGAGAAGGGGGCTGCGCAGAGTGAAGGCTGCCAGGGAGAGGAAAGTCTTGAAAACTAAGTAGAAACTGCTCAGGTGAGCCTGAGGCTGGGCGCTGATGTGTCCCTTCCTGTGCTTTTAGAGCCCGGCCTGAGCGCGGCCTCGCCCCTCCGCGGCGGGACCAGGGTGCCAGAGCGCGGCGTTGGCAACAGCGGCGACAGCGTGCGGGGTGGCCGCTCGGAGCAGCCTAAGGCGCGGCAACGACGGAAGCCGCGCGTGCTCTTTTCGCAGGCTCAGGTGCTGGCCCTGGAGCGGCGGTTCAAGCAGCAGCGGTACCTGTCAGCGCCCGAGCGCGAGCACCTGGCCAGCGCGCTGCAGCTCACGTCCACGCAGGTCAAGATCTGGTTCCAGAACCGACGCTACAAATGCAAGAGACAGCGCCAGGACAAGTCGCTGGAACTGGCCGGCCACCCTCTAACGCCGCGCCGAGTGGCGGTGCCCGTCCTGGTGCGCGATGGCAAGCCCTGCCTGGGCCCCGGGCCCGGCGCATCTGCCTTCCCCAGCCCCTATGGTGCCGCAGTGTCGCCCTATTCTTGCTACGGAGGCTACACCGGAGCACCCTACGGCGCAGGCTACGGCAGCTGCTACGCGGGCGCGCTCTCGGGTCCTGCGCCACACACACCACTGGCCAGCGCGGGCTTCGGACACGGTGGCCAGAATGCCACCCCGCAGGGCCATCTGGCAGCCACGCTGCAGGGTGTCAGGGCCTGGTGAGGCTCCTCGGCTTGACTCTGCCCACCAGGGCCAGATGCTCGTTCCCCTCCCCTCCGCCCGCAGGTCGCGACAAGAAGGAGGGGACGCGGCGCTGGAAGGAAGCGGCTACCCAACGGCGCTTCTTTCCGGAGCGATCTCTGAAACTGCGATCTGCACCACAGTCACCCAGTTAAAGACCCCGCCTGGGACGTTCTTCCCCCAAAAGGCGACCCCTCCACCGGTCACCCACCAAGCAACACGGGGACTGAAGAACGCCAAGGCTGGCTGGCAGTTTGGGGTGTGGGAGCAGTACTAAGGCGCGTGACTTTTGGGGCTTCAACCCCAGAGGCCCGAGAGGCTCTTGTATCTGTACGCAGCAGCCCCGGGGCATCGGGGGAGAATGGAGATGGTGATCTAGCGGGCCTACCATCCTCCAATTAATGACAGCTGTTGGGGAAGAAAGACAAGAGGACGGGAGGGCGGGAAGGGGTCTGAAGAGCTGGGAACTTGAAGATCCGGGAAGTTCACGAAGAGGAACCTGCTTTGAGCCTCTTCCTTTGGGATTTAAACATCCCCACAAGGCCGCGCCCCTGGGGACTCCGTTAATCCAGAGGAGTGCTCTTTTCTGGCCACGACTGCTCTCCTGGAAGTAGGCTCTACATTCCGGTCCCTTTCCCTGTGGTGCATTTTATCTCTTTGTACAGCACAGCACCTCCAATAAATATACTAAATAGGAGTGCATGTGGTTGCGTGTGTGGAGGCCGTTAGAACATATATTCGCCATTACCTTGAAACAATTTCGAATTAAAGTAAAAATGAAGCCCAGATGTGCTAGGAGAACAAAACCAATTCAGTCTTGGAGGTAGGTTTCCTAATTTCTTCCCTAACTCTCCTCTCGCCCTCTTTGTAGGTTTTCTTTGGAGCATCAGCAGTTTCTAAGTTTTGAGCCAGGAAAAGATCAAGTGCCCCAAAGTCCTAAAAAGATGGGTAGAAAGCCTGACCTTTAGGCTTTCTAAAATTGTGACATTTTGACATCTTCACCCCTAACGTATCTGAGGTCATGCAAATTCAAGAATGAAAACAAACTCATTTTACTCATAGGGACATGGGATCAAATAGAAAATGTGTGTTTGCCAAGACAGATATTATAGAAAATTTAGTAGGAAAATATGGCTTTTTTTTCTCCCCTTGGATTGCATTTTTAGATAATAAAAATTCTAATTGTTCATCCCGCAGGACTACTGACTTCTTGAACGTTAAATTCTTGTATTTGATAAATTCCCATGTTTAATTCAAATGTACTACCCCTGAATTTTCTCATTTCGAATATGGCCTGGTTGTTTTACTAAAGTGAGAAGAAAACTGCTTGAGGGTATGTAAACTATACCTGACCGTTGATAGCTTTCATCCCTTAGAGTGTATTTGTTTAAGCTTAAAAAAAAAAAGTAGTGGTTAATTTTTTTACTATCATTTTCTTACATTTTCTCTCCTTTGGGTTTTTTGCCACTTCTCTCTTTAATTTCTTTTTTTCCGTTTATTTATTTATTTATTGGGCTGGGGTATTTATTTATTGAGCCTGCTCTATTGCCCAGGCTGGAGTGTAATGGCATGGTACAATCCTAGCTCACTGTAGCTTACACCTCCCAAGCTTGAACCATCTTCCCACCTCAGCCTTTCAAGCAGCTGAGACTATAGGTGCATGCCACCACACCCAGCTACTTTTTTAAATTTTGTATATAGAGAGGGTCTCCCTGTGATGCCCAGACTGGCTCAAGTGATCCTCCTGCCTCAGCTTCTCCAAGTGTTGGGATTACAGATGTGAGTCACCTAGCTGAGCCCAGCCCTCATTTCTCCATGCTCACTGCCAATAAAAGTGTGTTCAGAAACACTTCACAGTATCTTCCAATTATAGTGTTGTGCCCCTGGGATTGAAAAGTGGATATCCCTATTTTAAATTTGGGAATATCGGTGAGTCAACTTGGTCAACAAAACTGAGAAAAAAGGTGAAGATTACAATGAAAATCTCCACCATGAGAGAATTGTCATAGAGTGCCACCACTCTTCTTTCACTTGGGAGGCCATTCCTTACAAGAGGAGAGGTCTCACCCTTGGACACCAGCCTTAGACCAATGACAGGTGAGCTGCAGTCCAACGCTGCCACTGAGTTATACATAATCTGCCCAGCCCGCAATGGTTAAGTGAGATTTATTAAACTTTTCTATTATCAGATTCTAAAATGCTGTATGTTAATTTGTTTAAAATCCTCCGGGTAAGGTCCCTACCCCAGAAATATAGGTCACTGTAGTATGGATTGAGAAGTACTTGGCACAGAGTAGGAAATTAATAAATGTTATTTCCTTCATCCTCTCACCCTCTTCTAACATAGAATAGTAGCAGAAGAAGCAGGTACTAGATATGTGATGTTTTGAATAACCTTGTCTCCAGAGTTAGGGCGAGTGAAAGACTCTCATGTCTTCTCTACACCTTTGTGACCACAGGGAGAAGTACAGGAAAATCAGGGATGGTTGGGTCAAGGCTCACAGTGAAGGGGGAAAGAAAGGGGCTCAGTTTAATCATCAGGAACTCAAGCATTGCTGAACATTCCTGGTAGGGACACAAGAAAAAAATAAGATTTGGCTGCCACCCTTAAGGAATGTATTTTCTAATTGGGAAAGCAAAGACCAACATGAGGAAGGTGTCTAAAAATACAAGGTGGTATATGCTGCATGTCAAATAGGACAGACATTAAGCTCACTCTAGAGAGAAAGAAAATGTGGCCCAAGCTGGGGTGCTTAGAGAAGGCTATATGGAGGATGGGGGTTAATCCTGGTGATTAGCAGGGGAATGACACTGTTTACTGGGAAAGGTTCCAGGAAAGTTCTAGGACTTTGGAATGGAGAAAAGAAATGGGTATATGCCAAAGCCAGAGCTATATTTTATAGTAGTTTGAGATACAATTCAAGTGAGCTTCTGGGACTTTGTAAACTGCACTCGGTTGGCTGAAGGGGTTTGGGAGGTGGGAAGGGGTGTCAGTTACATGCACACCCAAGATCCTTTAGATATTCCATTTGCCTGCCACATTTTTTGTTATGCTCCCTAGATTGCTGAGGCATCTATAACTGGCTGGCAAAAAGAAAAAAAAAAACTATAACAAAAACCTTGTCCATGTGCAATACACATGGCTTTTCCTTCAGACCACAGCAAGGAAGTTTGAGATTCACATGACAGCAAAGATTTCATTCCTAAAGGAAAGGAGAGTGAAGGAAAAATTCTCTTCCCCCATCTCCCCACTCTCTGCCTGTCAAGATCACTTTAAAACGCATCACTCTCCCAGCTCATCAAGCCCACCCCCAGCTGCCTGTCTTCCGTCTCCGTAATCTCTCCTCTGCACTGAAAGCTGCCCCTTTTTGTGTGTCTCTTACCGACAACTGCTTATCCTCTGCAGAGCTTTTACCAGGGAGCCGCTCTGTAAGCAATCAGCCTCTTATCTCCATCGTTCACTCCGGTCACCTCTTAATGTTCACAAGTTCCCCAAATGGGAAGTAATTGACCTCTAAGCAAAACAAAAAAGCTCTCAGAGAAATAGCAGAGGTTCCTTTCCTGACTGTCCCAGGGCTAGGGGTCTCACCTAGGCCAGGTGGATAAGTCAATAAAGTTGCAGACTTCCTGGCTCCCTGTCTTTCCCTTCCCATCCCAGCCCCACTCCAAGCCAGCTCCATCCTGATACCATCTGCAAGTCAGATGGAGTCTAATTCTAGATCACAGACTTGCCGGATTCCTGGTATTTATTTTTCATAACGTTGTCATTATTATGATTAACGAAATCATTATTATGGTTTGAGGAAGGCATATTTAAATCTTTTAAAATTCCATTTGAAAAGTGTTTACAACCCTCAATGTTTCTGCCAGCTCTTTATTATTTTATTGGCTCACCAACTGGCCCTTTTTCTTTTTCACAAAACGAGGGAATTCTCAGGCTTCAAAGCTGTGCTCCTCCCTTCCCTTCCCTTCCCCTAATGAAGAGTCCAGAGACATAGAGAAGGTAGAGGAACCTGACTTTGGAGTCCTTTCATTCTAGTCCCAGTTTCACTAAGAACATGCTCTGTGACCTTGAGTAAGCCTCCTAACCTCTCTGGACTTCATTCTCTGCACCTATACAATTGAGGAGATGGATCTCTGAGGCTACTATTCTAATTTGGGGTGGCTCCCTATTGATTTCAGATG
This sequence comes from Pongo pygmaeus, assembly GCF_028885625.2. Taxonomy (NCBI): domain Eukaryota; kingdom Metazoa; phylum Chordata; class Mammalia; order Primates; family Hominidae; genus Pongo; species Pongo pygmaeus. Next base: position 23,806,622 of record NC_072380.2, on the reverse strand, counting down.
CCTTTAATTTTTTAAAATTATGAGATACATCACAGACCCAGAAGACTACATAAAACATATGTACAGTTTAAAGAATGCCTGTAAAGTGAGCACAGATGGAAGTCCCACTCAAAGCAAGAAACATGGGATGCCAGCTCCCCAGCAGCCTTTCTTCCCACACCCCTCCTAGAATGCCAACCCTTTCCGCCTCCTCCTCTCAAAGGAGGTACCAGCTACTGTGACTTCTCTTTAATAGTAATAAATAATAAACAGGCTTCTCTTTATGGATTTACCAGTCTTCTCTTTTTGTATTTACCCATATGGACACATCTCTTAACAAATATGGTTTAATTTTGGTGGATTTTGAATGTTCTATAGGTAGAATCATACTACATATATCTTTTTCCTTTTTCCTTTTTTTTTTATTTGACACAGGATCTCACTCTGGTTGGAGTACAGTGGTGTAATCATAGCTCACTGCAGCCTTGAACTCCTGGGCTCAAGAAATCTTCCTGCTTCAGTCTCCCAGGTACCTGGGACTACAGGCACACACCACTGCACCTGACTAATTTTTGAAAAATTAAATATTTTTTTAGAGACAGAGACTGGCTATATCGCCCAGGCTGATCTTGAACTCCTGGCATCAAGCGATCCTCCTGCCTCAGCCTCCCAAAGTGCTGGGATTACAGGCAGGAGTGACTGCACCCAGCTGTGTATGTATTCTTTCATGACTTGCTTCTTTTATTTAATTTGGTGTTTGTGAGATTTGTTCATGCTGTTGTGTACAGCTTCTGTTAGCTCATTTTCATTGCTACTCTGTGTTCCATTAAATGCCTATACCTCAATGTATGTATTTATTGAAAATGTAGGGAGTTTCCAACTGCAGATAGTAACAGATTTCTGTTAGTGGTACCCTGTCTCACAGGTACAGCTGGATTCCATAGCTGGAATATGTCCTGGGCTGTCGTGCACTTTTGTGACTTGCTGGCAAGCATCCATCCTCTGATAGATTTATATTTTATATAACAAATAGTAGCCTTGCACTGGCATATCCTTTGAACTACGGTATGATTTTATTCTGTACTTACCATCCATACAAGGCAGAATATATTACTACTCCCATCCAGAGTCAGAGTCTAAGGGTCAGAAAGGTGACAGCAACACTGTGAGTTAGTGATGGAACTGGAAATAGACCCTGGGCTCCCTGTCCTTTCACCCCGGGTTCCTTCCACTGAATACTCCACAAGGCATTCTTGTCTTCATACAAATCACAGGACTATTGAGTGACACTTTCTTTCTGTGCTGAGTGAAAAATGCATGAGAGGTTGGAGGCCTTTGGAAAGCATGAAGAAGGAAGAGCTATAAAGCAAGATGCCAGAAAGGGTGGGAAGGGAAGGGAGAGATACAACTGCATCTTCCGATGCCTGTGGGTAAACAACGTGCGAAGACCCTGGCTTCTGCATTCCCTTTGCCTAGTTCAGTCCACATTTTCCTCTGTGCCTTGAAGCCCTGGGGACACTGATTCAAGCTTTTAAATGGCCAGCTCTTCAGAGTGGGGAGCATTCCCCTGACTGTTTCTCCTCCTCAGTTCCACCTCCCCCCACAGTGGGGAGAGGGCTTCCTAGGAAGTCGATCTGCCTCCCTCCCTGACCCTCTGTTTAGACTGTCTAGCAACCCCCACACAATCCAAAAGAAAGATGTGGTCTTAGTGACATAGTCCAGATTCCACTGTAAGAAAAGCAAAGATATGCCCAGCAGCCCTGAGCACAAACCTCAGAGTGCTTTGGACTCTGTCCCTGTGGAACTGTCCTTGTAAGCTGGTCTCAGTTAAGCCTGCCTCCTTCCCATTCATGCGACAGTGACTCCTGCTTACTCCCATCACCAGTCCAGTTTAAATGCCTGAAATTTGAGGGCATAGGATTGAAATCCTAAGTGAGGACTTTAGTGGTCCAAAGGGGATCTTTTCCTTGCACAGCTCCCCTATCCAGGCCATCGCAGAGCCCTCTGGTGCCTCACCTAGACATTCCTGGTAGAGAGCCTGTCTTAATGCCCCAGTTGGGTCAGGTGCCTCCGGCATGAGATCCTAGAGTACCCCGGATGTCTCCACGACAATTCAGTGACTCTCCATATTCATTGTCCTTTTTAAACAATCAGTTGTTTGTTCTTTTTAGGCAATCAATCTGCCCTATGTATTTCCAACTTGCCCTGTGCCCAACATAGAGGAGGGGCCCCATACCATTTGTTGATTGATCAAATGAGTGAATGGCTGCTGGTTGGCTTTTTTGCATGACCTCACAAAGTCTTCACTAAACATTCAGGCTCTGAGCTGGCTCCTGAGCAGTCAGATCCTCTGGAAGAAATCCCTTCTCTGTGCGGAAAAGGACCCAGCTCTTGGCAGGGATTGTCTGATCCCTGATAACAGGGACCCTAAGAATTTCTGTCAGCCAGGATTTATGGCTATGGAGAAAAAGGAAGTTCTTTGTTTGCTTCTTCCAACCATTCTCCTGTAGATCAACTTAACTTTAATTAGCAAGTATAACAAATAAAGCACTGTGGGTGAATATAAGACCAGTATCGTTAAAAAATATTTACAAGAGAACTATTACTTAGGGCCAAGTACTCTTCTATGCACTGAGAAGGAGCATAGAGAGCAAGAGAGACCCATGGATGCAAAGAACGTTTAGTGCTATTCTCAAGAAGATTATAAACTGGCAGGTGAAACGTCACCTCTACAGCTAATTATACCACATGGAAAACTAGAAGAGGTGCATTATAAACATCACATGGGAGCACATGGAAGGGAATTATTTATTCTGACTGTGGTCAATCATTCATTCGATTAATTGAATATCTGCATTACGATTCCTGTCCAAAAGATGCTTATGATGAGAGACAACCTGGCTGTCATTCAATGTCCATTTTCCCTCTTTCCTCTTTAGTAATTGAACCCCAGGGTTTTAGTTAAGCACACAGTCTCCCAGCTAAGGATTATATTTCCCTGACTCTGCAGTGAGGGGTAGCCAAATAATTAAGTTCTAGCCAAAAGGATGTAAGCAGATGTGAGGGGGGCACTCTCCAAGACACAGCCTCCACTTTCCTTCTCTTCCTGCTGCTGGCTGGAATACAGATGAAATGGTGAGAGCTGTAGCAGCTATCTTAGATTATAACAGAGCAATAAGATAGAAGAAGGCTAGGTCCCCAGGTTACTCTCTCCCACCTGGCCGTGTGCAGTTTCTCCTAACTGGCATCCCTGGATGCCAAGCCATTCCTTTTTCTCTCCAAGCCACTCCTCATGCTTCTACAGGATTTTTTAAAAGTTATGTTTCTTGATGAAAAGACTTTCAAATGTAGTCTGCATTCTTCAACCAGACACACAAGTTTCAATAATCTTTCTCTTCCCTACATTTCCAGTCTCATTCCCTGCCAAATTGTTCTGCATGCTTTCTGCTTGCAGTCAGCAAACCTCTGGCTCTCCAAAACACATAAGGCATGTCTTCTTCTTTTGGTCTTTCATGCACAGTTCAATGCCACCCCTAAGGAAGTCCTCTGAGTTGCCCAGTCAAGGACTCTGGTCAGGGTGCTCCAAGCTGTCACAGCTCATGGTTTGTTCCCTGTCGCAGCACATAGTTCACCCTTGGATTGTAGTTGGCTGTTTCCCTAATTGCTCTCCAGTAAAACCATAAGCCACTTAATTGAAGAAATCAGTTTTAGCCAATTTTCTTTATGTATATACATTTTTATTGAAGTATAGCATATGTAGAGAGAATTGTATAAATAATAAATGTACAGCCAGGTAAAATTTAATAAAGTGAACTTCCCACATAATCAGCACCCAGATCATGAAACAGAACATTGATAATCCTCCCCCACAGAAACTCTCTTGTACTCTTTTTAGGTCAGCACCACCCAAAGGAAACTACTATCTTGACTTTTAACATCATAGATTAATTTTGCCTGTTTTTGAAGAAGGCAAAAGTAAACATAAGTTGAATCATATGGTTTATACTCTTTTTGTCTGGTTTCCTCTGCTTAACATGATGTGTGTGAGTTTCATCCATGTTGTTGCAGGTGGCTACAGTTCATTCACTCTTATTGCTGTTTGGTTTTCATTGTATGATTATACCACAATGGATGTATCTATTCCACGATGGATGGGCATTTGGGCTGTTTCCAATTTGGAGCTATTCTTATTAGTGCTGCTATGAACACTTTTTTTTTTTTTTTTTTTTTTTGAGGCAGAGTTTCACTCTTATTGCCCAGGCTGGAGCGCAATAGCACCATCTCGGCTCACCGCAACCTCCACCTCCTGGGTTCAAGCGATTCTGCTGCCTCAGCCTCCCGAGTAGCTGGGATTACAGGCATGCACCACCACCCCCGGCTATTTTTTTATTTTTAGTGGATACGGGGCTTCTCCATGTTGGTCAGGCCAGTCTCAAACTCCCGACCTCAGGTGATCTGCCCACCTTGGCCTCCCAAAGTGCTGGGATTGCAGGCGTGAGCCACGGCACCTGGCCAAATATTCTTGTGCGTGTCTTCTGGTGAACATATGAGGATATTTCTGATGGGTATATACTAGGTGTGGAAATTCTGAGTCATGGGATAGGCATATGGCCAGATTTAGTAGATCTATTTATCCAGAGGAGTTGTGTTAATTTATATTCCCACTAGGAGTGCCTGAAAGCTCTGGCTGCTCCACATTCTCACCACCCCTAGTTAGCTGTCTATTCACTGCTCCCTTCTTCCACTTCCTTGCCCAGAACAAGGCAATACAGACAGTGAGAGTATCATGAATGTTTGTATAATGGTATATAGTTGAGTTGAACCATTGGAGGAGCAGAGGGAGGTAAAAATAATGAATGTTCAAACCCATACCGAGTGCTGAGTTCTTGACATGCTTCATAGTATTTAATCACCATAATCACTCTCTACATTCTAAAATCCAGTGAAGCCCAATAAACTCCCAAATTAAGAAACTAAAGACCAGAAGGATTAGGGAACTTATGCAGAATCACCATCACTAAAGGTAGAGGTAGAAGCTGAGCCTCCAAAGTCCACTTGTTTTCCATTATATTCTGTTGCCTTCTGGCACTTACTACAATTTGCTGCTCCTATTCTTTAACTACTTAAACATACAGCTATATTTGCTAATGATTCAGCACCCAGCATCTGCCTTCTGATTGTGGTGTTTTTTTGATCCTGCTATTTTCATCCCAGCCTCAGAGGGAGTGACTCGGAGGGAAAGTGTCTGGCCAAAAAAGCACCTTCAGATGTTTCAGAAGGCTAAGATCTCAGCGATGCCCATGGGGATCTGATCTCTATCCAGGGGTGTCTGCATTCAGAATCTATAAACGACTCATTACATATGAATGTTGCATATAACTTCAAGAACATCTGTGCTAGAGGTAACACCTGTGGAGCCATTGCTTGCAGAACTTAAACTGCCCACCAGGGGACACCATTGCCTCCAGTTTCCCACTGTGGGAAAGAGGAAATTCCCCCAAACTCCTTGGGACTCCACTCCAAGCCTTTGTACTTGACTTTGAGCAATGATTCAGGTTTCTTTTCTCAGGTCAAGCCCTTTACCTTCCTATTTGGATGTTGACAGTTGGGGATGAACTGGAGACATTGAATCAATAGATTAAGGGCTCCAGGGATAGCTGCTGTTAGCAATGGTTTTTCAGTGTGGCAAATATTAATGATAACATTGGTGATGCTGGTGGCTATGAGATCAGTGGGATGCTTTACAATGCATTAATGTCCTCATCTCACTGCAACCTCTGCTTCCCAGACTCAAGCAACCCTCCCACTTCAGCCTCCCCGCCACACACATCCCCCTTCCCCCAGTAGCTGGGACCACAGGCATGCAGCACCACGCCTGGCTAATTTTTTTGTATTTTTGGTAGAGATGAGGTCTCACCATGTTGCCCAGGCTTAACTGCTGGCTTTGAAGGTAGAATATGTGAATGAGATTTTTTTTAAGTCCTTTACATTTCCATTGCCACGTCATAGAAGTAAAACACTGGAAAGGGGCTTTGACTGTGCCTGTGACATTGGGTTTCTTTTTTTTTAAGTACATGAGATAAATCAAGAATAGCAATTACCTCCACTTTTTTAATTGTTTAAAACATGTTAGCGTAAAAAAAAAATCCTATTTTTTAGGAGATCGAATTAAAACTGACCTACACATTGAGAGACATAGGTCAAAGTTCTGACTTGGTCACTGACATGTAATTTTTGGTGAGTCATTTAGATTATCTGAACCTCAGTTTCTCCACTACTACAATGATACCTAAGGCCTTTATCACGCAATTCTGTGGATGTTTAAGTGGGAATGCTGCAATGTCTCCTGTTCCTGGACATTCTCCTCTCTCTGCCATTCCCTGCTTCCATGCCTTCCAGCTTGTTCCCTATCTCCTTCTTTCCTCCCCCAGCCCCTCGAGAGGGGAAGGGAGCCTGGATAAATATATGAATGGATGAAAGGCTCTGTCCATGCCCAAAGCATTTCAGGCATCAGGGCGCTGCTGCAGGGTGGTCTCGGGCATCTGTCCTTCCTTCCCCACATGCCTGAGGTGGCCATTTCCCTTATGAGCTGTGAAAACATCAGGAGGGTCTTGCCTGCCTCCCTTCCTGGGAGCAACAGGGATGGGACTTGCCTCAGGCCAAATAGGAACTCCTGGCTGAGCAAATTCCTCCCCACCCAGTGGTCCACCATTGTGCTGTTTCAAATAATTTTCTGGAAAGTGTCCATCAGAGGAGCCGCAGTCAGAAGTCCAGGGAAAAAGCTGTTTGTTTTGTGAGGCAGCCTCTCCGTCCCGCAGGTCCTGTCCAGTCTCAAAGATCAGTAGAATCCTCTGGAGAGCCAAGCAGAAGCCTAGCCTACAGCCCCTCACCACAGGGATCTGCACCCACCCTGTGCCTGGAAATGGGCTCCATCACCTTCTCAGATGATCATCCACCTGGGAAGGAGTCATGTTGGGGCGCCACGAGGCTACAATAACCTGCTTCACTTTATGGTGGGCACTGTGCGGCAGGGAGTGGCAGAGGGAAGGTCTCAAATTGCTCAGGCAGGCAGCACAGGGTGGGAAGGTCAGAGCCTCCTCCCTTAGAAAAACAACACCCGATGTATCTCCCAGGCGAGGGTCTTCGTTAAGCTATTGAACAGGCTCGGAAGGACCAAGGCCACCCAGTGAGAGGGCAGGGAAACTTCTGCCGACTCAGCCCTGCAGCCTGGGGCTCTCCAGAAGCCGGCAGCCATGGAGGGGTGAGGAAAGGTGACCAGCGCGCTGTTAGCAAAATACTCTTGGATTCCTATTGCCCAGTAAATCCCCCCTGGTGGCTCCCTTGGGCCATAGCATTGATGAGGGCTGTAATGAGGTTGAGCTATTATCTGCTGCAAACGTTTCCCAAACCTTCATTCCTGGGTCTTACAGAAAGGCCTGCAGGGAGAGCTTGCACACACAGCTACAGAGTGGCAAGGTCAGATATTTTTAAAGGGTTCTGGGATGCAAGGGAAGAGGACTTTTGGCAGGTATAAGATAGGAAGCATGAATGGGTATGAGCATGAGATAAAGAGCACAGAAACACATGAGGTCTGGAGTCCCCAAGAGGAACGATGGAGACCATTGGATGAACCTATAGTGGCCTCTGCCTCCTCCTCATAAAGCCCCCTCCCTCCCTGGCTGAGCCGCTCAGAGCCCTCGGCTCTCACTACTCAAGAGAGAGAGGGTTCACTGGACCAGTAGCACAGGCATCACTTGAGAGTTTTTCAGAAGCACAGTCTTAGGGCCCTCCCAGATCTACCGAAGCAGAATCTACTTTTTTTTTTTTTTTTTTTTGGCTGGAGTGCAGAGACGTGATTGCACTGCAACCTCTGCCTCCCAGGCTCGAGCGATCCTATCCTCTCAGCCTCCTGAGTAGTTGAGACTACAGGCACATGCCACCATGCCCAGCTAATTTTTTGTGTTTTTTGTAGAGATGGAGTATCGCCATGTTGCCCAAGCTGATCTCAAGCGATCCACCTGCCTCAGCCTCCTCAAGTGCTGAGATTACAGGTGTGAGACATCACGACTGGCCTCAGAATCTACATTTTAACAAGATCTTCAATGTGTGTAAGCGCTGCCCCAGCAGTTGGTCTCTTTACCCTCCCCTCTTGTGCCAGGTCTCTCATAACCTGCAGCTCTGCCCTCTGCCAACCACCAGCTGGAAAATAAAGGTCAGACTAATTCGTGCCACTGTGTAAATGGTGGAGGATCACTTAGTGTGCCGCCAAACTCACATCACATTTTCATATTAACACATGACAATAATCTTAACCAAATGCCACAGGGAAAAATGTAGGGCCCGGAGCAAGACCAGTGGGGAGGGGCTGCCAGGGAACCACTTAGGAAAGGAAGTGGCCTGAGGGCAGTGTCATTTGCCTCTGTTTCCATTCTTCAATGACCTTGCCTATTGGGTTCCCTTGGGAAAAGAAAAAGAGAAGCAAGCCAGGAAATAGGGTCAACTAAGCTAGGAATTTTGGAGAAGCCGTGGAGGACCGCTGCAACCCTCGGGAAATCGTCCACAGTCCCGCCTGCCTTCCTTATTCTATGAAACTGATGCATACTTTCTCTTTTCCCAGTGTCAACCCAAACAATGAAACCCAGGCTGTCAAAGAGCCTGATCTGTTCTCAAAGCCATTTCCAAATAGCCAGGTCAACAGGTGTTTATGGAACACCTGCTATGTGCCCAGTGCATGGGGTCGCGGGGAAGGCACAGGCTTTGAAGCCAGGACAACCTGGGTTAACAGTGAGAACCTGGGCATGTTACCTTCATGTCTGAGCTTCCTTCTCTGCACAAAACAGTCCCCAGTGGGTTGTAGTGCTTATCGAATGTCTACGGTGAGCCTAGAGTGAGCACTCAACAGGTGTCAGTCTTCTCTCCCCTGTCCTGGTGTGGGACAGGAAGAGGAGAAGCTGAAACACAACCCTGGGCCTCAATAAGGTTTACAAGAAAACTGGTGCTATGGTTTGAATGTGTCCCCTCCAAGGTTCAAGTGTTGAAATTTCATAGCCAAGGTGATGGTATTAAGAGATGGGGCTTTAAGAGGTGATTAGGTCATGAGGGCTCCTCCCTCATGAATGGGATTAAGGCTCTTATGAAAGTGGCTTTACAAAGGGTTCAGCCTCTTGCCATGTGAGGACACAGTGTTCCTCCCCTCTGGAGGCTTCAACATAATGCACCACCTTGGAAGCAGACAGCAGCTCTCACCAGACAACCGAACCTGCTGGCACCTTCATCTTGGACTTCACAGCCTCCAGAACTGTGAGAAAATAAATGTCTGCTCTTGATCAATTACCTAGTCTATGGTATTTTGTTATAGCAGCACAAACAGACTGAGACAACTGGTGAGCATCAAAAGATTAAATACTCTAAAGCAATGTAAGATTATGTGCCCAAATGAGCCACAGAGCCATCAATGAAGGCTGGAGAGGGCTACAAAGTCTTTTGGGTGGAAATTGAACCAGTGAATATAAACAAGAGACAGGAAATGTACATGCAGCTTGCAAAAAGGCCTAGGACTGATAGAACTGAGCATAACACGAGCGGGAATAGTGACAAACCAGTCGGGAGAGGCAGGGGAGAATGTCAGTAAGGAAGGGGAGGGAAGACAGGGAAGCTGAGGATTGTGACTAACTATCCAATCCTAAATCTGTGTAGCTGTCTGCTCGCCTAACCCATTCCTTTTCATTAAAACCACCATAAAGTCCCCTCTGTGTCCCAACTGACCCTGATGTTTCCCTGAGTGGCCCTGCAGTCTGTGCCCCTGCTTCTAGGGTATGTGAGTACAAAACCTTCTTCCAGGCTGGGTGCGGTGGCTCATGCCTGTAATCTCAGCACTTAGGGAGGCCAAGGCAGGCAGATTATTTGAGGTCAGGAGTTGGAGACGAGCCTGGCCAGCATGGGGTACTAAAAATACAAAAAAAAAATTAGCTAGGTGGGGTGGCGTGTGCCTGTAATCTCAGCTACTCAGGAGGCTGAGGCAGGAGAATCGCTTGAACCTGGGAGGTGAAGGTTGCAGTGAGCTGAGATTGCTCCATTGCACTCCAGACTTGGCAACAAGAGTAAAGCTCTGTCTCAAAATAAATCAATAAATAAATAACACCTTAATCCTTCATCACAGTCACTTCTGGGTCTGTGTGTCTTACCATACCTGATTAAAACAAACCCCAGATACATTTTCAAACACACATATAGGGGCCAATTCTATGGGCTCTGGTTGTACTTCCTACCCTGGAGGGTAGCAGTGGAGGCAGGTGGGGTGGGTGGAAGGATGGAGGGTGATGCAGTGGAGACATCCACGGGCCTAGAGGTTTAGGGACTCAACTTTGTTATAGTTCTTGTCATCTCTGTAAACTTAAGGCTCGTTCCTAGAAAAGCAAGACATTTTCTTAGATAATCCTGAGGTCCCTCCTAGCTCTTAGGTGGTTTCTAAAACATGTAATGGAGCAATGTAAAAATGTTTACGTGTAATATGAATTTGGGAGGAAAAAGGGATACAAAATTATATTTATCTTACCATTGAAGATAGCCAAAGACTGGAAGAAAATACACACACACACACACACACACACACACACACACACAGTTTTAATGAGGGGATGGGATCATGGGTCTAAAGAGATATTTATAACTTAAAAGGAAAAAAGGATCCAAAGTTCACATCTGCAGTCAAGGTCGAGCTGGTAGGGCCTCCTTCATCACTGCTGCTCTTTTACTAGTGCCCCTATATTAGTTTCTTAGTGCTGCTGTGGCAAATTACCATAAAGTTAGTGGCTTAAAACAATGCACATTTATTATGCTACAGTTCTGGAGATCAGAAGCCCACACTGGCCTATTGGGCTAATATCAAGGTGTCATCAGGGTTGTGTTCCTTCTGGTGGCTCTAGGAGAGAATCCACTTCTTTTCTTTCCCTGCTGCCCGCATCAGTTGGCTCCTGGCCTCCTTGCACCCTCAAAGCCAGCAAGGGCCAGTTGAGTCTTTCCCACAGTTGAGTCTTTCTAGCCTTGCTTCAGTTGTCATATCTTGTCTGACTCTGATTCTCTGGCCTCATACTTGTACTGATAAAGACCCCTGTGACACAACAGGCTCACTTGGATAATACAGAATAACCTTCCCATCTCAACATCAGCAGACCACCAAACTTAATTCCATCTGCAGCATTAACTTTCGCTGTCTATTTACATAGCACATTCACAGAATCTGGGGACTAGGGGTTGGCCATCGCTGGAAGGGGGTATTGTTCTGGGCTGCAGCCCCGAGTGTCTCCAGATTGCCTTGCACATTTTCACCCAGTTTAAACTGCATAAACATAGCAAGGGGAGGAGGACGAGCCTTCCACTGTGATTTGCCTGGGGGTCCTTTGGCCCCTTATGGATAATTCTGCTAGCCAGTGAGATGTCTCATAACAACTGGAGCTGGACATTGAGCCAGCAAGCATTTATGGAGCACCTTCTGTATGCCAAGAACTAAGCCAAACTTTAGGGATGGTACAAATATGAGGAGGATACAGTCCCTTCTGAGGGAGCTCATCGTCTCATAAAGAAGATGAGCCATCCACACCCCCAAATACAAAGCACAAGGGGAGAAAAGATGCAGTGAGGTGAGGCCGAGGACCGTGAGCTGCGGCCCCACTCACAGGCCTGAGGAGGGTGCGGTGGAGGAGGGCAGTCCAGGCTCAGCTCCAACTTGATATTTTTCATTTTTTAAAATTATTAACGAGTACAAGGAAATACACCCTGTTCCACTATCCTCCTGTCCCTCTCCCAACCTACTGTCTCCATCTCACTGAGCAGAGGTAACTACTCTATGGAAAAAAAGAATACATATGTATAAATCTTGTTCCTGATATATTCTGTATGTTAAAGTGTTCAAATGAAAACATTATATAGGTAACTTATAATGCTGTTTTATACAATGGGTTTTGTCTATAACACACTTTGCAGCTTGAACCAGTCCCTGACCAAATTGAAGATATGTTCCCAAGTCAATACATTGTGTATTTGTGCACTTCTAGGGCACATTGCCAAACACAGAATAGCTGTGTCAAAGGATATGCTCAGTTTTAATTTTGACAAATATTCCCAAGTTATCATCCAAAAACAGTCATGCATCCTTAGGGACAAGAATATGTTCTGAGAGACGCAACGTTAGGCAATTTCATTGCTGTACAAACATCATAGAGCTACTTACACAAACTTAGATGGATATAGTCTACTACACACCTAGGCTACATGGTATGCCCTATTGTTCCTAGGCTACAAACCTGTACAGCATGTTACTATACTGAATACTGTAGGCAAAGGTAGTACAATGGTAAGAATTTGTGCATGTAAACATATCTAAACATAAAAAGGTACAGTAAAAATACAGTATCATAACCTTATGGAACCACCATCATATATGCTGTCTGTCACTGACCAAACGTCACGATGCAGTGCATGGCTGTATGAGAGCAGCTGTTCCACCACACTCTCACTTACACTGGACATTATCCATTTTTTCTAACCTTTGTCAATCTGAAAGGTGGAAAAGGCTTGTCTCAATGTGATTTTGATTTGCATTCCTTCACTGATGAAGTGTAGTTAAAATATTTTTTTTCACGTGCTTGTTTGTGTTTTACATCTTTGAGCTGTCTGGAATTTATTTTGTCATAAGAATAGGACTTTATATTTTCCAAATGGCAGCACTTGTTATTAAATAATTCACACTCAACTCTCAATTTTAAAAATGAAAGGAGGCCATCTCAATCTAAACTTCACACTATATACAAAAATTAATTCTGAATGAATCATGGATTTAAGAGTAAAGCATAAAACTTTTAGAAGATAACATAGGAGCAAATCTTCAGTATTAGGACTAAGCAAAGAGTTCTTAGGCAGGACATCAAAATCACATTCTGTAAAATTCAAAAATTCATAAATTGATCTTCAACAGAATTAAAATCCTTTGTTCTGTTGAAGATCCTGTTAGAGGGATGGAAACACAAGCTACAGACTGGGAGATAATATTTGCAAATCACCTACCAAACAAAGACTTACATACAGCAATATATAAAGAACTATCACAACTCAATGGTTAAAAAAAAGAAAGAAAGAAAAATTCAATTATAATATGAGCAAAAGGTTTGAACAGATGTTTCACCAAAGAGGAAATATGGATGGCAAACAAGCACATGTCAAGGTATTCAACATCCCTAGGCATTTGTGAAATGCAAATTAAAAATTTAAACCACAGTAAGGCCAGGCACAGTGGCTCACACCTGTAATCTCAGCACTTTGGGAGGTGGAGGCAGAAGGATTGTTTGAGCCCAGGGCTTTGAGACCAGCCTGGGCAACAAGGTGAAACCTTATCTTTACAAAAACTACAAAAATTAGCTGGACAGGGTGGCACACACCTATAGTCCCAGCTACTAAGGAGGCTGAGGTGGGAGAATCTCTTGAGCCCAGGAGGTTGAAGTTGCAGTGAGCCATGGTCTCTCCACTGCACTCCAGACTGGGCAACAGAGCAAGACCCTATCTCTAAATAAATAAATACATAACGTCTGTAGTCTACTTAACTGTAATGTCCCAATGTAAATTTCCTGTTTTCTACATTGTCCTACAGTTGTATAAGATGTCATTGGAGGACACTGGAGGTATTATTTTTGCAACTTCCTGTGAATCTACAACGATTCAAAAGAAAACATTCAAGAACGTTCTAATATAAAGAGACTGAAAAGATGAGAGAAGAAAACCAGCTTTGCCAAAGTCTTTCCCATTGCACAGGTAGTTTTCTTTGGCGGTCGCTTTATCGGCAATAACCTATTAACTTTCTTTCCTCCAGAAACACATGACACACCATCCTTTTGAAAAGTTTCCAGTCGAATGGAAGGCGTCTTAGACCAGCACAGACAAAAAAGTTGCATTAAAAAAATGGTTCTAAAAAACATCAGCCTACTCTTTTTCCAGATTACCAACTGTTACCATTTAACCCATTGGCTTTATGGTGTGGGATCCATCTATCTGCATCCTTGTTTCAGAACCATTTGATGTAATTTCCATAGATCTTGTGCCTTTGCTCCTACTTACTTCAGTGTTTATTTCCTAAAAATATTCTCTTATACACTGACAGTACAGTGTGCAATTTCAGTAAATTTAACATTAATTCAATACTTCCATCATCGGCCTGACGCTGAGACTCACGCCTGTAGTCCTAGCACTTTGAGAGGCCAAGGCAGGAGGATCACTTGAATCCAGGAAATCGAGGCTGCAGTGAGCTATGATGGCATCACTGCACTCCAGCCTGGGCGGCAGAGGGAGACCCTGCCCGTAAAAAAAGAAGAGAAAAGACAAGGAAAGAAAATACTTCCATCATCTCTGTTCCACTTTCATCTGTTGTCACGGTACCGTCCAGTCCAGTCACAGTACCGGTTGGACCAATTTGGCTAACCCATTGTTTAGCCAATGGGTTAAATGTTAACAGTTGGTAATCTGGGAAAAGAGTATGCTGATGTTCTTCTGAATTACTTTTTTAAATGCAGTTTTTGCGTCTGTCCTGGCCTAAAACGCCTTCCATCCATCTGGAAACTTTTCAAAAGGATAGTATGTCATGTGTCTGGGGAGGAAGGAAAGTTAACAGGTTATTGCGGATAAAGGAACCACCAAAGAAAACCACTCGTGCAGCAGGAAAAGGCTTTGGCAAAGGTGGTTTCCTTCTTTCAGCCTGGGGTCTGGCTGCATCTACTTGTCATGCCTCTTTGAGATCGTAGATATTGCAGATCTGAGTTTGCCACCGTCTCTCCCAGAGACAGAGAACCCAGAACTCTTACGGTACCGCGCGGCTGCAGTGACTGCGTGCTCATCCGCTGTGATTGGCTCTGAAGGTCCTGAAGAGCTAACTGGAGTGTTTGTCTTGGTCATCCCATCCCCAGGAGCTTCTCAACTTCTCTTGCGGGTGGGTTGGGGCAGAGGAGCCCCGCTTTGGGGTGCGCTCCCGGCCTGGGAAAACGGCTCAGGGCGGAGGGAGGAGAGCTGGGGAAGGAGAGGAAATTGGGGAAGGAGAGGGAATTGGGGAAGGGGAGGGAATTGGGGAAGGCGAGGGAATTGGGGAAGGAATCCCCTAGGGAGGAGCGGAGCGGTGCAGTGCTCAGGGCTCGCAGTTCCGCTGGGTCACCTGGGGCTCAGGGCGGCCAATCCGCGGCGTGGCCCGTCCCGCGGCCAATGGGAGGGCGGCGCGGCCCGCTCCCCTGGGCTATAAGCCAGCCTCGAGGCGGAAAGTGAAAGCGGTGCGGGCCGGGCGGGCGTAGTCCGGCCAAAGCCGGGCAGCCAGGCAGCCGGGATGCTCAGGGCTCCGGAGCCGCGGCCCGGGGAGGCGAAAGCGGAGGAGGCCGCGCCGCCGACCCCGTCCAAGCCGCTCACGTCCTTCCTCATCCAGGACATCCTGCGGGACGGCGCGCAGCGGCAAGGCGGCCACACGAGCAGCCCGAGACAGCGCGACCCGGTGCCGGAGCCAGAGCCAGAGCCAGAGCCAGAGGGAGGACGCGGCCGCGTCGGGGCGCAGAACGACCAGCTGAGCCCCGGGCCCCGCGCCGCGCCGGAGGAGGCCGAGACGCTGGCGGAGACCGAGCCAGGTAAGCGGCGAGGCCGGGGCCGGGGGGCAGCCCAAGGCGGACCCCCCAGAGCTCGGGGTGCAGGGACGCGGGGCCCCGCGGCGACAGGCAGAGGGACCTTTCCGCCTCCGCAGCCACTCGCGCGCCCCCGGAATGAACCCTGAGCCCCAGCGTCAGGGCGGCGCAGGATTCTGACACCGCAGGACTCGCCCGGCTCCGTGCCCTCCGCTCCCCGGGGCTCAGAAGCAGGCGCGACCGCAGCGCCACCGCCCTCCACCGTCCCAGGAGCGGATCCCGCCCCGCGCCACCCGCGATCGGCGCCAGCCCCCCGGTAGTTACGAGAACTAATAATAACTTATTAACAGTGACAAAGCAGGGGTTGACCAGCAAAGCCTCCGTGTGCTTCCCAATCCCGTGGGCAGTAAAGCGATACATTTGGGGTTCCCTGCGGTGTCCAGGAGAGAGAGTCCACTTCTTTTCTTTCCTGTCACTTCTGATGAGGCGACCGAACGCCTCGTTTAGCGAAGAGGGAATTAAAGCCCAGAATGAGCCTGCCTCTGCGTCCCCAGTGGCACAAGCCCTCTCTTGCCCACCTGGATCCTAACACCGGATGTCTTTTGGTCCGGCCTTCCCGGGTATCTTGTTCCATGGCATTTTCCCGGCCTCCCTCTCCCGCCTCTCCTCAGCACACAGATCCAGAATCCCCATCTAATTCTTCTAGACAGTAGGGAGAAAGTTCAACCACGAAACGCCTCTAACTTTGGGTTCTTGATGATTCTTAGAAAATGAATGCGTAACAAACATATTTACTCACTCTTCACTCCGGAGAGCTCCTTAGTCATGTGAAAAAAGTGAAATGTATCCACGATGACAGTGGGCTGTTTGTTCACTCACTAAAGAGATAAGGGTGGATTGAATTCTGTTCTCTTCCCTGCTAACATGTAACTTTTGTCTTCCCATCCCTCCTTCCCGGCTCTCCTTTCCAGAAAGGCACTTGGGGTCTTATCTGTTGGACTGTGAAAACACTTCAGGCGCCCTTCCAAGGCTTCCCCAAACCACTAAGCAGCCGCAGAAGCGCTCCCGAGCTGCCTTCTCCCACACTCAGGTGATCGAGTTGGAGAGGAAGTTCAGCCATCAGAAGTACCTGTCGGCCCCTGAACGGGCCCACCTGGCCAAGAACCTCAAGCTCACGGAGACCCAAGTGAAGATATGGTTCCAGAACAGACGCTATAAGACTAAGCGAAAGCAGCTCTCCTCGGAGCTGGGAGACTTGGAGAAGCATTCCTCTTTGCCGGCCCTGAAAGAGGAGGCCTTCTCCCGGGCCTCCCTGGTCTCCGTGTATAACAGCTATCCTTACTACCCATACCTGTACTGCGTGGGCAGCTGGAGCCCAGCTTTTTGGTAATGCCAGCTCAGGTGACAACCATGTATGATCAAAAACTGCCTTCCCCTTTTATGAAAAGCACAAGGGGCCAAGGTCAGGGAGCAAGAGGTGTGCACACCAAAGCTATTGGAGATTTGCATGGAAATCTCAGATTCTTCACTGGTGAGACAATGAAACAACAGAGACAGTGAAAGTTTTAATATCTAAGTCGTTCCCCCACTGCATACTGTAGGTCATTTTTTCGCTTCTGGCTACCTGTTTGAAGGGGAGAGAGGGAAAATCAAGTGCTATTTCCAGCACTTTGTATGATTTTGGATGAGCTGTACACCTGAGGATTCTGTTCTGCAACTCCATCCTCCTGTGTCACTGAATATCAACTCTGAAAGAGCAAACCTAACGAGAGAAAGGACAACCAGGATGAGGATGTCACCAGCTGAATTAAACTTAAGTCCAGAAGCCTCCTGTTGGCCTTGGAATATGGCCAAGGCTCTCTCTGTCCCTGTAAAAGAGAGAGGCAAATAGAGAGTCTCCAAGAGAATGCCCTCATGCTTAGCACACGTTTGCATGGGAGGGGGAGATGGGTGGGAGGAGATGAAAATGTCAGCTTCTTCTTATTCTTTTTTATTCCTTTTAAAATGGTATGCCAACTTAAGTATTTACAGGGTGGCCCAAATAGAACAAGATGCACTCGCTGTGATTTTAAGACAAGCTGTATAAACAGAACTCCACTGCAAGAGGGGAGGCTGGGCCAGGAGAATCTCTGCTTGTCCAAGACAGGGGCCTAAGGAAGGTCTCCACACTGCTGCTAGGGGCTGTTGTGTTTTTTTATTAGCAGAAAGTGGAAAGGCCTCTTCTCAACTTTTTTCCCTTGGGCTGGAGAATTTAGAATCAGAAGTTTCCTGGAGTTTTCAGGCTCTCATATATACTGTATCCTGAGAGGCAGCATAATTCTTCCTTCCCTCCTTTTAAAATTTTGTGTTCCTTTTTGCAGCAATTACCCACTGAAGGGCTTCATTTTAGTCCAGATTTTTAGTCTGGCTGCACCTAACTTATGCCTCGCTTATTTAGCCCGAGATCTGGTCTTTTTTTTTTTTTTTTTTTTCTTTTTTTTTTCCTCTCCCCAAAGCTTTATCTGTCTTGACTTTTTAAAAAGTTTGGGGGCAGATTTGAATTGGCTAAAAGACATGCATTTTTAAAACTAGCAACTCTTATTTCTTTCCTTTAAAAATATATAGCATTAAATCCCAAATCCTGTTTAAAGACCTGACAGCTTGAGAAGGTCACTGCTGCATTTATAGGACCTTCTGGTAGTTCTGCTGTTACGTTTGAAGTCTGACAATCCTTGAGAATCTTTGCATGCAGAGGAGGTAAGAGGTATTGGATTTTCGTAGAGAAGGAAGAACACAGCGCAGAATGAAGGGCCAGGCTTACTGGGCTCATGGGCGGGACATGGAAAAGAAGGCAGCCTAGGCCCTGGGGAGTCCAGTCCACCGAGCAAGCAAGGGACTGAGTGAGCCTTTTGCAGGAAAAGGCTAAGAAAAAGGAAACCCATTCTAAAACACAACAAGAAACTGTCCAAATGCTTTGGGAACTGTGTTTATTGTCTATAATGGGTCCCCAAAATGGGTAACCTAGACTTCAGAGAGAATGAGCAGAGAGCAAAGGAGAAATCTGGCTGTCCTTCCATTTTCATTCTTTTATCTCAGGTGACCTGGTAGAGGGGAGACATTAGAAAAAAATGAAACAACAAAACAATTACTAATGAGGTACGCTGAGGCCTGGGAGTCTCTTGATTCCACTACTTAATTCCGTTTAGTGAGAAACCTTTCAATTTTCTTTTATTGAAAGGGCCAATTTACTGTTGGTGGCAAAATTGCCAACATAAATTGATAGAAAGTTGGCCAGTTTCACCCCATTTTCTGTGGTTTGGGCTCCACATTGCAATGTTCAATGCCACGTGCTGCTAACACCCACCGGAGTACTAGCCAGCACAAAAGGCAGGGTAGCCTGAATTGCTTTCTGCTCTTTACATTTCTTTTAAAATAAGCATTTAGTGCTCAGTCCCTACTGAGTACTCTTTCTCTCCCCTCCTCTGAATTTAATTCTTTCAACTTGCAATTTGCAAGGATTACACATTTCACTGTGATGTATATTGTGTTGCAAAAAAAGTGTCTTGGTTTAAAATTACTTGGTTTGTGAATCCATCTTGCTTTTTCCCCATTGGAACTAGTCATTAACCCATCTCTGAACTGGTTGAAAAACATTTGAAGAGCTAGTCTATCAGCATCTGACAGGTGAACTGGATGGTTCTCAGAACCATTTCACCCAGACAGCCTGTTTCTATCCTGTTTAATAAATTAGTTTGGGTTCTCTACATGCATAACAAACCCTGCTCCAATCTGTAACATAAAAGTCTGTGACTTGAAGTTTAGTCAGCATCCCTACCAAACTTTATTTTTCTATGTGTTTTTTGCAACATATGAGTGTTTTGAAAATAAAGTATCCATGTCTTTATTAGATGTATCTGTGTGTGATTTTCAGTTTCCTAAAAACTACATGCTGTGTAACTTAGATATGTCTAATTACCATATCCTCTTGCCCTCGTCCACCTAACACACCAATTGCAACCTATGGTGATCAAAAGCCTCAGCCTACCCAGTAGCTGGTGACGGCCATCCTTTTATAAATGCATTGTCCTTCATTCCTGTTAAGTCATGGGGAGAGGAAGGCCTTTTCTCTCTTCAGTCTAATAATCAACTGTTCCACTATTCACAATAGCAACATCATGGGCTGAACCTATGTGTCCATCAACAGATAATTAGATTTTAAAATGTGGTGCATATATACCATGGAATACATATGCAACCATCAAAAATAATGAAATCACATCTTTTGCAGCAATATGGATGGAACTATAGGCCATTATCATAAGTGAAATGACTCAGAGACAGAAAGTCAGAAACTGCATGTTCTCATTTGGAAATGGGAGCTAAACGATGGGTGCCCATGGACATACAGACTGAAATAAGAGACACTGGAGGCTCCAAAATGTTGGAGGGTGGGAGGAAAGTGAGGGATGAAAAATGACTGGGTACAGTGTTCACTATTCGGGCAATGGGTACTAAAATTCCAGGCTTCACTACTGTGCAGTAGATCCATGCTACACAACTGCACTTGTACCCCCAATCCTATAAAAATAAAAATAAAAACATTTAAATAATCACCTACTCCAGCCAAAGAATGCCTTTTGTTAAAAAAAAAAAAAGATAACCAAGTATTTACTTACATTTCTTGAAGATCTTAAAGGGAACACAAAGACTACAGCAATCCTTCTTTAAAAGTTCCCCTTTGGCCAGGCACGGTGGCTCATGCCTGTAATCCCAGCACTTTGGGAGACCAAGGCGGGCAGATCACCTGAGGTCAGGAGTTTGAGACCAGCCTGGCCAACATGGTGAAACCCTGTCTCTACTAAAAATACAAAAATTAGCTGGGTGTAGTGGCATGCACCTGTAATCCCAGCTACTCCAGAGGCTGAGACAGGAGAATCGCTTGAACCCAGGAGGCGGAGGTTGCAGTCAGCCAAGATTACGCCACTGCGCTCCAGCCTGGGCAACAGAGCAAGACTCTGTCTCAAAAAAAAAAAAAAAAATCCCCTTTTATGTTCCCCTAGCCCCTCACACTATAACTTCCCTGGCTCCTGCATCTCCCAAAAAACGTCACCTTCATCCAGAGCTGACAGAACTCTTGCAAGTGACGCCTTTGAACTGGAATCACAAGTATGAAAAATAGGTTTTGTTAATGTGTTAAAATAAAACATAAACAACACATCCTTCATCTCCCTGCACTTAAACCTTCATTAAATCCCACAAGAGGAGAATCCCATGCACCTGATTACCTTCAAGAACTGATGGTTTCTTCCTCCCTCCTTCAAGGAAATAGAAGCTTAAAGAGTCAGATGCTTACTCTAAAGAAAATATATCATAATTTCAAACTTTGCTCTAATCCTTTAAGCACATGTACACACAGGTGGGGCTTCTCTTGGCATGCCCACATCATAAGATTTACCTCTTTGCACAAATCTGTAACCGTCCTCCCCTCCCCTGGAAGGCCATGAGCTCTCAAATTACAAAGACACTTGCAGTCAATTAACAGAGGTAGATTTTAACACAGTGAAATCCTGTCTCTACTAAAAATACAAAAAAATTAGCCAGGCATGGTGGTGGGCGCCTGTAGTCCCCAGCTACTTGGGAGGCTGAGGCAGGAGAATGGCGTGAACCCGAGAGGCAGAGCTTTCAGCGAGCCGAGATCGCGCCACTGCACTCACTCCAGCCTGGGTGACAGAGGGAGACTCCCTCTCAAAAACAAAACAAAAAAAAAGTAACTAATACAGGAAATTAAATAAAAATCTCCCATCCCTTAAGAAAGTCCTCTTCTGCCTCCTCTTTTTGTCCCTTTTCCAACTTTCTTTCAATATCTCTGCTAATCTCACACCCCTCTTCTTCTAGCAACTCCCCTTAGCATGCCATCCAGCAACCCCAGTTAGCATGCCACATGTTCGTGGCATCTGGAATTTCTCTTCAATTTGTCTCTCAAGTTACTTCTGGTGAAAGTGTCTAGAGCCACTGCAGCTTTGTCATCTGTGGTCCCATTGGTTCTCCCCAAGCCTCCTTAGGAAGGCCAACCATAGCTGTCAGAGGGGAAATGAATGTCAGAGGCTTGCATCTAACAACAATGTTTTCCTTCTATCAAAGCAAATTACTGTTGTAGGGTGATGTTAATTTCACACATCTTAAAGCTGACCTTGAAGGAAACAGTGGCCATTATGAGAAAGTCACTTAGCTTAGGTGTTCGGGAAACAGCGCCAGTGAATGGGGAATTGCACACAGAAGCTTTCTTGAGAGGGTGCTTGGGACACATCTGGGAGGAAGTGAGGAAGGCAGGGTTGAGGAGAAGGACACTACTAGTTTTTAAAATAAGTACTGAGGCCAGATGCCTTGGCTCACACCTGTAATCCCAGCACTTAGGGAGACCAAGAAAGGAGGATCACTTGAGCCCAGGAGTTAAAGACCAGCCTGGGTGACATAGTGAGACCCCTGTCCCTACCAAAAATACCAAAATTAGTCAGGTGTGGTGGAGGAAGGCAGGGTTAAGGCAGCTGCAACTGAGGCTTCACCCAATACCTTAAGAAGCTCCAAAACCACTGTGCACCAAATTGAGGATTGTAGGCTGGACATTTGTATCCCAGCATCAGCTGCCTCCCAAAAATGAGAATAACCTTGGGCAATGTAGTCCTGTCAGTGTTAGGCGATGGCCATCGAAGGACCCACCTGTGATTCATTGCACCAATATGCCTAGCAGCTGGGAGGGGGCACATCAGCCCTGCACAGGGGGACTCAGTGGAGCACCATGTGATCCACTTTAAAACATAAGATCCTTTCCTTGGTCACTCTCAGGGCCACGGTCCCCACCATTTTTCGGAGTGAGAAAATCAGTGTCAGACGAGGCTTGGAGCTCTGAGTTCTGCACCCAGACAGCCAGACTCTGCTCCTCCCATGGCCATGATGAACACGTCACCAGGGCATGCTTTTCAAAGCTGAGAGTTATTTACTGCTCAAGAAAAAGGGCAGGACCGATAGCCCTGGGACACGAAGAGCTCCTAGTTTAGCCTAGACTTGGCCTTCATGCAAACTTTCCCAGACAGACTACCCTGTGGAAAGGGTTATCTAAAGTCTGCAAGGGAAAGGAAAAGAATTTCAGTTTCCATGGTATGTTCTCCCCTAATTTATGCAAAGGCTGTAGATGCAGCCTTGACTTATTTCCTGAGCTTGCTCTGGGTCCAATATTGAGTTTAGGATAGATTTAGGACAGAGATTTAGGATAGATCCATTGTGTGGCATCTTCTAATTGGGCATTCTTCACCTGTTTCCAGCCAGCTCAGTCATGGAGAGAGCCCATACTGGGGAGGTGACTAGGTAGAGAGAAAAGGGTGATACACAGAGAAAAGTCCTATTTTCTCATTGGAATGACTGTGGGATACCTAGAGAATTTGTTTAAAGCCTAGTGTATTAGTCCGTTTTCACAATGCTATAAAGAACTGCCCAAGACTGGGTAATTTATACAGGAAAGAAGTTTAACTACTCAAAATTCCACAGGCTTAACAGCAAGCATGGCTAGGAAGCCTCAGGAAACTTACACTCATGGCAGAAGGCAAAGAGGAAGCAAGCAAGTCTTACATGCGGCAGGTGGGAAGTGAACTGAGAGTATAGGAAAAACTCCCACTTTTAAAACCATCAGATCTTGTGAGACTCATTCACTATCATGAGAACAGCATGGGGGAAACCACCTCCATAATCCAATCACCTCCCACCAGGTTCCTCCCTTGACACATTGGAATTGCAATTCAAGATGAGATTTGGGTGGGGACACAGAGCCAAATCATATCACCTAGAAATCTGCATGGGAGAATAAATACTGATTTTGCTCTCTTAGCAGTGAAAGTCCAGCAGTAATTAGTCTCAAATGCCAATTGTACCTACAGTTGCAGTTGCATCTGTGGATGCCTTTTATCCAGGGGCTGTCAGCATTTGTTGCGCAACAATTTCCTGGGAGTCTTTGAAGACATATGAAGGCCCAGCTCTACTTCCTACCTAACACCAACTGTGCTGTAATCTCTGGAAGTAGGGCTCAGGCATCAGTTTTTTGTTGTTGGTTTTTGAGGTTTT
Organism: Pongo pygmaeus; assembly: GCF_028885625.2. NCBI lineage: Eukaryota > Metazoa > Chordata > Mammalia > Primates > Hominidae > Pongo > Pongo pygmaeus. The sequence continues at coordinate 23,782,911 of NC_072380.2, read as the reverse complement.
GTTTGTTTTTTGAGAGAGAATCTTGCTCTGTCACCCAGGCTGGAGTGCAGTGGCACAATCATAGCTCAATGCAGCCTTAAACCCCTGAGCTCAAGCCATCCTCTCGTCTCAGCCTGGTAAGTAGCTAGGACAGCAGATGCACACCACCATGCCTGACTAATTTTGGTATTTTTGGTAGGGACAGGGGTCTCACTATGTCACCCAGGTTGGTCTTTAACTCCTGGGCTCAAGTGATCCTCCTTTCTTGGTCTCCCTAAGTGGGACTACAGGTGTGAGCCAAGGCATCTGGCCTCAGTACTTATTTTAAAAACTAATAGTGTCCAAGGTTACAAACCACTTCCTTATCCTCCTTTCAACTGGTTTGTCTACTCGGCCTCTCAGCCCTTATAAAATCTTGTGAGAGACCAATGGATGCCAGGACAGGAGAGAGACACCTGGAGGTGCCCACCAGGAAGGGAGGAGTTGGGGGTGGGTTTTCTTTGTTTTGTTTCCTTTTTGACTTGCTTTTTCTTTTTACAGAAAACAGATGTTCAACCTTTCTTACTTTCCTCCCAAGCCTCCTCCTCCTGGAATGCCTGACATCATCAAATGCCCTTTGTAATCTAGGAGACCCCAGCTCATTCTGGTTGATCCCTCAGTAGAAGTTTAAGGGACCCAAAGTGTGTGGGTGCATTTACTAACCTGGTCATCCAGAAGCATTTATTACCCGTCTCCAGCCCAGGACCCTCCAGACTGGCAACACACTCTTTGACTTTACCAATGGAAGACAGAAAAGAAAATCTCATTTTTGACTGTGCTGCTGAGGACTTTTCACCCACCCAGAACCACAGAGCCTTCTTAGTGCATCGCTGGGAATAGCAGGTGCCAGCTAACATGTGTCAGTTAGCATCACACTTCCCTGACAATTCATCTATCAGGATTAAATCATGTCTTAAGGCTGACATAACATTTACACATCCTTCTGCCAAATTGGTAATGTACATTAAAATTTTTTTTTTGTCTTGTTTTTTTAGAGACAGTCTTGCTATATTACCCAGGCTGGACGCAAACTCCTGAGCTCAAATGATCCTTCCACCTTAGCCTCCCAAATTGCTGGGACTACAGGTGCACACCACTGCATCCTGGTAGATAGCAGACTTAAATTATGTGTTCAGGGATAGACGGGTGTGGAGGGTGCTCTAAGGAGAAGGAATATGCCTTGCATTTTAAAGTAAAATTTGCATGCAATTAATGCAGAGTTGGCCTTAGAACTCCATCCCAAAGCCAGAAAAGCTTAAGCTTGACCTAATCAGCATCTGCAAACAAGAGGGATGGAAATGAGTTAGTTCTTTTACTAAGAAGAATGCAGGCAATATTCACAACATGAACTTGAAGGCAGGGAAGAGATGGCATTCTATCATGGAAGTTTGGAATCTCTCCCTCACTCCATCCTGAGAGATGGTTTATACTTAGATCCTTTATATTTTTTTCCCTTCAAGGAAGATCTGACTCACAGAAGGCTAATATGTGCAGGTTCTCCTGCTTTGCAAAGACTTGGATGGCAGGTGACTATGTGGAGTGGGCACGGAGGATTGCAGTGAGTGAAGATACATGAGAAGGTGCTTAATTAGCTTTTGCAGAGCTCTACTTAGATGTTCGACAATTTCCTTCCCGTGGGGGGAAAAACCCCAACATAATGAAAATAACAGCATGAGAGACTTTTGGATTAAATTAGAATGTACAGACTTACAGAGGGTGTGGATTTTTCTTTAGCTGCTCCCTTAGCAAAACACACAAATTGCCAGAGAAAATTGATCATCAAAGTTTAGGACAAAGGTCCTGGGGTCCACAAGGTGACTCCCACAAAGGATTTCTCTGGGTTTTCAGTTTTCCTTATGTGTAAAATGCATAGACAAGACCCTCTGTAAATTGCAAACTGCATCAAGAAATTCCGGTGGGAGTAATTCTTTAGATTTAAAAAAAAAATGAACAGAGTAAAGGATAATGGCATGGGCAAGAAAAGACACATTAAAGACACCCGCAGTGCAGATTTCAGAATTCTGCAACCTCCTATCTGCAGAATCCCAACTTCAGAAATGTCTCTCAGGCCCTGACTTCAGTTGTGTACCCTGTTACTGGGTTGTCGCCTTTCTTTGCTTTGAGCCAGTTCAACTGCATGGGAAGAGTAAAGGAGAAGGAGGAGCGACCGTGAAGAGTCCAAAGTGAGGGGGAAGAACTGGACAGGTAGTTTTCCACGGGCTACAGAAGCATCTTTGTACACATGTGAGCTCACTACTCCTCTTGTTGGCTCCTGATTGACCCCTGCGCAGAGAGATGGCTCCACATCCTGGAGATTAGATTTTATTACAGAGACAGACTAGGGGCATGTCAACTTTGGCATCAGGAAGGAACAAAAGCTGGACTGGGATCTGAGGAAAGGTGTTCTCATTATAACCCAAATAGGTTTTATAAAATCCTTGCAGGCACACACCCCCATACAAAAATGGCCAGCTTCGCACACAGAGAAGCAGCTTGGCGGAGAAGGAGGCACACTACATAGGAGGTCATGGGGAAAAACTCCAGAGAACTCGTTGACAATGAACACCTAAAAACCAGAACTAATTTGATCTTAGGCAGCAACCAATAGTGTATGGCATCTCGAGCAATGAAGCTAAGTGTCCCCTCCCTTCTCTGAACTGATCAGACAGAGGTTTGACACTAATCAAATATATGTCGAATGAATGAATAAATGAATGAGTGAGTTCAGACCTCGCCTGGAGTACTAGGTTCAGTTCTACACACCATACTTTGAGGAAAACTATAGCAAGTTCAGAAGAGCATAACTGGGAGGATGCAATAGTACAAACGTATCACATGAAGAAAAGTAGGAGAAACTAGGAATATTTAACCTGAGAAAGGAAAGTCGGTGCTAGGGGTGGGGAAGGCATAGGGTTCAAGGAAGAGAAGAAAGACTAGACTTTTTCTGTGTTGTCCTAGGTGGAATCTTCAAGGTGACATAATGACAGAGATCAGCAACGCCTGCAAAAATACTGGGCTGATATGTGTTCTGTGTCATTGAGGAAGTTTCTGGAAACTAATAATTATTTGGTAAGGAGATCTTGAGAAGGATGAACAGCATGGTGCTACTCTAAGATCCTTGCCAACCCTCTGGTTCTATCGTTCTGGAGAGAAGTATGTGGTTGCAACCCATCTGCCACCTAATAATTGTGAGTTGTAGACAAATCACCCAACTTCTGTGAGTTTCAGCTACTCTTCTGTTAAATGTAGAAATTAATTCTTCTGGTGGTTAATTGAATCAAATCAGCTCTGCAGGTCCACCTTTGATTCATAAGGAAACCAATTGTGTGATTTCAAGGACACTGAAGATCTACTGATTGATTGATACCTGCTGATTAATATCTGAAGTTCCACCTGGAGGGATTCATTCTTGAATCTTAAGAATTTATCTCTAATTAAAATATGAATATTCATGGAAGAAGTAATGAATTAAACATAAGGAATCATTTACTTCTAATATGAATAATTTTCTTAATTTCAACACAGCACCATGTGTTACAGAAAATAAATTTGTATAAATGAGAAGGGAAAGTATACTGGAGGCTTGAGAAGAAAAAGATAAACTTATATTTCTATTTCTAAATTTCATCTAAGTTTAGCCCTGCTTATAAGTCAGATAATTCTGATTGTTTTATTGCTTAGTCTTACATTCTGGGCTTAAGCTATTGCCTTATTTTCTTGGAATCCTTTTGACTTTAGACCTCAGAACATATATATTGTGTCCTGGAAAATGGATACCCAGTGACAGAGAGGTAACAAAGTTGTTCTAGAAGCAAAAGGACAGAGAGGGATGATGATTTTTCTCTATTGTGTCAGTCATGTGTCCTTTTCTCCAACTCAAAAATTATTAATACAGTGAAGATGAAGGGGGACAAGAATATTTTTATATTTACTTTTATTTTTATTTTTAACCCGAAATGCTACAATTTTAAGCCCTTTACCTAAGTCTATCATTGCTTAGATTTCTCTAAATATAGCATGGCATAATGAAAAGAGCAGATTCCAGCTTTAGGACCAACCTAGAACTCTGGCTGTACCTTTATATTAATATTAGCTGTGTGACTTTAGACAACTTATTTGAACCACTGAGACTCAGGTTCTACATCTTCAAATGGAGGTAATGACGCCTAATTTACAGGATTGTTCTACGGGTTAAATGAGATAAATCCAGCGTATATTAGGCCATTAAGAACTGCTAGTTCACTTACTTCTTTTTGAGAAAATGTCTAAACTTTATCCACGTTACATAAATTTTTCAGACTACAATTAAATATATGGAATGGTCACTTAATATGTTTCAGATGTGCTGTTCCATGAAGCTACACAGCAGATGATATTTTCATTTGCATTTTTTGTGGTCACTTAATATGCCAGTGAGTTAATACTCTATAATATATAACCACCATATTATTGGACATGGAAATTGGAAGTACGTAGGCAGGTAGATAGATAGATAAAAACATTTCAAAGCAGAATCAGAAAGAAATGCAAAAAATGCAGAAATAGTTGCCACAAAAAGAACGTGAGTCTCCAAGATAGAATAATAACTCCGGGGCTGAGCTATGACTCCATGGAATCCCATATGGGGCCATTCCTATAGAAAAAGAACTACATCCCCTGAATTTAAATCATTAGAGGTAGAGGACCAGAAACCAGAGCTGCTTGCTTCTATGCCCAAAGCTGGATTGCACAAATACAGACAAAGAAAATAAATCAACAAAAATAGCTAAGAGGCATTTCTAAACATGTCCAGCTGCAAAAATTTATGACTATTAGCTCTTGGAAAAAGGTCATTTCAGATAAGACAACTATTTATACAGAAAACAAAAATGAAACATATATTGATTGGTTCTCAGTTGACTCTCCCAGTCCTGGGAGAGGTAGGAAGTAGGAAAAAGCCCAGGTAAACTGCTTGCTCCCATCCACGTAAAGTCCCCAAAATTTGGACAAGAGGGTGGCTTCAGAAAAAGTTGAAGTTCAGTGTTTTATGACCATGTGGACCTTTTTTTATTTTCTCCAGCATTCTTTTGTAAAAGAGAGGAAAGGATCCAAAGACATAAACATTCTTGAGATGGAGGCTTTTGCATAGCCAAGTTAGACCTTTGAGTACTACAGGAGGAATGGTTCATGGCAGAAATTCCCCTAGCAGGGAAAGAAGACTTTCTCTTTTAATTGTTCCAATGAATCTACTGTTCAAAGGCTGTATGATGTTGGAAAGTTATCCACTTCTCTATGTCTTAGTTTCCTCATCTATAAAGTAGTTGCTGAGATCTCTTCCAGCTCTACCAGTCAACGTTTAATGATTTTTCTTCTATTTTTGAAGCTGTCAGACTCTTCTCCTAACCATATAAGTTTGAATATATTAAAATGTAAAACTAAAGTTTGCATATAAAGTGTCATTAAGTAGATCCCTAGTAATTCATCACAATGTCCAGCCCAATGCAGACTGAGTTAACTTTGCACAATCTACAGAAAGGGTTTGCTTCACATAACTGTTAAATAGAGTCAAAGGAAATAATGCTGTTAGAGTAATTTGATAACAAACAGGCATCCTTACTATAATATGTGCAATGCAGATGCTAACCTAGCTGAGGTCTCCTGGCCCCTGGAGAACCAGATAAACTTATCTCCAACCACTATTCATGCCCTGTCAAAATCCAAACCTCAGCAAGATGGTTGCTAAGTCCTGGTGGGCTCATTTCATTCTCAGCTTCCGCAGGTGTTCTCTGTTCTTCACTGCAAAAGTAGAACTCAAGTTCTTTCCTGAATTCCTAAAAAACAAAACAAAACTTTCACACAAAGCATTCGTAAGTGTGATAGACTTTACTGAGGATGGGTTGAGGTGGTTAGAGACAAAAGTGAGTGTCATATCACAGCAACAGGAAGATTTTCAAATTCCACATCAGGCATCCCTAGTCTTATATGGTGGAATTTCTAATAGTTGCTTCATTGCATGTGGATCTCAGCTTTATTTCATCTGCTAATTCCTCCAATCTCCTTTCTTCATCTTTCCTTTCCTCTCTTCTGTATCCTCCCTCTTGGGAACACAGAGCACCTTCTCCTTGGTTCAAGCAGGGCACTATTTTTTTGTTGTTGTCTTGACTTACGCCTTTGGAAATTTTACCTTCTTTTCTTAGTAACTTATCAAAATGCTTTTTCCAAACAATGGCATTTTTCCCTAAGAAGAATTCTGCTGCCTAAAATATTTTAAGTTACCTTAGCTTTTTCATCTGAAAATTTTATGGTTATAAATTATTACCATAAAGTGGTAAATTATGGCAATACATTATTACCATTATGGTAATAATGTATTACTCATCATAATGGTACTATATAAATATACAATTCATGACTGTAGAAAAATTTTCAGATGAAAAAGCTAAGGTAACTTATTTTCCCGTAGTCTTAAAACGACTTCAGTTATACTCAGAAGTAAACAAACAGTAGACAATTAATTCAGAGCCTGTAATTAAGTAAGGCTCTAAGCTAGACCTTGATGAATCAATGAAGCTTAACATACAATATGAAGGCAAAAGACCCAGAATATCCAACATACTAAAAAAGAAGAAAGAAGTTGAAGGACTGACACTATCTGACCTCAAGACTTACTATAAGCTACAGTAACCAAGGCAGTGTGGTCATTAGTTAAAGGAGACATAGATCAATGGAACAGAATAGAGAGCCCAGAAATAGACCCATGTAAATATAGCCAAGGGAATCTTTGACAAAAGAGCAGTAAATGAAATCTAATGGGGGAAATGATAGTCTTTTCAACAAATACAGCTGGAACAATTAGATATCCATATGCAAAAAATAATAACAACAATATAGGCACAGACCTAATACTTTACACATAAGTCAACTCAAAGTGGATCATATATAGACCTAAATAAAACATACAATGCTATAAAACTTCTGGAAGAGAACACAGAAAATCTATGCCACTTTGGGTTTGTGATGAGTTTTTAAATACAACACCAAAAGAATAATCCATGAATGATTTCCATGAAAGAAAAAACTGATGTTAGATCTCACTAAAATTAAAAACTTGTGCTCTTTGAAAGACACATTTAAGAGAATGAAAACACAAGTCATAGACTGAAAGAAAATATTTGCAATCACTTATCTAATGAAGGATTCATCTCCAAAATATACGGAGAATCCTTAAAACTTAGCAATAAGGAAACAAACAACCCTATTTTAAAATGGACAAAACATTTGAACAGGCATCTCACCAAAGATATACAGATGGCAAATAAGCCTATAAAAAGACACTAAACATTATTTGTAATTAGAGAATTGCAATGTAAAACAACAAGATAACACTACACACCTATTAGAATGGCTGAAATTTAAAAAAAAATGACAATACCAAATGCTGGTGGGGATTTGGAGTGGTAGGAACTTTCATTCATTGCTTGTGGAAATGAAAAATGGTAGTCACCTTGGAAGGCAGTTGTTTCTTAGAATGCTAAACACAGTCTCACCACATGACCCTGCAATTGTGCTCCTAGGTTTCTAGCCAATTGATTTGAAAACTATGTTCACACAAAACATACACATGAATGCCTATTGAAGCTTTATTCATAATTGCCAAAAAGTGGAAGCAACCAAAATGTCTTTGAACATATGAAAGAAGAAACAAACTGTGGTACCTCCATACAATGGAACAGTATTAACAACAAAAAGTGAGCTATCAAGCTATGAAAAGACATGGAGGAACTCTAAATCCACATCAATAAGTGAAAGAGGTCAGCATGGTAATGCTACATACTAACTGATTCTAATTATACATTCTGGAAAGAGCAAAACTATAGAAATAGTTTTTTTAAAAAAAATCAGTGGTTGCCAGCAATTTGGGGGAGTAGGGGAAGTATGAATAGGTGGAGCACAGGGGATTTTTAGGGCAGTGAAACTTCTATGTAACATTGTAAGAGTGGATACCTGACATTATGCATTTATCAAAACCCATAGAACTTTGCATCACAAAGAGGGATGCTTAATATATTTTTAAAAACTCACTTAGTAGGCTGGGTCCAGTGGCTGACACCTGTAATCCCAGCACATTGGGAGGCCGAGGCAGTCGGATCGCCTGAGCTCAGGAGTTCGAGACCAGCCTGGGCAACATGGCGAAACCCCATCTCTACAGGAAATATACGAGATGAGCCTGGAACACCTTACAGTTTCAGAAAGTAAGAAAGCATTAAACACACACACACACACACACACACACACACACACACACACAATGATGGGGGTATATCAAAGGGACACAGGAACCAACTGAAAGAGATCCCAGTAGCCAAATATGAAATAATTTAAGTAATAAAATTAATAAAGGAATAATGGATTATAACCCCAAGCATGAAATAAATACACATGAGCCCATTCTAGTAACAATAAATAACTGAATGAATGAATGAGAAGAAACAAAATCCTGTGCAGAAAAATTCAAAATAATTTATGTAGATATTCCATCCTCAACGAAGAGGGTGGAATACTTTGCTCTTCACTCCTTAAGATGGGCTGCAAATAATGACTTCCTTCCAAAGAGTGCAGCTTGGAAAGGGAGAAAACAGGATGAATTTTGCAGTGGAGAAATGTGACAAACACCAGTTCATCCTGTGAACAAGGTCAGTCGATAGCATGTACTCTAAATATAACATGGTGAAAATGGCACTTTACCTCTCTGACCGTCCTCCCCTAAACCCATGAATCCAGTCTAATCATGGGAAAGCATCAGACACATTTCAATAAAGGGCATCCTGCAATATACTTGACCAATACTTCTCAAAACTGTCAAAGTCATCAAGAACAAGGAAAGTCTGAGAAACTCACAGCCAAGAGGAGCCTCAGGAGACATGACCAAATGTACTGTGGTATCCCAGATGGGGTCCTCAAATAAGAAGATGACATTAGGTAAATACTAACGAAACCTGAAAAAAATACATTGGTAGATGTCAGTTATTAATAATGTATCAATATCAGTTCATTAATTGTAACAAATGCATCCTAGTAATGTAAGAGGTTCATAATAGGGAAACTGGAGAGGGTAGATGGGAGTTCTCTGGGGCATATATAGTACTCTCTGTGCTATCTATGCGATTTTTCTGAAAATGTAAAACTTTTCAAAAATTAAAGTCTATTAAAAATATACAGTATATTCACCATTAAAAAAAAAACCAAGTATATGAGTAGGCTGGGCGCAGTGGCTTATGCCTGTAATCCCAGCATTTTGGGAGGCCGAAGTGGGTAGATCACTTGAGGTCAGGAGTTCGAGACCAGCCTGGCCAACATAGTGAAATACCATCTCTACTAAAAATACAAAAATTAGCCTGATGTGGTGGCGTGTGCCTGTAGTCCCAGCTACTTGGGAGGCTGAGGCAGGAGAATCACTTGAACCTGGGAGGTGGAGGTTGCAGTGAGCCGAGATCACACCACTGCACCCCAGCCTGGGCGACAGAGCAAGACTTCGTCTCAAAAAAAAAAAAAAGTATATAAGTGATGGATTTGTTAATTACATTGATTTAATTATTCTACAATGCAAACATATAGCAAAACATCACACTGTACCTCATAAATATAATAATTTATACATCATTGTCTATCAAATAAAATGTATAAATAAATAAAATAAAAACATACAGTATGACACACAACAAATATTTATTGAACAGGAAAATGACAATGTATATGGCATCAAGGAAATTATATTCTGCACAAAAAGAGAGAACATCATATGTGAAAATGTCAGTAATATGAGGCTGTCTGATCTGAGTGTCAAATAACTGCTAATAACAAGTAACATTTATTAAATGCTTACCATGTGTTTACTAACACTTCATGTGTATTATCTTATTTAATGCTCACAACAGCCTCCAGAAGAGGTGCTATGATTATTGCCATTATAATTATCTCTGTTTTACAGATAAGGAAGCCGAGGCTCAAAGAGGTTAAGTAATTTGCCAAGTCATATGGATGACAAATGGCAGAGCCAGGATTTGAATTCAGCCTCTCTGATGACAAACTTAGTATATTACAGCTTAAAGGAGTTACAGAGACAGAAGGTGTCTTCTCTGGAAGGCCAGCCAGTTTTTATGGTAGCATGGGGATTTGAGCTGAACTCTGAAGGCTGGAAGGACTAAGATGAGTGGAAAGATGGAAGGAGAACATTTACAGTGGAGAGAAGTCTGTGAGCAAGAGCTGGAAGGCTAGTGTGGCCAGTGCCTCCAGAGAGCAGAAGCGAGGCTTACCCTCAGCCTCCTTTGTAGCACTTCTCCCAGCCCTGCTGGGTCTTCTCAAATCCAGAGCTGGGGAGCTTCTACCATGGCTCCATCCAGCTGCTTTGGGAGTCAGGCTCATGCCTTTCTATTGCACCAACATGGAAGGACAGGCATCCTCTCCGGAAACCCACAAATACTTCCAAAAAACCAAAGTTGAAAAAAAAAAATCCTAGCCACTGGAATTCCTTAAAGAGCTACACGAAGGAGAGCGGCACAAAGCCACACGCCCCTGGGGGGCTTTGTGAGCAGTACACCTGCTCAACAGAGACCCACACTTCCAGCCCAGGTTTATGAGAGTGGCCACTGCCCTTCTATCACATAATGACTCGTTGTCTGCTACATTAGAGCCACCAAGTCTCCACTCTGACTCCTGCTGCACCTCTCAGATTCTAACCCTGGATTCTGTCTCTTTACAAAACAATTTCCTATATGTATCTCAAAGACCACTCCTCTGCAATTTACAGTCAAATGTGATTCATTACAGCAGCCCAAAGATCTTTCCCTGGAGAAAGTCTTTGGTTAATTTGTGTGGCTCTATGAAGTCGATTTTCCTATCAAGTCACATGGCCTTCTCCTCCCATATCATCAAAAGTGGTGGCATTCAACTACACATCGATTAATTTTCTTCAGTCCTGGGCCTAAGCAAAGGCAGAGAGGCTTGTCTTCAGTTCTCCCCTCTGTTCACTAACAAGTTGGGGTGGTCCTTCCTCTTGTGCAGCCTTCAGCAGCCCCAAGTCCTCCCCAAGGCCCACAGATACCTTCTCAGCAGCAGCCCCAGAGGCCAGGCCTTCTTGGAGCACCAACATCTCCACACTGCTTGCTGTAGGCTCTGTTCCCGGTGTAGGAGGAACTGCTCTGGGTGAATTCTTCCCTAGATTACAGGTTTCTGTACTCAATACTCTGTAATTGTGATAGCCTTTATACCCAGTGTGGTGTTTGGACAGGGAGCCCATCTGGGAAGGGCCATTGTCAGAGCTGAGGGTCGCTGGGCACTGCCATCTGAGTTTCAGCTAATTGCCAGGCAAGGCCCTGGGTACTGGAGAGGACATAAAGGATTGCATAAATAAAATGCAGTTCTGTCCTTCCAATTGAGAAAAATTACATAGTAACTGTAAATAGTCAAATGAGACTCAGAATTGTTTTTCTCTGACAAATAATATTGTAAAGAGATGCAGCAGATGGTCTCTAAAAACATTTTTTATTGTCATTCTGTGATTCTCTGAATGATTTGCATTCATTCATTGGGCAAACACAGATTAAATACCTACCAACTTGTATCCTAGGCAAGACATTTAATCTGCATTAATTCACCCAGGACATTTTACCTGATTGGAGCCAGAGATGCAGCCCATGGCCATGAAATAGAAAAAAGCTAACATGCCCACAAAGGAAAAGGACCCATACTTCAGCTTTTGTTAGTGCCCACTTTCAACCAGCTGAGCTAACCACTCAGAAAAGGAGATTCTAGCAAGCCTTTGGTACATACACTATCTGAAGAGTCCTCACGAGCCCCCAAGTATTGGAGAAAGGAAATCAAGCCACCATTTCCAGTTTGGTTCCTAAATGGAGCCAAAGCAGAAATAGAACCTAGGAACTTTGGGCTTCCAAGCAAACACTGTATTTATGAGGCTCTGCACCTCCCACTGCCCCAGAGACTGCCAAACCCCATCAGAGTGAAGAAGCAAAGTGCAGACAATGCAATCTGTGGCCCCTGGCAAAGGACTAGGGATGTGCAGGATGTGCTCTGCTTTTAATGCATGTCCCCTTTTAATTACAGAACTGGTCAAGAGCTCTCAGCTCCCACACACCCAGCTCCTTATAATGCTAGACTGTTCTACAGCCATCTCCAGCAGCAACAGAGTAACAAACACAACTGCTAGCCTCAGCTCCTCAAGGGAGCAGGGGTTCCAGCTGATATGACCAGTTCAGCAACAGTTCCTTGTTGCCTTGCTTTTTTCCAAACCAGGGCCTGTTGCCATGGGTCAAGGAGATGAACCCTCTGTTGTCATCCTCTCCCCAAAGAAGTCATTTTCCAGGGCAGGAAAAGGCTCCCATTAAACTTCTTTCTGCCCTGGAACAGAAGAGTAGTTTGCAGGAAGAACTTCAAATCTGGTTTCTGATGCTATTCAAATCAAAACACAGTACCTGAAAGGGGAAACCAAGTGAATTCTGGCAAGGATGTTCAGTTCTGCCTGGGAGATTTTAGCTCCAATATTTCCATGGCTACACAGACAGATGCCCAAGGTCTAAATTGGGTAAGAGCGTGTAATATTGGGATATACTATGAAATACATATTTGGTCTCTGCCTGGGATTCTTAAAACCTTTGGAATTTCCTGAGTGGTAATAAGAGGAGCGTCTTTTGTTATTCGTAATAAGCCCCTTTCAACTATACCTGAGTTTATGCTAATGAAGTGACTCTTGGAGGATGGGGCCTGGACCCCAGAGGAAGCAACCATGTGATTAGAGGACTGGAACTTTCACCCCCACCCTGGAATTCTGGGGAGGAGAGAAGGGCTGGGGATTGAGTTCCGTCACCAGTGGCCAATGACCTCATCAAGCATACTTACATAATGAAGCCTCCATAAAAACTCTGCACCATGAGATTCACGGAGCTTCTAGGTCAGTGAACACATGGAGGTTTGAAGAAGATGGCACGCCCAGTGAAGGCATGGAAGTTCCGTGCCCTTTCCCCATCGCTTGCCCTCTGTGTCTCTTCCATTTGGCTGTTCCTGAGTTGTGTCCTTTATAACAAGGGTCCTCAACCCCCGCCCCCACCCCCCACCTCTCTGCCGCTGGGCTGCACAGCAGGAGGTGAGTCTTAAGTGGGAAAATAAAACTTCATCTGTATTTACAGCTGCTCCCCGTCACTCCTATTACCAACTGAGCTCTGCCTCCTGTCAGGGCAGCAGCTGCATCAGATTCTCATAGGAGCATGAACGCTACTGTGAACTCCACATGCAAGGGATCTAGGTTGTGCATTGCTTATGAGAATCTAATGCCTGATGACCTGAGGTGGAACAGTTTCATCCTGAAACCATCCCGCCACCATCTGTGGAAAAATTGTCTTCCATGAAACCAGTCCCTGGTGCCAAAAAGGTTGGGGACTGCTGCTTTATAAAACTGGTAATAGTAAGCAAAATGTTTCCCTGAGCTCTGTGAGCCATTGTAACAAATTATCGAACCTGAGGAGGCCGTCATGAGAACTCAATTTATAGCCAGCTAAGGCAGAAGCACAGGTATTAACCTGGGACTTGCAACTGGCATCTGAATTGGAGGCAGTCTTTGGGACTGAGCCCTTGCCCTGTGGGGTCTGCATTAACTCCAGATAAATGGTGTCAGAATTCAATTGAATTATAGGACACCCAGTTGGTGTCTGCAGAAAACTGGGCAATTGCTTGGTGCAGGAAAACGCACACATTTGATGATGAGAGGAGCATAGTCAGAAGTGTTCTGTATGAGTGTAGAAAAAAGCTTTTTTCTTTTTAGAGCCCATGAGTACTCAGATTTTGGATTCTAGGGAATACAAGGGAAAGAGGACTGAAGAAACAAATATCTTGGAGGCTTATCGTCTCTTTCCTGAAACACAAACATTGCAGTAACTCACACTTCTTTCAGAGAAGTTGCCAACACAGAAGAAGATATAGAAGAGCCAGGGAATTCCAAAGCCTCAGGCTCTGGGAGGAGAGGGTTCTATCTCCATTCTGTATCCACTTCTTGAGAAGGTCAGTACAGAGATAAATATTCTCTAAAATAACTAGCCACACAGCTGGTCTCCAAAACCACTCTCTATTAGTGTCAGGCTGTTATTTATAATCTTCCTTCAAGACTATGTAATGTTGATAATGTGAGTGTTTTGTGGACAGGATTTCTTCCTAGTGTATTGCCTCTCATTGGAGTGAAGAATGCAGAATCTCAATTTTACAGATTAGCTCTACCCTGGAATGGAGTTTGGGGTCTTGTGTCTGTTCTATATGACTCTCTCACCTTTAAGCTCTTCAGTTAACACCTGTGCAACCAGCTTAGTTGGGTTTCAACTCCAACCCAAGTTATCTACTGAACTTTTCATTTACACCAACAAACAAAATCCCTGAGCTCTGCTTTTCTGAAATTTTAAAGAACAAATGTAAATATTGAATATCTATTCTTTATTTATTTATTTACTTTTTTTTTTTTTTTTTTTTTTTTGAGACAGGGTCTCACTCTGTCACCCAGGCTGGAGTGCAGTAGTGTGATCACAGCTCACCGTAGCCTCAAATTCCCAGGCTCAAGTGATCCTCCCACCTCAGCTTCTTGAGTACCTGGGACTACAGGTGTGCATCACCATGCTGGCTGTATTTTTAAAATTTTCTGGTAGGGACAGAGTCTCACTATGCTGCTTTGGCTGGTCTTGAACTCCTGGGCTCAAGCGATCCTCCTGCATCAGCCTTCCAAAACACTATGATTATAGGTGTGAACCCCACACCTGGCCTGCCTACTTTTTTTAAGGCATTAACTCTTATTGCTTGAGTTACAAATAATACCAAGGTTGTCTGATATTAATAATTTAAATTTATGAAATTATTTTATTTTTTAGTTGTCTTCATATAATTTATTTTTTGAGCCTTCCAGCATCTGTGAAGAAGCTAGGACAAATAAAATGTATAAGGCATTGTTATTATTATTGTTGCCATTTAACAGAGAAGGAAATTAAGGATCAGTGGAGCAAAAACTTGGCTGGGCTTACGTAGCAAGTTGGGATTGAAACCAGCACCAAAACCCTGGGTTCCTGACCCTTAGTCTAGTAAATAACTAAATACGGAAAATCCAGTCTGTGTTTTTGTAAAAAATGATACTGAAACTTTATAACACAGTGCCCCTACTCCTTTTCCAAAAGGCCTGCTTTAATTTCTGAATGGATTCCAAGCTGATGACCACCTGTTGGACATACTGTGGAGGAGACTCTCGCATTAGGCAGAAGACCAGACTACTTACACAATCAAGCCTCTCCTAATGCTAGGATTCTATTACACTAGAACCCATTTCACAGAGAAAGCAGTGAGCACTCCACTTATTATGTAGATAGCAAGTTGCCAGACCAATGGCTCTGAACTTGAGATTATAGACACTTGAGGTTTACAGTATCTTTTTCAAATAACCAAGAACTCCATTGTGAATCAAGCAGTCTGAATTAATGATGAATAATTTCTTGAGTACATAAGTGCCATTGTAATTAATAACACAAAGTTATTAAAAATTTAGCAAAACCCAAAAATTACATGATCATCTCAATTGATGCAGAAAAATCATCTGATAAAACTCTCCACCCTTTCATGATTTTTTTAAAAAACACACAAAATAAAGAGGACTAGGTCTTCCTCAATCCATTAAAGGGCATATATGAAAAACCCACAGGTAACATTATACTTAATGGTGAAAGACTGGATGCTTTCCCCCTATTATTTGGAAGAGACAAAGATGTCTACTCTCACCACTTCCATTCAGTATTACTCTGGGAGGTTTTAGAGTAATTAGACAAGAAAAAGAAGTAAAAGGCATCTACATTGGAAAAGAAATATAATTACCTCTATTTGCAGATGACATTGATCTTATATATAGAAAACCCAAAAGAATCCACCAAAAACTATTAGAACTACTAGACAAGTTTAGCAAGTTTGTGGGATACAAGATTAATATACAAAAATCAATTGTATTTCTGTATACATGCAATGGAATGATTTGAAAATGGAGTTAAGAAAACAATTCCATTTATAATAGCATCAAAAAAATGAAATACTTAGAAATAATTAACAAAAGAAGTGCAAAATTTATACTCTAAAACCTACAAAACATTGTTGAAAGAAATTAAAGAAGACATAAGTAAATGGGAAAACATCCCACATTCATGGAATGGAAGACTTAACATGTTAAGATGTTGATACTTTCTAAATTGATCTACAGATTCAACACAATCTCTATCAAAATCCCAGCCGATGTCTTTGGAGAAATTCACAAGCTGACTCTAAAATTCATATGGAATTATAAGGGACCCTAAATAGCTGAAACAATCTTGAAAGAGAAGAAACAAAGTAGGAGGACTCACACTTCCAGATTCTAAAACTCACTGCAAAGCAATTGACATCAAGATAGTATGATGCTGGCACAAAAACAGACTTATAAATCAATGGCATATCGTTGAGAGTACAGAATTAACTACATATCTCTCCAGTCCATTGATTTTTTTTTTACAAGAGCATCAAGACTATTCAATGGGGGAAAGAATAGCCTTTTCAACAAATGATGCCGGGACAACTGGATAGTCATGTGCAAAAGAGTGGAGTTGGTCCTCTACCTCACACCATATAAAGGGCAACTTAAAATAGGACAAAGACTTAAACATAAAAACTGAAACTATAAAACTCTTAGAACTCTTAGGAGAAAATATAAGGCTAAGTCTTTACGACCTCACACTCAATAAAGGATACTTAGATATAATGCCAAAAGTATAAGGAGCAAATGTACAACTACTATGTATCTATAATAAATACACTGGACACAATCAAAATTTAAAGCTTTTGTGTGTCAAAGGACTTCATCAAGAAAGTGAAAAGACAACACACAAAATGGGAGAAAATATTTGCAAATCATATATCTGATAAGGGACTTTTTTCCAGAATATATAAAGTACTCTTCTAAATCAATAATAAAAAGACAACATAATTTTTAAAATGACCAAAGAACCTACATAGACATTTCTCCAAGAAAGATTGTATAGTTATCAGGGAAAGGCAAATCAAATTCACAATAAGATGCTACTTTATCTCCACCAGGATGGCCAGAATCAAAAAGTCAGAGAATATGTCTTGATGTGGATATAGAGAAATCAGAAAACCCTCTGATTTTATATTAAATGTAAAATGATGCAGACTCTGTGGAAAGCAGTCTGACAGTTTCTCAAACAAATATACATAGAGTTACCATATGAACCAGCAATTCCACTCCTAGGCAAATACCCAAGAGAAGTGAAAACGTGTATCTGCACAAAAGCTTGTACCAAGATGTTTGTAGCAGGATTCTTCATAATAACAAAAAGTAGAAAGAACTCAAATGTTTGTCAACTGATGAATAGATAAACAAAATCTGATATATCCATCAACAGACTATGATTCAGCCATAAATAAGAAATGAAGTATTCATAAAAGCTACAACATGGATAAACCTTAAAATGATTATGTGAATTGAAGGAGACCAGTCACAGAAGACCGCAATTTCATCTATATGAAATGTCAGAATAGAGTAATCCATAGAGACAGAAAGTAAATCACTGTTTGCATAGATCCGGGGCAGTGGGGAGAATGGAAAGAGAGGAGTGTTAGCTAAATGATACAGGGTTTCTTTTTGAAGTAAATAAAATGTTTTAAAGTTGACCACAGTGATGATTACATGGCTCTGTGATTATACTGGAAACCATTGGATTGTACACTTTAAATGGGTGAATTGTATGGCATGTGAATTGTATCTCAAAAAAGCTGTTAAGAAAAGTTAACAGTGGCTTTTGTGTTATGTAATTTTCTCAAACTTAGATACAGAATTAATACCCACCATCACATGAGAATCTATGAAGTTTTAAATGTTAAAAGAGTCTTTTTCCATAAGCCATGAAAGAAAAAATTGGTGAACTGTTCTTTATCACATTTAAAACACCTGCTCATCAAAATACCCCGTTAAGAAATTGAAAAGCCTAACTACAGACTGGGAGATGATATTTGCAATACATCTATCTAACCAAAAAACTTATATACAAAATATACACAGAACTCATAAATCAATAGGAGAAAAAGAATCCAATTAAAAATTGGCAAAAGATGTCAATAGACAGAAGATGTACAAATGGCTAATAAGTTCATGGAAAGACATCCAATACAGTTACTCCTCTGAGAAATACAAATTAAAAGTGTAGTAAGATGCCACCACATATCCACTAGCATTAGTGAGGACGAGGAGTAAGCAGAACTCTCAGACACTGCTGGTAATAATGTACAACCACTCACCAGCAGTGGTACAACCACTTTGGAAAATCTCACAGTTTCTTAAGAAGTTAAATATACACTTATATATGATGCAGCAATTCCATTCTTAGGCATTTACTCAAGATATAGGAAAACTATGTTCACACAAAGATTTGTGTATGAAAGTTCATTAGAAGCTTTGTTTGTAATAGAAAAAAAACAGAAGTCCATCAGGAGGTAAATGGATAAATAAATTGTGGTATATCCATACAATGGAAGAGTATTCAGCAGTAAAAAGAAACAAACTGTTGATTCATGGAGCAACACAGTTGAATCTCGAAAATATCATGCTAGGCAAAAGAAGCCAGACACAACAGAGGACATGCTATGTAATTCTATCTAGAAAAGAGGGTTAAGTGGCAGAAATCAGGCCATTCTTGTCCTTGGCTGCAGCGGAGGTGAGATTGATTGGCAAGAGGCACAAGGGAGCTTTCTGGGGCGATGGAAATGCTCTCCATTTTGATTGTGGAGGTGGTTACATGACTGTATTACTTGTCAATATTTACTAAACTATATATTTAAAATGAGTACATTTTATTGTATGTAAAGTATACCTCAATACAGTTGACTTCGCAAGTGTTTTTCTTACTCATTTTGACTTTCTTTACCCTAGACCAGAGAGGTCAAGAAACTCTGGACCACAAGGTAAATCCAGCCTGCCACCTGGATGACTGTGAGCTAAGAATGGTTCTGACATTTTTTAACGGCAGGAAAAAAAAAAAGGCAAAAGAAAGACATTATTTCATGACACATAAAATATATGTGTCGTTCCAATAATAATAAAGTTTTATTGAAGCAGAACCACAGGCATGGCTTTCAGACTGCAGTGGCAGGAGACTATATGGCCTGCACAGCCTGAAATACTTACTGTCTGGCCCTTTCCAGAAAAGGTCTCCTGACCCCTGCTCCAAACAGTAATCTCTTCTCAATGACACCATCCCTTTGCAGGCTATAAGGAACAAAGGAGTGCTCCTGTTTGTACTTTTGAAACAAAAAAGAGGCAACATTTAGTGAGAAAAGCAACCAGGGTAAACCAGCAACAATTTTTTTTCTTGCCAGTGGCTTGGCTATTCGAAATTATGAGTGTTCTTTGGAGTTCTGTCACCTTTGTGAGAAATTGATCAGGCTTTGAGTGGCATTCCACAGACACAACATCCCCTCTTCTCCTTAGTCAGCTTTATGGGGCAGCCAACTGCTGGCCTTTGAGGGGAAGGACAATAGACTATTATACAGCTCCTCTCCAGGCCCGCTGTTTTCCGACACTTTCTTTTTCTCTTAGACCACCTGTGACTTGTGATTCAGAGACTCACTTCAGAAACAATCAGACACAAGACATCTTCACTCAGTCTTCTATGTCAGCTGCCTACCTTCAGAAGAGACTCCATTTTCCCCCATCAGTTCTCGTCTTAATGGAAGGAGCAGGAGCTAGAGCAGAGATTTGCTTTCTTGTCTCTCTTCCCCATCACAAGCCTGCTTGTGTCCCCAGGGCCCAAGCCTGTTCCAAGAGACTCCAAGGGTCAGAAGCAAATCGTGTCCCATTGCTCTCTGATCCTTCACCTCCACAATGTTTTTATTTAAGGGAATCCAGGTTCAATGATCTTCCAGGTAAGTTTAAAGGGGGAAAATAATCAAAACACACAGCTCAAGAGGTGTCTGTGAAAATAAGAAAAGACCATTAACTTTACCTCACTGATATATTCAGGTGGTTACAAGTTCATTATCTCATTGAAACCTGAGATCTTTTTTTTTCTTTTTCTCCTGGTGGTGACTTTCTCAATTCAGCGGCCACCTCTCTGTGTCAGGACCAAGGGTACTGATTCAGTTTTTCCTTCCTTAGGAGCATGTCTGTAAACTAACTCAGATTTATAGTCAGAGAAATGCTGCCTGCTGGTTGACAAAGTTAAAACCAGAAGCCTCAGCTCAGAAATGTTCTTGTGAAGCAAATGCCTCATCTCCTGCTAAAAACATTTTGTCTCCCATGAACCCACATGAGGAACAATTTGGTGAGGTGAGTGGGTCGTTTCCTTTGGCAAAGGAGGAGAAAGGACAAAAGGCTGGACGTCTTTGTATTTATTCTGATGTAAAGGTGACTTACTGCTTTGTTTACCTAATAAAATCTTTCTCCAGGTGAACACACTGAGATGGAAGTGTCTTATTTGCATGGCAGACCTAGGGCATTGAATGCATAGCCCTGTTCACATAAACCCCTTTTCAAAGAAACACAGGAGAGGAGGACTTCAAATAGAATGAAAACAAGCTCACAATGAGAGATGATACTGAATCATATGCTATTGGCTGGAACTGCGACTTGGAACCCATAAACTGCAATAAAAACTGCTCTTGTTATTTCTTTAGGGATACATCTTCCTCTGAGTACTACATTTTCTATAGGAGAGAATGAGAATGGGACCTATCTGTGGTTCCTGGAAGACCTACCAAAGCAGACTCATCATCTGAAGGAGTCCCACCTCCATCTGGAAACTCAAAGTCACACTATCGGCCTGGCGTGGTGGCTCATGCCTGTAATCCTAGCACTTTGGGAGGCCGAGGTGGGCAGATCACCTGAGGTCAGGAGTTCGAGACCAGCTTGGCCACCATGGTGAAATCCCGTCTCTACTAAAACAGAAAAATTAGCCAGGCGTGGTGGCACGTGCCTGTAATCCCAGCTACTAAGGAGGCTGAGGCAGGAGAATTGCTTGAACAACCTGGGAGGCAAAGGTTGCCGTGAGCCAAGATCATGCCACTGCACTCCAGCCTGGACAACAAGAGTAAGACTCCGTCTCAAAAAAAAAAAAGTCACACTATCTAACGTTCATGAAAAATGCCAATGGAAGATCAGATGTTTGTAATTCATTGCCATCTTCTTGACTTTCTTCTAATACACTAACATACAGGGGTGCCAGTAGGCCACGCTTATACTGACTTACAAATTTGCTCACTTGGGAGTCTGCTTCCCACATACCCCAAACTCTTTTCTGCTTCCTTTTTTCCCCCATATCCAATATCCACAGCTGCCCAGCGCATAAATAAGATCATGCTGAATGGTGTTTCCCTATAAATGAATACGTATTATGGTGTTAGGACTCAATATGTAACTCCTCACATTTTAAAGGTATTACTAAGGAGCATTTTTAAAAATGCAACTTGAAGACGGCAATGATAGATTAGAGGAACGAATCTTCAGAATCTTCAGTCTTCTGAAAGTGGAATTTCAGGCATTAGTGGAGGATCTATTCAAATACAGTAGGGAGGAACTTTCCTGGTGACTTTAAGTCACCCCTAGCTCTTCCTAGAAGCTGAGTTCATAGCCTCTCTAACTGCTGCTGTTGAACTCATGTTCAACCACCATTTTTGAATGGCTACTGCGTGCTAGGCACTGTAATAAGTACTTTCCAACATCCTACTTGGTTAATTTAAAATAGACATTTTAATTTAAATTTTATGGACATAGAGGTCAAGTAAATTACCCAAAGTCACCCACAGAAAGAAAGAAAGAGAGAGAGAGAAAGAGAGAGAGAGAGAAAGAAGGAAGGAAGGAAGGAAAGAGAAGGAAAGAAAGAAAGAAAGAAAGATAGAAAGAAAGGAAGGAAGGAAGGAAGGAAGGAAGGAAGGAAGGAAAGAAGGAAGGAAGGAAGGAAGGAAGGAAAGAAAGAAAGAAAGGAAGGAAGGAAGGAAGGAAGGAAGGAAAGAAGAGAAAGGAGCATGACTGGTCATGAAGTCAAAAGACCGGTATCTGATTGATGTTTCCAGTGTGCTGTTTCCACAACGGTCAGCTCCACTATCCAGAGCCCTAAAGGTCCAGGGATAGTAAACAAATATGTTCTGAGGCATTGTTTATTATGGCCATTGTCAAACGCTAAGTGGTAAGGTGAGACCTTTAATACAGAAAATTGGGGCTTCATAAATAGAAAATTCTGAGTTGAGAGTAATGCTCTAATTAAAAAGAAATTAACTCATTTCCCACACCTGCAGGTCAAGCAGAGCTTTATGCATGATCCCGAAACTCAGAACACAGCCCCCTCACACAGTCTCAAGACAGGCAGCAAAACCTGATGGGATGGATTCACATTCAATCAACCAATACATATTTATTGAGCAACTAGTATATGTTCATCAGAGATCTAGGTACTGGGGGAGATATAACAAGCCTAAGACTCAGTTCCTGTTCACAGCTTATTTGGAAACCAAACCATACATTTTAAAAAGATAACTAAGAGATAAAGTGGAATACTAAATTGGGGGATGGGGGCAGAAAATCAGCACTACAGGGGTTTAAAAGAAACACAAATCTCTTGAAGTTGGAGCAATTAGGAAAGTCTTCAAATAGCTATTTGGGGTTGGATTAGAGGGGGTTAAAAGGGAAAAGGGGTGGGGTGTGGTGGCTCACACCTGTAATCCCAGCACTTTGGGAGGCCAAGGTAGGTAGATTGCCTAAGGTCAGACCAGCCTGGCCAACATGGCGAAAGCCCGTCTCTACTAAAAACACAAAAAATTAACTGGGTGTGGTGGTGCATGCCTGTAATCCCAGCTACTAGGGAGGCTGAGGCAGGAGAATCGCTTGAACCTGGGAGGCTGAGGTTGCAGTGAGCCAAGATTGTGCCACTGCACTCCAGCCTGGGTTACAGAGTGAGACTCCATCTTAAAAAAAGAAAAAGGCAGGAGGAGAAGGACTCACTGAAAGGAAGTCTGTGGGTGGGGAGCTATTGCAATGATCTGGCATGGGACAATAAAAAACAAAAAACTAAGAGAATTTAGTAACTCACTGGATGTGGGCAACAAGGCAAAAGCCTCTAGACTCGAAAGTAGCACCAGGGTTTCTCCATAAATAAGAAGTTGGGAAGATTTGGAAGTTTGATTGAGGATCAACTGAGTTGGAAGTGGCATTCGAGTGTCCTAGATGTCCAGGGCAGAGATAGAGGATTCTAGTTCTCTGGAGGAAGGCTGGAGCCACAGTTAAAGATCTTGGCGTCCTGTGCCTAGAGGCATGGGAGTAGATAAGGCTGCAGAGAAACCAAGTACAATAATCTAATTCATGTTTACAAGGCACAGTCTATGTTCTAAGCATTGTGTTTAACACTTTAAAAGAGTCACCTGAGTTATCCTCACAGCCCCACTAGGTAGACAGAGTACCCTAGAACCATTATGACTCGTGTTTTTATAGATACACACACTGAGTCTTAGAGAGTTTTTATTTTTATACTTTTTAAAGCATTTTATCACATGGACACATAGAAGGGAACAACACACATTGGGGCCCATCGGAGAGTGGAGGGTGGGAGGAGGGAGAGGATCAGGAAAAATAACTCATGGGTATGAGGCTTCATACCTGGGTGATGAAATAATCTGCACAACAAACCCCCATGACACGAGTTTACCTCTGTAACAATCTGCACATGTACCCCTGAACTTAAAAGTTCAAAAATAAAAATAATTAATTATGCTTTATTATCTTAGCCAGAGATGTTTCCACTGAATGTGTGGATTAAACTTAGCTTCCTGGTTTGACAGACTTATATAATTCAAAAATATTATTAATGATTTAATAGCCTCTAATTAAAGTACAAAGTTAGCTAAACAAAAACAATAAGCTCATCTGATTGGGATAAGAGTAAATATAGGTAAGAATGACCAATTTGTTAATTATTCTTATATCTGGCTTATGACTTATTGTTTCTATTAAAAATGTAAAGCAACTAAAGGTTTAGTCCATTTTTTTCTTGTCAGGGAAATAAAAACAAATAGAGCAAAAAAACCATTTTATTGTATTTATTATTTTTAACTTTTTTATTTCAATAGCTTTAGGTGTGTACGTGGTTTTGGCTACACATATGAATAGTCTGGTGAAGTCTGGGCTTTTCATGTACCTGTCACCCAAATAGCATGCCCAATTATTGTACCCAAGAGAGAGTTTTTATTAATATAATTTTCCCAAAGTCACTCGGTAGATAAGCAAATGATGGAGGTGGGGTTAGAGGCCAATTTCTCTGACTCCAAACTCATAGTCTTCAATAGAACATTCTCCTGCAAGGCAGAAGATGAGATGAGCTGGCTCACTGATGACTATCAAGGCTGTGGGAGATTGCCAAGGCCAGAGAAGATGGGGAGGGTGGGAAGAGGACCAAGCCCTCCAACACCTGGCAAGTGCCTCCCTCCTAGCTGAGCACCAGCAAAACTTCTTTTGCTAAGAACACATGCCCACGCCAGAGGGTTGAACCTATCATATCGAGGTCATCTTGATCCCCTCTGTTTATCTTCTCTCTTAGGCACTTCCTGAGCAAACTTGCTTACTTACCCAATATAGCCTCATGTACTTTTGAACCGATCACCTCCCTCCCAAATCCCTAGATGCTCTTTGCCAGTCTCCCAGATTGGCTTTACCATTGAACTGGGCTCATGATTTCTGCTTGAAACCTTGTTCGTCTTCTGTGAGTAAACTAAGGCAGCATAGTATGACCTAAGAGTCAATAAGAAAAGTGTCTTGGGCAAGATCCAAGCCAAGCCTAACAAAATTGTGAGGTGGAGAAAATTTGCCTTTTTCATCTGACCTTTTTGTCTTTTCTCCTGAACTCACTCATGTTCAGGCTTTTGATCCAATTTATTTGGGGGGGAGGAAGAGTTCAGATTCTTTATACCCACTTCTTCCTTTATAACCCCTTTGACAAAACTCTCCCATAGAAAAAGACACGATACACTCATTTACTTTAATATATAAATGACTGATATTGATTCTATACATGAGCTCTACCAGGTATTTAACTCAACACAAAGCCATTTGATTTATGCCAAAGGGATAAAGCTCTAATGATAAACATCTGAAATCCAAGTCAAAGGGGAATCCTTAAAGAAGGAAAATTGGGCAACTTTAATTTGTAGTGTAGAAATTCCCCAAGATAAAATTCCAAAGAATGAACTGGGCTCATGACAATCAATATGACAGTAAAAATTACAAAACACACAAGAAAATAAGCAATCGTGAGTGACATCAAGCACACACAACACACAGCTAAATCAGATCTGAAACGATTGTCAGAGTTGAAAAAGAACAAACTACAACTTCAAGAAATAAAAATTTCATGACAAAATTAAAATTTAATAAATCAGATTACAGCATATTGAAAGCAACTGGAGACAGATTTGTTTAACTTAGATCTTAAAAATTATCCAAATACAGCACAAGGACTCAAAGGGATGGAAAATACAAAAGAGAGATCAAAAGACATGGAGGAAGAAGTATGAAGATTTAACAGATGTGTCATCAGAGTTCAAAGAGAAGAGGACAGAGATAATGGGAGAGAGCCAGCATCTGAAGGAATAAAGTCTAAGAATTTTTCAGAACTTATACAAAGGCCCTAGTCCAAATAATTCAGGATAAAAAAGAATCAGAAGAAATAAAAAGAAATCTACACCCAAGTACAACATGAGCGAACTGCCGAAACCAAAGACAAAGAGAAGATTATAAAAGCAGTCAGAAAAAGAATAAAGTGGGAAGCAGATTGCCTTCAAATAAAGCTGACAGCTGACTTCTCAACAAAAATAGGAGTGCAAAAGCCAATGAATGACTACCTTTAATATGCTAAGGGGAACACAACACTTTCTTCGTAAAAATAATTCTAAAGGGTGTAATTCAGGCAGAAAGAAATCCTGAATAGAAATTCTGAGATGCAAAAAGAATGATGAGTAAAGAATGCAATCATGTGGGTAAATCACACCACTGATTAAAACAATAATAATAATGTCAGTGGGCTTTAAACAAAATAGTAAAATAAAGGCAATAATGTCTTACTAGTCAGGATTGAAGTTGAATGAGCGTTCTAAGGTTCTTATATTGATGTGGAGGATGGCAAAGAATGATTAACTTTAGACCTTGCAAGTTACATTATGCATCTTAATTTTACAGGGTAATATCTAAGAGAATGGAAATAGTATACAATTTCCAAATAATGAGGGTGTGGGGAGAGAGAGAGAGAGAGATGGAGGGAATACATTTAAAATATAAAAGAAACAAAAAATGTAAGACACAGTAAGCACATAATAAGATAGTAGATTTAAATTCAAATGTACTAGTAATTTCAATAAATATAAAAGAAATAAATCTTTCAGTTAAAATTTTATATTTTTCAAACTGTATTATAAAAAATGTTATCCATAGATAATATGCTTATCTATGTAGAAAACCCTAAGGTACACACAAATCATTAGAATTATAGAAAATTTAGTAATGTTGTTGGATACTAAGTCAATGTTCAAAAATCAGTTATACCATCCACACAAAAACCTGCATGTGAATGCTTATAGCAACTTTATTTATAATTGTCTAAATGTAGAAGCAATGAAGATGCTCTTCAGTAAGTGAATGGATAAATACATTGTGATGCATCCAGACAATGGAATATTATTTGGTGCTGGAAAGAAATGAGCTAATAAGCCATGAAAAGACATGGAGAAACCTTAAGTACATATTACTGAGTGAAAGAAGCCAATCTGAAATGGCTATCTATTGTATGATTCCAGTTATATGACATTCTGAAAAAGGCACAAGTGGAGACAGACAGTTAAAAAAAAAAAAAAAATCTGTGGTTGCCAGGGGTTGTGGGGAGGAAAGGATAAATAGGGGAAGCCCAGGGGATTTTTAGAGCAGTGAAACTACTCTGTATGATGCTGTAATAATGAACATATATCAAAATACATTTTTCCAAACCTATAGAATGTACAACACCAAGAGTAAACTGTAACGTAAACTATGGATTTGGGGTGGTAATGATGTGTTGATGTAGGTTCATTGACTGTGATAAATGCACCACTCTGGTGGGGGATGTTGACGGTGGCAGAGGCGGTGCCTGTGTGGGAACAGGGGTAGAAAGGAGCTCTCTGTATCGTCTGCTCAATTTTGCTGTGAACCTAAAACTGCTCTAAAAATTGAAATCCATTTAATAAATCAGTTATACACCCGAAATCTTTGAGTCAAAAATAACTATAATTCTATATATCAGCAGCAAACAGATAGGAGATATAATTTTTTAAAAGAGATAACATTTACCATAGCCTAAAAAATATAAAGATATACCTATGAATACAAAAGATGTCCATTCTCTTGTAAAGAAAAATAAAAAAGAGAAATACTACTGATAGACACTAAAGAAGGCCTACATTAGTAGAGAGATATACTATATTTGTGGAGAGAAAGAGTTAATCTTACAAAAGTGTTAGCTACCTTCAAATTTAATGAAATCATTCTAAAACATCAATGGATGAGCAAAGAACCAATAATAGCCAGCAAACTCTTGAAGAAGAACAAAGTAGAAGAAGTTGTGTCTACTCCTAATTCTTAGATATCAAGAATTAATATAGAGCTATAATATTTAAGGCAGTGGATGGACAAATTGACAAAGAAAACAGAATAGTGAAAATTTGATTTATAACAGAACTGGCCCTGCAGATCAATGGAGACTGGATAGAAAATTTGATATCCTATAGAAAAACTGAAATTGTACCCCTATTGCACACAATTCACAAAAATCAATTCCAGCTAGATTAAAGACTTATATGTGAAGGGCAAAACGATAATAGTTTCAGAGGTTCATATAGGCTAATATATTTATTATCTTGGGGTGGGAAAGGATTTCTTTTTTTTTTTTTTTTTGTCTGTCTTTTTTTTTTTTTCTTGTATTATTATTATTATTATTATTATACTTTAGGTTTTATGGTACATGTGCGCAATGTGCAGGTAAGTTACATATGTATACATGTGCCATGCTGGTGCGCTGCACCCACCAACTCGTCATCTCGCATTAGGTATATCTCCCAATGCTATCCCTCCCCCCTCCCCCCACCCCACAACAGTCCCCAGAGTGTGATGTTCCCCTTCCTGTGTCCATGTGTTCTCATTGTTCAATTCCCACCTATGAGTGAGAATATGTGGTGTTTGGTTTTTTGTTCTTGCGATAGTTTACTGAGAATGATGATTTCCAATTTCATCCATGTCCCTACAAAGGACACGAACTCATCATTTTTTATGGCTGCATAGTATTCCATGGTGTATATGTGCCACATTTTCTTAATCCAGTCTATCATTGTTGGACATTTGGGTTGGTTCCAAGTCTTTGCTATTGTGAATAATGCCGCAATAAACATACGTGTGCATGTGTCTTTATAGCAGCATGATTTATAGTCCTTTGGGTATATACCCAGTAATGGGATGGCTGGGTCGAATGGAATTTCTAGTTCTAGATCCCTGAGGAATCGCCACACTGACTTCCACAAGGGTTGAACTAGTTTACAGTCCCACCAACAGTGTAAAAGTGTTCCTATTTCTCCACATCCTCTCCAGCACCTGTTGTTTCCTGACTTTTTAATGATTGCCATTCTAACTGGTGTGAGATGGTATCTCATTGTGGTTTTGATTTGCATTTCTCTGATGGCCAGTGATGGTGAGCATTTTTTCATGTGTTTTTTGGCTGCATAAATGTCTTCTTTTGAGAAGTGTCTGTTCATGTCCTTCGCCCACTTTTTGATGGGGTTGTTTGTTTTTTTCTTGTAAATTTGTTGGAGTTCATTGTAGATTCTGGATATTAGCCCTTTGTCAGATGAGTAGGTTGCAAAAATTTTCTCCCATTTTGTAGGTTGCCTGTTCACTCTGATGGTAGTTTCTTTTGCTGTGCAGAAGCTCTTGAGTTTAATTAGATCCCATTTGTCAATTTTGGCTTTTGTTGCCATTGCTTTTGGTGTTTTAGACATGAAGTCCTTGCCCATGCCTATGTCCTGAATGGTAATGCCTAGGTTTTCTTCTAGGGTTTTTATGGTTTTAGGTCTAACATTTAAGTCTTTAATCCATCTTGAATTGATTTTTGTATAAGGTGTAAGGAAGGGATCCAGTTTCAGCTTTCTACATATGGCTAGCCAGTTTTCCCAGCACCATTTATTAAATAGGGAATCCTTTCCCCATTTCTTGTTTTTGTCAGGTTTGTCAAAGATCAGATACTTGTAGATATGTGGCATTATTTCTGACGGCTCTGTTCTGTTCCATTGATCTATATCTCTGTTTTGGTACCAGTACCATGCTGTTTTGGTTACTGTAGCCTTGTAGTATAGTTTGAAGTCAGGTAGTGTGATGCCTCCAGCTTTGTTCTTTTGGCTTAGGATTGACTTGGCGATGCGGGCTCTTTTTTGGTTCCATATGAACTTTAGAGTCGTTTTTTCCAATTCTGTGAAGAAAGTCATTGGTAGCTTGATGGGGATGGCATTGAATCTGTAAATTACCTTGGGAAGGATGGCCATTTTCATGATATTGATTCTTCCTACCCATGAGCATGGAATGTTCTTCCATTTGTTTGTATCCTCTTTTATTTCCTTGAGCAGTGGTTTGTAGTTCTCCTTGAAGAGGTCTTTCACGTCTCTTGTAAGTTGGATTCCTAGGTATTTTATTCTCTTTGAAGCAATTGTGAATGGGAGTTCACTCATGATTTGGCTCTCTGTTTGTCTGTTATTGATGTATAAGAATGCTTGTGATTTTTGCACATTGATTTTGTATCCTGAGACTTTGCTGAAGTTGCTTATCAGCTTAAGGAGATTTTGGGCTGAGACAATGGGGTTTTCTAGATATACTATCATGTCATCTGCAAACAGGGACAATTTGACTTCCTCTTTTCCTAATTGAATACCCTTGATTTCCTTCTCCTGCCTAATTGCCCTGGCCAGAACTTCCAACACTATGTTGAATAGAAGTGGTGAGAGAGGGCATCCCTGTCTTCTGCCAGTTTTCAAAGGGAATGCTTCCAGTTTTTGCCCATTCAGTATGATATTGGCTGTGGGTTTGTCATAAATAGCTCTTATTATTTTGAGATACGTCCCATCAATTCCTAATTTCTTGAGAGTTTTTAGCATGAAGGGTTGTTGAATTTTGTCAAAGGCCTTTTCTGCATCTATTGAGATAATCATGTGGTTTTTGTCTTTGGTTCTGTTTATATGCTGGATTACATTTATTGATTTGCGTATATTGAACCAGCCTTGCATCCCAGGGATGAAGCCCACTTGATCATGGTGGATAAGCTTTTTGATGTGCTGCTGGATTCTGTTTGCCAGTATTTTATTGAGGATTTTTGCATCAATGTTCATCAAGGATATTGGTCTAAAATTCTCTTTTTTTGTTGTGTCTCTGCCAGGCTTTGGTATCAGGATGATGCTGGCCTCACATAACCCAGGGATGCGTAGGAAAGAATGGCATAGGAGACATCTCTCAGGGCAACAAAGCAGAAATAACACGTCTCCCTCAACAATGTTATTAATTAAAATATTATTATATGTGATTTTCTTAGAGTACTTCATTGCAGAGAAGCAATTGAATTACAATTACATGCCACAACAAGGTTGAATTTTTGGGAACATAATATTAAGCAAGAAAAGCAAGTCAAGAATAGAATTATAGTTGCTGGGGATAGGAAGGATGAATAAATAAGGAGTTGCTAATCAATAGGTATGAAGTTTCAGTTATGCAAGATAAATATGGTCTGAGCTCCACTGTATGCTATTGGACCAATAGTTAACCAAACTGTATTGTCTACTTTAAAAATCTGTTAAGAGGGCACATCTCACATTAAGTGTTCTTACCACAATAGAATAAAAATAATAATAAAAGAGAAATTAATGTTAAAAAAGAAAAGCGAATCTAAAGAGAATGCCTACAGTATCATGTAATGATGTACATATACACAAATATACATATATACTACATATACAACAAACAAGCATAAATCTGAATATTATATTGTTTAGGAACGCTAACATATCTGGTAAAACTGAAGAAAAGCAAAGAAATGATGAAATAAAAATGCAAGGTTCCTCTCTGAGTGGTAAGAAAACAGGATATAATTGAAGGAGGTACACAGAGGTCTTCAAAGGTGACAGTTATGTTATTTTTTAGTAAACTAGTTAGTGGATACAGTATTTATTGTATTGATATTTATATCTAGATATTATTGTTCATCTATTTCATGTTCAGTTACAGCAATTAAAAAAAAAAAGCATTCATTCAACAAATATATATTGAGTCACTACTATGGCTCTGGCACTGTTCTAGAGGCTTAGGATACACCAGTGAATGAAACCAATGAAGTCCTTCCCTGCTTACCTGCCAGCTGGAGGGCAGTGGCATATCATTACAAATGATAAACAATAAACATAATAGTAAGCAAACCATATAGCATGTTAGAATATGATAAGTGCTATAAAGAAAAAAAAAAAGAAAATGTTGAGCCAGGTAAATGAGAATGGTAGGGTGCGATGGACAGTTTTACCAAGAAAATATCTGGGAGATGAGTAACCTAGGTAAAAAGTTAGAGCCAAGCAAAGGCTCCAGGGCAGGAAGACGTCTTGAAGTATAAAGAACTGCTAGGAGGCTTGTGTGGTTGAGATCAAGTGATCAAAGAGGGGAAAGACTAGAACATGTGCTCAGGGAGGTACTGGATGGAGGGAGAGAAGAAGAGGGAGGAGGAGGAGAAGTGGGACTACAGATTATGTACGGATTTTGAGCCAAAGAATGATATATAAATTTCCCATTGCTGCTGCAACAAATTACCACAAACAGTGGTTCTAAGAAATTTGGATTTATTATCTTATAGTTCTAGAGGTAAGATGTTCAAAATCAGTCTCCCTGGAGGCTGCAGGAGAGAATCTGCTTTCTTGCCTTTTCCACCTTCTCGAGTCAGTCCTCATGCCTTGGCTCAGGGTTCCTTCCTCCATCTTTTTTTTTTTTTTTTTTTTTTTTTGAGACAGAGTTTCACTCTTGTTGCCCAGGCTGGAACGCAATGGCGCGATCTTGGCTCACTGCAACCTCTGCCTCCCGGGTTCAAGCGATTCTCCTGCCTCAGCCTCCTGAGTAGCTGGGATTACAGGTGCTCACCACTATGCCTGGCTAATTTTTGGTATTTTTAGTAGAGATGGGGTTTCACCATGTTGGCCAGGCTGGTCTCGAACTCCCGACCTCAGGTGATCTGCCCACTTCAGCCTCCCAAAGTACTGGGATTACAGGCATAAACCACCACACCGGGTCCCCTTCTTCCATCTTTAAAGCCAGCTATGTGGTATCTTCAAGCCTCTCTCTGCTTTCGTCATGAAGCTGTCCTCTCTCTCAGCATCTGTCTACTGCTCGCCTCTTATATGGGCCCTTGTGGGTCTACTTAGAACACTCCCCATCTGCAAAGTCCCTTTTGCCATATAAGCAACATATTCACAGATTCCAGGGATTAGGATGTGGATATCTGGGAGAGAGGGACATGTTTCAACCTACTGCAAGGAACATAATTAAATTTTTCCTTTTCTTTTCTTTTCTTTTCTTTTTTTTTTTTTGAGATGGGGTCTTGCTATGTTGCCCAGGTTGGTCTTGAACTCCTTGGCTCAAGCAGTCTTCCCACCTTCACCTCCCAAGTAGCTGGGATTACAGGCATGAGTCACCATGCCCAGCTGAATATTTTTCTCAAAGGAGGATTTTGCAAGGGTGGAAGTAAGAAAAGCAATTAGGGAGCTATCTCAATAATCCAAGTGAGAGTTTATGGTGGTTCCCATCCAACCCATAGCAGTGGGGGTAGTTAGAAGTGGTAGGACACTGGATATAGTTCTGATATAGTGTGAACATTATCTCATAATGGGTAGGGTGTGGGATTTGAGAGAAAGAGAAAAGTTAAGAATAAATCCAAAGTTTTTCACTTGAGCAACCAGAAACCTCAAAATCCCATCAATTTAGATGGGGATGAACAGGAACAACACATTTTTAGGGGTAAGTTTAGGAGTTCCGTTTTGTACATTGAGGGAGATTGCAAAAAATGACCACAATTTTTTTTCTCATCCCTCTATGCAGGCCTCTTTGCAATGTGGTTTTACTGCTCATGCCATGAAGAGGTGACAGCTATTTCTCCATCTCTTGAATCTGGAAGAGTCTTGTTACTTGCTTTGACCAACAGAATGTTGCAGAGGTGACACTAGGTGACTTTCAAGCCCAAGTCTCAATAGCCTGTACTCCCACTACCTTGGAAAGCTTCCCTGATACTCCATCCTGATCTAGAGGATGAGAGACCAAATGGAGCGGAGATGAGTTGTCCCGGTGAGATCCTCCAGATCAGCCAGCCAACAGCCAGCAGCAACCACTAGATCTGGGAATGAGCCATCCTAGACTACCCAGCCCCAGGTGAGTTTCCAGTGAACTCATACTGTTCATCTACCTTTGCAACTTCTTTTTTCCTCATTCAGTATTGTTTTTAAGATGTATCTGTAAATAAAGAGATCCACTTCAGTAATTTTTAACTACCCGGTAGAATCCAATATGTTGCATATTCATTCTCCTACAAAAGGGATGACAATCCTTGCATAGGTTCCCGTTTGTGAGTTTCTTAAGACAGGTACCAAGAAATGGAAGTGCTGAGTCCGAGGGGATGCTCATTATTCAACTGTATTAGGTGTTGTCAAATTCTTGTCCAAAGTGGTTCTTTCAGTACACCCACCCACCAGCAAAGGATGAAAGTTCCTTTTTCCATACATCTTCCCTAACACTTTGTGTAATTAGACTTTCATTTTCTCAATCTTACAGGAATAAAATTGATCTCACTGTTATTCTAATTTTCTTATTCCAGATTGGTGTGAGGTAGAGAATAATTTTATAAATGTATTAGCCATTAGCATTAGGGATTCCCCTTCATATCATGCCTCTTCATGTCATTTGTCTATTTTTCTATTAGATTTTTTTGCTTTGCCTCATCTATTTTTAGTCATTCTCTGTGGATCCTAGTAACATGGATTACAAATTTCTTCTCCTGATCAGTGGATTTTCTTTCTTTGCACTTTATTTATGCTGTCCTTTGTTGAAGACATTTAAATTTTAATATAGCCTAATTTATTATTTTTGTCATTACAGTCAAATCTTTTTTCTTTTTTGCATGCACAAAATTTACTAAAGGCATTTTGTTTTTTGCTTATAGTCGAATCTTTTTTGTTTTGGCCTATCTGAAGTTAAAGATTTTCTCTACTTTATCCTACATGGTTCAGAGTTTGCTTTTCACATTTAAGTATTTAATCCATTTAGAGTTTCCTTTTGTGTAGGATATAAGGATCTGATTTTATAGCTCCACTTACAACCAATGTTTCAACACTATTATTGACTAATTCATCCTTTTCCATTAATTTTGATGCCTTGTCTGTCATATTTCAAGTGTCCACCTACTCATAAGCCTGTACCTAGGTCATTTGTCCTAGAAACCGTGTGTCAATATCAAAACTGTTCCAATAACCATAGATTTACAGCAAGTCTTGATATTTGATAGAGCAAGTTCTCCTCCATTTCTTCCCCTTTGTTTATTTTTAGTCTTTTATTCTTCAGTAGGATTTTATAATCAGCTTGTCAAGTTTGGAACCTGCACCAGTTTCCTAGAATGGCTGCAACAAAGCATCACAAACTGGATGGCTAAAAAACTACAGAAATTTGGCTAGACAAGGCAGTTGAGGAGGAGGGGGTGCTTGAGGCCGGGCTGGCCCGGCATGCACTCCACACCTCGGGGACGTTATTTCGCATGGAACAGCTGCTTTTGGAAGACAATTGCCCAGAAGAAAAGATGTTTGATTTTCATAAGCAAAAGATGTACCAAAGTATAGAAGGCTGGTGTATTTGCAGAGCTAAGTCCTCCAGCTCTCGATCCACTGACAGTAAATGCTATGAAAAGGACTTCCAGAGCCGTTTTGGGTTACATGAGACTTGCTCAGGAGATATCTGCAATGCCTGTGTCCTGCTTGTAAAAAGACGGAAGAAGGTGACAGCAAGATTAAAAACAAAAACAAAAAAAAACAAAAACAGAAAAAAACTGGAATCATGTGGTAGTTACAAGGCCTGGACCCAGTATAAAGAGTACATTGAAACCAAAGAAAGTGAAAACTCTATCTGGGAACAGGATAAAAAGCATCCAGATTAGTAAACTGCAGAAGGAACTTGAACGTCATAATTCCGATGCTCACAATACCACCTCAAATGCGCCCCCAGCTCAATCTCCTTGTAACAGTAACCAGTTAGATGACAGCTCAGATACAGAAATGGTTTCTGGTTCTAAGAGAATGCCAGTTTTTTTCCTTTTTAGAGCTCACATACTGGAAAAGACAGAAGAGACATTGCGGGGTCATCTATAAAGGCTGTTTTGGGGAAGTCCTCATCAACACACATCTTTTCAAGCCTTGCTGCAGTCATAAGAAAGCAGCTGGGCCAGGCACCATGTCTCACGCCCATAATCCCAGCACTTTGCAAGGCCAAGGTGGGCAGATTATCTAAGGTCAGGAGTTTGAGACCAGCCTGACCAACATGGTGAAACCCCATCTCTTCTAAAAATACAAAAATTAGCTGGGCATAGTGGTGCACCTGTAATCCCAGCTACTCAGGAGGCTGAGGCAGCAGAATCAGTTAAACCCAGGAGGCGGAGGTTGCAGTGAGCTGAGATCATGCCACCTCACTCACTCCAGCCTAGGTGACAGAGTGAGATCTTGTCTAAGAAAGAAAGGAAGGAAGGGAAGGAAGGAAGGAAGGAAGGAAAGAAGGAAGGAGGGAAGGAAGGAAGGAAGGAAGGAAAGGAAGGAGCTGCTGAGAAGCCAGAGGAGCAGGGGCCAGAGCCTCTGTCCATCCCCACTCAGGAGTGGAGACTGAGGTTTTCATGTAAAAGGGGAACAAAAAAAATCTAAATTTTGAAAAGACCACAAAGCAACAATCTGACCCTCCTATTTTTAACTTGGATACCTGCTATTCTGCCAAAAGACAATTTCTAGAATAGTTTTGAATGGGTTGATTTTCCCTCAGTCCCACAAACTTTGAAGCCAGTGTCTAGCTCACTAAAAAAAAGAGTTGCACATAATATTTAAGATGCTATTTCATAGGAAAGCTGAATGCTGCTGTAAAGTGCTCTTTAAGTCTTTTTTTAAAATCCCCTTCTAATGAATGAAACTAGGGGAGTTTCGGGAGACAAAGACAGGATTTGTTTATGATAAACTGTAGTTTTTAGTCTTTCTGTATTGAGAAGCTGTGGTTGGGGCATTTTTTAAGATGGCTAACTACACTTGTTTTCCCTTATGATAATAAATTTGTCATAACTCGGTAACATGGACTTGCCCCTAGAAGTAGCTGTTAATAATTTTGAAATATTAAGGTCTTGCCTAGGTTCTGATGATTCAACATGTACTACTGATTATTAAGCAGGACAGACTGAGCTTTCTGTTGCAAATACCTTGGAGGAGAAAGTAATTTCTCCATATATAGAGAGGTAACTTGACTGTATACGTTGCATCCTGTGCTACCTCCCTTCATATTACTATTTGACAAAGATTTTAATGTACGTGAACCTTCTAAAGCAGAAACAAAGCTTCTCTTGGGGAAATGGCAAGACAGGTGAGACCCTGCAGGAATAGTGCCAAGGCATTACCACATGGTAGAGAACACACCCTATTAAAAATGTTAAACTATCTGAAAAATACAATGTGCAAGTCTTCAGGATGGCACAAAACAAAGGTTAATGCTACCTGGGACACATTTCTTAGAGGGCTTGCTGAGTTTGTAAATAATCAACTTTTGCTTGTGTTTCATGACTTTGATGACTTCATTGAAAATCTGCACAATTCAGTTTCAGCTCTGGATTACTTCAGTTGACCTTTGTGAAGGCTTTTATCTGTGTAGAGCGAGTGTGTGACTTGTTTCAGCCTATTAGGTTTTTATTTTCTTTCACTCTGCATTAAAAGCAAATTTTACTAAAAGAAAAGAGGTTTGTGTTCATGTTAAGTGGGTTGGTTTTGGTTTGGCTTCTTTTATTCGGGCTTTCTGAACATTGAGATAACTTGAACTTAGAGCCCTTCAGTCCTAAAATCCTCATGAAAAGCCTCTCAGAAACCAAAGCACCCTTACTGCCTCTTTCTAAGTGTTCAGGAAAAATTATCACCATTTCAGCCTTTTCATAATGAGGGAGAAGCACTTACCTGCCTTGTAATAACAAGACTCAGTGCTTATTTTTTAAACTGTATTTTAAAAATCGGATAGTATAACAATAAGGAGCGAGCCACCTTTTATAGGCACCCTGTAGATTTATAGTTCTTAATCTAAACATTTTATATTTCCTTCTTTTGGAGAAAACCTACATGCTACAAGCCACCATATGCACAGACTATACAGTGAGCTGGGTCAGCTCTCCCCTAGTCTTTGAGGCGAATTACAAAATTCCAGCCATTATCATCCTCCTGAGTTATTTTGAAATTTTTTTTTGTATATGTTGGCTGCAGTATTAGTGGTAGAATATACCATAGTATGGATCATCTCTACTCCTGTATTTATTTGTTTATTACTAGACCTCAACCACAGTCTCCTTCTTCCCCTTCCACTTCTCTTCGCCTGTAGGATGTACTATACGTAGTCATGCACTTTGTATTAATATATTAGAAATCTACAGACCTATTTTGTACTTTTTATACTGTTGGCTACTTATAATCAAAACTTTTACCAGGGAATTGAATAAGTCTAGTCTTATTAGAATTTTTTTTTAATACAGAAATTTGTTCTTTCACACTTCTGGAGGCCAGAAGTCCAAAAGGGTGTATCAGAAGGGTTGGTTCCTTCTGGGGACCAGGAGCAGGGAATCTGTTCCATGCTTCTCCCTGAGCTTCTGGTGGTTTCTAGCAATGGTTGGCATTCTTTGGCTTGTAGCTGTATCACTCCAATCTCTGTGTCCATCCTCACACAGCCAATATCACCCAGCCTTCTTCCCCGTGTGTGTCTCTGTGTCTTCCAATAAAGATTAGGGTGAGATCTAATATGACCTCATCTTAACTTGATTACATCTGTGAAGACTCTATGTCCAAATAAGGTCACATTCACAGATCCTGGGAGCTAGGACTTTACCTTATCTGTTAGGAATATACCATACAACCCTCAACAAAACCTTTGATTGCAATTACATTGCATTTGGGTGCCAATCAAAACCACAATGGGATACCACCTTACTCCTGCAAGAATGGCCATAATAAAAAAATAATAGATGTTGGTGTGGATATGGTGAAAAGGTAACGCTTCTACACTGCCAGTGGGAATGTAAACTAGTACAATCACCATGGGAAACAGTGTGAAGATTCCTTAAAGAACTAAAAGTAGAACTGCCATCTGATCCAGCAATCTCACTCCTGGGTATCTACCCAGAGGACGAGAAGTCATTAGACAAAAACATTTCATTGCACACCCATGTTTATAGCAGCACAATTCACAATTGCTAAAATATGGAACAAACCCAAATGCCCATCAATCAACGAGAGGATAAAGAAACTGTGAGATATATATATATATATGACTATTATTCCAAGTGAAGTAACTCAGGAATGGAAAACCAAACATTGGATGTTCTCACTCATAAGTGGGAGCTAAGCTACGAGGATGCAAAGGCATAAAAATGATACAATGGACTTTGGGGACTCGGTGGAGAAAGGGTGGGAAGCAGATGAGGGATAAAAGACTACAAATTGGGTTCAGTGTATACTGCTCGGGTGATGTGTGGACCAAAATCTCATAAATCACCACTAAGGAACTTATGTAGCCAAATACCACCTGGTCTCAAAAACCTATGGAAATAAAAACATAAAATAAAATAAAAAAGAAATTACATTGCATTTGGGGATTTGTTTAGGGGAGGATTGTCATTTTTACTTAATTTACTTGCATTTTACTTATTTCCTTCCAGAACATTTTATCCTTTTCTTCATAAGATTTTTAAACATCTTTTGTTAAATTTATTCCCAGGTACCTTATTGTTTTTTGTTATGCTTCGAAATGGTATCTTTTTTCAAATTGCATTTTGCTACTGCTGTGTTGCTGGTGTACAGAATGCTGTGTATTTGGGGGCAACTGACAAAACATTCAATAGTTATTATTCTTTCTAACAGTTTGTAGGAGCCGCTGGAATGTTTTGTGTATAGTTGTACTGTCTGCGTTGACAATTTTATTTTTTCCTTTCCAGTCTATATTCCCTTTATTTATACTCTTTAGCTCATTAAGTTGGTAGGACCTTCAGTAAAATGATTAATAAAAGTAGCAACTGGGGATATCCTTTACTTGTTTCCAATTATACAGAAATATTTTTACTGTTTGGCCATTCATTATGATGTTTGCTTTGACATTTTGTTTAAAATATTTTATCAAATTACTTTTTATTCATAATTGGGAAAAAACTATTTTGATTTTGTGTTTGCTTTCATCATGTATGATGTCAACTTTTATACCAAAGTTTGATCAGAATCTATAAAAGTAATTATATGTTCTTTTGTCTTGTTCCATATGCTACTATGGTCAATTTCATTGGAGAATCTTTTAATGTTAAACAATTCCAACACTCCTGTAATAAACCATATTTAGTTGTGTTTTTCACTCCTTTTATCTTATTTATTATATCCTTGATTACAAAGTTATGATCACATTTTAAAATATTGTGTTGCATATCAAGGAAAATAGAAATAGTCACACATAAATATTTTTATATCTGTGTCTATCTCTCCTCAGTTAGGAAGCAGAAATACAACTGTATTTTTATCTACATAAATATCTGCTATCAGATCCCATGAGTGAAGCCCTGAGGTGTCCTGTCAAGGTGTTAGTGGATGGCAGAAGTTGTCCCCATGTGTATGCAGGGACACAGGCCCAGAGGGTGTCCTCTAAGAGCTGCATCATCAG
Source organism: Pongo pygmaeus (assembly GCF_028885625.2). Taxonomy (NCBI): domain Eukaryota; kingdom Metazoa; phylum Chordata; class Mammalia; order Primates; family Hominidae; genus Pongo; species Pongo pygmaeus. The sequence goes on along the minus strand of NC_072380.2, from coordinate 23,742,812 downwards.
CTCACCTGGTACCAGTCACAGATGGAGCCACATAGGATCTCCAAACACCACTTTTTTCCTGGATGTCAGTGTTTGGGGTTGTTAATGTCTGAAAGGCCAAGAGTCATTGGAAATTCTATCAAGAAATAACAGGAGCTCTCTGAAGATCAGAGAAGGGCTGCAGATTCTAATTAGAAATACTACCACAAGGGAGACTGGGAAGTCAGCAGTGACTGGGACCTTCAGGAGGGCGTTGGTCCTTCTTGCTTCTGCTCTCTTGCTCTAAAAGACATGTATATTTCTGAAGCTCCCATGGGGAGCAGGATCTCCTTGATGATGCTTCCATACAAGAGTGGTTGCACTTCTGAGAGGTCACACCAAGATACATAACCACCAGTAATGCTGAACATGGCCCTTTAGGAGCCAGAAAAAGGGCTGCCCCATGCAAGGAGTTGTGGTGAGGGATTCCCCTGGGTGTCAGAAGACCAAACCTCTCCCTCTCTTTGGTTCCTGATCCACCCTAATTACATTGGACATCACACCTGTGATTATAAAGTAACTGTGGCTGCAATATCTTAAAATTACGTATAAGCTACCATAATTCACATATGTACAAGTTGTTGTGTACTTGTTAAAAGTTTCAGTTAGCCATAATCCTGCCTTAGATTAACTTCCTGGAATATGACACCAACGGAATATTTGTTAAAGGGAAGGTAGTCAGTGTAGGGTAGGGAGGTGGCAGCACCCTGAAAGAACACGATGGAAGACTTGGGCTCAAGGTATCCGCTCTGATTCCAACCCCAGACTAGTCACTTAACCTCTGGGACCTCATCTGCCAATGTGAAAACCATACTTGATGACTCTTCGAGCTTTTTTTTTTTTTTTTTTTAGACAGAGTCTTGTTCTGTCGCCCAGGCTAGAGTGCAGTGGCACAATCTTGGCTCACTGCAACCTCCACCTCCCAGGTTCACGCCATTCTCCTGCCTCAGCCTCCCCAGCAGCTGGGACTACAGGCACCTGCCACCACGCCTGGCTTATTTTTTGTGTTTTTAGTAGAGACAGGGTTTCACCGTGATAGCCAGGATGATCTCAATCTCCTGACCTAGTGATCGGCTTGCCTCGGCCTCCCAAAGTGCTGGGATTACAGGAGTGAGCCGCCATGCCCGGCCGACTCTTCGAGCTTTTATGTGCTAGAATTTATTTTAATAAACCAGTTTTATAATCACATCTCCTATATTACCTTGTGTTTCTTTCTTTTGTGAGTGTCTTGCTTTCATCAACAGCTCGAAACACATCGTGGGCAGAGATCCCATACACTCCTTCTTTTATATATTCCTTGTGGTCTAACTAGAGTTTACAATGTGACAGGAGCCAAGTAAGGGCTTTGCAGAGTGAATGTGTGAATGAATGACTTTGTATCTCCCTGTGATGGTGAATTTCACGTATTAACTCAACTGGGCCATAGCATGTCCAGATAGCTGGTAAAACATTATTTCTGGGTGTGTCCCTGAAGGTGTTTATAGAAGAGATTAGTATTTGAATCAATAGACTGAGTTAAGAAGATCCACCCTTACCAATGTGTCAAGGATTGAACAAAAAGGCAGAGGCAGAAGGAATTTGCTGTATCTTTTTGAGCTGGGACATCCATCTTCTCCTGCCCACCAACATCACCACTGCTGGTTACTTGGACCTTCAGACTCTGAATGGAATTGACCCTATTGTCTCCCCTGGCTCTGAGGCCTTTGAGCTTGAATTGGAATGATGCCACTGGTTTTCCTGGGCTGCCAGCTTATAGACAGATGGCATATCAAGAGACTTCTTAGCCTCCACAATTGCTTGAACCAGTCCTTCATAATAAATATAGATAGATAGATAGATAGATAGATAGATAGATGATAGATAGATAGATAGATAGATAGATAGATAGATAGATAGATAGACAGATAAATTTTTTTGAGACAGTCTCGCTCTGTCACCTAGCCTGGAGTGCAGTGGCACGATCTTGGCTCACTGCAACCTCTACCTCCTGGGTTCAAGCAATTCTCCTGCCTCAGCCTCCCGAGTAGCTGAGACTACAGGCGCATGCCTCCATGCCCAGCTAATTTTTGTATTTTTAGTAGAGATGGGGTTTTGCCATGTTGACCAGGCTGGTCTCCAACTCCTGACCTCAAGTGATCCACCTGCCTCGGCCTTCCAAAGTGCTGGGATTAAAGGCATAAGCCACCACACCAGGCCAATATCTGTATGTCTATAAAGATCCTATTGATTCTGTTTCTCTGGAGAAGCCTGACTAATACACTGCCTAAACTCTAGCTCATAGTAGCCAGACAAAAGTAAAATATTTTCTCCATACTCTCTATAGTCTGGGTAATACTGTATATAAGCTGAGCTTTAAGAAAACCACATGAACCAAAAATCTTACAAATATTGACAGCTGTCAATTATTCTTTGTCTTATAAATGGGGTCTGTATCATCAGGAGCCCTGCAAGAAGCACTCTCAAAATGGGCAGTGTGAGAGTTTAGTCAAGGAGCTATTTACAAAGGTGTGGGCAACCTGGCAGAGAAGGTGCCAGGGAAAGTAATATCTCAACTTTGTATTCCTCTGGCCCCCCACACTTCAAACCCTCAAGATGCACCATTATGCCAGAAAGAGTTCTTTCAGTCACAACCCTCCTCCCTCCCAAGTCCCTACTGAAAGGTCAGAAAATATATTTTTGAAAGATCAGAACAATGACGGTGCTGGAAAATTTTTTAAATGAGATTGCATGGTCAGAGAAAGCAAAGCAGGAAAGTCACAAAACAAAATACCAGAAGCAAATGCAACCCCTTCCTAGAGAGTATCGGAGAAGCTCCAAACTTGGGGCAAATAGGAAGAAAAATTGTGAGCCTTTGGGGGCGATTATGGGGGCACATAATGAAAGAGAATTAACTATTTTCTTGATTTCAGTTGATCCAGAAAGTTCTGAAATTTGGCTCACAGTTTCCTTGTAATATATTTCCCTGTGTTTCCATCAGTGATATATATTTTTCTTGCAATAACTCTATGCCCCTTTGATTGGAAAATCTAGCTCTGGAGCTCTTCCTGGAATAACTGTGCCAGTTAAGCTCCTCCCACCCCCAGCCCCACTTCCATCCCTCTGGGCATCCTGTATGCCCAAGACGTAACTGCACTCTAAAAGCAGTGGGTGGGACAGACTAACGGAGCATCAGAGTAGCATTGAAAGGGACTCTAGTCTATTATACCACCTGCTGCAGCAGACATGGAGGAAAAAAGAAAGGAGGATCTCCTTCAAGGAAGGAAATACACAAATGTCCAACACACCAGAGAACAGCCTTCCTTGTTGTGCCTGCATCTCATTTACACAGTGAAGTACATCATGGTTGATAACATGTACCACCCTCAGCAAGAAGCCAGAGAGAAAACAGATGTATGTAACTAAAGAAGAAACCCATCCCAACTATTTATACAAACCAAACAAACGATGACGTGCTGTACACACCATTGCTTTCTTGTCCTATATTTCAACCTCGTTTTGGAAACTTTCCTGTTATCAGTATATAGAAAAGCTTTCTTATTTTTGGGGTGTTTTTTATTTTTCACTTTTTTGTTTACATCTGAATATTATTTCATTGTATTAATATATCATAATTTATTTAAACACACTCTTATTGGTAGATAATTTAGACTGTGTTATCAAACTTTCTGATCCTTGATAACCTTATAGGTGATAAGTGGTAGCCTTATAAAAATATATAAAATAGTTTTATTTTGCATCTATGTTATGACGAATGAAATTGAACATCTACTCATGTGTTCAAGAATCATTTGTATTTTCCTTTCTGTGTGCATTCTAGTCTGCTAATATCTTTTTTCTATTTGGTTTTGGTCTTTATTTTGAGAGAGATCATTTTTTTACTTACATCAGTTTGATTTATACACATTTGAATATTATTCAAATGACTGACTTGTTTCCAATATGAAAACTAAATTAAAAATAACTTGATCACTTTGTGTCAAACACAGCTGTTCATATACCATACTTCAACGCCATGGTCTTTTATTATCAGTAGGAATTCAACTTCTAAACTCGGGGGCCAAATAGCAATGAAATTAAAACTTCTTAAAGCTCCAAATCCATTATTTCTGAACTAAAATACATCATAACTAACTTTTACAAAGATATCCTCAGTTAAATAAATTAGATTACAAATTAGTCCATTGTTTCAAAATGCAGGGGTTTTTTTAACCCCATAAATTTAGCTTAACAGAAAATACAATGTTAAAGCCAAGAAATTTCATAGAGTATTACAACTTTAAAACTGGAAGGGATCTTTAAAGTTATTAATTCTATTGCATCTTTGTATAGCTATAACAGAAAATTCAAGCAAGTAGCCAGAGTTAATAGAACCTAACTCTCCAGATTCAGCACAGTGATCTTCCTATGCCACTTTGTTGCTCCTCTCAATCTGCTACTTAGACAAATCAGAATTTTCTGTCCTTGGCAGAAAGTTTCTTTTCAAGAGATATGTGAATAAGCAGCACCAAACCCTTCGAAGAAAGCTCAGGACAGCTGACCTCAAAGTTTTGCCGTGGGTGCTTCTCCTAACTGGGTCCACTGTTCTCCCAACCTTGACCTTAAGCTCCTATAAAGGAAAGAATTCGGCAACGCTGGGGAGACAAACACATATTTTTAAATTTCTCCCCAGTGATAGACAGGACAGAACAAGGCAGCCCACGCAGGGGTGTGGCTAAGAAAACCTTTCAGAGCTGGACACCTAGCTGAATCCTGCCATCCAAGGTAAACACCAAGCTCAGTGAAATCTCAAGCAATTGGCTATTTGCCTTTATGTCTGATCCCCTGTAAAGGAGGGGTAATATTTGAGGAAAAACAAAAGATCTGAGAAAACCACATAATCATCACGTACTGAGACTAGGTACAGGAGCTTAGTTGTTTAGATCCTGAATTAATAAATGATGTGAGATATTAAACCCCAGAGGCAAGATCTCCAGCAGAAGCAGTAGAGGGGATCAGCCATGTAGCCCTTAGAGAGAGCTCTGGGCTGAATAGGGGTACGTTGGAGAGTGAGGAACCAAGGGCTTCTTTAAGTAGAGAAGGAATAAGTTCATTCCTACATGTCATTCTGGCAGTCTCTGAAAAACAAAGCAAAACAAAACAGGTATTTCTAAAAGAATGAGAGTTAGAATAAATGCCTTGATGGGCTTGGTTGAGTTGTGCTGTGAAGGAAGGAGAGTAGCAGAACATCTCAGATGGATCAGAAGCAAGGCTGTCTTCGCAATAGTCCAGGAGACATCTGTCTACGTGGTGAGGACCGCCATGTGCAGATGGGCAACTTGTTAACTACTCAAAGGCACTGTCCTAAGAAATGCAGGGGCTGAAATACTGCACATCACTAGTAAAACTTCACAGGAAAAGAATTCCTTTTACAAAGGCACCCACAGGGCTGCATCTACCCAGAGGGAGACACTTTTTCTAATTCAGGCAAAGGTGTTATGTAGGTTACTGGCAGCTCGGGATCTTATTATAAATGTAGGCCCCCAAGGCCTACCCCAGAACTGCTGAATCAGAATCTTCCCATTAGCAATATCCCTGGTACCTTGTATGCCCATTACAATTTGAGAAACACTGGCCTAAAACACAGGAAAATACATTTCTTTGCAGAAGGGGAAACAGATCCAGAAGACAGCACTTTGCTTAGAGAAGAGGTACAGGTTGCACTCAGGCCTCCCAAGTTCCAAGCTTCAACTTTTATTCCACACTAATAACTTTTCATTACCCTTGGTCTATTTTATCATGGTAGCACATAGACACATGGCCTGAATCCCTCACTGCTTTTAGAGTCCTGAGGCTCCTGGAACCCTCAAGACTTGTGACATATATTTTCAAGACCCTCTAGTTCACTTGTGAATGAGGATCATTGGATTATAGCTGTACTAGGGTAGTGGAGGTACCCCTGCCCCTGCTCAGAGCTCCAGTCCTTAGATTCTGGCTAGACTTCAGGTCTAGGAGTGTTAGAGAAGACTGGTGTGTGTATGTGTGTGCGTGTGTGCAAGTGTGTGTGTGTGTCACAGAGAGCACACAGGCAGGAGGAGAGGGTGGGTAGAGCAGATAGAAATATCTTGCATGCAAACCTTGCTCTTCTTCTGCGTGGCTTTTCATTTGGCGTTTTAGCATTCTTCTAAGAGTCCAAACCACCAGCTTAGCTTGTCATACACTCTCGAAGAATCTGTCCCCACATTTTCTTTGCATTCCTCATTTATGCAAACAGATTGCATGTCTAAACTCGGAGTGCCTTTCAACCTAAGTTGTTCCCTGATTGTTGATATGAGCTCTCTTACTCTCCCCCCTTCTCCTCTCTCAGTTTAATTGTGAAACCACCTTCCTAGTCCCTGCTAGATGGTACTCAGCCTATAGGAATAGAGAGAAAGTCTGGAAGCAAAAGTATCGAGGAGAGAATTCACAGTATAAAAGCCTGGTTACAATACATCCTTTTGGAGTAGCAAGCATCACCTCACATTGTAACTAGCAGCTTATCATGGTCAGAGAAAAGCTGCTAAGTTTTTCTCCTTAGGACTATCTATGTCTTTTATTCTGTGTGCCAGCTTTCTCGCTCTCTCTCTGTCTCTCTCTCTCTCTCTCTCTCTGTCTGCTCCTCCTCCTCTCCCTCCCTATCTCATTTTCCCTTTCCATCGCTCTCCTCACCCTCCCACCAAGGAGGACCTCTTTTATCTTCTCCAAGCTAATTATGATTTTCCAAGTTCTCTCTCCTTCATGAGTCCCAGTAAAGAGAGAAAGAAGTGGAAAGAGGCGTTCACAGCGTGAGAGCTTCTTCTCAAACAGGGGCTCCTTCCTCTGCCACCTTCTTGCTCAAAGCAGGCTGCCTCCTGTCCCCGCGCGGCTCCTTGGGGCTAGGGACCCTCCATGCTTGTGCACAAAGAGGCTGCGCAGTTTTTCCAGCTAACGAAGCTCTAATCAGCTGACTCTTCGTCAGATGCCACTAACTTCTGTCCCCGCTCACACTCACCCTTTCTCCTCTCCTCCCCAATTCTAGCCTTTTTTCAGGTAGGTGGAAGGATACTGAAGCAGTTTCCACTGGATACTTCTCACAAAAACAAAAAAAAAAAAAGGAGGAGAAACAGTCATCTCAGACTGCGGAATAGCTCATGGGGTCAGAAATTTAAGAAAAGTCGAAGTATTTCACTGTCATGCTGGAGGAAAAAAGCAAGGCCTGATTGAGGAAATAGGAAGGCTGAGTGGTTTTGCAACTTTCTTCCAGTTCCACTCACAGAAAAGACAGACTTTAGATTCATCCATTATCCCCTGCCTCCTCTCACTCATTGCAGGCGCCTTGCCTTGAGAGTAAGGAGTTTTATTTTGTTTTGTTTTGTTTTGTTTTGTTTTCCCAGAAGAACTCTTGGTTCATTACAAATCAAATTATAGAGAATGAGAATAAGAAGGAGAAGTTTTTCAATACAAGGTGCTGAGACTAGCCCAAGCCACCTGTCTCAGTATTTTGGCATGTCACTTCGCCGCTCTGGATCCTAATTCCCTTTGACATAAAATTAGGATAATACCATCAATCCAATCTACCACACAGGAAGGTTGAAAGAAGCATGCCAGATAATGTATGTGAAAGAATTTTTAAAAATATAAAGTTGCTCTAAGAGTAGAAGGTGCTATTGATATCAAATCACTGTTTTAAGTGCTTTGTGAGAAATAAGTTTGAGTAAGAATTCTTTACCAAAGAGTTACAATACAATTAGGGAGACAAGACATAGAGCAGATGACACAGTGCAGAACAGATGATAGTATCAGGTGGCCTATCAGTGGCGCAGGCGAAAGTTGGTGGCTGGAGACCTGCCAACTACACAAATGCAGAGTGAAGACTGATATTCAAGGGACGGGAGCTGTTTCAGGTAGCATATGACTTCCAAAAAGATATGTTAGATACTCAACCCCCAGTACCTCAGAATGCAACCTTATTTGGAAAATGGGGTCCTGCAGATGTAGTTAAGATAAAACCCTACTGGATTTGGGTGGGTGTTTAATCCAATGTGACTGCTGTCCTTACCAGAAGGGGAAAGAGAGAGACAAGGAAGAGAATGCCAAGCAAAGACATACATGCAGAGAATGACATAGGATAAAGGGAGGAGAGATTTAAACTGTGCACCTGCAGACCAAGAGGTAATGGGTGGCCAGCAAATCACCAGAAACTAGGAAAAGGCTACAGGGATCCTCCAATACAGGGTTTGTTTGTTTGTTTGTTTTCTGTTTTTTGCTTTGAAATGGAGTCTCACTCTGTTGCCCAGACTGGAGTGCAGTGGCATGATCTCGGCTCACTGCAACCTCTACCTCCCAGGTTCAAGCGATTCTCCTGCCTTAGCCTCCCGATTAGCTGGGACTACAGGTGCACACCAGCATGCCCAGCTAATTTTTGTATTTTTAGTAGAGGTTTTACCATGTTGGCCAGGCTGGTCTCAAACTCCTGACCTCAAGTGATGCGCCCACCTCAGCCTCCCAAAGTGCTGGGATTGTAGGCGTGAGCCACCAGGCCCAGACTCTCATACAGGTTTTAGAGGGAGTGTGGATGGCCCTATGGACACCTTGATTTCGGACTCCTGGCCTCCAGAATGGCAATAGAATACATTTCTGTCGTTTTTAGCCACGGAGTTTGTAATACTTTGTTACAGCAACCACAGGAAACTAATATAAAAGTTGAGCAGGGTCTTGTAAGCTATGCCATAGTCCCATAGTCACAGCTGGGGAGAGGCAATTACGCATGTCCTGTTATATCACAGTGAGGGATGAACTTCACCAGTCAAGTGAATCATTTCTCAATATGCTAGAATATATTGGAATAATATCTGTGTTCCCTCTGTCTAAAATCAGCAATTTCTACTTTACTATATAGTAACCGGTATTATCATAGCTTTGTTGCTTAATATATTTGATTTGGCTGCACAAACTCTTTTTTAATTTCTTCTCCTTGCCTATTATCTGTTTATTGCCCATGAAGAATCATGCTGACCGTGTTCTTATTTTTTTTTTTAATCAATGTTTGGCTTTCACGTTTATTGATATTCAGATCTTAGTGGTCCGTACCCATGTCCTAATAATTTTTGACAAGGAGTTCTGAGGAGAGTATTCTGAAATGACCTCAGAAGCAACTCCTAAAGCACTGTGAGCCCTGTTTGATACTCCGTAGATTCTGCTTCAAGGAAATCCTGTTCCCTGAAGAAGTTGTTATGGTCTATTGGACCAGTATCATACCTTGAGAAAGATCTAAGAGCCGTATTTACACATATAGCTGTCAAAGATCCAAAGTAGCCATTAGAGATGATTAGGTAAATAGAACAATTTCAAATGTCCCTAAATACACATTTGCAGGATAATAGTCTATTGGATGAGGTGTTCCTCTTTTAATAGGCCCAGCTTTTAAAAATGAAACTCTGGTTGGGTTACAAGCCCGCTAGATAGCACTGCCCCATCTCTATGTGTTGTCAATTAATATATCATGGTTGTGTCTGATAATGTCTTAGCAATCTTTGGGCTCTCTAATAATGATGGGGAGTATGTAACATTCGTTCAATGCAGGGCTGAGGACACAAATCAGTATTCTAGTTTTAGAGCAGAGGCTTCTACATGGGTGCCCCCACAGGTAGTAATTGATGTCTATGTGCTATTTTAATTGTTTCAGAAAGTATCAGAAATTATTCATTTGCACTCAAACCACCACAAGGTCTAATTCAAGGGTCAATTGTGCATTATAAAGTTAAGAGTTTAGAGTCTGGAGCCAGACTGTCTGAATTTCATTCAGCATCACAATTCACCAGCTGTGAAACCTTGTCCAGTTTACTCAGCTTCCCTGAACCTCAGTTTCCTCATTGGTAAAATAGGGGTGATAACAGTACCTACAGCATAGGTTGCTTCTGAGGCTCACCTGATTTGATGCCGGGAAGGCACTTAGGGTAGTGCCTGACAGATAGTCAGTTCTCAAGAAATGCCTATTAAGACTTTTTGCTTTTAGCTAAATTTTATGAATTCCAACCAGATATTTTATGCTAACCAGAAACTCTGCTTTGCAATGGCATATGTCTCAAATTAATTCTTATTAATCATTAAATATTATTTATTTATAAGATGTCTCTTAAAGCCTGATTTTTGCAATGGAAAAAATAGACGGGGGGGGGGGGTGGTGGTGACAATGCTGGGGATCATTTTTCCTTCTTTTTTTTTTAAGATTCTCTTGCTTGTTTTTAATGATTCTCATGTTGACACAGTATCCAAACCATGAAAGAATATCCAGAGAATCCAGTCCTGTAAGACACTGTAGTCTTTCTTTTTTGTTTTTCAGAGACAGGCTCTTGCTCTGTTGCCCAGGCTGGGGTGCAGTGGCACCATCATAGCTCACTGCAACCTCAAACTCCTGGGCTCAAGTGATACTCCTTCCTCAGCCTTTCAAGTAGCTAGGACTACAGGTGTGTGCCACCATACCTGATGATTTTCTTTTTTTTTGTAGAGACAAGTCTTACTATGCTATCCAGGTTGGTCTTGAACTTCTGAGGTCAAGTGACTCCCCCATCTCAGCCTCCCAACGTTCTGAGATTACAGGTGTGAGATGCTATGCCTGGACTGTAGTCTTAATATAATAGTAAAAATCACTTAGCAATTAGATGCAGCCTCTGATTCAGTCTCTCTCAATTTCCTGTTAAAATATGCAAGGAGATTCAGAAAAGTATGAAAATGAAAACTGCATGCTGATTGGTACTTTAATAACCAAATCGGGGAGGAATTTCCACAAGATAAAGCGGTTGGAGCAGACATGAAGGAAAAACCTACCCAGCATGATATAGAACTTAAAAATGTAAAGCACCAAAATTGAAACCCACACAGGAAGAAGTAAATAGCAGAATGAATACTACAGACATGGTCACCACCATTCAAGTCTCAGTTTAGGGGTCACCTTCTCTAAAAAGCGTTCCTGTAAACCCCCAAGCTGACCCAGGTGTCTCTTTGCCTGTTGTCTGAGTTCTCAGTGCAGCATCTGCATTCTTCTACCATATCACCCACACATCATGTTGATATTATCAGTTTCTAGATCTAAGTCTAAATCTAAATTGTATGGGCCACGTGCTAGTCCTGTTTGCATCTCCTGAAACTGGCAGAATGGCTGGTCCACTGCAGGTGATCCATTGGACCATTCTGTTATGGTCCAATAGATCATAACAGCTTCTTCAGAGAGGTCAATTGTTTCCTGAATTATCCAGTGTTTTGCCAAAAGCCAGGTACACTCTCTGTTGCACTTTCCTGAACTATGAATTTTGTAGTCCACCAAAAGAAAGGAATTTGGTTATTCATTTATTCACCCATTTTATCAGTATCCTCTGAGTTTCTACCATGTGACAGACATTACACATGTATTCTGCCTGATATGACTTATGTCTTTGGTCATAAGCTGATGCCTAGTATGGATAATTCCTTTTTTAGGTTCTCAGGAATAATTCCTCTAATAATTTATTCAGAGCCTAATACTTTAGAACCTTTCTAAGATCAATGTCAAGTTCATTGGTCTATAATGGGATCAACATATCTTCTTCATTGTTTCAAAATTTAGAACCACAGCTGTCTATCTCTAAACTTCTGATACCACTGTCATTGTTTATGGTCCTTCAAATATCACCAGCAACAAGAGCTGGACACTCTCAACCACAAGTTTTTCTACATGGCACATGATGTCATCTTTTAGGCTAGAAGAATTGCAGTCATTGAGAGAAGGTATCTTATATTTCCTCCTCTTCTTTAATTTTAATTTCTCTTAAAGTTTATGTAGGAAGATCATTGTCCCTGACAAAGATACAAGGATAGAAGGTAGAAGACACTGGACAGTCTTGCTTTCCTTGTTAACCTGTCTTTGGTAAACTAATGAAGTGAGGTCGTCAATACCAAAGTTTATTTATTTTTATTTATTTATTCATTTATTTATTTTTGAGATGGAGTGACCTTATTTTGAGACCTTGACCTTATTGCCCAGGCTGGAGTGCAGTGGTGCAATCTCAGCTCACTGCAACCTCCACCTCCAGGGTTCAAGCAATTCTCCTGCCTCAGACTCCCTAGTAGTAGCTGGGATTACAGGTGCCTGCCACCACGCCCAGCTAATTTTATGTATTTTTAGTAGAGACAGCGTTTCACTATGTTGGCTAGGCTGGTCTCGAACTCGTGACCTCAGGCGATCCACCCGCCTTGGCCTCCCAAAGTGCTGGGATTACAGTCGTGAGCCACCACACCTAGCTAATACCAAAGTTTAAATCTATCCAAATTGAAAATTAACTGCTATAGGAATTGGCTTTCTTCCAAAAATAATCAGAACACTGGACCAAACACATGAAACAACTGTTTCGGATATTGGACAACCGTTTTCAGATGCTGGACAACCATTTTCCGATATTGGACAACTGTTTTTAGATATTGGACAACTGCTTTCAGGTATTGGACAACCGTTTTTAGATATTGGACAACCGTTTCCAGGTGTCAGAATGGTGAAGATGTCAGATGTTAGAATAGTGCCCTGGGGGTATTCAGAGGTTTCTGCTTGAGCCTATGGCTGCTCCCTTAGTTGCACACGTGTGGAGTAAAACTCCATGAGGCTGCAGAAAGAACCACCAGAAAGCAACAACAGATGAAACAATTTCCAGAGTTTATGAAAAACTAGGAACATTTCATGTTTTGACCAGACAGGGTGGAGAGACCTCATACTATGTAGGCATTGGCAATGATGTACTGGGGCAGGTTTGTCCCTGTTTGAGACAGCTAATTGCTAAGTTTTCAGGTATTTTGAGAGCTGTTTGATGTCACATTGGTAGATGGAGACTGGCCATGATAGGAAGTCAGCAAATGTTACAAATAGGTTTTTATTTTTTCTGAGAACCAGTTGTTAAACATTTACCAGCACACCACTAGGCATTGGGTAGTCTTTAGAAGAATCATGCTTTAGTAGTAAGGATAAACTAATCCTAGAACAAAAGCTACGCTGAACCCACACCCTACAAAAGCACAAGAGCAAGCCTCAAAAGGGTCAAACTCATCTATAAGCAATGTAACTTCAATGAAGGCCCAACACTTTTTTTTTTTTTTTTTTAAGACAAAGTCTTGCTCTGTCACCCAGGCTGGAGTCAGTGGCGTGATCTTGGCTTACTGCAACCTCCTCCTCCTGGGTTCAAGCAATTCTCATGTCTGAGCCTCCCAAGTAGCTGGGACCACAAGCGTGCACCACCACACTTGGCTAATTTTTGTATTTTTAGTAGAGACAGGGTTTCGCCATGTTGGCCAGGCTGGTCTTGAACTCCTGACCTCAAGTGATCCGCCCACCTGGGCCTCCCAAAGTGCTGAGATTACAGGCTCAGGCCCAACGCTTTTGAAAGTAACACAACAAAATCTAGCTTTTAACACTACAGTATTCTCCATAACATGAATAGCCTTACATCTATTAAATAAATGTAATTCATTATCAGAAATCATTCCAAAAAGAAAAAAAAAAAACAGACTCAGGATATTTTAGTGAATTCCGCAAAAATACTTAAGGAGGAAATAAACCCAAGTCTACATAAACTTTTCCAGAAAACAGAAGAGGAGGAAATACTTCCTAATTCAAATGTTATGGGTCCAGCATTACCCTGCTATCAAATCCAAAGACATATTACAAGAAAAGGACACTGCAGACCAATATCCTTCTTCAACATAGATAAAAATTCTTTAAAAATATTCACAAATAAAATCCATCAATTTAAGGATAACAATCCATTATGACCAAGTGTGGTTTATCCTAGGAAGGCAATGTTATTTTTGCCTTTGAAAATCAATTTATATCATTCACCTTGTTAACACATTAATAAAAGAAACCAAAGATTCCATATTGTACGGTTCCATTTATGTGAAATTCTAGAAAAGGCAACACCTCAGTGGAAAGAAGCAGATCAATGACTGTCTGGGCCTGGGATGGAGGAAGAAGACTGGCTACAAACGAGGACAAGAAAACCTTGGGGGTTAATGGAAATATTACAATTCTTGAGAGTAAAAGTAGTTTTGTGACATTTGTCAAAATTTATCAAAACTGAACACTTAAAATGAGTGATTTCCATTGGATGTAAATTATACCTTTAATGTTGATTTTTTAAAATATTTGGCCCAAACGCCCTCATGGCAAAAGTAGTTTCCAACAACCATTTTCTTTCTATAGATCCCCTTTTCCCTTCCTTTGTTAGCCTGGTGATACCTTAGTGCAATATCAGCTCTGGATGGCTGGTCAAATGCTCTATCCTGCCACTGCCAGAAATGGGAATGAGTAATTGATTTTCTCAATGGGGGGTCTACAAGAGAAGATCAGAGCATGAGGGCCTTCGGCTTCCTCAGTAGATAGGGGGAACATAGGAGGCTTTGGTTGTGATGGTGGCATTTCTCTCCTTCCTTTCCTTCTTTTCTCATGTAAATAAATGTTTAAGTCTGGCTCTCCTGACACACTTTCCTTGGTTCAATTCAGAAGCATCTATTCATTTATCACTGATGATAAATACATCAAGTACAGGACTTAGAAGTAAAAAGACCAGGTCTTTAGAATTGGTTCTGCGTGAGATTGAAGAAGTGAACCACCAGCTTAACCTCTCTTGGCTTCAATGTCATCCTTCATAGATGAAGATCAACAATCCCTAAAGTGCTTGCAATAAAATCTGATTCCTTACTTTCCAGAGGAAACACTCCTGCACACCTGCTGCCCTTCTCTCATATTGCTGCTCAAAATTGTCCATCTGCTTTTCATACATAACTTCAAAAACTGTGCCTGTAATATTTTAGGGATGAGTAATATTCAGTTTAGTACAATAATGCTGCATCCATCTAGCAATCAGGTCTCTTTATTTCTTAATTCTCTAGAGTACAATCTAGGATCCAAAAATCAGCTTTAAAACAGGAAGGAAGAAAGGACTCTGAACAGCCTACCTATGAGGATGAGCATTTGCCTAAAAGGAGAAACTCTTGGACTTACTTAGAGTTAATTTTTTGGGAATTTTATATCCAAACCTAACAAGATTAGCTAGTTTGTTCTTAAGCCCATGATAGATAATTATCAGCAAATTAAAAGGTACATTCGCAAACCAATTACAAGGAGGAGATAGAAAAATCATAAAATACAGGTATAATAAAATACAAATAATTCTAGTGTAGAAAATAAATTATCTTATGTACATACTTCAGTAGGTCCTCAGTGAACTGCTGTATTGGAGCTAAGTACAACTGCAAATTTTATTAATGCTACGATCTTACGTTTTAAGAGACAATCTCTCAGATGTCCAGAAAACTCAACTCTCCAGAATGACTCAACCTTTGACAGTTCTGAAAAGCTGATGATGTTTGCTATAGTATCTTTTACCTATTTCATATGTGTAAATGTTCTGTTATTGATTATACAGAAGCTCCTTGAGACCAGGTCATGTACTTCTCTGTAACTTTCATACAATCGTCGTCAACTGTATCATGAGACTAAGACACCACCCTCACATGAGCATAGTCTAGGTTAAAGACCAAAGTTCCTAGAGCCCATGCATAGTGCTCAACTAATGTGCCCAGCACACAGCTGATGCTTAACTAGTATCAGTCAAATAAATGATCTCAAAGCGTTGTGCAGTTCAAGGAGTACCTGAATTATTATTGATGTAGGGATCCCTGTGTCTTCTTCAAAGTTGTTTTATATACATGGATGCCATCCTTTTTCTCTGGAAAATTTACTAATCTTCTCTCCACATAATTAAAATAATCTCTAAAATCCCACAAATTCCCAAAGATGTTCCTGATTATCCTGAAAAGATCTGATGGCTTCTCTTTGATCTCATGAAGATTGCAAACTCCCACAACCCTCATCCCTATTCTCTTCTCAAAATGCTGTTGCTCCCCTCTCTCAAAATTTTTCTGAATTCTGACTCATATTTGACATCAACAGTTTACAGAACTGGTTTAACATTTACATTTATTTTCCCTTTTCTCCTTCTATGTTCACATCCCCATGGTTGTCTTAGATTACATATTTTTAGTGTCTCGGTAGAAGGTGTCTTTGCAATTATTTTTTGCAGTTTCCTACAGGCAATTAGGTGCTTAAAAATAACTTAAGAAATGTAAATCGGGGATTCAAGGATTCAAACACCTCCAAAAGAATGTTTTCATTGGGTGCTTTCCAAAAACAAAACGTTTTAAAATGGAAAAAAAAAAGAGTATTAATTTGTGATTAACTCTTCCATAAAATTCTGGAAAAGGCCAAGACTGTTGCATACCTCTTATTACAGCTAACACGGGGCTATGTGAGCTGGGAGGGGGGCAAAATGATAGAATTCAACAGAACAACAAAGGCATTTCATATACTTCGTTTGTCTTAGTATAAATACAATAATAAAATACATTTTTAATCTTGGAAAATTAAAAAAATAAGAAAACAGTATTGACATTTTCACTGCCCCAATGAGACCATTTGTATATAATTTAAACGTGTTAATTGGATACAGTACTTGGGTAGAAAACACATCACTACTCTGGAGGCTTTTTAAATCCTGGTGGGGGTAGACAAGACCACACGTTTGAAGTTGTTAGGAAACAAAGTGAGACCACGTGTAATCCAGTGCCAAATGGAGGACTTACAAAGAAGAAAACAGAGCCTGTAGAATGTTTGCCTACAGGTCCTGTATCCAAAGTATGAGACAGTGTCCAGAAAACAAAACCCTCTTTTCCAATGACCTGCTGGTTGAATGATAAGCATTGAGGAAATGTTCCTGATTCTAGCAATACTCACTGACCAGGTGGGAGACAAAGCTTCTCAGGCCATGAACCGTGATGCAACTAAACCTTCAAACCAGTTGGGTTATGGGGAGGCGGGGGCTTTGTGAAGCTTTAATCCTATCACACCCTCGCTTAGCTATGACCTGACACGAATACAGGGTCTTGGCCAAAACAAACTCAACATTGGCCCTGAACACTTGAGCAGAAACTAAAACACCCCAGCCAATCAAGTCCTCATCGTTCCCCCAGAACAAATGACAGGCTGAGAAAAGCAGGCAGTCATGCATATTTGTGCTGAGAAATTCTTAAAATGTGCATTTTATTTGTGCAGGACAAATCCCCACAGTGAATGAAAAGCGTTGCCACCTATATGCTGTGCAGTGTTTTCTTTTGGTGAGATGGTGTGAGGACTGCTTTTTGTTCCAGGCACAAGAATCTATCATGGTCAGGATCTTCCCATTTACACCTGTGGTTTCCAGTTTTGAAAATCAAATTCCATGCAGTTTAAATATATTTTCATCACTCAAAATCAAGGTTAAAAAATGAATAAACAAATTAATAAATGTCAACTCTAATGTGGCTAATTCACTGGCCTAGGAATAAATCTTATATTCTTTCCAAATCACAACTATTATGACTTACTCTGGAATTCTAGAAAATGTATTAAAAAGTGGTTCTCTTGAAATACCTAGGATGGAATGGAATCATAGAATGTTAGAGCTGCACGTGAGTCTTGGAGATGAATCAGCCCCATTTCTTCATTGTCCAGCTGAGATTCTGACAGGTGAACAGATTATCAAGACAGCATAGTTAATTAATGAAAGGATCTCTATAGCAGGCTGCCACATTTGTGAGCAGTCAACTGACATTTGTTGAGTGTTTCTGTATCAGGAACTTCCATGTTCTTGCCTCTGGATTTCCTAAGATGGAAAACCTTCTCAAGGAGTTTATATTCAAGCAGGTGCCGAACGCTCATAGGTATATCTCTTAAAAATGTTAAATAGTTAATATTTAATACTTTTGGTTAAAAAAAAAACAATTAGATCTGCTATCCATACCACTCCCACTTTGTCTTAACCAACTCAATTGAAGGAGTATGGCCGTAATGTGCTTCAGATCCTAAAACCTAGAATAAAAGAACTGGAAGGCACTGCAGCTTTTATTCAGTCCACCCACTAAAAAAGATCCTCATTATCCAAGTGTCCAAGCTATGAAGCTATGTAAGGAAGCCAATATGATTTTAATAAGAAAATGTTCACTAAATGAATTGTCACTTTTTAAAATGTGTACCCTCTCAAACATGCCACCTCACTCAGCACTGATGTTTACTTTCACCCTTTGAGTCAGCATCTTTGTTGGTCAGTCATTCCTTAATCATAATAAACATCAACACAATGCCAATTACTTTTAAAATAAAATTGAGTATCTTATGAAAAGAATCCATAAAGCCAATCGCATTGATGTCGAAGCATTATTCAATCACATGCAAAGCTGTTGATGAATGAAGGGCTGCTAGAAATAAAATAGTCAATGGAAGAAGAGAAAATTGCAAGGATGGTGACATAAGTTACTTCAAAGAAGAATGGGCTGATATCCTGGAATCAAGAGAGGCCCTTGGGCAAATTGATAAAGTTCTCAAATATTTTTCAAAAAATGATCATCACTGGAGTATGAAACTCAAACAAGAACTGGAGGCTACTGTATAATGCCAGCATATACTTTTGCCAGAAAAATCACACCCTCCCAAAAAATAATGAATATGTATGCTATTCTTTGTTCATTCTAAGAAAAAAAAAGTTTTAATTTAAATATATTTTTATATTCAAAATAGGAACTTATTTTACAACTCTTCAAAATACAGTCTCCTTTGCTTTATTACTATTATTTTTATTTTTTTATCTGTTTGGTTTTTATTCTTGCGGGTACCTAGTTTGTGTTTATGGCACACATGAGATATTTTGACATAGGCATGTAATCAGTAATAATCACGTCATGGAAGATGGGGTATCCATCCCCTCAAGCATTTATATTTTGTGTTACGAACAATCCAATTATGCTTTTAGTTATTCTCAAATGTACGATCAAATTATTATGGACTATATTCACCCTGTTGTGCTATCAAGTACTAGGTCTTATTCATTCTCTCTCTCTTTTTTTTTAGCCACTAACCATCCTTTTTAATCTGGATATGTGTTCTCAATTTTACATAGAATTTGTACCCAATAATGAAGACTGCCTGTAACTGCAGAGCTGAGGGACTGAGACCCAAAAAGGACAGCAACTTTTCTAACCTCACACATCTACTAGTGACAAAGCTAAATCACTTAACGCTCCCATCACCCAGAGATTGTTAATCTCTGTATAAAGAAGTAAAGAATTTGCCTTGCACTTAGCATGGCTTTTCAATCAAGGTAAGAATCTGATGGCAGGAGAAGAAGTAAAAGACACTGAGGAAAGATCTTATGAAAGATTAAATAAAAATCTGTTTTCCCTTCACTTTAGCTAAAGAAATGACATGTCTAAAACTGATCTTAATCCAAAACGTACATTCCAGGGAGAAGACTTGCCCATTTTAAAGTGTGTTCTGGTACAATTAAGAGGTACACTTAAGATGGGGATTAATTTTAATGATTCTGTTTAGGGTTCTTTGTAAAGGAGAGAGTGCATAGAGGAAACCATAACACTCCCCAGAACCATCATCCCTGCTGCCTGGCTCCTTCCAGCAAGTGATGATATAAGGCTGAAAAGAGCTTCAAGGTATTACGGAATGAATCTTTGCGTCCCCTCAAAATCCATATGTTGAAGCCTTATGCCCCAATGTGATGGTCTTAGGAGGCGGGGCCTTGGGGAGATGATTAGATTTAGGTGAGGTCATGAGGGTGGGGCCCTGTCTTAGTGTGCTTATGCTTCTCCGACAAAATACCTGAGACTGGGTAATTTATAAACAATAGAAATTTGTTTTCTTACAGTTCTAGAGGCTGGGAAGTCCAAGATTAAGGCATCAGTAGGTTTGTTGTCTGACAAAGGCTTGGTCTCTGCTTCCAAAATGGTGCCTTGAACACTCTATCCTCTGAAGAGGGGGAACACTGTGTCCTCACATGCCCAAAGACAGGAAGGTAAAAGGGGAGAACTCCCCCATCAAGTCTTTTTATAAGGGTACCTAATTCATGAGGGATAAGCTCTCATGGCCTAATCATCTTTCAAAGACCCCACCTCTTAATACTATTACATTGGCCTTGTCTGAATTTTGGAGGGGACACATACAAAATGTAGCAGGCCCCTCGAAGGGATTACTGTTCTAACCTAAGAAGAGGAAGAAGAAACCTAAGTGTTCTAACATAAGAAGAGAAAGAAAGACCAGAGCTCACTTGCTCACTCTCTCCCCTCACTTCTCACACAGTGAGAAGCAGCTGTCTACAGGCCAGGGAAAGGGAACCCTCATTAGGAACAAAATCTGTCAGCACCTTCGTCTTGGACTTCCCAACCTCCAGAA
Organism: Pongo pygmaeus; assembly: GCF_028885625.2. Classification (NCBI taxonomy): domain Eukaryota; kingdom Metazoa; phylum Chordata; class Mammalia; order Primates; family Hominidae; genus Pongo; species Pongo pygmaeus. Next base: position 23,722,507 of record NC_072380.2, on the reverse strand, counting down.
CTGTAAGAAATAAATGTCTGGGCCAGGCGCGGTGGCTCACGCCTGTAATCCCAGCACTTTGGGAGGCCGAGGCGAGTGGATCACAAGGTCAGGAGATCGAGACCATCCTGGCTAACACGGTGAAACTCCGTCTCTACAGAAAAAATACAAAAAATTAGCTGGGCGTGGTGGTGGGCGCCTGTAGTCCCAGCTACTAGGGGGGCTGAGGCAGGAGAATGGCATGAACCCGGGAGGCGGAGCTTGCAGTGAGCCGAGATAGTGCCACTGCACTCCAGCCTGGGCGACAGAGCAAGACTCAGTCTCAAAAAAAAAAAAAAAAAAAAAAAAGAAATGTCTGTTGTTTAAGCTACCTGGTCTATGGTATTTTGTTATGGCAGTCTGAGCTAAGACAAAAGATATCTGTATTAGCGTGCTCTAGAAAAACAGAACCAACAGGATATAGAGAGATATATAGAATAGATTTATTATGAAGGATTGGCTTACACAGTTATGGAGATTGAGAAGTTCCATGATCTGTCATCTGCAAGCTGGGGGCCCATGAAAGCAGTTGGTGCATTTCCAATCCAAGGACAAAGGCCCAAGAACCCAGGGAGCCAATGGTTTAAGTCCAAGCCCAAGTCTGAAGGCCTGAGAACCTGGCGGGTGTCTGGGCGTTGTAAATAGTGTAAGTCTTGGTCTGAGTCCAAAGGCCTGGGAACCAGAAGCACTGATATCAGAGAGCAGCAACAGGATGGATGACCCACTTTAATGAGAAAGAGCAAATTCAAACTTCCTCCACCTTCTTGTTCTATTCACCCAGTAGTTGCTCAGTGTTATTTGATTAAAGTGCAGTTTAGTTGGACCTTAACAAATGAGATGGTCTAAGTAGGCAGAGAATAGAGACAATAATGGAGATTATTATAGTACTATTAGGGATAATACCAAGAAATTCCATTGTAGAAAATATTACATAATTCCAACATCCCAGACTTGACAAGTGGATTTTCTGACCTGCCACGCACAGATCATACAGGAGGCTTCCAAATGTGAATTCAGGAATGTGGCTGCAGCTGTTCTCTGGAACTGAGAGGCCCCAGATAGAAAGCTGAGTGGTGTGCACACAGATTCACCTAAAGGTGCACCTGTTATAGCTGAGTAGACTCAGAGTGAATGACAGGCTTAGAAGCAGAACTTTCAGACCATTCTTACCCCATACTACAGCCACCAAGAAGCAAGCCCCAATGGACTGGATTTCCATTCAGTGTGAATTCTTGAAAAGCTACATATGAAATGGCCCCAGTTACCCCCAACTTAGGATAAACCAGTTATTCCCAACTTAGGATGGCTCTGAAGGGTCATCCTAGTTTCAGGACTCCCCACAGGGTTGGTGATGGCTTCTTTTGGAACTGCATCACAGCTCAAGTTTTCCCTCACCCAATCATGTGTCCTCACTTCTTTAAGGGTTGATCTCCAAACCTCCTGCACATGAACCATTGCAGCCTCTGCTTCCGGGGAACCCAGCTGTGCAACACTGCCCGAAGAAAGAAAAGGTAAGGTCCCTGATTTCAAGACTCAATTTAGCTAGAAATGTCAAACGCAGTCACAGAAATCATTACAGTATAGCACAGATTATAGACTATAAACCTCTTGAAGGTAGACATATTGCCTCATTGTTTTTAGTATTTTCAGAGCCCAGCAGCAATCCTGGTTGTAATCACTGTCTGTGGAATGGATGGAAGGATGGAAAACAAACGACAGAGTTACCACCCATGAGAAGGGCTATCAGAGCTCAGAGCAACACAAAGTCACCATGGAGTTTTGTTCTTGGGAAAGGCATCACTAAGGAAGTAGCAATTAAGTAAGGGTCTTCTACACAGTAGGGAGAGAGAAACCCAATCTACTATGCAAGAATGAGACCACAAAAAACCAAGACTAGATTGAGAAGATGGAAACATTGATAACTGTCTAGACTGCCCATCTATAAGAGCCACTAAAATGTTACCAGAAACATAATCAAATGGATAATTGTGTGATTGTGTGTGCCCGTATTTCTTTCAAGGATGTAACTGGAAATAAAACTCTGATGATTCTATTGGAGTGAGGAGGAAACCCCAAAGACACATGCTCAAATAACAACACATGGCCACTTGACTTCCTTTAAAAGGGCAGGGCTGTGTAAAAGCAGGTTTAGGTGAGAGCTGGATGGCTGAGGATGTTAGTCAGGGGGCTACTCTTGCCACTGCCATTCTTCTTCTTTGATTCTCTGAGTCCCCCACTTCATGCAGCCATCAGCCATTCCCCTAAACAGACACTGAAAAAAACATTTGAAGAATATTAGTTTTAAAAGACATCAAACTGATTCGCCTGCTTTGGCTGCCCACATGCCTCAATTAAGTCTTAAATCTAGAGATATGCAGTAAGAAGGGAAAAAAATGAGAAAGATATTCAAGATGTCAGGGATGAGTTCACCCCATGATTGTAACTAAAGCTGTTTGAGGCTGTTTGCATTTCTGCCAGTTCCATAAGTGTACAATTGTTGCATGCTTTGTGTGTGTTGTTTGTGTGCATGTGTGTGTATGTGTGTATTGAAACGTCAGCAGGAAGGCCTAAGTCATGTTCTCACTGTAAATCCAGTGATGTCCAGACATCCCTGGAAGCTTTTTAATGCCTTCTTGACTCCCAGTTCCCAAGATCAAGACTCTTAACCCTTCTCTAATGAAAGCCTCCCCTTTACTCACTGGAAAGGTAAATGGATAAAAAAGGAACTCATCAGGGTCAGGGGCATGGTGAGGCTGAGGATCACAGCACTATTTCGGGGAAATGGCTGGAACTGGGGGGTGAGGTCATTTTAAATACAGCAAGGCATGCATTAGGATTATTCTCTTTGCCAGTCTTCAGTGACTGCTGCTGGGGGCCTAGGATTCCTAGGACTCTCAGTGCTCATGGTGGGGCTCAAAGCTTGGCAGTCCTGTCACAATGAAAGGTTGTGAAGGTAGAAGGCAGTTTCCACACTTTAGCATTTACTTGTTGGAGTACAGAATGGAGGTGTCAAAAGGCCACAGAAATGCAAAGACTATTGGCAACTCCTCCTGTCGGGCCCCAGCAACACTGCAGGGTTCTGGGGAGGGGATTACTGTAGAGACACTGGAAGCTGCTTAATAAGATCGAACCACAGGGAGGACAAGATGGACAAATCCAGATGGTCATTCCTGAGCCCATAGGAGACCTCAGGAACTCTGAAGGACAAAAGGAAGGAATAAGGAGTTGGAATACCTGAAGTTTTGAGAAGGAGATTAAGCCCAAGAAAGACTGGTTTGTTGCAAATATTCAGGCTCTGTTGTACATCCCAACACCAGATGGTTATTCCTGGGAAACATGGGCGTGTGTGCAGATGACTGGATTTACTGAGTTCACCAAGAGGACATAGCCACTTCTAGACAGCTGGAAATCCCACTCCTGACTACTTATATTGTGGGTGGTTTCCTGAGCAGTGAAGAGAAGTAGCCAGCACACTCACCGTAGGAGCCCTCCTCTGCAACACTTGGAGAGGAATTTCGTCGATTTTCCTTTCCTGGGGTTTCCAGTCTTGATGGCATGTGGAATAACCAGCCTGGTGCAAAAGTGAAAACAGAACCTTCAAGAAGGCTGACTAAATACTTGTTGATATAATCAGAGGTTCTGAGTGCTAAGGGAAAGTCCCAGGACTTAAAAAGAATGTCTTCCATGCATGCTTCTGACAGATGCCTGAAGTTCTGCCATGACAGCCCCACTCTGTTTGCCTTCAGTGCTGTTCATGGCACTTTGGAGGATTTTATTGGGGAAAGAGCTTGTTTTTTTAATTTAAGTATTAAAATAGATTTTGCAGCCAGCTGTGGTAGCTTACGTCTATAATCCCAGTGCTTTGGGAGGCTGAGGCAGAAGACTCACTTGAGCCCAGGAGTTCAAGGCCAGCCTGGGTAACATAGCAAGACCCTGTTTCTTAAAAAAAAAAAATAAAAAATAAAAAAATAAAAAATGTACTGCATTCACATGACTCAAAAGTCACAGACCTAACTTTAGAATTGACTTATATATATGCACGGTCTCCCTTCCACACCTCACCTTCACCACCATTGCTGTCATAACCTCCCCTGGCCATTGTTGTGAGGGTTCTGTGTATCCTTTGAGGGTTTCTTTTTGCACAGATGAGCAATGTAAATATATATTCTTATCCCATCTTACCCAAAGATAGCATATTATAACACTCTTTTATTTTTTGTTTTTTATTTGTGTGAGTTTTTTAGTTTAAACAAAATTTAGCAATTTTTTTACTTAAAAAAAACAGGTGTGTTTGATACCTTTCTGTTTCAGATGTTTCCTTGTGATTCATTAATTTATTTTTATTTCCATAGGTTACTGGGGAACAGGTGATGTTTGGTTACATGGGTAAGTTCTTTAGCGGTGATTTGTGAGATTTTGGTGTGCCCATCACCCGAGCAGTATATACTGAACCCAATTTATAGTCTTTTATCTCTCACCCTCTTCCTACCATTTCCCCCTGAGTCCCCAAAGTCCATTGTGTCATTCTTATGCCTTTGCATCCTCATAGTTTAGCTTCCACTTATGAGTGAGAACATACGATGTTTAGTTTTCCATTCCAGAGTTACTTCACTTAGAATAATAGTCTCCAATCCATCCAGGCTGCTATGAATGCCATTAATTCATTCTTTTTTATGGCTGAGTAGTATTCCATTTTGTGTGTGTGTGTGTGTGTGTGTGTGTGTGTGTGTGTGTGTGTATCACAGTTTCTTTATCCACTCATTGATTGATGGGCATTTAGGTTTGTTCCACATTTTTGCATTGTGAATTGTGCTGCTATAAACATGGGTGTGCAAGTATCTTTTTTGTATAATGACTTCTTTTCCTCTGGGTAGATACCCAGTAGTGGGATTGCTGGATCAAATGGTAGTTCTGCTTTTAGTTCTTTAGATGTTTCTTTGTAATTTAAACAAATGGACGGTATTCCATTATATGAATGTACCATAATTTTTTTATCAGTCCTTCGTAATCGTCATTTAGGTTTTATACAGTTTTCACCATTTCAAATAATCTGGCAAGGGTGGAGCCTGGAGAAGTTACCAAAATGGCCATTTTGCACATGTGCAAGTATATCTGGAAGATAAACTCCAGAAGTGGAAAGGATAAATTTTGTAATATTTGTAGATACTGTGTATGTGAGTGTATGTGAAAGTGTGCTTATGATTTTTTGTTTTGGAGGAATTTTAGATTTACAGAAAAGTTGCCAGCATAATCCAGAGTTTCTATATACACCTTATGATATTGCATTTTTTCGATATACAGACATTTACCATTTTTATGTTGTCACTCTACTTATGTTTTGCTTTGTAGTTTCTACCTTTGCAGAATAAAAATCCATTATTTTTGTTTAGTTTGGTTTGGTTTTATCTTTTACATCAATTTTTTAATTCATCTGAATTTGTTTCAGTATATGGTATAAGGTATGAGGTGGGAATATAACTTAATTTTAAAAATTGTTGGCCAGGCCTGGTGGCTCACACCTGTAATCCCAGCACTTTGGGAGGCCGAGGTGGGCAGATCATGAGGTCAAGAGATCAAGACCATCCTGGCCAACATGGTGAAACTCCATCTCTACTAAAAATACAAAAATTAGCTGGGCATGGTGGCGCACGCCCGTAGTCCCAGCTTCTAAGGAGGCTGAGGCAGAAGAATCACTTGAACCCAGGAGGTGGAGGTTGCAGTGAGTCAAGACCGCACCACTGCACTCTAGCCTGGCGACAGAGCGAGACTCTGTCTCAAAAACAAACAAACAAAAAAATTGTTAATGAAAATTCCCAATTATAGTATCTTTTGTTAAATAATTCTTCCCCCCAAGTATGAATATAAATTTAGTATACAGTAAAGGCAGAGTGCATACCAGGAGAGAAGTAAAGGGCAATTCTATTAAGTTGATCTTGCTTGTAAATATTAGTGCTTTGGGGACAACTTAATATTTCAATAAATTCATTATATGTTCCATTGGTCTTTCAGCTGATTTTTCTTGAATTTCTAGGTAAATCATTATATTTGTATTACGTTTTATAATAAGAATAATTTTGTCTCCTTTTAAATATTTTTTGCTCTTATTTTTTGTTTTAATTTCTTATTTTATTGCATTGGCCAGAACTGAGGAGATGGGCAAAGGATGGAATCAAGTGCACAAACAGAGGGGCCTCACTTTAGAAAGGGAGATAAACTTATCTTTCCATTGAAGCAAGAAGGAGAAAGGACAAAACTGTGCAAGGAAGTAGGAAATGAAGCACCCTCTTCTTGGGAGGAATGCAGAGGAGTAAGTGTCTTCAGGATAAGAACCTGGTTTTAATTAAGACAAGAAGGTAAAAAAGAGAACATTATGAGAAGAGGCTAGGATGTAGGGTAGTGTGTTCGCAGAGGGCAAAAGGGAATAGTTTAGAGTAAATGAAGAAATAGAAGTGTAGGTCATGGAGAGACAGCTCCAAGGCTTATGGACATGACAGTCTTAGAGATAGATGACCAGGGAGGCGTCCAACTGGAACCTGACCAAGGATAACAGAGCTGTGAGGCATGGACTTGCTGGTTGCTGCAAAGTTTCTAAAAGGAGCAGTGTCAGAATCCTCTAGAGCACAAACAACTGTGGCACTGGGGAGAAGTTGCCACGATGGGAATTGATTACCCTCCTAAGAGGGTTCCAATGCTGGAGGGCAGACAAGCAGTAAGACCAGCAAATGTTATAATTCAGCAGTTCAAGTACTTCCAGTGCTGGCTAAAATGGAGTAGGTTTACTACAGCCTGTATCTTCCATTAATTACAACAACAATTCTGAGGAATATAAAAACCAACTACTGAGGGCTCTAAAAAGTAAATAATAGCAGGTGGATTGGGGAGGAAAGATCAAATTTAAAGAATGACCAGGGGCCAGGCACGGTGGCTCATGCCTGTAATCTCAGCTCTTTGGGAGGCCGGGGAGGATGGATCACGAGGTCAGGAGTTTGAGACCAGCCTGATCAACATGGTGAAACCCCATCTCCACCAAAAATACAAAAATTAGCCAGGTGTGGTGGTGTGCACCTACAATCCCAGCTACTCAGGAGGCTGAGGCAGGAGAATTGCTTGAACCCAGGAGGCAGAGGTTGTAGTGAGCCGAGATTGCGCCACTGCACTCCAGCCTGGGTGACTAAGTGAGACTCTTCCTCAAAAAAAAAAACAAAAACAAAAAAAAACAATGAGTGACCAGTATGATGGTGAGTTTCTTTGTTTTTTGCTTTGCTTTGGTTTTGTTTGTTTGTCTCCCTCCTTTGCCTCCCAGCTTCAACCTGAAGGTGGACCACATTGCTGGAGGTGTATGCTTAATGCAGTTAGCAAAAACTGGGAGAAACTTCCTCTTTCTGGCCATACCAGGATAAAGGGTCCTGTAAGCCAGAAAGCATTGGAGTAATTCCCATTCTTTTCCCTTTTTCCCCCTTTCTTTTCTCTCTGCACTCTCTCCTGAGGCCAGCCCAGTTGCAGAACTGCACTGTCACTGCAGTGGCAAGGGCACATAAGACTGAAGAGAAAAGCTCCTGGTTGGGCATGGTGGCTCACACCTGTAATCCCAGCACTTTGAGAGGCTGAGGCAGGTGAATCACTTGAGGCCAGGAGTTCAAGACCAGCCTGGCCAACATGGCGAAACCCCATCTCTACTAAAAATACAAAAATTAGCCAGGTGTGGTGGCATGCACCTATAATCCCAGCTACTCGGGAGACTGAGACAGGAGAATCGCTTGAACGCAGGAGGAGGTTGCAGTGAGCTGAGATCATGCCACTGCACTCCAGCCTGGACAACAGAGCAAGACTCCATCTCAAAAAAGAAAAGAAAAGCTCCTGTGAGCTAAGAGTGGAGATGATTCCTACTATTTTTTTTCTACTATTTTTTCCCTCCCTTTTCTCTCACCACTTTTCCTCTAGGATGGGGGCAGGGGCTAAAACTCTTAAAGAAACCCATACTTCTGGCCAGAGGAATCAGGAAAGAAACCCATAGGATCATACGGTATGTGGGAAATTATGTAGAGAAAAGAGCTGGAGAAGCAGATACCATAATTCTGTGTAGGAACTAACACAAATCTCAAGCTCACTATTGAACCTCACATGCATAGAACAGACCCAATGAAGCATAGTAAAGGCTTGAGAACTGAACTATGATACAAACCACTGAAAAGTCCAAACTAAACTCTGAGGCGCCATGCATGGGGCAGATTTACATAGCATAGGAAAGACTTTGAAAATTAAACTGACATTGGGCCCATCCCCAGAGGGTGAAACAGAACTTACGGTTCAAACACAATCAGGTTGATTGCCTGCTAAAACAAACAAACAAAAACATTCTCTAGAGTATTTTACTATAACTCAAAACTCTCATCACATAATATTCAAAGTGTTTAGAATACCATCCAAAGCTACTTAACATGCCAACAACCAGGAAAATGTCACCAAATCTCAAGAACAGACAATTAAAAATGCCAAATATGAGATAATCCAAATTATCTGACAAAGACTTTAAAGCAGTATTATAATCAAACACTATGAAATACAAATAAACACTTTTGACAAAAATGTAAAGATAAACATAGTCATCAGAGGAAAATTATCTTTTCAAAATGGAAAGTTTATAATTGAGAATATAATATCTGAAGTAAAGAATTCATTGCAAGGGCCCAAAAATAGATGGAAGATGATGAAAGAGTGAGTGAATCTGAATATAGATCACTCGTAAATTTCAAATCTGAAAAAGAGAGAAAAAAACGGATTATAAAACAAACAAACTGAGCCTTAGGAACTTGTGGGATGACATCAAAAATTCTAACATTCATCAAAAATTCCAACATTCATGTCACTGTCCCAGAATAAGAAAGAGATTGGTGCAGAAACAATATTTAAAGAAATAGGATGAAAAATTTCCAAATTTTGTGAAAGACAACGGTTTACAAATTTTAAAATCTCAGTGAATCTCAAGCAAGACAAACTCAACAAAAAGCAACAAATTATAATCAAACTGATAAAAACCAAATATGAAGGGGAAAAAAAACCTTGAAAACAGCCACAGAAAAATGACACATTACATGTAGGAGACATCAATTCAAATGACTGCAGATTTCTCATCCGGAACCATGGAGGCTAGAAGACAATGGAACAGGATCTCTAACATGCTGACAGAGAATTGTCAACCCAGGCTGTTCCAGAATGAAAAAGAAAGACATTTTCAGAGGAAGGAGAACTAGGAATTTGCCACCAGATGATCTGCTCTAAAATAAATGGGGAAGGAAGTTCTTCAGACTGAAGGAAAATGATACCAAAGGGAAACCTATAACTTTAGTAATTTTGTAAAAATGAAGAGCAACAGCAATTATTTTAAATGGATAAAAATAATAGACTTTTTTGTTCTTAAGTTTTTTCAAATATGTATGATTATTGAAAACAAGAATTGTTTAGCTTTGCGTAGTGGCAGTATCATAGCCAATGAGGTTTATCCAAGGCACAATTATTGCTGGTTATTTGGTAATTATCCTACAGAAATGAAAACTTACATTCACACAAATGTGTGTGCAGATAACAAGAGTAGCTTGATTCATAATCACCAAAAACTAGAAACAATCTAAATGCCCTTTGTTGCTGAATGAATAAACAAACTGTGGTACATTCATAGAATAGAAAATAGTCTACAATTTATGTGACATTTATGACATTCTGAAAAAGGCTAAACTATAGAGATGGAGAACTGTTTGTCAAGGGTTAGGAATGGCGGGAGGAGGTGACTATAAAAGAGCAGCATGGCCAGGCATGGTGGTTCGTGCCTGTAATCCCAGCTCGTGGGGAGGCTGAGGCAGGTGAATCGTTAGGTCAGGAGATCAAGACAATCCTGGCCAACATGGTGAAACCCCGTTTCTACTAAAAATACAAAAAAAAAATTAGCTGAGCGTGGCGGTGCATGCCTGTAATCCCAGCTACTCAGGAGGAGAGTAGCTGAGTAGCTGAGAGTACTGAGGCAGGAGAATTGCTTGAACCAGAGAGTTGGAGGTTTCAGTGAGCTGAGATAACACCACTGCACTCCAGCCTAGCGACAGAGCAAGACCCCAACCAAAAAAAAAAAAAAAAACAGCATGAGGAAATTTGGGGAAGTGGTAATGGAACTATTGTGAATCTGATTATTGTGGTGATTACATGACTATGCATTTCTCAAAACTCAGAACTGAACACTAACACAATAATTGTTCTTTACATAATTTTAGACATTATTAAAAATGTAGTCATCTGTTAAATTTTCAATTTCATGTGTCCCTCCCTTAAGTCATTATATACAGTATCTAAAAGCTGAATGGAAATTGAATTCTTGTAAATCTAAATATTTGAAAATTCACCAGGGGAGCTTAACTTTTAAGAGAATCATAGAAAACTTGGTTAGCACACCTGATACCTGCTACTATCTATGTAAAGTAGAGTTTTGGATTTCATCATCTCTTTAAAGTGAGATGGCAGAGCTGGAAGAAAAAGAGTGGGAGCCCTGCAGGGCAGTTCAAATCCCTCAGGACCTGCCACCAGAGAAACATAACATCCTCCCCTGATTTAGTGAAAAGGATACCGGGAGATGGGGCTTGCACACCCAGGTGCACTGTAACTTGCCTTTTTTTAGATTGGGCTCACAGCTGAAGGTCACTGGGGCCTGAGTCCCCATAAGCCAGATCACAACCACATCCCTCTCTCACACTGCCAGCCTAAGAATACCCTGATGTCAAGAGCAAACAGCAACACCATGAGAAGGAGGAAGTTGCCTTTGTCTCAGCTTCGTGTTTAGTGATGTATGTCAGAGATGACACCTGTTCAATAAGCCAGGTAAACTTTACGCTCCTTGTTCTTGGCTTCTTTCTAGCTCTGCAGTTAGCTCAGGTGCTCCATTCGGCGAGTTTGCACATCCTGCTCACATTTCCACAGGCCTCACTTTCCTAAGCTGTGTTTCAGGTTCAGTAGTCTTTCAAAAAAATCACAGACAACTCTGCCTTGCCCCTCCTAGGAAGGTGAGGAACACCTTTGCTCAATAACTTCCTGAAAAAACAATGGATGCAAAACTCATTGTTATCAATCACGGGGCATAATAAATGCCTAAGGAAGTTTCTTATAAAGCAAGCCTAGTGTGGCTTATTCTACAAATTGAAGTCTCCTTTTGAAAAGAACCAAATCCCATCCCCCTCCTGAGCCACACACATATATACACACACACACTTGCCAATTTCTCTAGCTACTAAATCCACATTGGACATAATGTGGTTTTTTTTTTTTTTTTTTTTTGACTGGTGAACATTCTAGCAGTTATTCTCCTGAGTCTCTTAAAAATACAAATGCTTTCATCCAGTATTTCTGAGAGGAATAAGCTTGAACTGAATTGCTGGATATCCAAACCACTTCTGGGAGCCTCAAACTCCCAACAGAAGCATTTCCTCTTCTTTCCATACCAGGGGCTGCTTCTGTTTCTTTTTTTTTTTTTTTTTTCCCCAGTTCCAACCAGTACCCCCTACTGGTTTATCTAGCACTCCCCACTGACAGGATGCGTCTTTCACAGAAGAAGATGGCGCTATACATAACTCAACACAAGGGGATGATATACTTAAAGTATGCATTTAGTAAATAAGAAGAGATTGGGCCAAGCACTGTGGCTCATGTCTGTAATTCCAGCACTTAGGGAGGCTGAGGCAGGTGGATCACCTGAGTTCAGGAGTTCAAGACCAGCCTGGCCATCATGTTGAAACACTGTCTCTACTAAAAATACAAAAATTACCCAGGTGTGGTGGCACACACCTGTAATCCCAGCTACTAGGGAGGCTGAGGCAGGAGAATTGCTTGAACCCAGGAGGCAGAAGTTGCAGAGGGCTGAGCTAGGACCACTGCACCACAGCCTGGGAGACAAAGTGAGACTCCATCTCAAAAAAAAAAAAAGAGAGATGTTAAGTTGTAACACAAATGTCCTCTCCTATTGCCAAAATACTGCAAGAGTTCATTTTCTTTCTCTAGGGCTCTTGCTGCAACTGGAAGGGATCAGTGAATACTGCTAAAATTTAAAATAAAGTTAAGCATAAATCAAAGTTAAGTCATTAATTGTCTTACTACTGAAAAACCAAAGAGCATCCACTAACAAGAAAGAGTTCATGGACTCCTGGTCCAGTTCATCCCTCAGTCTCTGCCAGGCTCCCTTCTCTGGCCTGAATGTTTGTGTCTCCCCAAATTGCCTATGTTAAAATCCTAACCCTGATGATATTAGGAGGTGCAGCCTCTGGGCCAATTAGGTCATGAGGGTGGTATCCTCATGAATGGGCTTAGTACCCTTAAAACAAAGGCCTGAAAGAGACCTATTGCCTCTTCCACCATGTGAGGACACAGCAAGAAGGCACCATCTATGAACCAAAGAGCTGGCCTCCGCCAGACATTGAATCTGCCAGTGTCTTGTTCTTGGACTTTCCAGCCTCCAGAACTGTAAGAAATAAATTTCTACTGTTTATAAGTTGCTCGGTTTATGGTATTTTGGTGTAGCAGCCCAATAAGACACTCATCCTATGCTATCTGATTTTCTATCAAAGGAGAGTAACAGGTCAGGGGGACCAATGAATACCCCTCAGACCCTGCCTCACCTGGCATGCCATGCTGTGGCTCATTTCTTAAGGATTCCATGACCATACCAGCCATAGAAGCAGAGCTATTTTAGGAACGTCATAGGCCTGGGGCTTTCCTACTTTTGGAGTTCTCATCCCATATTAAATAAAAATTTTAAAATTTGCCAGTACACCAAAATCAAAATGCTTTGCATTACCCTTGAGCTGCAGGCTAGAAAACTATATGGTCACTCATGAGTTTCTAGTTATGCCAGAATGTCCAGCTCCTTTATTGGGATGGGACTTCCTAGCCACCCTTGGAGCCACTTTACATTTATGAGGCCCGGGGGAGCTTTATTGTTAGTGATTGTTGTTTCTAAGCCAGCCTGAGAAAAACAAGAGATCCACCTCCTCGAAATAAGGTCCCAAAGAGCCCCACAAGTATGGGATCAAAAAACCCCTGGGAAAGCAATACAGGTTCAGCCAATGAGCCCCTCTTTAGAAGACAAAAATAATTTCCCATAGAAGCATCAATATCTCCTCAAACCAAAAGCCAGGCAAAGACGGGCTGCAACTGAGAAGTTTTTAAAACATGGCCTCCTGGTTCCATGTCAGTCTCCTTGCAATATTCCTGTCCTCTCTGTTCAGAAACCAAAGAATATCATCTACTTCAAGATTTATGAGCCATTAATGAGACCATAATTCCCTTACATCCTATAGTGTCTAATACTTATAATTACCCAAATACTGGGAGACACCAATTGGTTCACGATATTAGATCTTAAGGATGCTTTCTTTTGTATCCCTTTGCTCCCCAGCTCTCAATATTCTCTCAATTGTTTGCTTTTGAGTGACCCTATTCTGAAACTAGTATTTCCCAGCAGTACGCCTGAACGGTACTGCCTCAGGGCTTTAGGGATACCCCTAATTTGTTCTGAAACATCTTGGCATGAGAATTAAGGGAGCTAGAGTTAGACAGGGGAGCAAATACTCCAATATGTAGATGACATCCTGGTATACAGTCCCACTAAAGAGGACCCAGATAAGAATGGCATTCAAGTCTTTGACTTCCTAGGAGAAAGAGTACTCATCTCTCCATCCAAGGCCCAGATTTCTAAACCAGAGGCAAAATATCTGAGGTACATCCTAAGACCAGAAAATCAGACCTTGTCTATCAAACAAAAGGAGGTTGTCTAAAAGGTGACACCTCCACAAATGAAGAAATAATTCAGAGCCTTCCTGGGTATGACAGGATTTTGCAGGATTTGAATCCTAGGATTTAGGTTTATTTATAAGTCACTGTATGAGGCCCTGACAGGGCCAGAGCATGAACCTCTCAGAGGGGTTTGCATAGTAATAAACCACACATGTTGTTCTTATATTAACAATTCAGGATTTAGTTGAACTGCAAGTTCAAAAGACTTACCAATAGGCTACCTGGCCTCATAATTTCAATAACCCCACTGCTCAAACTATCTGGATTCCATCAAAGGATATCTACCAAGAGTGACATGGTACCCACCTTTCCTGGGACCTTTAATTGCTATCATATTATGGCTACTCTTTGGTCTTTGTTTAACCTCCTTGCAAAGTTTGTGTCTTCCAGGTTGCAACAGTTCCACATCAAAACTATGGTTATGCTAGGATTCCAGCCAGTCCCTGCCTTGGATTCAGACTGATGATCCACCCTTGGGACCCTTAGACAGGTAGCCAGAAATTTCTATGTCCTCACTATGCAGGGTCAATGCCCCTGATCAACAGGAAGTAGATTCAGAAGACTGACTTCCTCCCTCATCAATTCCTAAGAATAAGGTACGGAATCTCTGGGAGCGGGTAGGAAAAATGAGACAGAAATAATACAGGGTGGTCACACCTGTATGATTAAAGGCTATGGGCTGATAAAACCCTGAAAACCAGGGTGTGGACCAAGCTGACTAAGAGCAACTAGACCCAACATGGTGCTGAATTTGACCAAGATTTCACCTAGGACCTTTTTATATGCTCATTAACACACAAAATCCTATACACATTAGCGCCATGACAGTTCCAGGACCACCCATATTTGGTGTAAAAATGAGTGGCACCGCAGTTCCAACAAATGCTCATCTTCTTCCAGGAATTTTCATGAATATTCCACCCTTTGGTTTAAAAAAAAACCATAAAGATAGAAACCCCAAACCCCATTGCAAGACTCTGTCTTAAGTACATCTGCACTCCACTTTCTTAAGTGTGTACTTTTTACTTTGCAAAAAATCTCTACTCTCACTAAAAAATAAAATAAATAAAATAAAATTTGCCAGCATGTCACATTAAATATAATTTATACATGGCTACATAAGCATTAGAAGCAATTAACTAGTTGATACAGTTTTGTAAACATCTAACTGGGTATTCATTAATTTCTGTTTTCTTTTGTTTTCCTTTCATGTTTTGAGATCAATGCATTTCTTTTGGGTTTTCAAACATTCCCATTGTCCCCTGTAAAGCTGGTACACGTAAGGAGTTGATTATCTTGTGCTTAATGGATACAATGGCCTTGCACAGAGGGACACAGGAATGTCACCTCTTGGCCAAACCCATGGTACACCAAACTCAAGATGCTTTTACCACCCATGGCCCAAAATATTTGAAGAGAGGAGGAACCCAGAGTTCTAACACCATCAGTCAGTTTCACTTGTATTAGTCATTCCATATTCACAACCACTTTTTGAGCTTGAAATTAGTATCCTCATGTTCCAGACAGGGAAAATAACCACAAAAGTTCTCAGCAACTTGCCCAATGTCCCATCTCTAGAAAGTGGGCTTTTGAACCCAGGTCTCATGGCTCTGAATTCCACCATCTTCAGCTTAGTCATGACTCCTGCAGGCACAGCAGAAAGTCATGGCTGTCTTTCCTGGCATTTAAAGTTAGATAAATATTGGCAAACTTCAATGATTATTTAATGTTCTGCCATTCTTAGATTTGTTTATATCATTTAGGAGATACTCATTCTTTTTATGTCTGTATCTTCTTGCCCAAAATGGCCCTTATTCAAGGTGTAAAAGGCACTCCCATGTAAGTGCTGTTTATTTTGCTTTTTTTTTTTTAACTACTTTCTGTGTTCCTTCTTAGCCTTGCCTATCAGAAGCAATCTCTCCTCTTTATGCCTAGATGACATGCCATCTGTAGAATTCACTTGGCACTTGGAACCCAATGTCTCCTTTTCATTCCTGCTGATCTGGTCTCTCTCAAACAGCACTCTGGGATCCCCCAAGCAAAGATTGAATCTTATGCTTCTTGCTGTCTCCCTTAGCAGTGTGGTCTAATAGTAAATGGGTCCTGGTTTCCGGATCCCCCTCTGATGCTAGCCAGTTATGTGATCTTGGGCAAGTCACCAAACATCTCAGTCTCTTTATTCATGAAATGGAAAAAATAATTGTCCTGCTTACCTCACAGGATTATTACAGAGATGAGACAGCAAGTCAATGTCTAGGTAAGTGCTTTGCAACCTAGAAATATTATGCAATTATACAAGGTTATTAGCCAAAAGTATTGCTGAGTGATACTGGGAGGAGTAGGTCGCTAGGGTCTCCTGCCAAACAAAGGAGTTTATAAACTATGACAGGGACCACTACTGCACTAGGCTTCCCAAGATCACAGCAGGTACATGAACCAATGGATAGGATTTGATGTGACAGCTGATTTGGCAGTCAGCCTTCTAGGAGAGCAAGGAAAAATTACCAGGCAGTGACACTCTTGTGAGCCAGCAGATCTCCTGGTCCCTTCAAAAACTCCATCCCTGAGTGGAACCATTGGATCACCAGACACCTAGAATATACCAAGGGCTATTGCCAGCACTCAAGCACTTACCTTAACAAAACATCAAAGGTGCAAGCACAGATGCTGGTACATGGAAAAGGCACTTTGCCAAATCTTTTCTTAAAGCCCTAAATTGTCAAGGTGAAGAAGCTGTGAGAGCAGAATGGGCTAAAGCACAATGAGTAGTTCTGGAGGAAGCTGAGGCTGGGGAGAGACTGAGAGGGAAGGAGGCTCCAAGCCCAGGATGAGGGGCAAGAAGGGAAAAATCAGATGCTTCAACTAGTAAATCGGGTCTTAACAATTCACTGGGGAAATGCTTGCTATGGAAAAGGAATAGTACATTCCTTTTCCACATACTGAGCTATTCCATAGTATAGCTCAAAATGGAAGCAAAGCCACCACCTGTAATAAATTGCAAGCAAAGAAAGACACCTGGGCTGTCAAGATCTAACATCACCAAGGCTAGCCCACCACTCCAAGTCTAAAACCTATCTCCCTGTCCCCTAGTCTAATACCTCCTATGGCCAGCAGGCCTCTTCATTCTCTCAGCTCTTTCCAAAGCCCCTAGCTTTTGTTCACAACAGTCCATCCATCTTTCCTAGAATGGCCCTGCCTTGGTATATCCCACTCAAAGCCAGTATGGCTGCACTTGACAACTGGGTAAGTCTCTCCTCCTGCACAAAGCCTACTCCATCCACCCGAGTACCTTGGAATGCCCCACTCCGCTGAGATCATAGAAGACTTGGTGCATACATCTCTTGTAGAGCAAGCTTTTCTAGAAGCACAAGTGAGCAAATGTGCATGTGTTTCTAGTTTGAATTCCCTAAAAATCAGAGCCTGAGTCAAGGACATGGGTCAAGGACTTCAGTGAAGGCTGTTTATTTGGAAGACGATGCCAGAAAGCAGAGGAGTATACGATGTGAGACAGGGAAGAAGGAACCAAGCAAGGATGCATTATTAATGGTCTACATCTTGAGCAACTGGGCCTCAACCACATTGGAATCCTCTGAGGAACCACATAGAATGTGCCTGGGAATTGTCCTAACTGAAGACAGGTGGCTGGATCACATGGCCATGGTCTTGCCTTCATTGTTAGGGTTGCCTTTGGAGGCTTTATCTTGCCCCTCTTTTTGTGCTTTCAGGTCACAACTCACACAATGGTGTATGTCACCTCTTTGGTGTGACATACCTCCTTGGGCTTCAGAGAAAGCCCTGAGGCTGCAAATCCATGGGAATCAGTTTGATGCACCACAAGTCACCCCAAGATCTGCTGCAGTGAGCATGCACATGCTTCCTCTTGGCAACCAGATCATAAGCTCCTGGAGTGCAAAGATCATAAAAGGAGAAAGAAAACCAGGCAGATGGCTCCAACTGTAGACTGACATTATTTTGGCTAAAATCTTGAGATAGTTTGCTCTTGGTTGTTTTCAATTGATGGCATTTTATCAGTCCCTTTCCCCTATGTTCTCACTGAGGAATAAAACCATAGCATTATATGGCAAAACCATAGCATTATATGGCAAAATCATATAAGGAAATAATACAGGAAAAGCTGTGCCTTCATTCATAGTAGCAGCAACTGTGTCTATCACCATCTTTAATTCAGAAGAAAAGTGGGAGAAATCTCACCTTTTTCCATTAGATCCTTTGCTGGCCCCCATCTTGCCCGTCCTTCAAGAGGCAGGGTCAGACCCAAATGACCAGACTGACTCTGGGGAAGTCAAGTCATTTAACCTCTCTGAGCCTGAACGTCCCCATGTGTAAACCAGGGACAGTAACTGTGCTGACACCACAGGGATAATGTGAGCATCACATACGGTAATGTTTGAAAAGACTTTGCAAACTGTAAACAGACATTCAAATGTCAGTTATTATTATAGCAGATTTGGGTCCCAGATACTTGCCCTGCAGCAATCCCTGCTGTGCCAGCTGGACAGGATCTTGCTTCCTTCTCTGAAAAATCCAGCTCAAGTTTTATATACCTCAGGACACATGTCCCATGCTGCCCAGGGTATTATTTATGCAGGCGCCTTGTGTGTTTTTCAGTGTCCCCCACTGACCACAGGGCTTTGTGCTTCGCTTTTTTTTTTTTTTTTTCAGATGAATTTTAGACTCACACTTTTTAAAAAATCCATAAGAATGGTTCTCAACTTCCCCTGGGGAAAGTACAGGCACCTCAGCATGACCTCAGGGCCCTGCCCAGGTGGAGACCTGGCTACCTCAGTGCAGGCCAGACCACTCTCCTCCTCCTACACTCTGGCCTCCTCACACTGCTCCTGTGCCTCCTGCACCCTCTCTCTCCAAGTTGCAATGCCTCCTGCTTGACTTCCTCCATCCAACTCACACTCAACATTTTCAACTTAGTTTTACCCCATTCTTCCATGAAACCTTTCTTAGGCCTCTTCATACACTCATTCCGTAGGTTTTTGTTTGTTTGTTTGTTTTTAATTTTTGTTTTAGAGACAGGGTCTCACTCTGTCACCCAGGCTGGAATGCAGCGGCACAATCATAGCTCACTGTAGCCTCGACCTCCTGGGCTCACACAATCCTCTCACCTCAGCCTCCTGAGTAGCTAGGACTACAGGCATGCGTCACCACAGCTGGCTGATTATATTTCTTATTTTTGTAGAGACAGGGTCTCACTATATTATCCAGGCTGGTCTCAAACTTCTGGCTTCAAGCCACTCTCCTGCCTCAGTCTTCCAAAGTGCTGGGATTACAGATATAAGCCACTGTGCCTGGCCAATATATATATATATATATTTAGTATCTAGTATGTGCCAGTGCTGTGCAAGTGTTGTGCAATGGTGAACCTATCTCTCTTAATGCCGTTTCTCACAGATCTAGAGACCTTACTCATAATACTGGTCTTAGACTTAGACAATATGCCTGTGAGTTTTTCCTTTATGGCTATTTTATGCATGCGCTTTGCGTCTACCCCACTTAAAAGCTAGATCTTTGAAGAGGGCTCCTTTGTGCCTTCCTACTAACAAGCAAAACAACATGCAGCATAGGATAGGCATATGTTTAAAAAGTGCATGACCCCACTCTCAGCCATAAGGGAAAGAAATACATGGGAAAAGCTGACTATGATAAATTTTCTACACAATGATCAATTAAAAACATTAAAAACGTAGGAGCATGCCTTGACACAAACATGACTTAACTAAATACAAGAAGGTTTAGTTCTAGGCCCCTAGACAAACATAAGTTAATGTAATTTCCTTTACAAATGCTGCCATGGGGGCAAAAATCTGTTACAATAAGAGTCCAGAAGTTGAGACAGATGGAAGTTTCCAGTTTGAGAAGTGAAGGGGTGTGGCTCCTGTATTAATGAAAATCAGATGCCACCTTGTGGCCAAAAATCAAAATTCAGGGATTTCGCTGGGGAAAAAGAATTGAGTGCTGTGAGAATCAAATAAAAAATTGCACTCCACAAGGAACACAGATTATCCCAGTGAGGACACTGTATACTCACATTTACCCTCAAAAGACTTCTTTGCTGTAATCTATGACCTTCTTATAGCCATAATCCTTAAGTCAAACACGTACTACACTCAAAAGCCTCCAAAAGCCCTGCTCTAATCGATAGGACCAGTTGTCACCTCAGCTAAAATGCAGTGGTGATTTATCCCAACAAACTCTCAAGGAAATATTGATCTCTGAAAGAGTAAAGATGACATCACACCTATTTTCAGGGAAATTGGGTGAAACACAATTTTCTTTCAAGAGCAAATAAACTCTCAGAGACAAGAGAATGAATATTTTGCAAAAAGTTGGCTATATGAAATCATTTTTAACCAATATTTCATAGGCATATATAAGTGACCAATTTTGACAGTACTGGGAAGTTTAGGATTTCTCACAAACTAAGAGCTACTGAATAGAAAAGATCAAAATAAACATAATCATGCCTTATTGCAGATATCTAAACTTTTTTAAAACTACAGACCAATACTCTCATGAACATAGAGGCAAAAATCCTCAACAAAATATTAACAAATCAAATCCAACAACATGAAAAGAATATGCACCATAAACAAGTGGGATTTATCCCAGGTGTGCAAGGCTGGCTCAACATTTACAAATCAGTTAATGTAATCCAGCACATTAAAGGCTAAAGAAGAAAAATCACAGAATCATATCAATAGATACAGAAACAGCATTTAACAAAATTACACCCATTCATGATCAACATTCTAAATAAATTAGTAATAGAGGAAAACTTCCTCAACTTGATAAAGAAAATCAACAAAAAACCTACAGCTAATATCATATTTAATGATGAGGAACTAGAAGCTTTCCAAATAAAATCAGGAATAAGGCAAGGCTGTCCCTTCCCACCACTCCTTTTCAACATTGTGTTGGCTGGAAGTCCTAGTGAATGCAATAAGACAAGAAAAGAATAGAAAACCAAAAGCTATACTGATTGAGAAGGAAGAAATAAAACTGTCTCTGTTCACAGATGACATAATTGTTGATGTAGAAAAATCTAAAAAAATCAACAAGAAAACACCCTGGAATAAATAAGTTATTAAAGCAAGGTTGCAAGACATAAGGTTAATATACAAAAGTCAAACATATTCCTATATAGCACCAACAAACAAATAAAATATGAAATTAGAAACACAAAACCATTACATTAGCATCTGCCAAAATAAAATACTTAGGTATAAATCGAACAAAACACATACAAAATCTAAATGAGAACTACAAAACTCTGATGAAAGAAATTTAAAAAGAACTATATAAATGAAGAGATATTTCAAGTTCTTGGATAGGAATGTTTTATACTGTCAAGATGTTAGTTCTCCCCAGATTGATCTATAAATTCAGTGCAATTCCAATTAAAATCTCAGCAAGTTATTTTGTGGATGTCAACAAACTGATTCTAAAGTTTACGTGGCGAAAATAAAGATCCAGAATAGCCAACTCAATATTGAAATATTGAAGGTAAAGGGCTGGATGCAGTGGCTCACGCCTGAATCCTAGCACTTAAGGAGGCCAAGGCAGGCAGATCACGAAGTCAGGAGTTCAAGACCATCCTGGCCAACATGGTAAAACCCCGTCTCTACTAAAAATACAAAAATTAGCCGGGCATGGTGGCACGTGCCGGTAGTTCCAGCTACTCGGGAGGCTGAGGCAGGAGAACCGCTTGAACGTGGGAGGTGGAGGTTGCAGTGAGCCAAGATTGTACCACTGCACTCCAGCCTGGGTGACAGAGTGACACTTTGTCTCAAAAAAAATAAATTAAGTTAAATTAAATTTAAAAAAAAACGAAATATTGAAGGAAAAGAACAAAGTCAGAGGACGGTCATGATGCAAATTCTAGTGTTATTAATAATACAGTCATCAAGACAGTAAAAGCACTCTTTCACCAAGTGGTATTGGTGAAAGAATAAACAAATAGATCAATGGAACAGAATAGAGCCCAGAAACAGATCCACATAAATACAGGCAGACCTTGTCTTACTGCACTTCACTTTACTGTGCTTTGCAGAGGTTGTGTTTTTTATAATTGAAGGTTTGCGGCAACCTTGCATGCAGCAAGTCTATCAGTGTCATTTTCCCAACAGTATGTGCTCCCGTTATGTCTCCGTGTCACATTTTGGTAATTCTCACAATATTTCCAATTTTTTCATTATTATCATCGCTGTTATGGTTAGCTGTGATCAGCGATCTTTGATATTACTATGGTAATTACTGACCTATGTCCATATAAGATGGCAAACTTAATTGAGAAATATTACATGTATTCTGACTGCTTCACTGACCGGCCATTCCCCAATCTCGTCTCCCTCTCCTCATGCCTCCCTATTCCCTGAGACATAACAATATTGAAATTAGACCAGTTAATAACCCTACAAAAGCCTGTAAGTGTTGAAATGAAAAGAAGAGTTGCGCATCTCCCACTTCAAGTCAAAACATAGAAATGATTAAGCTTAGTGAGAAAGGAACGTCAAACGCCAAGGTACGCCCAAAGATATGCCTCTTGTGTCCAACAGTTAGCCAAGTTGTGAGTGCAAAGGAAAAGTTCTTGAAGGAAATTTAAAGTGCTGTTCAAGTGAATACACAAATGATAAGAAAGCAAACAGCCTTATTGCTGATATGAAGAAAGTTTTAGTGGTCTGGATAGATCAAACCAGCAACACCATTCCCATAAATCAAAGCTTAATTCAGAGCAAGGCTGTAACTCTCTTCCATTCTATGAAGGCTTAAAATTGTGAGGAAGCTGCAGAAGAAAAGCTTAAAGCTAGCAGACGTTGGTTCCTGGGGTTTAGAGAAGAAGCCGTCTTCATAACATAAAAGGGCAAGATAAAGCAACCAGTGTTGATGTAGAAGCTGCAGCAAGTTATCCAGAAGATCTAGCTAAAATAATTGATGAAGGTTGCAACACTAAACAGCAGATTTTCAATGTAGATGAAACAGCCTTCTTTTGGAAGATGCCGTCTAGGACTTTTAAAGCTATAGAGGAGAGTCAACGCCTGCCTTCAAAGCCTTCAAAAGACAGCCTGACTTTCTTGTTAGGAGCTAACGCAGCTGGTGTCTTTAAATTGAAGTCAATGCTCATTTATGATTTCAAAAATTCTAGGGTCTGTAAGAATTATGCTAAATCTACTCTGCCTATGCTCTATAAATGAGACAACAAAGCCTGGATGATAGCACATCTGTTTATAGCATGGTTTACTGAAGGTATTAAGCCCACTGTTGAGACCTACTGCTCAGGAAAAAAAGATTTATTTCAAACTATTACTGCTCATTGGCAATGCGCCTAGTCACCCAAAAGCTTTGATGGAGGTGTACAAGGATATTAATATTTTACGCCTGCTAATACAACATCCATTCTGCAGCCGATGGGTTAAGGAGTAATTTCAATTTTCAAGTCTTATTATTTAAGAAATACATTTCATAAGGCTATAACTGCTATAGATAGTAATTCCTTGATGGATCTGGGCAAAGTAAATTGAAAGCCTTCTGGAAAGGATTTGCCATTCTAGATACCACTGAGAATATTTGGGATTCATGAAAAGATTTTGAAGTGTCAATATGAACAGGAGTTTGGAAGAAGTTGATTCCACTCCCAGGGATGACCTTCAGGGGTTCAAGACTTCAGTGGAGGAAGTCACTGAAGATATAGTGGAAACAGCAAGAGAACTAGAATTAGAAGTGAAGCCTAAAGATGTAACTGAATTGCTGCAACTTCATGATAAAACTTTACTGGATGAGAAGTTGTTTCTGTTTTTTTTTTTTTCTTTTTCTTTTTTTAGACGGAGTCTCGCTCTGTCGCCCAGGCTGGAGTGCGTTGGTGTGATCTTGGCTCACTGCAACCTCCACCTCACAGCTTCAAGCGATTATCCCGCCTCAGCCTCCCGAGTAGCTGGGACTACAGGCACATGCCATCACACCTGGCTAATTTTTTGTATTTTTAGTAGAGACGGGGTTTCACCATGTTAGCCAGGACATGTCTCCATCTCCTGACCTCGTGATCCACCCACCTCAGCCTCCCAAAGTGCTGGGATTACAGGCGTGAGCCACCATGCCCAGCCAAGAAGTTGCTTCTTATGGATTAGCAAAGGAAGTGGTTTCTTGAGATGGAATAGTCTACTCCTGTTAAAGATGCTATGAACATTGTTGAAATAAAAACAAAGAATTTAGATATCTTACACAAACTTAGTTGATAAGGCAGCAGCAAGATTTGAGAGAACTGACCCCAATTGTGAAAGAAATTCTACTTGTGGGTAAATGCTATCAAACAGCATTGCCTACTACAGAGAAATCTTTCATGAAAGGAAGAGTCAATTGATGCAGCAAACTCTATTGTTGTCTTTTTTTTTTAAGAAATTGACACGACCATCCCAATCTTCAGCAACTGCCACCCTGATTAGTCAGCAGCCATCAGTATGAAAGCAAGACTTTCCACCTCCAAAAACATTGTGACTCCCTGAAGACTCAGATGATCACTAACACTTTCAGCAATAAAATATTTTAAATTAAGGGGTGTACATTGTTTTTTAGACATAAGGCTATTGTACACTTAATAGACTGCAGTATAGTATAAATATAACTTTTATATGTACTGGGAAAGCAAAAAATTTGTTTGACTCACTTTACTGCAATATATGCTTTATTATGGTGGCCTGGAATCAAATCTGCCATATCTTTGAGGTATGACTCTATAGCCAACTGATCTCAGACAAAGGAGCAAAGCCAATACAATAGAAAAAAGTAGTGCTTTCAACAAATGGTGCTGGAACAACTGGACATCCACAAGCAAAAAAAAAAAAAAATGAATCTAGTCACAGACCTATGCCCTTTACAAAAATTAACTCAAAATGGATCACAGTCCTAAATGTAATATGAGAAACTACAACATTCCTAGAAGATGACATAGAAGAAAATGTAGATGACCTTGGGGTTGGCAATGCCTTTTTAGATAAAAACCAAAGGCAGGATCCAAGAAAGAAATGATAAGCTGGACTTTATTAAAATAAAAATTTCTGTTCTGCAAAAGACACTGTTAAGAGAATGAAAACCCAAGCCATAGACTGGGAGAAAATATTTGCAAAAACATACTTGATAAAGAACTACGATCCAAAATATACAAAGAACATTTAAAACTCAACAATAAGAAAACAAACAACCCAATTAAAAAATGGGCCAAAGACCTTAGCGGACACCTCACCATGAAGATGTACACGTGGCAAACACACATATGAACAGATGCTGCACATCATATGTCCTCAGGGAAATACAAATAGAATAATGAGATCCCAGTACAAACCTATTAGATGGCCACAATCCAGAACACTGATGACACCCAGTGCTGGTGAGGATGTAGAACAACAGGAACTCCCATTAGCTGTTGATGGGAAAACAAAATGACACAGTCATTTTGAAAGACAGTTTTGGCAGGGTTTTGTTTTTTTTTTTTTTTTTGAGACAGAGTCTCGCTCTGTTACCCAGGCTGGAGTGCAGTGGCGTGATCTCGGCTCACTGCAACCTCTGCCTCCCGGGTTCAAGCGATTCTCATGCCTCAGCCTCCCAAGTAGCTGGGATTACAGGCGTGCACCACCACACCCAGATAATTTTTTATATTTTTAATAGAGACAGGGTTTGGCCATGTTGCCTAGGCTGGCTCAAACTCATGGGCTCAGGCAATTTGCCTGCCTTGACCTCCCAAAGTGCTAGGATTACATGTGTGAACCACCGCACCCAGCCCGGCAGTTTCTTATAAAGCTAAGCAGACTTACCTATGATCCAGCAATTGCCCTCCTTAGCATTTCCCAAAGGAGGTGAAAATCTATGCTCACACAGGAGCTACACATGGATGTTTATAGCAGCTTCATTTGTAATTGCCAAAACTTGAAAGCAACCAAGATGTCCTTCAGTAGGTGAATGAATACATGGATTACATCCAGACCCGGGAACATTATTCAACACCAAAAAGAAATAAGCTATCAAGCCATGAAAGGACATGGAGGAATTGTAAATGCACGTTACTAAGCTAAAGAAGCCAATCTGAAAAGACTACGTACTTTGTATGTTTCCAACTACCTGACAGTCTGGAAAAGGCCAAACAATAGAAACAATAAAATGATCAGTAGTTGCCAAGGGCTACCAGGAAGGAGGAAAGAATAAACAGACTGCAGAGGATTTTTAGGACAGTGAAACTATTCTGAATGATAGTACAGTGATGGATACATGCCATTATATTTTTGTCCAAATACATAAAATGTACACCACCAAGAATGAACCCTAATGGAAACCATGGACTTGGAGTGATAACGATGTGTCAATATAGGTTCATCAGGTATAACAAATGCATCGGTCTGATGAGGGATGTTGCCAATGGGGGGATGATGCATACATGGGGATGCATTATGGAAAAAATCTAGTATCTGCTTATCAGTTTTGCTGTGAACTCAAAACTGCTGTAACAAAATAAAGTCTATTTTTTAAAAAAGTTTTAGACATATAGACCCTACAATAAAAAACATCATGGAGGCCAGGCACACTGGCTCACTCCTGTAATCCCAGCACTTTGGGAGTCCAAGGCAGGTGGATCACAAGGTCAAGAGATCGAGACCATCCTGGCCAACATGGTAAAACCCCGTCTCTACTAAAAATACAAAAATTAGCTGGGCGTGGTGGCACACACCTGCAGTCCCAGCTACTCAGGAGGTTGAGGCAGGAGAATCGCTTGAACCCGGGAGGCGGAGGTTGCAGTGAGCTGAGATTGCACCACTGCACTCCAGCCTGGCAATAGAATGAGACTCCTTCTCAAAAAAAAAAAAATCATGGAAAATATACAATGTGCCTTCCTATAGTAACGGACTGTGGGAAAATAAGGGCATCACATTCCATGAGCTGCTGGCACACAAGACCCATTTTGTTTCAAGCACTAGGCTGGAGGGCTTGGACTGTACCAGAGACCAACAGTCCCCATTCAGAGTTTAGAAAGACATATAGGAAAATAAATTATTTACTTGCAAGTGCACAGAAACATAGCAATTAAAAACATATTAAAGAAAAGGATGTGAAATAGTCACATCCATCATTCTCCTATATCAAGTTCCTGGATTTTAGTCTTTATTTGTAGAGTAGTTTAGGAAGAGGGAAGTGAGAAGAAGTAAAGCAAAATGGTAATGAATGATTCTTTATGGTAGGTAAGTTAAAAGGCCTGTGAGATTTTCCTTCTAATTTCATCTAAAAAGCATGTAATCATATTTTAATCATAGACTTAGAGGCTAGATAGAGCCTGTACTCTGTGGACATTATTACAGGCTAGAGATGCTAGAGGAGCTATTATTACACGTCATCTGGCCCAACCCTTTCATTTCGCAGCTGAGGAAACTGCAGACCAGAGAGATTAAGTGATATACCCAACATCACCCAAGATCACTCAACCAGTTTAGTGACCTGCAGGACTAGCATCTAGGCCTCTGACCCATCTGTTATATGCTCAATGGTTAAAATGGACCAGAGCAAACAAATCACTTCATTATATGAACAAATAAGAAAATTATCCTTGCATTGGAATCCTCTCAAAGGTAATTGTATGCTTTTCAAATGTGGCTTTGAGAAACTTGCTGATCTTAAAAACAAAAGAGTTATAGAAGCCAAGGTGGACATTCAAGAGAGCATCAAGAAACAAAGATTTTGATGGAAGTCAAAATCAGCAAAAATAATCTCTTCAAGATAGGAAGCTGGATCAGATTACGTGTGACAGTAAGAGTCTAAGGACGTTTGTTAAATGAGTGCTCTTGACAACCCAAGCTCATTGGAACACCAGGAGGCTTAGAACCTCATGTTCCATTTTGTGTAAAGGAAGTTTTTCTACCATGATGAATACTAGGCCCAGGGTTTAGTTCATTCTTCCCATCTAGAACATTCTTTTCTCCTGGCTGCTCTTCCCAGTATGACTGCCTCTCAGTCTCATTAACCATGACCCCCTTCATGTGTAATTTACCCAGATTTTACTCATTTGTGAGCTTGAGGAGAAATGTGAGAGGGAGTCATGCAGGACAATTTGCCCTCAGACCTTGGACCCTACCTAAAGATTGTGAAATGACCATGGAGTTCCATTGTTATGGATATACACGAAACCCTGAATGGATCACTGGATGTGCTAGAGACTACGCAAAAACCCAAGGAAGCTCCTAGCACTTAGGTATTACCAGTTTCCAGGCTGGTGATGTTCTTGTAGTCTTAGACCAAAGCCGCTGAAGCTTGGGCATTGGCCTTGAGTCCTCAGGTTTTTCTGTTGCGGTCAAGGACTCTCAATGTCGAAAGTGCTAATAGAAAGCAGCACCTATTAAAGTCTCATGAAGCCCAGAGCTACAGACAGACATTATGAATATCCATAACTATTTACATTAAAATTTGCACATTGATATGGTTTGGGACTGGGCGGGGTGGCTCACACCTGTAATCCCAGCATTTTGGGACGCCAAGGTGGGCGGATCATTTGAGGTCAGGAGTTTGAGACCAGCCTGGCCAACATGGTGAAACCCCGTCTCTACTAAAAATACAAAAATTAGCCAGGCGTGGTGGCACAAACCTATAGTCCCAGCTACTTGGGAGGCTGAGGCAGGAGAATCGCTTGAACCCAGGAGACGGAGGTTGCAGTGAGCCGAGATCATGCCACTGCACTCCCGCCTGGGCAAGAGTGAGACTCCATCTCAAAAAAAAAAAAAATATATATATATATATAGATATATATATATGTATATATATATATACATATATATATATATATATTTGGTTTGGATTTGTGTTCCCACCCACATATCATGTTAAATTTTAATCCTCAATGTTGGAAGTGGGGCCTGGTAGTAGGTGACTGGATCATAGGGGCAGATTTCCCCTTTGGTGTTGTTCTCATGATAGTGAGCTATTACGAGATCTGGTTGATTAAAAGTGTGTAGTGCCTCCCACCTCATTCTTTCTTCCACCTGCTCTGGCCGTGTAAGACAAGTCTGCTTCCCTTTTACCTTTCACCATGATTGTAGCTTTCCTGAGGCCTCCCTGGCTATGCTTCCTGTACAGCCTGTGGAACTGTGAGCCAATTAAACCTCCTTTCTTTATAAGTTACCAGTCTCAGGTATTTCTTTATAGCAGTCAGTGCGAGAATGAACTAATACACACATTATTTATTTCTAAACTTTATGCAGACACAATCGGGGAAAGATTCAGGATGTGCTGGTATATTTCACCAGCTGGTTGCATTAGGCTCAACATAGAAATCTTGGGATATATATTTGTCACCTGTCAACCCAAGCTAAAGGTGTCCAACAAGAGAATATTTTCACTGTTCAGCAGGCAGCAAGAACTCCTTCCACAAACTCACATACTGATGAGGACAAACACCCCTGGTACATATCTCCCTTTGTTCTTTTTAAACCCCCTCTTCCCTTAAAGGCAGCCACCCCAAGGGGCAGCATGACAATAATGAAGAAGCCAGATGTCCACAGTCCCTCTTTCTGTAGCTCTGAGCTTCATGAGGTTGCAGTCGGGTGCCCTTTCAACACTGAGGGTACTTCACAACAATAGAAATACACAAGGACTCCACGGCGATACCCAAGCTTCAACTGCCTCAGGTTGCAGACTAAAACATCGCTGGTATGATTTTGATTTATACTTTTTGTTGTCACAGATGAGTTTCTGATGACAGTGGACAGGGGTTGAGCTGTCTGTCTCTGCTAAAGTGGCCCTTGTGTCCTCTTAGCAGTAGTGCTGGGGGCTCTGCCCAGAGTCTCACTTACTATGGAAAATGAAACATCAAAGCTACCATAGGTAAGTATCAGCATAAGCAAAGAAGAGCTTCTTAAAGAAGCTATGGCAAGAGGAACTTGGAAGTCTGGAATTGTGTTATATCCATGGCTTCACAAAAGAGAGGTCACATGTTTACCAAAGTAACATTACCTTTAGGAGGCAAGGCCAGAGAAATGGGGAAGCTTGGAAGTATCCTAAATTTGATAAATGTATTGGGAATACAGATTTTACGGTATGTTGCTGGGGACCCTTAAAGAAATTATTTTACTACAAAAATACCAGGACAGCCGGGATGGTCTATAAATCATTTAACTTCTTAATAGATACCTAGTTTGTTTTCCAGCTTTTCACTTTCATGAACAAGCCTGGGATGTGCAGTTTTGAGTGTTTGTCTAATTATTGCCTTTAGGTAGCCTCTGAAATATTATGCTAGATACAGTAGGAATGGTGCTGGGTGCATGGGGTCAGGGGACAGGGAGGTGTGGAAGCAGCTGAACTTGGTGAAGGTGACATTTAAAAGGGAATCCAAAAAGGCAAGAGAGTAAGTGTAGGGAAAAACAAACCAGGAACAAAGAAGACAAGAGCAGGGAGAGACAATGTAGGTTTTTTTTAAATAGCTTTAGTTGCTAATATTTCACACCTAAGCTTGTAGAACTGATGACTACCCCTCCTTTGTAAAAGCCTCACCTCTTGGTTACTTCATAACTCTCTGACCACTCCAGCCTCTCCTGGTTCCCATTTCTCTCTTCACTATTAAATGTAAGCCTTCCACGAGATTGTTTTTCTCCCTAGGGACTCTCCTCTGCCCATGGCTTTGGCCATCACATCCCTTGGCCTACATGCCAGGTCCTTTGTTCCAGTTCCAGCCTTTCTCCTGACCACCAATATTGCATTTCCTTCTGGGGGTCTCCACCTGGATGTCCCACAGGAGTTTCAAGCTTAACAGGACATCAGAAGTTTGTTACATACAATGAACAATAACTGTCACTCTTAAGCAGAATGTGGGAAACAGTAGGCTGGAGGGCTATGGAGAAAACGGGAGTGAATAAACCACAGTCTCTGCCCTCACTGGGCACATCATTCTGGGCAGAAGGCAGCAAAAATGCAAAGTGAGGTCATCCATGGCAGGTTGGAGGCCTGTCAAAGAGGCTGTAGATACTGACAAAGAGGAGAGAAAGATCACATAGACAGGCAAATTAGGAGGAGCGCCACAATGCGGTAGTAAATGCTATCTTCAAGGCAGCCTGAAAAAGGGGACTTGAATGAGCAGAGAGGAGGTGGCAGGAAAGGAAGACATTCCAATGGGAACAAAGTTCTGGAAAGAGCACAGCACCACCCTGTTAAGAAGATTAAGACCTCAGGGTCTTACACAACCATCCTGCTGACCTATTCTGTTTCTCTCTAGTCATTACCTTACACACGAAGCTAAACTTGGAACGGCCATATGCAGGAAAGCCTATTAAATTCAATCAACAATGAAGAGCCCTTGAAGGTCTTAAGCAACTGAGTAACATGGTAAGCCTCTGGCAGCAAGGGGGGATAGTCTCTTGAGAATGAAGGACAAGTTGAGATCCAAGAGATCTCCAGCAGGTCACTGGACATTGAAATCTGGAGTTCGGGAGAAGAATTGGGGTGCTACAGCCCCACATCTAAGAATCATCTTCCCAGAGGAGGGCAGATCAGCACCAAGGGGGTGTGGAGAGACAGGATCCCCAGCGGCAGAACTTTTCCAAGCAGCTATACTTTAGGTGGCCCGGAAAGGAGCTGAAGCTGGTGAGGGGCCAGAGAAGGTAGTCATAGAGGTGGGAGGCCAGCAGGAAGCAGAGAAATGGAAGTCAAGTAGGGGAGCTAAAGAGAGAGCCCTCAAGTGTTGTGCATGCTCAAGGAGAAAGACTAGGGAGGGACCCGTGGACTTAGAGATGTGGTGTCTATGCCCAAGGAGGAGGAGGACTAAAGACAGACTCATGGACTTGGAGATCAGGCATCTATGCCAAGAAGGAGCAGGACTAAGGAGAAACCCATGGACTCGAGATGAGTTTTCCATGCCCAAAGAAGAGGAGGACTAAGGAGAGACCCATGGACTTAGAGATGAGGGATCTTCTCTGCCACCATGTATTAGTCCTCTCTGCCAGGTCTTCCTACTCCTGTCAGACAGCCCAGCCTGTTCTCAGCCTGCCCTAGAGTCCTGCACCCCCAGGCCTCTGTTGACTTCACCTCTACACTCTCATCGATCCAGTCTCTCTCATTCTGTTTCGGTTTCCTTCACCTTTCTCTTAGTCATACCTCTTCTGGACAATTTCACTGTGACACAGAACTGACCATCTCCTGGCCTCCTCCATATTTCTTCTTCATTTGGTCCTGTACACTTTAGCCAGATGAGTTTCCCTAGAACCAAGCTCCAATCATGGTGTCCCCTGCTCAAATACTCTTGATAAGACTCCCCATTACCTACTGCTTAAAGGTCAAACTTCTTACAATGGCAGTCAAAGCTCTTATGTGCAGCTAACTTACCATGAGGGTGTCTCCTACAAAGCCCTTATGGATGCAAACCAAGCTTTTTTCTCCCAAATTGCTCTTATTTCTCTTAGACCACTCACTGCATTCAGACTTAGACCAGAGGCAATGCTTTGTTCCCTTGCAAGCAATCATAACCCACCTCCACATCTGCCCAGTTGGCTGTGTATTTCTCTTGTACAAGACTAGGCTCATTACTTCTTCTCCGAAATGTTTGTCACATTAAGTCCCCTCCTTGGGTAGGAGCAGAGGTCTCTCCTGGAAGAGGTAGCTGATAACTAGAAAACACGGAACTCAGTAAGGAGACCTTGCCCCCAGAGGAAAGGTATACCTTCCTTTCATGGCCTTTTTAGGGCTGGAATTTGAATGTGGTCGTGCTGGAGAGGGCTCTTAAGTGATAGAAAGATGCCTCCATGAGGAGGCAGGTGGCAAACTAAGAGGGACACCACAGAAGGTCCCCCCAGGTTGACGCTGGGTTCTACTTTTCATATTTTCCTCTCAGCAAATCTCCACTGAACACCTAGCACATACCAAGCACTATGCTATGTGCCAGCAGTGGTGTGCTGATAAACCAGCCATTGGAAAAGCAAAGGCCTTGATAAGTAGTGCTTGACAATTTCTGTGGTGTAAATATTCCCACTGTTGCTGATTTCAAGCTACCAACATGGTAATATGGAATGTGAAGCTGGGAAGGAATGTGTGCTGTACAACCTAGAGAGCTGGTACAGGGCCAGCCCCAGCACACCACTGGCTGGAAATAAAGCAGCAAATAGGACAGACAAGGCCACTGTCTCATGAAGCTTGGTCTAATGGGCACAAAGCTACTGTTTTGCTTCCATGGCTGACTTTGCTACCATCTTGATGGGTCAAGATCTGATTGTCTTAAGGAGTTTGCATCTCCCCTTGTACTCTTCTACTAGGCTATAAGGCCTTCGAGGACAGGGACCACATCATATACTTCATTCTGTCCCCAGCACCTGCATGAGGCTCTGCTCATGGGAGGCACAGCCAATTTGTTGGCTGACTGATTCCATGGTGGAGAGAGAGGGGCGATATCTGTTGAATGAATCCATATCTACTGGAAGCAGATCAGCTGTGCCGCCTACCCCAGAGGAGGGGAAGCAACCACAAGTTGGAGTAGCACAGCATTGGCCACAGGTAAATTACAAAACAGGGAGTTTATCCCAACTCTCCCCATTCACTAACCACCACCCCTTTCTACCTCCGGGCACCCCTGCATTGGCCAGTTCTCAGGCCTGACCTCAATTCTGACCCTGCACCATAGCAGGCCAAGGGCTTCAGTGGTCATACTGAAGGTGGGTGCTCAGACTTTCAAAATTGTGGGAACCATCAGAGTCATCCCTGGCTTCTCAAAGGGGTCCAAACCTTCCCTCCTCCCACCTCCAAAAGCGGTCACGTTCTCTGGCTTAAGCTGATGTGTAAGACAGAGAAAACAGGCATGAGCACAGCACGTTCCAAAGAACCACTTGTAGGCTGCCACACACAGCCAGGCTCTCACAATAAGAAAGAAAAGTGCCACCCTCCCCAGCATGGTGAGCCAAGCCAGTGGGAGGGCTCCCGCTCCTGCCCAGCAAGACAATGCAAACACCACCATCAATCTGCTTGCCCTGGGGAAATGGGGTTGCAGGGGCTGCTCCTATCAAAGCTGCAGACCTTGGTCCTTAGTGCTCAAGAGGAACAGGCATAGGCCCCGTGAAGGACGTCCCCTCTTGCCATCCACTCCCTTCTCATTTCAGGATTCCCACCACAGAGCCCACAACACTTCCAAGATCAGTACTTTATTTTCTCTAGCTCCAGTGTTTTGCAACTGTAGCAGCATATCGGAAACATCCCCACACAAAAACACACAATTCTCCCCTTCTTCAAAGAACTGGCAACAATTGAGAGGCAGAAACAATAGTTACTACAGGCATTTGAGAAATTTAAGAAATAACACTTTCTCACCCTTAAAACATACATTGTGCGTCTTGCAGGTAGGAAGCAGCAGTACATTTGTCATTCAAAGACACAATCATCCTTAAATAAAGTTAAATAAAACCTTATTGGCATAACAATGTGTTGGAGATGCAGCTTTATGGGGAGTTTGGAGGAAGGTGCTTGGAATAAGACATAAGCATTTTAAAAGAAAAAAAAAAATGAAGAAAGCAAACTACACATAGAATGTAACCCAGTAAATAGATTCAATGCAAAGTTAGTCATGGGGAGATTTCACCCATTTGGAAAAAATCACTTTATTGTTCTAAAATAAAGCTGTGATTTACAGGTAGTTGAACCTCAAATCATGGTTTGGGCAGAAGAGCTACTCACACACATCACGTACAAGTACGAGTGCTGTACTCAGGTGGCACTGACTGGCTGCAGATGTCACTCCAAAGACACCAATGACTGAGTACATGCAACGGTTATACTGAGTTGGTCACCAGGGTGGGATAGTGGAGTGGGGAGGCCTCTTCCTATTTCGCACTTTGCAATGTCAAAGTCACAATAAGAAACCGGACTGCAGTCTGCATGGGGCAATAATACCAACTTTGGAAATAAAGGCCAGAGGGGAAAGTTAATTTCTACAAAATTAACAAACACTTGTATCTGCTCAGTGCTTCACAACTTTCAAGGCTTTCCTCAACCTCCTGATGACCAGGCATGCAGGCTGGCCAAGTGGCTGCCCGAGCTGACTCATCCCTCATCACACAGGGAGGGGCCGGCAATCAGGGCCCACAGAACTCCAGGGTCCGGTTTTTGCCTTTCCATTTTTTTTTTTTTTTTTTTTTTTTTTTGAGACAGAGTCACTCTGTCGCCCAGGCTCAAGTGCAGTGGCACAATCTCAGCTCACTGAAACCTCCACCTCCTGGGTTCAAGCAATTCTCCTGCCTCAGCCTCCCAAGTAACTGGGACTACAGGTGCCTGCCACCACGCCCAGCTAATTTTTTGTATTTTTAGTAGAGATGGGGTTTCATCATGTTGGCCAGGCTGGTCTCAAACTACTGGCCTCAAGTGATCCGCCTGCCTCGGCCTCCCCAAAGTGCTGGGATTACAGGCGTGAGCCACCACACCCCACCTTCACCTCTCCTTCTTGCATCCCCCTAACCAAAGGAGTGCTCCTAGAGAAATCAAGTTTATTTTCTAAACACCAGTGAAAGCAAAATCCAGTAGGAAATAACTTGCTTCAGTGTGGCATATCTTAAGTGGACCAAAAGGGGTGGGAGGATAATTTTTTTACAAATTTGCTTTAAATTCTACTTTGAAATTTAAGAATTTGATTTTTTTCTCCTCCATTTGCAGAATTTAACACCATTTAACATGAACCCAAGGCAGGTTGAGAGCGGAGATGTAAACATTTTCAACAGCAGCGTGGACTTCACGGCTTTCTACATCCCCATGTGGGTTGAGGCTGCAACTGGTTTTGGGGAGTGGGGGGCAGAGCAGGGAGAAGGCGTTAACCCCCAGATGGGACAGGGCAGCAGCCAAGCCCCACAGCCCAGCTGCAAGGGGCTGTTCACGGGGCACACGTGGGAGGTACCCAGTTTGGCTCTTTCCCATCCCTGATCTGAAAAAGGAAGTCAACTGACTGATAAAATTCCTCATCGCTATTAGGGCAAAATCTACTCCCCAAGGCACTGTGTGCATGGTCCCAAGATGGAAATTCTCCACGTGTTACTTCCTAGGCAGTAGCACCACTCAAAAGAATCCAGGCCTGAGCCTCCTTGGTGAGAGGCACCACACTGACCGTGGTGGGTGGCGGCAGGTCAGGACCCGGCTCACTGAAATGCAAACACACATGAGCTTCCTGCTCATTTTTAAAGACAAGCTCCAGTGAGGGCTCCAAATCAGAGACAGTGCAGCTCGTCTCATCGGTATTCCCTTGCACGGCAGCCTGGCAGAGCACCAAATGGCACGGCCAGGGAAAACGGGCTTGTATTTTCTGAGCGGCAATCTGACTCGGCACACACCATTTCAGAAAGCGAGGCTGCAAAGCCTGTGTTCTCAGGTGACGCAGAGCAGACAAGGATGCAGAATAGCTTCTGGAGAGGGGTCTTCCGACTCCGGCATAAGGGTCCAGCTCAGACCTCAGCCGCAGGGCCCTAGCAGATAGGCCTGGCTCTTGTCACATGCAGTGAGAAGCTGTGACATGAGAATTAATAGTTGGGACAAGACAGGGGGACAGACAAAGACCGGAGACATGCTTCCCTAGACTGCACAGGGAAACACAGGAGATGAGATTCAGTCAAAACACACATAGATCACGTTACCTGAAGTGCCTGAGTTAAAAGGCTGATGCAGAAATAAGTCCTAGGATGAAGGTAGGATTTATCCCAAACACCTGCCCCACAAGTCGCCACATGCTGCCTATCAAGGGCTTCTAAGTGCTGACCCGGGAAGGCAGGCATTCACGTCACTCACAACCCGGGGAGGAAGCGGTCTCAGCAGGTTTATGCCCAGCCACCCCAATTCTACTGGGCTCCACCACCCTCCAGCGGGCGAGATCCTGCCACCCGGCATGTGTGCGTGTGTGTACACAGCAAGAGAAAATAGGCCAGGGCCAGATCTCTGGTCCTGGAATTTTGGGGAAAGACAAAGGAAAAAGGCACATGAAGGTGGCTGATTGAATTTAAAAGCAAAAAAAAAAAAAAAGGTAGCTGCAAGTGACATATCATTATTTTGATTTTTTTAACGTACCTTTTCTCCCCCATGAAAAGAGAAATTCAAAATATAAACTTTATTATTTTACATTCAAGTGAAACTTCCATCTGGAGGGGCTAAACACAGCTGCAGGCCACATTCACTGATGTATTACTTTGGTGCCTTTTTCGTTCACCTGATGGAAGAATTCAACCCTCTTATTTAAAAACATAACAACAACAACAACAAAAACAGCTGGAGAGTCCCAGCCGTAATACTAGGTGTAGACACGCACAAGCACACACACAAATTCAAAAACTTCTACATAGAAAAATAAAGGATAAACATTATCCATCTATTTTGTACTGTGTAATGGAACTTTTATATACATAAATTTTTTTTTTTTTTTTTTTTTTTTTTTTTACTGTTTTCGGTCACTGCAAATTTTCTTCCCTCCTCTGGGATCTAAGGATCCAGGGAGGAGGCTGCCACAGTGAAGCAGAAAAGCTACATTCTGCCCAGGGAGGAAGAGAAAAAGCAATTTCTCGCTCCCCTTCCCAAGTCTTTCCTGTCCACCACCACCTCGGATGTCCCTGCAGACAGCCTTCCGGTGAGCGGCCGTCCCGTCCCCTCCTCTCTCTAAGGCATTGGGGAGCAGAGGGCCCATAGGCAGCACCCTGCAAAAACAAAAATGATCTAGGTGTGAGGAGAGGGCAAGGGGCTGGATGCAGGCAGAGAATGACTTTAAGAAAAGATTCTATGATCCCTTCCCACAGCCTGTTCCTTTAGTATGGAGCTCGATTTTCCAGCTGGCGCTTGGTGAGGAAGTACTTGAAGAACTCATAGACAGACCAAGAAATGGCAGTGGAGGGCATCTGGTAGATGACACGCGCCTGGATGCCTTTGAAGTAGCCGGCCAGGCCGTTGAGCTGGTACACCGTCCGGAAGGCATTGGCCATGCCCGACAGCCGGCCGCTGATGTTGGCCAGCGAGAGGGCCACGTTCTCCTGAGTGTTGAGAAGGGTCTTACAGACGTCCAGGGGGGTCGTGGCGGCCGCGGCGAGGGCCCCGGCCAGCCCGCCTGAGATGATGTGGGACTGCGGGTTGTAGGTCCGGTGGGGGTTGACCTGCTCCTGCAGGAACTCGTAGGTGATGAAGTGGATGGACTGGAAGGGGATGTTCATGGTCAGCTGTGTGGTGTAGCTCCGGTAGAAGGCCCCCAACCCCTCGGTCCTCCACACCGTCCGGATGCAGCTGATTGCTGACCGGTGCTGCGAGTTGTACATCTGCAAGCGCTGCTTCACCACTGTGGTTGGAACCGCGGGGCAGGCCAGACGGACAGCCAGTGGGCAGTGGGTTGGATGTGGCCCCACCCCAGGTCGGAATGAAGCCAAGCCATAAAGAGAAACAAGCCAGTTAGACACCGGAAACAGGCAAGAGCCAGCACACACAGCCCTAGTCTGAGCAGCCGCAGAGGGCCAGCTCCTGGCAGTCCTGGGTTAAAATCCATTTTTATCTCCAGGACTCACGCCTGGAAGGTGGCTATTTCCATAAGTCTCTCCTGCCTGAATCTTGCTGAAGGCAGCCCCCGAACCAGGCAGCCACTTCAGGCTAGAGTCGCTGATCTATTTCCCAGATCCTGGCTACCCCTGGTAGGAACCCTCAGGACCCAACACAAAGCTGAATCCTGTCCCCTGTCCCCTCTGCCCTCCTCCTTCCCCAACACATCTACTGGAAGCGTGTCCCCTCGTGTATTCTCAGGGGTTTGTGCCTCTAATGGTAATTCTAGCTTCTGTGACACAGTGTGTTTGGAACAGACGCTAGAATTATGTCTACCCAAGTTCAATAACATTCTAACTGGAGTTCACAGGACAAGAGGCAAATGAGACTAACAGTGGTACCTTAGGCTCAGGGTTTTAATGGCCTCATGTATTGCCAAATAAATACATACAATGTGCTTTACTTTTAAACAAATAAAGACTGTAAACCAATAGTTATGACAAAGAGAAAGAGAGTTTGAGCCTCACTTTTTTCTCCTTTAAAAAAGATAAACAAAACCCTTGCTTGGTTACACAAAGTTAACTACCTGTTTACTGACCAGGTCCCTGAATGAACCACCATAAAAAGAAACCCAAGATATAGAATACGTAAGCGAATATTTATTTGGGCATTTTTAGGTTTTTCATTGAACTACTTCCAAGAAGGGTTTCCTCTCCACGCACCCCCCCCACCCCCCCGCCGCCGCTTACCTAAGAATGCCTCTTTCCTGCACCCAAAACACTCTATCTTGAACACATTCATTACAGGACAAGCCATGAAGGCAGGTCAGTTTACTTAAGGACATCACATCTCTTGAGAAAGATAATGTGTAAAAAACAAAACAGAATACGAGCTGTCCGTCTTTGTAAATAAACAAAGTAGAGAGCTGAGAAAAGGGGGAAAGGTGTGTGTCCCTCCAGCATGCCTCGTGCGGCACACGATAAAGAAATCAATGGGAATGGAGAAGGTGATTTTCTTCACCTGCCCATCGGGTCAACCTCAGCACTCAGACCACAGAGACTCCCCGCCCACCTCCCAACCTGCCCCATCACAACCCTGAAGGTCAGACCAAGTCCTCTATCTGCTAGGACATGGAAGGTAGCTGAAAGCAAATTTAATAGCTTCACCTTGAAAGACAAAAGATAGGCAAACTTATAGCATGAGACTTAAAATGAAACTTTTCTCTCCAATTCTCCCTTCTGGCCAGGAACTATTTTCAGATGAGGCAAAAAGGTGAAAAGAGCTCCACAGCTCACCTAAAGCCATTGCCAGGTAGAGAATGACCCAGCTGAAGGCCTGCCCAGTGCCAGGCCCAAAAGGTACTCACTATTCAGACACGAGCTGGCTAAGACGCCGGGATATATAAAAAGGGAAAAGACTCTGGTCTGCCCAGCTGAGGCTTGCTTCATATTACCCCCAAAATTTAAAAGAACAAAAAGAAGATAATGTGGAAAGAGATGGCTGAAACAAAATGACCCAATGTTAATTTCTGAAGCACAGTGATGGACACATTGGGGTTCATCATACTATTCTCTCCACATTCACATCTGTTTGAAATGTGATCCATAATCTTCATATTAAAAACAGTCAAATTGAACACCAGCCCTAAAGAATAGCCTCTGATGGGTTCCCCGTACATTTGTCTAGGATTGATAAGGGTTAATAAGGGCTAAGAGAGTGAGTGTGTGTGTATGCACACATAGGTTTTAGAATAGTGCAAAAGCATGCAACAGAATCACCAAGAAACAGATTCTGGTCCCTAGCTCCAGGGATTCTGATCCAGTAGGCTCAGTGTAGAGCCTGAGAATTAGCCTTTGTTTTCTTTTCTGTTGTGAGGCAGTCTTGCTCTGTCGCCCTGGCTGAGTGCAGTGGTGCAATCATGACTCACTGTAGCCTCAACCTCCCAGACTCAAGCAATTCTTCCACCTCAGCCTCCTGAACAGCTGGGACTACAGGCACGCACCACCACACCTGGCTAATTTTTGTATTTTTCATAGAGACGAGGTCTCATTATGCTGCCCACGCTGGTCTTGAACTCCTGGGTTCAAGAGATCTGCCTGCCTTGGCCTCCCAAAGTGCTGGGATTA
This sequence comes from Pongo pygmaeus, assembly GCF_028885625.2. Lineage (NCBI taxonomy): Eukaryota > Metazoa > Chordata > Mammalia > Primates > Hominidae > Pongo > Pongo pygmaeus. The sequence continues at coordinate 23,682,029 of NC_072380.2, read as the reverse complement.
CAGTTTTAAACCACCATGCCGGCCAGAATTAGCATTTTTCTTTTTTTTTTTTTTTCTTTTGAGATGGAGTCTGGCTCTGTGGCCCAGGCTGGAGTACAGTGGTGTGCTCTTGGTGCACTGCAACCTCTGTCTGCTGGGTTCAAGCGATCCTCCCACCTCGGCCACCCCAGTAGCTGGGATTACAGGTGCACACACCACACTAGGCTAATTTTTGTATTTTTAGTAGAGATGGGGTTTCTCCATGTTGGCCAGGCTGGTCTCGAACTCCTGACCTCAAGGGACCCGCCCACCTCGGCCTCCCAAAATGCTGGGATTACAGGCATGAGACACTGCACCCGGCCTCAGAATTAGCATTTCCAACACCCCTCAAGATGTCTGATGCTGCTGGTCTGTAGAACACACTTTGAGTAGCTCCGAGCACAGGTATACCAAAAACTCATATGTTCACGTCCCTTCTTGAGGCCTTTCCTGTCTGCTCTGACTGGAGACCAGGAGCCGCCCTGCCCACCTTCAGTCCTCTCCACTCCCCCACCACCATTTTTTGTGCCCCTTTGCATATCCCCTACTGCCCCTCCCTGGGACCATGAAACATTACCTTCTGCTGGATTCATTACCGCATCGTGGAGCAGGGTGGCCATACTCCCAGCTATCCCTGCAAAACAAACTCCAGAAAATTACCCTCTGCGATCGGGTGTTCTCAGGAAGTTCCTGGAACCCAAAATCAGACGGAACCCAGGACTTAGCTTTCTAAGAAGCAAAATGTACTACCAGCTCCGCCCAGGTGAGCACTGACTCTTAAAACCCTAAAGTGATGATGGAAATATGATAAAAATGGGGATGGTTAATTTAGGCACACTCACCCACATTTTAATCTTGCAAAAATATGGTTTTCTTTCTTGTAGTCAACCCTGGGAAAAACCTAAACCTGCAAGTGTTGGTGGTTCCCAGAAACCACACACCATGGCTTTTTCCACTGTCTAGATGTTAACTCTCTCTCGTCCCTTGCCTTTGTCTACACATTAACTCACTTTGCCCTTAAGCTGGGGCCCTGAAAGGAGATAATATCATATCTACAGCTGAGAAGGGGGAAAAAAGAAAATCTGGTTAAAATCCAGGCTTTAAAAAAAAAAAAACTGGGCAAGAGAAGAGGAAATCAGGAGAATCTGCATTTTGTAGATTTCCAGGGTCAGTCTGCAAAGCGACGGGACTGACCCCATCTGAGAGTCGGGTCAGGCCTGGCTTCAAGAACCAGGAACCTCAAAAGCCAGAATCAGGCCTGGAATTTTGCTTTTGGCTTTGAGTTTCCTCCCTTTGCGGTGACACTGCCCCGTAATTAAAATGACCACGGGAAGGGGGAGGAATGAGGAACACCAGGATGACTCTTCAGCAATGCATGTAATACCCACTCCCCCACCACACACACACTTATAATCATTCCCAGCGAGATCACCACAGCATACACCACACATTGCAGAAACAGCGCAGGGCAGCACTTGGCATAAAATGGATTCCGTCAAATCTCTTTCAAGGAGCGAAACCGTTACATAAGGCAGTTTCAGCAAAAGAAGGGCCCCAATGTCATAGAATCAGGGGTAGGTCAGGGCATAGCTCTTTAGAGATCATCTCAATAAATGCACTAATGGCCAATTTTTACAAAGCAAAACAAGTATCTGCAAACCAGCCAGGCACACTTATGACCAAGGTTGGGTAATGGGAGGAGAGATGCTTTTTGAGCAGAGTAAAAAGAGAGGGGGAGAAGTTATTGTTGGTCATATCTATGTCTCCATTGTTGAAAAAAATGAATTTTGTCAAAATAAAAGTACTTTATGCTGCTATCCATATTTCCATTCCAAACCCAAACAAGAAACAACAAAAGCCAACCCCACTGGAGAGGAGAAAATAAAAGCTCAGCCCTCCCCAATAAAACAGGCCTTATGTAAGAGCTGCTGGCAGATTTGCACCCCCCCACCCCGCCTCTCTCCCTCAAAACAACCAAACAAAATGATTTCAGCCCTTGCTTGCAGAGAGATGAGACTCAGACAAACAGAAGAGAATGGGGGTAAAATTCCCAAATCCCCGGAAGCTTAAGGTGGGAAAGGCCTTCTGCGTTGCGCGAGTCCTTTGTCAGCCATAAAACTTCTTGACCTTTTAAAGCTTAGTTAGATCTTGGCGTTGTAGAGACCTGTTGTACCAGTTTTTAAATAGTCTCAAAGAAGCTGTCCAGATAACTTTTTTTTTTTTTGAATCCAGCATTCAAAAGTTTTGTTTCTATTCAGGGTTTCTCCTATGTCTGATCATTAATTGCTTTTGAATGTTTAAAAACAAAACAAACAAAAAAATAGAAAAGAAAACCCACATAACAGTAAAACCAAAACACCTCTGTCACTGATTTCTCCCCAGGCTTCAGAAAGCGGAGGGGAACAGAAAAAACCATGTGTGTGCGCGCGCGTGTGTGTGCGTGTGTCTGGGTGTGCGTTGCACACACAACTCTGAGTTCTTTATTCGTGAGCAAGCGGGCCGAAGTCGAGGCGGCTGGGTCACAGGGAGGAACACCCTGGGGAGGGACGTGTTGAAGAAGAGAACTTTCTAACTCCAGACAAATGCTTTCAAAATACCGTTGGCTAGGTGGCTGTTTCCTTGGTGGTGGAAAACGTCATTTAAAGTCCTTTTCATGTTTTCATAGCAGGCAAAATACATGGCGTGGGCCGGCCCTGCACCCATGATCATGACGTTGACGCCCCGCAAGGGCCTCCAGAAGCCTTCAGTCCGCATGATTTTCTTGAGGGCTCCGTAGATACTTGTATACCGGGCTTTGGGATCTGGACTCAAACTCTGCATTCGTGTCTGGGAGCGGGCAAGAAGAGAAAACAAACAAACAAAAAATAGAGTTAATCAGGATGGTAAAGAAGGAAAATAAAACGTGGAGAAGGAGATCGAGAAAACAATGTTCATAGTTTCACAGGATTTCTCTAGGAAGGAAACGTATTTGAAATCAAAATGAATTCTACATGGACATAATGAAATCTACATGAATGTGTGCACGTAGATTTCACCATGCTCCATAAAGGCAGAAAGAGAGAGAAGGCTGTGGAAGAGGAAGACCTTCCCCTGCCACTGGCAAGTTGTCTGGCCTCTGGGGAATCCCTTAACTTCTCTGGGCCTTAAGACCTTCAGTTAAAATAACAGGTTTGTTGCAAGCAGCAAAGCAAACAATGCATATGGAAACCCTTCAAAAACTCAGAGTCCTAGATAGATGTAGAATTGTCCTGTGGTGCCCACACTGGTTGTGAAGACTTCTGTGTCCTCACTTATCTGAAACCTCCATGTTCTGGAAGCTCCTATTCAGTCCCAACACCATGAAATCTCCCCAAATCCTCCAGCCCTCACTTGCCTTGTCACCTCTAAATACCTTTTTACATTTCCTAAGTTGGCACTTAAATATAAATGGTCTTGTTCTTAATTTCTTTTTTTTTTTGAGTAAAAGCAAGTTTGTTAAGAAAGTAAAGGAATAAAAGAATGGCTACTCCACAGACACAGCAGCATTCTTAATTTCTTCATATGCATAATTTTGTCTCCTTGAAGCAGAGACCTGGCTTTCCCCTCCTCTGCCATCCCTAGGACACCACCCAGGAGGGAAAAGCTCTTGCACAGGTGTGATGGTTAATTTTATGGGTCAGCCTGGATGAGCCACAGTACCCAGATATTTGATCTAACACTAGTTTAAATGTATGTATGAAGGGATTTTCTAAATGAGATTAACATTTAAATCAGTAGACTCTGAATAAAGTAGATTAACCTGTATACTGTGGGTACATACACCTCATTTAATCAGCTGAAGGCCTCGTGAGAAAAAAACTGGGTCTCTCTCCAGGAAGAAATTCTGCCTCCAGACTGCCTTCGGACTCAAACTGTAACATCAGCTCTCCCTAAATCTCTAGCCTGTAGATTTTGGACTTGCTAGTCCCCACAATCATGTGGGCCAATCCTCAAAGTAAATCTCTCAATTTCTAGGTAGGTAGGTAGGTAGATCAGACAGATAGGTAGGTAGGAAGGTAGATCAGATAGATAGGTAGGTAGGTAGGTAGGTAGACAGACAGACAGACAGACAGATAGAGATAGGTAGGTAGGTAGGCAGACAGACAGACAGAGATAGAGAACAGGCAGAGAGTTAGACAGATAACCTCTGTAGCCGGATATAGATGTCTCTGTCTCTCCTGGTTTCTGTCTGCTAGGACCCAAGGAAGGTCTTCAACCAAAGGCTGGTCTTACAAACCCAAGTAGACTTTACACATCCTATTACCTGTTTCTCTGGAGAACTCTGACTAGTACAGTAGGTAAGAAATACTTGCCAAGTAGAAGATCCACCACGGCTCAGTCCCACCAAAGTAACCACATTCCTTCCCTCCTTCTTCCTCCCTCTCACCCTCTCTTCCTCCCTCCCTCCCTTCCTCCCTTCCTTCTTTCCTGCCTCCCTCCTTTCCTTCCTTCCACCCTTCCCTTCCTCCCTCCCTCCCCGACTCCCTCCCTCCTCTACTCCCCCCCAACACACATCCTAGAGGAGAAGCTTTTCAACTTTTGGCAGGGGTATCCTTTAATCTCCAAACAAAATCATACAAAAAATCTAATCCTATATATAAAAAAGGAAGGCTTCTCTGATTGAAGATGGGCAAAGGACTCTCTGGGGCTCCCTCTCACTCCCCGGGACAGAGAGCCCCAGGTACCCCAGGGCTTGGAGGAACAGTGAAAACCAATCAGCTGAATTAGTGGTCATTTTCAGAGTTCAGATTTCACCAGCTATTAAAACCACAAAGCAAATGGACACACCAAGGCCAACTTTTTATTTTGCCCAGAAAGGACACAAAAACAATAACAATATAAGCAACAATCACCACCGCCCTCTACCACAAACATCATTTCCTAAAAGAAAAGACATTTTTAATGCTTAAAAAAAAGTAAGGAAGACTACCTCTGATTATAAAATGGTATCTTAAATTAGATTTAGCTTTATTTTTATTTTTTTCTTTGATACAGAGTCTCACACTGTAGCCCAGGCTGGAGTGCAGTGGCGCAATCTCAGCTCAGTGCAACCTCCGCCTCCCACGTTCAAGCGATTCTCCTGCCTCAACCTCCTGAGTAGCTGGGATTACAGGCGCCCTCCACCACGCCCAGCTAATTTTTTATATTTTTAGTAGAGATGGGGTTTCACTATGTTGGCCAGGCTGGTCTCAAACTCATGACCTCGAGATCCACTTGCCTCGGCCTCCCAAAGTGCTGGGATTACAGGCGTGAGCCACTGCACCCAGCCAGATTTAGCTTTATTAAAAACTCGCTACTCTGCTCCCTTTTTCCTACCACAGACTGGTGAAAACATCTTCTGGCCCAGCCCAAGGCAGCTGCCAAGACACCTGGGCCCCAAGGTCCTGGGGAGGGTAGCCCTGCACCCTTTTCTTTTTTAAAGTGATTTCAATTTTAAGTCTTTTCAAAAAGGATTTGATCTGATTTAATAAGATGATACATTAGGCTAGGTGTGATGGCTCACACCTGTAATCCTGGCGCTTTGGGAGGCCAAGACAGGAGGATCGCTTGAGGCCAGGAGTTTGAGACCAACCTGGGCAACATACTGAGACCTCATTTCAACAAAAAAATTAGAAATTAGCCAGGCATGGTGGCACACCTCTGTAGCCTTGGCTATTTGGGAGGCTAAGGTGGGAGAATCCCTTGAGCCCAGGAGTTTGAGGCTGCAGTGAGCTATGTTTGTGCCACTGCACTCCAGCCTAGGTGACAGAACAAGACCCTGTCTTAAAAAAAAATTTAAAAAGGGATACATTATAAGCAAGAAAGACCAAGGGAAGGACAAGCAAGTGAATGTGCCAACCAAGAATGTATCTGAAGCAAGAGAATACCCAGGCCATGGTCACAACACCTCATTCAGCTCCCGATGGCCTGTTGGCCAGACCAAATGAAGATGTACACACCATGCCAAGTGTTCACGCTGGGAAGGAAGAGGCAAAACTCCTCCTTTAGGACATATGAAATCGCTCAAGTTTTAGAGCAAATAAAGCTTCGCGTGTCACCTGGCTTCTTCTTATACTTGCCCCTGACAAAAAGCAAGGGTACCAGGTGGTACAACGTGGCTGTCAAGAACCCCAGCTTTGGAATCGGAGAGAACTGGGGCTGAATTCAGATTCCATCACTCATGGTGTGACCCTGGGCAAGGTCATTAAACTCTCTAAGTTTGAGTTTCCCCACTTGAGAGAATGGTTGGGAAAATTAAATGGGATAATATGTGTCTAAAACCATCAATATTGTCAGTAATAACACAAGAGTCCCCTGTCGAGGGGCTACCTGACGGTGATTCATGGAGAGGCCAAGTGGCCAAGTGATAGGGTTCTAGTGTGTGATCTTCCAGGGTTGTGCAGGCCACAGAGGTGGGGTTGTGTTTGTCTTGTTCACAGCAGATCTCCAAGGACCAGTAAGATGATTTATTGGGAACCCAATAAATATTTGTTGAATGAATGAATTGATGAACAAACTAACCCAACTTAGAATACCCACCGGGGTGAAAGGGTACTGTGTCTCGTCTCTTAGACCACCACCCCTAAATAGGAGCCACAATTTCTTGGACTTAGCTGTGCTTGCCACCACCTTTAATTTGGACCTTTTCATATCAATGCAAAGTTCACGTGTCACCGCATTTCTCAAGCCTGGGTGTGATCTGCAGAACCACATATGGAGCCAAGGCAACCTGTCCCGGGGGGCCTAACATGGGCCTGTGAACAAGAAGTGGCTCCAGGCAGCACCCTTCAGGGGAGAGGCCCCCACACCTTGGAGAATAGCAGTGCACCTTCTTGGGGATGAGCCCTGGCTGGAGCCCTGAGGTTTCCAGCCTAGGGCAAGGTCCTACCAAGGTTTTGCAAGCCCAGCCTATGGTCAAAGGCCTTCCTTAAGTTCCAGAGCCCCATTGAGCAGGGGTGGCAGTCTGAGCAAACACAGAGCATGGAGAACTGGCTACTGAGATCGCACTTTGGACCTGATGCTGGCTCTGGCTACAACCCAGTGGCCTTGGCCACGGCATCTCATCTCTCTGGTCCCCAGTGTCCTTGACTGGAAAATGAAAGGGAGGATCAGAGCAGGGGCTGAAGATCAGAATTACCTGGGAAATGTTTGAAAATACCTATCCATAGACACCACCCTGGCACACACTGATTCAAGTCTTCTTTTTCTTTTTAAAATTCCCCAGATGATTTCGATCAGGACTCAGTTTGGGGAACCACTAAGTGACCAGATATCTAGACCCCCTTCCAGCCCCAGCCCTCTGCCTGGGCAGTAGGGAATTACCCCTGGTTACCTATGGAGGGAGTGGCTGAGTGAGGGCAGAGGGCACAGAGGGTGCCCAGGCTGTACAGCCACCCAGCCCGAGGTTGTCAATCTCAATTCCAGCTCTGGGACCTCAAGCAGGTTCCTTAACCTTAAGGCATGGCCATCCTTGGCTGGAATAATCGCCCAGAGAGCTGCTGGGAAACACTTGGCACAGGCTGGCTGTCAACAATGACTGTCCCCATCCCACCCCACGATATACATGAAGCCATCAAGAGGGTCTCTCCTTTACAAAACTGCTCATGTCAGCCAGTTGGAGGCTGGCATCACACCAAAACTTACAGGGACATTTGGGACTGATTTCTCATCCCCTCCCCTCTTTAAATTAGGGGTAGAGCAGTTGGAGGAAACATTACTGAACCAAAATGCATCATTCTCTTATGGAAAAAAAAGGTCAACTGGGTATCTTTGTGCTGTGAAAGAAAAATAAAACCTCAGGGCCCTAAACTCACTATGTCAAAGGAAAAGAAAGTTAAGCTTGGGAAGTGAGTCATGCAAAAACTGACCTTCTTTTTGTTCCCAAACAGACAGCTGTAATTTCATAAGCTTACTTTATCTTATGTAAAACGTAGATTTACTGAGTGCAAGACCATGATTCACTTTCCCCAACTCCCTTCTTTTCACATGTAAAATGCAGATTCGCTCAGTGCTAATCAGAGCCTCACAAGAATGGTACCACTTGCCTAATGCCTACCCTTCCTCCTTTTATTTTTCTTCTCTCCCTCCTGCTTGCTCTTTCCCCTTTAAATACTGATGTTCCCAGAGCCCTCTTTGGAAAAAGCACAGGACACAGATCCTACTGTAACTTGTGTTTCTTTTTCCCGGTGCATCCGCAACCTTGACAGAATAAACCTCTAAAAGATTGAGTTCTGCCTCAGTCACCACACCTCAGTGGACTTCTCTGTCCTCAGCATGGTTTACTCAAGGGCAGGCCATAGTTAATGACACAAGCCCCAGACAGAGGCAAGTGGCCCATGAGTGCAGAGATGGGCCTGGTCAGGCCCCTGCTGGGACCACTGCAGCCACAGCAGCCAAGTTTGGGGCCAGAGCCTCATTCATCCTGCAGCACCATCATTTCTTCCACCTGCCTGCAGGGAGCACCCACTGAGGTTGGCACCAGGATACAGAGGAGAAAAAACGATGGGGCAAAACAAGGAAAGTATATGATAAGAGGAGGAGGAAACGAACCACCAGGGTGCCTCGAAGGAGTGTAGGGAAGAGACAAGGAGGGATCAACCCTGCAGCAGCCTCAGGAGAGGCAAGAGAGGCAGAAGGCAGGCGGCTAGGAAGGCAGGCACAAGTGGCCACAGCCAAAGAGACAATAATCGATTTAGTCTCTTTTTTATTTTTTATTTTTATTTTTTTAAGACAGGGTCTCACCTATCACCTAGGCTAGACTGCAGTGGCACGATCATAGCTCACTGCAGCCTGAGCCTCCTGGGCTCAAGCAATCCTCCCACCTCAGCCTCCTGAGTAGCTCAGACTACAGGTGCACACCACCAGCTGATTTTTGTAGAGACTGGGTCTTACTATGTTGCCCAGGCTGGTCTCAAACTCTTGGACTCAAGTGATGCTCCTATCTGTGCCTCCCAAAGTACTCTCTTTTTTAAAGCTCCACTACCTGTAAAATGTAAAAATGAAGGCTGGGCATTTTCTATTCCTTCAGGATCAGAGAGGGGAAAAAACGTCTGGGAGTGAGTGGAAGCAACTGAAGTGTCCATCACCAGATGAAGGGATAAACACAATGTAATATATCCATACAGTGGAATATTATTCAGCCTTAAAAAAGGAAGAAAATTCTGACACAAGCTACAACATAGATAGTTCTTGACAACAGCATGCTAAGTGAAATGAGCCAGTCACAAAAAGACAAATACTGTATGATTCCACTGATATGAGGTGCCTAGAGTAATCAAATTTGTAGACAAAAAGTGGAATGGTGGTAGCCAGGGGCTGGGGTGAGGAGGGAACAGGACGGAGAGTTCTTGTTTTATGGGTACAGGAGTTTGAGTTTTGCAAGATGAGGAGAGTTCTGTGGATGGATGATGCTGATGGTTGTGTAATAGTATGAACATACTTAATGCCACTGGACTGTATGCTTAAAAATGGGTAAGATGAGAAATTTTGTTATGTATATTTTACTACAATTTTTAAAAATACAAAAAAAGGAAGTGAGGGTGGAGAGGAGAAAAAAGGAAATGAATGAATCAGGATGCACAGAGACAGGGCAGAGATTAAAAATAAACACACACACACACACACACACGCACACACGCACACACACACACACTGGAGACAGAGAATTTCACAAATTTCTTTTCCTGTCCAGGTTTCAGTTCCTGCCCAAGACCTAGCTGCTAGTCTCCTCTTGTTCGGTAAACTCAGTTTGCATGTTTGCATTTTAGTTCTCCCCTCTTGGAAATTCATAAGCACATTAGCATACTAAAGCCTCTGGGAAATCCTTCAGGAAAGAAACCTGTTTCACTTGGTTTTCTGAGGCACTTCCTAAACCTCTGTCTTTAGCAATGCAAGCCTTGTCTCATTTAATAACCAGAGACACCTGACCAAACACACGTGTGAAAACACAGCCGTAGCCAATGGGAGCCTAAGCCCTTGAAGCAGCAAGTGCCGAGAACATCCAGGTGTCAGACAGAGTCAGAAAGACCCCTCTGGCAACTGTGTGGGGAGCAGGCTGGAGGCAGGTGGTTGTGTGGCTGGCCCCTGGAGGGGACAGAGGGTGCCAAATAAGCAGCTGAGAGGAGCCCTCACGTGCTGCCTGTGAACAAGCATTCCTCCTCTGCACCTGCCTGCAGGATGGAGAAACGTGTCCTGCCCCGGGAATCAAGAGACAAGGGTTTCTGGCCTGACTCTGCCACTCCCAGTGCGACCTGAGCAAGTCCCCTCCAGCTCCAGAACTGCTCCAGGACAGTGAAACTCCCAATGATATGAACTCTGTATCTGCATCCACTGGCTCCACAAACTCCTAGCAAGGCTAGAACAAAGTGAAGGGTCAGCCCCTGACACCAACTCTCCCCTAAGATGATAAAACAGGAAAGGCCTGTCTCACTGGCCTGTTCTCTCACTGCAGGGAGAAGGGAGAGTGGAAAATGCACTTTCTGTCCCAGGTGAGCTGGCGGGATCATGTAACAGGAGCAACAATGGCCCTAGGGAGACCGCATCCAGCCCAGCCCCCGCCTTTTCAGATGGGAAACTGAGGCCCAAGAAGGAAAATGACTTGTCCAAGATCCTGTGGGTAAGGAGCCTCCGATCCAGGCCTAGGACCAAAAAAGAAAAGAGAAGGGGGCAAGCTGAGCCTGGTAGGGGGCCTCAGACCCTTCTGGCGGTCCTGCAGAGGTCATGCCACCCAAGCCAGCCCCCTGTAGCATCAGAAACTCAGCCACTGACTCCCTGCCTGACCTGGAGACAGCCTGTGACTCCCGCCTCTCCAATTTCTCAAAAATAAAAAACTTTCCATGTTCGAAGTTCACGTGGCATTTCTAGGACTGAGGAGACGATCATGTGAAATCTACTCACTGGCTCTTTCTAAAGCATTTGCCTTACACCTACCTTGAGCCAGGTGCAATGGGGATACAAACAGGAAACAAGCACTGTGATACCATGAGCAGCACAACTCCAGGGGGGCCCAGGGCTGAGCCCTAGAGGCTGCTCTGCACCGTCTCTGTTCCAGACTTTCTCCCAGAGAAAGGAAATAAGGCTCGGGCACCTCAAAAGTTTAGGATAAATGCCAAATGTTAGCCTCTGCTGCCCAATGTCTGCTTCAGAATTCAAAATCAAACAGGTGTTTTCTCTTGTCTGTCAACTGTCCCCAGCTAGCACTGACATTCACTAAATAAACCACAGTAAAATGCGGGGCCAAGCCCAGCCCCCTCCCTGTTTTCCAAGCCTCACCCTGCAGCCCCCTGGCCAGCAGCTCTCCCATGTCCACCATGAGCCCATCCAGAGCTCTATGCTCCTGCTTCACTGGGGTCTGCTGAGGACACTCTCAAGACACCAAGAAGCCAACTCCCATCCACAATTGTCCAGAAAGGATCAGACCAAGGAGCTGGTTCCTGCAGAGCCCTCCCTCACTGAAACTGCACGCCACAAATCACAGCGGGAGGCCCAGGAGGAAGAGGCTTTTTTGGCACCATGCTTTATGGAAAGGATTGTCTTTCTAAGTAAAGCCACAAACCCTATCTAGGCCTTGGAAAGCCCTGTCTCACCTTCCAGCATCCTTAGACAGCACACACTACAAATGCAGAAACCCAAACCACATCAAGGAGCACCACACACACTAAAACCGTTGGCGCTCCCCGTCCAAAACCACCCATTCCCCGTCCAAAACCACCAGCCTTCCTCACTCAAACCTGCTCCCTTCCTAGGCTCCTTGACAGAAGAGGGACTCTTAACAGGGCTTTGGATAGTCCCACCCTGGCCCTTTGAAAAGCCATGTAAAAATCATGCAAAATTGGCCAAGCGTGGTGGCTCACACCTGTAATCCCAGCACTTTGGGAGGCTGAGGTGGGCGGATTACCTGAGGTCAGGAGTTCGAGACCAGCCTGGCCAACATGGCAAAATCCCATCTCTACTAAAAATATAAAAATTAGCCAGGTGTAGTGGCACAGGCCTGTAATCCCAGCTACTCAGGAGGCTGAGGCAGGAGAATCACTTGAACTCAGGAGGCGGAGGTTGCAGTGAGCCAAGATCGTACCATTGCACTCTAGCCTGGGTGACAGAGTGAGACTCTGTCTCAAAAAGACATCACTCAGCATCATTCCCACACATCACAGGCAAGAGCACAGCAGCACAAATAATCCTTTAACTGCAGCTCTCAGAGCACAACTAAGTTTATCCCTAAGTTGAAGATTCCAAATCATGTCTTTTTCTAACATCTCCCAAACTGGCAAAAATAAATACACAAAGAGAATATACATATAATACATATACACACACATATATATACACATATATACATATACACACATATATACACATGCATATATACACATGTATATACATACATATACATATATGTATGTTTTTAATGAAAAGGAAAATTTGAGCTGGGTGCAGTGGCTCACACCTGTAATCCCAGCACTTTGGAAGGCCGAGGCAGGTGGATCACTTGCTGCCAGGAATTCAAGCCCAGTCTGGACAACATAGCGAGACCCCGTCTCTTCAGAAAATAATTTTTTTTAAAAATTAGCCAGGCATGGTGGGTGCCAGTAGTCTTAGCTACTTGGGAGGCTAAGGTGAGAGGATCACTTGAGCCCAGGAGACTGAGGCTGCAGTGAGCTATGATCATGTCACCGCACTTCCGCCTGAGAGAGAAAGACTCTGTCGCAAAAAAAAAAAAAATTGGTTCTCTTAATGTTTTGAAACCAGCAAGAGAAAAACGATTCCCCTAAAGGTAGTCATTGCCCCCACCTCAAAAAAGTGGGGGTGGGAAAACAATTGCCTATCAGAATCACACGGTGGGGGACTCAAGCAGAGTTAGAGGAACATACATTCTGACAAAAGCTTCCTGCTCACCTGAAAAGTCTCTGGTGAAAACTACCATTTTGGAACAAGCAAAGAGCCCAACCAGCTTGCTAGAAAGTCAGCCAGAAAAGCTATATACCAAGACAAAATGAAGAGTTGAGACCTGGTGGAAAATACTTGTCCAACTAAATCAGGTCTACGTAGCTTTCCCTGCCTCACCTACAGGAAGGCCCAGACTTCCTTCGGCGTTCAGGTCACCCTGATGTTGGAGGGGGAGAAAGTGGGTTCATATGTGTGAGAACAAACCACAAAGGCTCCTCGGTCTTTCCACCGGTGTCCCCGAATGGTCACAGTTTTCAGAAAGGTTACATTTGTCCTTCTGAAAAGACCAGCCACAGTCTGACCTCCTGGTCATCTGCCGCCTCTGAAGTGGACCACAGAGGATTCCTGCCACCTGTCACTGATGCTCTCCAGACACAGTCCTGAAACCTTCAGGGTCTACTGGGGCTTCAGGAGGCACTGCTATTGCTAGGGGCAAAAGACTCAGTGAAGAGTTTTCATTGCACATTTGGTAGAAAATAACAATTCCACTAAGATAGCAATAACCAAGTTCCTCAGCCTCCCAGGAGAGAAGCCACAGCACCAAACCCCCCTTCTCCTTGGAATAGGTCATAGCAGGACATGCTATAGGGTAAAGATCCAGAGTCCAGATCACATCCAACCTGGAGAAGGTGGCTGGAAGGAAGCCATTTGAACAGCCACCTAGAAAAAGAAGAGTATGTCAAGCTGTAAGAATTAGAGCTGTCACTACAATCTCTTCTACACTATTTCATTTTGTGACTATGTACATATGTTACTTTGACCGGAAAAGAAAAATGCAAATTTGGCATGGAGAGGAAGAAAACAATTCTCACTGCAGGAGGATGCGAACATGCTAGTGCATCCGGGGAATGAGGACCTGTGGCTGGAGGGTCTGGTGTGCAGAGAAGACAGCAGTCAGGTGAGGGTAGAGAGGCAGCCTCAGACTTAGGAGAGCAGCTGCCACCTTAGATGATCAATTAATGTTTGCTGGAAGAAAGGTAGGATGGAGCTAGACCATGCGAGGCCCTGAATACCTTGCTGGAGTGTGTGGAATTTACTTTATGACCAGGTGTCTACCATGGCTATGAATCGCACCCAACAGCAATATGATGGGAGCTATGAAAAGCCATGCAGTAAGCAAGACAGATGGGCTCTTCAATATCTGGGAGAAAGCAACAGGCCGTGCAACAGAAGCCTTCCCTACCGGGCCCCTGGACAGGCTGGCCGCTCTCTCCAAAGCTGCAGCTGCTTGCCAGGCCACCTTAACATCACGTACCAGTTAGATTTCCCTCTCCGCCCACTGGCAGCAGCTCCCGGCCTTGCCTGTGGTTCAGAGGGTGCCATTCCCACATCCCCTGACCCTGGGAACCCAATCTGGTCTCCACCCCTTCTCTAGAAAAGCCTCCAATGGATGGAAGGGTCTGTGCCTGGCCCATGCCCAGTGTACCCAGAACACACTCAGAATATCCCATATGTGGCCCACCAAAAAGGATTAAGTTATCTCTGCCCTACAGGTGGGGCAAATTCCAAAGATGCCAGATAACAGGACTAAGATTTCATGGGTGCAACTGGTGACCTCACTGCGAGACAGAAAGGGAAGGGACAACCCTGGACTGGAGGGGGAACTGAGCTGCCAGTCTCTCCTGCCCAGCTGCCCTGCCCTGCCCTGGTAAGAGGGACAGGGCCTGAGTCACAGTTCTTTCTCATCCTGCACCTGGCACTGATACATTGTATGGCCTCAGGTCAATCAACTTGCTTCTCTGAGCCTTCAACCCTTCTATTTACAAAATAATTATAACAATAAAAACAGCAATATTAGCAACCAGTTATCCCCATTCTACAAATGGGGAAACTGAGGCACAGAGCCCAAATGACTTGCCTCAAGGTCACAAAGTACAGAAGCAAGATTAGAAAGAAGCCAGGTGGTCGGCCAGAGTCATGCTGTTAAACCACTAGGCTATCCTATCTCTCACAAAGGGATGGACGCTAAAGGATCCCAGGTGATCTTCAACTTCCTTCTGTCCCAATATGATCTGTTTCTACAACATGCTGAGTCCCATGGATGCCACCTCCTATGTGCCTGACCTTGGGGCAGACCCTATGTCAGAGTCACCTAAATCCTTACTTGTTAATGTCCACAAAACCCCTGGGGGCTCTATGCCCCGCTGCAAGAGTGTAACTTACAGGCAAAGTCAACAGCCCTGACCCATGGAGGTCACACAACTTATCTGTTCCACAACCCTGGTCATCACGAGACTGGGCAATAATGGTTGGTTCAATACAAACCCATTCTGTCTCCTAAAGAAGCACTTGAGACATTAACCAGCTGAGGTCACAGAGAGGCATCTTGACAGACGAAAGCCTGGCACTCCGTCAGTATTCAAAGGCTAAGGCTGAAATACTCCAACAGTCATGGTGCTTTCAAGAGACAATTGAATTCACTGCTAGTAAGCTGGACTACCCGGGGCCTCCCCTTGACTCTGCCAGCCTTGTCAATGTCAGCCATAAACATCCCACTCATAAGTAAGGAAGAAATGCCTCATCCTCAAAACTGTTTTTTTTGTTTTTTGTTTTTTGGTTTTTTGAGACAGAGTCTCATTCTGTTGCCCAGGCTGGAGTGCAATGGCGTGAACTCGGCTCACTGCAACTTCCACCCCCCAGGTTCAAGCAATCTCCTGCCTCAGCCTCCTGAGTAGCTGGGATTACAGGTGCATGCTACCACGCATGGCTAATTTTTGTGTTTTTTGGTACGGACTGGGTTTCACCATGTTGTCCAGGCTGGTCTCAAACTCCCAACCTCAGGTGATCCACTCACCTTGGCCTCCCAAAGTGCTGGGATTACAGGCATGAGCCACCTCACCCAGCCAAAATTGTTTTCCTTTTGTATATAGACACACTCACTGAAGCGTCACAAAGCTGCACAGAAGAACAAATTTAACACAAGAGTCCACATCAAAGCACCGTAGATGCACATCAACCCATGTGCAGGGAGATAAGAGGAGTATCCAGGCACCTAGAGAATGTTCACAGACTCCACACAAGGCTCCCGCCCCGCTCCATGCTGCAGCCCAGCAGCTCTGCCATCATCGGTTTTGCACGATGGGGCTCCCCATGAGCTTTCTTTTGCTTTCAGTTCCCCTACCCCTCCAACCTCCCCAACTTTGTTCTGCCAGTGAGCAAACAGTTAGACTTGCCCGGGTTCCCACTGCCAGACTCACCCCTCTGACCAACTTGCTACCATATTTTGCTGAAAATCCCAATCACAGAATCTCAAAGAAACTGAGTTCAACCACCCACCCAATGCTCAAAGACCGTCTCTGCCCATAAGAAATGTAGGTTCTGGTTGGGGAAACTAGGTGCCATGGGGAAGGGGTTGGGATAGGATGGGAAGGGCGTCAAACAGTCAATAAAGACCTCCTAGGTAAGACAGCGTTCCTTCTGGGCACGTGGCCTGGGGTAGCAGGAAAAGCCAGAGGGACCAGCTTTGAAGTTCATCCAGTCACTCAACCATTATATAGACAGCTTCTACTCCACGCCAGCCACATGCCTGAGAGCACAAAGATGACCCCGGTCCCCACCTACCACAAGGTCGAAATCCTATTCTATTTTTCAGCTATAAGAACTTGGATAAGTAACTTAACTTCTCTGAACTTCAGTTCCCTAGTCGGTAAAATCCCCTAACCATGCTTCCTGAGATGAACGAGAAATCCCTGTATTCACCTAGTGGAGTACAGTAGGTACTCAATAAATGTTTATCTTCACCAGAACTATTTTTAGAAAGGCTCCAGTATATTCCCTACCTGGTAGGGAGAAAACCACCACCTAGGTTAATCAAAATGGCTTAAATTGTCATTAAGAACCACAGAACTAGATTAATCTTGCTAGAAGGTGTGGGTGTTTTTCTCTACTTGCTGATAAATGCCATTTGGCCCAAAGAACAGCATTGCAGGTTTGAATTGAATCCCTCCCATCAGACTACAGAAGAAAATGGCTAAATCAAACAATAGATCCTGGAGTCCCAGGAGGAGGCCACCAGCCATAGGGCACTGGTGTTGGGAACTCCAGGTCACAGTCCCTGCAGCATCACAAGGAAGGGACAGAAATAAAACCCCATCCTGACCCTAGGTCCCCCCCCAACACACCTTTCAGTTTCTGATGGAATATATAGGCCCAGGACCTCAAAGCTGGAAGGACAGGCTTGGAGACCCCTCTGTATCTAAATCCTAGCTCTGTGGCTTCCTCCTCAATGTGTGTCCTTGGGCAACTCACTTCAGTTCTCCGCCCCTGTTTTCTTATCTGTAAGTGGGGCTCCTAATGGCACCCACTGCCTAAAGTCTCTGTGAGGATTCAAGGAAAAGCCCTTTGCATGGGGTCTGGTGGACAACTGCCTGCTGCTTTTATTTCTGCTTTTTTCTCCCCCCCGCCTTTGGATAAACAGCAAAAAAGACGTCACTCTTGCAATGACATCATTTTTACCAATTCCTTCCTAAGACTCACTGCCTAGGAGCAGGATCTGCCCTGGTTGGGAGCACTGTCACCTGTACTCACTACACACGACACTAGGATGTGGCAGGACCACCTGAGCAGCCCTTCCCTTCAGCTGCCCCAACTCACAGAACGGAAACCAAGGCCCCAAAGAGCAAGGGGACTCGCACATGGTGGCCCCCTAAGGGACTCTGACCCCTCCCCATTCACCTTGCTTCACTAACCATTTCTAAATGGATGGACTAGGCTACTTAAATTAATCCTGATTATGTAACAAAGAAAACTTAGATAGCTGGTAGACAGGTGGGGGAGGGCAATCACTATTATCAGTTTACACTGGCACAGAGGCCCAGACAAAAGTGCTCTGGGAAGTTCACTCACCTGCTCAGAGCCCAGGGCAGCTCTGGGGACCTTTGACCAGTGCCGAAGTCCAGGGCCAGGGCTAGGCAGGGACCTTGAGGGCCAAGATTCCTGACACTGCTGACTGGTCTGGTGCGGCCAAGTTCATACTATGGAAAAGGCCCTCCCTGCTGCTGAGAGCTGGCTTGCCTCTGAACTATAGGGAGACCAGCCCTGCGGGCAACAGCCAGAGGCCGCCCAAGTTCAGCTACAGGACTGGGCACCAAGAAGCCCATGCTCCACAGTAGCTCTGGAGGACCTGGGCTCCCCCCAGCCCGTGGGTGCGGGCACGCTCTCTGGTCCCTTGGAACCTAGGTGCAACAGGGCACAAATATTTACACCAAGTGTGTCTCACTAGACCAAACAGCAGTGCTCCCCAAACTGTACACCTAGGTGAGATGGACACAGCCCTGTTCCAAGTTAGAAGACCTAAATTCTGTCCAACTCTGCCACCCAATCCCTGAGCAACTGCACAATCATTTCACCTAGCTGCGCATAAGCTGTCCACACTGGACAGGCCAGGGAGTCAGGCACCTCAGAAGCCCATGCCATCTCCCAAGCCGGGTGTGGTCCTCCCAGCTTCTACAAATCCAGTTCCCACGCCCTTGGCGGAGGCCACACCTTCTAAAGCACACCCCGCTATTAGCCTATTATCCACAGAAGAAAGGATTTTTAAAGCAGCCCCGTCGCCAGCCTCCTCTTGCTCATTCCTCCACGTATAATTACACCAAGTGATGCGTCTGCATGTGATTCCCATGAAAGGTCAGAGAAACGTGAAGGAGGGCGGCAGCACTGTGATCTCGGATCCAGCGCCATGCTCAATAAATGACTACCACGGATTCAGGGATGAACTCAATTCCACCCACAGGCAGGTAACAAAGCGGGTTTTTGTTTTTTTGTTTCTTTGTGGGTTGTTTTTTTTTTTTGGAGACAGAATTTCGCTCTTGTTGCCCAGGCTGGAGTGCAGTGGCTCGATCTCGGCTCACCACAACCTCTGCCTCCTGGGTTCAAGCGATTCTCCTGCCTCAGCCTCCCGAGTAGCTGGGATTACAGGCATGTGCCACCGCGCCCAACTAATTTTGTATTTTTAGTAAAGACAGGGTTTCTCCAATGTTGGTCAGACTGGTCTCGAACTCCCGACCTTAGGTGATCTGCCTGCCTTGGCCTCCCAAAGCAGGTATTTTAAGTCCTCCTCAAATTCTGCCTGCTGTGGATCTGTCTCCCCTAGTGCAATGCACCTGGCCACAGTCTGGGGCCGACCCCACGGGTTAACAGCTGGGGATGTAAGCCCCATCAAAGCTGGGCTCCGGAATTTAGAGATGCCAGGGGTCCAAATTTCCCAGATCCTACCAAAGCCAGATTTCCCACAAAGGCTACTAACTTGATAGTGACTAACCACGTGGTGCCAAGTCACAGCTCTAAGCCACAGCTCGAAGGGATGTTCTTTCTCCACACTGATGACAATCACAGAGAAAGATGACAGGACACCAGACGCACCAGGCTTGCTGTTCTAAGGGTCTCAGGGAGAAACACCAGAGGAAACAACCGCAAGACTCGACTTTCAGCCTCTGGGACCCACTTGCTGAATTTATGCTAGACAATATGTACAAATTACTTCCAAAGCTTTTGGAGGAGTCACTTTAAGTCGTATTGGATACAAAAGGTAATAGCAGGAATCTTCCATCATGAGTGAGATTTTTAGGCTGAAACCCTCTCCCTGGAAACCAAGAGCTCTGGCATATAATTTAAACCAAAGCCATCTGGCCAGAAGGGTTTCCAAAAGTGAGAGGAGGTGGCAGGGACCAGAGATGAGTGACTCCCCGGACCACAGAAGTCTCAGCTGGTAAAACTACAGGATCGTTCTACAAGAAAACGCTGCCACTACCTAAATGTCAGCACAGTGCTAGGGGCTGCTGGACCTGAGGGAGCAGGTGTCATCTTTGCCTTCAAGGAGTTTATAGTCTAGTACAGGAGAGAGAAAGTACTAAAAATTCTATCGATAAAAAATTCCAAACTCTAAATGCCATGAAGCAAAAGTAGAAGGTGCAATGAGGACAAACGCAGGGGGACCTCATTTAGATTTGGGGAGGGGTCCTGGCAGTGACCACTGAAGGTGAAGTTAGGGCAGAGGTAGTGACAGGTGGGATGTGGACAGAGGCTCCGAGAAGGCTGGTGTCACCTGAAGATGAGCCTGAAATGAAGTGTAGGACATACAGCCCATGCTGGGCCCTGAACACCAGAAAGAGCAGAGGGAGGGTGTTTTACCCTTAATGCTGTGTTTCCATCTATATGGTCTTCATCTCTTGCCTTTGGCCAGGCGCAGTGACTCATGCCTGTAATCCCAGCACTTTAGGAGGCTGAGGCAGGCAGATCACCTGAGGTCGGGAATTTGAGACCAGCCTGACCAACAATGGAGAAACCCCGTCTCTACTAAAACTACAAAATCAGCCGGGTGTGGTGGTGTATGCCTGCAATCCCTGCTACTTGGGAGGCTGAGGCAGTAGCATCGCTTGAACCCAGGAGGTGGAAGGTTACAGTGAGCCGATATTGCGCCACTGCACTCCAGCCTGGGGGGGCAACAAGTCTAAAAAAAAAAAAAGAAGGCTGGGCTTGGTGGTTCACGCCTGTAATCCCAGCACTTTGGGAGGCCGAGGCGGGTGGATCACAAGGTCAGGAGATCGAGACCATCCTGACCAACATGGTGAAATCCCATCTCTACTGAGAATACAAAAAATTAGCTGGGCGTGGTGGCACGTGCCTGTAGTCCCAGCTACTCAGGAGGCTGAGGCAGGAGAATCGCTTGAACCCGGGAGGCAGAGGTTGCAGTGAACCGAGATCGCTGCAGTCCAGCCTGGTGACAGAGAGAGACTCCATCTCAAAAAATAAGAAAGAAAGAGAGAAGAAATGAAGTGAATATAAGAGGAGACCGTTTCTCACTGCGAAATCTACAGGAAGTGCAAAACACCATGGCGGGGAGATGCTGCAGGGAGGCTCCCCAGCTCCCCAACCCCATCATTCCCACGGATGCTCCTCTGGAATGATGGGCTAACCCCATCTGTGCTGCTGGCAGAGCGGGGTGACCTTGGCCATGCCGGCTGACCCCTGGATGACTCAGCTTCCTGGTAGTGAACTTGTGAAAGGTTCTGGCAGGAAGGAGTCAGAGAGCTGTAAACAGAGCCTTCCAGAAGCATCTGCCACACTTCTCCCCTTGATTCCAGGGTGGGGCTGTGGCCATTCAGCATTTCTGTAATTGCCCGGATGGATGATTTGCAGTCTTGAAGTGTTGTCGTTGGAAGTTTCAAGTATGTTAAATAAACTATCATTTATTTCTAGGCAGGCACCTTGGAATGCAGGGGCCCAACATGGTACATGGGCCACTGGTCCTTCCCACCACTGCTCAGCCCCCTGCAAAATTCCACAGCAGGGTCTTCCTAGCTTCCGCTGCAAAGCAAAAGTGCTTGTGAACCTATACTTTACATCCAAAGTTGAAACAGGGAGTTAAAGTTATACTGCCCTGTGAAAATAAGGAGTGGAAATTTTAGAACTGATGAGTTCCTGAGAGAATCATGTAGTGTTAGTTCAATCTTGACATTTTATAGACAAAGAAACTAAGATGTAGACAAGTGTTTTTCCCAGAGTCGCTTGATTGGTGGGCCCCTGGTCATCTCAAGCTCATTACAATTCACCCTAAAATGCAAATCCAAGCCTCATATGTGTGTATCTACAGAAAGATCTCCTTTCGCCTTGCTTCTAGTCCTTTCTTTCCCTGCCCGGCGGTCAAGCAACACCATGAATGGCTGGTTCTGGATTGACAAATGTTCTCCATGGCTCTCCCAGTCCCCTCCTTACACTCAAGCTACTCAGGTGAGATCCAAAATCTGTTTTCAATTTCAAGTCACTCACTTCTGGAAGAAGCCCAACTTTGCAGTAACTTGTGGGTTGTAGGGTCTGAAAGAGAATTTCAGAAACTTCCTTATGATTGATTTATCAGAAAAAATGCAAAAGATTCTTGGAAGAGACCTCAAGGGAATTTGAAAACAAGAATTCTTATCCAAGGTCAGGCAAAGCGTCACCAACCAGCCCACTCCCAGCTCCCAGAAGCCTGTGGGGGGAGCAGTGCTAATTCCAAGGATAAACGGAACCTGCCACCACCTAACATTGTACTAATACGCACTGCACCCCAACCCCCATAGCAAATTACAGTTCTAACTCCTTCTCTACTTCCTTCCAAAATTTGAAAAAAAAAATTTAAAAACAAATAAGTAGCTAAGAGTCATTCCAACTTGTAGATGAATTTTTTTCTTGTGATTTTATCACCTGCACAATTAAAAGTCATTTCTGAGCTGATATTTTTGAAGCTCTAAGGGCTAAATACAAATCTACCTTAATTTTCTAAGTAAGGCAATTTAACACTTCACCCTTCCTGGCCCAAATATATACATATATACACACACATATATATACACAAACATATATATATATATATACACACACACACACACATTAAAATTCAGTTATTGCCTGAGAAGCCAAGGGTCAAGAAAAAAAAAATTTTAAGCACAATTTCATTAACAGAGAGATCTCCAGTCTTACTTACATACACCTGAGGTTTCTAACTCCTTTCACAGATAACCCTTCTCCCCACACAGGGCATTTTCTGTTCTTTTATTTATTTATTTTAATTTTTTTAGAGACAGGATCTTGCTCTGTCACCCAGGCTAGAGTACAGTAGCATGATCACGGCTCACTGCAACCTCAAACTCCTGGGCTCAAGCAATCTTCCCACCTTAGCCTCCTGAGTAGCTGGGACTACAGGTGTGCACCACCACACAAAGCCAATTTTTTTTTCTTTTTTTTTCTTGAGACAGAGTCTTGCTCTTGTTGCCCGGCCTGGAGTGCAATGGCACGATCTCAGCTCAATACAACCTCTGCCTCCTGGGTTCAAGTGATTCTCCCGCCTCAGCCTCTCAAGTAGCTGAGATTACAGGCAACCGCTACCACACCCAGCTAATTTTTGTATTTTTAGTAGAGACGGGGTTTCACCATGTTGGCCAGGCTGGTCTAGAACTCCTGACCTCGTGATCCGCCCGTCTCGGCCTCACAGAGTGCTGGAATTACAGACGTGAGCCACCGCGCCCAGCCTATTTTTTTATTTTTATTTTTATTTTTAGAGGCAGGGTCTTGCTCTGCTGCTGAGGCTGGTCTCGAACTGCTGTCTGCCAGCAATCCACCCGCCTCCGCCTCCTGAGTAACTGGGATTACAGGTGTGAGCCAGAACACTCATCTACATTTCCACAGAGCATTTTCTATGCTTCTATCCTGACCATTTCTTCTGAGTGACAGCTTGGCATTGTCTAACGACCCTGAAAAAGGCCCACACACGTGCTCCTTCAAAGCACCCAGCAAAGAGATTTGTAACAAAGAGTCCCTGTGCCAGGGAATCAGTAGACACACAAATAAAGAGGATAGCAGGTCTGTGCCCCTGTCACCGCACTGGCCTGTTGGAGAAACAGGACTTGGTTTCCAAAGCTGCGAGATCCAAGAGCTTCTGTCTACACCCTGGACTATCATGGACTCCAGCGGGAAAGTCCCCAAGCTCTCATCTCAGGCCCTTTACCAAGCCCAGCTGACTGTGCCCTTGGCATTTGATAGCAGGCCACCTCTGAGAGAGGAAAGCTACAAGGAAAGAGAGAGGACAGGAAAGTGTCCAGCTCTCCAGTTACCTTTCAAAAGAGACAAGAAGTGACACACGAATCTGAGCCTCCAGAGCAGGCCCTGGCACTACAAGATCCCAGGTCCATCTCTGACCTTTGGAAGGCACAGTTGTCGCCTACACCATCCTCAAGTCTCTCTTTGCCCTACAAGTTGTGACCTGGACCAGGAAAGGTCACTCAGGCAAACCCTAAACCTGCACACGTCACATGAGCATGTTTTATTTTTAGCAACTTACCTGGCCACTGCTCCACCAGCCACTACTGCCACCTATTATGATTCAACGATGAGCAGAAATGCCTCTGATGTGACCGCTTAGCCTTCCTTCCTCCTGTTTCCACCCTCCTTGGGTCCTTAGTTCGACAGTGAAAGTTCCCACCTGGGAGGAGGCTGGGCTTCTCTGAAAGCCACCAGGCAGTCAAACAGCGAATTAAGATTTCAGAACAGAGAGAAGAGCTGCCTCCTGATGACCCCAAACCACAGACACTTTCTCAGCTCAGAGCAGAACCCCAGATTAGAGTGTCAGCGGCATGCAGGCACCCTGGGGATGGCCAGGCACCTTGGAAACAGGCCATGATGTTCTCAGGGACAGAGAGAATCATACAGTTTAGTTGTAACATCCACATCTCCTTCAGGTCTAGATAGAGATACTGAGATATTCCTTCCTCGGGGGGCCTTTCCCAACTCCTCCCCATGAGGTGCAGGATCCCTGAAGACAGAGCTCATCACTCCTGAAAGGAATGATTCATTGGACATCTGTCCTTCCTGCCACACAGGGGCTCCCATGGGGAATGCCTGGATTGTGTCAAGCCTCCGTCTCCTTAGTGCCCAGCACTCATGGTCATACCCCATAGGCCCCATTCCTTAATTACAGTCACACATCACAAATGATAGGGATATGTTCCGAGACATGCATTGTTCGGCGACTTCGTCCTTGTGTGAACATCACAGAGTGTACTTACACAAACTGAAAGGGGATAGCTACTGCACACCTAGGCTGTACGCTATAGCCTGTTGCTCCTAGGCTACAAACCTGTAGAGCATGCTACTGTACTGAATACTGCAGGCAACTGGAATACCATGGTATTTGTTATCTAAATGAATTTAAATATAGCAAAAGTACAGTGAAGGCTGGGCACGGTGACTCATGCCTATAATCCCAGCACTTTGGGAGGTTGGGAGTTCGAGACCAGCCTGGCCAACATGGTAAAACCCCGTCTCTACTAAAAATACAAAATTAGCCAGGCGTGGTGGCACACACCTGTAATCCCAGCTACTCGGGAGGCTGAGGCAGGAGAATTGCTTGAACCCAGTAGACAGAGGTTGCGGTGAGCTGAGATTGTGCCACTGCATTCCAGCCTGGGCAACAAAAGTGAAACTCCATCTCAAAAAAAAAAAAAAAGTACAGTGAAAATACCATATAAAAGTTTGTTTTTTGCTGGGCGCGGTGGCTCACGCCTGTAATCCCAGCACCTTGGGAGGCCGAGGCAAGCAGATCACAACAAGGTCAGGAGATGGAGACCATACTGGCTAACACAGTGAAGTCCCATCTCTACTAAAAATACAAAAATTAGCTGGGCGTGGTGGCGGGTGCCTGTAGTCCCAACGACTGGGGAAGCTGGGGCAGGAGAATGGCGTGAACCCAGGAGGTGGGATTACAGGCATGAGCCACCACACCCAGCCAAAATATTTTTTTTAATGGTACCCCTGTATAGGGCATCTACCATGAATGGAGCTTGCGGAACTGGAAGTTGCTCTGCATGAGTCTGAGTGAGTCGTGGTGAGGGAATGTGAAGGCCTAGGACATCCCTGTGCACTACTGTAGACTTTATAAACACTGTACACTTCGGCTACACTAAATTTATTTTTTAAACTTTTGCTTTCTTCCATAATAAATTAAATTTCAAGGTTGGGCATAGTGACTCATACCTGTAATCCTAGCACTTTAGGAGGTCGAGGCAGGAGGACTGCTTGAGGCCAAGAGCTTAAGACCACCTGGCCAACATTGCGAAACTCCATCACTACACCAATTTAAAAATTAGCTGTGTGGTGGTGCGCACCTGTAATCCCAGCTACCCAGGAGGCTGAGGAGGGAGGACTCCTTGTACTCAGGAGTTCGAGGCTGCAGTAAACTATGATCTCAACACTGCACTCCAGCCTAGGCGACAAAGGAAGACCCTGTCTCTAAAAAAAAATAAATAAATAAAATTAATTAATTACATTTAGCTTACTGTAATGTTTTTATTTTATAAATTTCAATTTTTTGATTTTTGGTTCTTGTAATAACACTTGGCTTAAAATACAAAACACATTGTACAGCTGTACAAAAATATTTTTTCTCTATATCCTTATTCTATAAGCTTTTCCTTTTAACATTTTTTATTTTTTTACTTTTTAAACTTTTTTCTTACACACATTAGCCTAGGCTTACAGAGGGTCAGGATCATCAATATCACCATATTCCACCTCCACATCTTGTCCCAGTGCAGCTGGCACCTCCTGTGATCGCAATGCCTTCTTCTGGAATCCCTCCTGAAGGACCTGCCTGAGGCTGTTTTACAGTTAACATAAAAAAAAAAAAAAGGCCAGGGGTGGTGGCTCACACCTGTAATCCCAACACTCTGGGAGGCTGAGGAGGGCAGGTCACCTAAGGTCAGGAGTTGGTGACCAGCCTGGCCAACATGGTGAAACACTGTCTCTACCAAAAATACAAAATTAGCTGTGCGTGGCGGTGCATGCCTGTAATCTCAGCTACTCTGGGAAGCTGAGGCAGGAGAATCGCTTGAACCCAGGAGGTGGAGGTTGCAGTGAGCCGAGATCGTGCCACTTTGCTCCAGCCTACGCGACAAGAGTGAAACTCCATCTCAAAAAAAAAAAAAAAAAGTAGAAGTACACTCTAAAGTAATGACAAAAAGTATAGCATAGTAAATACATAAACCAGTAGCAGAGTCTTTCATTATTATTTGCAAGCATTACCTACTAATTGTGTGTGCTATACTTTTACATGACTGGCAGCATAGTAGGTTTACACCAGCATCATCCCAAACACGGGTGAAATGCAGTGCGTTGTGATGCCCCTAGGTAATAGGAATTTTTCAGCTCCATTATAATCTATGGGATCACTGTCTCGTCACATATGGAGTCCATAGTTGACCGAAACATCGTTATGTGGTGCTGACTGTAATTCAGTCATTCAATCAAGGGCAGGGGATGAAGCTACATTTTCACAAATACTATTTGAATCTTCCTAGGGAGCCACATTACTGTGAATCAGGCTAATGCAAGCCAACATTTAGCAAATGAACCACAGAGGCGGGTGACTAAGGAAAGCAGCTTTCTTGACTCTTCAGTTAAAGACACACCCTGGGTTTACCCCTTCTGTCCTCATATGTATATACACGCACTGGCAGCATCTTCTTGCCTTTGAAAAGATGTCTCCACCTCTGGTCTGACTCCCTGGATCTGATCATCAGCCGGCCACTCAGCAACTTTAATCCAGGCTCCAAACAGCCCTAGGACACCCGTGATCCACAGGAGGGCAGAGAAAGTGGGGAGGGGAGCACTGCACATCAAGGACACGCTGTGAGTCAGAGGCAGTGCCTGCGGGTCCTGCTGCCCAGCAGGTCTGGCTGGCCAGCTTCCTGCAGGCTGCAACCTCTCTCTCCATGTTCTGCTTCTAAAGCCAGGCCTTGGGCAATGCAAGGCGCCCGCAAAACCCTCAAGATGGGCACCTTGGGGACCCCGAGACAAAGGCACTTGTGTGTGTTACCTCCTTCTCCTCTTAAGCAAGTGAGGAAAACAGTGACGGGAAAGGCCAAAGTGGGGAAGAGCCCAGGCATCTGCAAACACACACAGTCATTCTTCCGGGATCATTAGTCACCTTCCTGCTCCTGGGGGACCCCTCCTCACAGTGTCCCCAGACTCATCTGCCTGGTGCTCAAAGGGACAGACTTTCTTGGAAAATAAGAGTAAGGATATAAAATCCCACAGATGTCCTCAAACTAACAGCCCTGGGTACACCTCCCTGAAGGCGGGCTCATCCTGTCCTACCCTGCTGGTTTCTGCTACACACAGCCACTACTATCCCCTGTCTACATTACCATGAAATAAATGAGCATGCTCTGAGCAGCACTGGCTCTTCCTCATTAGCCAGCCAAAGGGACGGCAGCAGACAGCCACCCTGTCTTGGCTCAACAGATGGGAGACACTGTAAGGAGAGAGGTTAAGTGCCCAAGGCCAGGCAGCTGCACTGAGTCCTAGTGCTGGAATGAGAGCCTGGATTTTCCATTCCAATGAGCTAACCCTACCCCTCCCACAGGATCCCAGTGTGATAATAAATACCATGACCTAGCACCTGCACAGAGCTTTATGCTTTTAAAGCAGTGTTCCCTGCAAGGCTGCCTGTATTTTCTCACTACATGCATAAGCGGACCTGCCACGGGAGGCAGGATGGGCACCATTACCCTTCCTTATTTCAGATAAGAAAACTGCAGCCTTAGTGGACCACAGAACTATGATGTAGTGCTCTTCCCAGTAAGTCACTTATATACATATACTGTGATCTGGAAAGGAATCTTCAAGACTAGTCCGAATTCAAAACACTAGATTAAATGCAACTTCGTCTCACTGCTGAAATGAGAAGGTGTCACAGCAGCTGCAATTTGTTCCAGTGAGAGAAGCCAGACGCAACCAAAAATATCCTGTGGCAATAACCATATGTCATCATCCTTTTTCCTTGCTTGCTGGAGTATTTGCCCAAAGAACTCCTAACTATACGTTAGAGCCCTGCATTCTGTGCCACGCTTTCTGGGTGCCACGATTTCCTGGAGTTACTCCCTCGACTCAACTCTGGCTCCTCCGTCCCAACAATGCAGCTGGGCCCCATCATCAATCTCAGCCCTTTCTCATATTCTAGAATCCAGCTCAAGGGCTCTGCTGCCATTAACATCTGAGTCTGCATCCAACATCCTACTGGCTTGCTCCAGCCTAATTCCCTTCCTCTCTTCTCTCGCTTTTAGCTCTGGAGCAGAAAAAGGCCCGAGTTCTAGGGCATGTAATTTTTCTGAAGTTCAGTTTTCTCAAATATGAAATGAGAAACAACACCTGCCTTTTCTTACCTTCAAAGGAGAGCTGAGGATCAAATGACCAAATAAAAGCTAACAATACAAAAATAATATAATTAACAATTGCAACAGCAATACACAAACATACCCAGGGATTCAAGTAATACTTTTAGAAATAACAAGAGAAGCTGATATTAATGGAGCATTTGCCATGTGCCTTAACATTCTAGGTGTATCATCTCAATTAATTCTCACAGCAACACTGAAATGGGTAAAGTTATTAGCCCCATCTTATAGATGAGAAAAATAAGGCAGAGAGAGGTTTCAGGAACTTGACCAGGTGCCACTCCAGGCAGTCTGGCCCCAGAGGTTGTGCTGTTAACCTAAACAGCTCTAATAATCAAGCACATTGCCTCTGATACAATCTGTCATTAGCTTTGCGTGTTAAGGTTTGCAAGAGTCATTCACAAATCTATCTCACCTAAGCTTCCCAACAGCCCTGTCAAAAAGGTGAAGTAGATGACACTAGTCTAGATTCACAAGGAGAAAATCAGCCCAGAGAAATGATTAGCCCAAGGTTTCCAAGCTGGTTAATGGCAGGACCAGGACTTAAATTCACGGGGCCTGCATCCCGCCCCAGTTTAGTGACCTTTCTAGGGCCTCAACACCAGCGTAAGTCTGACACGCAAACATCCTCTGGGTCCCCCACCCACAGCAGTGTCTCAAATGCACCCTTTCTGGCCATGCCAGGGAATAAACAATCTTGGCTAAATAACAGCCAGGGTCTCTCTTTCACCAGCCACAGCCATCACAGACCACGTGGCCAGCCAGACCTCAGGGTCCCAGAGCCTTCCAAGTGGCTCTCTGGATGGATCTGATGGATCCAGAGGCTCAGTGGACCCGGAAGAAGTTCCCTCAGTGACACAAGGCTGCAGTCCCTCAACTTGACCCACATGGCCAGACGTTTCCTAGACCTGTTATGCAACCCTTGCTTCAAGCAAGCTGCTGCTGGGATTTCTCCCTATTTCAACATGTTTTGTTTTCTCTTCAGAGAGAAAGCACGAATGCGAAACCATAACACCTCTTAGTACCCGACAACGGCCCTTCCTGACTGTCTGGGGTTACGAGGAGGGTGGGGGATGTTTTCAAGAGCACCTTCTGTGAGCCAACTTGAGCCTCCAGAATGACTAACCACCGTGGGAGGGAGGGTGAGGATGGTGGGGAGGGAACACAACTGAGGACCACTGTCTCTTGCAGGAGAAGGAACAAATTCCAGAGCGCCCAGCAAAGAAACTAGAACGACGCTACCCTGTAGGCTGTAGACCTGTAAGACGGCAGCAGCTTGAGCAGTCCAGAGTCCATAGACCCCAGACATTGTTCCCCAGCCCATTTGAAAGTCCATCAAGACAGGTGACTCTTGTCTTGAAAGGGAGCTGGTTCTGTCGCCTTAGCTCAGGGTCTAATTATAGGAAGCATGCTTACTTTGAGAACGGGGACCAGGCATTCTTATTTTTGTAGCCCAGTGTCTAGCACAGTGCCTAGCCAAGAGGGCACTCAGGAAACATGGAATGACATGAGGGGCCAAATGAAGACATTGCCTCATCGGGGTACAGCTGCTACTTGCTGGGTTCTCCACACACACAAACACACACACACACACACACACACACGCGACAACGGAGCCAAGAAAGTCTTTGTGGCCATAACATGCATGGATTCAAAACCAATGCAAAACAAAAATCAAAACTGGAATTTGTTTAATAGCAAGTTTCTCTCTCTCTCTTTTTTTTTTTTTTTTGAGATGAAGTCTCGCTCTGTTATCCAGGCTGGAGTGCAACGGCGCGATCTCAGCTCACCGCAACCTCCTCCTCCCAGGTTCAAGTGATTCTCCTGCCTCAGCCTCCCAAGTAGCTGGGATTATAGGTGCCCGCCACTGTGCCCAGCTAATTTTTGTATTTTTAGTAGAGACGGGGTTTTACCATGTTGGCCAAGCTGGTCTCAAACTCCTGACCTCAGGTGATCTGCCCACCGAGGCCTCCCAAAGTGCTGGGATTATAGGTGTGAGCCACCTGCCCAGCCAATAGCAAGTTTTAAAGCTTTTCATAACTTTTTTTTTTCATCTTTTTTAAAAAGCTGTGCCTTCCTTCATTCAACCAATATCCACAGAATACTTCTTTGTCATTCTGTGGATGAGTCCAAGAAAGGCTGGAGGAGAAAAGAGTTTCAGTCTGTGTGCCTGCCATGCAAAGGTCGGGCTTTACATGCAAGGCAAACAGAAGTATTAAGGGATTATCAGGTGGGGAGAGACACAGGTGTGAACTGCAGAAAGACGTGGCTACCCCGTCTTTCTGCAGGCTTGCAGGCTTGCAGGCTCTGCGGCAGGCACCACGAAGAACGAGCTGGATCTTCCACTCCAATCAGCTAAACTTACCTCTCCCGCAGGATCCCAGTGTGACAATAAACACCATGACCTAGCACCTGCACTGAGCTTTATACTTTGAAAACTGTGTTCCCTGCAAACCTGCCTGTATTTTCCACCTAGATGCACTAAAAAGACCTGCAAGGGAGGCAGAATCGGCACTGCTACTCTTCTCTATTTCCAATGAGAAAACTGCAGCCCACCAGGAAGCTGCTGGGCTTGGAGGCTGAAGAGCAGGACCAGCCACAACTGAAGTGCAGAATGAACTGCAGAAGCTCCTCCATCAAATACTTACCGAGCACCTACTGTGTTTTTGGCAATGGGAATACAGTGGTGAACAGAAGAGCATACATCCCTGCCCACTTGAAGCCTACATTCTGATGAGGGAAGACAGACCATAAACAATACAAATAATACTATAAATATAAGTAAAATATGTAAATAAACGATGGTGTGTGTTAAGAAGTAACAACTGCTGGGGAGAAAAACAAAGCAGAAATGGGCAATAGGGAAATGTGAGGCAGGGGAAAGTAAACTCATTTTTTTTTTTTTTTTGAGACATGGTCTTGCTCTGTTGCCCAGGCTGGAGTGCGGTGGTCCAGTCATAGCTCACTACAGCCTCGACCTCCCAGGCTGAAGCAATCCCCCCACCTCAGCCTCCCAAGGAGCTGAGACCACTGGCGCAGGCTACTGTGCCAAGCTAATGTTTTTACTTTTTGTACATATTGGGTCTCGCTATGTTGCCCAGTCTGGTCTCCAACTCCTGGCCTCAAGTGATCCTCCCACCTCGGCCTCTCAAGGTATTGGGATTACAGGCGTGAGCCACTGAGCTCGGCCTAAACTCACTTTTAACTTGGGCAGTCTGGGATCTCAAGGAAGAGGAGACATCCAGGTCCCTGAACCAAGGCAGTAAGTAGCTGTGGGGAGGGAGAGAAGGAAACACATTCAAGAAGTATTACAGATACAGCCACAGGCAGGCCTTCCCTGCATACAGGGCAGCGGCGGGAGAAAAGCTGACGATCATCCCAGGGTGCAGAAGGAGGCAGAAGGGCAGGCCCGAGGGGAAGCCAGGACCACCATTCTGGCCACACTGAGTCTGAGGAGGCTCCGAGGCAACTGGAGATTCAGCTCCAGAAAGTCTGGGCCCAAGATAGTGATCTGGGAGCCATCAGGTCCCAGGAGGAAACTGAGGCACGTGTGCTGGGGAGAAATGAGGTGGAAGGGCACATTCCTGAGGAAAAGCCATGCCCAAAGAGGAAAACTGAGGATCGCAGGGCCAACCACCTCTCGGAGGTGCCCCTGGCAGGGACAGAGGCAGCAGGGTTGGCCAGGAAGATGATGGGTAGCCAGAAGTCTCTATGAGGCAGTGGCTGGGCAGTGCAAAAGCCAGGAAGCAGAGGTGGCAGTGAGGAAGTAGAGACCAGCGTCAACACTTCTTTCAGAACATTTGTTGTTTCAAGGAGGAAAAAAAGGGGCAACAGTTTGTTTATGGGAAGAAATATTGGGGGTGCATGTGAGGTCAAGGTAAGAAGTCTGGGGTTTGTTTAAGACAGGACGGGCTTGGATCTGTAGAAACACTTTTGGGAAAAACTCAATGGAGCAGGAAGGCTAAAGATCCTGGAACTGAGTCACTCAAGAGTGAGAGGACAAAAATGACATACCATCACCATTTATTGACAACGTACGCACCACGCACTGCGGCAAGAACTTTACATATGTTGCCTCATTTAATTCTTACAACAACCCTTTAAAATAGCTCTTGGTATTTGATATGGTTTGGCTGTGTCCTCACTCAAATCTCACCTTGAATTGTAGCTCCCATAATTCCCACGTGTTATGGGAGGCACTAGGTGGGAGGTAATTGAATCATGGGGGCGGTTTCCCCCACACTGTTCTCATGGTAGTGAATAAGTCTCACGAGATCTGATGATTTTATATGGGGAAAACCCCTTTCACTGGGTTCTGTCCTCTCTCGTCTGTTACCAAGTGAGATGTGCATTTCGCCTTCCGCCATGATTGTGAGGCCTCCCCAGCCACGTGGAACTGTGAGTCCATTAAACCTCTCTTTCTGTATAAATTACGCAGTCTCGGGTATGTCTTTATCAGCAGCTTGAAAACAGACTAATACAGTATTCATATCCCCACTTTGCAGAGAAGGAACCTGAGCTTAAAGAGGTTAGGTAATGTGCCCAGGTGTGCAGCCAGTATTCAAATCCTGGTGTCAAGGTGGTTTGTATACATCTCCCTTCTCTGCCACATTGATATACCTTAAAGGAATGAAGACACCTGTTCCCTTACAGTGGGGGTGGAAGGCAAGAGAGTTTGGAAGGACAGTGACAGGAAGATGGGTTTGATTGAGGTCCTGGTTTCCCTATGACATGGAAGCAAGATGCCAGGCTGAGGCTGACAACAATAGGGTGGTGAGCTGAGGGGCAACAGGACCCCTGTGAAGGATGCAAGCAGCTGCCCAGACATGTGGAGCTGAGGCCAGGGAGCATGCGCATTGGAGGCAGTGTGAATGTCCCCTGAAGGGCTTCGCCGCCCAAGGGACAGATGGGCTGTCCAGGACCCAGGTGGGGCAAGCCAGGGTTGGAAGGACCAAAGGCAGAGAAACTGAAGGCCCCAGCAGCTGCAGCAGTCAATCTTGGGGTCCAGGCTATAATAATCTGGATTTAAGATCTCAGGAAGGTTCTGAGTTAGGTCAAGGCACCATGGAGGTGAAGGCCATTCACTCAGAGGTGTAAGGAATAGAGCGATTTGGACTTGAGTCGGGTGGGGACAAAGAGGGGCCATCTTCAGGGTGAGGACAGGATCTGTGGAGGTGAAGTCTGTGCATCAGATGCCAGAGTCCTCAGGGAATGAGAGAAAGTGATGGCAATCATGCTGATGATGATGAAGATAAAGATGAGAGCAGACAACAGAGAGTATCAACTGTTCTGTGCGTGTACCAGGCACATGAAGTGCAGCGAGGGCTTAACCCTCACAACCATCCTGGGAGATTGGTACCATCTCTTCTCCTTTTTACAGATAGGGAAACAGCACAGACAGGTTAAGAAACTTGCCCAAGGTCACACCTAACTGGGAAATGGGACCCGGTCCCAGGGATTTGGACTCAAGGGTCCATGCTCCCAACCCTTAGCAAGAGGAGCTGGATTTCCATCAGGAGGGGGGAGTGAAAGAAACATTTGGTAAAGAGGGGAAGATGTAAGGGAGTTTGTTAACAAGGAACTTCCACAAGGCCCACTGGAAAAATGAGGGAAGTGGGAAAGAAGCAATGGAAAGCTGGGTCAAGAAAGAGAAAGCAGGAAGAAAATCAGGATCCCCATTTTACAAGTAAGGACATGAAGAAGCTAAGTGTCCTGCCCAACCAGTAAGTCAAAGACTGGAATTTGAACCCCAAGATAGTTCTCTAAGGGTGGGAAATCCATCTCAGTAGGAACTTGAGGGAAGGTTGAGGGAACTTTAGGGAAGCTTTCCAGTTCAACAAAAAGAAAGAGGCTGGGCATGGTGATTCATGCCTGTAATCCCAGCACTTTGGAAGGCCAAGGTGGGAGGATCGCTTGAGCTCAGGAGTTCAAGACCAGTCTGGGCAACAAATTGAGGCCCCCATCTCTACAAAAAAAAAAAAATACAAAAAATTAGCCAGGCATGGTGGCATGTGCCTGTAGTCCCAGCTACTCAGGAGGCTGAGCTGGGAGGATCACTCAAGCCCTGGGAGGTCAAGGCTGCAGTGAGCTGCGATCACACCACTACTCTCCAATCTGGGTGACAGACCGAGACCGTGTCTCAAAAAAAAAAAAAAAAAAAAGAGAAGGAGAAAAAAAAGAGAAAGAGATTGGATATACCCCTCCTATGACAAACGCCAGACACAACATTCAAGGTGTGCATGGGAGTGGCAAAGCCATGCCTCCTGGCGTGGTCCAGCCAACACCATGATCACAGGGGTATGTCTGTGGCCAGCATGGATGGGACATGACAGCCGGTATTTCGGATTAAAAACAAAAACAAAAACACAAATTCTTTGACAAGAAAAGGTTCTGTACTAGTGGAGACAGGAAAAGAGCCAGAAAGCTCTGGGGTTCAAGAAAGATGCTGAAGGCTTCCATGCCAGCAGGTGAGTTCATCCGACGAGTCAGAGGAAGGAAACCCCTGAAGTCAGAGAGAGTCAGAAGCCCAAGACTGAAAAACAGAGAAAGTGGGACTGGTTCCCCAAGACTGGTCACTGCTGCAAGACAGGACAAAACTCATCTTCAATGAGATGGCCACATGCAGCTGAAATGTGCCCAAGTGGAAGCCAGGAAAAGGTTTGGGAAGCACATTCCTCCCTTCCAGGTGATACACACATCCCCCACCCCAGGTGCACACCCCTGTATAGTTTACGCAAAGCAGCTGATTAAATCCTCCCATGCAACCCCAAATAACTCTCCCTACTAAAAAGCTGAGGCCCCCTTTGCTGTTCACAGTACTCCTGGGCACCCGCCTCCAAACCACACCCCAGCCTGGCCCTCAAACCACGCTCCAGCCTGCCACTCCCCAATTTAGGGCAGAGAAAAGTGGATGAGGTTCTCACCCTCCTCAGGGTAGGCCTGAGGGGTGCAGGCCATGGCTGCCTGGGGGTTCATGAAACAATGAACAGGACTGCGGCTCACGAATACCGCTTTTTGGATTCCTCGCTCCGAACTCACCTTTTAAGGAAATCGCCTCTCATCAAAGGACAGAAAAGAAGGGAGCAGGGGGATGTGAGGGAGAGGAGACAAGAAGGGAGAGAGAAAAATCATTATAATTTTGTCCCAGGAACTAGAGCAATTTGGGATTTCACGCCCTTCTGAAGCTGAATGGCATGGACCGAATTGCACTTTGTTTGGAAAGCAATGAAGTGGGTGGGAGGGGACTCTGGCAGCTGCCTGCACTGCCCCCCAGCACCCTTCCTACCAGTCCGCCTGCAGCCAGGAGAAAACTCAGAAGAGGAGAAAAGTCAGAAGTTGAGGTAATGCTCTGCTGAGCTGGGCAGGCTGGCTGTGCACGCCATAAGGTCAGCCAGGAGGCTCCTAGAGTGAATGCTCTGTGGTGCACCAACCTGGAAAGGAGGGCTCATCCTAGGAGAGTCACAGGCAGGGTTTCCCCCAACAAGCAAAGCAAAAGAAGGGTTGTGAAAGGGTCAGCGGAAGTCCCCTGGCTTCAAATCTTTCCTGTTTCCTTCTGCCCCTGCTTTCCCCAGGCGGGACTCGGCATGGTCTCCGAGTGGTGTGCCTAATCTGGTTGGAATTTCCTCCTCCACCCACCTGGCATGCTCTTCAAGTCTTGAGCTCTCCTGACCAGACCAGGGGTTCTTGTATCCACCCCAAGTGCCCCCTGCCACTCTGGAACACCAGAAAGAGGCTCATGGAAAACCTGCCACCAGGTCCCGCCTAGAGAGGAGTAAGTCATTGCCACCATCCGGTGAGAGCCCTGCAGAGACCCTATACTCCCTCCCTGGGTATCACTTTGCTGCTCACTGTCATCGCAGGGGCAGCCAAAGGTCCCAGTAGACTGGCCCTTTATGGATGAATGAGCGCTCACATCCCACCACGGGAGGACCAAGGGAAAGAAGACGACACAGGAAGCAGCAGGAAAATTGCCAAAGGTCTTCCAAATACCCATTTCATAATCTCAGTGTTGCCTGCTGGGGCTCCAGAGATATTTTCTCAGGTTCAGTGGTTTTCATATTTGTTTGACCAGAACTCCCAGCCAGAAGTACATTTTACACGTCTGTAAAATGCACTCAGAGACACACACACAACCCAAACAGAATTTCAACATTTCTCCCACTGCATGCCAGGCACACCCGTATTTTTACACTCTCGCTAATAACTTATTTTATTTATTTATTTATTTTTAAATGCAGAGCCCACTAATGGGTCACGGCCCACCATGTAAAAAACACTAGTTATTAAAGTGACACTAGGGATGTGAGGTGTGACCTCATGAAGAAGCAAATTTAGTATTGTAATGGGAAGCATCCACCAGGCCAACTTTGCAGTTAGAACTGCAAAATAAGTAGCATCAGGTTCAGGGTTGAAAGTGACCAGCACAGAGTTCCACAGTCCACATTACCTAGGATATAAAAAAGCCAGCCGATTCAACATTCTTATTTGTCATTACAAGATCGGAGTTAAAAATGGTGCCTTTCAAAATTGGAGAAAGCTTTCTCTCTTTCAAGATCCGATTTACATAGATTTGTTTTCAGCTGTAATAATTCTTTTGATATTTCAAGTAACATAGAAGAGGACGATGGGTGTTGTGTGTTCAGAGAAACGGGGCATAGGTTAAAAATGTGGAGAGGGACTGAGCAGGTCCACTGTCCCCACTTTATGGTGACAAAACTAAGGCAAAGAACAGTGCCCAAGGCATGAAGCAAGTGAGAGCAGGGCTTGAAGCCCAACCCAGGTCTCTTGACTCAGTTACTCCCGGTCTTTGCCATCATCCAAAATACTTAAGAGGAACACAGGTGTGGTCTCCCCCAAGCCTTTCCATGATGGAGGATGCACCCCTGACTCCTCATGCTGGAGAGACAACTGTGCTGATGTTGGCAGACCTTGGCACCCAGTGGCAGCCTCAAAACCAACCCTGCACACTTCAGCATGGAAGGGCCCCTAAGGGTCAGTTATAATCCCAGAACCTAGAAGACTTCACTGATTAGCTAACCCACGCCTTGTTTTACAGACTTGTCTAGGAAAACCAGACCGGCTCCTTCTACCATTCACGCCACGTTAACCTGTCCACAGGTGAAAACTGCTATGGAAAGTAATACTAAGTACACAGGTGACATCTGAACCAAAACATATCAACATCTATGGGGCAGGGAGAAACTAAACACAGATCACACAATTTAAACATGTGAGAAACGCCTCTTGAGAGTGTCAAAGGGTGCTCAGAAGGCACAACTAATTATTTCTAATCCTAAAAATTAGCTAAAATGATGCTCTGAAGTGAACTCACCGTGGGGTTCCCGAATAGAACATTCATCTCAAGACACCAGCAGGACTAAGGCCTGCTCAAATAACACCTCCCTGCTCCTAACTCCCCAGGCTCTGCCCAGGGCAGTTGAGACAACAGCTTCAATCATAGAGAATTTTATTACATTTGAGGGATTCTTTCCCATACAAATGCCACCTGGTATCAGTCCAGTGTCTTTCCTGGAGATGAGAACCATTCCTCTAACTCCCCACTGGGACACTGAAAGGACAGATGGGTGATGGCTCAGGCTTAGGTCCAGCAGCACCTTGGAAACCCATGTCTTTCCTCACTGGACTTCTGCCTGTCCAGACACTGACTGCTGGCTCCAAGCGAGCTCCCCAGAGCCGGGAAAACCCTCTGAGCTATACTTTCTGGCCTTCATACCTGCTCATGCAGGACCAGCATCAGCAACAAGATAAAGCTGCTGGGGATGCCTTGCAAAATAATTGCCACCTAGAGAGGCCTCCGAATCCCCCAAAGCACACTGCAGCTGCAGCCAGAGGACAGGAGGTGGTGTACGAGCCTGGGCAAGGTAATCGGTTCGCCTCTCTGCGCCTCAGTTTCTTCATCTGTTAACCCCCAGGGCTGTTGCATGAATTAGATGAGGTATGCCTATAAAAGTGCAACGTGTAACAGTCAATACTGGCATTACTTCCTGCACCACTCTATCCTGGCCCTGGGGTGTTCTGGGCAGGCTGACAGAGGGCAGCTCTCAGTCTACCAGGCAAAATGCACCTACTAACGCTGCCTCTTTACAGAGATGCAGTTAAAACTACCGGGGCAAGTGACAGACGGTTTAAAGGAAACCGAGTGCCTCTCACACAATCCACAGCAAGGGCTGTAAGGCACAAGCCCACCCACCTCCCGGTAAGCAAAAGGAGAAGGCAAACGTCATTGCCTCCCGGCGGCTCGGCGACCCAAAGTCGGGGGAAGAAGTGCAGGAACCCTCAGAAAGGGGATCCCACCGGCCGCTGTCGAACCAGTAAAGAGCTGCCACTAGTCGAGAGAAGTCTTGCCGGCCCCAAGTTCCCGAAATAACCCGGGAAGCAGCAGCCACACACCAAGTCCCGAGGGCGCGCGGCCGGGCCAGGGCCACACGTTTCTCAGCTCCAGCGTGGTGAGGGCTTCCCCTGCGGGGAGCTCCCTCGGAAACCGCGCACGTGTGGGCGGCCCCAGCCAGCCCGAACGGCCAGCGTGGTAAGACTGTGCAGAGCTTCAGCGATCGCGTCCCCCGGGAGCCCAGTCGCCGCCGAAGCCAGCGGTGCTCGCCACTCCTCCTCCCCCGCCTCAGCGCC
This sequence comes from Pongo pygmaeus, assembly GCF_028885625.2. Lineage (NCBI taxonomy): Eukaryota > Metazoa > Chordata > Mammalia > Primates > Hominidae > Pongo > Pongo pygmaeus. The sequence continues at coordinate 23,642,721 of NC_072380.2, read as the reverse complement.
GCCAGCAACCGGGGCCGGGCACGCGGCTGGAGCAGCGGGCAGTGCGAGGCGAGGACTGGGCACCCTCGCGGGGTCGGCGGAAGGCGCGGCGCCCAGGCTGCGCGCAGCTGCTCCTGGGGAGACCCCGGCCAGCCGCGGTCCTGGGGAGAGCTCGGTTTCGGGACGCTGCCCCGAGGCTGCCGGCGCGCGGGATGCAAATGCGCGCGCGCGCGCTCCTCCTCCGCTCGTTGCGTCCCCGAAGTCCCCCCGCGCCTCACCTTCACCGAGTCCACCGGGTACATGACCGAGTGCTCCAGGATCCCGGCCATCGCTCCGGCTGTCATGTGGGTGGACACGGAGGCGCTGGTCGGCAGGTTCTCGTAGTCCTCCGACCCGGTGGCGTCCTTGCCGCCGCCGCCATCTCGGCTGTCCCCATCCATCCTCCGCGCCACCGCCTGGCTGCCCACGCTCCCGCTGCGCAGCTCCATCCGCCAGCTCGGCGGGGCGCAGGAGGCTGCAGGAGGTGGGCAGGGAGGGGGAGGGGCGCAAAACTTCACTTCTTAAAGTGGGAGCCACCTCCCCGGGGCCGCGGCGCCTGACGCCATGGCGGGCTGGGGTGGAGCGCAGCGGCCCGAGACACCAATAGCCGGGAACCGAGAGGCGGGCGGCCGCCGCGCCATTGGTGTGAGGGACAGTGGGGACCCGCCTCCCTGTGTGACGTCACCGTCCCGTGCATATTTCCAAGCAACCGGACGGGGGCGAGAGGAGACGTGGGGTGTCCCGGAAAGTTGTACTATCTTGAGGATGGGCTGGTCCGCGAGGGGCAGGGGAGGTCATTGGGGAGGGGCCGCAGTGGGGTCTGCCCAGAGCTGGAGGCATGGGTGACAGTGTCTCGGGGAAAATCCGCCCCCGGGGCCGGTGGGTTTGCAAACAGAATCGCTCAGCGAGCTTTGGCATTCCTAAGGCCTGAATTTAAAACTCAGGGGCCCGTTCTAGACTGCTTTGTTGGAGAGACCCCCATTCATTCGAAATTGTTTCTCTCAACCTAAATACATAATGCAGAGCTAAATGTGTTCCTCTTGTTCTCACCGAGAGGACGAACCTACCCTGCCCTGGACCGAGCAAGGCTATAAGGAGTGACCAGGAGGGAGCCCCTCTGAGTAGGCACCTCCAGGAAATTTTCTTTGGGTTTGATACGCCCATAAGGTCTGTAGAGGCCTGATCTCACAGTAGGAGTGTGAACTGGCTGAGAGTAAAATCTTACAGCCTTGCCCCTGCCTGTCTTAAGACTGTGGTCACCTAGTTCTTAAAGTCGTCCTAAGCTGGCCTCTTCAGTAAAGTGTAACCCAGGCTGTTTTAATATTGTTTTGCTCCAGTCTGGGGGAAAAGGGAGAAATCAGAAAGTAGGGGAGGGATCTGTCTGCCTCTGGAAGTGTCCATCTAAATTGCATGTTCCAGGGCTTAAGATGACTTGGGTTGATCAACTTCTAGGCACCAGGGCCTCCCTGCTTTATCTAGACAAGGCTTCTCATCAGGAAAGCTGGATCCTGAGATATGAAAGGGTGGGGAAGACCCTGAAGAGGCTGAGCCAACTCTCTGCCCTCACCGTGATCAGCATCCCAAGCAGCTCTTAGGGATTTGAGATACAGTAATGTGAGCATGGGTAGAGGTCAATAGAGGCGTCAGGGCCAAGAGCACTGTTTCCCTAGTTTTGGTAGCTGCAGACAGTAGCTGGCAAGCTGAGTGCTAAGGATGTGATAAGTAAAAACAGGCTCTGTGTTTTTACTTAGCCATCTCTGTAATGGCTAGAGAAAACTCTATTTTTCCAAGGTCGTTTTTAAGAAATACTGATCAGAAGCTGTTGATCCTTATTTTTAAGTGGATGCCCTTTAAGCATTAAGTCTATAAGAACCCATTGCCCCACTTCTGGGAATGTAACAAAAACCCAAATACACATGAAGCTCTTCTTCAAAGCATTCCTTATAGCAGTAAATCATTGGAAACAACCTAAATGGTCAACCAGAAGGGAATGGCTAAGGAAATTATGATGTGTGCATAATATTAGTGAAATATTATGCAGCCTTTACAAGTGGAATTTACATTACACAACATGGACGATGATTATAATGTAATGTTAGGTGAAAAAACAAAACAAAATTCTATAACCATTACATTCACAAAGATGTAAATGTGCTCAGGAAAAGAATCGCATGGTTACTGTGCTAGTGATGGAGGATTATAGGCAACTGCTTTGACTTTATTTTTCAGACTTTAAATAATACTTATATTATTTCTGTAATTTAAAAATAAAAAACCATTCTTTTTAGGAAATATATACCATATATACACATACACACATCTATATATAGAAGTATATATGTATAGGATATAGATATGTGCATATATATAAGATATATAGATAGGATATAGAATATATAGATATGTACATATATAAAATACGTTGATATGTGTATATAAATATATATAGATATATGTGTATATATAAAATGTATTTTTAAATTAGCCTCAGCATTCATATCCGTGTGTATATAAAATATATATACATTTTATGTATAATATATATATTTTATATATATAAATTTTATATTTTATATAAATTTTATAATTTATATAAATTTTATATTTTATATAAATTTTATAATTTATATAAATTTTATAATTTATATAAATTTTATATTTTATATAAATTTTATAATTTATATAAATTTTATATTAATTTTATAATTTATATAAATTTTATATTTTATATAAACTTTATAATTTATATAAATTTTATATTTTATATAAATTTTATATTTTATATAAATTTTATATTTTATATAAATTTTATATTTTATATATGATATATACATATGTCTATATATTTTATACATATTTAATATATTCCTATGTTTATATGATATATACACCTAGGTATACATATATACATCTATGTACATAGACATACCTGTTATATATGTATGTATATTATATATACACCTATATTATATATAATACATATGTATAAGATTTACACACACACACACACACACACACACACACACACACACACACGCCTCCTAATGGATGAGAAACCCTCTGAACTTTGCAATGGCAATACCAGTGGAAAGAAGTTGCCTTTTGATGGTTAAGAGAATTCTTAGCAAATGTGAATATGCCCATAATCTTCACAGACGTGATTTTTGTTTAATTTCATTAAATAAATGTTAGAAACAGTTGAAAATCTTTGGAACATTGATTATTTAAAAGAATTCAATATTTTTTTCTCCCCATATATGGTAGATATGGTGGTTTGGCACTTAGCATCTTACACTCCTCCTTGGACTGCAGTGGCCAGAGCATGTAAAGCCACATTTCTCAGACTTTCTTGCAGCCAAGGGTCTAGCCATGAATTATATTCTGGCAATAGATGAATTAGAAAGATCTGGAAAGTGAACATGAGCTGAAGCTCCCTTCCTGCTCTTTGATGTTTTCTGCTGCCTAGCAAGGTCAGAGACACTTGAGGCAGGAACAGTTGGGGCGGACAGTGGGTTCCCTACTGCAACAGCATGGCAGTGTTTGGTCACCAGATTCATGGATGCTGAGAGGTATTTATGGAATTAGGGGGTGCAGCAGTGATAAGTGGCAGCCTCCCGATCCCTGCACCATGACTTTGTAGGTGGCCTTCTGATTCCTTGCCTTTGAGGCCATGGCAGAGGTAGCCAGTCCCTTGGGAAGCCAGTTTGGCATTGTGGGTCTGTGCCTAAACCCCTCCCCACAGTATTGTGCGTAGCAGCGAAAGGGCATAGTAATGAAGGAGCCATCCCAGATATCACAAGGCAGCAGCCGGTCCAGCTCCGAGACCTCTAGGGAAGGCATGCTGCGAGAGGGTGGCATCCCAGACAGCATAACCCAGTGCTTGGGCCACACTGCCATCAGGAAGGGAGCAGCTCTGTCTTTGAAAGGCAAGAACATGGCGACCAGGAACAGAGGAGTGGCAGCTCATTTGGTCCTCTCCCATGGGGCAGGACAGGAAGCTCAGAATGACTTGTCGCTTCTATCGGAGTCTTTCGTAAAGTTCCTGAACGTTGTAGTTCTGAAGATGTCATCATGCAGCCCTGGCCTAACTGGAAGCCAAGCTCCATTTAGAAAGAGGAAGCTGTAGAATGTGCAGGGCAAGAAGCACCTGACTTGGAGGCATGGACCTGTGCAAGCCCTGCTTCCCGTGTTCACTAGCTGAGTGGCTCTGGCCTGTTTCTGGCAAGCTTCCTCCTCTGTAGACTTTGGTCATTCCTACTACATGGTGAACAAAATATACAGGAAAATAAACTCTATATTTGGAAGAGTATATATCTGAATTATATATGCTTCACCATGGAAGCTCATGAAGTTTAGATATAATTTTGGAGAGTTGGGAGAAAAGAGGACAGAAAATGAGGGGTGCAGAGGGAAGAGGTTCAGGCTTTCTCCCAAATCCTGCTTTTTTTCATAAGAATTACTCTAGCCCTGACATCCATCTGCTCCATGCAACATACAGGTGCATTACTACCCTACTTATAATTTAGCCAGTGCTGGGTGTCTCCCTGGGTCCCAGCACTCCTCTGCTTTGTGCCAGAGAGAAGACTCCTGGCCAGGTAGCAACTGCAGCTAGCATTATGTCAGCTAGGGCACCTGGTGGTATGGTGTGCTTTTAGGCTTTGTTGGTCTTTGATGTTTTGTGGGTTTTTCTGGTTTGTGTGTTTGTTTTTTTGTTTGTTTGTTTGTTTTTGAGACAGAGTCTCGCTCTGTGACCCTGGTTGGAGTGCAGTGGTATGATCACTGCTCATGCAGCCTTGAACTCCTGGGCTCAAGCAATCCTCCTGCCTCAGCCTCCCGAGTAGCTGGAACTATAAGCACTTGTCACCACACCTGGCTAATTTTTAAATTTTTCTGTAGACACAAGGTCCCACTATATATTGCCCAGGCTGATCTCAACCTTCTGTACTCAAGCAATCCTCCTGCCTCAGCTTCCCAAAGTCCTTGCATTACAGGTGTGAGCTACTGCACCTGGCCTGTTTCTTATAATGCACTCTCATCCCCATCCTGGGTAATTTTAAGTGGAGTGCATATGTTGGGAGGGTCTCAAAGGACTCTGGGCACACAGTCCCTCCCTCCCTCATACAGGTCTTGTCCTGTAGCCCCAGATTCCTTGCTTTCCCTAGGACAGTGCTGTGTTTCTAAATCTATCCGAGACTCATACAGAAATGAGTCTCCCCATGAGATGGACGAATAAATGGAGGCAAAAGCTAGCCTCCCTCTCAAACCCCAAGTCAAATAAAGAAGAGATGGGAAAGAGCCATCAGATGGGAGAACACAGGGCTGCCTCACTTTACCAGGCATCCTTGTACAACCAGTGGTGACTGGCAAGGGTCAGAGCTGGGGTGTAATCAGTAACTTGAGAGAGAAGCGTTGATCTGCTTCCCAGGAGCCTGCCTGTGCCCTGGCGTCCTCCGACTCTGCTGCTTGACTCTACTAATCATCATGCCACGTGACGTGGGTGGGCCACCACAAGAGCTGACATCTGCATTTTTCCCTCTCCTCGCCTGTTTCCACAAATACAATTGGTGCCCCCATCACCTAATAGAACCTCTCTTCCCTGCTCCTTACCTGAAGCTAATACCCTAAGTCTCTCCTCCATCCTGAAGTCCTCAGGAGAGGACTCTCCCTGCTCTCTCTGCTAAAAATGCACTCGGTCCTCTCAATCCTTAACCCTTTGCGTGACAGTTTCTTTTCTTTTCCTCTCTTTTTTTTTTTTTTTAAACGGAATCTCACTCTGTTGCCAGGCTGGAGTGCAGTGGCGCAATCTCGGCTCACTGCAACCTCCGCCCCGAGGATTCAGGTGATTATCCTGTCTCAGCCTCCTGAGCAGCTGGGATTACAGGCGCCTGCCACCATTGCGTGGCAGTTTCTAACCCTTGCAGTTTTCTACAGAAATTTTTGCATGCCAGCCACATCGGCTGCTCCTCCCAGCATGAACCTCTCAGCCTCCGCCTCCTCTGGAATCCCTTCCTCACTTCCGCTCTCTTTCTTGGGGCCCTCTGCCTTTTCTCCCTCTCCTTCCTCCCTCCCTGCAACCCCGTCCTGGCAGCTGCTGTCCTGTCCTCACGTTGGTCATCTCTCCTATTCCCACACCCCAGTTACCAACCCCAGCTCCTCCTCATTCCAGTCCCACGTGTTCATGTGCCTCCCGGCAGCTCTACCTGAATATTCTGCTGCACCTAAAGCTCAGAAAGTGTACAATATTTGTGTCCTGGGAGTGCTCTAACAAAATGCCACAAACTAGGTGACTTAACAGAAAGGTGGTCTGGCGCGGTGGCTGACGCCTGTAATCCCAACACTTTGGGAAGCCGAGGCAGGCGGATTACGAGGTCAGGAGTTCAAGACCAGCCTGATTAACATGGTGAAACCCCATCTCTACTAAAAATACAGAAATTAGCCGGGTGTGGTGGCATGCACCTGTAATCCCAGCAACTTGGGAGGCTGAGGCAGGAGAATCGCTTGAACTCGGAAGGCGGAGGTTGCAGTGAGCTGAGATTGTGCCACTTCACTTCAGCCTGGACGACAGCGATACTCTGTCAAAAAAAAGAAAGAAAGAAAGAAGGAAGGAGGGAGGGAGGGAAGGAAGGAAGGAAGGAAAGGAAGGAAGGAAGGAAGGAAGGTCTGGAGGCCAGCAGTCTGAGATGGAGGTGTCAGCAGGGCCATGCTCTCTCTGAAAGCTATCCTGGAGGACCCTTCCCTGCCATTTCCTAGCTTCTGGTCACTCCTTGGCTTGTAGATGCATCACTCCGACCCCTGCCTCTGTTGCCATGTGGCACCCTCCCTGTGTGTCTCTGTGCCTGTCCAACTCCTCTCTTCTTATAAAGATACCTGTCATATTGGATTCCGGGCCCATCCTAATCCAGTATGACCTTGTCTTAACTTGATTACATCTGCAAGGACTGTATTTATAAGTAAGGTCACATTCACAGGTTCTGGGTGGACATGAATTGGGTCGTGGGGACAGACACTATTCAACTCAGTCCAGTGAGGCAAGAGCACCAAGAGGCCTGCATTCCTGTTCTAACATTCCTTTTTCTCGTTCCTTCATCTGTGAAATGATTATCTGGATCGGACTCACTGGTGTGCAGACCCCTCCAGCTCTGTCCTTCTAATCTTTCTTCACAATCACCAACTCCTTCTTTTTTTTTCTTTTTTATTAAGACGGAGTCTCGCTCTGTTACCCAGCACAGTGGGGTGATCTCAGCTCACTGTAATCTCCGCCTCCCAGGTTCCAGCAATTCTCCTGCCTCAGCCTCCCGAGTAGCTGGGATTACAGACACCCGCCACCACTCCCGGCTAATTTTGGGGTTTTTTTTTTTTTTTTTTTTTTGCGGGGGGACGGGTTTGACACAAAGTCTCACTCTGTCACCCAGGCTGGAGTGCAGCGGCATGATCTCGGCTCACTGCAACCTCTGCCTCCCGGGTTCAAGCGATTCTCATGCCTCAGCCTCCCGAGGAGCTAGGATTACAGGCGCCCACCACCACGCCCCGCTAATTTTTGTATTTTGGTAGAGATGGGGTTTCACCATGTTGGCCAGGCTGGTCTCAAACTCCTGATCTCAGGTGATCCACCTGCCTCAGCCTCCCCAAGTGCTGGGATTACAGGCGTAAGCCACCGCGCCTGGCCTAGTTTTTGTATTTTTAGTAGAGATGGGGTTTCACCATATTGGCCAGGAGGGTCTGAAACTCCTGACCTCGAGTGGTCCGCCTGGGATTACGGGCGTGAACCACTGCACCTGGCCACCAACTCTTTCTAATGCCATTTTTTCCCCTTGCATTTACCTCCTTTTTACCAACCTGCGGCCAAGCATAGAGTCATCTCTCTCTTTTTTTGACTCTTAGATCCTATTAGCCACATCTGGATCCAGCCTTTGAGACAGCATCATCTACAGCTATAGTGACTCTGTAATTTATCATCCAAACTGGGACACTTTTTGAGAATGAAAAGGGTCACTGTTAACAATTCCACCAGGACAGAGGGTATAAGCTGAGACTATCCTGGAAAAACCAGGACATAGAGTCACCTAATTATAGCCAGACCTTGCTTGTCACCCCCAAAACCATGTCCCTCAACCTATGGCCCTTGTCTCTTCTTATATCCTCTTGGAAGGGAAGACTCTCCACATCTCCACTGTTGAAGTGATGTTCAACATTCATTTCTCAACTCAGACACCTCACCTTCCATGAAGTCTTCTCTGACCCCTAAAAAGTAAGAGGAACCCTGAAGCTCTTCTCTGCCTCTTCCACAGCTCTTAGAACCTTGCACTTTACATTGCAGCTCTGGAAGCCATGTCTTAGCCCTCCCATTATACTCTAAGTTCCTTGAATACACACAATGAATAAACAGTACATATTATTAAATGAGTCAGAGTTTCTTTGGAAAAGAGCTTCATCTTCCTATATAACAGCATGAAATATTGCAGAAGTCCATGATTCCCAGGGAGTTAAAGAACATGTTGCACCTCAGAGCTGGAGGTTCTGAGCACAGGTTGTGGAGAAGAGAGAAAAAGGTGACTTTTTTTTTCTTCCAAAGTATATGTCACAAACACTAAATTAGGGAGCTACCTTTCTTTTCTTTTTTCTTTTTTTTTTTTTGAGATGGAGTCTTGCTCTGCCACTCAGGCTGGAGTGCAATGGTGTGATCTCGGCTCACTGCAAACTTCGCCTCCCAGGTTCAAGTGATTCTCCACCCCAGCCTCCCGAGTAGCTGGGATTACAGGCACGCATCACCATATCTGGCTAATTTTTGTATTTTTAGTACGGGGGGGTTTCACCAAGTTGGCCAGGCTGGTCTCAAACTCCTGACCTCAGATGATCCACCTGCCTCAGCCTCCTAAAGTGCTGGGATTACAGGCGTGAGCCACCGCACCGGCCAGGGGACTATCTGTCTTAGGACAACATGGAGTTACTAAGCCGGGGACCTGGAAGAGAACTAGAGTATGATATAGTCTATAAGTCCTTTCTTACAGGTTAACAAAAGAGATCCAAGGTAAAGTAACGTGTCCAAGGACACAAAAGTGGTTGGCGGCAGAGATGGGATAAAACCCCAGGTGTGTCATTCAATACCCATTCACTTACTCACCTTTGAAATAAACTCAGAGCCTGATAAAACTCCTTTATTGCTATCATTTGTCATATCTCAGATGCCTGCTCTGTAAAAATCAATAGTCATCAATTCTCTACTCTGGTCAGGTTCACCTGACACAGCACATTAGCACACAGCCACATTTGCACAGTTTTGTACTGAGCTCTATGCACAGTGAATAAGAGAGTTCACTGACCACGATCCTTCAGGCAGCAAAGTCGCTGTATTTCCCTGCCTCAAATAGACTACTGAGCAGAGAAGAGGCCCCTCTGTAGGAGGATGGAGATGATATCGCATAAAAATAACAAGCATGTGCTTTGGAGACAGATCAGGATTGAGTAAAACCCACTGCTTCCAAGAGTTGCCCTTGGGAGAAGCAGCTTGTTTGCAATTGGAAGCACCAATCACTGTGGTTTTCCATTTGCGTTCCATGTGTTTTCTCTGTCCACGGCATCTAATTATGCCTTGCTGGTCTCTCCTGACTTTAGTCATATGTGTCTCTCAAGTCTGGACCCCTGTTTCAGCTGCTGTTGGGGGGCAATTGCAGAGTGATTGTGAATTTGCAGGAGAAAGATGTGCAAAGGGGGCCTGGTTGCCACCTACCAAAGCAGGGGGGGCAAAGTGAGCACCGAGAGTCTCTCAGGTGGGAGAGAAGGGTTAACCAAGGATCTCCACTGGGTGGCCTGTCTCCACAGTCCTTCAGAAACATTGAGTAGCAGAGAGGAACCCTGGGAGTGGCCTCAGAGAGCAGCCAGATCTTCCCCCTCCTCTCAGGCTCCCAGGCTGAACCCTTCAGCTACTGTGTTGGCAGATGGAGCCCCAGTATCTGAGACTCCCAATGTGGCTGTACTAGAATGGGCTGGATGGTAACTTTTCCCTACATCAAAGCTCCAGGCTATGGGGAAATTCAGCCACATACACACGGTGAAGTTCTTAATTCTGCTTTATTAATTTCCAGAGTCTTATTTGATGTAATAAACACATCCTTTTCAGTTGAGCCCAAATGTGGTAATTCATAAAATTTGTCTATGTAGCAAGATGCTACGCAGCAGTTTTCCCCAAGAAATCTGCCTACTCAGGACAGATTTTCAAGAATCAGGACATTTGGTGAACATAATCAGAAAGAGTATTTTTAGTCCAGTTTTTAAAACTAACCAGCTCTGATGCAACCAGTTTAGAAAACGGTCTGGCAATATCTAGTAAAGCTGCATATACACATGACTTATGACTCAGCAGTTCTACTCCTAATATATACCCCAGGAACACTCACTTTGTGCACCTAAAGACGTTCACAAAAATGCTCATAGCAGCACAATTCACAATAGTCCCAAGCTGGAAACAACCCAACTGTTCATCAGTAGCAGGATGGATAAATAAATGGTGGTATGTTCACACAATGCAATGTGACACAGCAACAGAAAGGAATGATTCTCAACTTTGGAAAACAACATGGTTCAATATCACAAACATAATGTGGAGCAAAAGAAGCCAGACACAAAATAGTAGACAATATGATTCATTTAACATACAGTTCAAGAACAAAAAAAGCTAATTGATAGTGTTAGAAACCAGCATAGTCATTACCCTTGTGGCTGCAGGGAAGCGTGAGAGACCTCCTGGGATTCTGGTTGTGTTCTGGTTTTTTTATCTGGTGTGTTTACTTCATGGAAATTCATGGAACTGGACACTTACGATTTCTACAGTTTTTATAACATATATGTTGTAAGTCAATATATAAATATAAATGTAGAAATATTTATATATTCTGGAGAAAAAATATAGTAAATATTTGTTTAATTGATTGAGGAGGAAGCAGAGAATAGCAGGAAAGTTTAAAGTTTACAGGAAAGGTAAATTTTGAAGTCAGAACTCCTGACTTACCACCTACTACCTAGCTGCATGTCCTTGGAAAAATTACTTACCATCTCTGAGTCTGGTTCTCAATTATAAAATGAACACAAAGAATTCCTACATTACAGAATTAAATGAGAAATTACAGGAGGCACCTGATATATATTAATGCTATTACACATACATAGACTACTGCTATATGTATAATATATAATACATATAATAGTGATATATATATGCCAAACTGTCAATTTCCCCTTAGTGTTTGGCTAATATTTGTCAGCATTTACTGTAGCCATAGACAGTCACCCAGGCTGGAGTGCAATGGCACAATCTTGGCTCACTGCAACCTCTGCCTCCCGGGCTCAGGCAATTCTCCTTTCTCAGCCTCCCGAGTAGCTGGAATTACAGGCACCCACCACCATGCCTGGCTAATTTTTGTATTTTTAGTAGAGATGGGGTTTCACCATTTTGGTCAGGCTGATCTCGAACTCCTGACCTCAGGTGATCCATCCTCGGCCTCCCCAAGTGCTGGGATTACAGGCATGAGCCACTATGCCTGCCCTGCCATAGAGATTTTTCATAGCATGTTTATGTTCACCAAAGATCTGTCTCTTAATCAGCAGTTAATTCTGCTTTTTAAGTGTCCTCTGGCCAGGCGCAGTGGCTCACACCTGGAAACAACCCAACTGTTCATCAGTAGCAGAATGGATAAATAAAATCCCAGGACTTTGGGAGGCCAAAGCGAGCAGATCAACTGAGGTCAGGTGTTCAAGACCAGCCTGGCCAACATGGTGAAACCCCATCTCTACTAAAATTACAAAAATTAGCCGGGCATGGTGGTGGGCATCTGTAATCCCAGCTACTCAGGGAGGCTGAGGCACAAGAATCGCTTGAACCCTGGAGGTGGAGGTTTCAGTGAGCTGCGATCACGCCACTGCACTCCAGCCTGGGCAAAAAAAGCGAGACTCTGTCTCAAAAAAAAAAAAAAAGTCCTTTTTTTTTTCCAAAAATCAAAATCTATTTGATAAGTGCAAGTATATAAAATCAGGACATGAACATGATTTGCTCAGTTTAATGAACTTAATTTTAAGATATAGATCAATTCAAATTCTCATCAATTGTGTCACATCCATAAAAGTTACTTTAAGGGCATTAGTAGGCTCTCAAAATTGATCAATTTGGCACAAGTAAACCATGTTTCTCTTAAAAGGCTTGTGCACTCACCCACACAAAGGTGTTACAGTCGAGCACATTTACACGGGTAGAAACACAGAGTGCCTTCTTGTAGCTTTGCTGTATTCCCCTCTGTCCTTCCGTCACTGTCCTAGAAGAGCAGTGAACTCACTTAGTTTCAGTGTCTCTCCATTCCCGGAAGTTGGTGGCCAAGTCATCCTAAAAAATGGCAACTTGATAACTTTCTAGCACTTTCAGATATCTTATCTCTTTTCCTTCTTAGGGCTGTTATTAAGGAGTAAGCTGGAGAAATGCAGGCCGTGTAATTTTATATGATACTTGGGTCCATTTGTTGCTGCACCCCAAGAGGGTTGATTAATGGTGACAATATCAGCAGGAAGGGGGTGGGACACAGGATTCTGTCCTTGACTTGGGTTCAACTCAACTTTTTTTTTTTTTTTAATCAACTACTAGAAAAAGTCCTGGGATGCAGATTTATCAAACTCTTAGAAGATAAAGCTCGGGGGAGTTACTTCTTAGAACGTTAAAATTCAAAATTTTTTTTTTTTTTTTTTTGAGATGGAGTTTTGCTCTTGTTGCCCAGGCTAGAGTGCAGTGGCGCAATCTCAGCTCACTGCAACTCCATCTTCAGAGTTCAAGCGATTCTCCCGCCTCAGCCTCCCAAGTAGCTGGGATTACAGACATCTGCCACCATGCTTGGCTAACTTTCTATTTTTAGTAAGACGAGGTTTCTCCATGTTGGTCAGACTGCTCTTGAACTCCCAACCTCAGGTGATCCACGCATCTCGGCCTCTCAAGGAGCTGGGATTACAGATGTGAGCCCTTGCGCCTGGCCTCAAAATTATTTTTAAAATCTTTAAAAGTATAAAATTTTACCCTTAAATCCTAAACATTAGGGATTTACTGGACAGGACTCAGCACTCCTAAGCAGATAAAACTTCACATGGCACTGTCCTCGCCCCCCCCAAGCTTGGCACAAACTCCAGCTCCTAGAACAATTTTCCCGGGCTCTCTTCACCTGGGTAGTTGCTACTTGTCCTTCCAGTCCCCATTTAGATGTCACCTCCTCTGGGAAGCCGTGCTGACCTCACAGGTTTGCTTCTAGTTGCTCAAGCCAAAAACCCTGGAGTCATTCTTAAGTCCTTGTCTTTCACACAGAAAATTCCATCACTCAAGAATCATGCCAGCTCTACCTCCAAAGTGTTACTTTCCAATATACAGTATAGCTGTATGTATTCTTTTTAAATGTCTAACTGGATTATTTACGGTTTTATTTATTGTGCTTATTTATTTGTGTTTATTAACTGTTTCCCCCCAAAAAATGTGTCTCAAGAGAGACAGAACTTCAATCTGTTTACTGATACTTTCCAGAATCTACAGCGGTTTGTAAGACATGGTAGAAACCTAAAAAGAATTTATTTTTTATAAATGAGCAGATAAATGTTCGGTACTCCTGTATCACCCTGAATTCTCTCATCATAAGACTTTGTATCCTGTCATGTGATTGACAGAGGTTTGTTTCTACATAAAAACCTGTCTTTTGGCTAGGTGTGGTGACTCACACTTGTAATCCCAGCACTTTGGGAGGCCAAGGCGGGCAGATCACCTGAGGTCAGGAGTTTGAGACCAGCCTGACCAACATGGAGAAACCTCGTCTCTATTAAAAATACAAAATTAGCCAGGCATGGTGGCACATGCCTGTAATCCCAGCTACTTGGGAGGCTAAGGCAAGAGAATCGCTTGAACCCAGGAGGCAGAGGTTGCAGTGAGCCGAGATCGCACCATTGCACTCCAGCCTGGGTGACAAGTGCGAAACTCCATCTCAAAAAAAAAAAAAACAAAACAAGCAAACAAACAAAAACTGTCTTTTAATTACACCTTTGCCCATGAATAAATTCCAGTTGTCACGTAATGGTTTGACCATTTCACTAGACTACAAACCACAAAGAGCCCATAGCCGGTCAGCCTGGCTGACTGCAGTACCCCCAACACCTTGGGGCAGTGCTCTGTAGAGAGAAATAGCACATGCATTAAGTGCCAGGCACTCTTTTGTGTTTTACAGGCACTAATTCATTTAACCCTTACAACTACTCAATGGGGTGGGTACTACTGCTATCTCTACTTTATAGATAAAGAAATTGAGGCCCTGAAAAGTTAGGAAATGTACACAGTGGCACATAGCAAGAAATGGATCTTGGATTCTGACCTAGGAAATCTGGCTCCAGAGCTTGAGTTCTAAACTACTACACTGAAGTGCCTCATCTTCTCAGGACACTTAATAAAAATTGTTTAATAAATAAATCCATGAAATATGGCTGCCAAAAAGAGGAGAATGTGTTCTTAAGCTGCATTAATAAAGTGTCAAGATAAGTAGAGGCTGTTATAAGCCACATATATAATTTTAAATTTTCTAGTAGTCACCTTAAAAAATGTAAAAGGAAACTGGTGAAATTAATGTTAATAATATATTTTATTTATCCCAATTTCTCCAGCGTAGGGTACAGGTCAGCTCAGTTTACGATGACTCCTTTTCAAAAAGACATCAGTCCACTGAAGTGGGTCTGAAGACAAACCACAAAGGCAATGAGTCTGGAATTTATGAATAGTCAGTGAAACTTCTCAGTCTTTGAAGAGTTGGGGTGGGAATTCAGGATCTCCCTTCGAATCCAGGGATTCCTGTGGGAAGAGGACTCATCTGGTGCAGTGGGGCCTGAGGGCAGAGCTGAGGGGTGAGAGTTAAGTCCTAGAGAGGCAGATTTCAGTTCCCTATAAGAGGAAACTAGTAGTTAGAAATACTCAAAATTTCAAAACCCAAGGGCCTAGCAACAGATGAATGGATAAACGCAATGTGCTCTATACATACAATGAGATTTTATTCAGCCTTAAAGAGCAATGAAATTCTGACATATGTTACAACATGGATGAACGTTGAAAACATGACGCTAAGTGAAATAAGCCAGTCACAAAAGGACAATATGTGATTGCACTTACATGAGGTACCTAAAAGAGTCACATTCATAGAGACAGAAAACAGAGTAGGGGTGACCAGCGGCTGGGAGAGTGGGAGAACGGGGAGTTAGTGCTAATGGGTGCAGAGTTTTAGTCTGGGGAGATGAAAATGTTCTAAAGATGGTGGTGGTGGTGGTTGCACAGCAACATGAATGTACTTAATGCTGGTTGATTGTACATTTAAGAATGGTTAGAGGCTGGGCGCTGTGGCTCCCGGCTGTAATCCCAGCACTTTGGGAGGCTGAGGCAGGCGGATCAAAAGGTCAGGAGTTTGAGACAAGCCTAACCAACATGGTGAAACCCCGTCTCTACTAAAAATAAAAAATTAGCCGGGCCTGGGGTGCGTGCCTGCAATCCCAGCTACTCAGGAGGCTGAGGCCGGAGAATCACTTGAACCCAGGAGGCGGAGGTCACAGTGAGCTGAGATCGAGCCACTGCATCATTCCAGCCTGGGCAACAGAGTGAGACTCCATCTCAAAAAAAAAAAAAAAAAAAAAAAAAAGAATCGTTAGAATGGTAAACTTTATGTTGTGTGTAGTTTGCCACAATAAAAAATGGAAAAATTAAATTTTTAACCCATTTATGCCTGAGGTTATGCAATTTTTTGAATTTTTGCAATCAGACCTTGGTGATGACCTTGAGCAGTAGGATATAAATAACTCCCACATGCTTAGCGTTGCGATTATGGAACTCTAGGCTTAAATGGGTTAATAAAAAATAAACAAACAAGGCTCTGCCCTGTGAGACAATGGCAGCAAATGAGCTGAGGCAGAGGTTAAAGAAAACGTAGGGACATTCTTGAATGTGGATGGGAGTTAGACAGGTTGGCCCTTCAGGTCCTTTTTAATTTTTGAGTTTTTAGTTGTCTGTTTTGAACATTTGTTGAGCACTCGGTATTTCATAACTATGTTAAGTATGAAGTATATCATTGACTTTCTACCACTCCCAGAGACATCACTATCATAGTCCTCATTTTACATACAAGGAAACCCAGGCTTAGAATTCTCAAGCAATTTGCTCAAGGCCTGCCACATTCTAAATGTAAGGAAGAAGGGCAGAAACTCCAGAGACAGCACCAAGCTACAGGGCATGGATTTCACTGATGGGGAAACCGAGAGAGTTCCGTGACTCACACAAGACCATGCAGAGCCGGCATCAGGGCTCAGGTCCTTCCTGCTGTCAGGGGCTCCTCAATGACTCTCTGCTCCCTCCCCACTCTTTCCTCCTCTGCTCGGGGCATCAAATGCTTTATGTGGGCATCCTATTTGGTCACAAAGGCTCTAACTGTCCTCAGGAAGGCACATGCCCAGCCTCTGAGAACACTACTGGGACAGGATGTCTCATGAGAGACATAAAGACTGGGCCAATGTTGGCGGCACCATCACTGTCCTTTCAGAGTCCAATTTCCTGGTTAACAAGTAAGTTACCTTGTTATTTTCATCACAATTTCCCATGTCAAAACCTCAGTGCTCCCTCATTGAAAAGGCCGTTGTAAAGGATGGTTTGAGAACACAAGCACTTCCATGAACCCAGTGCCCATTTTAATTTGATGAGCACCGTGCTTTGTGTTTGATATGGTCTGTTTGAAGCAGAGTCTAGACAGTAGAAATAGAAGTCAAGCCACATTATGTAATATTACACTTTCTAGTAGCCACCTTAAAAAATGTAAAAGGAAAAAGGTGAAATTAATGTTAGTAATAGATTTTATTTAACCCAATTTATCCAAAATAATTACTGATGAGATTTTTGCATTCTTCTTTCATGCTATCTTTGAAGTCAGTATATATTTTATATACAGTTACATCACATCTCAATTCAGCCTCGCCACATTTCCAGTGATTAACAGCTACATGGAGCCAGTGACTACCATATTAAACAGTGTACACCTAGGCTCTTTTTTTTTTTTTTTTTTTTGAGACAGGGTCTCACTCTGTTGCCCAGGCTGGAGTGCAGACTGGTGCAATGATGACTCACTGCAGCCTCCACCTCCTGGACTTAAACAATCCTCCCACCTCAGCCTCCCAGGTAGCTGAGACTACAGGCATGTGCCACCACTCTCAGCTAATTTTTTGTGTGTGTGTGTGTATTTTTAGTAGAGATGAGGTTTCACCACGTTGCTCAGGCTGGTCTCAAACTCCTGGGCTCAAGCAGTCTGCCACCTCGACCTCCCAAAGTGCTAGGATTACACTATGCCCAACTTAGGCCCTTTTTTCAAGGAGTTTGATGCTGCAGTATAAAAGAGAAGTAAGGGAGTTAGATCTAGTGAAAATTGTACTTAGGATGAGATGCTGATCATACATGTCACCTATGGGGTATAGAGAGGGGAGGGACTAAAGATAGAAAAGAAAGGAAATAAATAATGGTGCCTTCTCCAGGAAGATGCTTGACTGGGGTGGATGGGGGCAGGAGGAGTACAGAAGGTGTGCTATCAAGGGCCAAGACAAGGGCAAGCTTTGGGGCCAGTGCTGATCAAGTTCTCCTTCTTCTATAAGAAACTCAACCTCTATAGAAACTCTTCTATAAGAGGACTCAAAATCATTTTACTCTTTTTGTAGGATTTCTAATTTCCACCCTTATTTCCTTCTCTCCACCCTGTTGTCCCTCATTTATCCAATTGCCATCATTGTGATATCACAACAAAAGAGCTAGGACTCATGTCACCTACAAACCCATCCGAGGGGCCACTGCTCGACTATGGGACTTGCAGCAAATCAGCTTCCTTCTATGGCTCCAGCTTCCTCTTTAGTAAAATCAGATGGTCCAGCTATTCAGGTATTCATGCATTCATTCAGTTAGTCAGTCAATAAGTCATTCTGTAAGTATTAAGCACTTAATAAGCATCCCACGAGGTTCGAGCTGCTCTCTGATTGTCACCTCCCTCTGATTCTGCTTTGTGTTCCCTGTGACTCCTGGGTAACCCTCACTCTGCTGCCTCGTGCTGGATCTCCCAGGCTGAAATTTTTTGTTCCCAAATCAAACAAGAGGCTTCTCAGGCAGCCCAGATAGTCCCTGCTGGTGACCAAGAAAGGGAGGAGAATGTATTAGTCCATTCTTTCACTGCTATAAAGATACTACCTGAGAATGGGTAATTTAGAAAGAAAAGAGGTTTAATTGACTCACAGTTCCACATGGCTGGGGAGGCCTCAGGAAACTTACAATCATGGTGTAAGGGGAAGCAGGCATGTCTCACAGGGCAGCAGGCGAGAGAGCGTGTGTGTGAAGCGAAGGGGGAAGAGTCCCTTATAAAACCATCAGATTGCATAAGAACTCCCTCACTATCATGAGAACAGCATGGGGGAAATTGCCCCCATGATCCAATCACTTCCAACCAGGTCTCTCCCTCAACACCTGGGGATTACAATTCAAGATGAAATTTGGGTGGGGACACAGAGCCTAACCATACCAGAGAGGGAATGATCACTGACAGGATGGGCCACAGCTGTGCCCACTGCACTTTTCCACCCAGGAATTTTCTCAGTACAGTGGCCTCCTTAGCTTCCATTTGGAGGTTTTGGCCAACATCCATCTGAGCTCTTTGAACTATACGCCACAGCACTGGGAGCATAGGAGAGAAGAAGGAAAACACAACAAAAATCCCCAATCCGGTCTTCGTTCCTCAAAGCATGATTTATAACTGCTATTAGTTAGTACTTAGGGGGCCACAGGGTGGTGCCTCTCACAACTCTGGCAATGAGGGAAATTTGGCTTTCCTCTGACGGTCAAAGCTGAGAGTTTGCATAGAGTACATTGGAGCTGCATAGCCACCTGAAAGAGAGAGGAGGATACTCAGGTGCAGGAAGTCTGACTGATAATGGATTGCAAGTAGCAATGCTTCCATTAGAGAAGGAAATAAAAATGGGTTTGTGAAAAAGAGTTTTGAAGTCTGGGAGTAAAAGGAGAGTCACACCTAGAGACTTCAGCAGTGCCTGTCCCCACAGAGATAGGAAATGACACAGCCTTGGCAAGGCCCAGAGGTCCCATCTGCTGACAGCCTCCTGGAGCTGGGACACACAGGGCTTGTGAGCACAGATGGCATGCCAGTATCCTGTGGCCTTTGGTTGGACAGGTGTATAATGCCCTACTGTTTCTACTGATGCTGCGAAACGCCTGATTTATCTAGTTTCCCCTGAGTGTGGCTTTGTGCTCACCAGGTAACCATCCAGGCCAAGCTTTGGTTTCTACAAGGCTCTCCCTACAGAGAGGGAATGTGTCCAGGCTCTGGAGCCCGCTTATTTATTCCTCACTGTAAATTCACGAACAGGTTGGAAGTCTAGTTCCGTACATTAATCTTGAGAGTTTGATAAATATGAACCAGGCCCTGAGAGATCAAAGTACCCTCAGGGCACCAACAAAAGCAGAGTTCTGAGTCTGTTTGGTCCACACCCTGCACAATGTGTGGGCAGTCACCAAAGGTGTTCACCCATGCCACCCAGCAGGAAGCGGCCCTGCCTCAGTGGCAGCACCCCCAGAGCGGCTTCTTTATTGGAGAAATGTTATCTGAACACTTTGTGTTGGAGGGCACTGAGCTGAGTTTTGGGAATTGCTTTTTTGGTGCCTCTGGTTTTGCTTTCTACTGTAACTTTTAGAGAAATTAAAATAACAGTGCTTTCCTTCCTCTTCTCAAGCCAAAAGATGACCTTTGAAAAAAGTAAATATGTGCAGGCTGAAGGCAACCTCTGCAGTCCTGTTCTACCCCTCCCTGAGGTTTTGTGGCCAAGGAGGTTGACTTTAATGAGTGGTTTCCCCTGACAGGGAGGTTCTTAAAATTCAGCTCTATCTTTACTCCATGTTACCTGAACATAAGAGTGAGAGAGGGCCTCAAAGGCTCTGACTCTACGGTAGCCTCTGAAGGCAGACAAGGACAAGCTGCAAGGCAGGTGGGAGAATCAGGTACACGGCCACCCAAGAGGCAAGTCCTCCCTAAGGGGCCAGCTGTTATGGAGTAACAGGAATCCAGCAGGTTTTGGAGGTTCTATCTTTGAGTCCATTTCTGTTTTGTGAGTGTTGTGCGGCTGATCCTGTTGTGAAAACGAGCTTCGGGGGACAGTAGGAGGAAGCTGCTGATCTGTTCATCATTTGCTCACATACCATATTTAACCCTCCTGGGGGCTCCTCCCGGGAGAGCGCAGCTATATTTATCTCCCACTGACTTGCCAGCTCCTTTCTGGTTGATTAGAGCGAGGGCGGGTTTAGTCCTATATCGGAAACCATCTGCTCTCAGGCCAGAGCCACATGTACGGAGTAAGATCTCTCAGAGAGGTGGTGGGTATGGTAGGATAAGCTGGGAGTGACCTGTCCCCAGCACACACCCTCGTTAGAACCCAGGGGAACCGAGGCTCTTAAAGGGCCAATATGAGGTATGTTTGTTTCTCCAGCTTGCTTTGATTGTTCAGAATATTGTCTGGTATGATTTTGGCTTAAAGGACATTAAACTAATTATCATACACTGTAAACAATCGAGGACATGGCATCGTCCAGTGGCTACTAATAGGATATGTTCTTTTTATGTTCTCTAGGAGACGTTTCATCAACAATAGCTATGCTGCATAGATCATTTAGAAGCCAGCGCTTCCAGGTGTTGCTGAAATAAAGCAGGACTAGCTTAAGATTCACTTGATGCTAAAATACAGATTCCCAGGGACTACTCCCAGAGATTCTGATTCTGTAGGTCTAAGGTAGGACCCAGGAATCTGCATTTTTAGCAACTCTCTTCACCACTATCAACATCTCCCCTACGAACATACGCACACCAGGTGATTCTGAGGTGCAGTATCAGGGGACCCCACTTTGAGAAAGTCTGTAGAGAGAGTACCAGGCTTATGATCTGCAGGCTTGGATTTGGGAATAGCTGTGTGATCTTAAATAAATTCCTCCACTTCTCTGGGCCGCCATTTCTGTGTCTAGAAAATGAGGGAACTGATCCTTAAGGCCCTTTCCAGGACCAATATTCCAGGAGTTCAAGCACATTCTGAATGCCCTCGCAATGGGTGTTCCAAATCTCCTATGGTGGAAGTCAAGCACCAGAATGAACTATACCCCAAGGAGGATGGTCACCTGACTCCTCGATTCAGGATTAGGCCTTTTAGGGGAGACAATGCTATACTCTGATCTCACACAACCCCCTGCTGACTCTAAGTACTTCCTCAAGCACAGTCATTTATTTTTGCCTTCCAGCAGAGCAAAGGGTGAAACTTGCCTTATTGAAGGGACATTGAGGCACAGAGTGATGGAAAAGCTCAGAGACATGGACAGCTCATCTCTTCCGAACTCCTGTGCTTCATCCTTGAGTCTCCTGCGTAACATTGACTCATGAGGAGCTGTCATCTGTCAGAATGAATGGCGGACCCTGGAGGAGACTTATAAACAGGCCAACCCCTTTTTCTTTACTATTTTGTTCCGAGCTTTCGTTGCATGTACATGTCATAGGAGCAATTTGCACAGGCCCTGCACTCTTGAGAAGGAAAGCTCTCCTTCTTAAAGGAATTTGGAATCTTCATCCTTTGTGTTTTTATTAGATCTGATCATCATCCCCTCCCAGTGAAGTGATAACTTCTAATGAGCCATAACTTCCTGGACTCAGAGGCTTGGAACTCAGTTGTGAATCACCACCCATGATGTTACTGCCCCGCTATCACAGTATGAAGTGACATACAAATAAGAAAAGTCCTTATTTGTGAGACTTGGGCTTTGCAGCCCAGTTTTACATTCTCCCTTCCCTCCCGCTTCAGATTTTGCAAAGAATAGGTCTATGAAGACAGCCTCAGCTCTGCACATACCTCCCTGGGCTCCCACCTTCTCAGCTGCATAGAGTTGTGACTTTCAGGGGTAATTAATAATCACCTCATCTGTCTTGGGGAATTCTTGTATAAAATCACAAAATCTTACAGAAGATACTATACGACTCCAGTTTCTGTTTCAATATAGGGCTATTCTCGCATTTCATCTATTGGCATCTAATTTCTATAACAAGAGCCTTGGGGTCATGGCACAACTTTTGACCTTACAGAGATCACAGTTTAGCAAGGAATGAAGCTGTTCTTTCCTCTCTACCCTCTACTGCCTCCCAAACTTGATGCCAGCACTTCAGAACACCACTGAAAACCAGAAAGCAGTAAAACAAACAAACAAAAAGGGCTGGGAAAGAGCCAAAATAGATTTCATAAAGTCTGTGTGTTCTTTGAGCTTAGGGAATCCTCTGGTATGAGCTGTCATGCTGATTATTGTATAAACAAACCCAAAAAGTTAATTTCTAAACCCATGGTGAATTGGAAGAAAAAACGGTGCTTGAAGGCAGATACTGACAGTATAAATACATGACAGCCGTCAGAAATGGCAAGGCTGAGAAGGCTAGAACTAGATCCTCTGTGTTCAGAGGCAGGAAAGTAGGTAAAATATTCTAGAAATTATTACAATGTAAAAATTTTTAAGAATTTAAAAGGATAAACCCTCAGCTATCTGAGAAGACACATTTCCAGAAAGTAGCTATGTTTAACTGGAGTTAAATATTTACTGTCAGTGAGTCAAATTCTTGGAGTATGCTGGTTAATAGAACATCAGTGAAAAGTGGAAGAGCCATTTACTTAAACTCCGTGAGCAGCCTTGGCTAAGTGAATCTTGGAAGCTTTTTAAAAAAATACTTCCAAAGTTTGGGGACTTATCTAATTTTGCAATAAAAGCTGCCACACAAGCCAGGCACAGTGGCTCACGCCTGTAATCCCAACACTTTGGGAGGCCCAGGCAGGAGGATTGCTTGAGCTCAGAAGTTTGAGCCCAGCCTGGGCTACCGAGGGAGACTCCATCTCTACCAAAATCAAAAATAAATATTAGCTGGGAGTGGTGGTGCATGCCTGCGGTCCTAGCTACTTGGGAGGCTGAGATGAGAGGGTCTCTTAAGCCTGGGAGGTCCATGCTGCAGTGAGCCATGATTGTGCTTCTGCACTCCAGCCTGGGTGACAGAGCAAGACCTTGTCTCAAACTTAAAAAAAAAAAAAAACCGGCTACCCCTCCCAAATACAGTGCTGTTTATCTAAGTGATGGAGGAGAGAGTGGTAGTATATTTAAGATAACCTAAAACTAACCTTTTGAGAATTTTTGAAACTTTCCATAATCCTTAAAAAATAACTGTTTTCTTGTTACAAATGTGGTAGACAAACATTGTGGAAATTTTAGAAAATGCAGATAAGAAAAAAGAACAAGCTAAAAGTCACTGATAATTTCGTTCCCAAGAGATAGGACTGTGAACATACAATGCATCCTTCCAGTCTTCTATATTTTAAATTATTTTTAATTGAAAAAGAGATACACAAATACATGCCCCTTTTAAACAAAACTAGGCATCATATACAAGACTGAATTACCCATTGACCACCTCCCACAGTTCCAAACCCTTCCCTGCTATTCACGTGCCCAACTGCTCTTGGGAGTTTGATGTGTTTCCTTCCAGAATTTCATATGCATTCATGTATATATGTATACATATATATAATTTCACATATAAATAATATATATAAGGTTTTTTGTGTGTTGAATAGCATTCCATTATATGGATATACCATATTTTATTTGACCTCTTAAGCTTTTAGCAGACACTTAATATCATTAACAACTTTTCACTACTACAAACAACACTGCAGTAAACGTCTGTGTTTTCCCTTTCTCTATTCTAAATTCCTGTGAGAGGAAATTGTGGGTCTGAGGTATGCCCAAATTGTCCTCGCCATTTTAAATGTGAAAACAGAGTATGAACGTTCCTGTTTCCCTGCGATCTTGACAACCCTTCACCTACCAGATCTTTCAAGGTAGCCAGCTAAGTAAGTGTGAACAGTATCTCGCCATTGTTTTCATTGGTATTTGCCTGATAAAAAATGTGTTTGAGCATCTTCTTATGTGTTTGTGGCCATGTGTATTTATTTCCCCTTTTGTGAATTGCCTATGCATATCCACAGATCATTTTTCTTTCTTCTTCTTCTTTTTTTTTTATTTGAGACGGAGTCTCGATCCATTGCCCAGGGTGAAGTACAATGGTGAGATCTCGGCTCACTGCAACCTCCACCTCCCAGGTTCATGCAATTCTCGTGCCTCAGCCTCCCAAGTAGCTGGGATTACAGGTGCCTGCCACCATGCCCAGCTAATTTTTGTATTTTTAGTAGAGACGGGGTTTCACCATTTTGGTCAGGCTAGTCTCGAACTCCTGACCTCAGGTGATCCACCAGCCTCGGCCTCCCAAAGTGCTGGGATTACTGGCGTAAGCCACTGTGCCCATCCCTTAGATCATTTTTCTAAAGGGCTTTTTAAAAAATTCATCTGTTTTACTCATTCTTTGATACATACATTGCAAAGTTTTCTCCCAGCCCTCAGCTTGTCTTTAACATTGGGGTATCTTATTGCATGGTTCCTTTTTTACTATTTGGATGACATTTATTCACTGACCTAATTAAAATGTTCAGCCTTTTACTGCATGAGTTTTATTTTCTGTGACTTATTTAAGATCTCCGTTTACTTGGGATCACAATATTTTCTTACACATTTTTAGCTAACAATTTGAAATTTTTATATTGAGGGGTTAGGTTTTTAATTCATCTATAGTATAATTTTGTGTACCACATAAGGTAGCGACTTAGTTTTATTTATTTTGCGTACACAGAGTTGATTCTGTCAATACCACTTATTTATTTAATTTTTATTTTTATTTTTTTTTTTTGGAGACAGAGTCTCAATCTGTTGCCCAGGCCGGAGTGTAATGGCGCGATCTCAGCTCACTGCAACCTCCGCCTCCCGGGCTCAAGCGATAATCCTGCCTCAGCCTCCCGAGTAGCTGGGATTACAGGCGCCTGCCACCATGCCAGACTAATTTTTGTATTTTTAGTAGAGACGGGGTTTCACCATGTTGGCCAGGCTTGTCTTGAACTCCTGACCTCAGGTAATCCACCCGCCTCAGTCTCCCAAAGTGCTGGGATTACAGGCATGAGCCACCACACCCGGCCAATACCATTTATTAAATAGTCCATATTCCCTCACTGATTCGAAACGTTGCCTGCATCACATTCCATTTTTGTAGTGTTGTTTCTGGATTTTTTTTTTGGAATAATGTTTTATTGACCTAATTCTACTCTAATATTACAACAAAATGGGACTAATTTAACTGCCCTGCAGCACGAAAATGTGTATGTGTGTTTACAACCTGCTTCTGTCTTATAACCTGCTATTTTTACTGAAAAACTGCAACAGGAGAATAGAGCGATTCTGGTAGTCACACAATGGAATACTACATAGCAATGAAAAGAAACCAAATCTTAGTATATCAACATGGATACATTTCCCAAGTAAAGCATTGAGTGTAAAAAACAAATTGTGTTAAAATGTCAGGGTTCCATTTACACACAGCTTTAAAATCTGTAAGGCAATATTTCACACAGTTTAGAAATATATATGCAAGCTGGGCGCAGTGGCTCATGCCTGTAATCCTAGCAGTTTGGGAGGCTGAGGTGGGTGGATCACTTGAGGAGTTTGAGACCAGCCTGGGCAACATGGTAAAACCCTGTCTCTACTAAAAATACAAAAATTAGCTGGGTGTGGTGGTGCACACCTGTAGTCCCAGCTAGTTGGGAGGGTGAGGCAGGAGAATCGCTTGAACCCAGGAGGCAGAGGTTGCAGTGAGCCGAGATCATGCCACTGCACTCCAACCTGCACAACAGAGTGAGCATTTGTCTCAAAAGAAAAAAAGAAAGAAAGAAATATGCAAAAAAAAAAAAAAAACTAAAAGAAAATTTATGCAAATGAGAGAAACCAAAGTCAGAATTAGAGGTAGATTTACCATGAAGCATGTGAAGCTTAAGCTCAGACCCCTCACATACATGATCCCTTTCAAGGTCCTATACTTAAATTTGATTTCTTAATTTTTTTTTTTTTTTTTTTTGAGACAGAGTCTTACTCTGTCACCCAGGCTGGAGCACAGTGGCATGATCTCAACTCACTGCAACCTCTGCCTCCCAAGTTCAAACAATTCTCCTGCCTCAGCCTCCCGAATAGTTTTTTTGTTTTTTTTTTTTTTTGTATTTTTTTTTTAGTAGAGATGGGGTTTCACCATGTTGGTCAGGATGGTCTTGATCTCTTGACCTCGTGATCCACCCACCTCGGCCTCCCAAAGTACTGAGATTAGAGGCATGAGCCACCACACCTGGTTTTTGATTTCTGAATTTTAAACTCTTTTTTTTTTTCTTAAAAAAAAAAAAGGCTCTCCTCTTGAAAACTGTATTAGTTTCAGGCCTATCTGCAGGTGGGGGATGGGGAGGAGAGGGGAGGGAAATAGGGAAGAGAAGCAGAGAAGAAAACAGAGCCTGTTCCAGAAGACTGAGAGTTTCTCAATACCATGGTGTTATTGGCCAGTTCTTGGGCACCTGTGCCTGGAACTTATGTTTATTGGAAACCAGACGGTGGGATCGCAATTGTATTGAACTTGATTCACAGTTCAGTACCTTGCACAGTGCCAGGTCTAGAGGAGCTGGAACAGAAGCCATCTGATAGTGATCAGTTCCCAGGAATGCCACCAGCTGCCATACTGCACACCTCAACCAATTCTTCCAGCCCTAGTGGGCCTTTACACTGTCACAGAGCCCACAAAACCCAGTGCTTGTCTAGAGAAGTTCCCCAGGCCAAAAGCTGAGTGCTTAGGGGGTAGATCAAGGAGAAACCAAGGCACTCGGGAGCCCCAAATTTGCTTCAGTTCTTTAACATTCTAGACTTAGTCTCAATTTCTTTTACTGAAAGTGTATACCGTTTAAAAAAAATCAAATAAAATAAATAAATGACAGTTATTTCAACAACATGAACGTCGTTCCGTTAAATATTCCTCCATGACATTTTTAATACTGCATAGTACTACAGTTTATGGACATGGCAAAATGTATGGAACCCATCAATATTCTTAAACATTTAGATTGGTTCCAGTTTCCGCTCATTAAAAGCGATACTGTAGCAAACATTCTTACAGCTAAACCCTGACACACGGCCCTAATTATTTCTTTGGAAAAACATTTCCCATAAGTGGACTTCATTTGTGAAAGAGTCTGAATGTTTTCTGTTTCTGAGCTATGTTGCCAAATGTACCTCCAAAAAGACTACGTCAATTCACACATACACATCAGTACATGACAGCGTCTGCTTCCTCAAACTGAAGCCAATACTAGAAGCTTATATTAAACAAAAATACATTGTCCATTGTAGAGATCGAAGATAGTCTCTCATAGCTTTAATTTTTCATCAGTAACAAGGCTGAATTGCTGTATGTTCACTGAACATTTGTATTTCTATTTTATTTTGTTATTTTTTTTGAGATGCAGTCTCACTCTGTCTTTGTTTTTGTTTTTGTTTTTGTTTTTTTTGAGATGCAGTCTTGCTCTGTCACCCAGGCCAGAGTGCAGTGTGCAGTGGCATGACCCCGGATCACTACAATCTCCACCTCCCAGGCTCAAGCGATTCTCATGCCTCAGCTTCCCTAGTAGCTGGGATTACAGGCAAGCACCACCACGCCCGGCTAATTTTTGTATTTTTAGTAGAGACGGGGTTTCACCATGTTGGTCAGGCTGATCTCAAACTCCTGGCCTCAAGTGATCCGCCCATCTGGGCCTCCCAAAGTGCTGGGATTATAGGCAACACTTGTATTTCTTCTTGGTTGATTTACCATTTACCTGGTTTGCTCTGTCTTCTACTGAGGCATTCCTCTTTCTCTTATGATTACTAAGAGCCTCTTATCTATTATATTAACCCTTTTCCCTGTATGTTGGTAATATTAATATTTTCCTTCCTACTTTGCCAGTTGACTTCACATTTATTGTGTTTTTTACATACAGACATTTTTTAGTTAAAAATATCAATGTTTTTCATTTCAGATTCTGTCTTCAGCGTTTTTTTTTTTTTTTAGTACCTTTTACCCAAAGATTACATAAATGTTCACCTGTACTTTTCCTCAACATTTCCATGGTTTTATTTTTGAGATTTATTCTAGTCTAAAGGCTAAAGTGGGCCTCTACTTCTTTTTTTTAATCCAAAAAGTTCACCATTTCATAAATAAGCCATCTTTTTTCTTAGTGATTTTAAATGAGACTTTTTTTTTTTTCTTCTGAGACAGGATTTTGCTCTGTTGCCAAGGCTGGAGTCAGCGGCGTGGTCACTGCTCACGGCAGCTTTGACCTCCCAGGTGCAAGCAATCCTCTCTTACCTTAGTCTCCCAAGTAGCTGGAACTACAGGCGCATGCCAACACACCTGGCTAATTCTTGTAATTTTTGTAGAGATGGAGTTTCGCTATGTTGCCCAAGCTGGTCTCAAACTCATGAGCTCAAGCAATCCTCCTGCCTTGGCTTCCCAAGGTGCTAAGATTACAGGCATGAGCCACCATGCCCAGCAGAGACTTTCAATTTTATACTGCATTGAATCTGTTTGTGGGCTTTCCTCTTCTGTTTTAATTGATGTATATTCTTTTGCCAGCATTATGTTAATTATTGGAATTATGGTATATATCGTTTCTGGTATTATGGAAAGTCCTCATTATTTCTTTTCTTTTCTTTTTTTTTTTTTTTTTTTGGTTTCTACATTAGTTTGGTTGTACCTGCATGTTCATTCTTCCAGAATCATTCTAGCAATGCTACTTTTTTTCTTTACTTGTAATATTACAAGCATTTTCATATAATTAATATTTTTTCTTTTAGTCAGGGGTGGTGGTGCATACCTGTAGTCCCAGCTACTCTGGATATTGAGATAGGAGGATCACTTGAGCCCAGAAGTTCAAGGCTGCAGTGAGCTATGATGGAACCACTGCACTCCACTCTGGGCAAGAGAGCAAAACCCTGTCTCTAAAAATAAAAAAATAAGTTTTTAAAAAACAAAAACAAGTTTAAAATTTTTTTCTTAAACTCAAATGTTGTCAGGCGAAACTTGACCAGAAGATGATGGTTGGAGAAAAAAGTATAAGGAAATACATACCGAACTAGGTAAAATATTAATGGACTCTTGCTCTAGCCATTTTACAAACAGCCAGACCTGAAACTCCTCCAGTGGATTCCAAAGCCCTACCACCCAAGGCACAAATTAGAACCTTCTAAGTGAAAGGCATGGATGAGAGCTAACGAAAATATGAGTAAAGGTGAAACAAAACACAGGATCTGAAATTAAGAGCAACACAAAGACACATGAAATTAAAATGCCCGAAGGAACCTAGAAGAATTATTCATGGTTTTTGTGCACTTTTACTCTTTTTTCGCTTTTGTAAACAAACACAAATTCTAAATGTTTCTAAGAAGCCACTGACATTTTTTAGTATATCCTCTAAAATAGGTCTCATTTATGGTGTACAGAACTTGTATTTCAGAGAATTACAGAATACCAGATTCTTAGAGTTCATCTCCCTCCCAGTGCAGGAATCCCCCTCCAGCAGTTCTCCTGGGGGTGGCCATACAGCCTCTGCCTGGCTACTGCCTTAGGTGACCCCTGACACTATGTCATTGAATTCTTTTTGTGTTTAAATAGCTCTAATTATTAGAAAGTTTTTGCTAGTTTAGAAAGTCAGATTCTCCCTCCCAGTATCCCACCTCCACCTGCCCCTGATTTTAGCCCTGATTGTGCCTTTAGAATCATCAGAGGCCTTCACTGATTTGAGGGTGGCTCTTATCTTCCCTGTTCGGTTTTATCTTTCACAGGCTTATTGCTCCTGATTCCTTATTTTCTTAGGACATAGTTCTAGACCTCTCAAGCCCTGGTGTCTCCTCTGGAAACCTTGCAAAATAGCCAATATTTATTTTAAAGGTGCAACTCAGAAGTTAACATCATTCTCCAGATTCCATCTGAGCTGTGAACTAAATTGAGAGAATCTCATCCCTCACTTTGCATTTTTTAAATGAATGCTTCTAAGGTTACATTCCTCTCTGAGATGAAAGACTTGGGCTTTAGCTACTATTTGGCCTTGTCAACAAAACAGCTTTCGCTTTTTTCACATAAACTAGAGACCAAATTTCATAGGTAAAAATGAACTCCTGGCCGGGTGCAGTGGCTCACGCCTGTAATCCCAACACTTTGGGAGGCCAAGGCAGGTGGATCACTGAGGTCAGGAGTTTGAAACCAGCCTGGCCAACATGGGGAAACCCCATCACTATAACAATACAAAAAAATTAGCTGGGTGTGGTCGCAGGTGCCTGTAATCCCAAATCCCAGCTACTTCTTTTTTTTTTTTTTTTTTTTTTTTTTGAGATAGAGTCTGGCTCTGTTGCCCATGCTGGAGTGCAGTGATGCGATCTCAGCTCACTGCAACCTCCACCTCCGGGGCTCAAGTGAGTCTCCTGCCTCAGCCTCCAGAGTAGCTGAGATTAGAAGCGCTTGCCACCACGCCTGGCTAATTTTTGTATTTTCAGTAGAGACGAGGTTTCACCATGTTGGCCAGGCTGGTCTCGAGCTTCTGACCTCAAGTGATCTACCCACCTCGGCTTCCCAAAGTGCTGGGATTACAGGCATGAGCCACGGGTTTCAGTGGGAGAAGTCTTCAAAGCCAAGGACAGAAAAGGAAAGCCCCTTTGATGTAAAAGTGAAAAATCATAATTGTGTAATTATGAGTGCTGTGAAAGTTTCCATGCCTAGGGAAGGCGGGTGGCTGCCCATCAAGAAGAAACCCATGCATGTGTCACTCTTAGGGTGTCTTGTTCCAGCCACCAGTCTCTGCACTGGCAGACAGCATGTGATAATCGTGCCTCAGCCACTTGTCAGTCTTGCTTCCTGTTTCTCAGGATTCGTTGGGAGCTGTGACAGCTTAAACTGCTTAAATTTCTGTCTTGTGTATGCCAATGTGCATACCCAGCCATGCAAATTGGAAGTTAACACTCAAGATCCCAGTTACTCTGCGCCTAGTATCCTCAGGTCCTGGAGAGCTTTAGCCAGGGCCCTCCTGGCAGCTTCTTTCTAGTCCACAGTACAGACAGCCTAACTCCCGGGTGCTCCTCCCTACCCAACAAAGCAAATGCTGTCAGCAGCCAGGCTGGTTGTGTACCTGGGCAGGAGGCTGTGGTGAGTCCAGTGTTAGACCTAGAGGCCTGAGTAGACCACAGCAGAGGGAGCAGATTAAGAAATTGGAAATTGCAGCCTCCCTAGCTGCATCTGATCTGCCCTCTCCTGCTGCCTCCAGACTGGAAAGATCAGGAATATTAGCAAATCAGCTTTGCTTGAAATCCAGAAGGAGGCTTACTTATAGAGCTATGCATCTCAATATTGTTGTTTCTGTTGTTGTTGTTGTTACCCTCAATCCCTGGCATAGATCACAGCGAGCTGTGTTAGGAACTAAACTCTGGCTTTGGTGGGAGGGAGGAGGGGATGGAGGTGGGTGGAAGCTCATGGAGCTTCTGTTGGCAGGAGAGGAGCATGGGAGGCCTAACAGTGCCAGGATCTTCCCCAGCCACATAGAAGTTTCTTCAACAAGTTCATTGTCATTGGGCCCAGCCCCCTTCACCTTTTGGGGAGGATTTGTTTTCTATAATCTCTCTTCTAGAATGTAAAAATCATTTTGGAATTGATTGCCTATATCTCCTTACACTGCTATACTTCCTGGTAAATTCAGTCACAGAAGAAATACAAAATGGCCTGCTTTGTCTTTTGCCCACAAATAAGGCAGCAAGAAGGTGTTGGAGAGGTGCTTTCTCTCTCTTTCTTTGGTTCATCCAGCTGGAAGGAAGGTCTCCTTTTGCAAAGTGTACAGTGGAGCACAAGGCCAGGGTTATAAAAATAGATGGGTGGGGTGGGAAGGGTGTTAGCACCCTGCATCCTGCCTGGGACCCAGGCTCAGCTGGGTGGGCCTCAGCCCATGACTCTCCAATGCAAAGATGTGACTGGGGGAAGGATCTGCTCTGGGCATCTTACCTCTCTTTCCTCCCCGAACTCCAGGAAGCCCTGGGCAGGGGGCAGAGTTGAGAACCAGTCACACTCCAAGCCCCCTTCCCTTCCCAGCTCAGCCTCCTCTATGGCTTGAGAGCACTGCTGAGCAGTTACCTTACTGTTAGGTAACTTTTCGCCTGTACCTGTCTCACCTCTCAAAACTCAGCTGCATCTCTCATGGCTCACCCTGTGGCTCAAGATGAAAAACAACCGTTCTTGAATGAATGAATGCATTTATCGTGCTCACTCCGCAAGTTCCTTAGGAGAAGCTGGGCCCTTAAGGGATGTTTCCCCAAACTAACTGAAACTAGCAAAGCTTTTTCGAATGCTGCAGTAGAGTTGGGTGTGTCTTTCTACTCTACTCTGAATCTTTACACTCTGGATTGGAATATCTCTGCAAAAGGCATTCATAAACTACCCAGTGGTACAATATGCCTCCCCTCCTTTTTTTTATTTTAACATTTTAGCATGGAAAAATGTAGCCAAATACAAGAGAAGAGAGAACCTGCATATATTCACCACTCAGTTCCAACAAACTCAACTCGTGGCTGATTAGGTATCCCTAGAACTTAATTCATTCATTACTGCTCCCCACAAAAGAATTATTTTGAAGCAAACAAAACAGGTCATGTCACTTTATCCTTAAATCTACAGTGTGCGTCTCCAAAAGATAGTAACTTTAGTTTTAAATCCTCCATGCCAGGATCTTTGAGACAAAGACTCGAGGCTGCTGAGCTCCTTTGAGATGACGGTCAGCCCTCTATACAACATCATTCCACAGGAACACCAAAATCTTTCCTCCTGCCTACGCACCCCATGGTTCCACTCCTCCCCCCATTTCCCAGTACCTTGCTCTCAGGGGCACTGGCTACTTAAGAGAGGTGTAAACTCTGAAGCCAGACTGATGTAAACAGAATCTGAGCTCCACCCCTTCCTAGGTCTGTGACCTTGAGTAAGATGCTTCACCTCTCTGTGCTTCAGTGCCCTCATCTAAAAGCTAAATTAATTAATAGTGCTTACTCGTTGGGTTGCCATAGGATTAAAATACATTGAAATCATGTGAAGCAGTGGAACACCCAGACAATGGAATATTATCCGGTGCCAAAACTAAATGAGATATCAAGCCACGAAAAGGGATAAAAGAAACTGAAATGCATATAATTAGGTGAAAGAAGCCAATCTGCAAAGGCTACATACTGTATGATCCCAACTATATGACATTCCAGAAAAGGCAAAACTCTGAAGACAAACAAAAAGATCAGTGGTTGTCAGGGGTTAGGACGGAGGGAGGGATGAAGAGGTGAATCTGGGAGGATTTTTAGGGCACTGAAACTACTCTGTGTGATACGATCAGTGTGGGTACATGTCGTTATGTATTTGTCCAATCCCATTGAACATGTACGCCTAGGGTGAACTCTAATGTAAACTATGGGTGATAATGATGTGTTGATAAAGGTTCATTGATTGTAACAAATGCACCACTCTGGAGGAGACTGTTGATAGTTTGGGAGACTATGCCTGTGCAGGAGTCAGGAGTGAATAGAAACCTTATGCTTTCTGCTCAATTTTGCTGTGAACCTAAAACTGCTCTAAAAAAATAAAGTATATTTAAAATATAATTACATGAGGCACCCGGAACAGTACCTGGCACATAGGAAGCACCATGTAAGTAGTGTTTAAAATTATTATTCTTTGCTTAATATATACACCATTTCTACCAATACCACTAAGTCTCTGAATTAAGTAACAAACAATGATAACCCCTCACATGTGCACGGTATAGTGGATATTTCTCAAAGCACATTTGTGCACAGTGTCAGGGGCAGTCTGGACATAATCTATGCATGGGGCAGCCCCAGGGGATTCAGAAGCAGGACAGGAGGAATTGAAAGATTTAGCTACAATGAGCCCTGTGTATGATGGGGAAAAATGAGAGCCAAACCAAAGGTCTAACGATAGGACATTGGTTGAATAAGATATGGCATATCTGTATGTTGCTATCATAATTAAGGCAAGAGAACACTTAATGATATAAAAATTACTTTGGTAGGCCAAGGCGGGTGGATCGCCTGACGTCAGGAGTTCAAGACCAGCCTGGCCAACATGGTGAAACCCTGTCTGTACTAAAAATACAAAAATTAGCCGGGTGTGGTGGCACACACCTGTAATCCCAGCTACTCGGGGGGCTGAGGCAGGAGAATTGCTTGAATCCAGGAGACGGAGGTGGCAGTGAGCTGAGACTGTGCCAATGCACTCCAGCCTGGGCAACAGAGTGAGACCCCATCTCAAAAAAAAAATTGTTCCTACTGAGTTATGTGAAAAAGGAAAGTTACAAAAAAGTAAGTAAAGTATGAATCTACTGAGCTTTTTTTTCCTTTTGGTATATTATGCTTGTTAAAGAGACCAGAAAGATATGTATCAGAATAATATTCATATTTATTATTTCTCAATGGAGCAATAAGGAGTCATTTTTCCTTTCTTTTTTGTGTCTGAATTTTCTATGTAATAACACATAATAAACATGTATTATTACTTTTAAAACAAGGAAAGCTTATTGTTTAAAAATGGAACACATAATTGTATATGCGATGTGATTCAGTTACATAAAAGATACATAAAACAGGAAAATGTTCATGGGAGAAATGTGAGTGATGTTTTTCTTTATGTTTTTCAGGTTTTTACAAATGTGCTGCTCTGAGAGCCATAAGTTGTTTTTATGAAGATGGTTCAGATAGGGAAACTGAGAAATGGCAGGTTGGCAGGAAGGCTTTCTGGCTCCAAACACACATCTCTGCCTGCCCTGCCCTGTAAGAACCTGAGCAGATGCGGTCGATCATCCCCAGAGATGCCCTGCCTCCAGGTTCATTGCTGACTGTGGTTTAAGGCTCAAGGCAGTGACCAGCACGTAACAACACAATCTGCCTCTGCAGACTGCCAGGCAGCTGCATCTCCCAGCTCCAGAGGCCAGCTGTTAGGGAGGAGCCCCAGAGGCAGACGTGTTCTTAAGTGATAGCAGCCCACCCAGGCCCAATCTCTTGGGCCTCCCTGATCTACTTCCCTGACAAGGGTGTCTGGAACAAAATAAAACAGAAACAAAAACAGAGGTGAGTGAGGAAAGCAAAGGGAAATGAGAATGAGAGAAAAGTATTTTCTAGATAAAGCAGTTGGATTTGATGGGTGAGCCAGGAGATCAGCAGCAGGGAGGGTGGGTGGTCCAATGGGCAGAGTTATGGCTAGGAAGTCAAGAGTCAACAGCCCCTGTTTCACCCATGGTCCATGACTGTAGGATCCAAGGCATGATCCCTTCCCAGAGCAGTGCACCTTTAAGAGAGGGAAATGTGATCAAAAGGGTAAGAAGGGTCCCTTGCTCCTGGAGGGGAACTGCTGGCCCGTCTCCGTGATAGCCACTGGAGGGAGGCCTTGGTTAGGCCTTCCCACTGACACCCACTGGGACGCGATGGCAAAGCAGTTGGTGCTCTTGTCAAATTGCTGCTTCCAGATCTTCAGGTAAGGAAATAGGCCCCGTTTTCAGTGCCACAGAGCAAGGCTTCAGGCCAGATCATCAGCCCCCATCCTGTCTCTGTGTATGGGAACAGAGCCAGGCTTGGACTTGGGTGTGGTTGGCTGTGAGTAGCTTGATGGCCCATGACTGGCCCTTCTACAGACCCACATAGCACCGGACAGTCACAGAACTGTGTCCACTGAGCTCGGAGCAAAATGGACTTTGGGGATCTTTGTTTTTCCTAGGTGGAATAGAACCAAAAAAGTATCAGTGGTTTATTGCCATGGAAATTTTACATACAACCCTGGCAGCTCTAAACATTTCCCAAGTCGGTTTGAAGGTAGTTTCTTACCCTTTGGACTTGGGAAGTCTCTAGCAGTGATTTCAAGGCGAGAATATGGAATGAGAGCAACACTGAAAATTTGGAGAGTAGGAAAGAATAATTCACTCCTATTCCCTATCTTACTGACTTTTCTTTTGTAGGTTGCTATTAAAATCCCACCAAACCCTGCCACTGGAGTCCGTTGGGCTTTGTGGATTGATTCAGATTTAAGGTGCGCCCCTCTGGGCCTAGCACTGGAGGTGGAAACAACAGAAGAATAAAATTTGGTCTTGGGGTCCCCAAATTCAGAGGGAGTGACTGGAACAGGTAAGGTGACAGATTCTAAACCAAATTATGTGATACAGATCATGAATGGTATGCTTATTGCAAATTAGCACCAACCCCAAACAAAACAGATAAACTGAGTCCTAAAATGCACCCCGTCTGTTCACACTGGCCTAGGCTAATAATAAATGTTCCACAGGAGTGGTCTTCGGTCTAAGAAAACAGGAACCATAGAGTGGCCACCCCATACCATGCCTGGGCATTCTGGGAGTACATTAATGTCAACCTATACACGATAGCACCTGGGCCTTTTAAAAATATATCTGGCAGTATTTACATATGTCTTGGACAGTGGATAATACAGAGGAGAGAAGATATTTACTGGGACCCAAGATTAACTTCAGTGGCATCGAAGCTGCTTCTAGCAGGGTACGACTGCAGGCTGCAGATTAACCCAAGGATCCACCCCTAATTTGCAGAGTGTATTCTCTTAATTGACCTAAGGTTTCTTTCTCACCTTTTCTACTCCCCCATTACTGATGTCTGCAAATGTTCTTCCAATTCCAAGTCAGTGTTACTCAACTAAAACTCATAATTTATATTCTATGTTTTATATTTACATTTGTATTCTGTGTATGTTGTCATTCCAGAGGTATAGCAACTGACACTTCTTTTAGTTTGTTTGTTTTTGTTTTTTGAGACAGGGTCTCACTCTGTCACCTATGTTAGAGTGAGTGGCGCAATCATGGCTCACTGCAACCTCCACCTCCCGAGCTCAAGTGATCCTCCCACCTCAGCCTCCCAAGTAGCTGAGACTATACGTGCATGTCACCATACCTGACTAATTTTTAAAAAATTTGTTATAGAGACAGAGTCTCACTCTGATGCCCAGGCTGGTCTTGAACTCCTTGACTCAATTGATCCTCCTGTCTCATCCTCCCAAAGTTCTAGGATTATAGGGGTGAGCCACCACGCCCGGCCAAGATACTTCTTTAAGTCCCAGCATGGTGCCTCAGCAAAGCTCGGCGGTCCTGTCATCAGCAAAAGAAGGGTAAACACCATTCTCAGGATCTACTGATTGTGCTTTACCATTTAACCAACTATTAAATGAAGTCCGGTGAAAACTTTCATAGGCATATTGGAAAGCACGTGGATCAATACCTAGTGATAGCCATGACTTGCACCTTAGCCTGTGTCAATTAGATTTTTGGAATACATTGTTCAAACCCATGTTCATGGGCACAAAGTTTACAATCAAAACAGTCATTATTATAAATAGTAATTTGTGTAGTCAGTGGTAATTTCAACAAAATAATATGTATAATAAACATCGTTTTCAAGAACAAAAATTACCCAAAGAGCACAAATACATTCAAGAAATCTTCTGAGGCTGAAACCCACATGCTAACTGTTTTTGAGAGAATAATGAGAAAAACTTTCTTTCCATCTACACACCAGGTCCCATAGCTAATAGTTGATACGTTTGCCTTGTTACAAAACTTAGAATGATAAGTGATATATATATAATGCATATGAAGTTGATAAATTATATTATGTGCCCAAAAGATATATATATTTCTACGTATACCTCTCTACTCAAGACAGAAATATATGACTGAATAATTCTTCAACAGAATGGAATTGACCACAAAGGTGATACCAATTAATTTATGAATTTTTTCCACTTTGCTAAGAATATTAGTGCTTGTCGCATGTATTAAAGTATATTTCCTTCACTGATGCATTGAATATTAGTAGACGTTTGGTATAGAGATTTTAAATTTCTTACTTTCAAATACTGTACATGAACAAAACTTTCATATCTCCAATAAAAAGTAGGCTTGCAGGCCGGGCAAGGTGGCTCACGCCTGTAATCCCAGAATTTTGGTAGGCCGAGGCAAGTGGATCACCTGAGGTCACTAGTTCAAGACCAGCCTGGCCAACATGGTGAAACCCCATCTCTACTAAAAATACAAAAAATTAGCTGGGCGTTGGCGCATGCCTGTAGGCCCAGCCATTCGGAAGGTTGAGGCAGGAGAATTGCTTGAACCCAGGAGGCGGAGGTTGCAGCGAGCCAAGATCACACCACTGCACTCCAAATCCAGCCTGGGTGGCAGAGGGAGACTCTGTCTTAACAAACAAACAAACAAACAAAAATTAGGCTTGCAAAGCCTGACCTAGTATAGCTTTGGCTTTAATGAGTAACAAGATACATTTTAATTCAAATACCCAAGAGCCAGCCTAAGAACAATCATGGCTTCTGCTTACAGTGAATTACTGGACGTTATTTACATACAAAAGGATACATTTAAGCACTTTAAATAGTTTAATCCCCTGGGTAGGTAAATAGTACTTATATTGGTTTCTTATGGCTACCCTAACAAATTAGCACAAATTGGGGGCTTAAAATAACAAACTGATTCTCTTACTGGAGTTCTGGAGGCCAGAAGTCAGAAATCAGTTTCACTGAGCAGAAATCAACCACCCAGATGATTGCTTCCTGGGACTCCAGGGGAGAGTGTTTTCTTTTTCTCCTAGTTCCCGGAGGCACCTGGACTCCAGCCATGACTGCCATCACTGCAACCTCTTGCTTTCATTCTCACACCTCTTACTTCCTCCTTCACTTTCTTGCCTCCCTCTTATAAAGACCCTTGTGATTACCTTTAGAACCTACCCAAATAATCCAGGATAGTCCCCCATCTCAAGATTTTTAATTTAGTCACACCTGCAAGTCCTTATTGCCATATAAAGTAACAGACACAGGTTCCAGGGATTAGCATGAGACCATCTTTGGAGGGAGGCATTATTCAGCCTGCCCCAGTGCTCATCTGATCTTATTTGCAGTGCGCACTGACAAAGGCCTTCTTTTAGAGATAGCACAAAGATAAACTTCAGAATGGGGAGCCCTGATTGTGAAAAAGGTGCTGGATGAACGGTGAGGAAGCCGGAGTTCGAGTCCCGCTCTTCCACAGCTGCAGGGTGTAGTGGTTAAGAATACATGGACCTGTTTTGAAATCCCAGATCTGACTTATTAACTGAGTGACCTTGGGCAAGTTGCTTTACTCATCTGCGGAGTAATAAAACCTCCCGGGCGGGGCAGTCCCTGAGATTATAAATGGGTTACTCTATGCAAAATACCTGGCACAGTAAGTGTTTTAAGAAATGACTGCCCTTCCCACCCCCGATCTCAAGTATGAAGTCATGCTTGTCAGCTTTTTTTTGACTTTATAAAAGCTGAGAGCATCTCACACATATAAATTTATGCTGTTATAAGAGACAAGGTGCATGTAGCCCGCCCTCCTATTGTTTCTGTCCTAAGCTGGGAGGAGAACAGGGTTTTAGGTATAGAAAGCCCTGGGTCTACCAGATCTTTAGCTGGTGTGGAGAGTGAAAGTTCATGTAGAGAATGACTTTGGGTATAAAGTGATCAAAGAGGGAAAACAAGATGAAAGAAAAGAGTTAATATGGGATCATGGGACTTAGGAAGATAGGAAGGGTCATTTGAGTTCACCTCTATCACCTGGGTATCATACTGTGTCCGGAATTGGTTCCTGCCAGTGGGTTCATGGTCTCACTGACTTCAAGAATGGAGCCGTGGACCTTCACGGTGAGTGTTACAGCTCTTAATGATGGCACGGACCCAAAGAGTGAGCATTAGCAAGGTTTATTGTGAAGAGTGAAAGAACAAAGTTTCCACAGCATGGAAGGGGCCTGAGTGGGTTGCCACTGCTGGCTGGGGGGGTGGCCAACTTTTATTCTCTTATTTGTCCCCTCCCATGTTCCGTTTCTGTCCTATCAGAATGCCCTTTTCTCAATCCTCCCCGAGAGTGGCTGCTTTTAGAATCCTTCTGACTGGTGCATTTTACAATCCTTTTGCTAGCTACAGAGCACTGATTGGTGTGTTTTCCAGAGCGCTGATTGGTGCATTTTACAATCCTCTTGCTAGCTACAGAGCGCTGATTGGTGCATTTTACAATCCTCTTGTAAGAAAGTTCTCCAAGTCCCCACTCGACCTAGGAAATCCAGCTGGCTTCACCTCTCAATCCCGTACTATATGGATGTCTGTTCCTCAAGTGATAGAGAATGTCTTCACCCATAGAATTTAGGTAAAGATTTTTATCATGAACAGACCTTTTTTGGTGGAAAAAAACATCATGAATTTCAATGTCCCTATCTGTGAAATGGACATTATGAAGCATATCCCATCTTGCTCCAATTACATACAAGTCGAGGTAATGTTTGTGAAGTGTTGTGGAAGTGGTTTTATGCTGTGCACATTTAAGCCGGCACCATAACCAATTATTGTTATGAAACATGGCAAGGAGTGGCAGTGACATTCATCCAACTTTAAAACACACTCATCCTGGATCAGCAGGCCTGTGTCAGCCTGGAAGAAACAGGCAATACAGCTAAGAACAGGACTTTGCAACAACAGAATGCAAAAAACCACTCTAGATCTCCTCTCTGTGTAGCCAATACAAATGCCTCCTTCTTTAGGACACACTGCGAGCTGTGTGTGCATCTGCATCCAGTTGCCTTGAAGGAAAAACAGCCGGACAGATGAAGCCCATCCTCGAACCCCCCAACCTCTCGGTGTCTCGTTTCAGTCACTCTTCCAAACCTGAACACTGTTTCCTGTTTCTAAGGAAAATGACTTAGAAATGGCTCATGGGAGCCTGGTTGCTCCCAGGGTACCCTGCAGCACCCTGGCAGTGAAAGGATCAGAATCAACCAATTTGCTTCTCCTTGAGTGCCCAAGAACCAAGGGAAATCCACACCAGGATGACGCCCTCAGGGCTTTGTCAGGCACAAAAGCATTGAGAAGTCAGTGAGTCTCTTCCACAACTCACAGGGCTCCCAGGGCTCACAGGGCTTGCTCTTGGGTGTGGAGTCCTATTCTTAGCAACACAACGATTTTCTCCTATGGGTCAAATCTCGGTTTGGTTTTCTTTTCTGGCTTTGCTCCAGTTACTTTCTGGGACAGTCTTAATCCCAGGGCCTCAGTTTCTCCACTTTCCCGTTAAGAGGGGTATGCTCCCTTGATCACAGGCAAGTATGATTTGTATACGTACAATCTTCTAGGACAACCCCCTCATTTTGCAGACAGGGAAACTGAGAGCTAGAGAAGGGCAGTGGCTTGGCAGCATTCACACAGGGGATGTGTGTGAAGCTAAGTCTCTGACTCCAGCTCTGTAGCCATCAAATGCAAATCGAATCATCTCAGCACCGTCTGGCTTCTTCCCTCACTGCTCTATGGGTGTTTGTCTTGTCTCCTCAGCCAGCTCCTCAGCTCCTCTTGGGCAGAGGCCATGGCTTGGCCTTCTTTCATGTCCCCTCAAGTGCCCAGGCCCATGGTGGTATTCTGTGGTCACTTGCTGATTGGGAGGGCTGACTGATGGAATGAAGAACTGGTGGATTTGAGTTGGGAAGATGCCACAGTGATCCAGACCTTGAAGCAGGCCCACATGGGCAGGTGTGGGTTGGGGCTCTGGCCAGCCACTTACCAGCTGGGTGGCCTTGGACAAGTTTCTCAATTTCTCCAAGGCTCAATTTCCCCAACTATAAAATGCGCATGACATACCCAATCCACGTGGTTTGACAATGTAATAAAATACAGCATGCCTGACGTGCCTCATCAATATTAAATTTTGTTGTAGTTATTTTTGTAATGGGGGGGTAGGCTTACTGGGCACCAAGATGGGGCAGGAAAAGAAACAATGAAAACATAGTAGAAAGACATGGTAAAGCACCGGGACACCACGCTGGCCACCACCCCTGAGACTGGAGAGCACCGTGGGACTGCTGTAGGTCCTGGTGGTTCTGAAGGAGAAGGTGAGGCAGACAGAGGAGGAAGAAAGCAATGCAGAAAGCCTTAAGCTCCTTCACCTGTAATTAGTCTGTGAACTCCACCCTGGCACCAAGGTGAAATGGGCGGGGCCACTACTCCCATTTCCTCCCACACCCTCCTACCACGCAGATTACCCCTTCAGGCAACTCCAAGGCAATAGTGTTTGCCTTGACCTGGCTTTGCTGCATACCTCTACATGCGACTTCCAGACCACAGACCCCTCCCAGAAATTGATGCTACCCTGGAAGCTGGCTCCTCCAGGACACCCAAATCATAACTCGCTACCACCTCACCAAGATTCAGCTGGGCCAAGGAGATAAGAAGTCCCATGCGAGCCACTGGTGTGGGGCAGGCCACTCTGCTGGGTGGACTGGGTGGGCCACCAAGCTGAAGAGATGTTG
This sequence comes from Pongo pygmaeus, assembly GCF_028885625.2. Lineage (NCBI taxonomy): Eukaryota > Metazoa > Chordata > Mammalia > Primates > Hominidae > Pongo > Pongo pygmaeus. The sequence continues at coordinate 23,600,258 of NC_072380.2, read as the reverse complement.
ACAAGCTATGGGGGCAGAATTCTCCTCTCACCCCTGGAAAAAAAATAATGGCAGAGGGATAAAATGGTTGCAAGGTACTTTTAAGAAATCCCCTCCCAGGGGTCAACAACCAAGGTGCTAATGCCTAGGTGAGCTCAGAAAACAGCTTCTGGCCACGTGGCCCTGGCTGACAGGTGAGGTTTGGCAGGCGTTTCTTCCAACTCCTGAAGCAGGCCCCCTTCCAGGTGTTAATCCTATGCCTTCTACCTGCACTCAGTGAACCTCTGCTTATCCCTGATAATAAGCAGTGAGATAATGATCACACTGGAGGCATCTGACATTTTAATGGAGGCAGAATAAAGAGGAAACCAGTAGGAATGAGGAAATTGGCTTTGGGATCCAGAAGGCTTGGTTTTGGGTTCCAGGGATCACTTTTCCCTGGACTTTGCACATGAGACTCTGCAGTAAGGGGGCAGATAATACAATTCATTTCAATAATTTAACACCAAAATGTTCTTCTCTAAGAAATGTGCAGGGCAGCTGGGCCCAGGGGCTCACGCCTGTAATCCCAGCACTTTGGGAGGCTGAGGCAGGTGGATCACCTGAGGTCAGGAGTTCAAGACCATCCTGGCCAACATGGTAAAACCCCGTCGCTACTAAAAAAAAAAAAAAAAAAAATACTAAAATTAGCCAGGGGCAGTGGTGGATGCTTGTAATCCCAGCTACTCGGGAGGCTGAGGCAGGAGAATTGCTTGAACCCAGGTGGTGAAGGTTGCAGTGAGCAGAGATTGCACCAGTACACTCCAGCCTGGGCAACAGAGCAAGACTCCGTCGAAAGAAAGCAAATAAAGAAAGAAAGGAAAGAAAGAAAGGAAGAAAGAAAGAAAGGAAAGAAAGGGAGGGAAGGGAGGGAAGGGAAGAAAGGGAAGGAAGGGAAAGAAGGGAGAAAGGGAGAAAGAGAGGCAGGGAGGGAGGGAAGGAGGGAGGAAGGAAGGAAGGTGGGTCCAGGGCATGTTCTAGGCCTTGCTTCTTCCATTCTCAGACCTCTCCTGGGAGTTTCAGGGAATTCACTTTGGCCAGTTGACTTTGATTGAGTACGTCCTATGTCCCTAGCAGTGCGCCTGGTGTTAGGGACATGACCCGGAATACAATCCATTCCCCACCCTTAAGAAGCTTTCAATCTAGTGGGAGAGAAAATAATCATACCTATTTTACAGATGAAGAAACTGAAACTTTAAGATTCTGATATCATTAAAATATTCATGTTTTTTCTTTCATTCATTTATTTAGAAAATTTTTATTGAGTCCACGTGACGTGCCAGGCACTCCTTGAGGTGCCGCAGGCTGATACAGGGAAAAGTCGGGCACCTTCTGCCCACATGAGACACCTATACAGACAACAACAAATATGTATTTTGTGCACAGAAGCTTTATGACTTTTGTCCAAGTCACTTCAATTTCATCCTTTAAATGCCATTCAGTGGATAATGGGAAGCTGTAATTGAAGTGTGTATATGAAATACAGAGGTGTACACACATACACACACACACGCTACTGAAACTGCTGCCCCAGATCTCAGGGAGGTACGGGAAGAAGGGTACCTGGAGAATGATGGCTGGAGAATGATATAAGAAAGTCATGTCCAAGCCGGGCACAGTGGCTCATGCTGGTAATCCCAGCACTTTGAGAGGCCGAGGCAGGCAGATCACTTGAGGTCAGGGGTTTGAGACCAGTCTGGCCAACATGGCGAAACCCCATCTCTACTAAAACTAAAAAATTAGGCCCAGCGCAGTGACTCATGCCTATAATCCTAGCACATTGGGAGGCCGAGGCGGGCTGATCACGAGGTTAAGAGATCGAGACCATCCTGGACAACATGGTGAAACCCCGTCTCTACTAAAAATACAAAACTTAGCTGGGTGTGGTGGTGCATGCCTGTAGTCCCAGCTACTCGGGAGGCTGAGGCAGGAGAATCACTTGAGCCCAGGAGGCAGAGGTTGCAGTGAGCCAAGATCGCACCACTGCACTCCAGCCTGGCGACAGAGCAAGACTCCATTTCAAAAAAAAAAAAACAGTTCAGGCACAGTGGATCACGCCTGTAATCCCAACACTTTGGGAGGCCGAGGCGGGCGGATCATCTGAGGTCAGGAGTTCGAGACCAGCCTGACCAACATGGAGAAACCCCATCTCTACTAAAAATACAAAATTAGCTGGGCATGGTGGTGCATGCCTGTAATTCCAGCTACTCAGGAAGGCTGAGGCAGAAGAATTGCTTGAACCCGGGAGGTGGAGGTTGTGGTGAGCCGAGATCGCACCACTGCACTCTAGCCTGGGCAACAAGAGCAAAACTCAGTCTCAAAAAAAACAAAAAAACAAAAACAAACAAAAATTAGCCAGGCATGGTGGCGCATGCCAGTAATCCCAGCTACTCAGCAGGCTGAGGCAGGAGAATTGCTTGAACCCGGGAGGCAGAGGTTGCAATGAGCTGAGATCGAGATCGCACCACTGCATTCCAGCCTGGGGAAAAAAAAAAAAAAAAGTCATGTCCACCTTAAATAATGGGCTGGTTCCTGCAGAAGGAGAAGACAGCATTACAGGCTAGAGTTCAAGTGGAGGGTTAAGACATCAAGACAGGGTTAAGAGCAAGGACTTGGAGCTAGTCAGTCAGATCTGCCAGTAACTGTCAATGTAATCTGGAGGAAATCAGTTTATCTCTAAATCTCAGCTTTCTCCTCCGTAAAATGAGGAGAACTGTGCATGTCTCATGAGGTGTGTACACACTGAACATTGTGAGATTCTCGGAAATGCTCTGCGTAACATGATTGGCCTGTCATAAGAACTTGGGAAGCTATATTATCACCCATCACCATCATCACTACCAAAAAAACTGCTGACGGAAGCATTCACAGGAAAGGAATAGGAGAAGGTGGTAATGAACCTGACAGGGGACTTTTGTGGCTGGGGCAGGCTGGGCAAGAAAGTGCTGAGAGAAGGCCACTCCCTATCTCCCTGAAGATCTCCAGCAACCCTAGGAGAGACCCACATCCTGAGCTGAGCTTTCAGGGGCCCAGGCTGCATCTGGCTGGTGGGAATTTGTTTTACGTGACAACTCGGGACGGGGGAGCCTCTACTCTGGGGGTAGGGCCTTGAGGCCCTTGAATAAGGACAGCAGTTTATCAGTCCTGTCCCCACCCAACCCCAGGAAGAGAGAAACTCAACTCATCAATCTCCCTTTCATAGAGCAGCTATTTTTTTATTTTAAAATAATTGCGGCATCTCCGCTGCCACTGCGAGTGCTGCACCCGCGCCCTCTGCCGTCGCCACTGCGGCTGCCACCTGGGGTCTCCAGGCTGAGGAGTGTGTTGGCCGCTGCCCAGCAGCACTGCAGAGCGGGAAGCAGGAGCCATGGAGCCGGCTGGAGGGCAGGCGGACGGGCAGATTAGCCTAACAGGGCAGACCAGAGACAGCGCTCACTGTCTACCTCTGGGGAATCATTGTACCACGTTCTTGGGCTGGACAAGAACGCAACCTCAGATGACATTAAAAAGTCCTATCAGAAACTTGCCTTGAAATATCACTTTGACAAGAACCCTGACAACCCAGAGGCTGCAGACAAGTTTAAGGAGATCAACAAGGCCCACGCCATCCTGACGGACACCACAAAAAGGAACATCTACGACAACTACGGCTCGCTGGGGCTCTACATGGCCGAACAGTTTGGGGAAGAGAACATGAACACCTACCTCGTGCTGTCCAGCGGGTGGGCCAAGGCCCTGTTTGTCTTCTGCAGCCTCCTCACCTGCTGCTACTGCTGCTGCTGTCTGTGGTGCTGCTTCAACCACTGCTGTGCTGCGGGAAGTGTAAGCTCAAGGCCCCTGAGGGCGAGGAGACAGAGTTCTACGTGTCCCCCGAGGCTGCAGTCTGACGAGAGGGAGGCTACAGACACACCAATCATCATACAGCCAATGATGCATCCAGGGGCCGTGTCCTCCTGGCGTCACCGGCATCACTGTCATTCCTTGGTGTCTGTGCTGGGCACAGTTGGCTTGCGGTCTGTGGTTTCCCGGGCCTTGTGGCTGGGTTTCTCCCGTGGGGGAATTTGGTGTGGAAAGCATAGGAGGCCCCTTCCAAGGTTGACACCGCGTCCTCCGCACAGTGTGTCTATCCTGGGTCTCCTTGTCACGTGGACTCTGCAGCTCCGGTCCTTGGAGGTGTGTCCTTCGCCCGCGTTGGGGTTGTTTGTCTGTCTTCCTGCACTTTTCCTGGCTGTGAGCTGGATTGATGGGGGCCAGTCTCCTCCTCCCCTGTCCTGGGGTCATTCTCCACATTCCTTCCAGCCCACCTGTCCTTTCCGTAGCCCTCTTGGGACTTTTACAACCACAGATGGTAGCACCAGCCCGATAAGCCACAGTCAGAGGACAGCAGATCATCCATGTGTGAGCACCCAGCCGCTGGGAACGGGGGCTCTTCCAAGACCCCTCCTCCCGTGTTTCCCAGAGCTCCCATCTGCCCCACTTGCCTTTGCCCTGTCATCGATGATTCAGGCAGAGCCAGATTCGTTACGTCCCTGGAGGAAGGACTGACTGGACCAGAGGGACCCCTCTGGCTCAGGAGGGTTGGGTCCCTGGGAGGCCAGCAGCCAGACCACGGAATCCACGTGTGGACCATTGGAAGTCAGTCTTTTGTCTGTCCTAGACCTTGTTGGTGGTGCCCTGGGTAGAGGAGTAGGGGAAACGGGTCTGATGTGCCTGTGCTGGCCAAGGGCTCAGAGCTGCCCCCACTCTGTGACTCACGGGATATGCTGGGCCTGCCTTTGGCCCCATGCTGCAGACTCCAGTGGGCCTGGTTTCTGCAGAACGTCCATGGTGGCCGCTGCAGAGCTGCAGGGTTCTCAGTAGAGATGAAGCTGAGGAAGAGGCTGTGTGTGGTGGCTCTGGCTCGGACCAACCAGATGAGCCTCCTGAGGCCCCTTTTCCCAGCCTGCCTGCTGACTCGTGGCCCCAGCTCACTCGTTGCCCTCAGCAGCCCACCCAAGGCTGTGCAGAGGGGTAGGTTGAGGTTGACCAGGAAGTTGCCAGAAGGGACATGGATGTGAGGACAAATCTGGACATGCTTAGGAGCGGGGTGCTGGTTGAGGGCCCCCAGCTGACCCCTACTGCAGATTCCCATGTAGGTGATGAGCTGACTGCCAGCACCAGGTCCTGGGGCAGTTTTGTTTGTACCACTTTTCTTTGTTTTTCTCCCTGAAATGATCATGAAGACCTTTGATGAGAGGAGAGCTACGCACTGTGATATTAAATTAGAAATAATTTGTCAAAATCAGACCTCTCCTAAAACAATAAGAAATTCATTGTTTGGCCCATCCTGAAACGTGAGGCAGCGAGACGGTGGGGTGCCTCCATGCCACTCAACACAGCAGCAAGCTCAGCCTGAGATGCCGGCTGTACTCAGCCTTTGCGATTTTTGTAGATGTAGTTTAGGAAGTGAGTTATTTTTCCCCAGATTGGCCAAGAGCCAGGTTCTAAGCTTGGACCTAAAGTAGAAAGCCGCCCATCGGGGGGCCTGGCTCAGCCCCACCAGGCCTTCTGTTGGGCCTGCACACAGCTCTGTGGCTAGAATACTCCAAGGCCCTTTGGTACCCATCAGAGTGGGCCGCTTGTCAGGTGGCTTTTCAGTTACAGAGTCCAGTGGACCATTTTTTAGAACCATGCAGCTCCCCGCAAAGGGTGGGGTAGGGTGGGAAAGAGGAGCAGGTCTGAAGGTTTGTGGAACCCAGTCCCTGCAGAATTTGTAAAACCTAAATAAATCATAGCCATGACAATTCTCACAGCGGTGACTGTGATTATAAGACCCCCAGGGGCCAGGCACGGTGGCTCATGCCTGTAATCCCAGCACTTGGGGAGGCCGAGACGGGTGGATCACGAGGTCAGGAGATAGAGACCATCCTGGCTAACACGGTGAAACCCCATCTCCACTAAACAAAATACAAAAAGCCGGGCGTGGTGGCGGGCACCTGTAGTCCCAGCTGCTCGGGAGGCTGAGGCAGGAGAATAGTGTGAACCCAGGAGGCAGAGCTTGCAGTGAGCCGAGATCGCACCACTGCACTCCAGCCTGGGCAACGGAGTGAGACTCCGTCTCAAAAAAAAAAGGCCCCCAGGAAGCCCAGACACTCGGGGCCTGGAGTTCCTCCCACTGCCTGACCTGGAAGCAAAACCATTTCCGGTGTTCTGCCCTGTTGGTTTTAAGGCCTTGTCTTAATTCAGGAAAAAGAACCTCCCAGGTTTTCTCTTTTTCTTGAGTGGACTGTTTCCCTATTAATTAAAAGAGGTGGTGAGTCCCCGGGGGCAGCTTACGCGCCTCCTTGTCTACATGCTAACAGATCAGAATGCCCCCAGCACCCTGCCTGCTGGTGGCAGTGACAGGACCCTGACTCCTCACTCTTAGGCTGCGGATGATGCTGTGAGCCACTGTGGCCGTAGGCACAGAACGTCCCATTGGACGCTGCTGCTGGGTGCTGCCAGGGGCCTGCTGGGGTCATTGTGTTTTGAGGCATGTTCGGTTCACAAGGGGGTCCAGGCAGCACTGACTGCTTCCAACCTGCAGAAGTCACGGGAGCGGCCCCGCCGGCCCTTTCAAGGCAGCTGCTCGTATGTAGATTTGTCTCCACTTAGTGATATGGGATTTTTTTGGTCTTCCTTTTGGCTTTATTTTTAAACTGCTTTAGATACTACTGCTCAGTGTTTGTGAACTTTCCTAGTTCTCTGATGTTCAGTTAATGCAGCCAGCACCCAGTGCGGACTTATTAGGAAAAGAAACTGGCATATGCACGTGCCCAGCAGGAAGCTTCATCTCCACGTCAGCTGCTGCCATCCAGGGAAGGCCCTGGAGCCTCACGCAGTCGAGGCTGCTCTCAGGTGCTACGTGTTGCCAGTGGTGGCACCCGTTGCCCTGCCGAACCCAGGGCATTCTGTTCCGGGCGAGCCTTGTGCTGCAGGGGCACCAGCATGCAGGCTGCCCCGGAGGGTCCGGGTGCTGCAGGCAGAGTTCAACGTGGGGCTTGTCCGCCCTCCCTTAGCTCTGGCTCAGTGCATCCTACTGTGAGGACATCTCATGAGGGGACACGAAGTGACTGATCTCACTCTTTCCCAGTATTTGGAGCTGGGAACCCAAATAGTGTGGCGCAGGACTGACCTGTGTCTGTTATTTTGGTTGTGAGTCATCCTCCTGTGGAATTGGCAAAAGCTACATTTTTACTGTCCTTACCAGCAACGGTTCGCGTCGTCACATGCTGTGAGTGTGGGCTGTGGTGTGTCCGTGTGTGTACATGTATGTATATGTATATATCACGCACAAAGCGTGTCATGCTGCTGTCCAGCGGTGAAGCAACAAGTACAATAAAACGTGGCTCTAAAACAGCCTCTGGTTTCTTGACAAGTCGGGCAGGGACCTTCAGGAGCTTTCCTGGCAGGTGCACAGAAGGAACCACTGAGCCCACTGTGTGCAGAGTGTGTGTGCCCAGGGCACTGCCATGGCCCCCACCGGCACTGGCCTCTGGTCTGCAGAGTCAGGTGCCCATCCTGGGGGCTCTGTCATGCTCACCTGACCCAGGTGTGTGTCCCGGTGTGAAATCTAGGAGGTGACTGGAACAATTCACTTGAAACATTAAAGACGATTTTCTAAGCAACAGATACAATCAGTGGCAAAACTGCATCTGAAGGGGAGCCCAGGAAGGGGCCCTGTCCTGGCCCCAGAGGAGTCCACACAGCACCACCCTCCAGAAGGGGCTGGGCCTGGGGTCCTGTAGGCGGCACCTTTTGGTAGATTTTATTTCCCTGGAAAATGGGGAAAATGTTTCAAGCCAGGTGAGGGGAAGAAGTTAACACTGAAATATGTATTGTTTTTAAAAATTAAATGCAAATGCATGGAAGCTGGTTGTCCTTTCTCTGGGTTTGTCACTGGCATCTGGAATCTGACCGTGTTGGGGTGCAAGCGCTGTCAGACTCTGGCTGATCCTGGCTCAAGCACACACATCTAAGGGCCAGGCTGGTTTCGCAAGGTGATCTCCATCTTGTATGTCTGAATGTTGACCTAAAATAAAGATTACTGTTGTAAAATAAATGTTTTCACTGCAGAAAAATAATAATAATAATTGCACTTTTTTCCTGTTTACATAAATAACGACTATTTATTACGTTGGTGCAAGCATAGAAAAGCCAAGTCATATTTTATAATTACCTGAAGTCTCACCACCCAAAATAATTACCTTTCTTTATTCCAGATTATTTCAATGTATTATTTTTGTTTGTTTCAAATGCCATAGACATCATCAGAATATAATTTTATTGTTTCTAACTTAACATTACTTCATAAACTTTCTTTGTTATTACAGACTTCATATACGCAATTTTAAAAGTCCACCTTTGATTTTAATTAGATGGTGTATCCTTCTCTGAGCATTCCTGCATTATTAGGCCTTTTCAATTTTACACTATTACACAGAATGTTACATTAACATCTGTGTATTATAGCATACTCTATAATTTGAATTACTGTCTGATAGTAAATCTCCAAAATGAAATTTATATAGTTAAAGGACATAAACATGTATAAGGCATATAATTTAGAATATATAGATCAGGTATCTCAAAATGTTTTTCAGTTCTTTTTTCTTATAGTATATGTCACACATATTCATTGTAAAAATGTTAAAACACAGAGACAAGTATATGGAATGGAAAAAATGATTAACAACCCTGCCACCTCCAAATAATCACCTTGATATTTTCATATGTTCCCTTCCTCCCACATTGTTCTGGGACCACTTTGTATATAAAAAAATTGTATTTTTCTCTTATTTTAACTTATTTCTCCACATCATTAAGAATCCTTCTAAAACATGATTTTTTAGCTACCACCAAATGGCCCATTATGTGTGTACATCCAAATTTATCCTTTATTGGTGGTTATTCAGGTTTTCCCAGAATTTTTCAGTATTATAAATGACACTACAGCAGATGCTAAAATGTCACCGCATTTATGATGAAGACCTTAGTGAAAGTCACAGAATTATAGATCTTGAGCACTCGTACACCTCGAGAGATTCATTTACCCAGGATCCCGCAACTAATCTCAAAGTGTATCTCTATACTCATTTTACAGCAGTAGTATCCTGCACTTAGGAGAATGGGAGTGGAGGCCAGGCACGGCGGCTCACACCTGTAATCCCAGCACTTTGGGAGGCCTAGGGGGGCGAATCACCAGAGGTCAGGAGTTCAAGACCAGCCTGGCCAACATGGCGAAACCCGGTCTCTACTAAAAATACAAAAATTAGCCGGGCGTGGTAGCACGCACCTGTAATCCCAGCTACTCAGGAAGCTGAGGTGGGAGAATCGCTTGAACCTGGGAGGTGAAGGTTGCAGTGAGCCGAGATTGCGCCACCACACTCCAGCCTGGGTGACAGAGTTAGACTCTGTCTCAGAAAAAAAGCAGAATGGGAGTGGCTTGTGCAAGTTCACAGATCTGGGACGTATCAAAGAAAACAATTGGAAAGCTAATGTGTTGGGTCCAAGGCTCTTTCCCAGGTGATTCAATGAGATCTTGTTATTCTGAAACATTTCTGGGTCTTGAGTATTGTGAATGCTAGGAAAGCATGCCATGATGATATGGTAAGGAGAGCCTAGGGAAGATTGATCCTTCATTCAGTATCAGCCTGAGGGAAGGGAAGGTCTCTCCTGGTGTGTCACAGGTCTATAGCTTTGACTCTATTCTGTCCATCACTGGGATGACAATGGATAAAGCAGGCAAGCCTTAGACTTGGACTCTGGTTAAGTTCAACAACAAATCTATTGGAAGAATGAAGAGTAGTTCACATGGTCAAGGAAAAAGCTGAAGGAGCAGAGTTCTCGGTAGCAGGAACTCATGGACAGCAGTCATAGATTGTAGCTGTTAGGATGAAAGAGTTCCATTGCTCTGCATCCTGATTCCAAGGAGAGAGTAACTGATTGGCCAGACTGAGTCAAAGGAGAATAGCCCCCAGACTGTGTTCAGTGGAGTCTGGAGACTTCCTCCAGCAACATCGTGCGTTATTACTTACAGAAAAAGGAAAGAGTCTACACAGACAAAATTGGATGACTACTATGCTGTTATTAATTAAAGTGTAATCAGTCAGTAGGGTTGTGTATTTTCTCCAGCAATATTCGGTCTATCTGGGGCAAGCCCAAAGAAAAGCAAATCACTGAGATTGAACAAGGTGAGTATTGTGGAATAAGGAGCTTATTCTAGCAATTAGAACTTACACAATTGTAGGAGGAGCCAAGGAAGTAAGAATCCAAATATGGAACTGAAGGATCAGAGAAAAGCCACCAAACAGGCCTGCGCTGGAGAATGGCTTGGAACTGCAGGCTATGTGGAAGCTAGCCACATTCAGTTGCTGAAAGCGAACTGCAAAAGGGGATGGGGTCAAAGTTCATAGAAGAGTGCCGCTGCTCTGCAAGTTCACATCAAAGTACCTGGAGATGGGCCTGAGGTCACTGTTGGTCAGTAGAGCAGCAGTTAGGAAGAAAGTCCCAGTGAGGGAAAGAGGGAGTGCACCCTGGAATCTCTGGTGCTCCTGTGTCTACCCCTAACCAATGACAGACACCAGCCTGGGTGACTACCTCTCATCAATGACAACCTTCAGAATAATGACTGCTGTTTCACCTGGACTCCCAAATCTCGCACACTTTCACTGTTGGCCAAATCTAACTCTGAACCTTTCAGAGAAAGGGATCTGAGAAACAGCTCCCAGTGTAAAGACGTCATCAATAGAAAAAATAAGGTATGGTGAGTATCATGCAAGAAAACACAGACAAAGGGATTTAGGGTATTTTCAGGGGAGTGAAATTATGATGAGGGATCATAGAATCTAGAATACGGGGACCCCATACGTTGGCAATATCAAGGTCAAAGACACTGTGGTTGGTAGAGTCAGTGAGCTGTAAGCGTAAAAGATGATGGTCAGAGTGGCATGCTTGAACTTGAGATTTTGGATATTGTGACATGGTGACCTGTGATAATGAGGTGTAAGGCGGCTAAAGTGATGGAGACCAGGGCATTGGAAGAATCATCCATGTGGATGTTGAAATAGCTGGGTACAGTGGCTAGGATTGGGCAGAGAGAGTCAATGAGCCTTCAGCTGAGGTCTTCAGTAAGCATTGGGGCAGCAGCCAGTAGACTGTTAGGCACAGTAGTGAGGACAGGTGTCGGCAGCTCGGCCCTCAGGTACATGAAGGTGAGGGGGAAAACTCCACCCTTCTGAGAGGGCTGCAGGGGAACCAGTGTCCTGAAGGAAGGAGCCAGATTTCAGGTAACAAAAGCACGTAGCAGGAAAGAGAGACTACACGGCCGGGTACGTGGCTCATGCCTGTCGTCCCAGCACTTTGGGAGGCTGAGGTGGGAGGATCGCTTAGGGCCAAGAGTTCGAGACCAACTTAAGCAACATAGTGAAACCCTTGTCTCTACAAAATATTTAAAAATTAGCCAGGCATGGTGGGTGCACACTTGTAGTCTCAGCTCCTCAGGAGGCTAGAACAAAAGGATTGCTTGAGCCCAGGAGGTCAAGACTGCAGTGAGCTATGATCGCACTGCCCCCTGGGCAACAGGGTGAGACCTTGTCTCTTTAAAGAAAAAAAGAATACCAGAGAATGTGCTGATCACTCCATAAGTGCTCCAAGAGAGGACAACACAATATGCAACCCTCCACCCCTAAGGAGGCATGGGAGATCGAGTCAGGTTAGGGATTAAAAAATGTGCAACCCTCCACCCCAGAGGAGGTGTGGGAGATTGAGTCAGGTTAGGGATTATAAAAATGTGCAACCCTCCACCCCAGAGGAGGCGTGGGAGATCGAGTCAGTTTAGGGATTATATTAGGACTCTCCATTTTCAAATGTCAGAAATCCAACTCAAGCTAGATTCAGCAAAAGAGAAGAGAATGTGTTTGTCCATATAACTGGAAGTGTAGTGGGGCTGCTTGCTGGCTTCAGTGCTGATCAGCTCAGGGACCCAAGCCATGTCCTCGAGGGGCTCTCCTTCAGTCTCCCTGCTTTGCTGTCCTCTGTGTTGGCCACGCTTCCAGGCAGCCTCTCCCCATGCAGCAGCAGATGGTGGCCCAACAACCCTGGGGAGTGTGAACCTCCCTTATGGCACCAGGGAAATTTCAGCCTGAGCCATCCATGGTGGTTAGTGAGGCTACATCTCTAGTGGCCACTCTGGGTGGGCAGAACCCACCAGAATCACATGTTGGCAAGTGGGGAATTGGTCCTTCAAAGGAAAACTGCTTTGCTGATAATAAGAGGAGGGCAGGCCAGGCATGGTGGCTCACGCCTGTAATCCCAACACTTTGGGAGGCCAAGGCAGAGGATCGCTTGAGCCCAGGAGTTGAAGTCCAGCCTGGGCAACATAGCGAGACGCCGTCTCTACAAAAAAAAATTTAAAAATTAGCCGGGCGTGGTGGCACGTGGCTGTGGCAGGAGGCTCTCTTGAGCCCGGGAGATTGAGGCTGCAGTGACTGTGCCACTGCACTCCAACCTGGGTGACAGAGCAAGACCCTGTCTCAAAAAAACAGGAGTGCAGGGTACTGGATAGACATAACATCAGATACCCTCATCAGACAGACACAGAGGTCGGGAATGAGAGTGAAGGTGATACTGAGTCCCTCCAGAGGCTGGATTTGGACTTCTGGTGGTCAGTGAGGAAGCCTGAGGAAGACAGGCATATGAAGCAAGATGAGGTTGGCACTGCTTCTTAGAGGAACCCTCGAGTCACTCTTGAGTACCTGGAGTACCCGGGTGGGGCCGTGGTCACAGCGCCATCTAGTGCCATGTCATGACGTAGCCGGAAAGCCAAGGGGGAAGATGCCCCCTTGAGCTCCTTTTGCTCCAAACAGCGTGGTCTACGAGGGGCAAGGGGCCGCTTGACAAATATTTGCAGGCAGCGGTGACATTTGGAGAGAAAAAGCTAAGGAAGATACAATGGCAGCTCTTGGCTATTTGAAGAATTGACCTCTGGGAGAGGGATGAAATCACAGAACTAGCACCCTTAAGGGGAGCTAGAGGAAATTTGGGGTGAATGATGACAACTAGAACTGTCTAATGAAGAAATGGGCTTTCTTCCGAGGGAATGAATTCCCATCCCTGGAAGTGTTTAAGCTGTGATTTGGATGCCTTTAGTCAAAGATACGATATAAAGTCTCCTATATTGGGTGCAAGATCAAGCCACAATACGTTTACGGTAGCTTCCAGATTATAATTATATGAGTTATTCACGCCCTGAATGAGGAAGAAATCATTCACCAAATGGTGCAGTAGCTAACTGTTGTCTTCAGTGTCTTTTCGCTTCCCTTTTGGGGCTTTTTCCTGTCTCCAGGCACCTCTATTTCATACTTGGAAGCTTGAAGCTCTCATGAGGTCTACCAGCTCCCAGGCTTGCTTTCTAGACATAATAATATCCCCGTTGCAAAATTCATCCTCTTCTTCCCATAAAAACTTCTAGGATCTGACATACAGCCTGTGATCAACAAATAATCCAGATGTCAACTCGCCTCTTGAATGTCAGAATTCAAGAAATGGAGCTCTGTTTGAGGAGCTATAAACTTAATTATAAACAGCCAATATCATACATTTTTATTTAATTAATTTATTTTTTTGAGACAGAGTCTCCCTCTGTTGCCCAGGCTGGAGTGCAATAGTACAATCTCGGCTCACTGCAACCTCCACTTCCAGGTTCAAGTGATTCTCCAGCCTCAGCCTCCTTAGTAGCGGGGATTACAGGTGCCCACCACTACACCCAGCTAATTTTTGTATTTTTACAAAATTACAAAATGTTTTTACAAAATTAGAGATGAGATTTCACCATGTTGGCCAGGCTGGTCTTGAACTCCTGACCTCAAATGATCTGCCCATCTCGGCCTCCCAAAGTGCTGGGATTACAGGCATGAGCCACCATGCATGGCCGATCATACATTTTGAATTACTTTTCATTTAGTAGCTTCTGTGTTCACTGTTAAATGTGTTTTCATTAATCTTGTCTCCTCCAGTCATTTTGTTAGATCCTGTAGGTAACAGTTTGTAATGTAATCTTCTGAATCCTCCACAAAATTTGGTGTTTCAGTAATAGAATAGTTGATGAGGATCAATGTTTGCAAATTCCATTTGTGAGTTTGTTCCTCTGCATAGAGGATGCCAGGGGCTGTGATAGACAAGAACATGTAAAGGTGAATAAATAGAGTTCCAATTCACCTGGAATAAAAGTAAGATATAAAGGGCCTACTAAGTGCCAGAAACTCTGCCACACGCATGACACAGCATTACTGCATTTTACTCAGGCAGTTTCATGAGGCAGGGATTTCGAGTTTCATTTTATAAACCAGAAATTTAGGCCCGGAGAGGACTTTGCCTAGAAAGTAAGAGCCAAAACTCAAGCCCAAGTTAGTATGCCTCTCCTTTTCCTATAAACAAATAAACAAAATAAATTACAAAACAAATTAGTTTTTACTGGAGAAGGTGCACGTTTCCTTTTGGGAGTCCCCAGAAACAAAAGGACCACATTTTCCCTAGGATTGGATCCAGGGAATGGAGGAGCAAAAACTTCCTAGTTTAGTCTTGATGGATACTCCAATGGAATCAGGCAAAACCAGGGGCGGGAGTGGCTGTGTCTGATGGGGTAGAACTCTTGTCACCTCCCTGTCCCTGGCCACGGGGGCACCTCTGGACCGCTTCCTGCCGCCTTGCTGCGCCGCGGTGGAGAGCGCGACCTCGGACGCCATCTAGTGGTGAGTCCGAGGCTTCACTGGAGGGCTCAAAGAGGAACTGGTGCCAACATGCGTTCATGATTCGCGAAGAGCTGGGATTCAGAGTCAAATGCAGTGGGTCCCGAATCCCAGGTCAGAACCCATCATAGCATCCCAAAAGAAAGTCACCTGCTGCCCGTGTTGCGCTCAGTTCCATATCCTGGAGCTCAGTGGCTTCTCTCCACCCACACCCTCAACTTCTAGGCTTCTGGGAGAGACACTCTCCTTATCCTTGTTTGTATTACACTTCCATTCACGTTAGTCACAAGTGAAAAACAAAAGCCTCAGCTAATCAAGTCTTGCAACTCCAAGACACACAGACACGGACACACACACACATACGCACACACACACACTACAACTGTGGCAGGGTCATTCATCACGCAGCCTCTCTAGGGGAACTTTTGCTAAATACAAGATCTAGGCGAGAAAAATCCAACACCCTGGGGAGGCAGATGGATGAGGCCCACCAAGGAGGAAGATGTCCTTGCAAAAGGAAGCTCTGCACACAGACCCTAGGAACCAGAGACATTCTCAGCAGGTCCACCTTGAGGGCCTCGCTCCTGCTCTCATCCCCTCTCTCTGCCTGAAGCCATGCCAGGTCATGCCTCTGCCCTAGCCCCATCTTCCCACAGTAGCAGGCAGTTGTGCCAAGCTTGA
This sequence comes from Pongo pygmaeus, assembly GCF_028885625.2. Taxonomy (NCBI): domain Eukaryota; kingdom Metazoa; phylum Chordata; class Mammalia; order Primates; family Hominidae; genus Pongo; species Pongo pygmaeus. The sequence goes on along the minus strand of NC_072380.2, from coordinate 23,584,794 downwards.
AGAAGGGAGGCAGGCCTGGCCCTGGGGTCAAAGGTGATGAACAGCCAGGCTGCATGGTATCCCAGAGAGCTTTCTCTGAATGCCTCCAGGGAATGAAGAGTTCTCTGAGCTCATTTTTATACTTGACTCAGCCAATTTAGTCACTTGTTATATAAGTGGATAAATAATGTTATATGTTCCACGGATGCATATATATACATTTTTAACTTTTTATTTCTATAGGTTTTGGGGGAACAGGTGGTATTTGGTAAAATGAGTAAGTTCTTTAGTGGTGATTTGTGAAATTTTGGCGCACCCATCTCCCAAGCAGTCTAACTCACCCAATTTATAATCTTTTATCCCTTACTCCCTTCCTACCCTTTCCCCCTGAGTCCCCGAAGTCTATTATGTCATTCTTAGGATGCATATATTTTTAATTAAAGAAATATATTCCCATTTTAGGTCTTGTAGTAGCCAAAATAATCCCTCTCTCCACCTCTCTCACTCCCACGCATGTCCCTGACCTAATCCTTGGATCCTATAATACATTACCTTACGTAACAAAGGGGATTTTACAGATTGATTAAGGTTAAGGACCTTGAAATGGGAGATTAGCTTGGATTACCCAGGTGAGCCCAATGTAATCACGTGAGTCCTTTAACATCAGAGAGACTTTCCAGGATTTGGGAAGAGAGAGTTGACCGTTGCTGACTGTGAAGATGGAGGAAGAGGCCCAAGCAGCAACCAAGGAACGATCTCTGGAATTTGGAAGTGGCAAGGGTGGTCTCTGGAAGTTGGAAGTGGCAAGGATGGTGTCTGGAAGTTGGAAGTGGCAAAGAAGCAGATTCCCGCTACAGCCTCCAGAAGAGTATGCAGCCTTGTGGCTGGTGAGACCCTTTTAGGCCCATGTCAACCTAACTGTAGGGTAATAAACTTGCATTGTTTTAAGCCAGTAAGTTTGTGACAGTTTGTTACAGAAGCAATCAAAGCTATTAATAGAGGTCTCACTTAGGCTTTACGATCACACAGTTTCATTTAATATCAAAGCAAGAACTGCCTGGAGCTATGCTGCCTCTCAGAGACTGCATTATGGTAGGCCACATTTTTGGATTTTGTTTCAGGACCTAAGAGGAAAGGCATCATTTCTGTTAATAATCTACTTTATTATTCGGAAACCAGAAGATCTACTCTGTTCCACCTAACGGAGATGGCCGCTAGTGCTCCAGTGAATGTCTTCAGACCCTTCAAAGAGATCTCAGTTAGGGGCCTTTGGAAATGGCCTCTGTGCCTTTTATGGTTAACTAGAACATATTGCATGAATATGTTCTGTAGAGAGGGCAAACCCTTGAGAAACACACACTGAATCATAAAATTGTCCACACCTCCCAAATGCAGTAATTCCATTCTTGGGAATTCATTCTAAGGCACTTAATTTCAAAGGTGCTAAAAAATGTGCATGCAAATTTTTATGATAATATTATCTATAATAGTAAAAACAAAAAAGGAAAGAGTCAAAATTCAAACTAAATGAAACCTTTAATAAACTATGATTCTCTGCTGGTCTGAAAACATTAAAAATTATAATTGCTTTTACTCTAGAAGCAAAGGGAAATGTTCCCATTACACTCAATGAAAGCAGTGTATTAAAAAATAGCATTCAGGCCAGGCGCGGTGGCTCATGCCTGTAATCCGAGCACTTTGGGAGGCCAAGGCAGGCAGATCACTCGAGGCCAGGAGTTCGAGACCAGTCTGGCCAACATGGTGAAACCCCATCTCTATTAAAAATACAAAAATTAGCCAGGCAAGGTGGCAAGTGCCTGTAATCCCAGCTACTCAGGAGGCCAAGGTATGAGAATCGCTTGAACCCTGGCCAGCAGAGGTTTCAGTGAGCCAAGATTGTGCCACTGCACTCCAGCCTGGGCAACAGAGCAAGACTCTTTCTCAAAAAAAAAAAAAAAGTATTTATTCAATAATCATTTGTTGGCCACATGCTATGTATCAGGTATTGCACCAAGCACCAAGTAATGAAAGGACACCAAAATAAATACATTCACTGCCCTTGTAGATTGAAGTATGCCACAATGGCAAAAATGTAAAGTGATCTATTCAGGTGGCAGGTGACATACCAAAAAAAAAACCAAGCAAGTTCTTTTGTTAGAGTATAGTTAATATTGTAATTAACCTTCTTATATTACTTTTTCAGTTATGATAATTATATTAAAGTATAGGGCAGGAAGAAAACACAGACCTCTTGATCCAAGTCACGATGCAGTGGACTCCTCACTGAGGAAGCCGGCCCTGAAAGCATTGTTTAGAAACACAACAAACAACAGCCTCTTCCCCAGCAGGGGAGCAGGAAGCCAGCTGTACACACAGGTCACTCCCGGGGGGTGGTCAGCTTTGGGAGGCCACCTTTGAGCCTGAACTGACACCCTCTGTGTATGTGTATCTGGGAAACTTACACAGGACTGACTAAGCATGGCCCTGAAAGACAGTAACTCCCGTCTCTACCTGTCCCCCAGCTGCTAAGAGGATAACTATGAAAGCAGATGTGTTGGCCGGGCGCGGTGGCTCATGCCTGTAACCCCAGCACTTTGGGAGGCTGAGGCGGGTGGATTATGAGGTCAGGAGATCGAGACCATCCTGGCTGACATGGTGAAACCCCGTCTCTACTAAAAATACAAAAAGTTAGCTGGGTGTGGTGGCGGGCGCCTGCAGTTCCAGCTACTAGGGAGGCTGAGGCAGGAGAATGGCGTGAACCCGGGAGGCGGAGCTTGCAGTGAGCCGAGATCGTGCCACTGCACTCCAGCCTGGGCGACAGAGCAAGACTCCGTCTCAAAAAAAAAAAAAAAAAAAAAAAAAAGCAGATGTGCTGCCTTGCTCATCATCGTTTTTATGCTGCCGTCGGTGTGGGGCAAGCCACATACACTGCCCTCCATCTCCCTTAGTGGACAAGGAGACTCTGAGCTTGTTCATTTCTTTTTTGTTTGTTTTGTTTTTGAGACAGAGTCTCGCTCTGTCATCCAAGCTGCAGTGCAATGGCATGATCTTGGCTCACTGCAGCCTCCGCCTCCCGGGTTCAAGCGATTCTCCTACCTCAGCCGCTCGAGTAGCTGGGATTACAGGCAGCCACCATCACCGGCTAATTTTTGTATTTTTTAGTAGAGATGGGGTTTCACCATGTTGACAAGGCTGGTCTTAAACTCCTGACCTCAGGTGATCCACCAGCCTCAGCCTCCCAAAGTGCTGGGATTACAGGCTGAGCTTGTTCATTTCTAAAGTGCCTTCTGAAACTGCAGCTACCGGAGCTGTCCTGGGCTCCAGGCCAAGTAAGAGGAAACCCAGGTAGGCACAGCCCCTGACCACTGGATTCGAATCTGAAGACGCTTTTAAGATGGTGCAGAGATGAAGAACATTTGGATCACCAAACAACTACAGAGCAAATGACATGAGTGAAAGAGAGACTTGTTAGCAATGTACATTAATTGTCCAACAAGTAGCATAGTTTGATTAGGAAGGGCATTTACAGAGATGTATTATTCTCCCTTGACTTGCCGTCCACTATCAAATTAGGAGGTGCGGTTTAATAATGATTCACAGCGGACTTTGTATCAATTCTTACTACATATCAAGCTTTGTACTTAGCACCTCATTTGGATTATTTCATTTAATTCTCACAGCAATCCAAACAGGTGGATAATGCTATCTCCATTTACCATTGAGAAAATGGGAGCTTAAAAAAGTAATAACGTGGCCAGGCACAGTGGCTCATGCCTGTAATCCCAGCACTTTGGGAGGCCAAGGCAGGTGGATCATTTGAGGTCAGGAGTTTGAGACTGGCCTGGCCAACGTGGTGAAACCCCATCTCTACTAAAAATACAAAAATTAGCTGAGTGTGGTGGTGCACACCTGTAATCCCAGCTACTTGGGAGGCTGAGGCAGGAGAATTGCTTGAATGCGGGAGATGGAGGTTGCAGTGAGCCAAGATTGTGCCACTGCACTCCAGCTGGATGACAGAGTAAGACTCTGTCTCAAAAAAAAAAAAAAAGTAATAACTTGCCCAAGGTCTCATAAGTGACTAATGGTTCAGTTCTTGGAAGTCCAGGTTGAGGACTTCATGCATTTTCATTACAATTGGAACTTTGTGTCTAGTTATTTCTACTTGTTCTTCCAAATCCAGCACATGAAACAGCCTACCCTTCCCTCCCACTGCCCCAGCTCCAACCAGTCTCCAGCCTTCTGTGCTCTGTGTCTCTGTGTCTCTGTGATCTGTGATTGCTGCCCATGTGATGTCCCTGCTGCCAGCCCCTTGGTCTTGGACCTACCAGTCTCTAGGACCATGAGATAATATATTTTTTCTTTTCTTTTTTTTTTTTTTTTTGCGACAGAGTCTTGCTCTGTCACTGAGGCTGGAGTGCAGTGGTGAGATCTGGCTCACTGCAACCTCCGCCTCCTGGATTCCAGCGATTCTCCCACCTCAGCCTCCTGAGTAGCTGAGACTACAGGTGTGTGTGGCCACACCCAGCTAATTTTTATATTTTTAGTAGAGACAGGGTTTCACCATGTTGGCCAGGCTGGTCTCGAACCTCTGACCTCAAGTGATCCGCCTGCCTCAGCCTCCCAAAGTGCTGCGATTATAGGTATGAGCCACCTCACCCGGCCATAAATTTGTTTCTTTTAAAATCTAAATTTCATTATAAATTACCCAGTTTGTGGTATTCTGTTAGAGCAACACAAAATGGACTAAGACATCCCCCATTTCTGGGTATACATCCAAAGGATTAAAGCAGAGTCCCAAAGACACATTTGTATACCCATATTTATAGCGGCATTATTCACAATACTCAAAGGTGGAGGCTACCCCAGTGTCCATCAACAGATGAATGGATAAATAAAATGCAGTATATCCATACAGTGGAATATTATTTGGTCTTAAAGAGGAAAGACATTCCAACGCATGCTGCAACACAGATGAAACTTGAGAACATTAAAATAAGCCAGTCACAAAAAGACCAATGCTGTATAGTTCCACATACATGAGGTATCTAGAGTAGTCAAATTTATAGGCAGAAAGCAGACTGGGGGTTGCCAGGGGATGAAGAGAGAGGAATAGGGAGTCGTTTAACAGGTATAGAGTTACAGTTTTTCAAGATGAAAAACTTCTGGAGATTGGTGGCACAATAATATGAATACACTTAACATTACTGAAGTGTACACTTAAAAATGATCAAGATGGGCAGGGTGTGGTGGCTCACACCTGCAATCCCAGCAATTTGGGAGGTTGAAACACGAGGATCACTTGAGCCCAGGAGTTTGAGGTTACAGTGAGCTACTATTGTACCACTGTACTCCAGCCTGGGTGACAGAGACTCTGTCTCTAAAAATAAATAAATAAGTAAATAAATAAATTTAAGATGGTAAATTTTATGTTATGTGTATTTTACCACAATTTTTTTTAACAAAAGAGGAATCCTTCCTCCTCTTCACATTTATCGTTCTCTTTGTGTCTTCAATCCCAACTCATGCCACCTCTTCCAGGAGGTTTATTCACTCCTTCTGCGTTCTCCACTCTGGGATTGCCACAAACATTTGGAGGGTCAGGGCTAAGAGGACACACACATGTTTTAAGATGTTTAAAATGATAAATTCAGATAAACTAGTAAATCAAATGTTATAGCCCCTTTAATTTTTACATTTTTGCATTTATTTTTAAATATATATATATAGTAAATCTATATATCTTTGTAACAACAACATGGGAAAGTCTGTAATGCTGTGGTTTCTGTAAGACTGGAAGTCAGGCAAGTATCAAGGCTCAAGCTCTGTCCTGAAGCCCCACACTCCCCACCTATCCTCCCAGCTGCTCAGGCCAGCCCACAGCCTTGGGCAACAGCAGAGGCTTCTACAGTCAAGGCCATAGGGCTACACTTTCCTGGGGTAGCTACAGAGCTGCTTCTAGGGCGTGGGACCTGTGCAGTCAGTCACAGATGGCTGGCACTTAGAAAAGCCCTGCACTGATCGGATCACAAGGTCAGGAGTTCGAGACCAGCCTGACCAACATGGTGAAACCCCATCTCTACTAAAAATACAAAAATTAGCCAGGCATGGTGGCACGTGCCTGTAGTCCCAGCTACTCGGGAGGCTGAGGCAGAAGAATTGTTTGAACCCGGGAGGCAGAGGTTGCAGTGAGCCGAGATCACACCACTGCACTCCAGCCTGGGCAACAAGAGTGAAACTCCATCTCAAAAAAAAAAAAAAAGAAAAGAAAGAAAAGAAGGCACAATCGAGAAACAAGCAAATAGTCCATTAAACATGTTAGAACGCAGCGAAAATATACATGGAGAAGTGTCTGGACATCAGGCTTAAAAGTTGAAAGCAACTTAACCATGGCCTTGGGGTGTCATGCCAAGGAGACTAGTGTGAAGCCATCCTGTCCATGACATCTGATCACCTCATTGATTTGCAGTTGATTTGCTCAGGAATTTCAACCTTAACTTAAAGGTGATGGTGCATTCGGGAAGGATGCTGAGAGGAAGAATGGTATGTTATCTGGTGTGAAGAAGGAACAGAGAGAGGTTTAAGGTGTCCAATAAACTACCCGCTGCTTCCTGCTTAAGTTTGAATAATTTTAGAAATGAAACAAAAACTATATGAAAACCTGTGAAAGGAAAATATCTTGGGGCCCCAAAATCACTAAGCCAAAGGGAAAATGCAAGCTGGAAACTGCTCAGGGCAAACCTGCCTCCCATTCTACTCAAAGTCATCCTTCTGCTCACTGACATAGAGGCATATTCTGATTGCCTCCTTTAGAAAGGTTCATCAGAAACTCAAAAGAATGCAAGCCCTTTTCTCTCACCTACCAGCGATCTGGAAGCCCCCTCCTTGCTTTGAGTTGTCCCTGCCTTTCTGGATGGAACCAATGTATGTCTTACATATATTGATTGATGTCTCATGTCTCCCTAAAATGTATAAAACGAAGCGGTGCCCCAGCCACCTTGGGCACATGTTGTCAGGATTTCCTGAGGCTGTGCCACGGGCGCACATCCTCAACCTTGGCAAAATAAACTTTCTAAATTAACTGAGACTTGTCTCTGATTTTCTGGGTTTACAAACCAAAGTATCATCTTTATCACAGATGAAGCTGATATTGAAAAATGGGGCTTATATCTAATCAGAACAACATTGACTCATGTGCCAATCATCACAATCAGGAGAAAAAATTACCTTGCTTAACCAGGCCAGGGTCATAATTTCTGACCCAAATGGACCAAATATGACCTGAGTATATTCCTTCAGAAATTTGAGGTACTGTTACCAAAACTAGAGTGATGGGTCCCTAGCAGTAAAAGCAACCATGTCTGCTGCCTATGTGTGTGTGTGGTTTGTGTGTGTGTGTGTGCATGTGTTTGTGTGTTCAATTACCCATCTCCCATGTGACTCCTTTATGGCACAGTTTGATCACTCTGCTTTGATGAGAAAAGTCTGGAGGAAACCCTGGATTTAGGGCCAGATGTGGTGGCTCACGCCTGTAATCCCAGCACTTTGGGAGGCCGAGGTGGGTGGATCACCTGAGGTTGGGAGTTCGAGACCAGCCTGACCAACACAGAGAAACCCTGTCTCTACTAAAAATACATAAAAATTAACCCGGCGTGGTGGCGCATGCCTGTAATCCCAGCTACTCAGGAGGCTGAGGCAGGAGAATTGCTTGCACCCGGAAAGCAGAGGTTGTGGTGAGCCAAGATTACGCCATTGCACTCCAGCCTGGGCAACAAGAGCGAAACTTGGTCTCAAAAAATAAATAAATAAATAATTTTTTTAAAAAGTTTGGAGGAAACCCTGGATTTTGATGTTGCTTTGAACAAGTCACTTTCTCTTTCTCTCCACAACAAAACACCGTGAAATAAAAATCCCTTTGCCTTAGGAATGCTGAGCTCACAAATGAGACCATGCCTGTAAAGTGACATGATCTCCTGAAGACAAAGGCTGTGTAAATATATAGGATTATTAGCCAAGCCACTCAGAAATAGTCTGTGCATGAATGTCTTGGAAAGCAAACAGGTCCAGGGAAGAGGACTCCCCATTTCCAAGGGCCGCAAGATTCCTTTGTTTCCTGACATCTAGCATGGTTACCTTCCCCCAACACCCACACACAGCCAGGAGGGACAGGTGAGCCAATTTAGTTCCTCGGAATGATGGATTAAAACATTTGGAGAGCAGAATTTCAAGCAACTGCCATGTTGGAGGGTTTTCTAGAAAGATAATTAAAGAGAAATCATAATTGGGTTTTAGATATTGATGGTTGTTCATCTGCCCTAATCCATTCATCAACATTCCCATATACACTGTTACAAAGAAATCTCAAGTTCAACAAGAGAAGGAAAGAGGTCTTCTATCTTATGTTTGTTTTTTTTTTAAGTTTTCTTTGGAGACAGGATCTTGCTCTGTCACCCAGGATGGAGTGCAGTGGTGCGATCACAGCTCACTGCAGCCTCAAACTCCTGGGCTCGAGCAATCCTCCCACTTTCACCTCCCAAAGTGCTGGGATTATAGGCATGAGCCCCTGTGCCTGGTCCTTATGTTTCATTTCTTAAGAAGAAAGAGGCCGGGCATGGTGGCTCACACCTGTAATCCCAGCACTTTGTGAGGCCGAGGCGGGCGGATCACGAGGTCAGGAGATCAAGACCATCCTGGCTAACACAGTGAAACCCCGTCTCTACTAAAAATACAAAAATATTAGCCAGGCATGGTGGCGGGTGCCTGTAGTCTCAGCTACTCGGGAGGCTGAGGCAGGAGAATGGTGTGAACCCAGGAGATGGAGCTTGCAGTAAGCTGAGAAGGCACCACTGCATTCATTCCAGCCTGGGTGAGAGAGCTAGACTCCATCTCAAAAAAAAAAAAAAAAAAAAAAAAAAAAAAAAAAAAGAAGAAGAAGAAGAAAGAGAAGGAAGGAAAAAAGGAGGGAGAAGAAGAGACTGTCTTAGTTCATTTGTGCCGCTATAACAAAGTACCACAGACTGGATAATTTATAAAGGCCAGAAATTTATTTTCTCACAGTTCTGGAGGCTGGGAAGTCCAAAGCACATTTTATATCTGGTAAAAACCTGTTCCTCAAAGATTGAGCCATATAGGTGTCCTCATCTGACAGAAGGTATGGAAAGACAGAAAGGGGTTGAGTGCTAAGTACTTACAGGGCAGAAGAGCAGAAGAGAGTAAACGTGTTTCCTCAAGCCCTTTTATAAGGTCTCTAATCCTACCCATGAGGGCTCCACCCTCATGACTTAATTAATGCTGAGAGGCAGAACCCCTTAACACTAATCACATTGGCCATTACGTTTCAACACATGAAAATTGGGGGGCACATTCAGACCACAGCAGAGAGGGAAAGGAGAAGAGAGAAAGGGAAAACCTTACTTCTAGTCTTCTCTTTTGCCTCTTAGAAATCATAGATTTTAGACCTGGAAAGAACGTTAAAGGTCAGCTTAGCCATCTCCACAAACCCCTTTCCTTTTACAAATTATATATGGGTGGTGAGGACCAGTGAGGCAAACTACAATTTCTAAGTTTACACAGTCTATTGGTAGCATAAAGGGATAAGGATTCAGGTTTCCTGCCTCCCAGCTTGGTACTTTTTACACTAAGTCATCCTGTCTCCCATTCAGTTTTATGACCCTGAGCAAGTCACCCAACCAATCAACAAATATTTTTAAAGACCTAATGACAACTAGTGGAATATCCAACCAAAAGAAATGTAAACAAATAAAGAGCTTATTTTTCTCTCCTAATAAGAAGTCAGGGGGTAGACACAGTCACTGGTACTAGTTCAGCGGTTTAATGATGCCATCATGGACCCAAACAATTCTATCTTTTGGTTCCATCGTATTTATTGTTGGCTCTTATCAAGATGACTGTTGTCCCATGGTTGCAAAATGGTCATGTATCTCCAGGTATCACATATTTGTTCAATATTTCATTTAACACTTTTAAAGTCCCATGCACATAATGAGTTACTTTGATTTTACAACCATGATAGCTGTATTCTTTTGTAGATGCTCCATCAAGCTGAGGAAAATCATTCCCTTTATAGTTGATGAAGGCTTTTTTTAAAATCATGAATGGGTGTTGAATTTTGCCAAATTTTTTTACATTGACTGAGATCATATGAATCATATAAATTTTCTTCTTTACTCTATGTAGTGAATGACATTGATTGATTTTCAAATGTTGAGCCAATTTTGCATTCCTCAAAAAAAAAATCCCACCTGGTAATGCTATCTTGCTCTTTCAGATGCCGCTGGATTTGATTTGCCAATTTTGTTTTTGTTTTTGTTTTTTTGAGATGGAGTCTCACTCTGTCACCCACGCTGGGTGCAGTGGTGCAATCTCAGCTCACTGCAACTGCCACCTCCCAGGTTCAAGCAATTCTCCTGCCTCAACCTCCTGAGTAGCTGGGATTAAAAGTGCCCACCACCTTGCCTGGCTAATTTTTGTATTTTTAGTAGAGATGGGGTTTCACCATGTTGGCCAGGCTGGTCTCAAACTCCTGACCTCAGGTGATCCACCTGCCTTGGCCTCCCAAAGTGCTGGGATTACAGACATGAGTCATTATACCCGACCTTGATTTGCCAATATTTTGTTAAAATTTTTGCACCTATGTAAGAAATACAGGTGTGTGCTTTTCCTTCCTTTTTATTTCTTGGTATCGGGATTATACTGAATTATAAATTAAAAAGTGTTCTCTCTTCCTTTGTTCTTTCAAAAGAGTTTATATAAAATCAATATTACCTTTATTAAATGATTGATAAACATTTACTAGTGAAGCCATCTTGCTCTGGTATTTTCTTTTTAGGACCTTAAAGATACGGGGTGATTCAAATGTTCTATTTCTTCTTGTGCCAGTTTTGGGAAGTTGTATTTTTCAAAGACTTTTTCCATTTAATGTAAATTATCGAAATCATCAGCATAAAGTTATTCATAATGTTTTCTTACTATATTTTCAATTTCTGTATATCTGTAGGGATGTTCCTCTTTTATTCTTGATATTTGTTATTTGTGTTATTTTGTCCTGCTCAATCTCACTAGGAGTTTAGCAATTTTGTTAATATTTTCAAAGAACCAACTTGTAAGTTGGTTAATGTCTCACATTATTTTTTATTATTTTTTTCCTCCTATTCACTTCAGGTTTGTTTTCTTATTCTAACTTCATAAGTTGGAAACTTAGATAATTGATTTCAAACCTTTTTCCTTTACTAAAATAAACTTTTAAAGCTATAAATTTCTCTTTAAGGACTGTTCTGACTCCATTCCACATATTTTGATATAGTTTCATTATCATTCTGTATGCAGTGTTTTCTAATGTTCTTACAACCATGCCTGGCATAGAGTACTTAGTAAGTGTTCCCTCCTGTTAGCTCCAGTTTTTTGTTTTTTTTTTTTTTGAGATGGAGTCTTGCTCTGTCACCCAGGCTGGAGTGCAGTGGTGCAATCACAGCTCACTGCAGGCTCCGCCTCCCGGGTTCATGCCATTCTCCTGCCTCAGCCTCCCGAGTAGCTGGGACTACAGGCACCTGCCACTACGCCCGGCTAATTTTTTGTATTTTTTTTTAGTAGAGACAGGGTTTCACCATGTTAGCCAGGATGGTCTCGATCTCTTGACCTCATGATCCACCCGCCTCAGCCTCCCAAAGTGTTGGGATTACAGGCGTGAGCCATCGTGCCCAGCCTAGCTCCAGTCTTTGTTTCTCTTGTTAACAAGTGAGAATGGGCCCCTTCAGAGCCTCTTTGCTGTTTCCACTGACTGAAATACTATTCCTTCATATAGGCCCAGAATTCTAATAAATTCCCATTCATTATGCAGGTGTGACCTCAGACATCATTACCTCAAAGAAGCTTTCCCTGATGAACCAGACCAGGATGGTCTTCTCATGTACTAAGTTGAATAGTGACCACCCCCAAAAAATTCATGTCCACCCAGAACCCATGAATGTGACCTTATTTGGAAATAGGGTCTTTGCAAATATAATCAAGTTAATATGAGATCATAAGATCACACTGGATTAGGGTGAGCCTTGAATCTAATATGGCTGGTGTCTTTATGAGAAGAGAGAAACTTGGAGACAGAGACACAGACACACAGAGATAATACCATGTGACAACAGAGGCAGAGACCAAAGTGATGCACCTACAAGCTGAGGAAGGCCAAGGATGGCCAGTAGCCACCAGAAGCTAGGAAGAGGCAAAGAAGGATCCTCCTCTAGATCTTTAGAGAGAGCACAGCCCTGCTGACACCTTTATTTCAGGCTTCTACCATCTAGAACTGGAAGACAATAAATTATCTTGCTTTAAGCCACACAGTTGAGGGCAATTTGTCACTGCAGCTCTAGGATGTAATATGCCAAGTTACACGTTTCCATACTTTACTATATTTTTCTTTCCTAGCTCTTATCGGACAATTATTACATATAAATTATCAGGAAATATGGATGGTGTGATAATACTTACTAGTCTGGCTTTTTTTCTCTCTCTCTCTGAGATGGTGTCTCACTCTGTTGCCCAGGCTGGAGTCCATTGGCATGATCTCGGCTCACTGCAACCTCCGCCTCCCGGGTTCAAGCAATTCTCCTGTCTCAGCCTCCCGAGTAGCTGGGATTACAGGCACAAAAAAGCCACTATGCCCAGCTAGTGTTTGTATTTTTAATAGAGATGGGGTTTCACCATGTTGGTCAGGCTGGTCTTGAACTCCTAATCTCAGGCAAGCCACCTGCCTTGGCCTCCCAAAGTGCTGGGATTACAGTAGTGAGCCACCATGCCGGGCCTAGTCTGGCATTTCAGTAGAGCCCTCCTTAAGGAAGACTAACATAACCCCAACCAGTGTCTCCAATGGCAAGGATTTTGAAAGGCAGATAATTTCGAAGGAGCCTGTCCTTAAAATCACAGTATGTCAGTGGCCAGCTCTAGCTTCTCAATGCTAGCCTTGGGTCACAGGGTTTTCTAGTGTGTAAATTATCCAAAAGAGTAATTTCTTATAGCAACAGATTGTCAGAAAAAGACACTGATGCGCGAGTCATGTGGGAGTCTGAAACATTGGCTCTGCTCTCCTCTGCCTCCAGGGGGTCTTGGCCAAGTCACTCAACCTCTCTGGGTTCCAGGCTCTTAACTGTAAAAGAAGGTGATTGGGGCTAGACAGTAGAGTCCCTTTGGCTCTAACCTTCTGAGGCTTCATGGTTTCTTCCGTTAACAGTAGCTGAATCCAGGAAAAGGTGACCCAGGCGGGTGCTGGACCAAGAAGGATTCCGTGTTAAGATGCAGACCTGCCAGTTCTGTCTAAGCTTGTTTTACTTGATAAATGGAATGGAGTAGACGTTTCTAGGGCTCTTGTTTCTAAAAATCTTTTAAAGTGGCTGGATTGCTTCCTATCTCTGGGCCACAGTGCATTCACCTGTATACAAGGTGGAAGAAAGGATGGAACCCGGGATTCCCAAGGTCTCTTCCAGCTCTCAAGTGCAAAGTTCTGTGTCTTCAAAGTAGTTTATTGCTAAGCCAGAGAGCTAAGAGAGCTTAGCCTTGAACTAAGTGTAGGTCATGGGGTCAATCTCACGAACACTGTTCACTTTATTTCTTCTCATAACCATTGCGTGTGTTGGGGAGGGATGGGGCAGTCTGCCTCCCCCAACATAGGCACTAACATATGCCGTCGACGGGCAAGAATGAAATCCTGGCTCTACCTCTCACGAATTAGGTGGATCTCAAGAGAGACTGAATAAGTGTGAGCCTCCGTTTCCCCACCTGTAAAACAGGGAGAGTTACCGGCAAAGGTGTAAACGTCAAGAGTTGAGCAACAATGCCTAGTCCTTACCAGGTTTTCAAGGGCTATTTTCCATAACCGTTAGGAGCGCTAAGGAAAGATAAACTGCGGTGTCCTAAGTACGCTGAGGCTCGCTGACGACCAGACGAGCACCACGCCACAGTACTGGCTGCCTCCCTGCTACCACTTCCACATTTCCCGTGCACTGCACGGTGGCGTGGCCGCGCGAATCCACGGAACAGCCCAGCGCTCGGATGCCAATCATCCCGGATCAGGCTCCGCCCCCCGGCGCTCAACGCGCCACTCGGCGTGCGCGCTCCCGCCGCCAGCGGGCGCGCTCCGGGCGCAGGCGGTGACGCGTTGCCGGCGGGGGCCGGGAGGGGGTGCGGCTCCAGGAAAGCAGCGCGGCTTCCAGGAAGCCAGCTGGCCGTGATGCTGCCCACTGGTGGTCCCCCGCTCCCGGGGTCCCCGGCTGGCCAAGCAGGTGAGGCTGCCTTCCGGGCGCGGATGAGGGGAGGGCGGGCGGCCGAAGGGGCTGGCATCGGCGGGTGGGTTGGAGTGCGGGGGCCGGCGGCGCGGCGAGCGGGCTGCGGACTAGCCTCTCTGCCCCAGGCCCCCACAGCCGCCGCTCAACCCCGCGGACCGGTTCCCGCCGCCCCTGCCTTGCGGCCACATCCGGGCGCCCGGAACCAACCCTTGTGAGCCGTGGCGGCCGGCGCGCTCCCCCAGCCCCTGGCAGGGGACACCTGGCGGTCGCGCGCCTCAGTTGACCGCTCGGGATCCCCCCCTCGAATGGGCGGAGCTTGGCCGGGCAGCAGGGATGCTGCACCCGGGACCCAGCCGGCCCTGTCTGCCGCTTTAAATGATGACATTCGCACGTCTTGTCGTTTTCACTTTGCTTTGCTTTTGCCAGATTTCATGTTAGATTTCTTCTTGGAAAAAATGGAGCTCATTGGGCAGTAAAGTGATGATGCACAGCATTGTTTCTGAACTTGAGTAATGCGCGGACCCCTTTTAAAGGGACAGTTCTCTCATGGTCTAGAATGTGTCCCAGAACCCTTAGGGTGCTCCAGACCCCAGTTAAATGAACCCTAGTGCAGAGCGTTTTCAGAGAACATTTATCACGAAGGAAACCAAAGAGATCCTTTATGATTCAGGAACTTTCAGGCTAGAAGGTAAACTAGAGGTAATGCAAGAATTCTAAATTAGAGACTCAAAGCCCAGGTTAATTTCACATTGCAGTCTTTGTTGTCTCCTGCTTTTGTGATGAAAATACCAAATTATCCAGCTTTAGAGAGGCCTAAAAGAGTTATGTTATTTGTGTTACCATATATTTGATGTTTTTGTATCAGGTTTGTTCATTCTGTTTGACATATTAGAATTGTAAAATGGAACACTGATTCGTATAGTTTAATCGTTTATTTCTCTGTTTACCTTAACATTGATTTATCTCTTGTAGTTGTTGCATATTGAATCTATGGCTTATATTCTTCTACCTCTAATAGGAAATGTGTGACTGAGGCCCTTGAGGATATAGTCTAGGAAGGAGACAAAAATCAACATTTATCTAAGGATTTATATTCTCTACGTATTTACTCAGCATGTTTATTTAAAATAGACTACTCATGAATAAAGAGACGATTCCAATTGTGAGAAAACGTCAGGATGTGTAACAGGTTAAATCTTGACAAAGAAAAATGTTGACTTGTGCCTTGAAAGAAATGTAATCTTGAGAGGAGGACACGGTGCCTCTGAGGATGTGCTGTTAGTAAATGCCTGAGGCAGGCATGGAGACAGCTTGTGTGGGAGAGAAGAGAGAGACCTGCTGCACTGGAGCTGAGAGATGGTATCTGGGACTGATGAGAGGATAGGTTGGTGAGATAAGGTGGACCAGTTGATGGATTAAAGGTTTCAGGTGCCACACAGGAAATTTGGTGTTGATCCATGGGCTTCCAGAAGGTTCTTAGCTGATCATATTTTGAAGGCCGTGTTTTACAAAGAGTTGCTTGCAAAGTGTGGCTTGCAAAGTGTGGCGTGCACAGTGAAGGCAGAAGGTGGGTGAGTCGCCAAGAGATCTGTCTTGAGGTAGTGATGCCTGCTGTGGTCATCTTAGATATGAGGGATATCTGAGGAAGAATCGACGGGCTTGGAGAATGATAGAAGATGTCAAACAGGAAGTGGGAATCAAAGCTGAGAACCAGGTAATCCAGGTCAATGGGGATTAGTGGTACCTGTCTTAGACCTGCAGAATTTGGAGGGTGGTATTAGAGTTTGCATCAGAAGATTTCAACCGTAGACTTGGACTAGTTGAGCTTGCAGTAACAGGGCTTCAATGAGCTTGGAATGTGGAACTGGAACTTGAGGAAAGTCAGAGTTAATTCAGGAAAAGTGATCAGAAAAAGACTATTTAAAATGGGAGCCAGAATTTTGCAAATTAGTAGTGAGAGGGAGGAAGAGGTTAAGATTTTATATTGAAAAATAAAATGTGTAAGATTAATATTGAAGAACATACAGATTATAAATGCAGCTAGGTACATTTCTTAAAGAATGAATCGAGTTGTCTTCATGTATCTTTTGTCGTAACTGAGTAACGGTGCCACCTGGCAGCCTTCACATCAGCCTCTCATTCTCAGAAAGACAGTTGTTTCTTGCAAAACGCTGCCGGAATGGTTGAGAGCATCTTTAATTTTTCCAGGTTCTCTGAATCCTTTGATATTCAACTCATTCTTTTCTGAAGTACCCTTCCCTATGGTACCTTTGCTTATTCAGAAGCCGAGCTCTCCCAGAGGCTGACTTCTCTGTGATTTTGTTTGCCTGTGATTTGAGTTGACTAACATCTGTTTCCTTGCATCTTGCGTTTTTTCCACCAGAGGAACCATTTCCCTTTGTGGTTGATTTGCGTTGTTTTCATCGTTATCTGTAGAACTGTCAGTGAGAGATTGACAAAGACATTGACGTCTGACTGTAGGCTTTATTCCAATAAAGAATGTTCAGCCAAGCAGGGCCCCACTAGCTGAAATCATGAGAGTTAATAGGTCTAACACAATTTAGGCTTTTTTAAAACATGTCAGTTTTATGTGGTAGTACTGAATTTGCCTCACAGGGCCCTGGTGTGAAGATTCTCAGCTAGAAGGACAATTGGAGTTTACATTTGAAGATCAAATTACCATATCGTTAACTTTTAGGCAATAATCCATTGTACTTTTGTCCTGAGTTAAAATTACAGTGCTTCAGCAGTTATAAGCTGTCCTATTTTCTCTGCTTTTAAACACGGGTTTTGTAACTTAAAATATCTATTTGTCCTTTTGATCAAAATCATCACATATCTCAAAAAAAAAGTCCTGAGACAAACCTCAGATGACACAAAGTTTCCTAAGTGTGCTGTGATCATTCTCGAGGTCACCTTCCTCTTTGAAGTGTGTTCTTTCTCACCCCATCTAGAATTGACCTCCCACCTCTAGGAATCCTTTCCTGCTAAAGCTAGCCTTCACTGTGCTCTTCTCTGAGCTCTTGTAACAAGAATCCGAGTAATTTAACATTGCCTTTAATTAGTATCTTGACTATTTTCTGGGCATTAGTATTTTCTCTGTAGCAATCTGCAAACTCCTTGAAATTTGGAGTTGGGTTTGTTACTCCTCATATCACCTTTGTAGTCCTGACTTTCTTCCTGAAGGACCAGTTTGCCTTTAACCATGACTTCAAGCTGTTAACTAAAACTTTCTTTTCTTTGGTTCTCAGTTCAGCTATCACACAACTATCACTGATTTTTTTTTTTTAACGTTCAGATTGGAATTCCTATGTCCTGATAGGCTTTTGAGATAGGCTTTCTCAATATATTCAGAAAAGTATGTGATCCTGGAAACAAGGTTTCATCAGTCAAAGGTAGCTTGTTAAAAATCGTTATTTCCTCTAATGATAAAATTAATATATGTCCTTTGAAAAATATAGGCAAGCCTAGGGAAGAAAATAAAGATGATACCTGATCTTGTTGCCCAGAAATCACTAATCACTGTTAATATTTTGGTTTCTTTCCTAACATTTTATCCCCCCCATGCATGGTGACATTTTTTCACTTAATATATCATGAACTTGTTTTCATGTCAATAAATAGATCAGTATCATCACCTTTAATAGTCACATTGTATTCCATTGCATAAATGTACCCCACAGTAGACATTAGTAACAGTGTGTTGCTGTTATACTCAATACTATGATGACCATCCTATAGATATTTTAGTGAATTTACCTGATGACTTCCTAAAGATGAATTTCTGGAAGTGTGATGGGTAGAGCAGAGGGTAGGCACGCATAAATGTTAGTGTGTGTCACCCCAGTACCCCCAGAAGGTTAGTGATGTGCCTGTCCAGAGTCTCACAGCAGTACTCATCGACCTTTTCCCCTTCCCCTGTTAGCCAAGTATCACCAGGCCTTCATGTCTGCCAGTATGATAGCTGTTTTTATTTCTGTTTATCTGAATACTGATAGTTCTATTTTATCAGCCATTTCAATGAGATTTATTTCAATAATATCAAATTGTCTTTGCTCATTTTTCTGTTCAGTCTTTCTCTTATTTCTTTATAATAACTTTGGCTATGTAAACGTTATTTACTCTTTGTCATGCACGTTACAAGTACTTTTCCCAAGTTGTGTGTATTCATAGCAGGGAGGGATTTTTTTTTTTTAAGCACACAGAAGTTTTAAACTTGGGTAGCTATTTTATAAAAACATTAAAATCCTTTTAACGTCTAGATCATTGATTTTTTTTTCTTTTTACTTTTTGCGTAAACTTTAAAATCACAGACATTGCTTGTCCTAAATTTGGGGTACATGGTACAATATGGACACCATATTAAAACTTGAACTAATTAAAGTGATTTTTTTCCCCTTTGTCAGGTAGGCATTATTAATACTTTTTACTCTCTAATATCTTTGTGTGTATGTTTTATTTCCTCCACTGCATTATAGATTTTTTAAGGTCTGGGCCTATATCTAATTCATCTTTGTGTCTCCCATTTCCAGCCATTTGTGAAACCTGCAATAGTTACTCATGATTTGTGTGGCAGGCACTGGTCACGGGGGAAACAGAAGAATAAGAGGCTGTCCCTGCCCTAGTGGGGTTTGTCATGTAATGAGGAAGCCAACCACACGTATAATACTTTAGCCCACTGCTGTGATAAGCAAATACTCTGGGGATATGAGGATTAGGGAAACTTACCGAGGACTCATGCTTGATTTGTGTCAGCATTGATTCTTAGGAATGCAACTGACAACCCAAGGAAGGGGTTCATTCTGCAAATGCCAAGGAATGTGAGGCATTTCCGTGATCTGTAGCTTGTGTTTCGTGTGGCTGGAGCCTAGGGTACATAGGAGGGGTCTGTCAGGGGATGAGACAGAAAGATAGGCCCCAGATCAGTACTGTGCAAAGAGCTTTCTGCGATCATGTCAGTGTTTTGTGTGTGGACTGGCTAATGCAAAAGCTATATGTGGCTGTCGAGCACTTCAAAGGTGGCTAGTACAACTGAGGAACTCAATTTTTAATTTTATTTAAATTTAACTACTTTAAATAACCACACATGGCAAGTGGCTACCTCATTGGACAGCACCAGACTAAATCATGAGGGACCTCTTTTACACCCTAAGGAGTTGACTGTTTCCTGAGTGAGAGAGAAAAGTTGGGGGATGGGGAGTTATGATTCCCTGTTTGTTTTGGAAAGGTCACTCTAGTGTAGAGTTCTTAACCCTTTTGGGTCCCAGAACTCTAAAACTTGACTTCTTGCCAGGCCCTTTCCTAGGGTCTGCAAAGCTGCAACTGTAGCACTCAACTGAGCAGACCAAAACCTGGGCCTGGGGAGATCCCATTCTGGAGGAGGAGACAAAAAGGAGAAACGCAACACACACATTATGTTAGAGGACAAGGATAAGTGGATTCTCACACTTGCATCCCACATCTCCCTCCCAGGAGCTGTGTGACCTTAAGACAAGTTACTTAGTCTCTCTACCTCATCCATAAAGTGTTGTGATAGTAGTATCTGTCTTGTAAGTTGTTAGGAGGATGAAGTTAGTATTTGTACAATGTTTGGAACAAGGCTTGGCACATAATGAGCACTATAAAAGCATTTAATAAATAAATGCTAAGGAGAAAAGATCAATCAGGGAAGGGAGTTGGTGGGGAGGGGGTAGGCATTGCAGTTATTGATCAGGTGACCAGGGAAGTCCTCCTTGAGAAGGTGACATTATTTGGGTAAAGACCTGAAGGGAATGAAAAAGTGAGCCATACAGATTACTTCCTAGCAGAGGGGGCAACAAGTTGAGAGACCCTGAGACCAGAGAGTGCCTGGCATTTTTGAAGACCACTCGCAACATCGGTGTGGCTGGAATGCAGCGTAAAGGAGAGAGCAGACGATGAGGTCAGAGCCTTAACAGGTGTTAGATCCTGTAGGACTTTGTAGGTTGGAGTCTTTGGAGGATTTTTGAGTACAGAAGTAATCTGATCGGGGTCCTGAGCAAGGGGTGGGAGTGTGGGGCTATCAATTTCTAAGAAAGTATCATTGCTCGAGGGTGTTAAAGGCAAGGTCACTGGTTGAGACTGTGGTGGAAGACTAGTTAGGCTGCTCTTTAGAGCAGGCAAGAGATAAGAGCCTGATCTCCAGCAAAGATGATAAGGAAAGGGATTTTAGATAAGCTGAGGTTAAAGAAATTAAAGGAATTGGTAAGAAATTACATTTGGGGCCAGGCGCAGTGGCTCACGCCTGTAATCCCAGCACTTTGGAAGGCTGAGGCCGGCAGATCACCGGGTCAGGGGCTCGAGACCAGCCTGGCCAACATGGCAAAACCCCGTCTCCACTAAAAATACAAAAATTAACTGGGCGTGGTGGCGGGCACCTGTAGTCCCAGCTACTTAGGAGGCTGAGGCAGGAGAATCGCTTTAACCTGGGAGGAGGAGGTTGCAGTGAGCTGAGATTGTGCCATTGCACTCCACCAGCCTGGGCAACAAGAGTAAGACTCTGTCTCAAAAAAAAAAAAAGAAAAGAAAAGAAAAAAAGAAATTACATTTGGAAGATGAAGGAAGAGGGATCACACGTGAATCTGGTTTCCGATTTGTGTAGCTTGGTGGGATCAAGATTGGGACTGTGGGGGCAGAGCAGATGAGGAGAAAAAGGGGAGAGATTGCAGTTGTTAGGGGTGCAGTTTTAGAATTTTCTCATGGTTCTGTGCAGCATTCAGATAGAGATAGCTCATAGGCTGTTGAAGATGCGTAGAAGAGAAGCCTGGGGTGGAGAAAGAAAAATTTGAGTTACCTGATCATTGAAGCCTCAGTAATGATTGTAGTTAGAAGAGAATGAGGCTAGACAGAGAGCCTGGAAACATAAGAGTAGTTGGGGTTGGCAGAGAACAACACTTAAAGGATGCTGAGCAGCAGTTATTCCAGAGCTCAGAAGCAGACCAGACGAGACAGCTGTCTTGAGAGGTCAAGCAGCTTTGCGAGACCGAGGAAAGATAGAGACCGCTTGTCCTTTGGCTTCAGCAGATTGGAAGGAGGCCCTGGCTAAAGGCACCTGTCTGCTCTGCAATTTGAGGCCTGGAGGCTGGAGGAGGAGTGATAATGGTGGAGTCGGAGAACTAACTAGGGACAAAGTGCCTTGCACAGTACTTTGTACATGAAAGGGAAGTCTAATAGACATTTATCAAGTGAGTGGATATTTCAGGTTCACATTCAACTTATTCTGCCTGTCTCCTACCTCCACCCCAAATCTCCCTTGTACCATAAGGTATTTAAGGCCTATTTGATATCCTGATATTTTGGGGTCACAGACACTTTAGGTTAGACAGCACTAACTAGTACCAGACGATTATCATCTCTTTTGATTTAGGTCTATATCGGACAGTATGAAATTAACTTAGAAGTGTGTTGCTCAGAATAAACCCTTCCAACAGCTTCGGTGCAAGGATCATATATAGATTATATGTGGTTGGATTTAAGCACACACTTAAAGAACGTAGACGTTTTCTTTGATGATGCTATCTTTGTGATTTGTCTCACTTCCTGGAACAGGAGGGCTCTAACTCCGTGAGGACCCCAGCATTATTTCTATAATTGTTTGTGAGAAGGACTGAATCCCAGAGCGTTGCCTTGTTGCTGACCTTTCAGTATGGGGAGGTGAGTGATGGGCCTAATCACCATGAAACATGAAATCTTGGTGATGCAAAAACAGGTCTTGAGAGAAAAAAAATCTAAATCGCAAGTGAAAAATGTGAAGTTGTGCTGTGCTTCTGTTTAATACCTTTTTTCTTCCAGGGCCTAGTGAGGTATTTTAATGCATGAAGCACTCTTCAAGATGAAGAATAAAGAAATTAACTGTAAAATAATAAAATTTATCCCAAAGGCAGTGAAATTTTTTTAAATCCTAATCATATTTCTAGCATGAGCCTCACATTCTTGACATAAACTGAGGGGAAAAGTTCCTGATTATTTGTAGAAATGTCTTGTAGGAATATTTCTAAAAGTACAGGACATAGAAAACTCATTTATTGACTTTGTTATGGGGATGTTGTTAAAATGCTGTTTTCTCCCATTACTCGAGTCATCTGGGAGAAATTTGCCTTGGGCTTCAGTGTTAAGAAAATTTGTTCCTCCTGAGCTATTTGTATATTTCTGGTGTAATGGGCAATGAGCTCAGTCGTATTTGCAGCAGGCCCACCTTACGACATGCCTTTCTCCATACTGCATTCCCGTTTGGTCTCATCATCCTTACACCCAATTTCATGATCGATTTATATATTTATGTTACTGAAGTTATTCTTGTAAGCAGTCTCTAATTCTGTATCTATGTTGGAGCAAAGCAGGTTAAAATAAAAAATCTACATAATACTGTCAAAAAAAGGGGAAAACACAGAAGTGTCATAACCTTCAGGGCCTAATTCTCATTCAGATGATTTTATGATAAGGGATTGTGTAGCTGTTGTGTAGCATATGCAAGATGCCAGTATACAGATACCTACAGATAGGGAAATCCAGGTAGCTCAAGCCAAATATCTTATTTTAGGATCACTTTAGGTGAAGGAAGCCTCATTGGAGCAGATTGCTTTAAAATCTTTTTCCTTCTAATTTCAGGATTGGCATCTCCTGTCTTTTTCCTGCTTCTTGGCATTTTAGCATATCTCCAGTAGGGTGTCCTCGAATTCTGAATACCAATTTACGCCAAATTATGGTCATTAGTGTCCTGGCTGCTGCTGTTTCACTTTTATATTTTTCTGTTGTCATAATCCGAAATAAGTATGGGCGACTAACCAGAGACAAGAAATTTCAAAGGTAAGAGATAAAAACATTTGCTTTCTAGACCAGAAGCCATACCTTCTGTCTTACCTGTTTTAGGCTGCTGGAACAGAATTCCATAGACTGGGTGGCTTATAAACAACAGCAATTTGTTTCTAACTGTTCTAGAGGTTGGGAAATCCAAGATCAAGGTGACATAGGTTTTGTGTGTGGTGAGGGCCTGATTCCTGGTTCTGAGATGAGGAGGTCTTCTTGCTGTTTCATCGCATGATGGAAAGGGGGTGAGGGGGCTCCCTGAAGTTTCTGCCCTCATGAACTAATCACCCCCCTGAGGCCCCACCTCCTAATAGTATCGCATTGGTGATTAGGTCTCCAACATGAATTTTGGGGGGCCGCAGACATTCAGACCGTAACACCATAATTCCATGGCTTCACGACATTTGGCTTTAGGTTGGAAGTTAGGGAACTATAGGAAGTAGATTCTGTACCATATTCATCATGGCATGAACAGTTAAACCATTTGAAGCTGGTTAACTGCTAACTACCAAATCCATATCATAAGAGGTCCTGGAATAATTATTTATACATAAGCGTCTCTTGTAATATGTTTTAAGCTGATTTTTGAGTTGGTAGTTTAGAAATAGAATTTTGCATTTTGGAATTTGTTTGAACTTCTGTAAAGGAGTGTGTGTCTGATTTAGATGATCTTTATCATCATCACTTGTTTTGTTTTCTTTTGACTCTTCAATTATTCAACAGTTGTATTGATGTTATAGTGATGCTGCTACATAGCTTAGAAATTACTGACTTGGTATTTGTTGCATTTTCTCTGTTAGACTTAAGATGATATTCTCTGTCTAAATCAAAACATACGTGTGTTTCTATACAAGGTACCTGGCACGAGTTACCGACATTGAAGCTACAGATACCAGTAACCCCAATGTGAACTATGGGATCGTGGTGGACTGTGGTAGCAGTGGGTCTCGAGTATTTGTCTACTGCTGGCCAAGGCATAATGGCAATCCACGTGATCTGTTGGATATCAGGCAAATGAGGGATAAAAACCGAAAGCCAGTGGTCATGAAGATAAAACCGGGTATGTAAATGAGAATATCTGCCTGGTAACCAGGGTGTGTCCCTTCATTCTCTGTGGCGTCTTTCATATTGTTCCCTTTCTGCACCATCATGGCCCTGAGTCAAACCTTACACCAGGACCTGATGGGTCTCCTTGTTTCACTTTCTTTTCCCTTTTCTGTCCATTTTGCAAAGGGTGACTAATACCCTGATAAAACATCCAAACAGACATGTCTTTTTGTCTCCTATAGCATTTTAAATAGTACCTTACTCATGGTATCTACGCAGATGTTGCTGGTTGGCATTAACTATGGAGAGTTTTTTCCTATTTAGTAACCATTGGTCTCTATCCTTAATGACAAGGTAATTTCAGATAACTCATGAAAATCTGTAGTATATTGGCATATATTTGTCACTTTTAAAAATTGCTGGCCACATATAGTTCTAGTCATCTAGATTATTTGGTGAGTGTGACCACAGAACTTAGAGCTAATCATAATTATGTATAGTTTTTAAAGATACTATAATTTCTAAGCCAGTGTGACATGTAAAGTTTAAGTTTGGCTTCCTTATTAGGTAATTTACATCAGTGATGCTCTTTTTTCTGTATCATCACCATTTCCATGGACAGCAGCTTCTGTCAGGAGCATTTAGAATGGGAGATACCGGGAGTGCCTTGAAACAAGCTTTTTATGTCTAGATAGTTGATCACTGATTTCAAACAGTTGACCACAGATCTTAATAGAGATGCAGCACTTTTATTTCATCTTACTAATGTATTGAAATAGTAAAATATCAAATGCAAACAATCCAAGAAATTTATCTTGTAAATTGTTAGAGAATATTGATAAATAATAATAATTATAGCTTATTATCCCCATTTCAGAAATAAAATTTAAAAGAATATTCAGTTTAACATGAGAAAAATGCATATCTTCATAGAAGAGTCTCCAACCATGTAGAATGGTGACCCCTTGAGTCCTCATTCTTCACGGAATAATTCAAACCCCACCTCCTCCTTCAGGCAGCCCTCAACAGGTTGATTATCCTTTGATGTATGGGCAGCTAGGAACCAGCATATTACTCAGAAAATCTAACATCTGTACCTCACTTTTCAGGTTAAAGAGAGAGTACCTACTCTATGTCTGTGTACCAGCATTATTTTATCAGAGTACATTTCCATGAACAAAGATTAATTTTTTAGTGAGTGTCTTTTAAGTTTTAGTTTTATGTATTTCTACCCTTTAAATTTTTATGTATCCCTAACCTAGAAACATTTTCAGTTAAAGTAATATTGATCAAATAAAAAATTTATGACAAGACTGAAAAAATAAAGCATTTTGCATTTCATCTAGCTTCACGTACCAGGTCCCATCAGTGACTAAACAGATCTCATGAAATAAGATGAAAATTTCCATGCCTTCGAGTTGTCCTTTTAGAACAAAGGGTCAGGTACATGATCATCCTAGAGTATATATTAGAATCTCATTAAAATCAGGCTTAACATTGGTCTGTCTTGCACTATACAGAGTGTATGAAATGGAAATCAAAATACCTTTTTATTGCACTACTCTGTCCTGAAGCATGGACTTCCATGTATAACATTGCAGCAAGGCTCTAGAAATTTCCTTAATAGGGTCTGGCTAGTTTAGGGCTTCGAGTGCATTGAAATTGAATTGTATGTGTCATCAAAAAACTTACAGTTTAGTCCATTTTTTGCTAATTCCTTTGATGAATCACTTAATCTTTGTGGGTTTGTAATTTTCTAATGTGTGAAATAAGGTATTTTTAGACTTCTAAAGCGCCCCTCATTTTTAATATTGTAGGCTAAATGACACCTAGAAATATTCATTTATGTACTCATTCAGCAGATACATGCTGGGCACCTGCCATTTGCTAGGCACTGTGTTAGGTGCTGGGAATAAAAGTTTGAACAGACACATTCTGTGCCCTTGAGAAGCTTTCAGTTGTAATGAGACAAGCAAGTAAATAGGTAATTTTGATATGGTGTAATGAATGTACATCTAGCAAAAGGAAGTGAGCATGGAATTTAACAAGAGTCGTCTTCAGGGTTCTGTTAGGGTGGCTTGCATGGAGGCTGGAGCCAAGTGGGTGTGCAGGAATTAACCAGGTGAAAAGGGGTAGAGAGGTGGATAGAGAAGACTCTTCTTGGTGGTGGAGGAGCAAGGCCCTAAGGCCACAGTAAGGTGCATTATGGAAATGTTAGTTCAGTGTAGCTGAAGGCAATGGAAGGAACATGGGAAGAGATAAGGGTGGGTGAGTTATGCAGAGCAGGGTGTGCTGTTCTGGAGTTGAGCCTTATCTGGAGGGCATTGAGCCACAAAAGAACTGGAAGCCTGAAGAGGCATCCTTTGGGTAGGGAATGGTGGGGAGATGGTCAGGATCAGAGGGTGGGATGTGCTGTGGCAGGCTGGCAGAGGGTGTGTCCAAAGGGATGAGGAGTAAAGTCCTGTGAGAGGAACCGAGGAGAGGCGATCTATGAAACCCAGGTTGTGTGTTGGGATGAGGGAAAGGGACTTCATCTAAGACCCTGGCTTGGGCTGCTGGGTGCCCAGCACTGATGGCCTCGGAGGGAGGTAACCAGCAGTGAGAGCAGGTTTGTAGTGAAAGTCGAGTTCAGATTTTGCCATGATGCGTTGGAGGTGGCTGTGAGGACAAGCAAGGGCAGTGTCTGGTGGACAGTTACCCCACGCTTACCTGGAGGCTAATGAGTGCTGCATGGCCGGTGGCACAGTTCGGAGTTCGTGGCATGCTGATGGTGATAGCAGCCTCAGGAGGGACTGAGCTCACCTGAGGAGAGGGGGAGCACGTTTCCTGAGGGCAGGCAAGAGCCCATGTGCGTGGCAGTGACACACAGCAGATGCTCAGTCAGGTCTGTGTGCTTTGATGAAAAGGACATAGCACTGAATAGCGCCACCAACATTTAAGTAAGGTCTGCAGAAGAAGTTGCTAGAGGGATAGGAAAAACTAAGAAAGTGTAATATGTAGCATGATTTCCCTAAAATTAGCCACTCTGAAGAAACATCACATGTTATAGCTAAAATATCCGCTTCTTAACTAAAGTATCCTGTTTCTCTAGGCATTTCAGAATTTGCTACCTCTCCAGAGAAAGTCAGTGATTACATTTCTCCACTTTTGAACTTTGCTGCAGAGCATGTGCCACGGGCAAAACACAAAGAGACACCTCTCTACATTCTTTGCACGGCTGGAATGAGAATCCTCCCCGAAAGGTGATCCTCCACGGAAGGGCAAGGGTGAGGGTGGGCTCCTGGAGGGGAGAGGGGGTGTTCTCCTCCCCCTTCCTCCTCCTCCTCTCCATCATCATCATCATCATCATCATCAAAAGGAAAATATTCAGAATTCTTTCTTCAAGTCTGTAACACTACCAGAACTCTTCCTTTAGCCAGAATCCACCAAATAGCCTTTAATTGACTTAGGACTATAGGGAACTGTAAAGTTGTCATTTTTAAAAACCTAATCTATTTTACGTAGTTAAGGAATGCTTGCAGTTGTAGTTTTACATCTAGAAATCACATAATTCACACAACTTGTTCATTTTGAAAATTCGTTCCTAATAAAATCTTTCCAACGAATTTCTTTTTTTAAAAAATTAACTGTTTCATACAAGATATACCAGAGCCCTGGTTTTGTTTTTTGTTTGTTTGTTTGTTTTCCTTTTCTAAACAGAAGATACCAAGCTGTAATCTTTTGATTTGTAAATGTTTTTGTTGCCTTACAGCCAGCAGAAAGCTATTCTGGAAGACCTTCTGACCGATATCCCCGTGCACTTTGACTTTCTGTTTTCTGACTCTCATGCAGAAGTAATTTCTGGGAAACAAGAAGGTTGGTATATCGGTCTTCAGTTTAAAATTTGGGAAGCTGTTCCTTTAAATCCTCCCCATTTTCACCAGTGTACCCTTTGTTATACTCCTATTGTCTTAACATTTGGGAAATAATAGCCTTGAAATATTACAATTTTTAAATGACTAAATCAGTTTCTTATATGACTAGTCTTTGTTGCCCTAACATTAAGCCATTGAAAAATAACCGTTTGTCTTCACCACTTGTAGGGACATAGCTTGATATAAACTCACTTTGATAGAAAAGTCTTGTGTGCCTTGCCTAAGTTGTGTGGCTTCCTGGGACTTTGATCATTATTGAGCTGTTGGAGCTTCTTCTCGACTTTGATACACTGAGAAATATCAAATCTTTGTTCTATTTTCAAAGAAATGATTCTCCTTGAGAATGAAATGTCAAGTCAATGAAATTATTTGGGGTGTAGCTTGCTAGAAATGTATACCAAAAAGTATTTCAAAAGCCATCTGTCATTTCAGCATTAATACTTCCTGTGTGAAAGACACTGTAGAGAATACAAAAATGGGGTGAAATTTACACATTGCCATTCAGCTGCTTACAGACAATTGAGCTACACAGTTAGCTGTTCTATGAGGGTTTTAGGTACCAGAAAAAAGATGAGGAAAAAATATCACAGGAGTTCTTAAGAGGGAGGCATTTTTTTTTTCCAGCTAGGGCCATGATGGAGAAAGTGACATCTGAACTGCACCTCACGGAAAGGGATAGTTCTAAATAGAACATACCCCAGAGCATGGGAAGGGTGGGGCTCTGAGGGAGGGGCAGGAAGCACACGCCAGGCAGAAGAAAGGACTTGACTCAGGACAGGTTGGAAAGAGGGCACTGTGGACAGAGAGACACAAATGTTTTAGTTTGACTGGGTGGTGGCCCTTCTGGAAGGAGTGGTGGGAATGTTAATGGTTGGCTGGCTCTTGAATTGTCAGTCCAGGAATTAGGACTTCTTTCTGTAGATGAGTCCAATAGCAGAGAGTAGAGCAGGTTGCAGCAGAGGAATAGGGGCAGGGATGGATTAGATGGATTACCCAAGGTGACAATGAAAACCAGGTGTAGAGAATGTGAAAATAGAATCAGACTTGGCAGCTGAGTGAATGGAGGGATAAGGGAAAGAGTAAAAGATACCTTGAATTTTTTTTTTTTTTTTGAGATGGAGTCTCGCTCTGTCACCGGGCTGGAGTGCAGTGGCACGATCTCGGCTCACTGCAACCTCCACCTCCCGGGTTCAAGTGATTCTTCTGCCTCAGCTTCCTGAATAGCTGGGACTACAGGCGCTCGCCACCACGCCCAGCTAATTTTTGTATTTTTAGTAGAGACGGGGTTCTACCATGTTGACCAGGATGGTCTCAATCTCTTGACCTCATGATCCGCCTGCCTCGGCCTCACAAAGTGCTGGGATTACAGGCATGAGCCACCGCGCCCAGCTGATACCTTGAATTTTTAAAACCTTGGACTTGACAGGTTTAACATCATAAAAGTGAAAATTACAGTATTTTGAAACAACTTATAAATTTCAAAAGAAAACTGGCACCTAGCGTATTGTATTTCCAACCAGTGTAGATGGTATAAAACTATAAACATTAAAGTTGAGAGTTCTTGGAAAGCCGTTTAGAGTAATAAAAACATCAGTAGCAAGGTGTTATTTCAGATGATTTTACGGGTTATCAGGGAGTGAAATAAGTGAGACTTTGCACAGACTGCGCAGATGGGAGTTACACAAAATGTTTTAAAACTTTTTCTTCTCTTCACCCTGTAAAACGTCTATAGGTGTGTATGCTTGGATTGGCATTAATTTTGTCCTTGGACGATTTGAGCATATTGAAGATGGTAAGTGTCATGTTTCCAACAAATGTATCTAGTTGGAAATTGGTGCTTTTCTGTTTAATCCAAAGGCTGAAAAAAGAGCTAAGCTTTGTGACACTTCTAAGCGTGTAGGAGTAAAATGAGAGCAGCTGCAGTTGAACGTAATTCAACTTGATTTTAGTTGGGAGGAGTAAACTGGGTTTGCCTGAATATGCTTGAAATAGACCATGAAAAGAAGGTGACTCTTCAGAAGAGCCCAGTTGTCTGGATTAGTTCTGTTCCAATGAACACTTTCTGTTCTTTCCAGATGATGAGGCCGTTGTGGAAGTTAACATTCCTGGAAGTGAAAGCAGCGAAGCCATTGTCCGTAAAAGGACAGCGGGCATTCTCGACATGGGTGGCGTGTCGACTCAGATAGCGTACGAAGTCCCCAAAACTGTAAGCTTTGCGTCCTCACAGCAGGTCATTATCTGTACAAATTTCCTTCTGTTTGGTTTGGTTTTCATTTAACATGTGTCCATCGTTCTTGTTTTGTTTTCTGAGTCTGAACACATCTTTACTGTGCTTGCTGAGGTGCCGCCTCTCAACCCAGGAGAAAGGAGACAGGACGAACAAGGCAGACCTCAGCTGAGCCGCTTGTGTGTGTTCATTGAAATCAGCTGGTTTGTTTTCTGAACGTAGAGTTTTTCTTTGGTATATACGCAGTCACATGCTTGAGTTTCTGTTTATATTTTCTCTTCAATCACATCTTTTCTCAACAGGTTTTATGAAATGTAAAATAATAACATCTGATTTTTTAAGTTAGAATTGGGGGAAATTCTTTTTTTAATGGTTCAGACTTTGAGCTTCCTTGGGGAAGATTGAGGTTTGTATCCACTGCTTCCACATCTTTCAACTGGTGGTTTACTCGAACTGTTCTCCACCCTGTTCTGTGCCCTCTCAGTTGCTGCCTGGGCAACCTTGTCTAGAGAACCCCGGCATGGTTTCCAGATGTATTTCTGAATTGCTATACGTCTTTATTACTCCGTTTGTGTTCAGCTGTAAATGAACACCAAAGCCTAGCTTTCTGGATTTTCCCCTCAAAGGTGGGAGGCAGCATAGTGTGGCCGGCGGGGGACGGTTCAGAGTGAGACCATGGAGCTAGACAGGCCTGGGTTTCTTCATCATCCTTCTCCTCACTAGTTGTGTGACCTTATGCAAATCATGTACCTTCTTTAAGCTGGTTTCTTCATCTGTAAACGTGAACGAAAGTACCTACAACATGGGGTTATTAGAAGGTTTAAATGAGATAATGCATCCAGTATATCTAATGCACTGCCAGGCAGCTAGTATGCTCTCAATAAATGTTACTGACATCTTTATTAAGTTCCTTGGAAAAATGCTTTGTAAATTCAAGTATTACAATTTGTTTTTCCTACCTCCCATTCCAGACATGCCTCTAGAGACTGCTACACTCTTTGTAAAAGATCAGTTTTTCCCTCTCAATATAAAGTAAAAAATACATAGAAATAATGTTTGGAATAAATACTGAAAAATCAAAATTGAAAATTTCCCGTGGATTCATCACCTAAAAAAGCCATTGTTAGCCTTTCAGTGAATTTCTTTTTTTTCTACTCATAGTTTTAAAAAATATGGTTGTTATAATCTTAGTTTATATGATTTTTGTCCTTTATTTAACAATGCATGAGCATGTTCCTCTGTAAGCTATTGATTACTGTAATTAGCCTTCCCTTGCTATTATATATTTAGATGACGTCTAGTTTTTTCTGTCACAGAATGACAAAGGACATCTTTGCATATAGAAACATTTCCATGTTTAGGTTTATTTCCACAGCATAGGATTCCATAAATAAATTATGTCAGAGGGTATGAACTATTTTGCTGACTTTCTCTTTCAAAAAGTCATAACAGTATCACAAATTTGCAGCCCATCTGAAATTTCCTAAATCAGAATTGTCATATTGAATTATGAGTGATGCTTAGAAGGGTCCTTGGGAAGTGCAGAAGCAGACATTTTTGTCCCTTTTAGATGAGACTATTTTTAGACCCTTCTTTTTAGTAGGAGGTTAAAGTAGCTTAAGCTATTAAAGTTTGTTATGCTTATGTCTGCAGGAAGAAGTAGCTAAAAACTTGTTAGCTGAATTTAACTTGGGATGTGATGTTCACCACACTGAGCATGTGTATCGAGTCTATGTGGCCACGTTTCTTGGGTTTGGCGGCAATGCTGCTCGACAGAGATATGAAGACAGAATATTTGCCAACACCATTCAAAAGAACAGGTAAAGCACTTTTCACTACTTGGCAGTCATTTGCAAACCTAGGTCTCTCCTCATAAAAAACAGACCCAGGCAAAGTGGGAAGAACTCAATTAGCAAAAGTGTGTTGCACTGTTAGCTTTTTATTCCCCCACTAGCTGAGCAGGGAGAAGAGATGAAAGCACACCAGGGTCCTGCCTTTGGCCCTCTGTCCCACCTTGCCCTGAAGGAGGTGCGTGCGTGCTCTCTCTCTCTCACCTGCATCTCAACTGATGGATTAGAAATTTCACCATCAAGCTATAGAATAGTTTGGAGCCCTGGGTGGTGCTATTCATGATTCAGAGTCCTTGGGAAACCCAGTATCTGGAGCATTCCTGGTGTCCTGGAGGCCTCAGGTAGTGTGTTCTCTTGTTGTTGCTGAGGAGATTGAAATATGTGATGTTCTGGAGACTCTGTGGATGAAGCAGCCAGTGCAGCTAGTTAGTGGATAAGAACCATCGTGAAGGGAATTATTCAAGAGAAATAAATTATCTAGAAGATTCAGAGTTAGTGGCTTTTAAATTTAGCAATGAAGCTTTAAAAAATGAGTGTATGTAGAATTGTGGTATAGAAAATACATAAAACAAAACAACACTCTATTGGTTTAAATTGACTTTATAAGTGTAATTATATAGCAATTATTTATTTGAATTTTGTAAGAACATAAAAGCTATTTGGATGAATAAAAAAATCTGAATCTGGGGTTATGTAAGCTATCCTATTTATTACTGTTTTGTTTGTTTATTTTGATGAAACAATTTTGAGGGAAAAAAATCCTAGTTCATAGAGCTAAGAGATTGTATACTTCCTTGATTAATTTAATCTTAAACCTGTGAAGGCCTGAACTTGAAAAAAGACCAAGTTGGAGCTATTCAGTACATTTACCACAAAGTCATGTGTGTAAATAGGAAAAGCAATAAAAACGTTTTCCTGTGTCTCTTCCAAAAGTTAACTGAATAGTTTCAATTATAAGATTGGTAGTCCCATGATTTTGTATTTTTAATTGGTATTTAGCACATTTTGGTATAATCATTTTTATAGTAGTCTTAAACTAGAAGTATTTTATAAACAACATTTGAAACATATTTTTTCTGAAACTTTCTAATTTTTACTCATTGGTTTTCATGTCAGAAAGCTTAATATAATGGATAGTTTAGTGGTACTTCTTAATTTAGATATAGGACAACTAAAAATAATAGCATGAAATATATATTTGACTACTCTTGGACTTTTATAGTAATTACAAGTGTTTCATATGTCATGAATTGAGCATTGAAGTACACATTTATCTCTTCGCCATTTGTAGTGGTGATTAATTTTTTTAAATTAAGCGAACATTTTTATGGCAAAGACCTTAATTTATTACATTCAACTGCATGATGAGTAACCCTGATCTGAGGAATACACAACTTGTGAGTTGAGTGAAAAGTGAAAACTTGACTGTCAGTGATGAATATTGAATTCTGACCATGCTTAACTCTTAACAGTTCAACACCTGTCGGGCCTGTGTGATTTCACAGTATCCAACACCAACATCACTTGAGATTTTGTGAGCTCTTCTCTGTTTCTTGTTGCTTGAAGGCATGCACACACAATAGGATGACAGATATTCACTCCCAGAAATTTCATTAGCAAGTAATAAGCCTTTCAGTTAACAAAACTAGTGTTTATTTTCTACAGGGCTTCTCGGAGCCCATTGTACAATGGAAACTGCTGTCTGCTGCAGTTGGGACCCATAGCTGATCAAGAAAAGAAATAAGTTGAAACAGAATCATAAAAATAGAGCCAGGCCTTAGACATTCTGTCTTAACTTCTGTATTCATTTGCTAATCTTTTGCTCTGAACCAAGGTCTGTTTTTAGACTCCATCTTTTCTTCGGCATGCACTGCACCCCTCATTGAGATACCAGTTTGTCTTTGTGTAAAGAATACTGAGGACTCAAAAGAGATTTGCAAGGCAATTTGATATCAAATCCTTCTAGATGTTTGCTAATTTTTCCCAGTTTTAAAAATCCTGCCCACACCTAGTTTGATAATTTTCTAGTAACTTTTCTAAAGCATCTAACCTGCTTTGCCCAGGACCAGATCTTGTCACAGTCACATTCCTTCCATCTGTATTAGGTAAAACCACAAGCACTAGTGCAAAAATGGGGCTGGTAACACAGTTGCCTTGTGCCCAGCAGCTGGGAACATCAGGCCTTGTTGCCAAGATCGTCGGGTAATCGGATAGGTTATCCAACTGGACTCTGGTAGCCTGTCTGCTGCAGGCAAGTTTGTATCCTGACTCTCCAGGAAAGTCTCAAGTATGTATTTTCCTAACTAATTATCTCAGAACCCTTTTCTGTTCCACAGACACAGTCCTGCAGGTCTCATGTCCCACAGAGCGTATTTTGAGAAACACTGGTTTGCAGCCACTTCCTGAAAACACAGTTTTCTGTAGGACTCACGATGAAGTTTCTTGTTTTGCCATAGGCTCCTGGGTAAACAGACTGGTCTGACTCCTGATATGCCTTACTTGGACCCCTGCCTACCCCTAGACATTAAAGATGAAATCCAGCAAAATGGACAAACCATATACCTACGAGGGACTGGAGACTTTGACCTGTGTCGGGAGACTATCCAGCCTTTCATGAATAAAACAAACGAGACCCAGACTTCCCTCAATGGGGTCTACCAGCCCCCAATTCACTTCCAGAACAGTGAATTCTATGGCTTCTCTGAATTCTACTACTGCACCGAGGATGTGTTACGAATGGGGGGAGACTACAATGCTGCTAAATTTACTAAAGCTGCAAAGGTACCCTTGAGAGACGCCATCTGCTCCGCATGCTTTTGAGAGACCAGTGTGGACGGTGACGGGTTATGTCCTCCCTTCACATTGGCAGGGAAAGACAGAGTGTGGAAGGCTGCACTGCAGCATGTTGGGATCCTGTTCCCTTTGCTTGGAGGGAGGTTGAATAGTCACAGCAGAAGTAAAAAATGTACTGTACGCTGACTTCTGCACACCACTCCATTAGCTACCCTGGTCATCAGTTACCTTCAAATTACAGTCTTTTATGTCGTTTTTGTGCTTTGCTGCATCTGCCAGTTCTCCTACTAGCCTTCCCCCTCCCTGACCTGCCAGGATATTCCTGTTCTTGTGTTCTCTCTGCCTTCCTGACACCCCTTAAACTTAGGTGACGCCAGACTTCCACACTTGGCCCCTGATCTTCAGGTTCTTGGATGGTCTCATCCATGTTCAGGGTTTGCTCCTGCCTCTCAAGAAGAGGCTCCAATCCTGACCCCTGCCCACTTGCCTGCTAGATTCCACAACTCCAGGCAAACCCACCATTCTCTCTCCATTCTGTTCCTGTCGTTCTCTCGGTTAATGGCGTCACCAACCATCCAGTCCCCCTCCCTGCGGCCTAGGAGTCATGGACTTCTCCCTCTAACCAATTCGTCTCTCCCTATACACCCCAGTGTAATCAGTCACAAGTGTGATATTTTATCTTCCAAGTATTTCTCAAACCCATCTCGAAGCGCAGAGCACTGTATGCTGTAATCATGTCAGACAGCTGGCTTCCCTCACGCTCTTCCGCGACTTCTCTGTCCATGTCCATGTTCCTGAAGCGCCTATGCCAAGCCCTTTCCCCGGGCCAAGTGCTTTTCCCTTGTGCTCCCTGTCACACACCCAGGCCCATCTCCCGCCTCTCTCAGCAGTGTCTTCATCCTTTAAATAGAGGTCGGGATGGTAGCCACCTCGAGGAGTTAAGTATTACATTGAGAAGACACACTTACACAATGCTCAATAAAAGTTATTACAGCAAATAACTTCAGGAAAAGTGGGATCTCTTTCCCTTCTGTTAAAGACAAAAACCTTTTGCAGTTATTATCCCAGTAGCTTGTACTGTGTCCTCCACAGATGTAGGACTTAGTTTGAAGTAGCTAAAATACTGCTTCACTTTTCCAAAAATGTATGCCCGTACCATGCAGTCATGGAGTGAGAAACTAAACAGTTTTGGAGAGGTTGGTTGTGGACAGCAAAGCTCTCTTTAACAATACCCTGGACAGAATTTTAAGGCAAAGCATTATGTTTGCGAATCAGTAAGTATTCCCTGAGTGTTTGTGTGTCTTGCATTTGTTGTATAAGTTAAGCTTGTGTGTTTTCTAATGGGAAGGATATGCTTGTTACAAATATAAATTTGGTAAACCATTTTTAAAGTGAGAATTTTAATAAGCCTTTACTAGTGATCTATTTTGGTGAATTTGTTTTCAGGATTATTGTGCAACAAAGTGGTCCATTTTGCGGGAACGCTTTGACCGAGGACTGTACGCCTCTCATGCTGACCTCCACAGGCTTAAGTAAGTACTAGAAGGTCAAGCCCAGGGCACTCTTAAGAACCATGATGAAGTGTTGGCCCCACTGGCTTGCCACACCCTGGCCTCAGTCCAGCTTCTTCTCACTCACTGTTCTTCCCATCTACCCTGGGCCCCTTTCAAATGGGACAAATACTTGTGCCCAGACATATTCCATATCTTTTTTGTTTTGGTCACTTTTACTGTCTCTTCCCCCGAAATTCCCCTGTTCATACCTTTGCTTGTTCAAGTCCTGCCCAGACATCAGAGTCCAGCCAGAGGCTGTCCCTTTCCAGTCTTCCTCTGTCCCCTCTATCAGACTTCATCCCTTTCTCTGAGTCTCAAGAATTCATCCTACCTTGCTAATGCTTATCATGTTCTGCTTTTTCTGTTGCTTTTTAAAAATCCCCTTTCATTATAAGTCACTTAAGTACAGACACTGTATCTTACTAATTATTGTATCTTATTACTTGCTTAGCACAGTGCTTAGCAAAAAATAAACCTCTAATAAATATTTAGAGTTATAGAATATCAGAGCTGAAGAGAACCTTCCTACCATCTCATTTTATAATAAACTGAGGTACAAAGAGGTTGGAACCTGTTCAGTATTCATTCAAGGAGTACATGGTGAAATGCCAGAGGGAAAAGAAACCTATCTCAGGGATATGTCACATTATGCCGAGACCGGGTTCATGCACTGATTGATTTGACAGGTGAACTGCTCCATGTTGTGGGACCAGGGATGTGAACCAAGTACATCAACCTTGAAACGCGCGCAGTTGGTTTGGGACAGCCGGCCTGAGGAAGCCCCCGTCCCAAGGCTGCCCACAGATGGAAGGATTGTGTGTGTGTGCGCCATCTTGACAGAGTGAGTCAGTCTGACTTGCCTTTGTGCTTGCCGTTTGTAGGTATCAGTGCTTCAAATCGGCCTGGATGTTTGAGGTGTTTCATAGGGGCTTTTCGTTTCCTTTCAACTATAAAAGCTTAAAGACTGCCTTGCAAGTTTACGACAAGGAGGTTCAGTGGACCCTTGGAGCCATCCTCTACAGGACCCGCTTTCTACCATTAAGGTAGGGCTGTGAATTTGGGAATGAGAATCAAAAAGATGCTTTTCTGCAGTTACAGCACCTCCTGGCAGCTGTGGTCTGTGGCTGTTTGGGGCATTGCTGTTAGAGCCGGCCATGGCAGCATTGTGGGGACAATGACGTTTGCTTTTGGTCTTGCCCGCTCCCCACGAGTGCTTCCTCCCTTCCCACCCTACCATCCCGTAATACACAGCACTCCTGTCCTACTGCCCTGTGTTTGGTTATTCTCAACTGTCTGTTCCCCAACCCCGGCAAAAGGGTCAGTTCCGGGGTTCTTAACCTTTATGACTCAGGCCTCTTCTCCAAATACTGTTTTTAAATGCATGTATAAATACATAGGATTACAAAAGAAACCATCATATTGAAATAATAGCAAAATATCACAGAAAACAAGTTTGTGATACTGTAATATGTGTTCTTCTCTATTAACACATTAAATAAGAGGATCTGGCAGCAGAATTAGCACTTTCTGTAATTTCAGTGTAGTCATTGAGCGTCAATGATATTTTGAGGCATTGATGATACCATAATGGGACATGAAAGATCTGTGATTTTTGTTAGTAACAAAGTTGCAGGTGCTGCCAACGCTAATGATAGTTTGTTGTCTGCATTCATGGTCAAAGAAATGCCACATTTCAGTCAGCCCTTGGGTAGAACAAAGATACGCGTTTTTCCCCATTCACATTTGCAGATCTGCTGTCAGTTGACCTGTGGTAAGAACCTGAGTTACCTGATAGATGAGACATTTGCTCTTCCCCCCACCCCCTCCATTTAATTGAGCATTTCTCAGCAACCCTTTTAACTGGGTTAACTGTAAAAATGGTGAGTCGTGGGTGTTACTGATCACAAGCATGCAGTTTGTTTACACGTTGACTTCTTTGTATCAGCACAACCTTCACGGCTCTTCTAAATTCCTCTGGTTTTGGTTACCCAAATTATAATGACCGACTTCAGGGTGTACTTTCACGTGTTATCTCATTGATACTTAGAAGTCCTCTGCATTGGGCTGTTCCGTTCTCCATTTCAGAGGTAGGGTTGCAGTTCCTAAAGTGCAGCTCTGGGACCTGGGTCCCGCCGTCCCCCTGTGCACCCTTCCCACCCCTTTCCTTGCTTACTGTCCTGTTTGTTGTTTGGTGTTCACATGGGCAGAGACATCCAGCAGGAGGCCTTCCGAGCCAGTCACACCCACTGGCGGGGCGTTTCCTTTGTCTACAACCACTACCTGTTCTCTGGCTGCTTCCTGGTGGTGCTGCTGGCCATCCTGCTGTACCTGCTGCGGCTGCGGCGCATCCACAGGCGCACTCCCCGGAGCAGCTCCGCCGCCGCCCTCTGGATGGAGGAGGGCCTTCCCGCCCAGAACGCCCCGGGGACCTTGTGATCGCTCCACAAAGACTCGACTTGCCATTTTTGCCTCAGGGTTTCTCCTCTTTATTATCCTGTGGTTTTGTTTTTTCTTTCCCTTTTTTGTTCCTCCAAACAAAAACAAAATGCAGGCCGGGCGTGGTGGCTCACGCCTGTAATCCCAGCACTTTGGGAGGCCGAGGCAGGCGGATCACGAGGTCAGGAGATCGAGACCATCCTGGCTAACACGGTGAAACCCCGTCTCTACTAAAGATACAAAAAATTAGCCGGGTGTGGTGGCGGGCGCCTGTAGTCCCAGCTACTCGGGAGGCTGAGGCAAGAGAATGGTGTGAACCTGGGAGGCAGAGCTTGCAGTGAGCCGAGATCGCACCACTGCACTCCAGCCTGGGCGACAGAGTGAGACTCCGTCTCAAAAAAAAAAAAAAATGCATTGTTTATAAGCCCTGCTGTCTAGAAGTATTGCGTTTAGCCATTTTGAGTACAGCTTTAAATTGAGGAATGGGGAAGAGGGAAATTCACTTGATTTTTGCTGCACAGGATATCTGCCAAAAATAAATGAGATTTCTGGGGTTTCTTTAAGGAATGTTAAATTTAAACAAATGCACTTTGAGGGAGGTGGAAAGATGCATTCTGTCAGTGGAGCAGTGGAGAGGGGACTGAATAGTGATGCTTTTATAGAACCAAAAAACTTACTGCCTGAAATGATAATCCTCTTTTTTCTCTATCTTAAAAGCTCTAACCTGAAGAGGGTGATGTTTATTTTTTATTTATTGTTCAGGTCTGTTACTGTATATGTTTTCTTTGCAAATTTAAATTTTTTAAACCATTTATATCCAAAACAGAGAAATATGAGCAGCAGGAGATAACTATTTATAAAAGTGATAGTGAACTATCGACTAGAGCTTTGTGTGAATGTGTGAAAAATCCCAAGAAACCAGTGTGAGAGGAGGCAACGGGTGGTTCTTTAAAAACACACACTTCAGAATTTACTGGTATATTTTATTTAGAAAAGTCCTCATTACTATTATCTTTTCCTGACTGCAGGTAATTACTCTTCTTATTCCGTATTTCAGTGGCGTTAGAACACTGTGGTTTTGAAAGAATTGGAAATTCCTAGTTTCACCAGTTTCGGTTTTATTGGAACTAGAGCACATGCCTACTTCTTGCTCTTCAGTATTCCTCAGTGTTTCTGCTTAATTGTGCCTCAGTTTCTTCTAGCTTCCAATTGGTGTTTCCCCCACTACCCTTAATTAAAAGTCGTCTCAGCTTTTAATCGTACTGGGAGACCCCATGCACAGCCTGCCGAGTGCTCTTCCTTACTGCATTGACTGAGGCTGTTGCTGGCAGTGCCACTGTAAATCCAGAAGGGAAGAGTCTGCATCCAATACAGGAAATAAATTCACATTTTGAAGGAAAAAATTCGACAATTGAAGGCAAAATCTAAAAAGGACAATTGGATTGGCATATGTGAGATTGGTGGTTTTTCACCTATTTATTTAGTTGAGAAGTTCGGGGAATTCTCGTACAGTTTTTTTAGGTGGAGTTTGTTTTGTGCGAGTGTCTGTATGTGCTGTTCCCTAACTCCAGAACAGTTAAATTCATGTAGTTGGTAGCAGATTAGTACCCAGAAGTGGGGTTGTTGCTGTAACAGATAACTGAGGATATGAAAGTGGCTTTGGAACTGGGTACTGGGCAAAGGCTGGAAGAGTTTGGAGAAGCAGGAGAGAAAAGGCCTGTATTGCCATGAACTGAGCATTAGGGGCAGTTCTGCTGAGGGATCAGTAGAGAAGACCAAGGGAGTTCTGTCCCAATTGTGGCTCACACTGCCTCAGGTGCAGCTTAACCTGCCTCTCTGGAAGGTAAAATGCATCTAATCCTTGAGGCAAGAGCTGTGGGGGCATGGCTCCCTCCACCTAGATTTCAAAGCGTGTTACTAGCAGCCTGGGGACCCAGGCTGTGCCTCTCTGGATTTGCCTGCATCGTATTTGCGCTTCGTGGTTAAAGTTGTTAAGAAAGGGGGTGAGCTTCTGGCTACCTAATAAGTTGGTCTTGGCCACTCGCCTGCGACACTTCCTAAAGGAGCCATGGATTATTGGTGGAGGCTGCAGGGAGCTGGCGATGGAGCCACTGGGGTCTGTGGCAGAGAGAAGAAAGGAAAGGAAGGGGCCACAAATGGGTGAAGTGGGCATGTGGGCACCCAGGGAGTTAGGGGACCCCCGCCTTCCAGCTCTGGGCATAAAAGAGTTAGTCACATACCTGAGGGTCCTGAAACAAGGGCTGAGAAAACCTCGCTGTTTCAGCTGAGAGGCAGTAGTGGATTTGCCATTTTTAAACAGTTACCTAAGAAAAAACGGTGAAGAATATGCAACAGACACTATGTGTGGCCTGTAAAGCCTAGAATATTTACTAAAATATTCACAGAAAAAGTTTGCTGGTGCTTGTGAGAACAATGCAGTTCAAAAAAGGATACAGACAGAAGCATCCTCTTAAATCAGGAATGTAGTTTCCATTTGTGGGCACGAAAAGATGGACAAGAGAAATAACCAAACTTCAATCTTAAAATATTTGTTTATGCACCAGAATTTCACTTTGGATTATTCCGTCTAGATTATTTTCAAGATGAGTTTTCAAACAAACCAAGAAACCTGCCCCTCACCCAAAGTTGTTTAAAAAGAGACCACTCAAGGGAGTTCATTATGCTGTATGGAGATGTCTGCAGTGGCAGCAAATCACATTCCAGAGAAGGTCTCGCGTAGGTGAAGACAGCCAGGTGCTTTCTCTAAGAGATACAGGGTGGGTGAGAGACAAGCCAGGGAGGATCTTAATTCAAGAGAAGAATTCATATCAAGAGCTGACCAAGAAGGCAGTAAACTCTGTACTTGTAGCAGAAGAAATTGGACTAGGAACTTGCCAAAGCTTTATCAAAGAAGAGCATTGTGTTCAATCTTGGTAGAAACATGCCAGCAATAAGTGCTTATGTTCCATAGCCATATCATGGGCTTCTCACTTTTAAACCTCCTCCAGGGGATGTTCTCAGAGATTTCACAATCCCTCTGGGGACATTACAGTAGAAGAGAAACACATGGAATTGTACCAGTGCTTTTTGCCCGTGTTCATCCTAAGCTCCGGCTTTAGGCAGTGCTTTCTGACCTGGGCGGAGTGAAGGCGCTGCTAGTGGCTGAGGCCAGTAACATGGGGCCCCCGCCCAGCCGCCCTGAAGGCTGGGTAGGTCCCTCTTTTCACCACCAGTTTTCCACACCTGTGTACTCTAGATTAACAAACTCTGGATAAACAGATATTTACATTTTAAACTCAGGCCTACACAGAGTAGTTTTCCTTATAAGGAGCATGTATCACTTAGCAAGAAACTGAAAATGGCAAATGAGTTTTTCATCCTTTAAGAAAAAAATCAGCTTTAGAATTCTGTGTGGTCAGTTGTGTGCAATGCAACAAAACTACCTTTCAGTAAATTACTTAGTTATTTATTTCAGTGTTTTGTTTCTTTTGATACTAAGTTTCCCTTTCAATAATGAATGATGTGACCAACCAAGGAGAATTTTTTTGTTCTGTAGTAAAATTCTATTTTACAGTTAGGAATTATAAAAAGCAAGGGAGCATCTTTAAATGTTTTTTGTTTAAGTGATGTCTTCCATCCAAAGTAAGAATAATTCTCTCAGAAGGTCCTTGTGGTATCATGTCACTTGCTGTATGTGGCAGCCTTACATTGCCACACTTGGGTACTGAAAAATCAATAAAATGAAAGTTCATCATCCCATGGCCGGTAGACTGTGTGGGCTTGCTTCCTTGTCATCTTTGAATCTTCTTGCTCATTAGAATGATGAGTTGAACTTGAGTCCAAATTCAGTGAAATACATTGTCTGAGTCTGACACACACTCTTTGCATGTGTTGTGTTGGGTGTGCATACAGTGAAGCACAATTGTGTGGGGTTGTGGAGAGGGCGTCCACACTCTCTGCAGCTCAGAAACCAGATATTTCACAAGTAGTGACCAACCCACGACGTTAAGCCATTCACCAACAATAATTGCCACTCTGAGACGACTGTTTATAAGGTCACCATTTTAAATACCTACTTGTGTATAGACAAGGAAAAGTAATAAAATTAACCAATTCTTATGTATTTAACAGTAACAGCAAATGCTGACTTTATGTTACACTGTTTTGCAGTTCGATCTAAGCTTAGAACCTTTGGCTTATTTCCAGAAAATTATGACTGTCATTATTAATGTTACGCATTACCAATATGGAGGATGAAATTAGACGCTCAGCATGGAAGATGAAATTAGACGCTCAGCATGTTTCTCAGCCATTGGAGAATACATAGATGTTCTCCTGGAGCAGGAAGGTGGGCCTGAGCCATAACCTGAAAATAGATGATAGAGACAGATGGGAA
Organism: Pongo pygmaeus; assembly: GCF_028885625.2. Taxonomy (NCBI): domain Eukaryota; kingdom Metazoa; phylum Chordata; class Mammalia; order Primates; family Hominidae; genus Pongo; species Pongo pygmaeus. The sequence goes on along the minus strand of NC_072380.2, from coordinate 23,541,488 downwards.
GGGAAGGGGACCAGCTGTTAGGACCAACAAAAATAAAGGCCTGAGACATGCCGGAGAGGAGAGGGAAGCGCAAAACAAAATGAGAGAACAGAGCCAGCAAAGTGAGCTCAAGGTGGGTCCTTAAGCCATTGACCACTAGGAAAAGAGGACACAGCATTAAGATAGAACTGTTGTAAATAATTTTTGAGGCAGTGCAATAATTATAGGGCTTTTTGCCTGAGTATAAATACGTTAAAATATCTAAGATGTCAAAAGACATCTAAATTTTTATTCCACTTGGTGGAAGAGAAGTCAGTGCCTGTTTCCAACACTAACCGTGTTGACAGGTCTGAAAAGCCATGGTTCTGTGTTTTTGTTTGTTTTCAGTCTGTTTCCATTTGTCCTATGAATTGGCATGTGCCCTGTGGGGTTTTTTGGGTTTTTTTTGAGATCCTGAAATGCTAATGGTTTGCACAGAGGGGTCGTGAGGTGCAGGTCACCTCTGTCAGAGTCACAGTGTCTTCTTTTGGAAATGTCATGAAAAGACAAAGGAGTGCCCAGCTAATCCCAAAGCACGCCTTGGCAGAGTGGATCTGCCTGGAGCATCCATCTGTGGCAGCATGAAAGGCAATCCTGTGAGAGTCTTCCCGGCCCCACCTCGTCTGGGAGCATGTGGGCCTGTGATCCCACCTCCTCCTAACAAAAGAAGAGTGTGTCTGTTGATGTGTTTTATTTTGCTTTTAGCCAGGCTAGTCCCCCTTCCCTTGCGCAGTCCAGCCTCTTTCTATTAATAGATCCATTAAAGTTGACTGAGACCTGCTGCAGGGGACACTAGGGGCGCTTTGGCCTTCGATCTTTGCCTTTCACCCTTGACACTGTTTGGCAGGTGAACGACATCCGGGCTCCAGACTTCATGGCCACTTCAACATTTCTGTCAACAGCCTGTGTCTGTTTCATGTAAGAGGCCCAAACAAGAAAATCAAGCCTTGAGGATTTCTGCCTTGAGTAAAGGACTGAAAGCTCCTCACAGAACACGATGGTGACAGGCACAAAAGACAGGCTTCTTGTTTAAATATGTGAACTCCAAAGACGAGAGAAAAGGAGTTATTTTTCCTCCCGTTCAACCAGTCATCAAATAAACATCTCAGGCATCTGATGTTTTGTCAAGGGATTGGGATTCCAGTAGCCCCTGTGTGACTGGAAGGGGAAAAGTTGTTCGGTGGCAAGGCCATCGAAACACAAAGGAGCAGCTTTAGAATCCCCAGTGTGGGTCTTCTCTTGTGTTATTTCTACAACGTCCTTGTGCCGGCTGTTCTTGCTGTTCTCTCAGGCTTCTAATTGGGAGTGTGAATACTACCTTTCACCATTTTTGCCTTCATGAGAATCAGAGTTTGAAGTGGACAGTTCTGAAAATATTAATCATCTTATTCTTTTTTTTTTTTGAGACGGACTCTCACTCTGTCGCCCAGGCTGGAGTGCAGTGGCGCGATCTCGGCTCACTGCAAGCTCCGCCTCCCGGATTCACGCCATTCTCCTGCCTCAGCCTCCCGAGTAGCTGGGACTACAGGCGCCCGCTACCACACCCGGCTAATTGTTTGTATTTTTAATAGAGACGGGGTTTCACCGTGTTAGCCAGGATGGTCTCGATCTCCTAACCTCGTGATCCACCTGCCTCGGCCTCCCAAAGTGCTGGGATTACAGGCATGAGTCACCGCACTGGGCCTAATCACCTTATTCTTGCCTGTGATTACACAAGACTTAAACTCCAGAGACCAGACTTAGCACTTTCTTTTCCTAAGATTGCTTTTTCTCCCACTTGGCCCAAGCCTTAATACCCAGATTTTAGACTCAAAACACTTAAAATATTTGGTGGGCTCTCCTCAGCCTTGTAAAGTTCTTTGATACTGGTCATGGCAGCACAAGAGAATTTTCCAGAAGTTCCTGGCTGTTTAATGTTCAAATTACACGTTTAAATTCTCTCCCACCTCCCGTGGACCTGTTGTCCATCAGTATATCTGTTTCTGGCCCAAATGTCCTTGAACATGGACCATGACAGGTCCTGTGTTTACTTTTCCGTGTTTCTACATTTATAATCCAGTAAAGAAGACACTGAGTAGTACATAGTATTTTGTAAATATTTGTAAACTAATGAAAATCTGGTTTCTTTCACAAATCACCTCTTTAGGTTTCTAAAATTTATGAAACAAATCTTTTAAAATCTATTCTAGGCCAGGTGCAGTGGCTCACGCCTGTAATCCCAGCACTTTGAGAGGCCAAGGCAGGCGGATCACGAGGTCAGGAGTTTGAGACCAGCCTGGCCAACATAGTGAAACCCTGTCTCTACTAAAAATACAAAAATTAGCTGGGCAAGGTGGCGGGCGCCTGTAGTCCCAGCTACTCAGGATGCTGAGGCAGGAGAATCACTTGAACCCAGGAGGCGGAGTTTGCAGTGAGCCAAGATTGTGCCACTGCACTCCAGTCTAGGCGACAGAGCAAGACTCTGTCTAAAATATATATATATATTTTATTCTCGATTTTTGCTGTTCTTTCCAGATGTGCAGAGTTTTGTGTGGTTTTAAAACCATATGCAGTGTGCCGTGAAGGGCGGGATGGAACCCAGGCCTCTTGAGTCTCAGTTCTCCGTTCACTTCCCTCCACCAGAGTTTGTTAAGGGAGTGTTGCATTTTAAAGCTGTATTTAGAAAAACTTAGGAAAACCAAGTTTACTTTAAGTGGTTTCCTTTTTTCGCAACCTGTTCAGGCTTGACAGAAAGGAAAAAGAAATCCCAGAATTAGGTAGTAATAATAGAGGCAAAGTAAGATTGATATTTTCTGAAGCCCTACTTACAGAAAATAATTCCTGCATATTTATTTTATTCTAAACATAGCTTCAGATTGTTTTTCATTCTAAGTTGTCCTTAAAAGTCACTTTTTAAACCTCACAAAAAGCACCAAATGTAAGGGGGAAAGGATGGATTTGACTACATCTAAAGTAAGACTTTCTGTTCATCATCAAAGCTAACAGATGGCAGACTAAGAAGGTATTTGCAGTGACTAAAATTGAAAAGGGATTAAAATGTACAAAGTTTCTTTCAAAACAACAAGAAAAAGGAAATCCAAAAGAAAAAACCGGCCATGGATATTAATAGGTGATTCACAGCAGGGGAAACCCAAATGGTGAACAAGAGAAACTAAGCTGAAGAAATGCAAATGTAAATTAAGAGCCACTGCCTTTTGCCCTTCAGAATTGCCAGACTTCAAGTGCTGGCAGTGATGCGGGGCCCGGACTTCAGTATTGCTGGTGGTGGCGCAAACTGCAATGCGTACCCCAGAAGGGAAGCTGGCAGCTTAAAAGTTAGCAGCATGTGTGCCCTTTGATTCAGAGAGCCACTTGCGCGTGGCTCTCCAGAGAGATTTCTACCTGGGTTCATAAATGGACTTACAGAAGGATGCCTTGGTAATGATTTTGAGTGACTGTGTTGATGGAGGCAAGCAAGGTCTTGGACAAGTCAAAGGCGGCAGGTGCGTACCATGGAATACTGTATAGCCATGAGAGACAGACCTAGAGCTATGAACAGCAAGCGGGTGGCTCTTAAAAATAGTGTTGATTACTGAAAGCAAGACATGAGAATTGTCGCGTAATGCCATTATGTTAATGTAGGGCACACGACACTATTATGTCCTATGAGGATGTGCATATTTTGACTCAAATACATTAAAATGGACGTTATGGGGACACAGATTATTTATGAAAGGAGGACAAAAGATAAAACTGATCTCCTTGTTATAGGGTGACCTCACATCCCAGTGAGCCCCTCAGTTCAGGGCCAGGGAGGATGATTGGTTACCCCAACCCAACCCAAACCAGGCTGTTTTCAGCACAGCAGCCTGATAAGGTGTGATTCAGACCTTGAAGTTGTTAGGCAAAAGCCCTCCACTCGGCTCTGTATTTGACTCAGGAAGAACCGAAGTCTTTATAATGGTGTAGACAGCCCTGCACCATGGCCTCCAACTCCACACCTCTCTGACTGCAGTCCTCATTTCTCCGCGACTCTGCTCCAGCCACCCTGGCCTCAGGGCCCTCTCAGGACTTTCCATCCCCCTCACCCTGCTTCACTTTCCCCCATGATGCTTATGACCTTAGATCTAGTACACTCTGTTTTCATTACGTTCCATGTAAGACTCTCCCTACTACCCTACTACAACATGATCCAGGAGGCAGGGGGCTTTTGTCTGTGTGTTTTCATGTTGTATCCCCAGGCACAGGATCTGATATGCGGTAGACATTCAATAAATACCTGTGGAATGAATGAACAAGGCAGGATCCTTAAAGCGAGAGGGAATGACCAGGCTGAGAACTGAGAGAGCATGCTAAACTCCACAGTCTGGCCCCAGGGATGGAAGCAGGAAACATGGCACCACCTCCTTGCTTTATTGGAGGGAAAGAAGGTGCTTCTTGTGCAGAACCGTCATCATAACAGAACGATAGCTTATTACACACCAGGCACTGTTCTAGCTCTTTGTTAGCTTACATAATCCCTGTATTAGTTCGTTTTCACACTGCTATAAAGAACTTCCCAAGACGGGGTAATTGATAAAGGAAAGAGGTTTAATTGACTCACAGATCAGCATGGCTGGGGAGGCGTCAGGAAACTTACAATCATGGCGGAAGGTGAAGAGGGGGAACCAAGACACCTTAGCAGGTGGCAGGAGAGAGAATGAATGCAGAGGGAACTACCAAACATTTATAAAACCATCAGATCTCATGAGAACGCTATCACGAGAACAGCACAGGGGAAACCACTCTCATGGTTCAATTACCCCCACCTGGTCTCCCCCTTGACATGTGGGGATTGTGGGGATTATAATTCAAGATGAGATTTGGGTGGGACACAAAGCCTAACCATGTCAATCCCCAAAATGACACCATGAGGAGGTGCTTTGATTACCCTCACTTTACAGGTGGAGAAACAGATGTGGAAAGGGCACACAACTTGCCCAAGGTACCCAACTAGCCAGTGGTGGGGCTGGGATTTGAACGCAGGCAGCCTGGCTCCAATCGGTACTCTAGAGCTGCACTGTCCAGTATGATGGCCACTAGCCACATGAAATAGGCCAATCCAAACTGAGATGAGCTGTAAGTATAAAATATACACCAGATTTCAGGCCGGGCATGGTGGCTCATGCCTGTAATCCCAGCACTTTGGGAGGCCAAGGCGGGCGGATCACGAGGTCAGGAGATCAAGACCATCCTGGCCAACATGGTGAAACCCTGTCTCTACTAAAAATACAAAAATTAGCTGGGCATGGTGGTGCACACCTGTAGTCCCAGCTACTCGGGAGACTGAGGCAGAAGAATCGCTTGAACCCGGGAGGCAGAGGTTGCAGTAAGCTGAGATGGCGCCACTGCACTGCAGCCTGGCAACAGAGTGAGACTCTGTCTCAAAAAAATATATATCTATATCTATCTATATCTATCTATCTATCTATATATAGATATAGATATATACACACCAGATTTCAGAGACTTCGTGTAAAAAAAGAAATATGAAATATCTCGGTTTCTTTACATTGGGTACATGAGACATGACAATATTTTAGGTATATTGAGTTAAATAAAATGTTATTGGATTAACATCACCTGTTTCTTTCTACCTTTTTAATGCGTACACTAGACAACTCTAAATTGCCTGTGTGGCTCACAGTATATTTCTATCAGACGGAGCTGCTCTCGGTCCTTGCTTCTCAAAGCGTGGTCCTTGAATCAGCAGCATCAACATCACTGAAGCCTGACGGAAGTGCTGGATCTCAGGCTTGCTCTCAGACCTCTTGAATCAAATTCTTCATTTTGCCAGCCTTCCAGGTCACTCATAATGCATGCTCACATTTGAAAAATGCCGCTCCAGACCAAGCAGCAATTTTTTTCTCTAAAGGGCCAGATAATAAATATTTTAACTTTGCAGGCCACATGACTTCTGTCCAAAACTCACCTCACTGCTTCTGTAGTATGAAATGAGCCAGAATACGCACGTGAATACGGATTCCACTGTAACCTGCACGGACCTAGGGGGACTGAACAAAGCGGGGCAAACACGGGAATAAAAGACGAGACAAAAGGGTATATTTTGAAGAAGGGGTCAGAGGGCACCTTGCCCCAGTGGACAAGGGCCCTGAGCTTTACACAGCCCTCCTTATTTATTAGGCAAAAGAGATAGCGAGAAGTCGGGTGGAAGAAGGGGTCAGCTGCTCAGTCTAGAGTAGGCTTGCAAGACTGCATTCCTCAAACAACAGGCTAAATGTTGCAGTAGATAACAGCGCCAGGGAGTGATTGCCTCCAGCAAACCTTCTGTTGGCAGGAGCAGTCATGAGTTTGCTCACATCCTGCATTCATGATAAACAGTTTTCTGTTTGATCATATAGCCTCCAGTGGAATGCTGAGTTGGTCACATCCCATGGGCCTTTGGCTTCCTACATATCCCCCTTTCTGTTTATGAATTAATTGAAAGAATGTAAGGCCAGGCTGGGCAGCTCTCATTCTCTGATTGGCAGTCCATCCGATTTTACAGACTATAAACAGAAGACACAGACAAAACAACACTTAGTCCAAGAACTACATATAAGATGTTAATGTGGTGCCTTAGATAGGTCCAAGGGTTGAGGCTCTCCAGGCCTTGCTGGAATTTGGTCCCGTCTTCTAAAGAAGGCTGAAATTCTTGAGTTTGCCTATTTAAATCAAGAATTTTGTTTTGTAATTCACCAATATCAAAGGTGATGTTGGATGTGAACGCTCCCTGCAAATGGGCTTTCACAAGGTCCCACGGATACTCACTTTGGTTGTATTCTAAGTTGGTTACACAAATATGAGTGTGATTAAAATGACAACGCAATTGCTGCTGCAACTGCAAGCTTTGTACTTGTGCCCCTAACCATAGAACCGTGGATTTCAACATTGCCACTTCAGTTTGTAGCTCAGTGTTAATTTTATTCTGAAGTAGCCACGCTTGTTCAGCTGTGCGCATCCAGTTCTTCACGTACTGAGCTATTTGAATAGAATTATGCAGAGGTACAGAAGATATCACAACAGAAGTTATTAGCATGACCAAGTAAACAGTAGCAAAAATGATCATGCCTAAGGCTCTACAGGCACGATGAGTCAGCTGAGTTAGAAGTTTCACAAAATGCAAAGCAGGTGTGGCAGCCCAAGGCTTGGACAGATTAACAGGAATCCATAGCCCAGGGATGCGACCAAAAATCATCAAAGTAGAGATATTATGTGTTTGCAATGTGCTATGATTAGTGCAGTGATATAACTGGCAAGATTTACAGGTCAATTGGGTATTGTTTACCTGGAGCTGGTCCTTCTTAGCTGCCAAAAGACATAAGGATTAAAAACACAAACTGTAAATTGAGTGATGATATTCTTTACAAATGTAACCTTAGAACTGTGTTGTGACTCTGGTTGGCCTTCTCTCGTCTTTGCATTCAGGCTCAGCTGACTCATGGCTCATACCGGGACCGGGTCCATGGTTGGCCACCCTGGGTTCCTCCAGTGTCCCATTCCATGGTCGCACGCACCTTGAGGGCACCCACACGGTTTGTCCATCTCCTGCAAAAACACAAGTATACCCTCTTCCCCACGTTAGTAAATCCACCGGACCTTTCCATTGGCCTTCTTCCGGGGATTTCCATAACACTTTCGGATAAACTTTCTTCTTTTCCTATAACACGTGCCAATGTCTTTCTGCTGGAGTCTGACCATCTGTACCAGGAGTCAGAAAATTTAAAGTAAATAAGGCTAAATGTAGTTTTGATTGAGGTGTTAGTTGGCCTCCTATACCCCCTTCTTGTTTTTTCAACACGCGTGGTAATGTTTAATGTGCCTGCTCTATAATGTCTTGTCCTCTAGGATTATAAGGAATTCCTGTTTTATGGGTTATAGCCCAAAGCTGTAAGAAATTTTGAAAAGCATGACTAGTATACATGGGTCCATTGTCAGTTTTTAATTGTTTAGGTGTCCCCATGTGAGCAAATGATGACAGACAATGTGGCCATACATGACCAGCTGTCTTACCTGTTTGGCATGTAGCATGCAGCATATGAGAATAAGTGTCTATAGTCACATGAACATAGCTAAGCTTACCAAAGGTTGCTATGTGTGTTACATCCATTTGCCAAATTTCATTTGGAGCCAAATTTCATTTGGAGCCTTCTACAGGTGTGGTTCCAGGGACATGCTGGCAAGTAGGACAGGCTTGTATTATAGCCCTAGCTTGGCTACGAGATAAATGGAACATGCGAGTAAGGGCGGAAGTATTTTCGTGCAGAAGGGCATAGAGACGCTTGAGCTCGCTGAAACACAGAACCAGTTAGTTTGTCTGCTTTCTCATTACCTAGAGATGGGGCCCATGAAGTTGTGTGTGAGAGCAAATATGAGAAATATGAAAAGGAGCTGCACGAGAACGAATAACTTGTTGAAGTCTTAAAAATAAATTAAGTGGCCGGGCATGGTGGCTCACACCTGTAATCCCAGCACTTTGGGAGGCCGAGGCGGGCAGATCACGAGGTCAGGAGATCAAGACCATCCTGGCTAACATGGTGAAACCCCATCTCTACTAAAAATACAAAAAATTAGCTGGGCATGGTGGCGGGCTCCTGTACTCCCAGCTACTCGGGAGGTTGAGGCAGAATGGCGTGAACCCGGGAGGCGGAGCTTGCAGTGAGCTGAGATTGTGCCACTGCACTATATCCTGTGCGACAGAACAAGACTCCATCTCAAAAACTAATTAATTAATTAACTAAGCAGTTCTGGGTCTAGTTTACTTTTAATTGTAGCAGTTTCTATGCGACTGGCTACATTTACAACATAAGCTGAATCACAGACAATGTTGATAGGATCTGAGGCTGTGAGCTGTAAAACTTGAATGACCACAATTAGCTCTGAACGTTGAGCTGAAACACCAGATGTATCTAGCTTCTCCTGTGTTAGGGGCACAACTGTGAGAGCATAAGTGTCTGCTGTTGAGGCCACCCAGTCTGTGGTGCTTTGTCATGAGGGCCCTAGGAGGCGAATATACTTCCCCAGAACAGGGGACACTTGAGCTCAATAGGGAAGGCTGTGGAGCTTTCAGAAGGGACCGTACAGGAAAACATGATGGACAGAATTAACAGCACGAAGGCAGGGCCTACAGCGTGGAAAAGCACAGACACAGTTGTGCAGGCTGGAAGTCAAGTTGAGGAGTCCGCAGGGCCACGCTCCCTCTGAGACCCTGTAGAATCCTTCCTTGCCCCTTCCTGGTTTCTGGCGGAGACCAGCGATCCTCAATGGTCCTTGGCCTGCAGCTGTGTCACTTTCATCTCTGCTTCGGTCTTCACGTGGCATTTTCCTCTTCTTATAAGGACACCTGTCATATTGGATAGGGACCTGCCCTGATGACTTCATCTTAACTTGACTACATTTGCAAAGACTCAGTTTCAAACAACGTCACATTCAGACCTCACACAGTTAGGACTTCAACGTATCTTTTGGGGGAACACATCAACCCCCAACCGGAAGTCTTGCTTGACTGAGTTCAGGTCCTTCTCTCTGCTCGCATGGCATCTTTTTACCGAATTTGTCATTGGAAGTGTCTGTTTATATACTTGTCACCCTGCCCTCTGTCCCATCTCCAAGACTATGAGCTTTCCTTTTTTTTCTTTAGAGGCAGAGTCTTGCTCTGTCACCCAGGCTGGAGTGCAGTGATGCGATCATAGCTCACTGCAGCCTCAAACTCCCGGCTCAATCAATTCTCCCGCCTAGGCCTCTCAAGTGGCTGGGACTACAGGTGCATGCCACCACACCCAGCTAAGTTTTTCATTTTTTATAAAGACAGGGTCTCACTGTGTTGCCCAGGCTGGTCTCTAACTCCTGGGCTCAAGCAGTTCTCCCACCTTGGCCTCTCAAAGCACAGAGATTATAGGAGTGAGCCACTGTGCCCGGCCTTCTGAGTTCTTTAGGAACAGGGACCCCATGTCATCTTTATTTCTGCGTCCCCATGGCCCATTGCCCTGAATCATTTGTAGTAAGCATCTGATGAGAGGAGCTTGCACTCAGAAAGCCCGGACTGTGGCCTGGAGTCGGAAGGCCCAGCCAAGCCCTGCCTCTGTCACTTCCAGTGTGGCCTTCAGCAAGCCATGTCACTTCTCTGGACTTCAGTTTCCAATCCTATAAAATGTGAGTAAGAACTCCTGTCATACCTGCCTCACAGAGAGGTCGAGGGGCTCCAAGATGATGCGTGTGATGAAGGCCCTTCGGAGCCACTGTCTGTAAAATAGAGTTGTGACATTCATTCTTTTCCAGCCCAGGACTTTATGTCCTGCTCCATCTTTCCTGACTCAGGCCTCAACTGCAGCCTCCGTCATCCCATCTGGAAGGTTAGCCTCAGAGCCCAGCCAAGGTCTGGGCAGGTCTGGGCATCCCCTGATTGGAGTTGGAGGTCACCTGCGGAGAAACAATGTCACCACCCAGTGGCTGCGCAACCCAGTTCAGTTCCAACCTGAACTGCCCTTCTGAAAAGACAGTGTGACCTTTGCAGCATTATCACTGCCAAAAGTAGTCATTTTATAGCAGAAATACAGAGATACTGAGTGAACTCTACAAAGTGGAAGAGACAAGAAAGGTGAAGCTTTCCGCCACCTCTCACTGCAGCTCCACTGTTGGAGGGGCCACAGGGATGGGGTAATGGGACCAATTCGTTCCCCTGAATAGTAGTTCCCCTGGGTGTCTACATCCAGGGCTCTCCCTCTGGTGTTTGTCTACTCTGGGTGTTTACACCCTGCCAGAGCAGAGGCTGGCTTAAGACCTGTGGGTGGGCAGATCCCAGGGTCCCTCACTCTCACACAAGCAGGTTTTAGCCCATGTTGGTGAGGCGTGAGTGACAGGCTGGAGAGGAATTCACTTCAAGTCAGTGGTTTGGGATGGCAGGGATATTCATTTCCCGATTCTCCTTGGGTTGCTCCTCTCTTAATTACACCTAATAATGATGAAACAATTTTCTCTTCTTAGAGAACACTCACATTTAATTTATTTGGCTTCCTTAACAGCTTTGTGAGATATGTAGGGGATATAAAATTATATCTCAATCTACGAAAAAGAACACCAAGATTCAGGGAAAATGGGACAACGCCATTTCTACAGTGAGGAGGAGGCTTTGTTATCTAAGTCAATGCCCCATTTCCTGAGGGGAAATCTGAGACTGGAATCCAAGTTGCCTGATGTCCCTGGAGCTCTCCCCAATGATAAGCCTTGGTCAGTCTGGAGGAAGTGGCTCCAGCTGCTCCTGACATATCACCAGCTCTAAAAAAATGAGACTAAAAGGGCAAATAAGGTCTTAGTTTTATTTTAAAAATAGTTTGATCCAGTGGACCCCCTGAAAGGGTCTTGGTAACTCCCAGTGGTCCCCAACCAGACTTCTAGAACAACCGCTGGCCCAGAGCAGGAAGGTAAACTGTGGAGGGGGTGAACAGAGAAGCAAAGTCTCCAGTGTCCCAGTGTTGGTCACAGCCAGCTGTGGCTGGAAGGCTGGGAAGGGAACACCACTCATGTGTTTGTCTCAGTCAGCTCAGCTGCTATGACAAAACACCAGACTGGGTGGCGTCAACAACAGACATTTCTCATGGTTCTGGAGGCTGAGAAATTCAAGGTCAACATGCTGGCCAGTTTGGTTCCTGGTTCATAGACCCGTCTTTTCACTGGACCTTTCCCGGCAAACAGAGTGATCTCTCTCTCTGCCTCTTCATAGAAAGCCACTAATAAAATCCTGAGGGCTCTTCCTCATGACCTCATCTAACCCTAATTACCTCCCCAAGGCCTCATTTCCAAATAACATCACATTGGGAGTTACCACTTTAATGTGAATTTTGGAGGGACATAATTCAGTCCAGAGACGTGTTCGTCTGGTTTTGGTGCTAATGCTGTTGAGGTTCGGGGGCTCTTTTTCCTGAACCATGGCTTCCTCTGAACATCTCATCCTCTGCCCACTATGGGCACCTCCTGGAGTGCAGGGAGCTGGCGGGCAGAGCAGAATTTGCACCTTTCCCGCCTCCCCTGTGGTGCAGACCTGGGTCTGGGCTCACAGGAGGCTCATAAATACCAGTGACTGGAACAGAGCAGTCAGGCTGTGTCCTCAGCCAACCCTGAGCGCCCTGAGCAGGCATCTCATATGCTTTCTGGGAGACCAGTGAGGCTGTGCTGGGCTGCAGCCCGGAGCGTGGGCCTTGCCAAGCGCCAGCCCATCTCTCTGCAGAAAAGCTCCCATTTTTATCTGGTGCTCCCCCTTCCCTGTTTCAGCTGCATCTTTGAGACAAGGTGGTCAGAGCTGGCAGAAGCCAGGTGTCTGGGAATGAGATTTGAATCAGCTTTTTTTCCCCTCTGCATGACTGTGCTAGGTGAAAGTCTCCCTCTTCTCCCAGCAGGAGAATTTCCATGTGGAGGGGGCAAAAGGGAAGTTAGGGGAAGCAGCAAAATGAGAATATTGGCCCAGCTTGTCTTCAGAATCTGTCACCCCATGTTCCAAGCATAGTTCAAATTGCCAGGGTCCATCCACTGTAGCCCCTCCCTACCCACCCCATTCCCAGATGTCCTAGGGCTCCTGCAGGAGGAAGGATTAAGCTGGCCTCCCTGGTCCGTGACTCTCTCATGCCACCCAGCACCTACTCCAGTCTGGAATGCTTTGCTCTTCTTTCCAGGTCATTCCTCCTCTCACCTCAATTTCCTCCTCCTGCACATGGGCGCCCCCTCCAGACTCTATGCAGCCCCTACCGCCATCTCCAATCCCTCAGATCTCTGCTTGCTGCAGGGTGCCAGGCATTTGCAATGAATCTCACATTGCTTTTTCTTGTTATTGAATATGAGATTGTCTCTCTCAAATCAGAATATAAGAAGCCCCTTGAAGACTACATCAAGAGTTATTCATTCCTAGTACCCTCCGTTCCTTCCAAATGTTGTCCTTCTCTCTCCTACTCCCACCCCACAAAACACACACACACACACACACACACACACTCTCATAGACAGGGAGGTATGATGGCATGCTAGATGCTTGGTGGAAAACAATTTGGAGAATGAAAAGACAAGCCACGAACTTGGAGAAAATTTTGCAAAACACATTATCTGGTAAAAGACTTGTGTCCAAAATATACAAAGAACTCTTAAAAGTCAACACCCAATTTTTAAAAATGAACAAAAATACAAAAAATAGCCAGGTGTGGTGGTAGGCACCTGTAATCCCAGCTACTCAGGAGGCCAAGGCAGGAGAATCGCTTGAACCCGGGAGGCAGAGGTTGCAGTGAGCCAAGCTCACACCACTGCACTCCAGCCTGGGTGACAGAGCGAGACTCCGTCTCAAAAAAAAAAAGCGGGGGGAGGGCAAAAGATCTGAGCAGATACCTCACCAAAGATGTACAGATGGCAAACACAGACATGAAAAGATCCTCCACATCATATGTTATCAGAATTGCAAATTAAAACAACAATGCGACACCACTGGGCATCTGTTGGAATGGCTAATTCTAATAGATGGCTAAAATCCAGAACACTGACAACACCAAATGCTGGCAAAGATGTAGAGTAACAGCAACTTTCATTCACTGCTGGTTGGAATGCAAAATGGTACAGGCACTTCTGAAGACAGTTTGGCAGTTTCTTTTTTTTTCTTCTTCTTCTTTTTTTTTTTTTTTTGAGACGGAGTCTCGCTCTGTCACCCAGGCTGGAGTGTAGTGGCGAGATCTTGGCTCATTGCAAGCTCCGCCTCCCAGGTTCACGCCATTCTCCTGCCTCAGCCTCCTGAGTAGCTGGGACTACAGGCGCCGGCCACCACGCCCAGCTAATTTTTTGTATTTTTAGTAGAGACGGGGTTTCACCGTGTTAGCCAGGATGGTCTCGATCTCCTGACCTTGTGATCTGCCCGACTCGGCCTCCTGAAGTGCTGGAATTACAGGCGTGAGCCACCGTGCCCAGCGAGTTTGGCAGTTTCTTACAAAACTAGACATATTTTTACAATAAGATCCAGCAACTGGTGTTTGTACTCCTTGATATTTGCCCACAGGAGTTGAAAGCTTAAGTCCACACAAAAACTTATACATGAATGTTTACAATAGCTTCATTCATAATAGCTCAAACTCAGAAACAACCAACATTTCTTTTAATAGATGAATGGATAAATAAACTGTGGTACATCCCAACAGTGGAATATTATTCAGCAATTTGAAAAATGAGCTCTCGGCTGGGCACAGTGGCTTATTCCTGTAATCCAAGGTGGATGGATCATTTGAGGTCAGGAGTTCAAGACCAGTCTGGCCAACATGGTGAAACCCCGTTTCTACTAAAAATACAAAAATTAGCTGGGCATGGTGGTGAGTGCCTGTTATCCCAGCTACTTGGGAGGCTGAGGCAGGAGAATCACTTGAACCCGGAAGGCAGAGGTTGCAGTGCGCCGAGATCGTGCCACTGCTCTCGAGACTGTCTAAAAAAAAAAAAAGAAAGAAAGAAAAGGAAAGAAAAGAAAAAGAAAAATGAGCTATCAGGCCATGAGCAGGCCTAGGATCTTAAATGTATGTCGCTAAGTGAGACCGGTTGCAGTAGCTCACGCCCGTAATCACAACACTTCAGAAGGCTGAGGTGGGAGGATCACGGGGCAATATAGTGAGACCCCGTCTCTAAACATAAATAAATAATTATGTATATTATTAAGTGAAAGAGACCCCTCTTGGAAAGTCTACATACTGTATGACTCCAACTATGGGACACTCTGGAGTTGGCAAAACTATGGAGATGGTGAAAAGATCCGTGGTTGCCAGGGATTATGGGGAAGGGAGGGGTAAAAAGGTGGCACACAGGGAATTTCTAGGGCAGTGAAACCATTCTACGTGATGCTGCAGTGATGGATAGATTTCTGAAAATCCATTGAATGTACAACACAAAAAATCAGCCCTAATGTAAACTGCGGACTTCAGTTAATAATAACGTGTCCATACCGGCTTGTCAGTTGTGATAAATGTACCAGCAAAATGCAAGATGAAAATAGCAGAGGAAACTCACTGTGTATGAGGGGCATATGGGAGCTCTCTACATTTTCTGTTTATTTTTTTCTGTAAATCTAAAACTGCTCTTAAAATTTTTAAAGAATCATAACTAGAAAAAAGCTGTCAATGTGAAGCTAACAAGTCACGTCCATGTAAATTAGTTTAAAACTGAGTGGCACTTGCTGTCTGCCAGGCATTGGGCTCTGAGCACTTCACACGCATACATTCATTTCAGCCTTACAGGAATCCTATGAGGTCCCTCCCTATTTTACAGGTGAGAAAACTGAGGCCCAGTGAAGTTAAATAACTTGCTCAGTTATGGTTAGTAAGTGGAAGAGCTGTGATTCAAACCCAGGCAGTGTTGCTCTAGCTACTGTACTCTAAACCACATATTATCCCGCATTACTTTTCCCCAAACTTTTCATTTTATTTTATGTCTTTTTTTTTTTTTTTTTTTTTTTTTTGAGACAGAGTCTGGCTCTGTCGCCCAGGCTGAAGTGCAGTGACGCGATCTTGGCTTACTGCAAGCTCCGCCTCCTGGGTTCACGCAATTCTCCTGCCTCAGCCTCTGGAGTAGCTGGGACTACACGTGCCTGCCAACACGCCTGGCTAATTTTTTGTGTTTTTAGTAGAAACGGTGTTTCACCGTGTTAGCCAGGATGGTCTCGATTTCCTGACCTTGTGATCCGCCCATCTCAGCCTCCCAAAGTGCTGGAATTACAGGCGTGAGCCACCGCGCCCAGCCTATTTCATTTATTTATTTAGAGATGGGATCTTGCTATGTTGCCCAGGCTGGAGTGCAATGGCATCATCATAGTTCACTGCAGTCTTCACCTCCTGGGATCAAGCTATCCTCCCATCTCAGCCTCCCAAAGTGCTGGGATTACATACAGGCATGAGCTATCAAGCCTGGACCAAACTTTTCATTTTAAAAGAGGATAGAAAAGGGGCACCCAAGGGACTAATTTTTAAAATCAACTTTATTATGGAGTAATTTACCTAAAATAAAGTCACCCATTTTAAGTGTTCAGTTTCATGAGTTTGGGACAAACACATATGCTAATATAAACACCACCACAATCAAGGAATAGGCCATTTCCATCACCACAGAAAGCTCCCTCATGCTCCTTCCCAGGCCACCTCACCCACCTCCAGCCTCAGGCCACCAGTGATCTGCTTTCAGTCCCTGCCGTTTATTTTAGACTTTTCTAGAGTTTTCTAGAGTCATGACTGGATCATACAGTATGTCTCCCTTTTGTGGCTGGCTTTTTTGTGCATGTCAGAGTTGGAGGCAGGCATCCTGATATGTTTGAGATTCAACTATACTGTTTGCTATGGTTTGAATGTGTCCGCCAGAGTTCATATGTTGGAAACTTAACCCCCAATGCATCAGAGCTGGGTGTTGGGGTCTGATAAGAGGTGACTAGGTCATGACAGCTCTGCCTTCATGAATGAATTAATGTTATTTTGAGAGTGAGCTTTCTGTAAAGGGAACTCTGGCCCCCTCTTGCTCTCTCGCTTGCTCTGCCTTCCAAGTGCCATGCCCTTGGACTTCCCAGCCTCCAGAACCATGAGTCAAATATATTTCTGTTCATTTTAAATTACCAAGTCTGTGGTATTCTGTTTTAGCAACAGAAAATGGACTAAAACACTGTTGCATGTATTGATAGTTCGCTCAAAGGAACTAATTTCTAATTGCAAGATTACAGATATGGTAATCCCCAGGAGAGGAAAGCACACTTTTTTTATTATTACAAATAGGACCTTCCCAGGCTGCTTGAGTTGTACTGATCCTGGTCCCGCTTCAAAGCAGGGGAGGCACTGAGTGATGTCACCCTGAACTGGACCCCAAATGGGCTCCAAGCATAGGAAGTTGTTGGAGGGATTGAGTCACTCCCAACCCAAGCCGGTGATGGAAGGGGCAAGTTAGTCGTGGAACCTGGTCTCATGGAAGGCTTCTCCCTCCCAGACTGAATTTTATTCTTTGCTGAATACAGAGGACTGCCCTGCATAGCTTTCTTCATTAGAGAAAGCTATGAGAAGCTTTGAGCTCCTCCAAGTAAACTGTTTCGTACTCTCAAACAGGCTGTTAATGATGACGATTAATAATACATTAAGCAAAAGAAGGCCAGGTGCAGTGACTCATGCTTGTAATCCCAGCACTTTGGAAGGCCGAGGCAGTTGAATCACTTGAGGTCAGGAGTTAGAGACCAGCCTGACCAACATGGTGAAACCCCATGTCTACTAAAAATACACACACACACACACACACACACACACACACAAATTAGCCGAGCGTGGTGACGCACGCCTGTAATCCCAGCTACTCAGGAAGGTGAGGCAGGAGAATCGCTTGAACCCAGGAGGTGGAGGTTGCAGTGAGCCGAGATCGCATCACTGCACTCCAGCCTGGGCAACAAGAGTGAAACTCTGTCTTAAAATATATATATAATAACAATAATAATAATAAATTAAGCAAAAGAAAAGGAAAGGGATGAAGTTAGCACACTGTGGTTGACAGAATAATTTTACATCCTAGAAAATAGATTAAATGAAATTACACTTTTCAATGTAAAAACGTTGTGTTTCCTGGGAAAAAGGCAGATGTGTCCTAACCAGTCCTGACTGCACACATATGCAATTTACAATTGTGCTTTCTGAGCAGATTTGGAACTCTCCTGGGGTTTAGCTGACCTGGGTCTAGGTCTGTTCTCAGCACCCCTGCTAAAGCCTCCTAGGGAAGGTGCTCGGGTTGACAGCTCTCTGGGCCTCTGGTTCCATGTCTGTAAACAAGATGCTTGGAGCACAATTTCTCAAGTTACCTGGCGGCTCTTTAGATCTTAACCCTTTAAATCTCTAGAATTTTAGGGTTTTAACCCCATTGGTATAGCTTGGCCCTGAAGAGAGCAAGCGCACATTGCCGTGTGAGAGAGAGACCACTAAGGGGCGCTGCTTCCTCGGAGGAGGCGGGAGTTCTCCCCCTCCTCCGCATTCTCTCCTCTGATGAAACCACACTCATCAAAAGTGGTTGTGATAGAATGCTCAGATTTGGAATGATGAGAAACACGGAAGCCACATCATAGGAACTGATAGATATCTGGCCAACACAGGAACACTGGAATATGTGATCTACGTGACCATCCCCTTCCCAAGGCCGGATCGAACACCCACCCCTTGACATACACCAACGTTAATTGCTTAATGACATGAGGAAATACATTCTGAAAAATTCGTCATTAGGCGATTTTGTCATTGTGCAAACATCACAGAGTGTACTTATGCAACCCTAGGTGTTATAGCTTACTACACTCCTAGGGTATATGGGATAGCCTGTTGCTCCTACACTACAGATTTGTATAGCATATGAGTGTTCTGAATACTGCAGGCATTTGTAATACAGTGGTAAGTATTTGGGTATCTAAACATATCTAAACATAGAAAAGATACAATTAAAAAAAATGATAAGGCCAGGCACGGTGGCTCACGCCTGTAATCCCAGCATTTTGGGAGGCCGAGGCGGGCGGATCACGAAGTCAGGAGATCGAGACCATCCTGGCTAACATGGTGAAACCTCGTCTCTACTAAAAATACTAAAAATTAGCCGGACGTGATGGCGGGCGCCCGTAGTCCCAGCTACTCCAGGGGCTGAGACAGGAGAATGGGGTGAACCCGGGAGGCAGAGCTTGCAGTGAGCCAAGATCGCGTCACTGCAGCCTGGGCAACAGAGCCAGACTCCGTCTCAAAAACAAAAAACAGAAAACAAACAAACAAAAAAGACAGACCAGTTTAGGGAAGGCATTTGCGACGAAGGGAGCTTGCAGGACTGGAAGTTGCTTTGGCTGAGTCAGGGAGCGCGTGGTGAGTGAATGTACACTGTACACTGCTGTGGGCTTTATAAACACGGCACACTTAGGCTACACTCAATTTATACATAATATTTCTTTTTTCAATAATCAATTAGCCTGAGCTTACTGTAACTCTTTTACTTTATAAACTTTTTAGTTTTTAAAACATTTTTTGACTCTTGTAATAACACAGCTTAAAACACAAACACTTTGTACAGCTGTACCAAATTTTTAAATTTCTTTAGTATTCTGTAAGCTTTTTTTCTATTTTAAAAATTATTTATTTTTGTCTGTGTTGTAAACTTTTCTGTTAAAAACTAAGACACAAACACACACATTAGCCTAGGCCCACACAGGGTCAGGATCGTCAGTGTCAGTCCTCCACCTCCACATCTTGGTCCACTGGAAGGTCTTCAGGGTCGTTAACAGACATGGAGCTGTCATCTCCTAGGACAACAATGCCTTCTTCTGGATACTTCCTAAAGGACCCGACTGAGGATGTTTTACAGTTAGGCTTTTTTTTTTTTTTTTTTTTTTTGAGATGGAGTCTCACTCTGTCACCGAGGCTGGAGTGCAGTGGCACAATCTCGTCTCACTACAACCTCCACCTCCCGGGTTCAAGTGATTCTCCTACCTCAGCCTCTCGAGTAACTGGGATTACAGGCACCCGCCACCATGCCTGGGCTAATTTTTATATTTTTTAGTAGAGACAGGGTTTCACCATGTTGGCCAGGCTGGTCTCGAACTCCTGACCACAGGTCATCTGCCCGCCTTGGCCTCCCAAAGTGATGGGATAACAGGCATGAGCCACTGCACCCGGACAGCTTTTTTTTTAATAAGTAAAGTACACCCTAAAATAACAATTAAAAGTATAGTATAGTAAATACATAAGCCAGTACCATAGTGATTTATTATCATTATCAATTATTATGTACTATACATAGTGACATGTGCTAGACTGTCATGACTGGCAGCTTGTAGGTTGTTTACACCAATATCACTACAAACACATGAATAATTTATTGCATGACAATGTCACAACAGCTATGGCGTCAATAGGAGAGAGAAATTTTTCAGCTCTATTATAACATTATGAGACCACCAAGTGATACGAGACCGCCAACATATACCTGGACCGTCATTGACTGAAATGTCATTATGCGGCACATGACTATATTTGCAAATCACTTTCCCAGATGGCTGGATCAATGTTTGTTTGGTTGGTTGGTTGGTTGATTGGTTCCCCATTTAATTTAACAAATAGACCATATGGAACCTCTTCTGCAGTTCTATAAATTTAACTACTCGTTTCTGCATTTTTATTCATCTAAGTAATCATTACTAATACCTACTAAAATTATTCCTACTTTCCCACTTCATCAGACGGGCCTTCCCTGGCCACCCCTACTGGACTAGCACCTGAGCCTCCTTCACCTTCTGTCCTCACCAGCTTTAGTTTTCTCTGTAGCACTCTGTCACCACCCGACTCCCACATTTCCTCATTTCTGTGTCATTGTGTCTTGTCAGTCTCCTACTCTGGCATATAAGCACCATGAAGGCACAGACCGGCTACAGCATTCGCTGGGCCTCCCTGGAGCCTCAGGCTATGCCTACTGGGACATGTTATGCTTCTTTCAATCTAAGTCAGTCCAGACTGGTAGGAGAGTGATTTGGCAAGAGAGTGCAAAAGCCAAGGGGAAAAAAAAGAAAGAATCGCCTCTAGCCTTTGACTCAGTAATCACATTCTGGGAATGGATCCTAATGCAGTAATTCACATGACCCCTGGGGATGGCGTGGACAGGAGGTGTTGCCTTCCCTCTCCCTGTGTGGGGTCTGAAGCCCTGAGGGACAAGGAGTCACTGTGCCCTCCTCAAAGATGCCCTCCTCACAACGCAACATTTATTGTACAAGCACCATACGAGGGACTGTTCTGAGTCTGAGCCCATTCAGTCCTTTTACTCCTTTGGAGCTTTTTTTATTTTAACAGATATCGCTTTGTCAGTTCAAATGCAGCCTTGACTTCCTGGGCTCAAGTGATCCTCCTGCCTCAGCCCCCCGAAGTAGCTAGGACTACAAGCCCATACCACCACGCCTGGCTAATTTTTATATTTTTTGTAGAGACAGGGTTTTGCCATGTTGCCCAGGCTGGTCTCAAAGTCCTGGACTCAAGCAACCCACCCGCCTTGGCCTCCCACAGTGCTGAGATTACAAGCATAAGCCACTCCACCCAACCTCTTAGGAGCATTTTGAGTGAGGCGCTTCTTACAGATGAAGCATGTGAAGGAAAAGGGAGTTCACATCAGTTAATGGTGGAGCCAAGATTTGAACCCAGGCCCCCTGACTGCACAAGCATGCCCCGAACCTACTGTGCGACTCTGCCTCTGCAGCAGTGCAGGACCTGAGTGGTGGGGGTGGCAGGATGGGAGATGTATCCAGACTTACAGACATAAGGCATCCCGCCATCATTTTGTTTCATCTGGGACAAGGGTCTACTGCTGTCCTGAAGTAGTCTCCTAGGTCTTGATTTCAGTTCAACAAAAGGGCATCAATAAAACAGTCAGTGCAAACTTCAAATACTCTACTCATTTTCTCTTGGAAGTGAGGACATGGTAAGGCAGAGATGGACTTACTGAGGCCTCCAGTGTGGGCCACTAATACTTGCTGGACGAGCCAAGCTCCTTTTGGTTCTCCCAGCTCGGCCATTCACTGCCTCTGTGACGCTGGGAAAAATCACTTCTCTGAGCCAGGGCTTTTTCATCTGTAACAATTAGCAGGAACCACACTGTACCCAATCAATAAATATTACTTTCACAGGGGTAATTGTCATGGCGTAATTTACACTAGCAAAAAGCTGTGAACAACTGAATATCCAATAATGGAGAAATGACTCCATTGCACAGTAATTTCAGACCAGAACTGTCTAAAACCGTTAAAAATTACATTGAAAAATTAACACAATGATATAGTAAAAAAAAATCAGAGGCCGGGTGAAGTGGCTCACGTCTGTAATCCCAGCACTTTGGGAGGCAGAGGTGGGTGGATCACTTGAAACCAGGAGTTCGAGGCCAGCCCGGCCAGCATGGTGAAACCCTGTCTCTACCAAAAATACAAAAACTAGCCACACGTGGTGGCACATGCCTGTAATCCCAGCTACTCGGGAGGCTGAGACAGACTCGGGAAGCTGAACCTGGGAGGGGGAGGTTGCAGTGAGCCAAGATTGCACCACTGAACTCCAGCTTGGGAGTCAGAGCTACAGTCTGTCTCAAAAAAAAAAAAAAAAAAAAAAAAAAAATCAGGATACAAAAGCCGTAACTACAATTTGGTTGAACAAATATTCTGAAGGAAAGACTCCAAACAGTAGGTGTTTATGGGTGATAAGACACCAGAGTGACAATTTCTTCCTTATATTTTTACATATCTTCTGAATATTTCACAAGAAGTTTGCTTTTCTTTATAACAGACGAAAGATTATTTACAAAGTTGGTCTCCTTTCATTTTCTACCTTATTGGTGAATGCTTTAGCAGGAGGGAGTAGGACTAGAAGTGGAAGGATGGGAGATGGGGAAAGGGGAGAGCTCAGTTTCACCAGCATTTATTGAGCATCTGGTACGTCCAGGCACTGTGTAGGATGTGATAGCTGAGTGAAAGCTCAATAACCAGGCATTACTGTGCACAGAAGGCAAGGGAATGTCACGTTCAAAGGTCCTGGGGTGTGAAATAGAAGGCTTATAGGAGCACAGAAAGTAAGGCCCAGGTGGAGAGGTGAGACGTGGTTGGGAGTTGAGCAGACTGGAAATGCCCCAGAGGCCCTGTCAGCTTAATCAAGGGATTCAGATTACATTTTTTTTTTTGAGACGGAGTCTCCCTCTGTCCCCCGGGCTGGAGTACAGTGGCGCAATCTCGGCTCACTGCAAGCTCTGCCTCCTGGGTTCACCCCATTCTCCTGCCTCAGCCTTCCGAGTAGCTGGGACTACAGGTGCCTGCCACCACGCCCGGTTAATTTTTTGTATTTTTAGTAGAGACGGGGTTTCACCGTGTTAGCCAGGATGGTCTCGATCTCCTGACCTTGTGATCTGCCCGCCTCGGCCTCCCAAAGTTCTGGGATTACAGGCGTGAGCCACCGCTCCCGGCCAGGATTCAGATTACATTTTGAGGACCCTGGAGCCACGGAGGATTTTTTTAAATTTTTAATTGAAATTTTATTGGGTGTATTAAGTTCTATACAATTTTATCACCTGTGTGGTTTTCTGTATCTCAAGACACTGAATAGTTCCACCACCACAAAGATCCCTCCCCCTACCTTTGATAACTACACCCCCTTCCTCTGACCCTTTCCCTCTACTGCCCACCAGAGCCAGGGACTGATCAGTGGGGAGGGTAAGGAGGAGGCAACGGAGAAGACCCCATATCTGCCTGGGAGAGCTCACAGGGGTCAAGGTGGACTGTGAGTTGCAGTGCCAAGTTTGGGGCTTGCCAGGTTAGCTATGGCCATGGGAATGTCCGGTGAAAGTCTTTAAATATCCATGGCTTAGGAGGGAAGCCTGGGCTGGAGGTGAGATTTGGGAGGGGTTTGTCTCGTCAGGGGGTGGAGTAAGAGAGGACTGAGGAAGGAGCCGCCTTTCAGGTGACAGTCTACTTCTGCACAGGGGTCCCTTGTTTTGCAGCTAGCTGCCTCCTTGGGACTGGCAAAGCCCTGCTCTTGCTTAAGGAGCCCTCTCTGTGCAGAGGGCTCTCCCAGCATGCCCATCCCCCATCCGGAGCCTCAGAGCCAGGCACAGGAGGTCCTTCTGCACAATGGCCACGCGTTAGCTGTGTCCTGTTCAATCCCCAAGCACAGGGCTTGTTAATCCCAGCCCTGCCATTCCAGGAAGGACCCCAGAGGTCACGGAATCCAAAGCGTTGAATTTACAAAGAAGAAAACTAGTCCTCAGAGAAGAGGCTTGGCCAAGGCCATAGATGTGATCTGCTGGCCGAAAGGGGGCTGTTTGTTTACTGGTTCAGGATCCGTTTTCCCCCTACAGGAAAAGGGAGGTGAAACCCAGGCGAGATGGGTGCAAGTTTCTGAACACTTTCATTCGGCAGCTTTAATTGAGCGTGTACTATGTGCCAGGGAGGATCAGGGTTTTCGGGATAGGAGGTGGACAAGGCACGGGCCCTAAGGCTGGTGGATAAGGACATCGAAGGGTTAAATTCTGGGACCGCTGCGGGGAGGAAGGGATAGAGGAATCTCCCGAGGAAAGGCCCCCTTCCCGGCATCTCAGGCTCCGGAAACCCGGGCGCGAGGAGCCTGGGAAGGGCTGCCCCGCAGGCCTTGGCCTCCCCCGCGGAGCTCCCTCTGGCCCTGGGAGTGGCCGCTCTCGAATTACAACAAAAGAGGCCGGAGGCCCGGCCTGCCGCGGCGGCCGCCTTCGGAGAAGGGGGTGGGTCCGGGGAGGGGTTTGCCATCCTCCTGTGGTTAAAAGTAAGGGGGAAAAGAGTAAACGCGCAACTCCAGCGCGCGACTACCTACACTTGGTGCTTGCTTTCTCCAGCCATCGGAGACCACAGCCGCCCCCTCTGCTCGAGAAAGGGGCTCAGCGGCGGCGGAAGCGGAGGGAGACCACCGTGGAGAGCGCGGTCCCAGCCCGGCCACTGCGGATCCCTGAAACCAAGTAAGAGCGCTTCCCGCGCCACCCCCTCCCCGAAGCGGTTCGCGAAAAAGCGGGAGCGTCCCTGTGGGGTCTCCAGGCTTCGTCCTGCGCGGGGCTGCCTCTCGACAGTGCCTGGGGGTGCCCAAAGACTTCTTGCGGGGAGCGATGCGAGGACGTGCAGGCTAACGGGTCCTCCTGCCGCCCCGGGCGGCCCCGCCCAACCCCATCTCGTAGGGGCCGGGCGCGGCGCGGCTGCTGGCGCGCCCGGGGAGCGAGGCGCTGTGTCCCTTGATCGTCCCGAGCGCCCGTAATCAGGCGGGACAGAGCCCGTCGAGTCTCTGTGCGCGCTGGGCGTCTTGGAGAGTGCAGCGTGGCTCCAGGGACAGCGTCTCCGGAGTCCTGGCTTTGAGGAGTGAGGCACGCGGGGGACGGGTCGGGAGACAGTGAGTGCCCTCGGGGCTGTGGTTTTGGGGATGTAGAGCGTGCTGGGCTGGGACGGAGTGGGGGCGGGGACCCCGGGGGCTGCGCCCGGGAGCTGTAGCGCCCACTGCTTGAACCCGGTTCAACGCCCAGCCTGCTCGAAAGGCTGTTGGGAGCGCGGGAGCGCCGTGAGTCCTGCGGGAGCAGAGGCGCGCTCGGCACGCCAGGTATGCACTCCCAAGTCGCCCTGCCTCTCCGGGGACCAGGGACCCTCTCCCGCCGTCATCACCTAGAAGCCCTGGAGTTGGAAAGAACGGGCACGAGCGAACCCACGGCTACAGCTGATCCCAATCTTGAGCCGTTGGTCCCGCGGTCTGAAGTGCCTACAACTTTTACGCAGGCGCTTTGCCCACCGCGCCCCTTCTCACCAGCCCAAATCTGGAAGCCCTCTGGGTGTGGCTGCCTGCTCGAGGTGTCCCAGGAATCAGCGCTGGAATAGAGATGATTGGGAGAACAAGCGAGGTTCCCTCCTCTCCGTGCCCGAGCTAAGACCATCAAAAAACAGCCAGAGTGCGGGGCGGGGCGGGGCGAGGGTGTGAGGAAGAGAACACCGCAGAACATGGCGAGGGAGGGGGCTGAACTACTCAATATGGTTAGGAAACCCCAAGTCCTGATGAGGGGAGAGATGTGCATGACAGAAACATGCTCCAAATTAGTTTCGTCCCTAAGATCTTGAAACTGCAGAGATCTCAAAAACAATATTTTTTTTTTCTCCCAGAGGAAGAAAAACGCTGAGGCTCACAGTCACTGGGTTAGTCACTGTGGGGACTGAAACCCGTACCTCTTACTCCAGGTCCCTCCCCTACACCACTGCTAGCCTGTCCGTCCTGGAACCCCAAAACAACATTTGTCATCTTTGGTGGAATGAATTAGTTATTGATGGTGTATCATGTACTTAATGGTCAGGGGCGAGGTTTAGGGTGGAAGAGGAAGAGTTCATTTCCCTGGTCAGTTCCCAGATAAGTGACTGACTCACTGGATCCTAACTTGACTAAATTTTTAATCTTTCTCCTCACCTTTCTCCCGTTCCTCTTCCTGGTCCCTAGTATCTGCCCTGGAATGGCCACCAGACCCATGACAAAATGCGTGCTCCCCATGGGCCCCGGTGGCTACTAAGGCTCTCCCCAAGGAAATTGATTCTCACTAATCTGTGCGCGCGCGCGCACGTTTGTGTATGCATGTGTGCATGTGTATGTGTGTGCACATGTATGTGTGCATGCGTGTGTGTCCACACTAGTGTGTGCATGTGTGTGCACCGGTGTGTGTTTATATGCGCACACAGGTGTGTGTGTGCACGCAGTATGTGCGTGTGTGTACGTGTGTGTGCGTATGTATTCCTGTGTGCATGTGTGCACACCTGTATGTGTGTATATGTGTATTTGTGTTTGTGTGCATGTTTGCATGTGTATGTGCGTTTGTGCACTTGTGTGTATGTGTGTGCATATGTGTGCACGTGTGTATGTATGTGTGTGTGTATGTATGTGTGTGTGCATGCATGTGCATTTGCTTCCCTGTAACTTTGTGTTAGAAAGTGACTTAGTCTAAGGTCACTTAGGCATTGAGTGGCAAAGTTGAGTATGAAACTCAGGTCTGAAAACAAAACATACTTAACATCACACATTGGCTGACATTTTAAGTATCACAGATAGGAGATTCTGCAAAGATGCTTCCTTTTATTTTCTTTCCAGCTGGGCTCCTTGCCTGGCCTCTCCTGGCCTCTTCCCAAGTCCTTGTCCTTTGACCTCTAGATGGCCAGTGTGGAAGGGCTTTGTGAAGGAAACAGATATTCTGTGCTCTAGACATGACCATCAGCGAAGGTGTTGAGTCCCAGAAAACACTACATTGTTTTTTATTCTCAAAAAATTTCAAGTATGCAAAAAAGTAGAGAGAAGGGTATAATGATGCCTCATAAGCTTCTCACTGAATTTCAAGTTATTTTGCCACATGTACGTCATCTGTCCCTTTCTCTTTCTGTCATTGAAGTAGTTTAAAGCAAATCCTATACATCATGTCATTTCACTGCTACATATTTCAGTGCGATTTCTAAAGATTTTAAATAACTATGATGCCACATTTAGACCTAAGAAAACTAAAAAAATATATATTTGATATCATCTAATGCCAAATAGCAGTCTATATTTAAGCACTTCCAATTTTCCTCAAAATGTCTTTTTTTATAGTTGATCTGAGTTCTGTTGATTTGTGTAACTTGTTACATTCCTATTGTATGTTCTTCCTTTCAAACTACTTTTCTGTCCACTATGTCATTTGATTCTTACAAGGTCCCACTAAAGAGTTAGGCGAGTATTTTCAAATTCATTTCTCAGCTGAGGAAATGGATAAACAGATAAGCTGTCCAGAGGGCACAGCTGGTGACCCAGGGAGCCAGGGTCTAACCCAGCCTCCTCATGGCTGGGCTTTGGTGGTTCTGGTTCTCCATGTTACTCATGGACTCTCAGCTGCTCTCTGAAGAGTTCTTCTTGGCTCAGGCTTCATCCTGGGCTTATCACTTCCTATACACTTGCTGTCAGAAATCCCTGTGTAAATATTAGTAATTGGACATTTGGTGCTTGAGATAAATGAACTGCAAAATCAGGAAGCCAGGGTTTGTTTCCTAGCTCATTGCAAAACTGTAAGGGCTCAGAGCTGCCCTCTCTGAACTAGAGAGCAGTATACTTCCTCATTATTTGACTCCAAGGTATAAAAATAGGATGAGTGAAATGGCTGTTGCTGGGATTCCTGGAAGAAACAAAGGCCCCAGAAAGAAATCTAGTAGAGGACAATCTCCCCTCTTTGAGCATCACCTGAGTACTCTGACAGCTGGTACCTTCATGCTGAAGCCCTCAAATCCTATGACAGAGAAGTAGGGATATATAGGCTTCCCATTGAAGTCCTTAGTTTATGCATGACTTTATTCTGCATTTGACCAATGAAGATATGTAACACCTGGTATGGCTTGGCTGTGTCCCCACCCAAATCTCATTGTGAATTGTAGCTGTCATAATTCCCATGTGTTGTAGGAAAGACCTGATGAAAGGTAATTGAATCATGGGGGTAGATCTTTCCCCTGAGAAGTAAATCTCGTGAGATATGATGGTTTTATAAATGGGAGTCCCCCTGTACATGCTGTCTTGCCTGCCACCATGTAAGATGTGCTTTTGCTCTTCCTTTGTCTTCTGCCATGATTGTGAGGCCTCCCCAGCCATGTGGCATTGTGAGTCCATCAAACCTCCTTCCTTTACAAAGTACCCAGTCTCGGGTATGTGTTTATTATTAGCAGCATGAGAACAGACTAATACAACACCAGAGCCTTCTGCTTTTAGCATTTTCATTACTTAAGTGTATTTGCTTTTGAAATGGAGTGATGAAGAAATTTCTCCACCTTGTTAATGAGACTTGTAAGTTGGAATTCTCCTTTCCTGGCAAATCATGTGGGAAAAAGGAATTCCTTGTCGCAGGACTCCTAGATGTTCTGCTGTTATGCTTGTTGCTTTGAAACGGAATGAACAGACCTTCCATAAAATAGCCAGTTAGAGGCAGAGAAACTGGTCAACCTGATTCCATCCAACAGGAGGAACTCCGAAGTGGCAAGACATTAACCTTAAACCACCCTGCCTTCTGACGGCCATAGATTCTTTTTCCTTAGCTAATAGGCTGTCTCCATGGAGGAAGAATTTCTAGGTGATTCCACACCAGCAGCTGCAGTTGCACAAGCATGACTGCTTCCTTCATTTTAAAGTTTGGGGAGCCTCAGGAGGTGTTTTAGTCCATTTTCTGTTGCTTATAACAGAATACCTGAAACTCGGTAGTTTATTAAACAAAAAGAATTTAGTTCTTACAGTTATGGAGGCTGAGAAGTCCAAAGTCCAGGAGCTGTATCTGGTGAGGGCCTTCTTGCTGGTGGGGACTTGGCAGTATCCCAAGGTGACGCAGGACCATCATGAGGGGGCTGAGCATGGTAACATACTAGCTCAAGTCTCTTTTTCCTCTTGTAAAGCCACCAATTCCCTTCCCGTGATAACTGATTCATCTATTAATTGATGAATGGATTCATCAGTTTATGACGGCAGAGCACTCCTGACTCAACCACCTCTTAAAGGCCCCACCTCTCAAAACTGCCACATTGGGGATTAAATTTCAACATGAATTTTTTGGAGGGACACATATTCAAACCACAGCAGGAGATATGATTTCCCATTCCCAGGGGCTGCCTGGCTTTAAAAGAGCAGCTTATTACTGTCATCGTCCATTTCCCCCTGGAGAAAGGCTTTTGTGGTCGGTCTGCATGGCAGTCACACCCTGGGTAGTCCATGAGGCCTCAGATGAAGTGGCCGGAGGCCACTCTGCTCTAGGCCCACAGACAAGGCAGGAATAGCAGTTGCAGGCTAGAAAAGGAAGGGCCAACCAGACATTCACAGAGATGCAGCCAGAGCAACACACAGATGAGTCTCTTAAGTCCTTCAGTCCTAAGTTGAAGCAAGACATCAGAGATCTCTCACCTGAGTAATTCCACACATGCACCCACTGCTGTCCAACACAGCGCTTGCTCAGCAGGGAACACCTCTTGGCCAAGCGTGTTGGCAGCCCTTCTTCCGTGACCAGCGTCAGGGACATCTCTAGGCACCTTTTCAGAATAGCTGTCAACATAGGGAGACCCCGTCTCTACAAAAAAAGAAAAAAAATTAGCCAGGCATGGTATAGTCCCAGCTACTCAGGAGGCTGAGGCAGGAAGATTGCTTGAGCCCAGGAGGTCAAGGCTGTAGTGCATTCCAGCCTGGGCAACAGAGTGAGACCCTGTCTCAAAAACAAACTAAGAAAGAATAGCCACTTGCTTGATGATGATAAAGGATGATGGGGACTGTTTAGTTCAGACTTCTGTCCAGAGTTTTAACAAATTTTTTGCACTTTCTGTGGCAGAAACAATATTACCAGGCAAGTAGTGTGTGTGGCAGATGAGAACAAGAACTAACTCAGCAGATGCTGAGGTTGTGGTTAGGAACACAGTTAGTAGGTTCTTCTTGTCCAGGGCTTTTGATCCCTTCACTTGGGATACCTTAAGTATTATATTTAATTATAGTCTTCCAAGCAAAGAGCGATGTTTTCTTCTTAGTTTTTTCATTCCTACAATCCATGTCAGACAAGCAGACACAGCTGGCCCTCTGGATGTCCTGTGGCAACAGACATATCCTCCTTGATGTGTTGCCAACAAAGTGCCGAGGGTATCTTCTGCAAAAATGATGCCGCTTGCCTACAAAACTTAGACTTATGACAAGATAACTTATGGTGATGACTTGTGAACAACTTAATTTGCAGTTTCTTTATAAATATCTTTCTGGAACTTGGATCCATGGACTTCTTGTGCCCCCAGCCTTGTCCTGATATACCACTGGGGTACCAAGGTAAACACATTATAGCTCATCAGAGTGCCTGCATGACTCAAAGATGTAGTGAGAAAGATACTTTTCTAAATATCTTTCTAAAACAATTACAAATATAAAATTGAGTAAAGCACATTTCTTTTTTTTTTTTTTTTTGGTTTTTTTTTTTGAGACAGAGGCTCACTCTGTCACCCAGGCTGGAGTGTAGTGGTGCAATCTCGGCTCACTGCAACCTCCACCTTCTGGGTTCAAGAGATTCTCCTGCCTCAGCCTCCCGAGTAGCTGGGATTACAGGCATGCACCACTATGCCCAGGGAAAAGCATATTTCTTTTTCTTTTCCTTTTTTTTTTTTTTGAGATGAAGTCTTGCTCTGTCGCCCGGGCTGGAGTGCTATGGCGCAATCTCGGCTCACTGCAAGCTCTGCCTCCCGGGTTCACGCCATTCTCCTGCCTCGGCCTCCCAAGTAGCTGGGACCACAGGCACCCGCCACCATACCCGGCTAATTTTTTGTATTTTTAATAGAGACAGGGTTTCATCATGTTAGCCAGGATGGTCTCGATCTCCTGACCTCGTGATCCGCCCGCCTTGGCCTCCCAAAGTGCTGGGATTACAGACGTGAGCCACCATGCTTGGCCGGAAAAGCATATTTCTAAAGATGCTTTCACCCACCCCAAGAATAGCATATCTAGGTAAAATCACATGATCCTAACTAAGTATATACCCATATAGGCTTTTTGGGTTGCTTTTGTGTTTATTAAATGTGGTAAAATATACATAACCTAAAACTCACCATCTTAACTATTTTCAAGTGTACAGTGCAGTGGCGTTAAGTATGTTGACACTGCTGTGCTACCATCACCATCAGCCATCTCTGGTACTTTTGCATCTTCCAAAACAGAAACTCTGTACCCATTGAACACTAACTCCCCTCTCCCCCTCCGACCAATCCCTGGCAGCCCCCATTCTACTTTCTGTCTCTGTGAGTATGACTGAACTAGGTACTTCATATAAGTGGAATATATTATATTTGTCTTTTCGTGTCTGGCTCGTTTTACTTAGCATGGCTTCCAGGTTTTTTCATGTTGTAACCTGTGTCAGAATTTCCTTCCTTGTTGAGCCTGAATAATATCCCACTGTGTGGATAGACCACATTTGTTTACCTCCTCCTCCACTGGTGGACATGTGGGTTGTTTCCACCTCTTGGTGACTGGGAATAAAGCTGCTGTGAACATTGGTGTACAAATGCCTGTTATGGATGAACTTTTACAAAGTGAACGTGCCCTTGCTACTACATCAAGAATAGAACATTAGCAAGAGTGCATGAATTTAAAGGCAAAGCAGGATATTTCAACTACGTTTCATGCCCAAACATGGCTGCTTCAATTACACCTCAAGATCTTGGGACTGGATGTTGATTTTCTCTATCATGAGGAGGTTTGGAAGAGATATTTGAAAGAACACAGTTTATAATCTGTGATTTGAAAGAGTCAGTTTATAATCACAGATTAGTTATGAGAGTTAAGTAGCTCCTTTCCTTAAAACATCTAGGGCTGGGGGTACAGCCTGTTGAGATTTGCAGTTGTGGCTGTGTTAGGGTATCACCCCTAGGGATCATTCCAGGCTTCCCTTTGGCCATTGTAGGGTTCAAAGCCACCTGGAGAACTCCTGCCTTTCTGGCAGCTTCTGCTGGAGCACGAGTCTAAGCCCATTCTTTGGCCGTATCCTGTCTGCCCTCCTCATTTCCTTCCTTCCTCCTTAGATTCCCGCCTGATCTCTCTCGTCTTTTTTTTTTTTGAGACTGAGTTTTGCTCTTGGTGTCCAGGCTGAAGTGCAATGGCACGATTTGGCTCACCGCAACCTCCGCTTCCTGGGTTCATGCGATTCTCTTGCCTCAGCCTCCTGAGTAGCTGGGATTACAGGCATGCGCCCCCACTCCCAGCTAATTTTGTATTTTTAGTAGAGACAGGGTTTCTCCATGTTGGTCAGGCTGCTTCCAAACTCCTGACCTCAGGATCCCGCCTCTGCCTCCCAAAGTGCTGGGATTACAGGTGTGAGCCACCGTGCCCAGACTTCTCTCTCTTCTTAAGTAGAATGATTTATCAGTGACTCTGAGAGTTTATGTGTGTATTTACAAATAAGGCCAGGCACAGTGGCTCACACCTGTAATCCTAGCACTCTGGGAGGCCAAGGTTGGGGGTTGCCTGAGCTCGGGAGTTTGAGACCAGCCTGGGCAACAGGGTGAAACCCCATCTCTATTAAAAATACAAAAATTAGCCAGTCATGGTGGTGCACGCCTGTAATCCCAGCTACTCAGGAGGCTGAGGCGGAGGTTACAGTGAGCCAGGATGGTGCCACTGTGCTCCAGCCTGGGTGACAGAGTGAGACTCTGCCTCCAAAAATAAAATAATAATAATAAAGTCTTCAGTCAAGAGTAATATTTTGATGCCTGGCAATCACCCCCAGGCTGCCTGCATGACACTTTCAAGTGTCATCGAAGTAGATTCTTTTTTAAAAGGCTTTATTAAGATATAATTTACTTATATTTTCCTTTTGTTTCTTGTGCTTTTGGTGTAATGTCTAAGAAATCACTGCCAAATCCAAGGTAAGGAATCACTGCCAATTCCATGAAGACTTACTCTATGTTTTATTCTAAGGGTTTTACAGTTTTAGCTTTTACATTTAGGCCTTTGATCCATTTTCAGTTATTTTTGTAAATGCTATGTGGTCGGGCTCCAACTTCGTTCTGAAAAGAAGAACGAAGACTGTTCTTTCCCCATTGAATGATCTTGGGACCTTGTACAAACCAATTGACCATAGATATATGAGTTTATTTCTGGACTTTCAGTTTTATCCCATTGATATGGATGTCTTTCCTTATCCCAGTACCATACTGCCTTGACTTTTATAGTAACTTTTGAAAACAGGAAGTATAAGTCCTCTTACTTCATTCTCCTTTTCAGAATTGTTTTGGCTATTCTGGGTCTCTTGCACTTCCACAGGAATTTTAGAATCAATCAGCTTGTCAATTTCTACAAAGAAGTCAGCTGGGATTCTGACAGAAATTGTGTTGAATTTGTAGATCAATTTGAGGAGTATTCTCATCTTAACCATTTAAGTCTTCCAATCCGTGAACATGGGATGTTTTCCCATTTATTTAGATCTTCTTTAATTTCTTTTAACAATGTTTTGTAGTTTTCAGGGTATAAAGTTTACACTTCTTTTGTTAAATTTACTCCCAAGTATTTTATTATTTTTGATGCGATTGTAAATGGGATTGCTTTATTTTATTTTGAATTTTTCATTGTGACTGTATAGAAATACAGTTAATTTTTGTATGTTGATATTGTATCCTGTAACCTTGCTGAACTCATTTACTGGTTTTGATAGTTTTTTAGCAGATTCCTTAGGATGTTTTATACACACACGTGAGTAGATTCTTAAAGAGTAGGTGTTCATGAAGTGGATATCTGATGTTCTAGAACAGGAATTGGCAAGTCCAAAGGCAGGGAGGTGTAAAAGCGGTTGGAACCACATGTGCACAGGTCAGCATGGCTGGAGCTCAGGGTAGCAGGTTGAAGCTAGTTTGTGTCATGCTAGAGAGGATGGAGACATCCTGTCACTGGTAGTGGGAACCATGCCAGTCTGGAGATGCAGTAAGAATATTAGAATCATTCTTTAAAAAGAGGCCCAGAAGAGGCATGTGATCAGCACCAATGAAACTGATCAGCTTCACAGGTAGCTGACAAGGTCTGTGCCCCTCAGTAAATGCGAGGACCTGCAGATCTCTCTCTATATGCCACTACCCTGTGGATGACATTACCTTGATGAATGGTCCCTGGTGACCCAGCACCAGCTGGCATTGTAGCAGCCAAGCCTGGCCAGCTTCAGTGATGTGACACTTGATGCCTGCTGCTATTGCTCCTTAGGCTTCTGTACAGGATCCAGATCACGGGCTCTTAATGAACTTCAGACCAGCACTCCTACCTGACTGCCTTATGGAGCCAGAAATTTCCAGACAAGCTGAAAATGTGGCCGTGGTCTCTGTGCCAGCTGCCCCTGCCATCACTGTGTTCTCTGGGTTTGGCTCTTATAGGACAAGCACAGGCCTAAAGAATTGACTATTAGCTCAGGTTGCATTGCTTGGATGACAGCTTGGCCTGGCAGCTTCTGGAGATGTGAAAGGTATACAGAGCCAAGGGCGAGGTCTGCTGTCATGAGCCTCACGTGAGGCACACGACAAGCTAAGCAGGAAGGGCATAGGGAGGATGTCACTTGGGGACTGAGCTCAGAAGGTGCCTCTCTGGCCACTTTTGATGGGTCATCTGAGAAAAACTGGTTTTGTATTCCCTCCAGCCCAGGACTCCCGCCATCTTTCACCCAGTACACTCATCTTATTTCCAACCACCCAAACCCCTCCTGACCTCAGCGTCTGTGCCTGGGCCAAATCTCGGCACTCCCCCTCCAGGAATTTTCATGCTGCGGGCCCCATCCCTGTAATCCCTGGACTTGCTTGCAGTGATTTCATTGCCTACCACGCTTGCATGCCATTTTGGATTTGGCTTATGTTCACCTTCCCCTTGCCTGCCTTTTGTGGACTTCAACATTGCCTTAAAAGTGGCACAGAAACTCAGACCGATTTGGCTATAGATTATTAGCTCTGAGAAACGGTGTGTCTGAGAGAGTGTGTGTGTAGTGGGGGGGGATGATTAAAGCCTGTTACCCGAGAGTGCTTGATGGGAATGATGATATGCCTCCTGGATTTTGTCCAGATTGTTGCTGATTTTATAATTGTGGTGACTGAGCCAGTCACTATGCTGGGCACTTTAACTTCTGATGTAGCCCATGAAGAACCTAAAACTCTTCCCCATTTGCAGAAGCCAGATTTGAATCTGAGACCACTCTCAGATGCTGGCCATGATTTTCCAATTGTTATGTGTTACCTTATATAGTCAAACCACATCTCCTGTTTTGTTGTTGTTGTTTGTTTGTTTAGGGTGTAGGGATTGGGTAATATGAATCCGATAGGCATTGATATGATTTGGCTGTGTCTGCACCCAAATCTCATCTTAAATTGTAGCTCCCATAATTCCCACATGTTGTGGAAGGGACCTGGTGGGAGATAATTGAATCATGGGGCAACTTCCCTCATACTGCTCTTGTGGTAGTGAATAAGTCTCACAAGAGCTGATGGTTTTATAAGGAGAGACCCCTTTCGCTTGGCTCTCATATTCTCTCATGTCTGCCGCCATGTAAGACGTGCCTTTCACCCTCCACCATGATTGTGAGGCCTCCCCAGCCTCGTGGAACTGTCAGTCCATTAAACCTCTTTTTCTTTATAAATTACCCCGTCTCGGGTATGTCTTTATCAGTAGTGTGAAAACGGACTAATAAGGCATCCTTGTCTCAATCACTTTCTGAATTGCCTTTAAGCAAAATCACCAATTTTGGATTTTCCCTGCCCCTTCTTTATGAGCTGCAGAGAAGAGATGTGTCTTACAGACCAACGTATTTGGCTTTTGCACTCTGATCCGATCTGAGAGTCTCTGGTAGGCACATTTTAAAGTCTTTGAAACTGTACCTTCAACCTTCCCAGGAAACAGCCTGGTCAGAATGAGATTCCACCCAGAGCCGGAGGTGGGCTGCGGGGAACCCCCATTGGTCACAACAAATTATGCCAACAAAGACCTCTTTTTGGAGGCTGGGGGAAAAAATGCAGTTTTGTATGCTTACCTTCTCACCATCTCACTGTGCCCTGAACATTCCCGCTTTGTGGCCAGAAATGGACGAGACTGAAGTAGACTCTTTGGCCAGAGGCCAAGTGGATCAGACAGCCCAGACCAAGCCTGGTGTTAAAGTCTCCATTCTTGTCTAAGGTGGTTCTAAAGGGTCCTATGGCCCCTGAGCCACTTCCCTCATTCTCTGAGCAAACCCCATTCAGCCAAGACAGGCTGTTTCCACAAAGGAATGTGTTCCCCATGGGGCCAGAAGCAGCCCCAGACCACAGCTGGGATCGCCACTCCACAGTGTGCTCTGGGCCATGAATGAGGACCATTCATCTCTCCTGTTGGTCCAAGCAGGAATCCCAGGCAGGGAGGGTCTGATAGAGGAGAGAGACCCCACCCTAGCCCCTGACCCCAAATGTGAATGCAGGCATCTGGCAGAAATGTCAAGCGGAACATTCTGTCTGGAAGGAAGAATTCAGCCGAGCTCTGGGCCGCACTGTTGCAAGCAAGTGTCCTTGGCAGGGTAGGGCACTGTTCCTGGCTGAGAACTGCCAGGTTGTTTATGAGATGCTTCAAATCCGGGGCAGGCAGGACTGTTGCTGGGAGCTCCAAGGCACAAGATGTGGAGCCAGTGCTGGGAGGAATGAATCACTTCCCTATTTACTGGGGGCCTGCTGGAGGCCAGGCAAGCAAAGCGGGATCCCATTGAAGCCTGCTTTGCAAGAGTCCTATGCCCCACATATTCATATTAGGGAAGGGGACAGTTATGAGCATCACATTAGGATCAGGTTGTGTCAGGGCACTTGAAAATCTAAAAGCATGATGTCCAAACACTGTATAATTTTTACAATGCGTTTTCCCCTTTATCTGTGCATGACTAGGAATTTTTATTGCTATTGGCAATAAAAACAATTGTTGCTATTGGCTAGGAATCAGTTAGTCACATGGGGCATTATTCGACTGCATGCCACAAGGTCAAGTGTCATTGATCAGAGGCCATGTTCTGGGTTTCTCCTGTGTTTAAGAATGAACTAGGAAGCCAATTGTCCTTGATTTTCCAGAAGGTACCATTAAGCAGGTGAATTCTATAACACAGAATGCCTTTTTAGGTGGATGATGAAATGATTCAAAAGGGATTGCTTTTGGAGGAAGAAAAAAATTTCAGTAGCTTTGAGAAAAATCTTGATACTGGAGTTTTTTGGAGTAGGCCTTTCACATTCCTTCCTAGGCAGACTGACTCAGCTATCAAGGCAGTAGCCTAAGAAAAGGACACTAAGAAAAGGACCCTAGAAAGGCCAGTTTTACATTTTCTTCTTTTCCTCTGTTAGCTCTGCTGGGTCAAAATTAAGTGAGGCTTCATGAAGGATTTTCAAACATTCATCCATTATCAGGACAATACTACTACTGGGATGAGAAAAATCAGGGATTCTGGAGTGTACCGGAAAGTTCTTAGGGTGACAGGTGCTTCAAGGGCTAATGATGTCTTCCAATGAATGATGCTTGTTGGACAATTGTAACAGTACTGCTTATGACCAACTCAGAACCTTGAGTAAGATCAAGGTTCTGAACCTCTTTCTATCCCTCCAACCCAGCCCTCTTCCCCAGCTCTCAGCAAGATCAGCAAGCACTGACTGATACAAGCCCTGCTTAAAAGTTTTTTTTTCCCCTACCCTCCTGCTTAAAAAGCCTTACTTGCAGACTTGGCACAATTTTGCACATACTAATGTATACAGTATATGAGAAGGCACCTTTTTATTTAGATAATTAAGCTTTTTGCTCATATTGTATATTCTTTGGAGTAAATGTACATTTCTAGTTTTGTGTGTGTGTGTATGTATATTTTTTGCTTTTTGTTTTTGTTTTTCTTGGAGACAAGTCTCAGGTCTGTCGCCCAGGCTGGACTGGAGTGCAGTGGCACAATCACTGCTCACTGCAGCCTCAACCTCCTGGGCTCAAGTGATCCTCTTGCCTCAGCCTCCCGAGTAGCTGGAACTATAGGCATTTGCTACCATGCCCAGCCAATTAAAACATTTTTTTTTTTTTTGTAGAGACAGGATCTCCCTATGTTGCTCAAGCTGGTCTCAAACCCCTGAGCTGAAGCAATCATCCCGCCTTGGCCTCCCAAAGTGCCAGGATTACAGGCATGAGCACCCAGCCCATTTCTAGTTTTTAAATTGTTGCAAGGATCTGGATCCAGAAGGAACTACCTAGGCTCAGCCTTGGCAGCTCACAGTTCCCCAGATAACACCTGGGGAAGCTGAAGATCAAAATTAAATGTAAGCAACTGCATTATGCAGCTTAGTATCACTCAAAACTGTAGTTGGTGCTTGAATAACCTGACCCGAATCTAGCAGGCAGCACCTGTTTGAACCAAGATACATTAGCTGCTATTTTTATTGGCCACCTACTATGGTCTAGGAACTTAAGAAGCATGATCTTTGGTTTTTACAACAGGCCTGAAAAGATGTTTCATATTTTTCCTTAAAAAAGTTTTTTTTTTTTTTTGTTTGAGACAGAGTCTCGGTCTTGTCACCCGGGCTGGAGTGCAATGGCGTGATCTCGGCTCACTGAACCTCCACCTTCTGGGTTCAAGTGATTCTCCTGCCTCAGCCTCCCAAGTAGCTGGGATGACAGGTGCCCACCACTATGCCCAGCTAATTTTTGTATTTTTGGTAGAGATGGGGTTTCACCATGTTGGCCAGGCTGGTCTTGAACCCCTGACCTCCAGTGATCCACCTGCCTCAGCCTCCCAAAGTGCTGGGATTACAGGCGTGAGCCACCATGCCCGGCCAAAAAAGTTGTTTTTAAGTACATATTGTTTCCATTTGGTAGATGAAGTTCCTGAGACTTAGAAAAATCTAAGTGGGCCTAGGTCACAGAGCTAATAAGCTAAGAAATAAGATTTGAACCAAATTCTGCATGACTAAGCCACTAGTCCGTGCCGCTTATGGTCAGTAAAGAGGTGGCAGAGAGGCCGGGTGCGGTGGGTCACGCCTGTAATCCCAGCACTTTGGGAGGCCGAGGCGGGCGGATCACAAGGTCAGGAGATCGAGACCATCCTGGCTAACACATGTGAAACCCTGTCTCTACTAAAAATACAAAACATTAACCGGGCGTGGTGGCGGGCGCCTGTAGTCCCAGCTACTCGGGAGGCTGAGGCAGGAGAATGGGGTGAACCCGGGAGGCGGAGCTTGCAGTGAGCCGAGATCACGCCACTGCACTCTAGCCTGGGCGACAAAGCGAGACTCCGTCTCAAAAAAAAAAAAAAGACGTAGCAGAGCATCCCGCCGCCTCTTCCTGGAAGGGTGTGCTGTGGGCTGACTGAGTGGGCCCCTGCATTGGGAGGTGCTGGAGACCCTGGGGAGGGTAAGCTGGTCCCAGCTGATGTTTATAAGGAATATCTTGATCCCTGAGTCCTTGTGATGTGAAGGAATTCTTTCCTGATATCTCTCTCATACCCCCCGAGGACACAGCACCTCTTGTTGGCAAAGCTTATACTAGAATCATCTGTGTGAATGTTGTAGCCTTGAATGGATTGCATTGAATGTAAGAGGGTTCTCAGCCGTGCAGTCAAGAGCCCAGTGAGACCATATTAGGGGGATAATTTCTCCCTTTCTGAAGAGCCAGGCACAACCAACTTTTCCTGGCGGTCTCTGGCTTTTATTTGTGTCAGTCAGAGACTTCAGTCCTTCGGCACCTTGCCTTGTCCCTCTAATTATGACCCACTCCTGGGCTCAACTGTGTGAATAATTAAGGCCATCTGCCACAGCAGCTCCCAGACCTCACTCAAACAAGGTTTGAACAGGATACTCTCCAAGGTGGGCCTCTCACCTTGGCTTATGCCTGCAATCCCAGCACGTTGGCAGGCCTTCCCCTTGTGGACCCTTGCATGCCTGTGAAAGCCGCATTTCTTTGGAGCGTGTGGAGGGAGCTACGGAGATCCTTGGCCTGATTCTCCCGTGTTCTGCTGACCCAGTTGGCAGATGCTCTCTGCTTGCATTCAGGGTAGAGGAGGGTCCTGGAATTTCCATGATGTGGACTGAGGTGACTTCACTGGAGCAGATGCTTCTTACACTGTCAATGTTGAGACACCCTTGGAGGTCTTCCAAGGTGAACGCTGAGAATAGATCTGCCTGTTTTCTAAAAACTCTCCCCACTGTGGTATCTCCACCAGGCTGTTTCATTTCTTTTGTGAAATTAAGATCTCTGAGCAAGGACTAATAGAACAGGTATGGAGAAGAGAAATGTGTCTGCCATATTAGTCCAGATGTCCTCAAATGTCTGGAAGGGTAGATGGAGAACTTACATATTTGTTTATTCTAAGGTATCATAAGAGACACGGAGCACTTATATTTTGTTTTCTTTCTGGTTTTTTTTTTTTTTTTTGGAGAGGGAGTCTTCTTCTGTCACCCAGGCTATAGTGCAGTGGCATGAGCTCAGCTCACTGCAACCTCCACCTCCAGGGTTCAAGCAAGTCTCCTGCCTCAGCCTCCTGAGCAGCTGGGATTACAGGTGTGTGCCACCACGCCCGGCTAATTTTTGTATTTTTTAGTAGAGACGGGATTTCACCATGTTGGCCAGGCTGGTCTTGAACTCCTGACCTTAACAATTAGTGAATAAGGGTGTCTGCTCTGGTATCTGGCTGGCCTGGTTACAAATTCCAGCTTTATCACTTTTTAGCGGTGTGACTACAGGAAAATCATGTAGCCTTTCTGTCTCTCGGTTTTTCCTTAGGAAAATAGGGATGCTGATAAAACCTTGCTCAGGGGGTTGTCCAAAGCTGTGTTGTGCAGTGTGGCAGCCACCACCGTATGGGGCCACCAAACACTTGCAATGCACTGGTTGGAATTGAGATGCACTGCAAACGCAAAGTACATGCTGGATTTCAAAGATTTAGTACAAAAAGAAAAGAATGCAAAACATCTCATTAATAATTTTTGTATTGATTCCATATTGAAATATATTGCATCAAATAAAATATATCTTTAACATTGATTTCATCTGTTTCATTCTACTTTTGGAATGTGGCTACTAGAGAATTTAAAATTTCATATGTGGCTCTCATTACATTTCTATTGGGCAGTGCTCATCCAGATGAGAGGATGAAATGCGTGAATACCTGTCTTAGCACTTTTCACATGCTGATTGATACTGATCAAAATCAGATTGATACTGATGAACAATTAATAAATATAGGTTCTGTTTTACTTTTAAACATCCAACTTTGGCTGGGTGCGGTAGCTCATGCCTGTAATCCCAGCACTTTGGGAGGCTGAGCCGGGCAGATCACTTAAGGTCAAGAGTTCAAGACCAGCCTAGCCAAACCCCTTCTCTACTGAAAATACCAAAAAAAAAAAAAAATTAGCCGGGTATGGTGGTGCATGCCTGTAATCCCAGCTATTTGGGAGGCTGAGGCAGGAGAATTGCTTGAACCTGGGAGGCAGAGGTTGCAGTGAGCCGAGATCATACCACTGCACTCCAGCCTGGGCAACAGGAGTGAAAAGCTCTGTCTCAAAAGAAAAAAAAAATCCGACTTTCTCTTCCACAGAAGCCCACCTTCAACACCAGCCCATGTGGTGTCCAGGTTGCTGTATAAAAGTAGAGGTGATCCTGTTCAAACAGGACAGGCGGCCCAGGGAGTGGTAAATAAATACATAAAACAGGCAGAGAATAGGAAAGTCTTTATATCCATAGTTGAGGGAAACTGCTGTGGAATTGCTTCCTCCAGTCTTTGCAAGATAAAATTACCAGACCCCCAAAGGTTACAGCAAATTGCCTCTTTGCACCTTCTAATTCACTAATTCACTGTCCATGCTGAAAGCTGGGAAAGCTGGAGGCTTTATTGTTTGTTTGTTTGTTTGTTTTCTTGTGACCGAGTTTCACTCCGTCTGGAATACAACGGTGTGATCTCAGCTCACTGCAACCTCTGCCTCCCGGGTTCCAGCGATTCTCCTGCCTCAGCCTCCCAAGTAGCTGGGATTACAGGCACCTGCCACCATGCCTGGCTAATTTTTGTATTTTTAGTAGCAATGGGGTTTCACCACATTGGCCAGACTGGTCTTGAACTCCTGACTTCAGGTGATCCACCCACCTCGGCCTTCAAAGGGCTGAGATTACAGGCATGAACTACCACGCCCGGCCGCTGGAGCCTTTTAAGTTACTCCTTCCTTCTGCCTTCCTGAGACATCTATTTGGAAATGGACTCAGATAGGGAATAAAGTCTGTCCAACTCCTCGAGCCTCCTGAACCAGCTGCAGGTATTGTTGGAAGTAAGCTGAGTGGACTTCTAGGAGGAGGTGAGACTTGAGGAATTGCCATTCCCTGTTGGTTCTGCAGAAGTAACTGCAGGTAGCCTGTTCTCCCCTCTGTGTCAGCAACGCTCACTGCCTCAGGTCTTGACAGCCCCTTTGGAGCACCCATGTCCAGCATGTGTTTAGAGGCTCATTTCCTTCAGGGCAAGCAGGTGTGTGCAGCTGAGCTGGCAAGTTGCCTTGGAAGTCAGCTGTGCTTGGCTGGGATCATGCCTTGCTCTGCACCTCCTTGGTCCAACCTTATAACCCATAATTCCTGTCTAGACATAAGCCTTGATTATCTGCTAGGGTGAGATTTTCTGATCCCAGATCTTCGTATCCCATAAATTACCTCGACATTTGCCTACTGCCTTTACTACACAAGTGAATTTCAGAGACAAAAAGGTATATAGGCAAGCTGTTTTGAAGGGCACGGGTCAGGTCCAACTACTCATGGAAAATCTTAACGTTCTTACTTCCAGCCTTGCACAATAGGTAAAATTCATATCTAGAAATTCACATTTAGGAGTTTCTTGTTAAAAACGTAAAAGTGCCCTCTTAGAAATAACTAATCTATTCCTTAAGCCTTAAATGTCTTAATATGAAAAATGACAAGGAATGGATTTGTCAGCTTGCATTCCAATGTAATTAGGTCAGAGGGAAAGGTAGTATTGATAGGATGTGAATATTGGAATAGAAATTTATATTTATTCACTCAGTCAATATTTACTAAGTATGAAGCACAGAGCTCCACAATCAGAGGTTCTAGATTCAAAGGAAGGAAAGAAGAAAATCAACATGACTGATTCGATACTGTGTGCTAGGGATCTTCACATTATTTCATTTAACCATCATACACACACACACACACACACACACACATAAGGTAATTTCTATATTTGGAAGAAGAAATTGAGGCTCTTAATATAGCTAGGAAGTGGAGAAGGCAGGATTCAGACACCGTGTTCTGATTCCAAGACACCCAATATGACCTCTCTAGGGAAGCAGTGGCGCCAGTAAGTTCCTCGAGGAGGGTTGTGGAGAGGCAAGAGGGTCCACACAATGGAAGACGGGAAGGCCACACGTCCCACTCTACTAGCCCTTTGACCTAGGCTCATAGGGTCGAGTTTGTTTAAAACCACTACGGAGAGGCATGTCAGGTACCAGACAACCACCAGGTCAGATCAGCTGGGTGTGGGTGGAGCAGCCCTAGAGAAGTCAGGGCCCAGAGTAAACACACATGGAATTGAGGGTGGGAGCAGGTGTTTGGGGTGGGTTCAGCCATGCTAATCGGGTATAGTCACCTCCAACAGATGCAGCACGTAGAGAGAATGGTCCACCCCAGAGAAGAGCATCATCAGACAGTCGTGAAAGATCTAGGCAGGAAGCATTACGGAGTTCTAGCAGCAGAATCAGGACCAGGACCACTGATGTTGGAGCAGGGTTTCCAGAGGGAGGGATTCAGGTCCTAGACAGACTGACCAGAGCAGGGCAGAAAGACACAATTTAGCCCATAATAATAGTCTGTTCACCTAGGACTTTTAGGACTTCAGTGGTTCTATAAAGCCCCAGAATAGGGCTCCCACCTCCTGGGAAAAAGTGAGGATAAAGTCAGAAAGTTTCTCCTCTGCTTTGCCACTGCGTTCATTCGCTGATTGCACTTTTTTTTTTTTTTTGAGATGGAGTCTCGCTCTGTCACCCAGGCTGGAGTGCAGTGGCACAACCTCGGCTGACTGCAAGCTCTGCCTCCCAGGTTCAAGTGATTCTCCTGTCTCAGCCTCCTGAGTAGCTGGGACTACAGGCATGTGCCACCATGCCCGGATAATTTTTGTAATTTTAGTAGAGATGGGGTTTCACCATGTTGGTCAGGCTGGTCTTGAACTCCTGACCTCGTGATCTGCCCACCTCAGCCTCCCAAAGTGCTGGGATTACAGGTGTGAGCCACTATTCCTGGCCGCTGATTGCCTTTTATCACAGGTCAGAATGTGTCTACTTCACAGAGATGAAAACTGAAAAAGGGGACATGGTTTTCTGGGTGTAATGGAGCCCACTCATTATGGCAACCGAACTATAATCTCAGAACTTCTGCCTGTGCTCATTCCAGC
This sequence comes from Pongo pygmaeus, assembly GCF_028885625.2. NCBI lineage: Eukaryota > Metazoa > Chordata > Mammalia > Primates > Hominidae > Pongo > Pongo pygmaeus. The sequence goes on along the minus strand of NC_072380.2, from coordinate 23,497,001 downwards.
TCCTTTGTGAGCTCTCAGTTGTTTATAAATGACACTATGGCACTCTCCAGCATCATCAGCAAGGCTGTGGTTTGCCTGGTCCCCTCTGCTGTCTTTCCCAGGAATGAGGGGTCTACTCTGAGTCATGCATCCCCTGTTATTACCCAACCCATCTTAATTAAGCGGCTAACAGGCACCAGGCACTGTGTTAGGCTCGGGGGCCCAGTCATGTGCCCATTCACCTATAACACCCACTTACGTGTGAGCAATGTAAGCAGAGAGAGGGGACAACGTGGGTGCCCATGGAGCCTGGCATGGCCTCACCATCCCCATCCTGACCTGCAGGAGGCAGCGCGGTCACCCAGAAGGCCTGGCAGTGTTTCCTCCCTGAGGTTAGAAGGATACCAATGTGAAAAATGAATCTTACAAAGCAACAAGCGAAAAGCTTAATAGAAAAAGGGGTATAAGGCAGAAAGACATAATCTCCAAAAAAGAAATACAGGTGGCCAATAAGCACGGGGCAAGGGAGAGAAAAAGCTCCACCTCCTTAGTAATAAAAAGAATGCTTGTTAAAACAAAATAACCTTTTTTGCTTATCAGATGGAGGAAAGTTTGAAAACATGGTCACAGCCAGAGTTTTTGAGGTTTGGGGGAAACCTACATACTGCTGGTGGAGGTTCAATTGGCACAGTCTTTCTGGAAGGCAGTTCATATAGTTTTGCAAAAGTGTTGATTTTGTACAAACTCTTTGGCCCAGCAATTTCACTTTTAGGAATTTATACCAAGATTGTGCCAAGTTTCAGCTACAACAACGTTTACAGCAGTAAGAAATTTAGAAACTTGATTATTATGTATCCATAAGATTGAATACTGTGTTATAAAAATCTTATGAAAGAATATTCCATAAAGCATAATGTTTGCAATATGCTGTTCAATGTGAAAAGCAGTTTACAAAGCAATACGTAGAAAATGATTCCAATTTTTAAAAGGAAACGTGTACAAAAAAAAAAAATGCTGGAGAGGTTTACAACACAGTTTTGATCATGGTTACCCGCCCCCCAGTGGTATTACAAGTTATTTTCTTCCTTTTATTTTATTTTATTTTATGTTTTTGAGACAGAGTCTCTCTCTGTTTGGAGTACAGTGTCACAATCTCGGCTCACTGCAACCTCCGCCTCCCAGGTTCAAGCAATTCTTCTGCCTCAGCCTCCCAAGTAGCTGGGATTACAGGCGCTTGCCACCACACCCAGATAATTTTTGTATTTTTAGTAGAGACAGGGTTTCGCCATGTTGCCCAGGCTGGTCTTTAATTCCTGACCTCAAGTGATCGGCCACCTTAGCCTCCCAAAATGCTGGGATTACAGGCGTGAACCACCGTGCCTGGCCCTTATTTTCTTCCTTTTACTTGTTTGTGTTTTCCAGATTTTTTTTCACCAGCTTGTGTAACTTTCACTATAAAGAACAACAACAAAAAAAACCCTTAAGAGTAATTTTTAAAAGAAAAGAAAAGCAGCTGGGTTTAATATGTTACAATCCCCCCAGAGGAGGGAGTAGAAGAATGCCCTACAAAAGAGGCAAAAAATTCAGGAGCGCTGTTCTAGAAAAGATTTAGGAGTTGAACACTAAAGCATTCCCACAGACTGGAGAATCCAGGAAAATGGGTAGAGCAGTTTACAGATATACAAATCCAGAGATTAAGATGTCTTTTTTTTTTTTGAGACGGAGTCTCGTTCTGTCACCAGGCTGGAGTGCAGTGGTGTGATGTCACCTCACTGCAACCTCCACCTCCTGGGTTCAAGCAATTCTCCTGCCTCAGCCTTCTGAGTAGCTGGGACTATAGGCACATGCCACCATGCCCAGCTAATTTTTGTATTTTTAGTAGAGACGGAGTTTCACCATGTTGGCCAGGATGGTCTTGATCTCTTGACCTCATGATCTGCCTGCCTTGGCCTCCCAAAGTGCTGGGATTACAGGCCTGAGCCACCACGCCCAGCCTAAGATGTCTTTTAAAATGTTGCGAGGGGGCGGTTCCAAGATGGCCGAATAGGAACAGCTCCAGTCTACAGCTCCCAGCGTGAGCGATGCAGAAGATGGGTGATTTCTGCATTTCCAACTGAGGTACCGGGTTCATCTCACTGGGGCTCGTCGGACAGTGGGGGCAGGACAGTGGGTGCAGCCACAGAGTGTGAGCCGAAGCAGGACGAGGCATCGCCTCACCCGGGAAGCGCAAGGGGTCAGGGAATTCCCTTTGCTAGCAAAGGGAAGGACTGACAGACAGCACCTGGAAAATCAGGTCACTCCCACCCTAATACTGCACTTTTCCAACGGTCTTAGCAAATGGCACACCAGGAGATTATATCCCGCACCTGGCTCGGAGGGTCCCACGTCCACGGAGTCTCACTCATTGCTAGCACAGCAGTCTGAGATCGAACTGCAAGGTGGCAGTGAGTCTGGGGGAGGGGCTCCTGCCATTGCTGAGCCTTGAGTAGGTAAACAAAGCAGCAGGGAAGCTCGAACTGGGTGGAGCCCACCGCGGCTCAAGGAGGCCTGCCTGCCTCTGTAGACTCCACCTCTGGGGGCAGGGCATAGCCAAACAAAAGGCAGCAGAAACCTCTGCAGACTTAAATGTCCCTGTCTGACAGCTTTGAAGAGAGTAGTGGTTCTCCCAGCACGGCGTCTGAGATCTGAGAACGGACAGACTGCCTCCTCAAGTGGGTCCCTGACCCCCAAGTAGCCTAACTGGGAGGCACCCCCCAGTAGGGGCAGACTGACACCTCACACAGCCAGGTACCCCTCTGAGACAAAGCTTCCAGAGAAATGATCAGGCAGGAACATTTGCTGTTCAGTAATATTCGCTGTTCTGCAGCCTCCGCTGCTGATACCCAGGCAAACAGGGTCTGGAGTGGACCTCCAGCAAACTCCAACAGACCTGCAGCTGAGGGTCCTGACTGTTAGAAGGAAAACTGACAAACAGAAAGGACATCCACACCAAAACCCCATCTGTACGTCACCATCATCAAAGACCAAAGGTAGATAAAACCACAAAGATGGGGAAAAAACAGAGCAGAAAAGCTGAAAATTCTAAAAATCAGAGCACCTCTCCCCCTCCAAAGGAACGCAGCTCCTCACCAGCAACGGAACAAAGCTGGATGGAGAATGACTTCAACGAGGTGAGAGAAGAAGGCTTCAGATGATCAAACTTCTCCAAGCTAAAGGAGAAAGTTCGAACCCAATGCAAAGAAGCTAAAAACCTTGAAAAAAAGATTAGACGAATGGCTAACTAGAATAACCAGTGTAGAGAAGTCTTTAAATGACCTGATGGAGCTGAAAACCATGGCACGAGAACTACATGACGCATGCACAAGCTTCAGTAGCCGATTCGATCAGCTGGAAGAAAGGGTATCAGTGACGGAAGATCAAATGAATGCAATGAAGTGAAAAGAGAAGTTTAGAGAAAAAAGGGTAAAAAGAAACAAAGCCTCCAAGAAATATGGGACTATGTGAAAAGACCAAATCTATGTCTGATTGGTGTACCTGAAAGTGACGGGCAGAATGGAACCAAGTTGGAAAACACTCTGCAGGATATTATCCAGGAGAACTTCCCCAACCTAGCAAGGCAGACCAACATTCAAATTCAGGAAATACAGAGAATGCCACAAAGATACTCCTCAAGAAGAGCAACTCCAAGGCACATAATTGTCAGATTCACCAAAGTTGAAATGAAGAAAAAAACGTTAAGGGCAGCCAGAGAGAAAGGTCGGGTTACCCACAAAGGGAAACCCATCAGACTAACAGCTGATCTCTTGGCAGAAACTCTACAAGCCAGAAGAGAGTGGGGGCCAATATTCAACATTCTTAAAGAAAAGGATTTTCAACCCCAGAATTTCATATCCAGCCAAACTAAGCTTCATAAGTGAAAGAGAAATAAAATCCTTTATAGACAAGCAAATGCTGAGAGATTTTGTCACCACCAGGCCTGCCCTACAAGAGCTCTTGAAGGAAGCACTAAACATGGAAAGGAACAACCAGTACCAGCCACTGCAAAAACATGCCAAATTGTAAAGACCATCAAGGCTAGGAAGAAACTGCATCAACTAACGAGCAAAATAACCAGCTAACATCATAATGACAGGATCAAATTCACACATAACAATATTAACCTGAAATGTAAATGGGCTAAATGTGCCAATTAAAAGACACAGACTGGCAAATTGGATAAAGAGTCAAGACCCCATCAGTGTGCTGTATTCAGGAGACCCATCTCACATGCAGAGACAAACATAGGCTCAAAATAAAGGGATGGAGGAAGATCTACCAAGCAAATGGAAAACCAAAAAAGGCAGGGGTTGCAATCCTAGTCTCTGATAAAACAGACTTTAAACCAACAAAGATCAAAAGAGACAAAGAAGGCCATTACATAATGGTAAAGGGATCAATTCAACAAGAAGAGCTAACTATCTTAAATATATATGCACCCAATATAGGAGCACCCAGATTCATAAAGCTAGTCCTTAGAGATCTATAAAGAGACTTAGACTCCCACACAATAATAATGGGAGACTTTAACACCCCACTGTCAACATTAGACAGATCAACGAGGCAGAAAGTTAACAAGGATATCCAGGAATTGAACTCAGCTCTGCACCAAGCGGACCTAACAGACATCTACAGAACTCTCCACCCCAAATTAACAGAATATACATTCTTCTCAGCACCACAGCGCACTTATTCCAAAATTGACCACATAGTTGGAAGTAAAACACTCCTCAGCAAATGTAAAAGAACAGAAATTATAACAAACTGTCTCTCAGATGACAGTGCAATCAAACTAGAACTCAGGATTAAGAAACTCACTCAAAACTCCTCAACTACATGGAAACTGAACAACCTGCTCCTGAATGACTACTGGGTACATAACGAAGTGAAGGCAGAAATAAAGATGTTCTTTGAAACCAATGAGAACAAAGACACAACATACCAGAATCTCTGGGACACATTCAAAGCAGTGTGTAGAGGGAAATTTATAGCACTAAATGCCCATAAGAGAAAGCAGGAAAGATCTAAAATTGACACCCTAACATCACAATTAAAAGAACTAGAGAAGCAAGAGCAAACACATTCAAAAGCTAGCAGAAGGCAAGAAATAACTAAGATCAGAGCAGAACTGAAGGAGATAGAGACACAATAAAAACCTTCAAGAAATCAATGAATCCAGGAGCTGGTTTTTTGAAAAGATCAACAAAATTGATAGACTGCTAGCAAGACTAATAAAGAAGAAAAGAGAGAAGAATCAAATAGACGCAATAAAAAATGATAAAGGGGATGTCACCACCGATCTCACAGAAATACAAACTACCATCAGAGAATACTATAAACACCTAGAAAATCTAGAAGAAATGGATAAATTCCTGGACACATACACTCTCCCAAGACTAAACCAGGAAGAAGTTGAATCCCTGAATAGACCAATAACAGGCTCTGAAATTGAGGCAATAATTAATAGCCTACCAACCAAAAAAAGTCCAGGACCAGACGGATTCACAGCTGAATTCTACCAGAGGTACAAGGAGGAGCTGGTACCATTCCTTCTGAAACTATTCAAATCAATAGAAAAAGAGGGAATCCTCCCTAACTCATTTTATGAGGCCAGCATCATCCTGATACCAAAGCCTGGCAGAGACACAACAAAAAAAGAGAATTTTAGGCCAATATCCCTGATGAACATCAATGCAAAAATCCTCAATAAAATACTGGCAAAACAAATCCAGCGGCACATCAAAAAGCTTATCCACCATGATCAAGTGGGCTTCATCCCTGGGATGCAAGGCTGGTTCAACATATTCAAATCAATAAACATAATCCAGCATATAAACAGAACCAAAGACAAAAACCACATGATTATCTCAATAGATGCAGAAAAGGCCTTTGACAAAATTCAACAGCCCTTCATGCTAAAAACTCTCAATAAATTAGGTATTAATGAGATGTATCTCAAAATAATAAGAGCTATTTATGACAAACCCACAGCCAATATCATATTGAATGGGCAAAAACTGGAAGCATTCCCTTTGAAAATTGGCACAAGACAGGGATGCCCTCTCTCACCACTCCTATTCAACATAGTATTGGAAGTTCTGGCCAGGGCAATCAGGCAGGAGAAAGAAATAAAGGGTATTCAATTAGGGAAAGAGGAAGTCAAATTGTCCCTGTTTGCAGATGACATGATTGTATATCTAGAAAACCCCACTGTCTCAGCCCAAAATCTCCTTAAGCTGATAAGCAACTTCAGCAAAGTCTCAGGATACAAAATCAATGTGCAAAAATCACAAGCATTCTTATACACCAATAACAGACAAACAGCCAAATCATGAGTGGACTCCCATTCACAATTGCTTCAAAGAGAATAAAATACCTAGGAATCCAACTTACAAGGGATGTGAAGGACCTCTTCAAGGAGAACTACAAACCACTGCTCAACAAAATAAAAGAGGATACAAACAAATGGAAGAACATTCCATGCTCATTGATAGGAAGAATCAATATTGTGAAAATGGCCATACTGCCCAGGGTAATTTATAGATTCAATGCCATCCCCATCAAGCTACCAAGGACTTTCTTCACAGAATTGGAAAAAACTACTTTAAAGTTCATATGGAACCAAAAAAGAGTCCTCATTGCCAAGACAATCCTAAGCCAAAAGAACAAAGCTGGAGGCATCACGCTACCTGACTTCAAACTATACTACAAGGCTACAGTAACCAAAACAGTATGGTACTGGTACCAAAACAGAGATACAGACCAATAGAACAGAACAGAGCCCTCAGAAATAATGCCACACATCTACAACCATCTGATCTTTGACAAACCTGACAAAAACAAGCAATGGGGAAAGGATTCCCTATTTAATAAATGGTGCTGGGAAAACTGGCTGGCCATATGTAGAAAGCTGAAACTGGATCCTTCCTTACACCTTATACAGAAATTAATTCAAGATGGATTAAAGACTTAAATGTTAGACCTAAAACCATAAAAACCCTAGAAGAAAATCTAGGCAATACCATTCAGGACATAGGCATGGGCAAGGACTTCATGTCTAAAACACCAAAAGCAATGGCAACAAAAGCCAAAATTGACAAATGGGATCTAATTAAACTAAAGAGCTTCTGCACAGCAAAAGAAACTACCATCACAGTGAACAGGCAACCTACAGAATGGGAGAAAATTTTTGCAATGTATTCATCTGACAAAGGGCTAATATCCAGAATCTACAAAGAACTCAAACACATTTACAAGAAAAAAAACAATCCCATCAAAAAGTGGGCGAAGGATATGAACAGACACTTCTCAAAAGAAGACATTTATGCAGCCAACAGACACATGAAAAAATGCTCATCATCACTGGCCATCAGAGAAATGCAAATCAAAACCACAATGAGATACCATCTCACACCAGTTAGAATGGCAATCATTCAAAAGTCAGGAAACAACAGGTGCTGGAGAGGATGTGGAGAAATAGGAACACTTTTACACTGTTGGTGGGACTGTAAACTAGTTCAACCATTGTGGAAGACAGTGTGGCGATTCCTCAGGGATCTAGAACTAGAAATACCATTTGACCCAGCCATCCCATTACTGGGTATATACCCAAAGGATTATAAATCATGCTGCTATAAAGGCACATGCACACGTATGTTTATTGTGGCACTATTCACAATAGCAAAGACTTGGAACCAACCCAAATGTCCATCAATGATAGACTGGATTAAGAAAATGTGGCACATATACACCATGGAATACTATGCATCAATAAAAATAATGAGTTCATGTCCTTTGCAAGGACATGGATGAAGCTGGAAACCATCATTCTCAGGAAACTATCACAAGAACAAAAAACCAAACACCGAATGTTCTCACTCATAGGTGGGAATTGAACAATGAGAACACTTGGACACAGGAAGGGGAACATCACACACCGGGGCCTGTTGTGGGGTTGGGGGAGTGGGGAGGGAAAGCATTAGGAGATGTAACTAATGTAAATGACGAGTTAATGGGTGCAGCACACCAACATGGCACATGGATACATATGTAACAAACCTGCACGTTGTGTACATGTACCCTAGAACTTAAAGTATAATTTAAAAAATATATAAAAGAAAAAAATGTTGCAGGACCACCTATTTTTTTCATTTCTTTCTGGGATAGGATTAGAGGATCTGGAAGTCTCTGAAGCCCTTGGGGAATGGGGGTGGGAAGGTCAGGGGAGGGAGATAGACAGTGCCAGGCTGGGAGTAGTAGAGCTTCGCGGTGAGGGCAGAGCCCAGGTTAGCCTGCCACCGCCTTCAGATCCTGGCTTGCACTTACCGTCAGCGCAACCTTAGGCAAGTTATCAAACTTCTCTGTGCCTCAGTTTCCTCCCAAGGATAATAACGGTGCCTACCACATCAAGTGAATTAAAACACTAGAGCGTTGAGAACAGTGCCCGCACGTGGGGGTGCTTTATAATGTTAGCTGCTTGCCACACACTCTGTGTGACCTTTGGCAATTCATTGGCTCTCTGTCTTTAATTTCCACAAGATGAGGATACATTTAAAAATTAAAAAGCAACCCAAAAACCTAGCTAGGCATGGTGGCTCATGCCTGTGGTTCCAGCTACACGGGCAGCTGAGTAGGAGGATCTCTTGGGCTCAAGAGGTCAAGGCTGCGGTAAGCTATGGTCGCGCCACTGCACTCTTGCCTGGGTGACACGGCAAGACCCTGCCAGGCAGTGTAGAAGAGGAAAACCTTCCTGAATTCAAAGTTAGCACCCCCCCAGCACCCAGCTCAGGTAGTTCAGACCGGGAATGATCGTTGATACCTTGTAGGCGAACTCCAGCTAGGCAGTCAGCTCCATGGGAAAGAAGACCTCTACTCCCAGCAGGGCCTAAGGTATAGTAGGAGCTCAATGAATGCTTGTTGAATGAATAAATCAATTTAGTACTGAAAGCTGGATGGAGATGCATGATAATAGATTTCCTCATCCAACATTCCCAAATATTTGGGGATTTTCTACTTGTTCTTTTGTTAATGGTTTATAGCTGAATTCTGCTGTAGTCAAACAACATATCCTGCATAATATCATCGTATCTTAATATCTTAATATGTTTGTATCATTATATCTTCCATGTGTCCCTGGAGCATAGCTGCCTTCTGCAGTTGCTGAGTACAGTTTATAGAAACTTGTGAATTAGGTTAAGTTTGTTAATTATGTCATTCACATCTTCAGTGCCAGGATTTTTCTGTGTCTTTCTTCTATCCGTTACTGACAGAGGTGTGTAAAAATCTCCCACTCTGATTATAAATTTGTCTATTTTTTCCTTTTAGTTCTATCAATATTTCTTTCATATATATTGAAGCTATGCACACACGTTTAGAAGAGTTATATTATCCTGGTGGATTGACTTTCATTATCATAAACTGTCCCTTTTTATCTCTGGTAATGTTTCTTGTCTTAAGGTCAACTTTATCTAAACTTTATCTAAAGTTGACCTTAAGTTGATCTGACTTCGTACCAGTTTCCCTCTGGCTAATGTACACATGGTATATCTGTTTCCGTCCTTTTACATTAAGCCTCGTGTCTCTTCTAGGAAATATAAAGCTGGATTGGGCTGGGCGCAGTGGCTCACACCTGTAATCCCAGCACTTTGGGAGGCTGAGGCAGGTGGATCACTTGAGGTCAGGAGTTCGAGAACAGCCTGGCCAACATGGTGAAACCCCATCTCTACTCAAAATACAAAAATTAGCCAGGCTTGGTGGTGCATGCCTGTAATCCCAGCTACTCGGGGGGCTAAGGCGGGAGAATCGCTTGAACCCAAGAGGCAGTGGTTGCAGTGAGCTGAGATCACTCCACTGCACACTGCAGCCTGGGCAACAGAGCAAGACTCCATCTCAAAAAAAAATAAAAATAAAAAAATAAAGCTGAATTGTTTTGTTATATTCGTTCTGATGATTTTTGTCTTTTAATTGGAGTATTTATTTTATCTAATGTAATTACCGATATATTGGAGTTTAAATCCACCATCTAATATTTTTTCTATTTGTAACAATTGTTGTATGTTACTTTTTATTTGTTTTATTGCTTCAATTTTGGATTAATCAAGTATTTTTTAATTCTACCATTTCTCCCCCAAACCCTCTTATTAACCTGTTAGTTCTACTTTTCTTTCAGTATATGGTTCTTACAATGATTCCTATAAACATTACAACATGCATTTATTAGACTTGCTAAAGTCTAATAGACAATAGTACTTTTACCACTTCCCAGACAACACAAGAACCTCAAACCACTTGAGCTCCATTTAATGCCTTCCTGCCTTTTGTGCTGTGCTTGCCATGCATTTTTTTTTTTTTTTTTTTTTTTGAGACGGAGTCTCGCTCTGTCGCCCAGGCTGGAGTGCAGTGGCGCGACCTCAGCTCACTGCAACCTCCGCCTCCCGGGTTCACGCCATTCTCCTGCCTCAGCCTCCCGAGTGGCTGGGACTACAGGCGCCCACCACCACGCCCGGCTAATTTTTTGTATTTTTAGTAGAGACAGGGTTTCACCGTGTTAGCCAGGATGGTCTCGATCTCCTGACCTCGTGATCCGCCCGCCTCAGCCTCCCAAAGTGCTGGGATTACAGGCCTGAGCCACTGCACCCAGCCAGTTGGCATGCATTTTAATCATACATATATTTTAAACCCCACAGGACATTTTTCCTGTTTTACACACTCGATCTTCATTGAGATTTACCTACATCATTTCCCACTTCATACTCTTCATTCCTTCCTACGCCTCCTTACTGACATCTGGGATGATTTTCCCTTTAGCCTAAAGAATTCCCTGTAGCATTTCTGTCTTGTGGATATTCTGGTGACAGACTCGCTCCTCTTTTGTTTATCTGGGATGTCCTTATTTTACCTTCATTCTCTTCACTGGGCACAGATTCTAGGCAGACTTATTTTTTTCTGCCCTTTGAAAATGTGCTGTTAACGTCTTGTCTCCTTATTTGTGTTGAGGGGACCAGCTGTTAGTCTTTCTGCTGCTCTTTCTAAGGTAACTCAGCTTTTCTACCCTGTGTTTGAGATTTTTCTATCTTGTCTTCTCTGCAGTTGGATTTCGATGTGCCCAGATGTGGTTTTCCTTGTAAACTACACTGTGTGGGCTTGATGTCTTTCGTCATTCTGGAAAATTCTATGCCATTATTTCTTCCATTATTTCCTCTGCACATCCTTTCTCTCCTCTTCTTTGGGATTCCATTTATGGGAATGTCAGACCTTCCTATACCCTGGCTTCTAGCGTGCAGCTCTTCAGGAATGCATCTGAGAGCCTGGAGCTATTTAACAGGTCCCTTTGTCCTTGGCAGGTTCTGAACTCCCAGTCTCCCCAGTCCCTGGAGGCTGCCTGCAGCTTTGCTTAGCTTCTCAGCCTGTTGATCACTGCCATGGAATTGGCGAGTATCTTCCAGGGAAAAGCAGAAACAAATGTGACCCTCACCTCAATGCCCTTCCCATCTCTCTGGGTTCTTGGCTCCTTCAGTCCTTGCTGCCTCGGTAGCTTTCTCATGTCTTCGAACATATGTTTTTAATATTTTACCTCCCTTTTCTAGTTGTTCTTGGCAGGAAGCTTTATCTACTACAAGGTAGGCTGACACATCCAGAGGCAGATGTGTTGCTGAGCAGAAATGACAAAGAGGTGGTTTCTGTCCCTTGGGCCTGAGGGTCCGGTGGCAGAGCCAGACATGGCAACAGTGTAAAGCACAAGCAAAATGTGATGTCAAAGGGAAGCAGAAAGACATTCAATCAGATAGGAGCACCTGGGAAGGTCTCCGTGAAGAACAGGAAGGGTTGCACCAGGTGCCATTTGGAGGGGAGGGGATGGAGGCGCGTTGTTCTAGGTGTCAAAAGCTGAAGCTGGTATAGGCTGATATGATGGGACGTATGCCATGGGCAGGGCTGGGGTGAGGGAAGGGAGACATCGTCATGGGAACCGAAGCAGGGAAGGTAGGCATGTGCCACACATAAAGGCTTTTGTATCCAAGCTGAACCAGGACTTTTTATATGGGATGGCAGATTGGGAGTGACCCGTTCTGGCTTTGCTTGTACTAACTGTGCAACTCTGGTAAAATCTCTAATCCTCTCTGGTTCTTGATTTTGTTGTAAAATAAGAATCCTAATAATACCTGCCTCTTCTACTCCCCAAGGTTCTTGTGAGACATAGGTAAGCTTGAGGATGCAGATGTGCTTTGATGGGAATGATGCGTGGCCAGGACCCTGATTCCCTTCAGAGCCACACTACTAGGGGGTCAGGCTGTGCGTTGGTCAGTTGGTCAGAAGCTATCACAGGAACCCTCCATCACTTTCTGGCCTTGTTAGTCACAGGATGAGAATGGCTGGCTCTCTGGTGACATCAGAAAGCTTTCCAAAATCCTTAGTTCTGACTGTCCCCTAGGCTCTAACATCTCCACCCCAGCATCCTCTTTGGGGCACTGAGCGCTGCTGGTCACCCAACAGACATGGAACTGCCTCTCTCCAAGGCAGATCATCCCTCCATGCGCAGCTCTGGACAGCTCTGACTACAGAAAAGTTAGCCAGTCCTTCCTCAAAGGTAGTGTGCCATGACCAGAAGAATATGATTAGCCTACTCCTCTGCACAGGGTTAAAATAAAATACCTTATGCCCCCACCTAAGTTTCCATCTGCTCATCCTGGTTTGGGGCTCTGCATCTTTCTCCACAAGACACACGTGTGGTCCTTTTAAAATAGTCTCCTCTTTTCTCTGAATTACGGGAGGACCAAGATACACGAGGTCTCTTGCTACATGATTTCACTCGGGAATTCTTAGAGGTAGGCTCCACCAGATACGATGACCATGACCTTGAGGATTTTAAAACTCATTTAGCATTGCAGCCCTCAAAGCTGACGGGAAAATTATAATTCATCTAGCAAATGCTCCTGTAGTGTTTTGAGGTGCCATTCATTTAATGGAGGGTGGGTGTGTTGAATATCCTGCCCTCATCCCTTCAGACACGCTCCTTCTCCACCGGCCCCCATGTTCCAGGAGGCCGGCCCATGCGGGCTCCCTCAATGGGCTCAGCTCCCTTGCCAGTGGCTTCGAGTTGGAGGGGGGTGGGTTTGCCTAATAGGAGGCACCAGAATGATTCAAGGATGGGAGGAAACGGAGTCAGGTATTCATTCTCCCTCCCGTGTCCCCACCGTTGCCATGGGTTGGCTCTGAGACCCTCCAGTGAAGGCCGCAGCTCCTAAGAAACAGCTCCCTCTGCCAGTCTCCAGTTCTCACCCCCGCAGGCTCCCTTCAAGCCTAGGGTGGTCACAGCCCCCCTGAGTCGCCAGCCCTAGGGTGTGACACCAGCCTTTGTTAGTTCTGCAGAACTCTGCCGGCATGTCCATAGTCTTAAAAAACTCTCCTTAAATTAAGCTGGAGTGTGCTCTGTTCCCTGCCAGGAACTCTACTGGAAAAAGCATTCCAGAGAGATGACAAGGCAGTAGGTAAAGGAGGTGGAACCTCCCAGCCCTGCATGGTGGAAATGTCAGGTAGGAGTGGGGCTGGATTGGCGTCAAGAATGGACGAGCTTTCCATATGAAGCCAAGGGGTATGAAACCGCTGGTTCTCTTTGTAGGTCTCCCTAGCCCCACGTTCCCATCCTGACGCATCTCTCCTTTCTTCCAGAAAGCTCCTGCTGCTTCCGTACCCCGCCTGTCCCTCCCAGCTGCGCAGGGCCCCTTCGTGGGATCATCAGCTCGAAGACAGGGATGGAGAGGCCTCTGTGCTCCCACCTCTGCAGCTGCCTGGCTGTGCTGGCCCTCCTGTCCCCCCTGAGCCTGGCACAGTATGACAGCTGGCCCCATTACCCCGAGTACTTCCAGCAACCGGCTCCCGAGTATCACCAGCCCCAGGCCCCCGCCAACGTGGCCAAGATTCAGCTGCGCCTGGCCGGGCAGAAGAGGAAGCACAGCGAGGGCCGGGTAGAGGTGTACTACGACGGCCAGTGGGGCACCGTGTGTGATGACGACTTCTCCATCCACGCTGCCCACGTCGTCTGCCGGGAGCTGGGCTACGTGGAGGCCAAGTCCTGGACTGCCAGCTCCTCCTACGGCAAGGGGGAAGGTAAACGCTCTGTGCTTTGGATCTGAGTGCTGTCACCTGGCAAGGCCTGGAGCGGCCTTCCCTGAGGTCAGCCTGGGAGAGGAGGCTGCACACACTGCGAAGTGTAAATTCTTGGTGATGCCCATCTAGGGACTGGCACCCTTTGTGCCCACTCAGGCTGCACCCTGCAGGAAGGGGGGGTTGGGGGGGGCTTGAGGAGAGGCACAGTAAGTGACCAACCATACTGATTTGCCCAAGACTTTCCTGGCTTTAGCACAGAAAGTCTCACATCCTGGGAAAACCTCAGGAAAACCAGGACAGTTGGTGACCCCAGGTAGGGGGTGAAATCAGCCTGTGCTCCTCTCTCCACCCCATATGTCCTGCCTGGGGGCTGTGTCAGCCCAGGGGAAGTTGCACTTTACTCCAAATCATTCCCTGTTAGGAAAGCCTCTTGCTCTTCCTCACAATGGCTCCCACATGCTTGAGTTCCCTGACACCCCCCACCTTCCTGGCATGAGGAGTTCATCGTTTTCACACTAACCTGCTATTGCAGGCTTGGTCACGATAGGCACAGAGATGCTTTGGGTTTTTCACCGTTGGTTAGCCTATTTTTTCCTCCCTTGTGAGGTTCAAATTTATTAATTTATTTTTAAAAATTGTTTTAAGAGCTGGCCAGGTGCGGTGGCTCATGCCTGTAATCCCAGCACTTTGGGAGACCAAGGCGGGCTGATCACTTAAGGTCAGGAGTTCAAGACCAGCCTGGCCAGCAGGGGGAAACCCCATCTCTACTAAAAATACAAAAATTAGCCGGGCGTGGTGGTGAGTGTCTGTAGTCCCAGCTACTCGGGAGGCTAAGGCACAAAAATCGCTTGAACCCGGGAGGCGGAGGCTGCAGTGAGCCGTGATCGCGCCACTGCACTCCAGCCTGGGTGACAGAGCGAGACTCCATCTCAAAAAAACAAAAAACAAAACAAAAACCCAAAAAATTGCTTTAACAGCTTTGAGGCAGGACAAGTTTGAAGCCCTGAACCTAGGGCTCAGTCTGTACTGACCTCTGACACCACACTTTGTAGGAAGACGCATGTCCTCTCCAGCCTCATTTTCCCCATCTGGAAGTTGGGCTGTCTAAGAACTCCTGAAACCCTGACAGTGTATGTTCCCAAATAGGAAGGAGATAAGGGTGGAGGGAATTGTTTCTTTTTAAACATTTTTCCAGGAGCTAAGAGTTTCCTATCTCTGGGTCAGCCAGGCAAAGGAAGCTCCCACACCCGCCCGCCTGGCTGAGCTGCAGCCCAGACCTCAGCACAAGTCTGGCTACTGGACTAAAACAGAGCTGCCCACACTCCTGTCATGGACTAAAGGGCTAATGCCATTCTGACTGCATAAGAATCGCCCAAGGGAGCTTAAAAGTACAGAATAGCACAGACCTCAGCCCACCATAATTTGGTTTAAAAGGTGAGCCCAGGACTCACTCTCTTTTGGAAGCCTGCGAAGTGACAGGTTTGGGAGTCATTGAAATTGATAACTATTATCCTCCCTTCCAACTTTTCTGTTATTCTAGAAATTATAGGAGAAAGGAAGTCTCATCTCATACACATCTCACCTCCATGCAATTGAAAAGTTCCTGTGGGGGTAACTGGATCAGGAGACAGCACAGAGTCAAATGTTCTCTGCAGCTCGCTCTGGGCTCCCTAGCAGCGATGAGAGTCACAGCAGTGAAGTTAGCAAATGCTGGGCTTTAGAACCCACTTCCTGTCTTCTTTAAACAAACGTCTGATACTTCCACATCTCTGTTTATCCGGCTGGCTGAGCGATCCAGGGGTAACCTCAGATTCATGTTTTCCATTCCAGGCTTTCCAACGCTCATTATTTTATAACAAATGCTTTCCAGTGACTGGGTATTTTTCCAGTGACAACTTAATTTTAGTTCAACCTCAATTTAAAACACCTGTTGTCAGACAAGGGCGTTGTGGTTTTTCCCCATCAGGAGCAGGCATGGGGTAGTAGGAGACAGGTTTTTACCCAGGTCGGACTTTGCCATCCAAGCGTGGTGAAGAGTGAAAAGTTCCAAGGAGTGGAGGGAATATGAAAGGGAAGGATTAAACTCATGATCCATGGAGACTGTGCTGGGTAAGGACGGTGGTAATAAGTGGAGAAGTTGAAGGATTGTGCATAGCTGCTGTGATCACTGGATTGCAGGTCTCTGTTCAGATGGAGATACAAGAAGTTTACTAAAAGATGAAGGGAGCTGCGTGTGGGTGCAGAGCAGGAAAGGTGAAATGGAGATTGAAGGGTGCACTCTCTGGAAATGAGAGACCTAAGCTATGACCATGGGACAGCGGCTGGAGCAGGATGGAGGACAGTCCCTGAGAAGAGGAGGTGTATTAACGAAGAGACCAGGAGTACTGGAAAGGTCATCTTTGTGGACATGGAAACCATCAAGGGTTATAAAAGGAATAACGTCAAAGAGAGGAGGAAGAAACAGATGCTTGAAAAAACAAAACAAAACAAAAAAAAACCTCTGTCTTGTGTTCAAGGCTTTACGAGTTAAGCTGCTTACCTGAAGTGGTGCTTGATTTATGACATGAGAGACCTTTTTACATCTAAATGTATTTGAATTTCACCAGCATCAGTCCAGATCTTTATCACTGGGTACATGGTGGGCACTCAGTGAATATTAGCTAATTGATTCATTTTGATTTGGCAGAACAGGAAAAAGAGTTGGCAAAAGAGTTCTTGGTATAGTGAGCACAGAACGTGGCCAGCGCCCAGGGCTTGCTCCGGTGGGGCTTAGGGGCTTAACGTGCCGGTCAGACTGTGGATAAGGCTGCCTCTCCAGGACCCCTCAAGTTCCTCGGAACTTCAGGCTGGAGTAATGAAACCAGGGAGGGCACCAGGGACATTCTGGGTTTTCTAGCCTGGCTTGTCCACAGACTGTTCTCCCAAAGCATCTCTGAGCTCAGGTAAACCATAGGCCCTTTTAGGGAGTTCTGGAGGAAGCAGCTGTCCTGTTTCTCAACCCCTGTTTGAGGTTATAGCAGCTGAAGCTAAAGTGGTTGCTCTCCTTCACCTGTCTTCAGAATCAGGAGGCTAAGCCTATTCCCAGTCACATCCCTCATTCTTTAGACCACAGCGACGAAGCCAGCGATAACCACATTGTAACCTCAGATTATTTTCTTTCCTTTTCTTTGAGACAGAGTCTTGCTTTATCACCCAGGCTGGAGTGCAGTGGTGGGATCTAGGCTCACTGCAACCTTCACCTCCTGAGTTCAAGTGATCCTCCCACCTCAGCCCCCCGAGTAGCTAGGATTACAGGTGTGCGCCACTAGGCCCAGCTGATTTTTTTAATTGTATTTTTAGTAGAGACGGAGTTTTGCCATGTTGGCCAGGCTGATCTCAAACTCCTGGCCTCAAGTGATCTGCCCACCTTGGCCTCCCACAGTGCTAGGATTACAGGCGTGACCCACTGCACCCATTTGTGACCCCACACAGTCTAACTTGAATAATTTCCATTGTCCTGGGCTCTGGCATTCCAACTGAATTTCATTTATGATTTTCACCTTTCTAATGATCTGTTAACTTGTATATATATATTTACCTCTTCTTTCATCAGGAGAGGCATTGGAAGGAAAGAGTAACATAAAATTTGGCTTCTGATTGAATGGCTTTCTTGTGTCCAAAGTTTGACTCTCATCTTGTGTCCCAAGGACACGGCTTTCCTGGCAGCTCTGAGGAGGCATCTACTGGATTGTACCTAGAACCACCCTGCTTTCCAGCAGGCAGACCCAGAAGCTGGTTGCATTGGAATCGGAGTAGTCTAGTTAATAAGTACTAAGCCTGTAGAGGAAAAAAAAGGGCCCTTTGCAGTGGCTCATGCCTGTAATCCCAGCCCTTTGGGAGGCTGAGGCAGGCAGATCACCTGAGGTCAGGAGTTCGAGACCAGCCTGGCCAACGTGGTGAAATCCCATCTCTACCAAAAAATACAAAAATTAGCTGGGCATGGTGGCATGTGCCTTTGGTCCCAGCTACTTGGGAGGCTGAGGTCGGAGAATTGCTTGAACCTGGGAGGCGGAAGTTGCAGTGAGCTATGATTGCACCACTGCACTCCAGCCTGAGTGACAGAGTGAGACACTGTCTCAAAAAACAAAAAAATGTTTGTTATGAAATCAGGCCAAACAAGTATACCATGCATGGTGATGCTGTCTTGGGCTAAGTACAAATTCACATATCTGCCATATAAGTAGAAATTGACCAAGCATATGTGGAAGGGGTCCATGGAAGATTTTTGGGGGTCCATGGAAGTTTCATAAGAGAGCAGCTCTTTGGGGCAGGCTCCGTAGGGTCTCTGGTTTGCAGCTGTTCTCAGTTCCTTTGATGATGCACTGGTCAACTTCCAGGTCCTTAGTGAGGGGGGTTTCTCTCACTGCGGATGGAATAGGGTGCCACTGCTTTTCACCATCTCTGTCACTTCGGCAGATTTGCGACAGAACATTCCGCTTAGAACGTGGAGGGTCTTTTCTGTTGCTGGTACTTAGCAAAACAAACATTGGTTTGTTGTTGAGACAGCAATCGATTAGAGAGTGTATGTTTCAGTGGAGCTTGACTGCTTGGAAACCAGGCCAAATTGAGAAGCCAGTTGGAAAACCTCAGCCCAGATGTTTTCAGTTAGCTCTTTGTTCTCCACAATGGATCCAAGGTGCTGTCGTTTGAGCCCTGACCAGCAGCCGTGAGAACAGACACGTTTCAGCAGGGCCTGGACATCAGGAGACTGGCCCCAGGGTCCTTATCGACCTTGAAGAGCCTCCGTTTATCTCCTTGGTTTTCTAATCTCTCCAATGGGAATGTTTTTATTTGCTTTTCTCTTACATCGGGGAAGCAGTAGAATGCATTGTTTTTCTGATGGACTGGAAGAAGGAAGAGGAAAGGGAGGTTGAAAGCGTACCAGGCACATACATTACCTCATTGAGTCTCCATGGCAACCTGTTTGCTCGGCATCATTATTTTGGCTTTAGAAATGAGAAGCAGGTGTGGTGAGGTAGTTGACCGCATCACACATTGCCCCAGTGTGTGGCAGATGGAACTTGAACCCAGGTTTGTTTGACTATGTCTGCTGCTCTAGACTCCTAAAAGGAGCTGTGAGAAAAATGAGAGGTTTAGATTTGTTTTCTTTCATTTTGCAGTGGCACTTATAAAAATCACTATTTGAAAACCCTCTAGCACTTTATAATTAAAAAAAAATTATGGCAAAATGTACATCACATAAAATTTACCACCTTAACTTTTTGGATTTCTTTCTGGAGACAGGGTCTCCCTGTCACCCAGGCTGGAATGCAATGGCACAATCATAGCTCACTGCAGCCTCAACCTTCTGGGCTCAAGCAGTTCTCCCACCTCGGCCTCCTGAATAGCTGGGACTACAGGCATGCGCCACCACGCCCAGCTAAATGTTTTGATTTTTAGTAGAGACGAGGTCTCGCTATATTGCCCAGGCTGGTCTCGAACTCCTGAGCTTGAATGATCCTCCCGCCTTGGCCTCCCGAAATGTTGAGATTACAGGCGTGAACTGTGCCCAGCCCAGCCTTAAACATTTTTAAGGGTACAGTTGAATAGTGTTAAGTATATTCACATTGTTGTGCAACCATCATCACCAGAACTTTTCCATTTGCAAAACTGAATCTCTGTACTGATTAAACAACCACCTTCATTTCTTTCTCATCCCAGGCCCTGGCAGCCACCACTCTACTTTCTGTTTCAATGAATTTGACTCCTCTAGATACCCCATACAATATTTGTCTTTTGGGACGGGCTTATTTCACTTAGCATAATGTCTTTATGAATCATCCATATTGCAGCAGGTTTCAGAGTTTCCTCCCTTCTGAAGGCTAATAGTCCATTGTATGGATAGACCACATTTTGTTGATGGACACTTGGGTTGCTTCCACCTCTTGGCTATTATGAATAATACTGTTATGAACACAGGCATGTAGATATCTCTTAGAGACACTGTTTTCAATTCTTTTGTTGGATCATATGGTAATTTTATTTTTAATTTTTTAAGGAAACACCATACTGTTTTCTGTAGCAGCTGTACCATTTTGCGTTCCCATCAACAGTGCACAAGAGTTCCAGTTTCCACACCCTTGCCAGCACTGTCATTTTCTGTTTTTTTGTTTGTTTTGTTTTGTTTTGTTTTTGAGACGGAGTCTTGCTCTGTCGCCCGGCTGGAGTGCAGTGGTGTGATCTCAGCTCACTGCAAACTCTGTCTCCTGGGTTCAAGTGATTCTCCTGCCTCAGCCTCCCGAGTAGCTGGGATTACAGGCATGTACCACCACGCCTGTCTAATTTTTTGTATTTTAGTAGAGACGCGGTTTCACCATGTTGGCCAGGATGGTCTCGATCTCCTGATCTTGTGATCCACCTGCCTTGGCCTCCCAAAGTGCTGGGATTACAGGCGTGAGCCACTGCCTGGCCCATTTTCTGTTTTTTTGATAGTAGCCATCCTAAGGGTGTGAGGTGGTATTTCACTGTGGTTCACCCTCTAGCACTTTGCACACTGAATTCTCTACTTAGTACAAGTTAGGCAAAAAAAACAGGAGGTAAGCAGAGTCCCATGGCGGCCTTCTGGGACATGATGAGGTGGCTCCGTGGGCCGGTCTGGCTGGGCTGTCTCTGAGCCAGTGATGGGAAACACTGGGAAGTAAGAGGAGCTGAATAGGAAGTCAAGGCCCAGGCTTCTGGGTTCAAGGGATGGTGGGATAATCATGCCACCTCGTTCTCAGTATGGGAAAACCAAGGAGATACTACATGTGAAAATGCCTTAAAAACCTCAAACCAGGCCGGGTGCAGTGGCTTATGCCTGTAATCCCAGCTCTTTGTGAGGCCGAGGCAGGCGGATCACGAGGTCAGGAGATCAAGACCATCCTGGCCAACATGGCGAAACTCCATCTCTACTAAAATAAAAAAAAATTAGCCAGGTGTGGTGGCACACGCCTGTCGTCCCAGCTACTTGGGAGGCTGAGGCAGGGGAATCACTTGAACCTGGGAGGCAGAGGTTGCAGTGAGCCGAGATTGCGCCACTGCACTCCAGCCTGGTGACAGAGCTGACAGAGCAAGACTCCATCTAAAAAAAAAAAAAACCTCAAACCTTCAGTGGCAGGAGAGTTTAGTTTTTCCCTGAGGGGTCAGAGTTCAGCCTCTGCTACGGATGGAAGGTGAGACTGGCTTATGCCATAATCAGTGTCACTAAAACATCATCATCATCATCATCATCACTATTTTTAGTAACTATCGCCAGCAATGAACTAGGCACATGCTTCGTAGTATCTCTAATCTGCACACAGCTGTGCAGCTGAAGTGTCATTGTTAGCCCCATTTTACTGATAAGAAAAAGGGCCCTTGACCAAGGTTATACAGCTAAGTGGCTGAACAAGAACTCAAACCCAGCTTGGTACCCAAAGCCCCGCTCTTTCCACTATCCCATGCAACTTCTGGGCTTAAATCTAACTTCTATCCTAATTATGTTCAACCTACTACATCCCCAGATCACATCAGGTGCTTACTGTGGTCCAGGAATCCCCATGGTTTAGAGTTATGTGCAATATCTTAATATAAGAAAAATTGATGGCCACACACAGCTGCCAAAATTAGAGAAAAATTCTCTTTCCATGTGAGACACTGGTGCCCTGCAAAGACTCAGACCTGCATTGATGCAACACTTGGTTTCTCTCCTCTCTGCCTCCTTCAGGGCCCATCTGGTTAGACAATCTCCACTGTACTGGCAACGAGGCGACCCTTGCAGCATGCACCTCCAATGGCTGGGGCGTCACCGACTGCAAGCACACGGAGGATGTCGGTGTGGTGTGCAGCGACAAAAGGATTCCTGGGTTCAAATTTGACAATTCGTTGATCAACCAGATAGAGGCAAGTCATGTGCTCTTGATATCTCCTTCATGCAAACATTTTTCCTCTTCCATGCAACTTGCTTTTTGTGTATTGATTTCAAGAAGTGTGTGTGAGCAGGAAGGAGGGTGCCTCACCCAATGGGATTAGATACAAGGGCAGTTTAGGGAAGGATTTTTGGAGAAGGGAATCCCATCCATGGGGAAAGGGCATTCCAGGCACAAGGAACAGCATGGGCAGAGGCGCAGAGGCGTGAAGGTTGGGCTGGGATAAGCAGAGCGCGATCTCAGGGAGGGTGCATCTGGGAGTAGGTTTAACTGAAGCTGGAAAGATGGGCACGAAATACCTCCTGTGCCAAGCTCAGGAGCTTGCCCTTTGGGTGGGAAAATGTATTAGTTATCAATTGCTGCATAACAAATTGCCCCCAGGTTTTGCACCTGAAAAGAGTGAATCTTTATTATCTCGCACAGTTTGTGAGAGTCAGGAATTGAGGAGTGGCTTAGCTACTTGATTTTGCTCAGGGTCTCTCATGGAGTTGCACTCAGGCTGTCAATGGGGGCTGGAAGGTCCCCTCCCACGCAGGCTCTTATGGTTGTTGGCGGGCTGTGGTTCCTTGCTAGCTGTAGACTGCAGCCCTCCGTTCTTCTCTATGTGGCCTCTTCGTAGGCTGCCTGAGTGGCCTCAGGACATGGTGGTCATCTTCCCTCAGAGTGAGTGAGGTAAAGGAGAGTGAGAGAAAGAACACAGGATGGAAGTCATGTTTCATAACTTAATCTTGGAAGTGATAGGCCATCATTTCTGCTGTATTCTATGGATCACACAGACTAACCCTGGTAGAGAGTGGGAGGAGATTACACAAACGTGTGACACAAGGTAGGGTTGCTAGGGCCATCTTGGAAGCTGGCTACCACTGGCCAGTGTAGCTGAGGATTGGAATCACTTTAAAAATGCAGGTACTGGGCTGGGCGCGGGGGCTCATGCCTGTAATCTCAGCACTTTGGGAGGCTGAGGCGGGCGGATCAGAAGGTCAGGAGATCGAGACCATCCTGGCTAACACAGTGAAGCCCCATCTCTACTAAAAATACAAAAAAAAAAAAAAAAATAGCCAGATGTCATGGTGGGTGCCTGTAGTCCCAGCTACTCAGGAGGCTGAGGCAGGAGAATGGCATGAACCCAGGAGGCGGAGCTTGCAGTGAGCTGAGATCGCACCACTGCACTCCAGCCTGGGTGACAGAGCAAGACTCTGTCTCAAAAAAACAAAATACAAAAAAAATGCAGGTACTGGGGCCTCCCCACTGACCTGCTGACTCAAAATCTCCTGCTATGGGACTAGGTTATTTTTCTTTAAGCAGCCCCAGATTGATTCTGATGTTGCCAGACTGATCATTTCAGCATTTGAAAATCTACATTTATGGCTAAATTTCAGGGTTAGCTTTCCAGCAGATTCTTTACCCAAACAATTAAATTAACACACACTTATTACATTACTCTTATGTGCAACATATGTGGGGCTTAGGACAGGAGGAATTGGCAGCTAACACACCTGTCCTCAAGGAACATGTCAGACACCACCCCCAAGGGATTATGGGATCTGCGCCAAATCCAGACCAAGGAACCTTCGCTGTGCTTCAGCCTCCAGCTGACCCCAGCACTAATGCAGAAGAAAGGTGACTTGAAATTGCCCTACTTGGGCTCCAGAGGAAGTTCTCCCAAGACTGTGGCCTTTACTGTCAAGGCTCACACAGTCCTTCTCTCTCCATATATGTTCCCAAGTGTGCTGGGAATTTGTCCAACCCTGCAGTATAGCATGGAAAAGGATTTCCAGGCTTCTCTCAGCTGTGGAGGAGACTACTTCTGGTCGACACCTGTCAAATGCTGCTATTTGATTGAAGATAACTAAAGAGATCGTGATGGAGTTGATATACTTTCGTCAGTCTTCAGTCACTGATGACAGCTTTGCTTTCTTTACTATGAAGTTTATGATCTGACGGATGGGCTTGTCCAACCCAGTTTCACAAAATTTTCCATCTTCATTCCTTATAACCTCATGAGCAATAATTAGCCCCCACTTATGTGGATCTTATCTCTCCCATGAGATTGGAAGCTCCCAGAGGGCAGGGGCTATATCTTATGCATCATTGTATCCAACAGATAAATTCTAGGTACCTAATGGGAACAACATCTCCAACTCCCACATTTTCTTCTCCCCAGAAATGCGAGCCAGAAATTGTTATCCCCTTAGGTGGAGAATCTCCCAGGATAAAATATTAAGCTAAACAGCAATGAGAAGCACATGGAAGCAAATAATTTCTTCACAGCTTGTCCTGCCTAATAGGACCATGAGCTGATTTGTAACATCTTGGATGGGCCTCTGTTCAACCTGAACCTCAGGATAATCTACTTGGAGTGTCCAGTGAAGACCCAGGCTTCTTGGCATAAGAAAGTCATTGATCATTGATGGCTTGAAAAAAAAAAAAAGGCCAAAACATCAGTGAGCTTTGTGTTGAGAAAATGATGAGAAGGCTCATCTGCCGTTAGAAAAAAAAAAAATGATTTTGGAAAAAGGAGTCTGAGTGGCACTTCATTAGATAAATGTTTGTTGAATACCTACTAAGTGCCAGTTCCAGTGCTTAAGTATTTCCAAGGCGAAATAAGATGGGTCATTTCAAAAGCAGAACTTTCATGGAGTGGAGTAAACACAGAAAAGACTGAAAAAGGCCAGCCGCGGAGGCTCATGCCTGTAATTCCCAGCACTTGGGAGGCCAAGGCAGGTGGATCACCTGAGGTCAGGAGTTCGAGACCCGCCTGGCCAAGATGGTGAAATCCCGTCTCTACTAAAAATACAAAAATTAGCCAGACATGATGGCGGGTACCTGTAATCTCAGCTACTCAGGAGGCTGAGGCAGGAGAATTGCTGGAACCTAGGAGGCGGAGGTTGCAATGAGCCGAGATCCCGCCATTGCGCTCCAGCCTGAGCCGACAACAGCGAGACTCCATCTAAAAAAAAAAAGACTAAAAAAAATATGTTGGAGACAACTTTCTTACTCTGGAAGGGCTGAGATTCCATGATGGGAAAGCTTAGCCCCTACCTTTATTCTGGGCATTTGTTGGGTACCTGCTGGTTTGGGACACCAGTAGGGAAAGAAAACATGGCCCTTGTCCTCCAGCCCTTACAACCTGCAAGACAAGATGTACACTTTGGGGAAAGCTGGGGATCCTTCCAAGGCAAGGAGCATGGGTCCTCATGAATCTCCAGAAACCCAGAGAGGGCAACCTATGGAGATGTCTGGCTTAAAGGGCCAGGTGACATCCACAGCCTTACACGTTCTGCATTTTCCTAGAAGGCCTCCCTCTTGCTGTCTGACAGATCGGGCTGGTGACCACGAGCCAGGGGGAAGCTTTCTGGCCCAACCACAGAGACTTAGGGAACTTTCATTGATGATCAGCCCCCTGCAACTTCTTCCCTTTGGTAACCGCTGAAAGTAGGTCATGAAAGGGCCTAGACCTCAGGATGTCTGGGGAGAATCTCTGTGAGTTGCCAGAAGATTCTTGCATCCAGGGCTTTGTGGCTAAGGCTCATGCTTACTGGCAGTGCTGGCCTGATGGGTAGAGAACTGCCTGGACCACCTACATGGGATATTTATGGGATGCTGAGATGTTTCTCCAAAATACCTTCTGGAATGGCCTGTGTCAGTAGCTGAAGTCATAAGATCATTCCTCTCAGCTAAAGAAAAGCCTGCTATTAAATTTTTGTGGATAAGAAGAAGAGACGTAGCTTTGGTGGACGTGCAGTTGGGTGAAGTCATGAACATACTGACTAATGATACCCAGGGTGAACTGCTGACTAATTTGTGTAAACAGAGTGGATGGTCTCTGATGGTGATCCCTAGGGCTCTGTTCCGGCCTCCCCATCATGTATCAGGAATGTTCATGGAAATTAAAAGGCATACTGATAAAATCTATGGGAGATACAAAACTAGGAGAGATTCCTGGAGTATAAAATTATGGAATGAACTTTCAGAAAAACTGCTGTAGGTTGAAATAAT
Organism: Pongo pygmaeus; assembly: GCF_028885625.2. Taxonomy (NCBI): domain Eukaryota; kingdom Metazoa; phylum Chordata; class Mammalia; order Primates; family Hominidae; genus Pongo; species Pongo pygmaeus. The sequence goes on along the minus strand of NC_072380.2, from coordinate 23,470,959 downwards.
GGGCCCAAGCTGTAACATATTAGGGATGAATAGAAGGTCCTATATCAAAGTTCATGGGGAAAAAAACAGTCACAGGAGTGCAGACTTTAGGGAGAGTAACTAAAAAACCATTGGTCTTTTTTTTTTTAAAAGCCCTGGTGTGTTGGCTCACATCTGTAATCCCAGCACTTTGGGTGGCAGAGGTGGGCAGATTGCTTGAGCCCAGGAGTTTGAGACCAGCCTGGGCAATATGGCAAGACCATGTCTCTACCAAATTAAAAAAATTAACCTGGCATGGTGGCATGCGCCTGTGGTCCCAGCTACCTGGGAGGCTGAGGTGGAAGGATTGATTGACCCTAGGAAGTGGAGGCTGCAGTGAGCCGTGATGGTGCCACTGCATTCCAGCCTGGGTGACAACAGGGTGAGACCCTGTTTCAAAAAAAAGAAAAAAGAAAAAAGAACAAATCTTTGAAGCGGCAGTGGTTGACTAAAAGCTCAGTAACAGCCAAGAGTATGATAGGGCTGCTAAAAAAAAAAAAAAAAAAAAAAAAGTGAATGTCAACTGCTTTACATATAGAAGAATTATTTCCCTAAGCTCTTTGCCTTTTAGACCAGTCGCTGACTACAGGGTTCAGTTCTGGATCCAGATCTTAACCAGGTCACCAGAGGAAAGGCCAACAGGATGGAGACAAATCTGGAAACCATATCACGAGGAAATGAAGTTTTTTGTCAAGAAAAGAGATATGGGGGGAGATGGTTCTCTTCAAATACTTGAACTACTACCATGCAGAAGAATGTTTAGAATGTATCCCAACTCCCGGCCGCATGCAGTGGCTCACGCTTGTAATCCCAGCACTTTGGGAGGCTGAGGCAGGCAAATCATGTGAGGTCAGGAGTTTGAGACCAGCCTGGCCAAGATGGTGAAACCCCGTCTCTACTAAAAATACAAATTAGCTGGACATGGTGGCAGATGCCTGTAATCCCAGCTACTTGGGAGGGTGAGGTTGAACCCAGGAGAGGGAGGTTGCAGTGAGCTGAGATGGTGCCATTGCATTCCAGCCTGGGCAACAAGAGCAAAACTCTGCCTCAAAAAAAAAAAACTATATATATATATATTCCAACTCCCAGAGCCAAGGTGGAGAGGAGCGTGATGGGACATAGATCTCAGGCTCAGTGGAAGCCCCGCAGTAGATAGCTTTACCCTAAGTTAGTGGTGAGCTCCTTGTCGGTGGAGGAATTCAAGCATGAACTGGACAACATCCTGCCAGGAATATTGTGGTCAGATGCCTACATGGGGAGGGAAGTGGGATCAAGTGATTGCCAAGTTTCAAGACTCTTGTTACTCAGTGTCTGGGAAAATGCATTCATCCCACATAGTGTGTGCCCAGCTGGATATTGACGTTGCGCACCATGTGTAAATTGGCATCACGTGTGTGTGAGAACACACACACACACACACACAGAGAGAGAGAGAAGGGATGCCAACTAGCATGTGTGTTGTGTGCTTGGGTTCTCTCTTTGCCTTTTCTCCAGCCCCTGATGGCCTTGACTTTGAAACCAGGTGCAGACTTTTCACTCTTCATATCAAAGTGTGAGAGTTAAAGACCTCCCTCAACTTTCCCCAGTTTGGAAGGGGCAAATTCAAAAGTGGCCAGGAATGAAATGTCAGTGAATGATTTCTCTATGTCTTGTGACCCCGGTCGTAGACCACTGGGCTAATGAATGTGATGAGGGCACCTGCGTCCCTTCCCATGCCTACTCTGCAAGGTTGTGGGCTGGGTTCTGTAACATTCACCCTCATTAACCCCTGGAGATTGGGGACAGGTCACAGATCATTACAGATAACTCTCACGACCCATGCTTCCTCCAGAGTGCACTGGAATTCCCAAAGCAGAGAGTGGAAGAAAACTGCATCAGTCTAGACCAAATTCATCCTACTCTGGAATGCCAGAGGCATGAGTCACTAAGCCCTGGAGCCTGGCTGATGGAATTTCACTTAATGAGCTAACCGTGCTTCCCTAGACTCCTACAGCTGCTTGGAGCATCCTTGGGGGCTCCTGATAGTTTGTAAATTCCCCTCTAGAGGAGGAAAAAAAATCACACCTTCTTCATATAAGTGACCCCACCAAGGGAAAGTTCACAGGTTTGTACCCTAACCTGCCTTTTGACCAGCATCCAGAACAACTGGGCAAGTGTCGAGTGAGTTGAATTCAATCCCTTCCAGCTGTGACGGCCTGTAGTTCAGTGGCAATGGTTTCTCCATCAGAATGACATAGTGTGCATTCATCATTTACAAGGTAGTTTTAAATATTCTGTAGGGGAAAAAAATCAGATGATTTCTGTAAAAGTGCTTTGCAGACTTCAAAGTGCTGCTCTGGGTTAGTCCTACCACTGAATCACTAGGCTTGGTTTATTTCATCCAGGAAATTAACCAGGTTCTCAGTTTTCCCCTTTTCTGGTACAGGCTGTGCCATCATATCTTATTGTATATTCTCAGTTTCAGACTCCAGAATTGAAGGCAGAACCCCCGGGTTCCAGTCCCAGTGGAGACTGGAGCTCACAGCTGTATGTCCAGTGACTGACCCTTCTTGGGCCTCTGGACACTGTCCTATAAAACAGAAGTTTGTCTGGATATAAAGAAAATCAGTTTTAGGTCAATCCTCAAAACTTTCTTAAAAGGAGGTAAGTAGGAGCAAATAAGCAAATGTGAAACACTCTTGGCTCCGAACGAACAGATCTCTTTTAAACCTGGCAAACAGAGCCCCAACCAAACCTCCCAGGATTTCAGAGCCTTTTAAATTGAGAGGCTTTGTTTCCTGCCTGTGGCGGGTAGACCAGTTGGAAAAAGCATTAGATAAGGAAAGATGACAAATCCAGATGCCCTACTGAGTAAACCTCTGCTCCCCGGCTGCTCCGCACGTTGCCCAGTCATGTGCTCACAGGAAGCCTCGTGGCTGGGCTGTGTGTTGTTAGATCAGGGAACGTTTTGGTCTTTTCTCTTTTCTTCACCCCACCCCTCCCCATCCCACCGCACCTTCTTCCTTACCCATCCTTTAAAGGCTCTTTTGCAAAAAGCAATTCCATTGCCGGAACTGATTGGAAAATCCCCAGGCTGTGAGATTTAGGTGTTGCCTATCCCCTGAGTGACCTCCAAGCCTCAGTTTCCCATTTGTGAAAGTGGGCAGCCCAGGAGGTCTTGAGGGGCCAACAGAGGGACGATGAGGACAGAACGAGGAGAAAGCCATTTCTTTCCACCCAAGGGGAGAACCTCGTCCCCCATTCTCTGCTCTCTCGCGTTCTTCTGGAAGGACGCTGAGACCTGAAAAAGCCCTTTCTTCTCATCTTAACCACAGAGACTGAGGCTGCTGTGAATTTTTTAAATGCCTTGGGTCCAGGTTTTTATTAGTCACAGTTAGCTGCCAAATGTTTCAGCATTGCCCTCCCAGCGGCAGCTCTGTCTGTCTGGGGGCGGCAGAGGGTGGAGGGCTTCAGCCTAAAAGGGAAAGGTCTCTAGAAGGACTTCTGAAAAGTCTGAACCCCTCCCAGCCAGGAATCTCATCCTTCTCCTGACTCCCACCAGAGAGGTTGCACTGGGTGGTTTGGGGAAAAAAGGGGGCCTATTTTCACCTCTGGGCAGTTTAGAAGGTAGTGGTCCCCCCAGCGCCTAGAGGCCCCATTCCCGGATGGTCACAGGGTAGCTGGATGGCCTCTCTCTGTAGGAGGAAGAGAAATGGTAGCCAGAGGGTAGTTTGTGCCAGACTTTTCAGCAAGGGCAGAAGGACCCATGGTGGAGGCCCACAGCCTCTGAACTCTCAGTTTTGCTGAACTGTCTGGCTGGACAATCAGATGTAGCTCTCCTGGGTTTTGTCTCTCCCCTTTCTTGGGCAAGAGGATGTATAACATCCTGTCCAGGGCTGGGCGCGGTGGCTTACGCCTGTATTCCCAGTACTTTGGGAGGCCAAGGTGGGGGGATCACTTGAGGTCAGGAGTTCAAGACCAGCCTGGCCAACGTGACGAGACCCCCATCTCTACTAAAAATACAAAAAATTAGTTGGGCATGGTAGTGTATGCCTGTAGTCCCAGCTACTCGAGAATCGCTTGAACCCAGGACGTGGAGGTTGCAGCCACTGCACTCCAGCCTGAGCGACAGAGTGAGACTCCATCTCAAAAAGAAAAAAAAAGATCCTGTCTAGCCCTCACATTCTGCGATTCTATTTACTAAGAGCCTATATGTAGCCAGGGCTTCCCAGCTACCAAAAGGGACACACAAAGCAAGTAGTTCTAAGGTGACCTATTTTCCCAACTGAAAATCTGAAATGCAAAAGGGTGTGTATGTGGATAACAGATGGGAACCTGGTTTCTGGCCCGGGTGCTGCAGATACAATGCTTTGAAAAGTATAAATACCATTGTAACTCTGTGAGATGAAATAAACCAATATGTAACATTCTATTTATTTGTTAGATTGTACACATGAATAAGGAGGCTTATAATTTGTTTTAGATGAAATAAATAAATGAACAGGATGTACTCAAACTTTGAAGAATGTGATTGGGTGCTCAATTGCATGGCAGTTTGGAGAAGAGAGAGGTGAATGAGGAAACCTGTGAGACAGTTGCTATCTGGAGGAAGTGGGGGCTTGAGCTGGGCTGGAGAAAGCCTCTCCCTGCCCTGGGTGGGCAGATCCGCTCTGCAGGGAGGTCTGGTGACGTGACTAGGGCGGAGTGGGCAGCGGTCAGCCTGGTTCTGCAATGAGCCTAAGTGGCTTATTTGAGTTACCTCAGCCATGCTGGGTATCAATGCCAAGGAATCCCCCCACCCCATCCCCAGGAGCCCGTTGCTAAGGATCTGTTTATTCATTCACCAATACATTTCGATTCAGCACCAGACCCTACACTAGACATGAGGATAAAGGGAGTGATGGAACGGACCGTCTTGCCCACCCTGAGCTTACCATCCAGCAGTGGAGAAACAGTCTCATGCATCATGACTGTGTCACCACGGTGATGATGGCTGTGAAGAGAACCACCAGATTCACCATGAGGTTGTGTGGTGGGTGGTCGGGCCTGACCAGGACAGGAGGAACTGCTGGGTCACAGGGGCTGGTTGTTGGAGCAGGTGTCCCTCCAGCTTCCTGCCGACAGCAGGGCTTGCCCGTTCTCCAAAAAAGCAGGCTCTGTTACCTACCCAAGTGGCTGCCTGGTTGGAAAATGAAACACAGAGCATTCAGTTTTCCAGCAGTGTTGCAAAGCTTTTGATTTATAGGAGGAAGGCTCCAACAGACTACTGGCTCTTTCCTTTGGTGGTGTCAGCATGATCTCAGCTCTCCAGGCCTCCACTGGCCTCTGTTGCCTAGAGCTGAGGAACAGAAATTGTTGAAATGCCTTTCCTCTGTCACTTTCTTCCATCAAGAAGTCACAGGCTAAAGAATGTTACCAGCAGCTTATTTTTTGTTGAGATGGAGTTTCGCTTTTGTCGCCCAGGCTGGAGTGCAATGGCGTGACCTTGGCTCACTGCAACCTCCGCCTCCTGGGTTCAAGTGATTCTCCTGCCTCAGCCTCCTGAGTAGCTGGGATTACAGGTGCGTGCCACCACGCCCAGCTAATTTTTGTATTTTTAGTAGAGCCCCATGTTGGCCAGGCTGGTCTCAAACTCCTGACCTCAGGTGAACTGCCCACCTAGGCCTCCCAAAGTGTTGAGATTATAGGTGTGCGCCACTGCGCCCAGTCCCCCAGCAGCCTCTTAAACTAAGAGTTTCTGATTGGATCATCAAAAGGGGATAATTATAACATAGCCAGACTCCTGGAGTACAGCATGCCTCATACTGTGTACAGATAATACACACTTAGCCAAGCCATCTAACTGTGTGCCTCATACTGTGTACAGATAATACACACTTAGCCAAGCCATCTAACTGTGTGCTGAGGATCAGACGGCTTTTAATTCAGTTCAGTAACTATTGGTGTCAGATCTCAAGGGAAAAGGAGAGGGTGTTAGGGAGCTCAGGTGACAAAAGGATGCCTGGACAAAGCACAGATGTTCTCCTGTCTATCCATAAGTTACACAAGTCATGCTTAATGTTAGGAAGAGAGATGAGGACTGTGTAACTGTTTATTTTGTATTAAACAAATAATAAAAAGAGTCTTTATTAAAATGTTGGACTTGGGTGCTCAGCATGTCTAGCTAAGCTAAACTCCTGTTGTTGGATTTTGAAAAAATCATTACTGGTTCCTTCCAAACATGTTTGAGGACCCACTCTGTGTCTGGCTATAGTGGGTCCTCAAATATGGTTGGAAGGAACCAGTAATAATTTCTTACTGTGTGGGTAATACAAAAATGAATAAGGCACAGTTTTGCCCTTAGGGGATTCACAGTCCAATTGAGTGGCAAAAGGATGTGGAAAAGTAAACCCTAGTGCAAGATAGTCAGTATAAGCCAAGAACTCAATGAGTCACCAGAATGCCAGTGCTGGAGGAGTAAAGAAGAAATCAAATGTGTGGATGTGCTATTTTCGGGCAGGGGAGGGGGCTTCAGGGAGATGCTGGTGCCGCCTCTCCTCCTCTAGATTAGGGACCTCATGACAGCAAGGACCATGCCTATCTGTCCTTTCAGGGTTGCACACAGCACTTGGGACATGGTAGCACTGGACAAATATTTTTGAATGGATGAATAACATTCTCCCTGAGGATTGGCAGGATTCTGATAGGTAGAAAGAAGGGACAGAGAATGGCAGGGTGTGGGCCTCTAATGTGGAGGCGCCACCAGGAAGATCTGAGCAAGACCCTTGAATGCACTGTGGTCAAAGAGGATGAACGGATGGGAGAAGAAACCAGAGGCGAGGAGACAGCGCGGGCCTAGGTGAGATGACGACATTATCACGCCCTTCTTATGTTCCCATGATTCTCCTTGCACAGCTGACTGGGAATTGGGAGTGGGAATGGCAAGCTGATAGAAGGGCAAAGAAGGTCTGGCTAGGGTAGGGCTTAATGGGCGCATGAGTGAGGAAGAGAGAGGGTCACGAAGGTCTGCAAAGCTAGAGGCAGGAGCATCCCTCAATGACTCGATGAAAAGAGGAAGAGTTGAGGGCATCTTGGATGTGTTTTGTTTCAGGTGCTGAGGAAGGTGTCAAGCTGGCAGCTGGGATATGGGTCTGTATCTGGGAGGCCACTGTTTTTTTGTTTTTTTTTTTTTTTGAGACGGAGTCTTGCTGTGTCGCCCAGGTTGGGGTGCAGTGGCGCAATCTCGGCTCACTGCAAGCTCCGCCTCCCGGGTTCATGCCATTCTCCTGCCTCAGCCTCCCGAGTACCTGGGACTACAGGTGCCCGCCACCACACCCGGCTAATTTTTTGTATTTTTAGTAGAGACAGGGTTTCACCGTGTTAGCAGGGATGGTCTCGATCTCCTGGCCTCGTGATCCACCCGCCTCAGCCTCCCAAAGTGCTAGGATTACAGGCGTGAGCCACTGCGCCCGGCCAAGGCCACTGTTTTGTTTTGTTTTGTTTCTTAGAGAGAAGATCTCGCTCTGTCACCCAGGCTGGAGTACAGTGGCACAATCCTAGTTCACTGCAGCCTCAAACTCCTGGGCTCAAGTGATTCTCCCACCTCAGCCTCCTAGGAGCGAGGACTATGGGCAGGTGCCACCATGCCCAGCTAATTTTTTTTTTTTTGTTACTATACTTTAAGTTCTAGGGTACATGTGCACAATGTGCAGGTCCGTTACATAGGTATACATGTGCCATGCTGGCCCGCTGCACCCATCAACCCATCATTTACATTAGGTATTTCTCCCAGTGCTATCCCTCCCCCCCCGCCACCCCACGACAGGCGCCGGTGTGTGATGTTCCCCTCCCTGTGTCCAAGTGTTCTCATTGTTCAATTCCCACCTATGAGTGAGAACATGTGGTGTTTCGTTTTCTGTCCTTGTGATAGTTTGCTCAGAATGATGGTTTCCATCTTCATCCATGTCCCTGCAAAGGACATGAACTCATCTTTTTTTACGGCTGCACAGTATTCCATGGTGTATATGTGCCACATTTTCTTTTTTTTTTTTTAATTATACTTTAAGTTCTAGGGCATATGTGCCGCATTTTCTTAATCCAGTCTATCATTGTTGGACATTTGGGTTGGTTCCAAGTCTTTGCTATTGTGAATAGTGCTGCAATAAACATACATGTGCATGTGTCTTTATAGTAGCATGATTTATAATCCTTTGGGTATATACCCAGTAATGGGATCGCTGGTGCCCAGCTAATTTTTTAACTTTTTTTTTTTAGAAATGAGGTCTCATTCTGTTGCCTAGGCTGGTCTTGGACTCCTGGCCTCAAGCCATCCTCCTGCCTCAGCTTCTCAATCAAAGCACGAGGATTATAAATGTGAGCCACCACACCCAGCCTGTTTTGTTTATTTCTTATTTGTTTATTATTTATTTATTTATATTTTTTTGAAACGGAATCTCAGTCTTTTGCCCAGGCTGGAGTGCAATGGTGCAATCTTAGCTCACTGTAAACTCTGCCTCCCGAGTTCAAGCGATTCTCCTGCCTCAGCCTCTCGAGTAGCTGGGATTACAGATGCCCGGCTAATTTTTTTTTGTATTTTTAGTAGAGGCAAGGTTTCACCATGTTGATCAGGCTGGTCTCGAACTCCTGACCTCAAATAATCTGCCCACCTCGGCCTCCCAAAGTGCTGGGTTCACAGGCATGAGCCACCGTGCCCCACCTATTTATTTATTTATTTTTGAGATAGAGTCTTGCTCTGTCACCTCAGCTGGAGTGTAGTGGCGCAATCTCGGCTCACTGCAACCCCCACCTCCCAGATTCAAGTGATTCTCCTGCCTCAGCCTCCTGAGTCGCTGGGATTACAGGCATGCACCACCGTACCCGGCTATTGTGTGTGTGTGTGTGTGTGTGTGTGTGTGTGTGTGTTTAGTAGAGATAGGGACTCACCATGTTGGCCAGGCTGGTCTTGAACTCCTGACCTCAAGTGATCTGCTCACCTCGGCCTCCCAAAGTCCTGGGATTAGAGACGTGAGTCACCACACCCGGCCCTGTTTTGTTTTTAAATAGCCACAGTAAGAAAGCTGCAGGCTCTGAGAGGAAGATGCAGGAACTTGCTGGTGGTTGTGGGAGGCTGCATGCGAGGTGAGCAGAGGCTGGCTAGAGTTGACACTCATGCATTCTCGTTGAGATGTTGGCATGATGTTATGTCTTCCCAGCATTGTCCTGCCACCCCTCCTCACCCCCAGGATGACTTCTCAGGTCAGAAAGTCTGAGCTGATATTAAATTATGACTTCTAGAACAGGGGGAAGGAGAACGACCACTGAGCGAAGACCCAGCTTTGCCAACGTGCCTGGTGCTGAGAGTTTAGAGCGACTGTGATGTGGATTCATGTAGGCTGGCTTGCTTGACTTGCTTCTCCTTGTACCTTTCCCTGATGCAACTTCCAGCTAGACTTTCAAAATGGGTGATTTTTCCTCATTGGCGACAGCCCCAGACTATCACATTCTGGAATTTGCAAGTCATGGACAGATGCTGCAAATGTGAAATGTGATTCAGGCATAAACCTGAGAGTCAGAGCTCAGAGCTCCCTTCCTCTCCGGCTGACGTGACAAGTCCCTTGCCTGGCCATGCCTTGGTTTTCCCTTCTAGGAACGGGTGCAAATCACTCCCAGAGCCTCAAGCCCTGCCGGAGGATGTGATGAGCTCTGAGGACCACACATCCCGGAGTTTCTGTGTCTTTCTTGGAGGGAAGCTTTCTGGAGGCCTGGGTGCACTGTTGTCTCTGGCAAGAGGGATAGCATCAGGTTTTAGCTTGAATTTTAATATGTGCAGGGTGCTTGACCAGCTTCTGGCATTTGGGGCTGAATTTTATTTTATTTTATTTCATTTCATGTCATGTCATGTCATGTTATTTTATTTTATTTTATGTTATTTTATGTTATTTTGTTATTTTATTTTATTTTATTTTATTTTATGTTATTTTATTTTATTTTATTTTATGTTATTTTATTTTATTTTATGTTATTTTATTTTTGAGAGAGAGTCTCACTTTGTCACCCAGGCTGGAGTGCAGTAGCGTGGTCTCAGCTCACTGCAACCTCCGCCTCCCAGGTTCACGCCATTCTCCTGCCTCAGCCTCCCGAGTAGCTGGGACTACAGGCACCCGCCACCACGCCTGGCTAATTTTTTGTATTTTTAGTAGAGACAGGGTTTCACCGTGTTAACCAAGATGGTCCCGATCTCCTGACCTCGTGATCTGCCTGCCTCAGCCTCCCAAAGTGCTGGGATTACAGGCATGAGCCACTGCGCCCGGCCGGGGCTGAATTTTAAACTAGCAAGTCTAGAGTGCCTTTCATTTTAAAAAGAAAAAAAAATGTGGGTATATTTTAATATTTCACACTTTCTCTTCACTTTTGGGGCTGAACTCCTGGGGCAAAATATATCCTAACACTTGTGGTTATGGAAGGGATTCCACAGCAGTGAAGTAAAGAGAGAGGTTATGTGTGTGTGTGTGTTTTCTAAGAGGTCTAACTCAGTCTCCGTGAGCTGGTTAGCTAGTGTGAGCACCGAATGTGTGCCCCAGAGGGCTTCCCTGCCTCCTCCCGCTGGCCTGAAGACAAGAATGCCGGGAGCCCAGCTCTCCCCTCACGTACACAATCCAGTCTGACTCACTGCCCCTCAACGTGGGATGCTGGGCTTCCAATGTGCACAGCACCAGCACCCTTCAGCTGGCTGAAGGGGACACCCAGAATTCTGAGCCCCAGGCCCTGCTCTGGGTGTGTCACCCTCAGTACCAGGCAATGTACTGGACACAGGCATGAGATGAGGACTGCTCAGAGACCAGTGGTCATTGTGAGCCTTTAGCACGGGTTTGGAGTCAGAACTCGATTTGCGTACTTGTTTACCTACTTATTGGCTGTGTGAACTTGGATAACTTCCAAAAGCTTGCTAAGATTTATCATGTTTTTACCTCTAAACAGGTGGACCGTGAGCCATCTTGAAAGCTGCCGTGGGGATTGAATAATGGAGTGGATGTAAAGTTTTCTGTATGGAACCTAGCCTGCAATTAATTGGTGTTTGATAAATGATGCCCATAGCTGTCATTATTCAAAGCTGAAGCAGGGCGCTGTGGTTGGGGTGTAAGGAGGAAGCCCAGCAAGGCCCAAGGAGGGCAGAGACTGCATTTTGTTAAATGAATGAATAAGGTGAATTTGAGCCTTAAAGACTGGAAAGGCTTTGGTTCTTTGGAGGGAGAAGAAGAGAAGATGGTCCAGTTTGAAGGAATGAGTACGAAGGGTGTCCTAACTGTTTTCCTAAGGCCTTGCAAGGAATAAGATCCTTTCAGAATTTCCTCCACCACAAGACACACAAACAGATGCACACTTTATATATACAGAGACCCATGTGACATAGACACATACACACAGAGAGAGTACGCAGAGACCCACATGACACACAGGCACACACACACAACCCTGTCATGCATACATCATCATGCACACAGACACACAATCCCAGAGACACACACACAGAGACATATACAGGGGCTCATATGACACATGGACATGCAGACACTCAGAAATACACCATCATGCATATACCCCCGTGCACACACAGAGACATAGAGATACACGCCACACACAGACCATCAAGCACACACCACCATACACACACACAGACACAGAGATACACACCACACACACACAGACCATCAAGCACACACCACCATGCACATACACAGAGATGCATAAACACGTATGCAGTGAGTCGGTGGAAGAATGAGGATAATGACCCCTGGTGCTAGCCCTTTCTCTTCTCCAGGCTGCATTGCCTTCACCGTGGAGCCCCCGGGGCTCTCCCCACCACCTATATTCAGCGGAGGAACCTGTCCCGCATCATCACAGGAATGAGTGCAAGCTCCCTTGGCATTTGGGTTGGTGTGTCCTGGCCTCAGGCCCGTGTAGCTCTTTCCAGCGGGGTCTGCTGAGCTCCTCCAGCTGGGCCTTCTTCCTCCTGTGGCGGCCAGGTGCTGGGGGTCACACCTTCCCTGCAGGGAGCCTGCACTGCTGCCCAACGCAGGGGAAAGGATCTGTGAACTGAAGGTCAGCCCGGGCCGCCTGCCTCGTGAAGTGCAGGCTTGATGCTAGGCAGTAACTTTCCTTCTGGGCATGACAGTTACACACTGGAATTCCAGCCCGGCCTCCCGAGGTGGGAAGAGACAGAAGACGGCCGGCTTGTGGGCTGGGTTTAGACCTCAGGCCCTTTCTTGGCTCACCCCTGTCCATGTGTCTTGGTGGCACGGGTCCTGCGGCCTGAATGAGGGCTGTAAAGGATCCAGGATCCAGGCTGGAAGGCATAATCCTGCCCCTGGCAGCATTCCTTCTGCTGTGGTGGAAAGGAAACGGAGCCAAGTGCCATCACTCCAGGCCCACGTACTTTCCACCGCCTTGCAGGACCTGAGAGCAGGGCCTGGCTGTGGACCCTGAAGCCCATGGCGTGGAGACACGAATCCCTGGGCACCCAAAGAATGGTTCTGTTCAAACTCGTGGTTCATTTGCATCTCGGCTGGACAGGGCCGGGGCAGTTGGGGTGCTGGGTTCCTCCTGCCTTCCAGCCCCGCTTGGACCAGCCCCACCTCCCAGTCCCTGGCCCACTCACAGTGTGTGTGTCTTCCACTGCACTTCAGGGTGGCCCTGGGGAGGGAACTGGAGTCAGCTGGTATTCTCATCTGTAAGGTAGGGATGGCAATAGTGATCAACCACCTCATTACAGTGTGCGAGGGTTAAGTAGGAGAATGCAAGGAAGACACTTCACATAGGGCTGAGCACCTGGTGCATGCTTTGCGGTAGCTGTTGCTATTATATGCTGCAATTCATGGTGTTTGCGGATCCATGTGAAGCTGGGGACAGTGAGGGGGCTGGAGGCATAGGTGGAATCAGTCCTGAATGGCTGAGAGCATCTTGCTCAATATTAGGGTATTACACAGACAAAGAGAAGCTAGTCAAGGGACAAGGTTAGATCTGTGTTTTAGAAAGAGCCGGCTGCAGTGCCTCATACCTGTAATTCCAGCACTTTGGGAGGCCGAGGTGGGAGGATGCCTTGAGGCCAGGAGTTCGAAACGAGCTCAGGCAACATAGTGAGACCTCATCTCTGAATATATTTTAAAATTAGCTGGGCGTGGTGGTGCACACCTGTACTCCCAGCTACTTGGGAGACTGAAACAGGACGATCGCTTGAGCCCAGGATATGGAGACTGCAGTGAGCCCTGATCACACCACTGCACTCCAGCCTGGGCAACAGAGTGAGACCCTGCCTCAAAAAAGAATAAGGATTAATTAATTAAAGGAAAAAAAAGGCCGGGCACGGTGGCTCATGCCTGTAATCCCAGCCCTTTGGGAGGCCGAGGCGGGCTGATCACGAGGTCAGGAAATCAAGACCATCCTGGCCAACATGGTGAAACCCCATCTCTACTAAAAATACAAACAATTGGCTGGGCGTGGCAGCGTGCGCCTGTAGTCCCAGCTACTCGGGAGGCTGAGACAGGAGAATGGCATGGACCCGGGAGGTGGAGCTTGGAGCTTGTAGTAAGCTGAGATCATGCCACTGCACTCCAGCCTGGGCAACAGAGCGAGACTCCGTCTCAAAAAAAAAAAAAAAAATAGAAAAAGAAAAAAGAGGCTCTTTGGTGGCTGGCCCTGTGGCAGACAGACGGAGGCAGGGACTCAGTCAGGGACTGTTGCAAGAGCTGGTGATGGCTGGCCATGAGTGATTCAGGAGGGAGCTTCTGTGAAGTTTGGAGCCTGTTATGGCATGTCTTAGAAAGGCATTAAAAAGTGCCACTGTAACTCCAGGGAACCTCTTCTCCTGTCATCTAGCTTGGCCTCTTGAGGCCCCCTCTCCTGCCAGATCCCCGGGACTCAGGTCTAGGTGGTACAGGGACATTCCAGCTCCACGTCGAGGAAGGAGGAGCGCCCACATGGCAGGGAGGCAGGCGCCTTCCTCCCGCCCATGCCCCTCCAGCCCTCCTCCACTTCCTCCCAAAGGACCCTGCCAATGAATCTTTCCAACCCTGACCCCAGCCCCTGTCCTTTACTCCACAGATAGATGGGTGGGGTGGGTGTGGGAAGGGAACTCTCCGAGGGGCTTAAAGTGTTTGCAGTCTCTCCTTTCCTTGCTGCAGCCAGATATTTGTACCCAACCCTACCTCCCTGATCCCTGCCAGGCAGGTGTGGGTCTCTGCACACAGCACGCTCAATACCAGGAATCTCTGCTTCCTTTCTCTCTAAGCCCTGCTCCTTCTCTCAGGCCTCTCTAAGGATTTTTGAACAGAGGAATGCCCACCCCTGGGGTATGAGGTAGTCTGCAGGGTGGCACCACCCGCTTCAGGACATCTGGGGGTCCTCTGTCTGAAACTCAAATTTTACTGAAAGATGAATCAGGGAGACACACACAGACACACTCACAGGCACATACACATGTACTTTGGGGTGAAATGCAAAATCCACATTGAAAGAACACTTTCTCTCCCGTGCATTTACTTCGAGGCCTGTGTAGGAGGAGGCTGCTGCCTTTTGCTCTCTAAGATCTTAGGTTCTGATGTAGGAGAAGCCCATGGGGTCTCTGAGTCTTTTCTGACTGTTCTGGGTTGCCCCACTCCGTGTTGGGTCCTTTCAGCCTCACTATCTCCCATGCATAGCGCTTTCTAACTGCAGCTTGGGCCGTGTGCCCCTCCGGGGTGCCCAGAGCTCACTGCAGGGCCCGAGGGCACAGGCAGGCCCAGCCCGTAGTCACTAAAGAAGTACTGGTTGCCTGGTGTCTCTGCAGCCAGGCCAGAAGGGTAACCCTCTCCTTCCACGCCCTTTCTTCCCAGAACCTGAATATCCAGGTGGAGGACATTCGGATTCGAGCCATCCTCTCAACCTACCGCAAGCGCACCCCAGTGACGGAGGGCTACGTGGAGGTGAAGGAGGGCAAGACCTGGAAGCAGATCTGTGACAAGCACTGGACGGCCAAGAATTCCCGCGTGGTCTGCGGCATGTTCGGCTTCCCTGGGGAGAGGACATACAATGCCAAAGTGTACAAGTAAGAGGAATGCACCAAAGGGGGTGGCTTTGAGGGTATCCGCCCTGCCTAAAAGAGTTAAAAGTGTCCGCCCTGGCGGTGGCCTTTCCTTGGCCAGGCACGGCCAGGCAAGCTGGTGTCCCTGCAGGCAGCCTGCACAGAGCCCCTGGGCCAGGCCAGGCGCCAAGTTCAAGGGCGCCCTGTGGCATCCTTACCGTTGAGGAATTCACACGTCTATAGGAGATAGACCCTAATCCCTAGAGTAGCCTGAGGGAAGGCGTATTGCAGAAGTGAGATGCAAGGTGCCCCCAGCCCAGAGAACCCCAACTCAGGGTGCTGCCGGCCAGCTCAGGGACTGCATGAGCTAGGCTAGGGCAATACCCTGGCCAGGCTGGGCAGAGACAACACCAACTGAAGAAAAAATGTTTACTTGCTCTTGGCAAATGATTCTTCTGAGAAATCTGGAAGTTGCAGCAGGTAATTGAGAAACTGGTCCATGCAGTTCACTTCATCCAATCCCAGTTAAATCTGACAATGCTGTGATGATCTCTAAGGTTAATATTTCCCAGTAGGGGAAAGAAGTAGACAGGGACAGAACCTGGAGTCGTTTTGACTTAAGGAGTGTCTAGTGGAAGGATTCCAGCACCCCAACAAGCTGACGGCTGGTGTATACTTGGGGTATACTTGGTTGGTCATGGGGTGTTCCTCCCTCCTCTTAATAATGATAGGAATACTGGCTTGGCTTTACCAAAGACTTATAATGTGCCAGGCACTATTTTCGTCATTTAATCCTCACAACACCACTGGGAAACAGGAGTCTGTTTTAGAGTTGAGTAAACTGGAGAAAGGTGATAGAACCCGGAAGGGGCAGATCCAGGCCTCACGCACACCCTGGCCTCTGGAGGTCCCCCGTGTCCAGCTTTAGGGTCCACACTCTTAGAGAGTGCAGACTCGCAGCACTGTCTCTTTCCTTCCAAATCAGAGAAAGAAAAGACGTGGCTTCCATGTCAGGAGACCTGGCTTGAAGCCTCAGCTCTACCCACCAGCTCCCTGGGGTGCCGGGCAGACCACATATTCCTCCCCGACCCTGGCCCAGCCCTGCCTGGACGGGGTGGGCCATAGTTTTGTCCCAGCCTGCAGCCCCTCACATGGGTGGATGAGTGCAGCTGCAGAGCTGCCCATTTGGGTGAGCACACAACACCCCAGGCTGGCCACAATGGTGATTCCAGTCCCCAGACATGACCCAGACCTTCCTGTTGGCACCAGGAATACTTTGGAGAACTGGTTCTCCAGGTTCTCCAGGAATACTTTGGAGAACTGGTTCTCCTGGTTCTCCAGGAATACTTTGGAGAACCTCTGAATACTTTGGAGAACTCCTTCCTTGGTGGCACCTTCTCAGCTTTTCTTACCAGTTGGAGCCAAGAAAAGCAAACCCCCTCCCTGGCAGGCTTCCTACCTGGCTGGCCCTACCAGTGCCCCCAGCCTGGCTGCTGTTCTGAGCTGGACAGCACGCGCCTTGTTCAGATGGCGTTTGGAAGCCATCTCCCAACCGTGGCCAGTCCAGAGTCCTTCTCGGCTTTTGAGGAGTTGATCTCAGGCCAGTTTCAGCAGCTGGGCCCTGGGTAATCCTATCACGTGCTGGATTGGAACCCCATCCTGCCCCTCCCACCCTCGCGTTTGTGGCTTTGCCCTTTCAAGGACGGGGAGGACAAGGCTTCCAAGGCTGAGAGCGATCCAAGGAGGGGGTGGTGGGTGGTGCTCTCTGCAGGATGGGAGATGAAGAACAGAAGCTGCTGGAAACCAGCCCCTCCTGCAACCTTCTAGCTGGAGAGGTGGGGCGGCCTTGCTAGTGGGGGAGCGGGAGGGGAAGCACGACCTTCTCGGCTTGTCCCTGTCATTTTGTGTTCGTCTCTGGGACTCAGTTGACAGTTAGGCCTACGTGTGCCCCAAAGAGAAAGGTGCTGGGAAGACTTTCTGTGCCTCGGTGGGTTGTCGGGGCTGAGCTGCCAGCAAAGGGCTAGGACTCCTAGGGAATGGTAAGGCTCAGAGACCGTTGGCCTAAGCCCTGGGTCTGCCTGGAAGAGAACATGGAAGAGGCCTGAAGGGCAGTGGACTCAGGGTGTCACAGCCCACACCCGGCAGAGCCTGTAGGACAGCCCAGGTCTGCTTCAGGGAGAGCACCACCCAGCAGTCACCACCTGCTGGCCCCGCTGCAGCTCCTCTTCTCCCGGGGGTAAGGCCAGCTCAGAAGCACTGGCTAGTCTGAGGGTTGTGGCAGGACTGGCCTGGGACTAGGGATATCCATGGGCCCTGCTCAGAGGCTGAGGACTGCAGAGGTCTGGAAGGCAGACTGAGGACCACCACCCTGCCTGGCCCTTGAAGCAGTGGCTTCCAGTTGCGTCTTTCCCATGTCCCTTTCCCTCTTCCTACAGCCTGTGGCTGCTGTTGCTGGCAGCACACCTCTGAGGCCCAAGAAGGGACCCCTTCCCTCCCGCCATGCAGCACTGCCCACTCTATGCAGGAAATTATTTTCAAAGTAATTCTCAGTCTGGGGTGGAGTTAGTAATCTCCATGTATCTACCAAGGCCCCTGAAGGACCTCATAGCCTCAGAAACTCACTTGCTTAACCCCTGAGGGTCCCCCACCTTCGGCCCCCCGCCCCACTGCTGCCTTACTGGACTGGCTCCCTCTGTGAACCTGCTGGGCTGGTGGCCACTTGGAAGCCTTAGAGCTGCCCCCTGGCCGCCAACTGCAGCTCTTCCTCAGCACCTCTGCTTCCCCCAGTGATACGGGTTGGCTGTGTCCCCACCTGTATCTCATCTTGAATTGTAGCTCCCATAACCCCACATGCCATGGGAGGGACCCAGTGGGAGGTAACTGAATCATAGGGGTAGGTTTTTCCCATGCTGTTCTCATGATAGTGAATAAGTCTCATGAGACTTGATGGCTTTATAAAGGCCAGTTCCCCGCACACGCTCTCTAGCCTGCTGTCATGTAAGACGTGCCTTTGTTCCTCCTTCACCTTCCGCCATGATTGTGAGGCTTCCCCGGTCATGTGAAACTTGAGTTTATTGAACCTCTTTCCTTTATAAATTACCCAGGCTCGGGTATGTCTTTATTAGCAGCGTGAAAATGGACTAATACCCTCCAGTTACCTGCACACACCCCAGAGGTCTCTGCAGCCACAGGCTTGCCAAAAGTAGTCAGTGGCTTCTCACCAAGGCCTCCTCTCTGATTGGTGTGGCCGTGGCACTGACTTCCACACAGGGCTGGGGTGCAATGCCATGTACCTTGAAGCTAATGAAGCTTAAACTTCAGGCCCCCATTCCTGGTGCTGGGAGGGAGCATTTTGTAGTCATAATTTTGTTCTCCCGAAAGTAGGATCCCAATATTGACATCATTTAATTGAAATGAGCTCTCTAAGCAGAGATTCTGCATTTAATGTTACAGCTCAGGAAGTTAAAAAGGCCTCCAGCCGTTTGCCTGGTTGGTTGGCTGAAATGTGGACCAAAGTGTGGCCCACAGTGAGTGAGTAGAAATGCTGACCCTGCCTCTGTTGTGTGTAGAGGACAGAATTCAAAAGCTTAGGGAGGCTGGATGATAGAGTGGATCTTACCTTTAAGACCTCCTCACCCACACTGGGAAGCTCCTGAAGACACGCCTTTCACCTTGATGGTGAGAAATAAATATATGAAAGGAGCTCCAGCCTCCTTGAGGAGCTGTGATCACTCTTCTCTGAAGGCCAGACCTCACAGCAGGAACAGCAGCCACTGAACCAGTAACGAATGTGACGGGAGTAATTGGCTCCAGGGTGGCAGGGGCCCCGTGGCTGTAGTACTACCAAAGGCAAGGTGGACGTGCTGACCCTATTGGACAGTGGAGTCAAAGCAGCAATGAGTCTGACTGCTGCAGACCTGTGGTGTTGGCTGGTTGATCATGATGTTCCTCGAAGTGAAATAGACAGGAAGCCTACTAAGTTCGTACTTAATCTGTATAAGCAGAAAACTTCTAGGTCAAGCAAACAAAAGTCTATCCCAAATCATAAAAGCAGAGTAGAGTCATGACCCCCTCAATCCATTCCTGTACGTGAGCCAGTTTTATCAGACTGGAAGCTCTTGAATGAGGGAAAGGCTGGGTACTCTCAAGGAAGCACCCTCGTAGCCTGCCAGAAATCTATACTGTATGCTTTCTCCCAGTTCTCCAAAGATACCTTTCACCAGGATGAGCATGCATTGGAGAAAAGGAAATAATCAGATCTTTTGGACTACTGGCCACTGGTTCTGAGCTGACACTAATTCTAGGAGACCCAGAACATCAAAGTGGGGGCTTATGGGTTTTTAGCTTACGTCCATCTCAAACCCATCCTGTGCTATTTCCCCACTTCCGGAAAGCATCATGGAAATAGATGTACTCAGCAGCTGGCAGAATCCCACTGCATCTGCCTTCACTCTTGGCAAGGGGAGCGCCGGTGGGTAGGACTCTTGGTTGAATCAGTCCAGCTCCGTGTTCTTCCTGCAGACCAGCTATTGGCCTAGCTGCCTCTTTCACAGGCAGGCTTCCCACTCCACTCCACCCAAGGCTGCCTCACTCACTCCAGTCACTCCTCCAGTCTCCAGGCCTGGAGCCGGGTGGGCTGTCTACCACCCTCCGAGGGCCTCCGTCTGCAGCTCAGAGGCCTGTCCCCAGTGAAACACTGGGATGGAGGAGGGGAGGGGAGGGGAGGGGCTCCTCTGGGAGGCCTGAACGTGCTAGAGGGTCTGCAGCACATTCCTGGGGGCTGATGTCAGAGGGATCCGGGCTGCTGGGGACAGTTCTTTGCTGTGGGCTCTGCACTCTCCATTTAGAACGCAGGACATCTGTTCCTGGAGAGGGTGGCGCTCACTGACGGCTGGAAGCAGAGGAGTTTTCCTGAGCCAAGGCAGGCGGTGAGGTCCGACCAATCCTCAAGCAGCTGGTGTTCCCCCGAGTATCTTCTCCCGCCCCTTGTGTGGGCATCATGGAACATGCTGTAGGCTTCCAAGTGCAGGGGCCTTGCAGGAAGTGTGTCTGGAGGACAGTGGTTCCTGGAATTATTAATAGCCCTCCTGAGCAGTTCTCTGCTCTGGGCTGCCGCTGTGGTGAGCACGCACCCTGAATTTGCCAGGATAGTCCTCAGCAAGATTCCGTGTCATTGAGTTCACAAGCACACTAGAATTGTAACAGGTCTCAGATTTGGGTTAAGGAGAGATGATAACTGTGTCTGTAGGATTTGCCCTTCCTCTGTCTTCACACCCCATTCACTCTGAGACAAAGGAGGTTCTTCCAGGGCTGCTGGACCAGCAGGGATGGGACCTCACCTCTGCCCTGTCTCAGGGTCAGCCTGCCCAGTGAGTCCCCTCCTCTGGCTCCTTCTGGCATCTCACTGGGTCCTGCCGTGCAGGGACAAGCACATGGGCCCTGAAAAGCTGGGTCAGCATGAGCAGGTAGCAGGGCCTTCCTGGACCTCCTTTGTTTCAAATCCCACCATCATTCAGGGCCCAATTTAAAGCCTTCTCTTCCGTAAAGTCTCTCATCACTCCAACCATGGAATGCCTCCCTCCTCTCACTCTTCTTTTTTTTCTTTAACAAATACAGTTTTATTTATTTACTTATTTATTTCACAAACTCTTATGTAGCTTTTCCTATGTCTGGGCACTGTTTTAAGTGACAAGTATTCACTCATTTAAACTGTCACAACAGGCCAGGCACTGACGCATGCCTATAATCCCAGCACTTTGGGAGGCAGAGGTGGAAAGATCACCAGAGGTCAGGAGTTCGAGACCACCCTGGTCCCAGGAGACCTCAACCTCTCCAGAGTTCTAGCCTCTTCTTAAAGGGCCAGAGTCATGGGAACCCAGATGGGGTGAGGGTGTCTCCTGTGAAGGTCTCCTTACAATGATATGACTTGGCAGAAATTTGGACACTACCTCCAAATGCAGATTTATGGTCCAGCGTGGTGGCTCATGCCTGTAATCCCAACACTTTGGGAGGCCGAGCGAGGCAGATTACCTGAGGTCAGGAGTTCGAGAGCAGCCTGGCAACATGGTGAAACCCTGTCTCTACTAAAAATACAAAATTAGCCGGCTGTGGTGGCAGGTACCTGTAATCCCAGCTACACAGGAGGCTGAAGCAGGAGAATTCCTTGAACCTGGGAGGTGGAGGTTGCAGTGAGCCGAGATCGCGTCAAAGCACTCCAGCCTGGGCAACAGAGTGAGACTCTATCTCAAAAAAAAAAAAACAAAACAACAAATAAATAAATAAATAAACTGTCACAACAATCTAGTGAAGCAGATACTATTACTACTTCTGATTTTGGACATGAGAAACTGAGGTACGGTATCCTTTTTGGTAGCCAATCTATTACTTGTCAGTTGGTTACTGTTTCAGAAAAAAAAAAAAACTGAATTACCTGCATCTATATTCTGCCTTTAAAAAAAACATACAAAGGAACACTTTGCACATGCTAACAATACAGGCTAAGGGCTTCCCTAAGATATGGTACAGAGACAACCTCAACCTCACTGATCTTCCTGGGTGCAGGAAGCAGTAGTTTCATTACCATTATAATTTCTACTACTAGGCAGATTGTACTTTGATTCAGCAGATGGAGTAATTTAAGACTGTTTTCATTGTTTCTCATTGGAAATACAAATTTAATCTTGTATATCATTGGGAGAGTTTAGCAATCAGTTTGTACTGCTCACTGACAAAGAAAAATAAAGCTAAAGAATGACAATAGGCTGGGCACAGTGGCCCATGCCTATAATCCCAGCACTTTGGGAGGCCGAGGCAGGCAGATCACTTGAGATCAGGAGTTTGAGACCATCCTGGCCAACATGGCGAAACCCCGTCTCTACTAAAAATACAAAAATTAGCTGGGCGTGGTGGCGGGTACCTGTAGTCCCAGCTACTCCGGAGGCTGAGGCTGCAGAATTGCTTGAATCTGGGAGGCAGAGGTTGCAGTGATTGCACCACTGCACTTCTGCCTGGGGGAATAGAGTGAGACTCTGTCTCAGAAAAAAAAAAGAATGACAACAAATTATGTTGGAATTATCTGAAGAGTTAGGGTAAACAAATGGTTTACCTTAGACTGTGAGGGGTTTTCTAGGACCAGGGATCTCACCTGTTTTAAATACCTTTGTGCATTCTGTGTTCCTGGGCTTTATTATTATTATTTCACCACATTGAGTGAGTCCTTTCTTTCCTAGAATGGAAGCTGCCTGAGGGCAGGAGGCCTTGTCCACCCTCTGGGTCCTGTCCCCCAGTGCCTAGTGTGGTGCAGGCATTAGCAGGTGCTCAGTGAATGCTGGCGGAATGGACTGAGCTGGGACCCTCTGTGAAGCAGGGCTGAGCTCCAGGAGCAGGGCCCAGTCTCTCATGTTCTGCCTCGTTGCAGAAGGAATCGGGGTAGGCGTCATGCTGCCCTGGTCACCTGTCCCCTCCCATCGTCTGCAGAATGTTTGCCTCACGGAGGAAGCAGCGCTACTGGCCATTCTCCATGGACTGCACCGGCACAGAGGCCCACATCTCCAGCTGCAAGCTGGGCCCCCAGGTGTCACTGGACCCCATGAAGAATGTCACGTGTGAGAATGGGCTGCCGGCTGTGGTGAGTTGTGTGCCTGGGCAGGTCTTCAGCCCTGACGGACCCTCGAGATTCCGGAAAGCCTACAAGCCAGAGGTGAGGATGGGGCACGAGGTGTGGCCACTTGGCACCTGGAGGGGATGGGAGGGTGTTGAGGGAGTAGGCAGGATCCCCCAGCAGGGTGAGGAAGGGTGGCCCCAGCTGAGATCGCCATTGTGGCTGCTTTACTCTGAGACCTGAGCGCCCTCTGCAGAGAAGGACCACCTGGGGGAGAAGAATACCCCAGCATCAGTTGTCACAGGCTGTTGGTGTGCTGTCTGCTGTGTAAGACAGGAGCAGACGATGAAGGGGTGTGCGACAGGGACCTTGTGCCCCTGCACAGTTCCCAAAGGAGAGCTGGAAATGTGACCCAGCTCTGAGAAGCACAGGCAGTCAGCGACACATTTGCAAGCATGTTTGGTTTATTTTGCAACAGAAAGGATAACAATTTTAAAAAGCTTCCACCAAGGTAGAAAACCTGCCATTATCCTAAATCATCTATACATTAGTCACATTATACTTATGTGAAACAGCACCTGTGTGTGTGGGGGAGGTGTGTATGTGTGTGGGGGTGTATGTGTGGGGGTGTGTGTATGAGTCTGTGCGTACGAGTGTATGTGTGGGGGTGTGTGTGTATGAGTGTGTGTATATGAGTGCGTGGGGGGTGTATGTGTGTGTGTATGAGTGTGTGGGGGGTGTATGAGTGTGTGGGGGTGTGTATGAGTGGAGGTGTGTATGACTGTGTGGGGATGTGTTGGGTGTGTGTGGGGGGGTGTCTATGAGTGTGTGGGGGTGTGGGGATGTGTGGGTGTGGGTGTGTGTGGGGATGTATGTGTGGGGGGGTGTATGAGTATGTGTGGGGGTGTGTGTAGGGATGTGTATGTGTGTGTATGAGTGTGTGTGGGGTATGAGTATGTGGGGGGTGTCTGTGGGTGTGTGTAGGAATGTGGGGGGGGTGTGTTTGTGGGTGTGGGGGGTGTGGGTGTGGAGGGTGTGTATGAGTGTGTATGTGGGGTGTGTGGGGTGTGTGTTTGGGTGTGTATGAGTGTGTGGGGGGTATATGTGGGGGTATGAGTGTGTGGAGGGTATGAGTGTGGGGGGTGTATGAGTGTGTGGGGGTGTGTGTATGGGGTGTGTATGTGTAGGGGGTGTGTATGTGTGTGGGGTGTGTGTGAGTGTGTGTGTATGTGTGGGGGGTGTGTATGTGTATGGGTGTGTGTATGAGTGTGGGGTGTGTATGAGTGTATGGGGTGTATGAGTGTGTATATGAGTGTGTGTGTATGAGTGTGTGTGGAGTGTATGAGGGAGTGTGTATGAGTGTGGGGGTGTATGAGTGTGTGTGCGTATGAGTGTGGGGGGTATGTAGAGTGTGGGTGTGTTGGTGTCTGTGTGTGGGGGTGTCTGAGTGTGTGGGGATGTGGGTGTGGGTGTGTGTGGGTGTGTGTTTGTGGGGGTGTGTGGGGGTGTATGAGTGTGTGGGGGGGGTGTGTATGGGTGTGTGTAGGGATGTGTATCTGTGTGTATGAGTGTGTGGGGGGTGAGTGGGGTGTGTATGAGTGTGTGGGGGTGTGGGGGGGTGTATGAGTGTGGGGGCTTGTGTGTTGGTGTGTGTGCAGGTGTGTGTGTAGGAGTGTGGGGAGGTGTGTTTGTGGGGGTGTGGGGGGGTGTGTATGAGTGTGTATGTGGGGTGTGTGGGGTGTGGGTGTATATGAGTGTGGGGGGGATATATGTGGGGGTGTGTGTATGCGTGTGTGGGGGGGTATGTATACGTGTGTGGGGGGTGTATGAGTGTGTGGGGGGGGTGTATGAATGTGTGTGGGTGTGGGGGGATCTGTGTGGGGGTGTGTATGAGTGTGTGGGGGTGTGTGGGGGGGGTCTGTGTGTGTAGGGGTGTCTGTGTGTGTAGGGGTGTGTATGAGTGTGGGGTTGTGTGGGTGTGGGGGGTGTGTATAAGTGTGTGGGGTGTGTGTAGGGGGTGTGTGGGGTGTGGGTGTGTGGGGTGTGGGGGTGTGTGGGGGGGTGTGTGTGTGGGGGGGTGTGGGGGAGTGTGGGGGTGTGTGTGAGTGTATTCCTGAAATGCAGATGAACATCTTCCCATATAAAGTAACAGCCCCATTTCAATGGGCTGACTTTTTTTTTTTTTTTTTTTTTTTTGAGACAGAGTTTCACTCTTGTTGCCAGGCTGGAGTGCAATGGCATGATCTTGGTTCACTGCAACCTCCGGCTCCTGGGTTCACGCGATTCTCCTGCCTCGGCCTCCCGAGTAGCTGGGATTACAGGCACCCGCCACCACGCCTCGCTAATTTTTGTATTTTTAGTAGAGATGGGGTTTCACATGTTGGCCAGGCTAGTCTTGAACTCCTGACCTCAGATGGCCCACCCGCCTCGGCCTCCCAAAGTGCTGGGATTACAGACATGAGCCACTGCGCCTGGCCTAATGGGCTGATTTCCTAGAACAAGTAAAGTAGCCCAACCATGGCAAGCTTGACCCAGCCTCTGACAAAGAGCAAGTGCCCTGTCTCTTCTTGATTCGCTTTTCTTTCTCCTCCTCTTCCTTTTTCCTGTATCCATCAAAGGGTCTCTGTGATTTCTGTGTTCAGGAAACAGCTAATATCTCGTGAGTGGGTGGGAATAGCAACTGGGAAGAGGAGAGGGAGGGATAGGAGAAGTGACCGATCATTTATCAGGGGCTGATGCTCTGTGCCAGGTAAGACCTCAGTACTTAGTGCACTGTTTGCTGACTCGGCATGAGTAGACAAGACAGCATCTGATTAGCGTGACGATCGTAGTAATCATCACCTTGGCAGGGGTGAGTTCCAGGTGGGCTGTCACCAAGTCAGGGATAAGAGGGAGCCAGAGGAGGGAGAAGGGCTCTGGGGTGGGGGCAGAGAGTGTGTCAGCCAGGTGTGTCAGCCAGGTCCAGGCAGCCGGGCAGGAGCAGCAGAGGCTGAGCCAACCAGCTTTCCCCCAACCATGCCCTTTTGTCTCCTCTCCTCTCCCCTCCCTCTTTCCCCTCTCCCCTCCCCGGTCTCCCCTCTTTGTTGAGACCTCCTGTGGAAAGGAGGTGATTACACTCCTCCAATATAAAAGGGACACCGTGACAAGAGCTGGATAAACCACACTGGGTGCACCCCTCCCAGGCTTGGTGGAGATTTGAACAAAAGACTGAGCCTTCAGTGAGAGGAGTGAAATGCATGCTGGGAGCCGAGCCCTCCTCAACCAGAGGGAGTGGGAACTATTAGGAGTGACTTCCTGGCACTTTCAGGAGGCCCTGCCTCCTCAGTCCCCTCAAGGGCCTCTGAAGAGCACAGAGGTGACCACACCATCATATGTGTGCCTCCAGGACACACCTAGACAGTGCCATGTCCACCTCCGACAATCAGTCCACCACCCCCCAAACCCCCACCACATCCTCCTTGCCCCCTGTGTATGATTTGATGGCCACATCCTTTCCACAGCCTCAGCCTGAGCCTCTGAGCTTTCCTTGTGTGTCATCCAGAATACCAGATCCTACTGTTTTGGAATTCCTCTACTGTGCAGTTTAAAGCAAAGGAATCAAGTTCATACCAAACCAATTGAAACAGAGCGAGCGTGCCTTACATCATATTTTCCCTTGGTTTCTTTCTTTCCTCTGCCGGGCTGGGGCGAGGTTATTTGACCTCTGCCTCCATTAAGCTTAGGTCATGGATGGTCCATTCTGTGGGAAGACAGCTTGGGAAGGGAGGTCAGGGAGGCAGGAGGCCAGCATTCTACAGAAAACAGAGGTTGGAGCCAGCCAGCAGTTATGCGTGTTTTGTTCTGTTTGGTTTGGTTTGGTTTTGTTTTTTGTTTTTGAGACGGAGTCTCGCTCTTTCGCCCAGGCTGGAGTGCAGTGGCGCGATCTCGGCTCACTGCAAGCTCCGCCTCCTGGGTTCACGCCATTCTCCTGCCTCAGCCTCCCGAGTAGTTGGGACTACAGGCACCCGCCACCGCACCTGGCTAATTTTTTGTATATATATATATTTTTTTTTTAGTAGAGACGGGGTTTCACCATGTTAGCCAGAATGGTCTCGCTCTCCTGACCTCATGATCCGCCTACCTTGGCCTCCGAAAGTGCTGGGATTACAGGCATGAGCCACCATGCCTGGCCCTGTTTGGGTTTTTTTTTAAAGCTAGGATAAAAGATCCTATAGCCACTGGATGTTTTCCTCTTTTTTCTTCTTCCCATACTGCCGGGGTCAGAGTAGTCCCTGAGGTCTGTAAATCTGGGTGCTGTCTCAGCACCCCACCCTCCCATGGCCAGCCCCAAGGTACAATTGGTAGAGAGGCAGGTTCTTGTGTGATGCCATCCCGCTGAAGGTAGCTGGTGGACATGAATGCTTGAAAAGGTCACCTCCACCCAGGCCTGCCTCACGTGGCCATCAGTGCTAGGGTGAAGGCAGTTCTGGGCGAAGGACAACATAGGCCAGGGCAGGCAATGACTCTGGTCTGTTATGACACACCTAGAATGGCTACACAGTCTTCCTCACTCCCTCTGTGGAGTTGAATGAGCATCAGCAGTAGCTGAGAGCCTCACGGGCTTCTGAGCCTCCTCCAAAACACATACGTGCATACATGCAGCATGCATGCAGGTGAGCTTGCACACACACACGTGCCACATATGTGTGTGCATGCACACACATGCAGAGAAACAGATGCAAACCTGGATATGTGAACAGCTGGAGTCAAGTGACCCAGCTCCCATCTTGTAAGACATGATGCACTGTGGCCAAGACGTAGAGAGTCTTACTCCTGTCTAACTCAGTAAAGCCCACAAGGAGATTAAAGCTTCCAGACTGTCAGTGAACATTAGGGGTATTTAAACTGTAATTCTCCACCCTCTCTGCATAGCTGGTTGGGCTGCATCTTCTGGAGTTAGGCCAATTTGGACTTGGAGTCAAATCGAGGGAGGCTGGGCATGCCCCCAGCCCTAGGACAAATCAGTATGAGGCTCCCTATCCATTCTCTGAGTCACGGCTCTATGAAGGTTGGCTTTCCAGCTGCCTGTCTCCCTGTTCTGCTCCCTCCTGCCTCTAGCTGGTGTGCACAGCAGAATCGTTCCAGTGCCTACCTAGTACTGTGGAGTCTCTGCAGGCCTAGACTGTAGCACTATGTTATAAACAAGGTTGATCCAAACTTGCTTAGAAGCAACCTTGTTACAAGAAAGAATTATGATCCATTTGGAATCTGCAGACTTTGGAGGGTAGGCGCTTCTTTAGCTCAAAAGCATGAGGCTCTGGAGTTGGTGGGGGAAGTGCTGATGGAGGGATCCTTGTGCCACACAAAGGTTGGGGTGATGAGTGATTGACAGTCCCCGATGGGCTCCCCAGGGGACCAGGACAGAAGCTCCACGCAAGGGCTGCAAAGGTAGCTTGCACCAGAGCTGACTCTGTAGAGGAAGCTTCCACACCCCAACACACCCACGACACACACACACCCATGACACACACACACACATCCATACATCAAGCACAGTTGCAGCTCCTGGACTGAGTGCCTGGCCTGGGAACAGGGTGGCAGGGAAGGGAGCGGGAGGGGACAGTGGTCGCCCGCTGAACACGCATCAGCATCTGTATTCAGCAGGACCGTGTCTCTCTTCAGCAACCCCTGGTGCGACTGAGAGGCGGTGCCTACATCGGGGAGGGCCGCGTGGAGGTGCTCAAAAATGGAGAATGGGGGACCGTCTGCGACGACAAGTGGGACCTGGTGTCAGCCAGTGTGGTCTGCAGAGAGCTGGGCTTTGGGAGTGCCAAAGAGGCAGTCACTGGCTCCCGACTGGGGCAAGGTAAGGAATGGGGAGGGTAGAGGGGGCCTCTCTTCCCAGGAGCATGGTGCCGTGAGCCCAGCCTGGCTGCCGGCAGTGAGCTCTCGGGCAATCCTCTTTCCCTCCTCCCTTTAGCAGCTGCCTGGGAGAGAATCCCAGGCCTCTCCCTAGACAGAGCTGAAAGGGGCCTTAGAGAACATTGAGACCCTATTTTATGGATTTGGAAGCAGAGGCCCAAAAAACGGAGTAAACATCCAAGGTGAGATAACATATTAGCAGCCAATGAATACTCCCCCGTAGGTCTCCCAGCTCCTAACCCAGTGCTCTCCGCTGCCTTACCAAAAAAGCCGGGGTTCTCAGGCGCCTCCTGCAGGAGAGGGCCTCCAAGTTCACCAGACTGAACCACTCTGTACAACAAAAGGACCAAATGCCATCTTACTTTTCCTCCCCAGAGCAGCCCTGCACACACTCCCTCCCTGACTGCAGAGAAAGGGAACAAGAAGCCACCCTCCGGATGTCCTCAGACTAATTGAGAAAGGGCCTGCTTTTTATTAACTGTCCCGAACAAATCTTTCATATGAGCAAAAAAACAGAAGGAAGGGAGGCTTTCAAGTGGGTCCATTGGTGGAAAGTGATGTTGCAGCTAGAAGACGACACAGAAGAGGTCATTTCCCCTCCCCAGGAAGCCCCACGACCACCATTTATCCTTACGAACCTTGGTCATTCAACAGGAGGAGTTTTTACCCTGAACAGACTGTGCAGTCTAGGAGTGCTCAGTCCTCCCCGAGACAACTGTGACTTGAGCGAGGGAAGTCATAGTCATTTCCTGGAATCTTTTCAGCCTTGACCAGCAGGGAGGCCACTGCAGACCATCGGCTGCTATGGCTGGGAAGGGATGGGTAGGAAGCAGAATAGCCTACAGACAAGGGGTGGGGTGGCCTGTCCAGTGGAGAGGGGATATTTCCATAGTGTCAGATGTCGGGCCATCACCCCACAGAAAGGAATGTGGTGAGGTCACTGGAAGAAATGATAGCCCTCACTAGCCCAGGGCCTGACACCACATCCAGTGGTTTTCTGTGTGATATTCTACAATCCTGCATTGAACTTAACCTCCAGCTCAGTCAAAGACCGTAGAGCTTTCCTCCTTCTAGAAGTGGAGCTCATCTGTCTGGTGCCATTGGTTGGTTCTTTCTACGGCCTACCCATGCCCTAGCCTGCAGTGGGTCAGCTCTTACAGGGTGCCCTGACGTTGGAAGGAGGCCCGCATTCCAGTGGCCTCGAGAGAGTCCTGAAATGATGGACAGTACTGCTGGAGAGACCTCAGGTCCTCTAGTCCAAGAGATGAGGAGAACCAGTCTGAGGTCATCCCATTCATTGCTGGCAGAGACAGACTAAAAGCCAAGTCTTCTAACTCTCAGACAAGGGCTTCTTCCTTATGCTCACCGTGGCCCAGTCCTGTTCACATTCAGAATGTCTCTCTGCCTCTGTTCTCCAGTCTGTGCAAGCTTCCAGGTGTGCACTGAAGTTTGGGGGTCTGGGGTGCACTCTGAGTCCCATCATGCCACCTGGCAGCTTCCATTGGGCCATAGAACAGTGCTCCTTCCCTGGGCATGGTGAGCTCCACAGGATCCCCTGGATCTTTTTTTGAGACAGTCTCACTCAGTTACCCAGTGCAGTGGCACGATCTCGGCTCACTGCAACCTCCGCCTCCCCGGTTCAAGCAATTCTCCTGCCTCAGCCTCCCAAGTAGCTGGGATTATGGGTGTGCACCACCACACCCAGCTAATTTTTCTATTTTTAGTAAAGACGGGGTTTCCCCATGTTGGCCAGGCTGGTCTTGAACTCCTGACCTCAAGTGATCCACCCATCTCAGTCTCCCAAAGTGCTGGGATTATAGACATGAGCCACTGCACCTGGCCTCCCTGGATCTTGACTATCCCTGCAGTCATTTACTGATTGGCCAATGTGTGGGTTTGTGCTCTCCAAGGGCCTACAGGACAAAGACCACTCATTCTGAGGAATAAACAGGCCCTCGATGACACAAACATTCCATTTATCATGGGTGTGTGCTATGTGACCTAATTATTTCACTGCCTAGAGCAGCCAGAGGTTTCCAGGGGCCTGCAGAACTCTGGGAGAAAGAGGCATTTGGCATTTTTGATGCTGTCCTTGTAAGAATCAGTGGATGATTGATATCTTCTGTCATGCTGGGCGGGGTCAACTCTAGTAGGCAGAAAGGGAGAAGTACCACATTTAATGTCAAGTCACAGAGCAGACAGGGTCAGCCCCTCAGCCCTGGCTCTAGCTGATGGACTTGGTGACCACACCCACAGCCAGGAGGCATGAAAGGGCAATGACTGTGAGTTGGGCAATCTGAGTCCTCCTCCCTGCCCAGCCACCTGCTTGCTTGGTGACCTTGAGCAACCTTCTGGGCCTCAGATTCTTCACTGTGAAACAAGGTGGCTGGATGCACAGCACCTGCAGCTCTGACTGGCTCCAGCCTCACCAGCACAGACATGAGGTCCTGGTCAGGCTCTGTGCTCTGTGCCTTAGGACCCCTGCCCACATCGGGACCCCAACTGCCTGTTGGTGCCTCCACGTCCCTGCAAGGCTGCGTGCCACATGAGGGAAGCACCTGTGTCTTTATCTCTGTGTCCTTAGTGCCGAGTCTGCCAGCATGCAGTGCTCCAGTGCTATTCACGTTGTAAAGAAAGAATGAATGAATGTGTTCCAGTTGAATCAGTAGGATCAGTAGAACAAATACTTGGTGAAGAAGTTCCAACACTAGACCAGTGCTGTCTGATAGAAACAGAAAGGACTCACGCCTGTAATCCCAGGAGTTTGGGAAGCAGAGGCAGGAGGATCACTTGAGCCTGGGAGTTCAAGACGAGCCTGGGCAACATAGTGAGACCCCCTCTCTACAAAATTTTTTTAAAAATTAGCCAAACATGGTGGCACACACCTGTGGTCCCAGCTACTCAGAAGGCTGAGGTGGGAGGATCACTTGAGCCTGGGAGGTAGGCTGCAGTGAACCATGATCATGTCACTGCACTCCAGCTTGAGTGACATAGCGAGACTGTCTCTCAAAAAGAAAATAGAACAGGAACCACGGATGTAACTTTGCATTTTCTAGTAGCCACAATTTTAAAAAGATGACATTAGCTTTAATAATGTATTTTCTTTAAACCAGTGTATCCAAAATATTATTTCAACATGTAATCAATATGAATGCTATTAATGAGATCACTTGCATATTTGGTGCTAAGTCTTTGAAATCCAGTATGTATTTTACACTTAACAGACAGCTCAGTTTGTCTGCATTTCTGAGTAGACAAACTGGCTGGCTACATTTCAAGTGCTCAATAGCCACATGCAGCTGGTGGCTCCTGTACTGGAGGGGGCAGCTCCCCAGTTTTACAGCAGTGGCTTGAAAACCCTTTTGCATGCAGTCCCCAAGAAGGAATGCACGTGACATGTAAAACTCCAGCAAAGGTTTTCTAAACAAGAGCTCAGCTTTACAACATGCAGAATCCGTGACATGTCCTATTCTGTTCTCTTGTGCTTCCTACAATCTGATTGTAACCAGCTTAGTTGACAGTTCAGCCCACTCATTGGCCTGGACCCATGGAAGCCGTAACACTGCTCTATGATGTTAGACGCGGCTTTTCCACTGTGCCCTAATTCTACCTCAAGCCATGTGGTCACCTAGGCCAGGGTTTGTATGTGGAGAAGAACAGAGCCAACGTGGAGACGGGGAAGGCACCATGAGAAGGAGCAATTCAGGGGTGCTCCAGAACCCAGGAGTAGGTGACAGCTGCAGGTCAAGGATGCAGAACACCAAGCCCAGGTCAGCAGAAGGAACCAGAAGCCCACAGACACCCAGACGCTGAAGCCAGATGCCCAGTCCAGTGTCCTTCGGAGCCTCTTCCACCCTGCCCAACCCCCTGCGGAACTCAGTGGGGCAGGAAGAGAGTGAGCCACACCGGGCCTCTTTCTCTGTGCCCTTCCTTGGACGCACCATGGGTATGTGTGCTTCAGGACGGAGGCCCTGCCCCCCAGGGCCTCGTCCCCAGGTGTCTGAGACAGCCACGCAAGCTTACATAGACGTTCAGCCAGAAGGAGACCAACCCCAGATGTCTGAGACAGCCACGCAAGTTTACACAGAAGTTCAGCCAGAAGGAGACCGACCAGTTGAGTCTGAAGCATGCTAGGCTCTTAAATTGGCTTTACCTGTCCTGTCCAGTCTTGAGCTGTAGTCTTAGCAATCCACAAACATTGTCTGAGTGCTCTTCAGCCTGGATCCTGGAATGGAGAATTCATTTATTCCAAAAATACTCCGCTCTCCAGGAGTTCACGTCAAGTGGGAGAAATAAGAAATAACCTTAATCAGGCCAGGCATGGTGGCTCGTATCTGTAATCCCAGCACTTTGGGAGGCCGAGGCGGGCAGATCACAAGGTCAAGAGATCGAGACCATCCTGGCCAACATGGTGAAACCCCATGTCTACTAAAAACACAAAAATTAGCTGGGCGTGGTGGCATGTGCCTGTATTTCCAGCTACTCAGGAGGCTGAGGCAGAAGAATCACTTGAACCTGGGAGGCGGAGGTTGCAGTGAGCCAAGATTGCGTCACTGCACTCCAGCCTGGGCAACAGAGCAAGACTTCGTCCCACTGCCCCCCTACAAAAAAAAAAAAATCCCGACCTGGCAAAACACATATTATAATTAATTGGCCTTTTACAGATGAGGAAGGTAGAGCTAAAGCTTTTATCACTCTCCAAGGATTCAACCTAATCTTCAACCTCAAGCTGAATTCAATCTCAGGCTGCCTGCCCAGCTCATTGCCGCTTGAGCAAGATGTGTAAAAAGCAGAAGTTCAGACAAGTGGGAGGTCTTTCAAGCTGCACCATGGAGGAGGATGGAGGTTTTTCTTCAAGGCAGGCTTCTCCTTAGATGTAGGCAGAAAGAGGGCAGTGCAGGAGGCAGGAGACAGCGAGGGCTTCCCTAGAGGGAGGAGAGCACGGGCGTTTGGACCAGATCAGCCCAGCTGTTTCCCAGACAGAACCTTCTGCTCTTTCCCAACATAGGGTTTTCTCTCCTGACTGTTTCTGTGCCCATGAGCTGTGGGCCTTACTTGCTTCCTGGGCTCTGATTAGGATCGGTGCCTTGTCACAGCCTTTCCACGCTAGTCCTTCGATGCTTCCAGCCACCATCACCGATGCGTTTTTATGCATTTTGTAAAATTCCAAGGAATTGGAAGCATCATCATTTATGAATTTCCAAGGAAATAGAAACTTGGTCCTGCCTGCTAATATGGGTTGGTCTAGAAGTTGGTTTTTGGCCTCAGTAAACCTCGATACCAGCTGTTTCCAGAACCCTCCGGCAGAGTCGAGGGCCCTCCTTTGAGCTCCAGAGCACCCGTTGTGACCTTCATCTTTGTTACTGACCATGTCATATCACAAGCATTTGTGTAAGTTCTGCCTCCCCCAGGAACTGGG
Source organism: Pongo pygmaeus (assembly GCF_028885625.2). Classification (NCBI taxonomy): domain Eukaryota; kingdom Metazoa; phylum Chordata; class Mammalia; order Primates; family Hominidae; genus Pongo; species Pongo pygmaeus. The sequence goes on along the minus strand of NC_072380.2, from coordinate 23,437,008 downwards.
AGCTCTTCGGGGCAGGGGCCTGCCTTACCCGTCTTTGAATCGTCAGCCCCTAGCAGGGAGGCAGAGGGTAACGGGTGTGGTATCTATGCCTGTGTCACTAGCTCCTGAGTACTGGACTGTGCTCTGTGATTTCCCTTCACTCCGTCCATACCTTTATTTTTAAAATCCCTTTTTCTAACTCAATCCAATTTGTACATGCCGTCTGTTTCCTGCAGGGACCCTGACAGATACAGCAATAGTTGTACCTTTGAGATTCATAAATGCGTGGAATATTAAAGTCGGGAAGGAAACTACACAACTTCTAGTCCAATTCCTTTGGACTAGAAAAAGGATGAGAGAAAACTGGCATTCAGAGAGGCTGAGTGATCAGCCAAGGTCACGCAGCAAATTAGTAGCAAACTTTATTTGCTCTTGTGGGATAAGTGAATCCCAAGAGAATTAGCACTGTTCTCTCTGGGGAGAAGAGGCTTGGGTCATTGAGCTGATTACAAGAGGCAGTGGGGAGAGGTCTGAGGATGGGAGAGGCATGTTCTTATTGTCCAGGGCTTTCTTGCCACTCCAGAAAGTTTCCTTCCAAAGCTTTCATAGATCATGTTTATTCTCCCCTTGCAGGGATCGGACCCATCCACCTCAACGAGATCCAGTGCACAGGCAATGAGAAGTCCATCATAGACTGCAAGTTCAACACTGAGTCTCAGGGCTGCAACCACGAGGAGGATGCTGGTGTGAGATGCAACACCCCTGCCATGGGCTTGCAGAAAAAGGTGAGGGGACTGGACACCTAGAGGGGACTGTAACTGAGGCCGCAGAAAGTATAGCCACAGAGCTCTGGGGTGAACCCAGGAAGTGACCAGGCGCTGCTGCTAGTACTGTGACACACATTGCCACTTGGCATTTGCAATGTTTAGTTCCCCCTCCGAACTTCGGGCCTGGCCCTGGCCTGGCAGCAGGCCCAAGCCCCTGTGTGCAGTGTGAGCTGGAAAGGCCTTGCCTCCTTGCATGTTAACATCTGAGTTGAGTTACTTCACCTCTGCCCCACCACCTCCAAAGACAGGCATGGGACCAGCTAGCCACAACCTTATCAAAACACAGTGCAGCCTGGCTGTGCTCTGCTGGCTGGAGGCGTTCTGTTTCCTCTATTCATGTTCAGAAAAAAACTGGGCTGCCACACACTTCGCTCCCTTCTTTAAAACCCTGTGCTGCTGCCACTGAGAACCAAAGGAACAGGAAAAGGGAAATGCCTGGGCTGTTTTAAGAGACTTGGAGAGGGCTTGACCTTCCCTGGCATCCTCCTTGGGTGAGGAGGTGGAGAGGGTGAGGACAGAGGCTCCTGGCTGACCATGAGGTCCCGTAGGCTCCATTGTCACTGGTGAGGTCAGACCCCGCTCACCAGAAAGCCGCACGGTTTCCAGGATGCTGACGCTCTACGTGGGGCCCTGGGAATGGCAAGCTGTGTCCTTTGCTGAGTTAGAACTGCATGCCAGCTACACTGTGCGCCCCAGTCTTCTCTAGAAAATGAGAAAAGCCCCCCAATGCATGAAGTGTTCAGATTCCTTCCAGAACAGTCAAACCCTTCTCTCTGTCCTAGAGGCCATCCCAGGCCTGGTTAGCCTTAACGTCTTGGAGCCTTGGCAAGTGCCCTTGGTGACCATGTGTTTTCCTGGCCCCAGAGGCAACGAGGCAGCCACATTCTGCAGCCAGAGCCTCTGAGACTTGCCTTGGCTTTAGGACCTAGAACAGGAACATTGCTCTGGCTCAGGCAAGAGATGAGGGAGGGTAGGGAAGGACTGGAGGGAAGTGGATGCATTGGAGAGAGACGAGAGATAAAACCCACAGGCGAAGACTGACAGGATGTGAGATAAGAGAGTGGGAGATGTCAAGAATTGCTCCTCTGTTTCTGGCTTGAATAACAGCAGATTCAGGAGCCAAGCAAACTATGATATGTGGCCAAGACCACCCCTCCTCCTGGTTTTTTGTTCGTTTGTTTTTTTGAGACAGGGTCTTGCTCTGTTGCCCAAGCTGGAGTGCAGTGGTATGATCATAGCTCACTGCAATCTGAAACTTCTGCACTCAAGGGATCCTCCCACCTCCCGAGTAGGTGGGACTACAGGTATGCACCACCATACCTGGCTCATTTTTTAAATTTATTTTTTTGTAGAGATGGGGTCTCACTATGTTGCGCAGGCTGGTCTCAAAATCCTGGGCTCAAGTGATCCTCTCACCTTGGCCCCGCAAAGTGCTGGGATTACAGGCATGAGCTACCATACCCAGCCTGTTTTTTAAAATAAAGTTGTTTTGGAACATGGCCACACCCAGTCATTTAGGGTAAAGAGAAAAGACAACAAGTTCAGATTTGTGATCTCTGAGATACCAAGCAGAGTTGTCAAACAGGCAGCTGGTTAGGTGGGTCTCAGACCAGCAGGGGAGCCATGGGACAAGATGGCAGTGGCGCTGGAACCCGCCAGGTAGGGGGTGTGGCAAAAAGTGCCCAGGCAGGAGTCTTGTGAGATTCCAACATGTCAAGGTCCCGAGGGCACCATCCTCCCAAAGAGCAGCCCCCTACTGATAGGCTCGTGGGGAGCAGGGTCAGCTTCTGCTGTGGGGCTCAGTGGAGTCACTGGGCCTCCCCAGCTGCTTAGGGTGCCTGGGGTGGGGACCTCACTATAAGACCATGCTAGGCACGGCACTGCCACCGGGGGCTCCCAAGGGTGCTGCTGAGTCTGAGTGTGTCCCGGGCAGCACCACCTGGCTTAGGACTCCAGGACACTGGGGCTGATGGCAGCGTAGTGGGGAAGCTCCCTTGTCCCTCTTGGTGACCGTGGCCTTCCTTTGTGTCTGCAGCTGCGCCTGAACGGGGGCCGCAATCCCTACGAGGGCCGAGTGGAGGTGCTGGTGGAGAGAAACGGGTCCCTTGTGTGGGGGATGGTGTGTGGCCAGAACTGGGGTATCGTGGAGGCCATGGTGGTCTGCCGCCAGCTGGGCCTGGGATTCGCCAGCAACGCCTTCCAGGTGAGAAGCCCCGGCCTCAGACCCCGCATTCACGCCCCATGCAGTCTGACCACACTGTCTTCAGTCAGCCCCCCTCTCCCACGTACCTTCCCTAGCCGTAAAGGCAGGACAGAGCAAGTTGCCCTGGACCCAGAGTCAGGGAGCCTCGCTCTGGCCACAGCGCTGCTCCTTACAGGCCTGAGTCCTTGGGCAGGTCACTCCCACCTCTGCCTCGATTTCTCGGCTGCAGAACGAGGGGTTGGGCTCTGCTTTTCATGGTCCACTCCTGCTCTGCACACTGGGGTTCACCCTGGGCTCAAGGCTGATCCTGGGGGGTCCTGATGTGCCTTGTGCAGAACAACTCAGTCCTTTGGGGAGGTGGTGACCCCCAGCCCAAGGCTCAACCCCCCCAAACGCCTTAGCTTGCTCCCTTGAAACCCGCTCTGGTCTGAACACATTTCCCCGCTGGCATCTGTGCCTAATGCATTCTCCCATTGACACGCTAGGGAATCTCCAAGCCTTGTCACATCAGCTGCACTTCCTCCCACTGCCCCTTCTCCAAAGAGAGTGACTCAGCTGAGAACAGCTGAGCTCTAGTCCTAGTTCCCACCCTCCCGCCCCCATCACAGAGCAGCAACAAAATAGGAGGCTCTGGGTCTAATCCCGACGCATTCCCACCAGCTGGCTGTGTAATGGTCTGGGGCAAAGCAGACACCCTTCCCTACCTCAGTTGTCCTCCCTGTGACATGGAATGAATAATCCCAAGACCTCAGTATCCTGGCTGTAAACACTTCCATTAAGCAGCTTACAGAACAGGAAGATGCTTGGAGACCCTCCTCTTGTGTTGTTAATCCTGACTCCAGCTCTCCTTCCCCAGTGGCCCTTCTTGGGACCTAAGAAAGGGGTTTAGGGAGAGAAGAGGAGAATTCCTGCATCCTTACTGAGCCTGACTGTCTCCCATGGGCTGGGTGGGTCCCAGGTCGCTCCAATGGGAAGTCCTGAGCCCTGAGCAGAAGCTGCCTGGGGTCCCCTGCCCTGTGGCTCCTCATTCCGGCATCCAGAAGGGACAGGCCTTTAAAATAGCTGCTTACGCCCTCTGGGAGCTTGGCCTCCCTAGGCAACGCAGTGTTTCTGCTAATATTGTTTATGACAAACCAGGGCACTCTCTAAATCTCCAAGGAGAGTGGAAAAACAGCGCCACATTTCAAGGGAGTCTTCGACCAGATATTTTTCTTCCCAGTCAGTTCATTCCTAAGACACCTGGGCCTCAGCTGGGGTCTTGAAATAGGCCTGGGACTGACATTTGTTCCAAATCTGCCACTGATTACAAGCCCCATCCCTTCTCAAGTCCCCATTTTTTTCATCTGGAGGATGGAGGTGGGTATTGGTCAAGTTCTCTAGAGAAACAAAACCAATAGGTTGTATGAATGTGTTTGTGTGTGTGTGCTATCAACCAACAGGATGTGTGAATGTGTGTTTATATATGTGTGTGTATATCTCTCACACACACAGCATGAAGACAGATATTTCTTTTAAGGAATTGGCTCATCTAATTATGAGGTTGGCAAGTCTGAAGTCTGCAGAGTAGACCAGCAGGCTGGAAGCATTGATGTTGCAGCTAGAGTCTGAAGTCAGTCTGTGGTCATTTTTTTTTTTTTTTAACCCCTTAAGATCTTCAACTGATTGGATGAGAATTGCCCATATTATGGAGGGTAATCTGCCTTACTCAACGTCTACTGATTAAAATGTTAATCTCATCTAGAAACAGCCTCACGTAAACATCTAGAATAGTGTTTGACCAAAATATCTGGGTACTGTGGCTTAGCCAAGTTGACACATAAAATGAACCATCACAGGAGAGTTTAGATGAGATATTAATACTTCCAAGGCCCTTCCTGTCGTGATGGTCTGTCTCTGATCCCAAGAAGACCTCCCTGAGCTCTAATCCTGCCTCAGCCTCCAAGCCCAAGAGACCCGAGGAACACAGCACCTGTGTTCTCATCCTGTTTCTGTACCTGACAGCCCCATTCTGCTCCTCATTTTTCTCTGCTGGAAACTTCTCTGAAGTGTGAGAGTAAATCCTAACAGTATTTTGAAGCCCCATAGAGCAAAGGGGCCAAATAAATCCCAGCATCCTAAGCCTCGGATCTCCTCAGCTTCTGTGCAGAACTACTCTATTAATTGCTCTTTAAACTGGGGAAAAGTCTAAATTCAGAATTTCGTCTTTATAACATGTCTAACGATTGACCTATGCAAATAGATTTCTTCTTCTCTCTCACCACTTCCAATCAACCAGTAACATCTTCCTGGAGCACTGTGTTGAGAAGGATTCTGAGATCCTATTGGGGCTTAGAGGAGAGAGTGCTGTGATTGATTAGCAATATCTGCCCTGGGTCAGGACTAGGGAGTGGGCAACCTGAGTTGCATGCACCTGCCATTCCTGACACACAGCCTTGCAGTATTTGACCACAACCTTAGCTCTACTTCCCTGAGGGAGAGAGTGACAGAGTCCAAGTGCTACGGTCAGGAGACCTGGATTCCCACTCACTCTGCCACCAACTAACTGCACAGCTTGGACAGGTGACTGTCTGTGCTGTCGCCATCTGAAAAAATGGGATCATAAAACGTTGGGATTTTTGTGAGGCTGCAAGTTGATAGGATATGAGAAAGTAACAATTCGAGATGATGTACCCACCATTTGTTTTGTTGGTTCTTCCAGGAGACCTGGTATTGGCACGGAGATGTCAACAGCAACAAAGTGGTCATGAGTGGAGTGAAGTGCTCGGGAACGGAGCTGTCCCTGGCGCACTGCCGCCACGACGGGGAGGACGTGGCCTGCCCCCAGGGCGGAGTGCAGTATGGGGCTGGAGTTGCCTGCTCAGAAAGTAAGAGCTCCTCCCCTCCCTCCCCACCAGGCTCCCGAGGGGACCAGAGTCCCACCAGTTATTCCTCAAGAGACTCTGAAGCCTTCCCATGAGCCAAGCAATAGAGGAAGGTGGAATGAAATCCTAAGGGAGAAAAACTGGGGGCAAGAGAGATGACCGCCACCCCAACCACAGATCGCTGTCTATGATGTAGTGGGGAGAAAAGCGGGAGGGAGGGGCTGCAGTCTGTAGCCTGTGTTCAGTCACAGGACCACTGCTACTGCAGTGACCCAGGGCAGACTACATGACTGAGAGTGCCTCCGTCATGCCAGTTAAATGAGGTCGATGACATCTTCCATGGGTGTTGGCTTCCTCCCTCCACCTCCTCTGTAGAGCATTTCCTGTTTTCAGACCCTGGAGGTCACTTAGCTGCCTGGTGGTTCACTGGGAGTCCTAGAGAGATTGAGCCCATAGAAGGGAATGCCAGCCAGGATTCAGATTGACCCACTTCCTGAAGCCTCCCTCCCATGCTGAGAGAAGAGGAGCAGTAGACAACCTTTTGGAATGCTGTCCTTCTGAGCCCAAACCCTGCCCTTCCTTTCCTGGCCTTATAATATAAACCCACACGCAGCCATCTCCATTGGGAGGCCCAGGTACTGGCCAGAGAACTTGAGACCAGACCCTGCCTTATTGGCTGATCTTGGGAAAGCGTGTCAGCCTCTGTGGTCTATAGTTGTAGTTCTCCCTAGAAATTAGAAATCAAGTGTGACAATTAATATGTGCAAGGGCTTGATAAACAAAGATGCACTGTCATCCTGCTATCACGGAGAATACAGGATTGAACTGAGCCCAGCAGCTGCGTCTCCCACCAACCCCTTTTAGACTCACTAGCATCTCCTAGCCCTTGCAAAGCAGGACCTCAGGGCAGGCTTCTCTGGGCAGACATCACAAGCTATCACATCCTTGTGAGAGGAGAGATGGCGAGATCACCATCTTACCAGCTCCTCAGGGCAGGCTTCTCTGGGCAGACATCACAAGCTATCACATCCTTGTGAGAGAAGAGATGGCGAGATCACCATCTTACCAGCTCCCCAGGGGAAAGCATCCCAGCAGAGAGGAACAGCCACTCCCCTGTTGGGGGCCTTTTCTTTATTCATCAATTTATTTATATTTGCAATATCCCATCTTTTCCAGAAGGAAATTAAGATAATACAAACCTAAATACAATTCAAGATAGCATAAAATAAAAACAGATGAAAGATAGACAGGTGCTGGCAAAATGGTAGTGGCTTAAAATGGAGCCAGGGAGGGGTTAATTTTAAAAATGTGTACTAGGGGGTTCTATGCATTTATTATGAGTAGGTCACTAATTTCACAGTGAGCTTCCTAGCAGCCAGAGCAAAGAGAATACTGGTCATTAATATAACTAACAGTACCTATGAGATAGAAACATGGCTATGAGTCAAGAGAAGCCCACAACTCTAAGAGATTAAAGGGAATTTCTGAGGACTGAGATTTATGAGATGAATGATGCCATCAGATCCTCATGGAAGATCCAAAAATGAGTTTCATGGGGAGATTTCTTAGAATGCTGCACAGCTTAGGCTGAAGCATCACTGGGAGTGTGTCTGCAGCAGGGCAGTAGTCTTTGGGGCCAGGAACACAGCTCTTGGCTGCCCTGGCTAAATGCATGTTAGAGTATTCAGGGAAATAAAGTAGTTCTTCAGGCAACCCTTCATAATATCTTATTCTCACTCCACCAACTGCATATGCTAGAAATCTACACATCCTCCTTGATTCTCCCTCTTCCCCACCACCCCCATGTCCAGTCCCTCTTGATTTTAACCTTTCAGTATTTCCTCAACCTTCTCTATGTCTTTCTCTGCCACTGTTGCTGCCTGTGTCCAGATGACCACCTTCCACACAGCATCACTGCAAAGGAGATCCCTACAGTGATACGTGCCCCTGCGGTGGCTTCCCCTCCTCTCCCCTCCCCAAAGCCAGAGCCAAGGCCACGTCCCACTTAAAATCCCACCCAAGTGTCCCACCGCACTTCCGTGACCAGGGGCTCGCACGGTGCTTGTGTTGTCCAGCCTCCTCCCTGGCCACCCCCTCCCGTCCTCAGTGTCTGCACCACACTGGCTTTCACCCTCCTTGGTGCCGCAGGGGCCTGGCACAGGCTGTTTGTTTTGCCCCAACCTCATCCTTAGTGTTATTTCCTTGAATCCCCACTCCTCCTTCAGAAAAAAACTAAAACACAACTTCTCCCAAAGCAGCCTCCTGACCACCCACCCGACAGGCTCCTCCTGTTACAATTCCCATCATACCCCGCATTTCTCCTGCCAGCTCTTGTTGCAGTAGTAATTATTATGTGCTGAATATGTCTCTCTCTTGCTAGAGTCTAGGGTAGTTCCACCTCTGCCTTGCTCAGCTCTGTCCAGAGAGCCTAGCACAGTGCATCGTAATACTCAGGCCCTGGGTACGTGGAAGGATGCCACCTAGGAGTTCTGCTGCCTGCTGGATGCAGGGGAGGCCAAGTCCCCAACCCATGGCAGGTGTTGAGATTGCAGGTCTCAGGCTACCAGCTAAGCACAGACCATGGGACATTAACGATCCCTCGCCTCGCGAGCTGGCAGGAGAGCCTAAGTGGAGACCTCCATGCTCAGCTCAGAGGTATTCAGAGGGGCTGTCAACTAATAGGCTCACACGACATCCTCATAAAAATAAGCGTATCCAGAACACTCAGTACAGGGCAATGCTGCATCCTGGCATAGCCTTCAAGAAGAAATACTTGTCAGTAAACGGGAGCCTCCTGATTTACGGCTTCCATGCCCCACCCCACGTGCCATCTGTGTGCACCCTTTGCCTACCCTTTGGTTCCACACCCAATTCTTGCGAGTGGATCTGCTCTCTAGAGGATGCCAGCTCCGTCAGGTGCCAGTGAGCTCACAGGGTTTACTGAGAACCCACTGGGCTCTGCCGCAGCCTATAAGCCTGGAGGGGGAGGGGGAGAAAGGAGACAGAGCTCCCTCCACGTGCTGGTGAACTTGAGGGAAGCAAAACTCACAGACTCTGCTTGCTTAAAATTTATAAGCAATTCTGCCAAGCAGTCTAGGGGGAAAAAAATTTACAAGCAACTTGTCAAAATAAAAGATGGCAGGATCTTGTGATCACTGATTAATATATGGCATTTTTCTGTGTACTAGAAATGTTCACTGAAAGCTCACTTTTAAAGGTAAAGCCTACAGTTAATCCTTTTGCAAAGAAGCTAAGCCTTCTAATATAATTGTTTAGTAAGCGTAGATTGTAGCCATCAGTCATTCTTTTAACACCTGCTATGTGCAGTGCACTAACTGAGTAAATCAACCATTGTAAAAGACAGGCACCTGGGGAAAACTCTCCCGTAGGGCAGCAGTGTGTGCCCTGGAACCTGGAAGAACCTGTTAAGAAGGCAATTTGGCAATAGGAATCAGAGACTTAAAAACAGACAATGCTTTCTCCTAGCACTTTCCCTTACAGAGATATATTCTAAAGAAAAAAAATAAGTTATATGCACAGATTTACTACAGGGTATTTATCACAGCTTGTAACTGAAAAATTCCAAACAGCCAATATATCTAAAAATACGAGCTAGAGCTAGGAATTAAATATTATGTAGCCACGAAATGTGCTGTAATGGATATATGTCAACGTGAAAATATGTCAAGATGTATTTTAAGGGGAACTGTATTAGTGCACCATAAATCTACAGACACTATTATACATGTTGGAAAATATGTCATTCCCAGAAGAAGCAGACCAAGGTATTAGAGGTGTTCTTTCTCTCTGGGTAGCACAATCACGTCGTTATTGTTGTTTTTGCATTTTATTATGGAAAACTCGAAGCCACTTGAAAGTAGAACAATATAATCAACCCCCACGTGCTCATCACTCACATTCAGCGCTTATGAGGCACGGGATCTGTTAACGTACCATGATCTGTGCTTAGCTCGTAGCCTGGGACCAGGTGTGTGAGATTTTAACATCTCGCTCATCTGCACCGATAACTGAAGAGTTGTCAAAGAGGACTCACAGCAGAGGAAAAGAGGAATTTAGGGTCTTGCTGAACAAGAAGGTAACCTTGAGGAGCCCTTGAGTCATTCCAGAAGGTGGCGGTAGGCAGGAGAGGGGGTTTGTCCCAGCTCAAGAATCAGAAGTAGAAGCCTTGGGGAGGGGTTTCTTGCCTTGTTGACCAGCATGCCGTCCTCCCCAGCCGCCCCTGACCTGGTCCTCAATGCGGAGATGGTGCAGCAGACCACCTACCTGGAGGACCGGCCCATGTTCATGCTGCAGTGTGCCATGGAGGAGAACTGCCTCTCGGCCTCAGCCGCGCAGACCAACCCCACCACGGGCTACCGCCGGCTCCTGCGCTTCTCCTCACAGATCCACAACAATGGCCAGTCCGACTTCCGGCCCAAGAACGGCCGCCACGCATGGATCTGGCATGACTGTCACAGGTAGGCCTGGCTCGCCACCCTCCCCACTAAACTGCCCGGTGGACGTCCTGCAGGCCCCAGATGGGAGTTCAGAGTTGCCAGGGTCACTTAGAGCCAAGAGGCTACATGGCCTGGGGATAGGATCCTCCTAAGTGGGGGGCTTGCGTCTGCCACACTGGGCTGTCACATTTCCCGAAGCCATTCTCCACTCCAAGTTCCCCCGGCCTGCTGCCCCTTTTTCCTGCCTCCAACGCTTCTAACATCAGGAAACACACTTTGTTTTGAGCGCTCATACCCTCCTTGTTGACCTTCAGCCCACGGTTTCCAAGTGTGTCCACAGGTTTGTGCGCTGCCAGGTACTCCAGGCTCTGCAGTTGCTGGAGTTGCCCAGCCTGGCGCAGTGGTTCACACCTGTAATCCCAGTACTTTGGGAGGCCAAGGTGGGCAGATCACGAGGTCAGGAGATCAAGACCATCCTGGCTAACATGGTGAAACCCTGTCTCTACTAAAAATACAAAAAATTAGCCAGGCGTGGTGGTGGGTGCCTGTAGTCCCAGCTCCTTGGGAGGCTGAGGCAGGAGAATGGCATGAACCCGGGAGGCGGAGGTTGCTGTGAGCTGAGATCATGCCACTGCACTCCAGCCTAGGTGACAGAGCCAGACTCTGTCTCGAAAAAAAAAATATATATATATATTCCACGTACTGGTATGTATTTTAAGTACCTCTAGGAAGACAATGGGTGTGGAGACTGAAGTCTAGGCCCAAGAGTCCTGAGACCTGGTCTCTAAATGCAGCCGTGCCTCTAGCCAGTTGCATGATGTCAGGTCAGCCGGGCCGCATCACCTGGGACCTCACCTGTCCCTTCCAGCTCTGTCAGTCTGTGGACCTGATCCCAGCGCTGCAAATCCCAGGCAAGGACAGAAGAACAGGGTGAAATCCTACAGCCAGCCCTGGCTAGAGCTACCACAAGCCATCTGCTCATCCTCTTACCTTCCCTCTGTTTGTTTTCCCTTTTTTGCCTGGACTCAATCTAATCCAGAGCCTGCTGTCTCTGCTTGTCCAGGGATTTTTTTGCTCAGACCTGAGCTGGGTGGGTAGAGGGAAGAGAAGCAGGCACACTCTTGGAAAGGAAGGGAGAGAGACCTCTGCCACTCAATACAGCAGGAAGCCCCTGAGGGGCTACAGATGTGGCCTAGTCATTAACCTTCTCCACACTTGAATGGGCCATCTATACAACTGAGCCTTTGCACCACATCCCTGCTTCTCAAAGTGAGGTCCTTGGACCAGAGGTATCTGCCACTATCTGAGAGCCTGGGACCTGCTCAATCCCAGGGCCTGTTGCAGACCTACGCATCAGCATCTGCATTTAGCAGGATTCTCAGGTAACCGTGTGCACACTGACGTCTGAGAAGCCCTTGTCTAGATGATGTTGAGGCTCCGCTGCAGCTCCAGAATGTGGTCATCACTGTTATGGGCAGAACTAACATGTCCTGGCCTCTTCTAAGTGTCAGGCCCAGGGAAGCTTCGTTCTCCTAGAAAAGGACACAGAGGCTTGGAGTTGTCTTTTGCCCGAGATAATGCTAGGAGTTGCAGAGAGCAGGGATCCCGGTTTGGGCCTGTCTGACTCCAAACCACATGCTCTTTCTTTTTTGTCTGCCAACTCTTCATCAGAAATCTATCTTTAGCTTTTTTTTTTTTTTTCATATCGCAACTGATGACCTAGTCACATTCAAATCAGTTTTGGGATAGAGTTGTTCCACTAGTCTCACAAGAAAGGACTATGGTAGAATTCAGGGGTGCTGATTTTCCATTCAAACAATTGAATGTTCTGAACGTCCTAATTAGCCCAAGAAGGTGTGGTCTTTATAGAGAAGCACGCCAGTCTTCTTCAGGGTGTAAGTCAGTAGAGTTACACCCTTTAGGGAACATGTGGGTGGAAGCCCTGGGCGGCGGGGGCTGATGCTGCCTATGGGTCTATAAGCAGAAGATAATTGCATCCCAGCCCTACATATGGCAGCCCACTCAGAGATTACATGGTAGGAACCTCCCTGTGCCATATACTTACTCTCCAAGGAATTGGTCTCCTCTAAGAATAGGCACATGGTGACATCCTGGAAATGTTCTTCTGATCTGGAGACTCTGGCTCCCTGCCTGCTCCCCAACCCCCCGCTCCCCCGCTTCCCCGCTTTTCCTGTGGTCTATTTTATTTCTTTGCTTACAGATGTTCCAGTCAATGGCTTGGGAGGGGATGGGAGGGAAGGAAGGACATGCTGAGCACATGTACCCTCTGGTCTCCCCCTCCTGGTCCATAGCTGAGAAACAATGATCATAAGATCCCAGGGACCTTAAGAGGAGTCCCTTGAGCTCCAGGTGACTTCTCCAGGTGCTGTGGGAGGAACAGGATCCTGGCCTCAAACCTCTATTGGGTTCCTTTTGGAAGCTGATGAGAGCTGGCCCTTCCTCTCCTCAAAACAAATATTTCTAGAAGTTTAATAGCCTATGTCAGCAGATTTGCAGACACTCTGAAGGCCATCTGGAGCCAGGCTTGAGAACCCTGGCTCAAATTAGTGGGAATGGGAAAAAATGCCATTTCCAGTTTAATTGATGCTACCTCGGGGAAGAGAGTTCTGTTCTTTGAAAGCCCTTGGCTGAAACACAAAGATTGGCCCCCTTGGAAATTTCCTTGACAACCAGACCTGGAGGAAAGTGCCCCCGGAGTTATTCTCTCTCATGTGCATTGTGCCCCGGCCGATGGTCATGCGTCTCTCTCCTGCCTCTTGTGGGGCCACCGCTGCTCAACTGGCACGATGTGCCACAGCTCTGACAGGACAGAGCACAGATGCACAACAGGCTCCACAGGCCGAGGGGCTTGGCTCTGCCACCTCGGGGGGAGCCCCAGGAGAGGAGCTAGGAGTTGGAGAAGCAGGGCGTGTGGGCTCCAGTTCAGATGACAGTCCTCCGGGTCAGGGATGGCATTGCTGCAAAGAGGAGAGACTCCCTTTCACTCCACCCTGCCTACCACATGTGCTGCTCAGCTTCCTGGGAGGATCAAAGCCCACAGATGTGATGTGGCCCCTGGGAGCCAATCTGAGGCCCTCATCACATCTGTGGGGCTTGCTCCTGCCAAGGGGCTGCCTGGCACAGGGGGATGGGGGGGTGGAGCAAGCAGAAGGGCCTCTGCCTTTCTGGCAACTCCTCCTGGGATGGAAACATCCCCAGTGTTTTCTGAAACAAGGACAGGAGTGTTGCCCCCACCATGGCAGAGCACCTCCAGGACTGTCCATTCTGGATGCCCCGGGGACACGTGGCTGGGGTGGGAAAAGATGTAGAGTGCAAGCATCTCCTCTGCAAAGGGCACCGAGGCTCTGACTGGGAGTTTCACTGGGGCCACCAATGACCTAGGACAGCAAAGAACGTATCTGCTTCTCCCATCTTTCTCTGAACCAGCTTTATCTGTCATCTGTTTTGCATCCAACACCTCCTCCCTTGATGAGTGCCATGTCTTAAAACACTGAGCTCTGGGCTGGACGCAGTGGCTCACACCTGTAATCACAGCACTTTGGGAGACCGAGGCGGGTGGATCACTTGAGGTCAGGAGTTCAAGACCAGCCTTGCCAACATGGTGAAACCCCATCTCTACTAAAAATACAAAAATTTGCCAGGTATGGTGGCATGCGCTGTAGTCCCAGCTACTCGGGAGGCTGAGGCAGGAGAATTGCTTGAACCCGGGAGGCAGAGGTTGCAGTGAGCCGAGGTCACACCACTGCCCTCCAGCCTGGGTGATAGAGTGAGACTCCATCTCAAAAAAAAAAAAAAAAAAAAAAAGCATTGAGCTCTGGAGTCTCACAGTAGAAGACTGTGTCTCCTTTTGTGCAGATCACAGTGACCTCTGCCAAGCATCAGGCGCTCTCTCCCCTTAGCGTTCTGGATTTTCCTTCCAAGTCCACGCTTCCCTAACTCTACCCCAGGGATCCAGCCCCCTCCTAGACGCCCAAGGATCACGACAGCTCAGCCTGCAAGAGGAGGAATACCTTCCTTGCCAGGACTCACCGTCCCATCTTCCCAGAGTCCTGCTCTGTATTTCCTCTGGGGAATGGGTGGGTAGTGCTGGTGGGCGGGGGAGTGGGGGGGTCTCTAGGCTCTAATCCAGGCAGCTGGGAAGGAGATGTGGCCCTAGGGAGGGATGACCACATACGCCTAAGAGGCATAGTGGAGATGCCCAGGACAGAAGCCAGGGAAAATTGGGAGGCCATGAAACCAGCTGCTCCCCTCCGAGTGTTTGCAGGGGAAAAACTGAAGCTGGGGAAGATTTAAATCAAGTCTGCAGGAAGCCGAGGAGTGGGACGGGGTCATCCTTACAAGAGTCTTGTCTGTGCGCTCCGTCTGAATTCTGTTTAGACAACGGAGCATCAACCTATTTCTCTTCAGTCTTTCCAGCTGGTAAACGTGGTCACATAAGCCCCTCTCTGAGCAATGCAGACATTTTTTAGGCAGTGAGTCAGACCTCATGTCTCTTCTTGCTCCTTCAAGAAGCCAAAATAGACTTTCTCAAAGTCGTCACTTCCACGGCCACAAAATGACTCCTTGTGAATGTTCTCAGTGGAACCCGGGCTTAGCGTCATTTTACCCAGAAACATGAGTGACCGAGGGAAACCCAACTTAGCAACTCCTGATATTATTTTTAGCACAGGCAAATGCAGGAGGAAGGGAAAAGAGCCTCGAATTTCCTCGCAGGAAACCTATCCTGTTCATTGCTGTCTTCCCTGTTCCCCATGCCCCCGCCGCCCATACACAGCAGAGGGAACCTGAGGCCAAGGGCAGGGGGCTGGGGAAGTGAGGAGCTCCCGCTGGCCGTCGTAGCAGCAGTGCTAGTGGAGGTAATAAAAATGCTGCTACTGTGACTGCTATGATAGGAGTGTCACGAGGAAGGGGACAGGTATGTCAAGTGCTGACTACTCATGTGCTACAGCCTTGCGTTAGTTATTTGACACCATTCATCTTATTCAATCTTGCGGCCCCGAGAACGGGCAAAGCCACCCTCCCCTCTTTGTCGAAGAGGAAGCTCAGATCCTGCACCAACAAAACAGGGGACTCTGCTCCCATGACTTGGCGCCTCGTTCCTCGGTTTCCCTCATTTTCCAAATGTCCCTGTAATGGCAGAGACAAGCATATAGGAATAGTTGCAGACACTTGCGACATGCACGTTGCAGGTTGGGATCAGGCTAAGACAACCTGCTTCTTCAGCCCTGGGCCTGGGCAGTGCAGGCTTCGGGAAGGCCCTGCAGCAACAGGCGACAGCCCCGTTTCCCTTGTTTATTCTGAACCAAGGGCTATTCTAAACCAAGCGCATGTGTTCCAAGACTCTGCATCTGTTCTCAATTCCTCCCGAGGGAAGAGAGGGAGCGTCGTTATGTAAACCAGCGGCAAGGAATTTGCAGCCTGCTTGCACAAGCTCTCCTGCAGAACTCTCTTCTGGAACCCCCAGGGACGTGCCTCCCTTTGCCGCTGCTGTGCGACCCTGAGGATGAGTCAATGTCTCCCTCCCAGAGGGCCTCCCAGCTGTCTTTCTGCTCCTCCCTGCTTTATTTGCACAATGCAAGGAGCACAGACTCGCTGCTCACCTCCCAGGGCCGGAGGTGAAGCTGCAGGCCCTTCCTGACCAGGTCTGAAGCACAGGCACGACCTTGGAGTACCTGCGTGTGTCCTGTACAGAGCACATGTTCTATTCCTTACTGTTCCTGTTCTTTCTGCTTCTCCCCCTTAATCATGCCTCCTTCCCTTTGGTTTTTCGCCCTACCATATTCCATTTCAAAAGACATCAAAATGTGGAGTTTTTTAATTACCCTGAAGAAAGTGCATCCAACAGGAAGGGGCTGTGAAAGCCAGTTGCACGCTTATTAAAAACAATAGCTGGAGTTCTGTGCTTATCATACGCAGTGCTGGCTAATCCGCTCACCTCCCTGGTACCCACAGCACCCCATGCATTACGATGATCATTCCCATTCAGCGGAAGAGAGGACGGAGGCTTAGCAAGGTGAGCAGTGGTCTGACTCCAGAGCCCTGAAGCTGCCTCTGCAGCACCGGCTTTCCTTTCCTCAGGCCTCTCATCCACTCCTCTCCCCACCCGGCCCCCTCTGGTCCCGTGGAAGTATTCCCAGAGGCAAATCGCCAGCCAGGCCTCTGCTTGCAAGCAGCAGTTGCTCCAGAAACTGACCTCCAGGCCATCTCTCTCTCGCTCCAGGCACTACCACAGCATGGAGGTGTTCACCCACTACGACCTGCTGAACCTCAATGGCACCAAGGTGGCAGAGGGCCACAAGGCCAGCTTCTGCTTGGAGGACACAGAATGTGAAGGAGGTATCTGTGGGCAGAGTGGGGGGATGGGAGGCCTCAGAGGGACTCGAATGCCTCTGCCTCCACGATCACCTGGCTGGAGCCCAGGCCTGGCACTGACCCTGTGTCACTCTGACCACTGCCACCTTTCCCCATCTGGACCTTCCTCAGCTATAGTGAGGCGCTGGGGGCATGGGCATGACCTGGTTCCAAGGGCACCCAGATTCCCCAGAGCTGTGCTGACCGGCACTGGTCGGTCCACAGGGCCTCCTGGACAAGATCCAGACTCTCGGGATCCTGCTCCATCTGGGCTTAGCAGCCTAGACCCTGATGCCTATGCCTCTCCCACTCTGGCTGCCACCAACCTTTTTTCTGGTGTCCCAATGCCAAGTGTCCCTACCACATCAGGCTGTCATCCTTCAATTATATCTCAAATGCCCTCCTCTGAAGCGCCCCCCGCCCCTGGCAGGAGTGGCACTCTGCTCACACTTCTAGTAGGTCACCACACCTGCCCTGTGATCACCTGTTAGTGCACCTGCAGCCCTGGGGGCTCTTCATGGTGAGACATGTCAGTTATTCTTGCTAGACCCACTATTTACAGCAGTGTCCAGGCATGGCAGCTTCTCAGTAAATGTGTGTTTAATTTGTTATTCATTGAAGCGGCCCGCCACTGACTTGCCGTGAAATCACACAGCAGACAGGTGTTGACCTCTTACCATGTGCAGATAACATGTAAGTGTCAGAGAGACATGGGCCTACACTCTAATTGCTGATCCTCCAGAGGAGACAGACAGTATGACCCCCACGTTTTGCTAAACCACAGGCACCAGAGATTTCCCCGGTACACACACATGCAGTTATCCCCAGGCTGAGGATGTCACAGAAAGGCCAGGGTGGATCAGAGTGGTCCGGGAGGGCTTCATGGAGGAAGGGGGACTTGAGCCTGGCCTGAGAGAAGAGGCAGGATGTGGGTAGGGAATTGAGTGGGGGGTTCTATTGAAATGAGAACAGATGAGCAGCCCACACAGTGGGGTGGGATGCCAAGCCCAGATGAAGCAGTGGTAGGGGCCTTGGGAGCAGGAAGAGGGCGCGGCAGTGGGGCCATGGTTCCCTGGTGACGAGCTCTCCTCTACTCTGCCCGCAGACATCCAGAAGAATTACGAGTGTGCCAACTTCGGCGATCAGGGCATCACCATGGGCTGCTGGGACATGTACCGCCATGACATCGACTGCCAGTGGGTTGACATCACTGACGTGCCCCCTGGAGACTACCTGTTCCAGGTGAGGTGGGTGGGAAGGGGTTCCAGCCCTGCAGGGGGAGGAGGGGAGGCCACCTCCACAGGCTCCTTCCCATTGGTGTCCACACAGGGGCGTGGAAGTCAGGCTGTCTAAAGGGCAGGGTGCTACCCCCAGAGGCCATCACAGTCCATCAGTTAACCCAAAGATGTCAGGCATGGGGACCTGAGAAATAGGGCGTGCACAGGACCAGAGGCGCCAGAGACATTCACATTTGATTGAGTTAACACCTGGTGTACATGCAAATCAAAACTCATCAGCAGGCTAGATTTGCTCCTCCGGCCAGTTTATTCCATACACGCTCAGGCAACCCACACCTCTTGTCTCCTATGGAGCTCTTCTCTCTGCCATCCCCATTTCTCCTAGTGCCCTAGCCTGCCTTTGTCTGTGCTTTCAAGACTGAAAGCAAACTCATAAAGAGCCAGTCACTTGCAAATATCTGTGACTTAGCTCTTCCGGAAATATCTGCCTCATAGAGGAGGATCTGCAGAAGAGGCCATTCTCAATGCAAAGTGAATCTATAAGAGTAAAATATTGAACATGAGAGACAGCTTGGCCAGGTGACTTCTTTTTCAGAGGGGTTGCCAGGATTTGTTTCCACATATTCTGCCTGGGCGGAAGGCCAGCCCTGAGGAGGAACCAGGGGGCCTTGGCTTCCCTCCTTCCTGAAAATAGGGGCATGTTCTGGCCAGGGCTCTAACTGGGGGAGACAAGGGGCACTGTGTCCCTAATGTGTCTCCCGGTGCACGGGTACACGTCCACCTGCAGAAGCTTTATCTCACCCTCTCACTCTCCTACGTCCTCACCCATGTCGTTTTCCAGCTTGCCCTGTTGGCTAGCAAAGTGGATGACCAGAAATGTGTCATTCCGCCTTGAAAGCTTTCCTGAGGGGGCATTCAGCCAGCCCAGGGCCTGGCCCACGGTCCCCACCTACAGACAGTCCTCTGAAGAAACAACACCTTCAGGGAAGTCACCACAGAGGGGCTTTCAGAGGATTCCTGGGCAGTTTCAGAGGCTGGAAAGCAGACAGCCAAGCACTTTTCCACCCACAAGCCCAGAACCACAGACTTGGAGAGGCCTAACCAGAGAGCTATTTATTTTAAAAGATGAATAGCCGTGGCCATGTGCACGTATACAGTGCCTGGTGGTTTCTGTTTGAGGTTTGCTATCATTTTGCTGGGTGAGTGTGTATCTCCCTGTATTCTGGCCAGTGCCATCCACTTAATAACTGCTATTAATTGCCTAAGCCTGGGGAATGCATTGTTTGATTTTATCTGCCAAGGAAGGGGAGATAATTACCCCATCATTACCTTCATCTCATGACCGCCCAACCCCAGACATATCGACTCTTTATTTTGTTTTCTCAACCCCTACACAGTACAATTAGCAAATGGACTCATTAGGGGCATGTTAATACCTCTGATTCATCACAAAGAACATTCCCCTTAAGATAGACACAGAGCTTTAGATGCTACAGGCGCTGGCCTGGGGACTCACGGGACACAAGTGCTGGTCTTCACTTCAGACATCAGTGGTGCTGTGAAGGACAGGAGGAGGGAGCTGGGCGAGGAGGAAGTGACCTTCCACGCAGAGGGACCTGTGCAGAGCTCGGAGGCAGGGCTGAAGGGGTCTCCTGGCTCCTGGTGGCCCCCGCTTTATCCGCTTTCTCATCATTTCCTAGATTCACAGACATACAGAAACCTAAAGCCACTTCCCGCAGGCCCTTGTGAGATGTCGGCCTGCAGTAGATGAGTGGGGTGAGACAGTGGGGGACACAGATTTCCAGCCCCACCTCCACCCCACACGTCACACTGGCCCTCATGTCCCCAACACGAGCCCTTGCTGCATCCAGCCGCCCTCATGGCTGCACTGTCGAGACGCCTGGGCGGCCAAGGAGCTGCCTAGGCCTGCACAGCTGGAGGCCTTGGCATGTGGAGCTGTGTTTGCCCCATGCCATGCATGGGCCAGGGACGAGGGGGCAGCTAGAATGGTTGGGTGGAAAAGAAAAAACTCAAGCCGCCCCGGAGCAGGGCAGGTACCTCCTTAGCTAAAGGGACAGGGCCCCAGCGGGACACAGCTGAGCCAGGTGCAGGCCCCCAGAACAGCCCGGCTGGGCCAGAGCAGAAGGCCGGCTGCCAGGCTGGCCTTGGCTTCCCACAGCACCTCTTTGGGCAAGCCCAGCGGCCTGCTAAAGGGTCATGTCCAGGCCCTTCTGGGGCCCCAAATTTAGAGAATGTTCCTGAACGAGCAGCCTGTACCCGCCCCCCTGCTGTGGGTCGCAGCCCTTCCAAATGTGGCAGGACCCTCGAGGGAAGGCCTGTCTTCTGCGTCCTCTGCCCCTCTGTTCACCACTGTTGTCTCTTCTCCCTCTCCCTCCCTTTCTCTTTTCTCCTCGGGTCCTCACTATAAACCTCCCCTTTTCTGTCCCCTCACAGACACCCTCCCAGAATATGTCCTTCCTATTCCTGCTGTAGCTGGGGGGATGCAGATGCAGGGGTGGCTGGAAGGATGGGGAGAGGGTGCAGCTTCTCCAGCAGCCCCAGAGCCAGGCCCTCGGTCAGCAGAGCAGACAGGGACACGGATCCCCAAGTCCCACCTGTCACTTTACAGAGAGAGGAAGGGACATGTCCACAGTCACACACCTGTGACGAGTGTCCCATCTCCAGCGCCCAGGCAGCCCTCTTCCCACTTCCCACACCGCCAGGTCCTCCCTGCACCCTTCTGCTTCTCTTCAGCATCATTTTCTGGGGCCTCCCCAGATCCCAACTCCTGCCTTCCCCAGAACTCCCAGGAGGGGGTGACCCCCTTCTGAAGG
This sequence comes from Pongo pygmaeus, assembly GCF_028885625.2. Lineage (NCBI taxonomy): Eukaryota > Metazoa > Chordata > Mammalia > Primates > Hominidae > Pongo > Pongo pygmaeus. The sequence continues at coordinate 23,416,237 of NC_072380.2, read as the reverse complement.
CCCACCCTGGGTAGAGGGGTGTGTGTTACACTGATATGGACAGAGGGCAGGGTCTCCCTCTTCCAGGCCATGCTCCCTCTGCTCCCTGACTCATCTCTTCCCTGCCCCAAGGACTTTGCTGAGACCCACAGACCCCCGTCTTGGGTCCCGGCACCTGCCACGCTCCCCTTCCCTGAGGTCGCTGGTCTCTCAGAGCCCCAGGCCTGGGTGTAGGTGGCAGCAGAGGGACCAAGCAGCCTCCTCTGTCCTGCTTCTCCCTAGGTTGTTATTAACCCCAACTTCGAGGTTGCAGAATCCGATTACTCCAACAACATCATGAAATGCAGGAGCCGCTATGACGGCCACCGCATCTGGATGTACAACTGCCACATAGGTAAGGCCCAGGCCGCCCCCGCTCCATGAAGCAGGCGGGAGCTGCCCTACTTTCTCAAGGACCCAGAGGCAGCTTCCTAATTTGGGTAAAGAGCTCGGGGAATGCAGCCAGCATCACATTTCCACATTCAGGACGGAAGCCACAGACACACAGGCCTGGATGGAGACTGAGTTTTTACAGCCAGCTCCGGCCATGGAGGGAGGGTGGTACAGGACCGGGCCGGCCCAGTGCAGACCCCAAGGCTATTTAAGGGTTGGAGCTGAGGCCACTGGCTCATTATGCATGTGACCTCAAAAATGTGGGCATCAGCAATCTGTGGGCTCTGCCTATCAGGTTTTTCTGTCAAGAGCTGGAAGCTAGCAAACTACTGTTATTTCTAGTCTCCAATAAAGACACTTTTTTCCTTGGATGATAGGGCTTGGCTTAGGGAACAAAAGGGAAGGCAGAGCTTTTTCCTCTGCAGGAAAAGTCATGGGCCTCACTCTTAGCAAAAGGTTAAAATTAAAGGCGCTATATTTATTCACTCATTCACTCAACTTTGACAGAGCACTTGCTATGTGCCCAGCCCTAGAGATGGCCAGTGCCTGGCACCTGTCCTTTTGAGGGCACACAGAGGTGGCCCCAGCAGAGCCCCTGAGGCCCACTCCCCCGGCTCAGGGTCAGACAAGGCCCAAGCATCTCATTTGTCCACTCTCTCTCCCCGATTCTCGCTCTTCAGGTGGTTCCTTCAGCGAAGAGACGGAAAAAAAGTTTGAGCACTTCAGCGGGCTCTTAAACAACCAGCTGTCCCCGCAGTAAAGAAGCCTGCGTGGTCAACTCCTGTCTTCAGGCCACACCACATCTTCTGTGGGACTTGCCCCAACAACTGAGTCTGAACGAATGCCATGCGCCCTCACCCAGCCCGACCCCCACCCTGTCCAGACCCCTACAGCCGTGTCCAAGGTCAGGAGGAAGAGGACCCTCCCGTCATTCACGGGGGGCTGCTGCCTGACCCTTGGGGCCTGAGAAGGCCTTGGGGGCTGGGGTTTGTCCACAGAGCTGCTGGAGCAGCACCGAGAGCCAATCTTGACCGGGATGAGGCCCACAGACAGGCTGTCATCAGCTTGTCCCATTCAAGCCACCGAGCTCACCACAGACATAGTGGAGCTGCACTCCTCCAGTGACACGTGGACAAATGCGGGCTCATCAGCCCCCCAGAGAGGGTCAGGCCGAATCCTATTTCTCCTCCTCTTAGGTCATTTTCAGCAAACTTGAATACCTAGACCCCTCTTCCAATGAAACCCTCCAGTCTATTATAGTCACATAGATATTGGTGCCACATGTTTTCTGATTTGGTGAGCTCAGACTTGGTGCTTCTCTCTCCACAACCCCCCCTTGTTTTTCAAGATACTATTATATTTTCGCAGACTTTTGAAACACAAATTTACTGGCATTTAATATTGGACATCTGGGCCCTTGGAAGTACAAATCTAAGGAAAAACCAACCCACCTGTGTAAGTGACTCATCTTCCTATTGTTCCAATTCTGTGGGTTTTTGATTCAACGGTGCTATAACCAGGGTCCTGGGTGACAGGGCGCTCACTGAGCACCATGTGTCATCACAGACACTTACACATACTTGAAACTTGGAATAAAAGATTTATGAAACGTGTCTGTGTTTCCTTTGACCCACGGCACCTGGGCCCTGAGCAGCAGGCTTCCTATATTCAGTGGCCGGAAGCAGAGCTTCAGATACATTCATGGTTTCCTCCAGTGGACGTGGGTCCCCAGATCCCCTCCAGCCCAGGGTGGCCACCAGGGAACCTCCTTCAACAGACTCCAAAAGGGGTAGCTCCTACCCTCTGGGAGAAGCAGTCTAAGGAGATCACAAGAAGTAACGGAACAGGAGTCATCATCTTTCTTGAACTCCTGTGGTTTTTACTGAAACTTGTCAGGAGGCATAGGAGTTGTGCGAGGGCTGGATGGGAAGTCTAGATTTAAACAGCCACCAGGCAGCTTATCAAAGCAAGAGGGCATCCGTTCACAGGACAGGGGCTCCCAGCAATTCCCAGTGGCAGTGGGGGTGGCTGGCCTAAGCCAGCCACTCACTCACTCAGACACGGGGACTTCTCCTTGCGTCAACAGCATGCTAAGGCCCAGCAAACTAGAGGGTAGGTAGGACCACCTCGGTACCAACTCCACTCAAACCACAATTGATGAGGGCATTGGCGCGCATTCATATCTCACCTCTTGCCTTTGTTTACATTTATTTTGCAAGAACTGGCACTGACAGGTAACACCAGGACCAGCCCAAGGGGTCCCCAGAACTGTCCCACAGCACAGGCCAGCAGGCTGGATACCTGAACTGCCAAAGGAGTGTGGGCAGGTGCTACACAGCAGGTGCAACCCAGCTCCCAAAATTGGGCAGGCTGTGCACAGAGGCCCTGCAGGCCCAGTGGGGATCCTCCCAGCCAAGCTCCTCAAGTGACCTTCCTTCAGGAGCTGCCCGCCTGCACTGCAAGGTGGAACAGCACCCCCTAGCGTCCCCCACAGACCACATTTCAAAGTGATCACATTAGAACAATGTGAGTTTTTATTTTTTTTCTCCCTTTCTGGGACTAAACTAAAGCCCACCATACCCCATGGTGAAGCTCGAGGGTGGCGCGGGGCTGCTCCGGCGTCTGTGAAGGCTTATGGTGTTGGGGGCGCCAGCTACGTCGGGACGCAGATCCAGGCCGGTTGGGTCTCCAGGCCTCAGGGCGGCAGCGGACCCCGGACAGCAGGCCGCTCTTTCTTTTTGTGTTGGAGTCCCAGGGCTCGGGCCACCAGCCGCCGGGCCACAGTCACATTCGTCTGCGGCCTCTCCTTCACCAGACGCAGGAGTTCTAGAAGGAAAGCCCCACGGTGGGGACCTAAACACAAGGTCGTGGCTGCCTCTCCCCCAGCAACACAGCAGCCGCAGAGGCCATCAGAGCCAGCCTCTCGTGTGACACGTGTGGGGCCTGGGCCCAGCTGTGCCCGTGGTGTGGCCAGATGCTCGTGAGAGGGGGCCCACTTAGGGATCCTGGCCCCCCCAGGGGATGCTGACCCAAACCTGTCGCCTCTCCATGCCCTTGTTTCTCTGTCTCTATAGTAAGGGGGCTGAGGGGTTCATCCTGCATACCTCCCTGCTTTTTAGGGTCCTTTGGGAGGGGTATCAAGTCAGGATGGAACACCCAGAGCTCACAGACCTATGGACAGGATATTTATTGTTCCAAGAAACCCTGGACCATGTTGGCTACGTAACCACCCACGAGAGCACAGCTGGCCTCGGCAAGCCTCTTGCACGTCCATTTTACTAGTTGCTACTTTGAAGTGATGGAAAACTCGTGTCTAAAATCTCCCACCATGGTTTCTGGAAGGAGAAGGGGAAAGGGAGGCACTAACGGTTATCTGGTACCTTCTATGTGCCCTCAGGGCTCCAGGCAGGTATGCCAGGCTCTCATTCAATCCTCCAGACTGAAGAGTCTGCTTATTTTACAGAAGAAGAAACCAACTCACACACTGAGTGACTTCCTCAGTGTCACTGAGACCAATTGAAGTAACTGACAGAGCCATTTGGGGGTCCCGGAGAGGACCCCAAAGCCTAGGCCCTTCCTGGTCCTATGGGATACAGTTTCCAGGGCCCTCCAGAAAAAAGACCAAGCTTTTCCCTGTGCCCAGAAGAGGGTATAAGCAGGGGGGCCTCCCTGTACAGCAGCTGGCAGATGCCACTCCCCAAGGGAGACCCCTGCCCCAGACCCGCCTAGGCCTGCTAGGGAGGGGGAACACAGCCCCACTGGCTACTGCAGCCCAGGGCTCCCAAACAGCAGAGAAGTCAAGAGGGAAGAATGAACAGAGGGGAAGACCCTGCCCAAACCAGACACATGCACACACACACACGCATACATACACACATACACACATGCTCACACACACACACGCATGTACACACGCACACACACACGCACACACAGCCTCCCTATCCAGGGACATCCGCTTTCCTTACTTGGCCTCTGCAAGGCTTTCAGCTTTGACTGCTTGGTTCCCTGCGTGAGGGGCCGGATCTTGAGCACCGAGAACTCCCGGGTCAGGGCTTCAGCAGCTGTGGAAAGAAAGCAGGTGTGGAGCCACTCCCTCCTCCTCAGGACCCCGCGGCACACCCACCACCCCAAACCCATGCAGCCGTGTCGTGCACCTATTCAAAGCTCAGGGCAGGGCTGCTCCGACACTGCCCTGGATGGGCAAGAGACGACTGCCACCTGCTTGCCTCGTGCCCCAGAGCCCCACAGGCCTACACAGGGACACCTGCGCTCAGAGGACACTCCCACCCCAGGCTGGTCGGGGAGAGCACTGGTGAGGCTGTGATTCTGACATCAGAAGAGGCGGGCTCCCAGTTTCCAAAGCCCCAGGGCTAAACACAACCTCTCTCCCTTTCACCACTCAAGACCCTCCAGGGAACATGCGTTCACTGCCCTGAGTCACGCCTGGCGTTGCAGCACCCCGGCTATTTACAGAGTATGGCAGAACAGAGCTGGGAGAGGCTTCAGGTCCAAGCTGCCCACTGTTCTACAGAAGAGGAAACTGAAGCCAGGGAACCTGCTCTCGCCATAGTCTGTGGAGACCAGAACGCCATGGCCAACCCCAGCCAGAGCTCATTCCTCTCGCAGCACAGGGCAGCCTCTTGGCCTCCCTCCCTGCCTTCCTTTCCACAATCTCCCTCTCTGGGGTTTGAGACCTCACCCTGCCCTGTTCCCTCCCTAAATGCTGCCCCCTCCCTCCGGACTGGGCCCCAGCAGCAATGGCGCTCCCAGCACCCAGCTCAGGTTTTCAGAAGGCTGTTTCTGGGAAGCCCAGTAAAGGGGGCGTGGCGGGGGTAACTATAAATTATACCAAATGTAAGCACGGTGGTGTGGCAAGGCAATGCAGGCAAGTGACTGAGGGGGACAGGAGCACTGGAGTCATGAGGCAGTGTGGTGCCCCCAGCTGTGACACCGAGAGGCTGTGTAACTTGAAGTGAACCCCTGGCACTCTGGGACCCTTAAGTTTCTCCAGCTGTACAATGGAGGTAACCTGACCTACATCTTGAGGCTGAAGCGAAAATCGAGTAAGAATGTGTCTACTTGAACCATATGAAATCTCCGCAATTCAAATGTTTTTGGCCGTTAAAGCAGCACTTTGCTGTGGTTTCATTTAATACAGGGACATCTGTTGGGCTTGGCCCGTGACCTTCCTCAGCAAAGGTCGCCTGAATCTGATGCCTTTTCATTGAAAGCACTAACACAATAGGAAGGGCTTCTTCATTAAGGCGCATTATTATGGGCCAGAGACCACTCAGCTCCCCCTGGGTTTTAGGCTGGGAACAAAACCCCCAGAGCCCACTGGCTCAGCTGAGCCTGCGCCCAGGAGATGGTGGCCTCCACCCAGGGTCCTCCCTCTCAGTGGGGATCCGAGCAAGGGCCGGGCCCACCAGGGGTGCCTTACCTGAGGCCAGGCAGGGAAAGATGCCCAGTGCGTGAGTATCATCCACCCACTGAATCCTGAACCCCTTCTCTCTGTGCGGGGAGAGAGGAGACAGCACATTCAGGAAAGCAAGCGGTCAAACTCCTCTTCGAATCCCGTAGCCACACCCCCTCGCCTCCAGCCCGCAGATGCCATGAGCCCCGGGCAAGGTCCCATCTCTTCTGGGACGGAGACAACCATTTGCAGCAAACTTCCTCTGAAGCCCATATGGTCGGGTTCAGAAAGACAAATGTCACTCCTGTCAATATGTCAGGCAGGTCACCAGTTTCTAGAACTAAAGAAGCCAGGACTCAGAGAGCTCATATGGCACGATGCCAAGGAGGAAGAGACTCCTCACAGGCCTGTCTCAGCCCAGCCAAGGCCATGGGGTCTGAGGCTGGGGAAGAAAGGGTTTCTGTGGTGGGGGAGGGGTATAGGACCTCAAACCAGCAAGGCCACCATGCTCCTGTCAGCTTTATTCCTATTGCTCAGGAAGGTGCCACCTACCCTGCAGCCTGTGAGAGGCCTAAGGCAGTGTGGCCCCACCCGGGCAGAGGAAGGCACAGGGGCCCCAGCCTGCTGCACCATCAAAGTATAGAGAACAGAAGACCAGAACGTGTTGCCCCTAGCCACCCCTTCGGCTCTCCTGCTCAGGGGCAGAGCGCAGGGGAAGGCTTTAGGAAGCAGAGTTAACGAGGGCCACGCGGAAAGGGATTTCTTTTTTTTTATTTTTTTTGAGAGGAAGTCTCACACTGTCACCCGGGCTGGAGTGCAGTGGCGCAATCTCGGCTCACTGCAAGCTCCACCTCCTGGGTTCACACCATTCTCCTGCCTCAGCCTCCGGAGTCGCTGGGACTACAGGCGCCCGCCACCACGCCCAGCTAATTTTTTTTTTTTTTTGTATTTTTAGTAGAGACAGGGTTTCACCGTATTAGCCAGGTTGGTCTCGATCTCCTGACCTCCTGATCCGCCTGCCTCGGCCTCCCAAAGTGCTGGGATTACAGGCATGAGCCACCGCGCCCAGCCACAGAAAGGGGTTTCTGAAAGCCTAGGCAGAGCTGGGCACGGTGGCACATGCCTGTAGTCCCAGCTACTTGGGAGACCAAGGTGGGAGGATCACTTGAGCCCAGGAGGTTGAGGCTGCAGCAAGCTGTGATCACACCACTGCACCCCTGCCTGGGCAAAAGAGCAAGAACCTGTCTCAAAAAAAAGAGAAGAAAGCCTGAGCAGGAACAAAGAAGGGGAAGGGGAGAAGGCAAAATGAGAATAAAAAGGAAAAGAAAAAAGAAGGAAAGACAGGAGGGTAGATCTAAAGGCATGTGGGGAAGCTGAGGAGGAGGGAAGTCGTGTCTCTCACTACAGCCTCTGGCCACCATTCCGACCTCCACTCTGCCCCAGCAGGCTGCTCAGTGCACCCTAGAAACAGTTCCCACATGGAGGTGGCCCATAGCCTGCTGGAGACACACTGAGCAGCCGCTGGGAGGCAGGCAAGAGGACGAGAGGAGGCTGCCATGTCCCTTGAGACTGAGGGAGGGTGAGTGGCGTCCTGGCAGGCGTATGGCCATGCAGGGGGGCAGCCCAGGTCTAGGGCCTCCAGGGTGTGTCTACAACCAACAAATAAGTGCTCTCTTTCCCGAGGGACGGCCGGCAGGGAGAGCTGCCCAGGAATACGGAGCCCAGGCAACACACCCACTTTCTGTCTCTCTTGCTGAAGCATTAGGCGCTGGGGGTGGGGCAGGCAAGCACCCCCAGCTACAAAGGGGTATCCTAGCTCCTCTCCCGGCCACCACTCACTGGAACTCAGAAAATGTTGCCAGCAGGTCCTCCGTCTTGAGCACTGGTTCAAAGTCATAGATCTCTACCACGTGGGCAAGGTCCTTCTCTCCAGGCAGCTCCTCCACGAAGGAGGACGTGTCCAAGTGGATCTTCTCTATCTGAATCTCCTTCTTCGTCAGGTTGTCTGTGATCTAGGAGAGATTGGACCCTTTAGCAAGGGGAGCTTGGACACGCAGAGCTCCAAACCACTAGCCCGCGCGCTAAGAGCTCTGCGGGGAGAAGGGGTCCACCTGGCAAAAGTCTGGGAAAGGCAGCAGCAGGCAGGCTGGGCTGGAAGGTCAAGACGTGGGTTTTACGGGAGGGCACTTACTTGTATGGAGTCCGCACTAAGTGACTGGCAATTACACACATAATGTTCCATAGAATACTGAAAACTATATTCTAGAAAGCTGCTTTACAGATGGGGAAACTGAAGGCCCAAGAGTGAAGTAATTTTTCCCAAAGTTGCAAAGTCAGTAAGAGGCAGAGCTAGGCAAGTCCAAGACCTTTCCCTCCCCTACTAGCAATGTGATATTTGGCAGGTCTGTGGTCTGCATTCTTCATGTACAAAATAGCCATAAAAGATGCCACCCTCCCAACCGAACCCACAGTCAGTCTCAGGGGCAGTCGCACGGTCCCAAGGAGACAAGATTTATAAGCTAAAACTTCAGGCTAAAGAGTAATTTCCATGACTGGCATCCGTAACACACAACGATGAACTTGCACACAGAGTCCATCTCCATGACCTAGTGAAGGCTGTATTATCATCTGGTTTTAGTTTCAAAAGAGGAAACTGAGACTCAGCAAAACAAATTAACTTGTCCAGGGTCAAGCAGCTCCTACATGGCTGGGCTGGGACCCAAATCCACACCTCATCTCCTGTGTTCCCTAAGGAATCCCTGTCACCCAACACCCAGCCCTACCTCCCCTTGCACATCCCCTGCTCTCCACACCATAACCCTTGGTCCCCATCCACCCACGGCCACACCCACCTCACCTCCGCCCTCCCTTTCTGGGCTCAAGAGCCTCATCACCTCCTGCAGCAGCTCACTGTAATCGTCCTCCGAGCAGCTGCTGGGGCCGTCCTCTTCCACCTCCTCTTCGTCCTCTTCCTCCTCTGCCACCAGCCTCTTCTCCAGCGGACTCTCCTTCCCCTCTTCCAGGTCTAGCTGCAGGGTGGACCCAAACCGTGTGGCCATCTCCACCATGTCTCCCTTCCCTGACTGACTCTCAGGCCCCGGGGGCTCAGGGCCAACAGGGTCCAGCAGTGGCTCATTCTCACACCTTTGTCCTGGGCCCTTTAGGTCCTCTATTCCCTGAGTCATCAGCACAGGGAGTCCCTGATCAGAGTTGGGGTCTCCAGCACCAACATCTCCAGGCTCTTCTGGGTCCCTGCCAGCTGGGGCCTCTCTCTTGAGCCCCGAGGTAGAGGTCAGCCCCCATTCTTCCTGCCTGCGCAGCACCCGGGGCACATACAAAGGCTGGTCTGGCTTGCGTCCACGATACCACCGGCCAGCCCGGGCACCTCGGGGAACCGCAGCTGCTCCTTGGTTGGAGGTGGGCCGAGGACCGTGGTACTTGCTGGGGTAGGAGGCAGGAGGGCGGCAGGGGCCAGAGAGGCCATCCGAACTGGGTACCCTGGAGCAGGAATGGGAGGAAGTAATCAGAGTGTGTAGGGGCCCAAAGGAAAATGATTTACTAGAGCCACTTGTCATTCAAGAGAGACATTCAGGTCAGCATTAGGCAAAAACCACAGCCAAAATGACCCTCGAAAATCCCTTAGGAAGGCATCACAGTGGAGCCTGTCACTTCTGAATGAGCACAGAGCAGCCAGCTTGCCCTCTAGTGCTGTGATCCAAATTAGAGATCAGTCCATCTTCAATTACACACCAGGGGAGGTAAGCTCTTGCATTTAAGAAGTATGCTATCAGAAAAACATGTCACTTCAAACACTAGGATCATAGTCATTAAAGTAAGATGCTCACTGTGAGACGCAAAGGGGAACAGAGGGGACCGAAGCCCAGCAGGTACTCTTCTGGTCTCTGTGGGGCACAAGCTCACTGAGAGGAATGCTAGGGAGCGCCCCCCGCCCCCATACCCACTACTTAAACAGATCTCTCTCTCTCTTTTGGCCCAACCGTATAGCTGATTTTGCCAAGTGAATTCCACAAACTGCATATCTGCTCCACTGTTGATGCAAAAGGCAGCCCTGGCTGAGCGGCTGCGTCTAGGAATGGCAGCAGCCCTGGTTGAGCGGCTGCGGCTAGGAATGGCAGCAGCCCTGGCTGAGCGGCTGCAGCTAGGAATGGCAGCAGCCCGGGGGTCCCAGCCCTGGATCCACCCAGCCCTGCCCTTCCAAAGGCTGACCAGCTAGCTGGCCACCCACACACCACGGCTGCAGGCACTCCAAGGTGGGAGGCTACACACCTGATGTCCTGGTGACAGATGACCGTCCTCCTCTTCCATCCCTCCCCAACGGAGAAGCTGCTCAAGAGATCAAAATTCTCTGCTGTTCTATGGATCAGGTACCGGAGGCGACTGGAGAGTGGGGGGAAAAGAAGAACCCTGGGAAGGGAGGGGAAGAAGTGCTGAGCAGGTGTCCAGGGCCTGGCCCCTACCAAGTCCACTCCCAGGTTAATCGCGGATTAACACTGGGCTCCCTTCTGCCCCCCTGGGTCCCAGGTGGACTGCAAAGGATTTGAGCATAGATAGAGGTGATCGCAGGGACCCACAGGTCCCATCCCCATCCCTGTGCCGGGCCCCTTCAGTCTCGGGGTGATGCTCAGAATTACAAAGATGCAGCTGAAAGAGGCGGCTGGCGTTATTAAGACTAAAGGCCAAGGTCTGAGCCAGCTGCCAGGCACCACCTGGGGGAGGGCACACAGGCAGCTCGGGAACCCTGCCCTTCCCAGCAAGGGGGCACCCTCGCCCCTCACACAAGCCTACTTTGACATCTGCTTCTGCAGCAGAAAGCGGTCCAGTTCCTCCTGGATTCGGTGGACGAAGTCATTCTCGGCTGAGGAGAGGAAGACACCGTCCAAGCAAAGAAGGGCCAGGGTGACAGGTGGGAGAGCCTGTAAGAGAGACGGGCAGGGCCGGGTATCAGAGCACAGACCCCCGAATCACCCGAGACCCCGCAATGCTGGCACCGAAAGGACCTTAGAAACCCCCTGGTCCACGGCTCGGCGGCGGGGAAGTAATGCCAGGGACCCCCGGCAAGTCAGGGGTCAGGGAAGGGGTCTCCCGGCTCCTGCCCAAGGCTCTCGTCCCCGCCTGCGGTCGGATGCTGAGGGTGGCTCCACACCCTGCACTGCGCTCCTTCCCGAGGCTCATGGGGGCCTGCTCCGCGCAGCCCAGCTGCCCCTTCCCACCGGGGAGCCCAGGGTTCGGGACGACCACCCCCCAGTGCCGCCGCACTCACCGCGGCCTCTCGGCGCGTCGCAGCCGCCCTCGGCGTCCCCAGAGGCCAGCGCGCCCGATCGCCCCAGAGAGGCCCGGGCCGCTGCAGAAACGCAGCGCCACTGCGCGGCCTGGGGGAGGTAACGCAGGAACGGGAGAGGGAGTGTTCTTGTCACCTATTGGGAGGGGGCGCACCTGCCACTAACACAAACCGCTTCTCCTAGAGCGACACGACTAGCTTTCATATTCATCGCAAAACCGAGACCCAGAAAGGTGAAATAACTTGCCTCAAGTTGCACAGATAGTACATTCCATAGTCTTGGTCTGATTCCAAGATGGGCTCTTTTCTTTTTTTCTCAATGTTGGCACAGTCTTGTATGATCAATTAAGTTCAACAAACACTTTTGTTCAGCTACTATTAGGTTGGTGCAAAAGTAATTGTGGTTTTGCCATTAAGTAAAAAGCCGCAGTTACTTTTGCGCCAACCTAATAGTACTATATGCTAGCTAGCGGCGGTGCTAGGGTTTCCCATTCATTGTTCCCCTCCCCAGGGACCTAACAGAGGAATAAAGAGGAAGGAAGTTTCTGAGCACCAGATATTTCAGCACTCTTGCCCATCATTGCCCTTCCTTCTCCCGCATTGATGTAACCTGTAAAAAGGTCTAATTCACACCACAGTGGCACTGACAAGGCATGCTAGCCTTGTGGGTTACTGGGTTGGGCAGCCACTATCGCAGTGATTTGCAGCTACTCTGCTCCATCCAGAAATAATTCCAGCGTCCACCTTAAATGGGGCTTAAAATTCTTGCCATCAGACAGCCTGTGGGATGGATGATTATAATCTAGGACACCAGGGTTGAAATCGTTCTGTTCCCTGAAAGTAATTAAAATGCAATCCCTTGGTCACTCTGAATCTGGAAGCACTGACCTAAGGGCACTTAAGACCTAGGTTTTGGTCAGGGATGGGGCAGTCTGAGTGGGCTCTGACATAAGGCACAGGCGGGATGGGAGAGGGAGGGCTGTCCCTCAAAAAGCTGACTGGGAGAAGTGGCTTGGGGATGGAGAAATGGAGAAAAAATTAGGTGCATTTTGCTGTCTCACAATTTTTTCCAAAGCATTTCTAAAAACGGCAGTAGCATTATATTATATTTACAAAACCTATCTTTCCAGATACCCAGCAAGAAGAATATAAAAGGACCTAGAATAAAGACAAAACCAAAGTGCAGAGAGAACTCAGGGAGCTGCGTCATGAATTTTCTTTCTGGGCATAGTTGTGAGAGGAGCTTCAGGAGATCTGACAAGTCCCCAGTGCCCTAGACTGGAGGGCACTCAACTCCTGGGGAAAAAGGATGAGCAGAGAGCACCTGTTTGGATTCTGGTTCCACCAGCCCTACCCACGCTCCATGCTGGCTTAATGGAAGTGGGAGCAGGCCACACCATGGCATTGTTTTGTCTGCCCAGGTTCCCTGGACTAGGCAGTGTGAGGCTGAGAGGCAAGTCCACTTAGCACCACATGCTTTCTCTGAAAAGAGGCCCAGCTTTTTCGACAAAGTGGCTGTACCTCCCCGAAATGGAGGAACAAACCCAAAACCCAGGAAGCAAGCCATGTCGCTGCCTCTTTAGAGCTGGGTCATGCTACTGAGGTGTTCAACAAATTCAGAGACTCAGTAGGAACAAGCTCCAGGGGAAGGCTGTCCAGGAATCTAGTTTCTACCAAACCCTCTTTAGGCAACTCAGAGGTTAAACAGGAAAAAAGGTATCAGTGTCCAGGTCTCCATCATGGGTGGAGGTTATCTAGAGATTCCTAGATAAACAGGGAAGGGAGTCAAAGCACATCTACCCACACCTTTAGGGGAAAACAGCAGGTAAGGCAGAATGGTTCCCATTCAAAGGTGAGTAAATCCAACAAAAGCAGCACAAAGGATGGGCAGAATTTCTACAGAAAGAAAGAAAGAAGGAAAGGAAGGAAGGAGGGGAAAGAGAAAAAGAAAGAAAGAAAGAGAGAGAGAAAGAAAGAAAGAAAGAAAGAAAGAAAGAAAGAAAGAAAGAAAGAAAGGAAGAAAGAAAGAAAGAAAGAAAGAAAGAAAGAAAGAGAAAGAAAGAAAAGAAAAGAAAGAAAGAGAAAGAGAGAAAGAAAGAAAGCAGAGCAGGGAACAGATACAGGATAAGAATATTTTGGAAGACTCTCTTGAGAAAACAAGAAATTTCCAGTTAATAACTGCTTCACACTCTCAAGGAAGTCAAAGCCTGATTTCCATGTTCAATGGGTAAGCTATGAATTGAGATAAAAGAGAACTGTCAGAGCTTTGGAAAGACGTGAAAGAGGCAATCATGTTCATCATCAAACCAGCAAAGCTAGAGTCAACAATGCTGAAAACAAATCAGCGATATGGAGTAAAGGCTTACAAAAATCAAGATAGTTACTACTTATTGACATAAAGCTTGCCAAACAAATTGCACTTTAGTGGGGCCAGGCGTGGTGGCTCATGCCTGTAATCCCAGCACTTTGGGAGGCTGAGGCGGGCGGATCATGAGGTCACGAGATCAAGACCATCCTGGCTAACACAGTGAAACCCCGTCTCTACTAAAAATACAAAAAATTAGCTGGGCGCAGTGGCGGGCGCCTGTAGTCCCAGCTACTCAGGAGGCTGGGGTAGGAGAATGGCGTGAACCCGGGATGCAGAGCTTACAGTGAGCCGAGATTGCACCACTGCACTCCAGCTTGGGCAACAGAGCGAGACTCCGTCTCAAACAAACAAACAAACAAACAAAAAACAAATTGCACTTTAATCTTTGTAGCAGCCCTCTCAGATGAAAATTGTTACCCTTATGGTATGGGGATAAACAGAGGTTTAGCCAAGGGAGACCCAGAGAGTTGAAACTCAAACCCAGGTCTAGCCTGTCAACCCCCTGCTCTTGAACACTGTAAGGTGAAGACTCTCCAACTTTAGCATGTCATTAAAATTGTCTTTTTTTTTTTTTTGAGACAGTCTCACTCTGTCACCCAGGCTGGAGTGCAGTGGCACAATCTTGGCTCACTGCAACCTCCCGGGTTCAAGCAATTCTCCTGCCTCAGCCTCCCAAGTAGCTGCGACTACATGCATGCACAACCACACCTGGCTAAATTTTTTATTTTTAGTAGAGACTGGGTTTCACTATGTTGGCCAGGCTGGTCTCGAACTCCTGGCCTCAGGTGATCTGCCCACCTCGACCTCCCAAAGTGCTGGGATTACAGGCATGAGCCACCGTGCCCAGCCTAGAATTGTCTTAATCCTGTGGCCAATAGCCAGGCACCAAAGTCAAGGGTTAAATAAATTAGATGTACCCTATCAGTGGGAGAAGCAGGCTGGGTGTGAGCTACAGAATTTTATCCAAAATGGGAGGTGTGATTGAAAGATTATGAAAGGATTGAATCCAGGGCACATGGGGTTGCAAACGGCCCCAGTTGAGGGGATGAACCTGGAGTCCCCCACTGCCATAGTGACCCTAAATGACAACCTAGCACACTCTCCTTGCCACGGGCAGGATCACCTTGGGCACCTGCAGCTCTGAAGTCTGTGTTTGAGTCTAACAACTCCTCATTCCAAGCAACCACAGCCTGCCTGAAAAGGTCATGAATACAGGCATTGAATTGTCCATGCAGTAAGCTCAGCTTGTTTGAGAAGACAAATTGTTCTCTTCATGCTTAAGTGTCTTTCCACCCCAGGAAAGTTAGGTTTACGAATATCCAGTTTACGTTTGTTATTTGACGTCATTGTAATGTTCACATGTGTTTGGCATATTAGTGAATCTGTCTAATACATTAGGTAGTGATTCCAATTTTAAAAGTAAAATGGATCTCAGGCGTACAATTTTAAATGGGCAGATATAAGAGAATTTGATGAAGTTGTAAATACTATTACAATACTAAAGAGAACTAGATTTACAGTATTTTAAAATCAGTGAGGGTTGTTGAGTATGGCACATAGGAAGGTCTTGCTTCATAGCCGCTGGGTGATCCATTTAATGTGTTTTAAAAGGAAATCAAGACTTGGGGGAAGATGGAAAAAAACATACTTTTTCCTATTCCTTCCACTAAATACAACTAAACTTCCTGGATATCATATGTAAAACAAGCATAAGAAGACTCTGAAAGGTGGAGAGAAGAAAGAAGGTCAGCTAGCGACCTCACGGCTCAAGGAATGACAAAGTGCTAAGTTTCCTCGGTTTTCTTTATGCCCTAAATCACCAGACTTGCAGCTTGA
The DNA here is from genome assembly GCF_028885625.2 of Pongo pygmaeus. NCBI lineage: Eukaryota > Metazoa > Chordata > Mammalia > Primates > Hominidae > Pongo > Pongo pygmaeus. Next base: position 23,400,907 of record NC_072380.2, on the reverse strand, counting down.
GGAAGCCAGAAACTCAACAATACCAATGGATACAGACTAAATAAACACAAAGTAACCCTCCAAAAGCAAAATCCCAATAAAAACCCTCTTTTTCCTTGTAGGAAATGGGTGAGGAAAAGGGCAGCCGAGCAAGACAGAAAACATGGCAAAAATGACTGCTCTACCCCAGCCAGACAGCATCCCCAGCCACATGAACATGGGCCAAATGGGAAGCCTAGGTTGTCGCCCTCACCAGGTTGTAATGAGCACCACAACCTGTCCACCAGGACGAGGTCAGAGAAGGCCAAGTAGCAGCTGGGATTTTCAATCCCTCCAGGCACTAATGAGCCTCGCCCCTTGCAATGTCGGTAGACACCCCTAGAGAACCTGGACTTCCACCCCTTACCCGGCAATAACAAAACTCCCTTCCCACTCCACCCTGAGGTGGCATTAGAGGAGGCCTAGTGGACAATAGAGCTTTCACCACCACCTAGTAATCAAGAGGCCACCCTACCCTCTTGATGTTAGTGCAGGCCACATGAGGAAAAACCACAAGGTGCTTCTACTCCTCCCAGATAGGAAGGTATCTGTGGAGGTCTAGTGGGGACCTCCCACTCCCACCCAGCAGTAATGAGGAACCCCCATTCAGGTGTCAAAGGAAGCTGCATGGAGAACCTAGACTTTAAATCCCACCTGACAGTAACAAGGCTTGCCCTCCACTCCTCTGCTTGAGTGGTGTCAGAGAAAGACAGCTGAAACAGAAGGCACAAATAAGATCCAGCATCTCATAACACCTAAGATGTCCAGCATTCACCTGAAAATAACTTGTGATACCAAGAACTAGAAACATCTCGGACTCAATAAAACAGACAATCAATAGATACTAGCTAGCACTGAGATGCCAGAAATGTTAAATTGTCTTACAAAGATTTTAAAGCAGCCACAATAAAAATGCTTCGACAAGCAATTATGACCACCCTTGAAACAAATGTAAAAATAGTTTCAGCAAAGACCTGAAAGACATAAAAAGCTAAAAAGAAATTTTAGAATTGAAAAATGCAATCACAAATAAAAAGCTCAGTAGCAAAATGGAAGTGGAAAAGGAAAGAAACAATGTATTAGTCTGTTCTTATGCTGCTAATAAAGACATACCCAAGACTGGGTAATTTATAAAGAAAAAGAGGTTTAATGGACTCACAGTTCCACATGGCTGGGGAGGCCTCACAATCATGGTAGAAAGCAAAGGAGGAGCAAAGCATGTCTTAGATGGTGGCAGGCAAGACAGCATGTGCAGGGGAATTCCCATTTATAAAACCATCAGATCTCAGGAGACTTATTCACTATCATGGGAACAGCATGGGAAAAACCCACTGCAATGATTCAATTACCTCCTACCGGGTCCCTCCCATGACACTTGGGAATTATGGGAGCAAAAATTCAAGATAAGATTTGGGTGGGGACACAGCCAAACCATATGAAACAGTGAACTGGGAAACAGAACAATAGAAATCACCAGTCAGAACAACAGAGAGAAAATAGACTGAAAACAAAAATGAACAGAGCCTAAGGGACCCATGAGACTATAACAAAAAGATTTAACATTCCTGTGATTGGTCACCCCAAAAGAAAGGAGAAAGAGGGTGAGGTTAATAAAGTACTCAGAGAAACAAGGGCTGAAAACGTTCCAAATTTGGAAAATAAACCAACAGATTTAGAAAGGTGAGTGAACCCGAAACAGTACAAAACCAAAGAAATCCATGCCAAGATGTAGCATTACTAAATTTCTGAAAACTAATGGCAAAAGAAAAAAAATTGAAAGCAGCCAGAAAACAAAAAGAAAACAAAAACTCACCTTACTTTACCTATGAGGAAAAGCTATTTGAATGACTGTCGATTTCTTATCAGAAACCAGAAGAACAAAAGAAACGGTATAAGATTTTGCAAGTGCCAAATGAAAACTACTAACCCAGAATCCTATAACCCATGAAAATATGCTTCAGCAATGAAGAGAAAATCAAGGTATTCTCAGATGAAGGAAAACTAAGAGAATTTGTTGGCAGGAGACCTATCGTAAAAGAGTGGCTAAAAGAAGTTCTCTAAACAGAAACAATTTTTTAAAATATTTGAGTATCAGGAAGGAAGAAAGAACAAAGTAGGCAAAAATATGGGTAATTATAATAGACTTTTTTCTCCTCTTAATCTTCTACATTATGTTTGCTAGTTGAAAAATATAACTCTAATGTGGTTCTAAGTGTATGTCAAGAAAATATTTAAGACAATTATAAATGGGGGAAGGTAAAAGGATGTAAAGGGAGGTAAGCTTTCTGGACTTCACTCAAACTGGTAAAATGACAACACCAAAAGATTGTGACAAGTCATGTAATACCTAAAGCAACCACTGAAAAGGATATAAATAGATATATTTTTGAAAGTAATAGACGAGTCAAAGCAAAAAACAACAGAAAAGGAAAAAAAAAGAACAATCAAAGCAAAATTGCTTTAAAAGAAATTTTCAAGTAACCCCAGGAAGACATTAAAACAGAAAACTGAAAAACACAACAAGCAGAAAAGAAAATAGCAGACTTATACTCTAACATATCAATAATTACATAAAATGTAAAAGTTCCAAATATAACAATTAAAAGACAGAGGTGGGAATAGTCGTGTAAAAAGACAACATTTAAGCATATGTTATCTGCAAGAAGCTCATTTCAAATACAATATAGGCAGGTTGAAATTTTAAAAATGCAAAAAGGTCTATCATGCAAACATTAATTAAAGAAAAGCAGAAGTGGCCATATTAATATCAGATATGGTAGACTTAGAAACAGAGAAAATTACAAGAGACAGAGAGGGACATTATATAATGATAAAAGAGTTAATTTACCAAGAAAACATAGCAGTCCTAAATATATAAGCATCAAAGAGAACTGCAAAGTATGTAAAACCAAAACTCATAGAATTCAAAGGAGAAGTAAATAAATCTATAATTACAGTTAAAGACTTTCTCAACAATTGACAGGACAACTACACAGAAAACAATCAACAAGGATATAGAAGAAATCAATAATACCATTAATAAACAGGATCTAATCAACATGTATAGAACACTCCAGCCAACAACAGCAGAATACACATTCTTTTCAAGTGTGTATGGAACATATTCCAAGGTAGATAATATCCTGGACCATAAAGCAAACCTCAACAAATTTAAAAGAATTGAAATGATATAGAGTATGTTCTCTGATCACAATAGAATCAAACTAGCAATAAATAACAGAAAGGTAGCTAGAATGTTCCTAAACACTTGGAAACTAAACAACATACTTCTAAACAATCCATCAGTCGAAGAGAAAATCCTGAGGAAAAAAAGAAAATTCACCGAGTAAAATGAAAATTAAAATAGACCTTATCAAAATTTGTGGGGCACAGGTAAACAGTGCTAAGATGAAAATTTATAGTACTAAATACATATATTAGGAAAAAAGGAAAAGTCTCAAATCAAAAGAAAAAGATCAAAATAAACCTAAAGAAAGGAGAAGGAAGACAATATTAAAAAGAGCAGAAATCAATGAAACTGAAACAGAGAAGCAGTAGAAAAAATCAACAACAAAAGCTGGTTCTTTGAAAAGATCAGTAACATTAATAAACCTCTAATAAAACTGACACAAAAAAAGAGAGAAGACACGAATTATAAATATCAGAACTGAAGTAAGGGATATCATTACAGACCTTGCAGACAGCAAAAGTCTAATAAGGAAATACTATAAGCAACTTTACACACATTCATTTGACAACTTAGTGAAAATATCCAATCCCAGAGTGTTACTTAGTCATTCCATTTATATAAACTTTTTGAAAAGACAAAATTTTGGAAATGATGAATAGATTAGAGTTTGCAGGGGTTAGGAAAAGGGAGTAGTGAGTGGCAGGATGTGTTGGGGAGATTGACAGAGTAAGATTAGTAAATTGCACTGATGTCAATATCTTGGTTGTGATATTGTACTACAGCTTACAAGATGTTACCACTGGGGGAAACTGGGTAAAAGGTACATGGGATCTCTCTGTATATTTCTCACAATTGCATGAGACTCTGTAAGTTTCTCAATAAAAATTTCAATGGAAAAAGACATCAAATATATCAAATTTATAAATAGAGTTGTAATGTTTAATAAAAAATAAAACTGCGACCAAATGTTTAAGTGAAATTTGTTCTGTCACTTTAAGTTTGACAAAGTTGTTCTCATTTTATAAAAAGATTAGATATATAAATAAAATTGTAATACTTATAAATTAAAATTTAAAACAGAGTAAAAACTACGTATTTAAATGTTATTTTTATAAACTAACATAACTTAAAATCTGAGTAACTAAAGTCTTTTGTGAACAAAAGCCACTCTCAGACATGAAAAGCTCCACATAGAGGCCGGGCACGGTGGCTGACGCCTGTAATCCCAGCACTTTGGGAGGCCAAGGTGCGCGGATCACGAGGTCAGGTGATCGAGACCATTCTGGCTAACATGGTGAAACCACATCTTTACTAAAAATACAAAAAAATTAGCCAGGCATGGTGGCGGATGCCTGTAGTCCCAGCTACTTGGGAGGCTGAGGCAGGAGAATGGTGTGAACCCGGGAGGCGGAGCTTGCAGTGAGCCGAGATCGCGCCACTGCACTCCAGCCTGGGTGACAGAGCAAGACTTCATCTCAAAAAAAAAAAAAAAAAAAAAAAAAAAGAAAAAGAAAAACTCCAAATAGAAAATTACATGGAATTCAAAGAAAAGGCCAAAGGGATTCAAGCAGTTAAACAAAAACATAAATATTGGAGATTTAAAATATGGACAATTAGTATACCTGAGGAAAAAAGCAAAATTACAGGAAAAAGAAATTAAATGCAGGCTGAGCACGATGGCTCATACCTGTAATCCCAGCACTTTGAAAGGCCAACGCAGAAGGATCACTTCCGCCTAGGAGTTCAATACCAGCCCTAACAACAGAGTGGCCAGTCTCTGCCAAAAATTTAAAAAATTAGCCAGGCATGGCTGGGTGCGGTGGCTCATGTCTGTAATCCCAGCACTTTGGGAGGCTGAGGCGGGCTGATCACAAGGTCAGCAGATCAAGACCATCCTGGCTAACACGGTGAAATCCCGTCTCTACTAAAAACACAAAAAAATTAGCCGGGCGTGGTGGCGGGCATCTGTATTCCCAGCTTCTCAGGAGGCTGAGGCAGGAGAATGGCATGAACCCGGAGGTGGAGCTTGCAGTGAGCCTAGATCGCCACTGCACTCCAGCCTGGGCGACAGAGTGAGACTCTGTCTAAAAAAAAAAAAAAAAAAATTAGCTAGGCATGGTGACGCATGCCTGTAGTCCCAGCTACTTGGGAGGCTGAGGTGGGAGGATTGTTTTTGCCTGGGAGGTTGAGGCTGCAGTGAGCTGTGGTTGTGCCACTGTACTCCAGCCTAGGTGACAGAGTCAGACCCTGTCTCTCACACAGACACACACACACATACAATGTAAATACAACAATATTTTATTAAAACAAAAGAAAATGTGAACTACAGGTTAAAATGGTGTTCTAGAAAATAAATATATAAATAAAAGGTTCATCCAGATTATCGTAAAAATATTTTCTCTGAGAATTAAAAAAATGAATTTTGATTTAGGTAAAATTCAAAGGAAAAAAATTAAGTGGCTAATAAATTTTCTTAGCAACTCATCTGCCAGAAAACAATGGAACAATATCTGTAGAATTTTAGATGGAAAACGTTAAGACTGGAAAATTCTATAAACTGTGATGGCAATAGAAAGATATTCTCAAACCTGCAGTCACATTCTGCCAAAAGAAATGGAGTGATGCTGGCCTGTCAGGTGGAGATGCCAGGCCATACTGGCAGACACTGTGTAGGGACAGCCTGCCACGTTTACTGCACAGCTTAACTCAAAAGACATCTTGCAAAATCCACAGACAGCTTACTTTTTTTTTTCTCTAGTGACCTCTTCAATCTCTTCCAGAATAGATCGCCCAGACTAGCCTCTTTGATAGCCTCCAGCTAATCATTAGAAAAATCACCCTGCCTAGGCTGGCACCTTTTTCTTCTGTGTTTATAAATCCTCCCACTGGTTTGTTTATTTATTTATTTAGGTCTTTGTCCCTTGGTAAGAATCTAATGTCTGTCTCCTTGGTGTGCTTGTGAATTAGTTACCCAGCTAACGAAATATTTCTGAATTATGCTTTGAGATTCACGGTCCTTCCTGGAAAGCCACTGGAAGATATGGTCCCCACAACCAAGAGATGAATTCAAATAAATGACTCACAAGCTGGGATGACCTGGGAGAAGAGACCTTGGGCTAAATAATTCATTTACTTAAAACATTCACTTAACTTAAATAATCAGAGCAATAAAATGGCATACAAATATTATAAATCTTGAAAGCAGGGCTATAGAATGTAAAAACAAAAGCAATTTCTTAATTGCCATAAATTGGGACAGGAACCCCAGAGTACATTCCAAAGTATGGTGGGGAGGAGAAGAGGCATATAACTGTGGCAAAGTCAGTAAATGCTATATTTTCCAAATAATTGCCAGAAGTTAGGGAAGTTGGTTAAGAAAGAAACACTGCCCATATAAAAAAATATAACTGGGGAGGGGAGAGGAAGCCAGAAAAAAAAAAAAAATCAGTGATAGAAGTAACACCAAAGTGTTTCAAGTAAACCAGAGGTAGGATAATTCAATTATATTACAAACATTAAAATGGATTAAAAAGAGGCTGGGCGTGGTGGCTCATGCCTGTAATCCCAGCACTTTGGGAGGCCAAGGTGGGAGGATCACTTGAGGTCAGGAGTTCAAGACCAGCCTGACCAACATGGCGAAACCCCGGGCGTGGTGGCTGACATCTGTAATCCCAGCTACTCGGGAGATTGGGGCATGAGAATCATTTGAACCCAAGAGACAGAGTTTGCAGTGAGCCGAGATTACGCCACTGCACACTCCACCCTGGGTGACAGAGAGAATGTTTCAAAAAGCGAAACATTATTATATGTTCTTTACCCAATTCACAGTTAGAACAACTCTATGCAAATTCATTTAAGGATCTAAATAAAATGATCAAAACACCATACAGGGCTAAATGGAGAAGCACAGAGGAACCATATTCACTTCAGGACAAGTCAAGGCTATTTACGCATGCCTCTAGTGTTTACCTTTTTTTAAACGGGTACTAGCAAAAGCAAATTGACAAAAAGACATAAAAACTGGAAAGGTTAGACATTTGAGGAGATCAACTTCTCACTGTTTGCAGAATGTTTGTGTTTTTGGTGGTTTTTGTGTTTGTTTGTTGTTTGTTTTTGAGACAAAGTCTCCCTCTGTCATCCAGCCTGGAGTGCAGTGACATGATCATTGCTCACCGTAACCTGGACTCCTGAGCTCAAGCCATCCTCCTGCCTCCGGTAACTGGAACTACAGATGCACGCCACCACACCCGACTAATTTTTGTATTTTTTGTAGAGACGGGGGTCTCACTATGTTGCCCAAGCTGGTCTTGAACTCCTGGCTCAAGCCATCCTCCCGCCTCAGCCTCCCAAAGTGCCGGGATTACAGGCATGAGACACCACACCCAACCTTTGATTTTTTTTTTTTTAACCTAAAAAATCCAAGAAAATCAACTAAGAAACTCTTATAAGCCAGAGCTGTTTCCAGAGGTGAAGACCATCCTGGAGCCAAGGCGGTGGGAATGATAAAAGGGCAGAGAAAGGCAGAGACGGTAGAGAAAGGGCCAGAACTAGAGAGGGAAAGTGGGAGAGACGGGAGGGTGCGGAGGTGCAGGGGCTGGTGGGAGAGGGAAATGAGTCATCTTCCCTAGTTCCCACTCTACCTGATTAGCCTCTGTGTGTGCCACCCCAGCCAGGAGATTCCCCACCACACCCCCCAAATCTCTGACACTTTTGTTGTCCCTCAGTTCCCAGGAGACCTCAACCTCTCCAGAGTTCTAGCCTCTTCTTAAAGGGCCAGAGTCATGGGAACCCAGGTAGGGTGAGGGGGTCTCCTGTGAAGGTCTCCTTACAATGAAATGACTTTGCAGAAATTTGGACACTACCTCCAAATGCAGATTTATGGCCCGGCGTGGTGGCTCATGCCTGTAATCCCAACACTTTGGGAGGCCGAGGCAGGGAGATTACCTGAGGTCAGGAGTTCAAGAGCAGCCTGGCCAACATGGCGAAACCCTGTCTCTACTAAAAATACAAATTAGCCAGGCGTGTTGGTGGGCGCCTGTAATCCCAGCTACTCAGGAGGTTGAGGCAGGAGAATCACTTGAACCCAGGAGGCAGAGGTTGCAGTGAGCCGAGATCGTGCCACTGCCCTCCAGCCTGGGTGACAGAGTGAGACTCCGTCTCAAAAAGTAAAATAAAATAAAATAATTTCTAAAAAATCCAGATTTATTTTCCCTAGCTCAAAAGCCAACCTCACATCAGAGCCTGTCTGTGGCCACATTGGGGCCCAAGGGGATGGAGGAAAAATAGATACTAAAAATGAATATTAAGCCTTTGTAACGGCATAAGAAGTACCTATGTTTAAAAGTTTAAAGGTTATGAAAAAAATGACACAAAATTGATCTCATTTACTAAACAAAAGGCAATAGAGGCTGCGTGCAGTGTTTCACACCTGTAATCCCAGAACTTTGGGAGTCGGAGGCAGGCGGATCACTTGAGGCCAGGAGTTCAAGACCAGCCTGGCCAACATGGTGAAACCCCGTGTTTACTAAGAATACAAAAATTAGCCAGGTGTGGTGGTAGGCATGGCATCTGTAATCCCAACTACTCAGAGGCTGAGGCAGGAGAATCGCTTGAACCCGGGAGGCGGAGGTTGCAGTGAGCTGAGATTGAGCCACTGCACTCCAGCCTAGGTGATAGAGCCAGGCTCCATTTCAAGAAAAAAAAAAAAAAAGGCAATAGAAAAGACGGTGAAGGAAAATATACTGAAATGAGGGCAGTGGTTGTCTCTGAGTGCTATGATGATCCTGCTCTTTTCACATAAAATTGTCTGTAATGTATGTATCCAAATGCATATCTCTATAGTGCATATATAATATAGGCATGTGATTTTCATAAGCTGCAGGATATACCTACTTTTTATTCTTCCCAAATCATTCAAAGTAGCACTATTTGCAAATTTGGCAAAATTTTGAAAATTTATTAACTCAGCAAACATTTCTTTTTTTTTTTTTTTTTTGAGACGGAGTCTCGCTCTGTCACCCAGGCTGGAGTGCAGTGGTGAGATCTTGGCTCACTGCAAGCTCCGTTTCCTGGGTTCACGTCATTCTCCTGCCTCAGCCTCCCGAGTAGCTGGGACTACAGGCGTCCACCACCACACCCGGCTAATTTTTTTTGTATTTTTAGTAGAGACATGGTTTCACCGTGTTAGCCAGGATGGTCTCGAACTCCTGACCTCGTGATCTGCGCGCCTTGGCCTCCCAAAGTGCTGGGATTGCAGGCGTGAGCCACTGCGCCCGGCCTAACTCAGCAAACATTTTTTAAAGTGACCCTCCCTTAATTGCAAAGTGCACTGATTTCCAGCCCTCCCCAGCGCAGTCCCTTTGGGCAGGACATGGCGTCACTAAAGTCACCAGAGCAGTGTCTGCCCAGCCCAGGTCCTGGGGAGGGCTGGGGTCAGCATCCTCATTAACTGGGCTTCTACTGTGCACCTGGCACTTTACATCCATTACCGCATACAATCCCCATGGAAATCCCTCAAAGTAGGTGTTATTACCCCAGTTTACAGACATAAAAATTGGGTCCCAATATTAATGTGCTACTAAATAGCAACATTGTGCTTCCAACCGAGGTGAACATCCCAAAGCTTGTGCTCAATTCCAGTGATTTCCAACAGTTATTAGCTGTGGAATCCTCTGCTCAAACAAATATTACCCTGGTGAATGAGCTTGCTAGGGATGCCATACCAAAGTAGCACAGGCTGGGTGGCTTAAACAACAGAAATCTATTTTCTCACCGTTCTAGAGACTGGAAGTCCACGATCAAGATGTCAGCAGGGTTGGGTTTCCTCTGAGGCCTGTCTCCTTGGCTGGCAGATGGCTGCCCACTTGCTGCCTCTTCACGTGGTGGTCCTTCCGTGCACCGTGCACCCCTGGAGTCTCTGTATCCAAATTTCCTCTTCTTCTTCTTTTTTTTTTTTTGAGACAGAGTCTTGCCCTGTCACCCAGGCTAAAGTGCAATGGCGCGATCTCAGCTCACTGCAACCTCCGCCTCTTGGGCTCAAGCAATTCTTGTGCCTCAGCCTCCTGAGTAGCTGGGATTACAGGCATGCACCATGTCCGATTAATTTTTTTTTATTTTTATTTTTTCCTGAGACAGAGTCTCGCTGTCAGCCAGGCTGGAGTGCAGTGGCACGATCTTGGCTCACTGCAACCTCCACCTCTCAGGTCCAAGCAATTCTCCTGCCTCAGCCTCCCAAGCTCCCGAGTAGCTGGGACTACAGGTGCGTGCCACCACGCCCAGCTAATTTTTCTGTGTGTATTTTTAGTAGAGATGGGATTTCACCATGTTAGCCAGGATGGTCTCGATCTCCTGACCTTGTGATCCACCTGCCTCGGCCTCCCAAAGTGCTGGTATTACAGGTGTGAGCCACCGCGCTGGGCCAAGTTTTTTGTATTTTCAGTAGAGACGGGGAATGTTGGCCAGGCCGGTCTCGAATTCCTGGCCTCAAGGGATCTGCCCACCTTAGCCTCCCATAGTGCTGGGATTACAGGTGTAAGCCACCATGCCAGATCCCCAAATTTCCTCTTCTTATATAGACACCAGTCTTATTGGATTAGGGCCCACCCTAACAGCCTTATTTTAACCTAATCACCATTTTAAAGACCTGATCTCCAAATACAGTCACATTCTGAGTGGAGGAGGACTGGGGGGTGGTTAGGGCTGCAATATGTGAATGTTGAGGGGTCACAATTTAGCCCATAACACCTGGACTTTAATGTTTAAATGGTGTCCGTTCTGGTGGAAGTTGGGCTGACAGGCTTGGAGTCCAACTTTCCAATTCCCTCCTTTCAATTTCCTAGAGCCCCTTTACTGCTTTGAGAGGGAAATATTAGGAAATCACTAGTTTTTATAGCTTTGGAAAAAGAGAAAATATTCAAGGAAACTCAATAAACTAAAACATCACACGAGTCATTTCTGTGAAAATACAGATGGGGCCATCAGCTAATTTAATATGAACGCTGACACAGTTCATTTGATGTTTTCCTCAACTCACCCAGAATTTCTCTGTGTTGGCCAGAATAACCTCTGAATTATTTTCCTCACCAACTTCTGCAATTAAAAGGATAAGGCCAGGCGCAGTAGCTCACACCTGTAATCCCAGCACTTTGGGAGGTGGATCACTTGAACTCAGGAACTTGAGACAAGCCTGGGCAACAGAGCAAGAACCTATCTCTACAAAAAATACCGAAGATTAGCCAGGTGAGGTGGCACGTGCTTGTGGATCCAGCTAATCAGGAGGTTGAGGCGGGAGGATCACCTGGGCCCAGGAGGTCGAGGCTGCAGTGAGCCATGACTGCACCACTGCACTCCAGCCTGGTCAACAGAGTGAGACCCTGTCTCAAAATAAATAAACAAATAAATAAAAGGATAAATACCCCTCCAGAAGATAGTAAGCTTTGCCCTTAGGTATTTATATTTGAAGATAAAATATTGACTATTTTGGTGGCATAACTACCATATTTGACAACAGAGGAGCTGATCATTTTTAAACATCTTCCTCCTCCATACAATAGAGTTATTTTTGGTAATAATCACATGGTAATAAGTAATAATCAGTACTGTCTTGATTTGTTCTTTAGCTGAACAACAATGAACACTTTGAAAAGAATAAATTTCCATTTAAAGATATTCAAATTTGGTAAAATATTTCATGGATGAACTAAAATTTTCACTTACCAAATAAAAGCATACCACATGGTTAGTTCTTTTCCAGTTTTATTATTTATTTATTTATTTGAGATAGATAGGGTCTCGCTTTGTTGCCCAGGCTGAAGTGCAGTGGCACAATCATGGCTCACTGCAGCCTCAACCTCCCAGGCCCAAGTGATCCTCCCACCTCAGCCTCCCGAGTAGCTGGGACCACAGGCGTGTGCCACCAGGCCTGGCTAATTTTTTAATTTTTGTAGAGATGGGGTCTTTCTATGTTGCTTAGGTCAGTTTTGAACTCCTGGACTCAAGTAATCCATCTGCCGCAGCATCCCAAAGTGCTGGGATTACAGGCATGAGCCACCACACCTGGCCCACTGTTTTAAATGTTAAACACAAGCAAAACTCCAGGTGGCCATAGAGAATGACATAATTACAGTAACTCATGCTCTGTGTCTTTGGTCTTTACAATTACTACACTGTCCTGGCTTATTTTGAATCTACTATTTAAACACAGGAATACGTATTATCCTAAGGGTTGAAGACACAAGCTGCAACCACAATGAGCTCTAGTGATTCCAAACCGTTAAGAACTTACCTGCAAAGTGAGTATGTGAGGGCAGCCCCCGGTATCGTTGTGAGTTCTCTGGATGAACTTCCAAGTACAAGAGTTAGTAAAGCCCAAGAGATAGGAATGTGCCCACTGAAGCTCGGATATCCACAATAGTTATTTGGAACTTAGACCAATAAATCACCCACATTGTTTAGAATTGTCAGCACACGGTGATAGTGAAAAGCAGACTGGGTTCTCTTCTTGTTTTTCTGTCATCTGCAGACAATGCCTCCCTCTGTGCCTGCCCATGGAACAGTGGGCTCCCACTGCCTGGTTCTCAGCAGAACTCAATGATGGCCATTCTCTTTCAGTTTCCATCACCCTACAGGTTCGGGTTTCCTTTTTCCTCCCCAGCCCCTTTTGGTTTTCTTTTCTGGCTCCTCCTCTCCTACTCAACCTCTAACAGCTGGAATGCCTTGGGCTCTATCCCAGGCCAACCTTCAAGTTTATTCCTCCCCAGGTTCTCACCATCTCAATATATGGCACCAGCACCCACCCACTCGTTCAAGCCCACAGTGTATCAATCACCCTTTATTTCTCCCTTCCCGCCCTATCTTAAGCCTTCGGGAACCTGTGGGTTCTGGCTCCCGTGTATACCTGGGAACTGGCCGCTCCTGACACCCTACTCCTATTGCTCTCTACTTAGGCAAACCTTCTCTTACGGACTGATGTCTCCCCCACCTTCCAAAAAATCATATGGTGTGGCCGGGCGTGATAACTCAACGCCTGTAATCCCAGCACTTTGAGAGGCAGAGGCGGGCGGATCACGAGGTCAAGAGATTGAGACCATCCTGGCCAACATGGTGAAACCCCGTCTCTACTAAAAATACAAAAATTAGCACACCTGTAGTCCCAGCTACTCAGGAGGCTGAGGCAGGAGAATCGCTTGAACCTGGGAGGCGGAGGTTGCAGTGAGCCAAAATCGCACCACTGCACTCCAGCCTCGCGACACAGCGAGACTCCATCTCAAAGAAAAAAAAAACCATATGCTGAAGTCCTAACCCCCAACACCTCAGAATGTGACTGTATTTGGAGATACGGGCTTTAAAGAGGTAATGAAGTTAACACGAGGTCATTAGGGTGACCCTTAATCCAGTATGACTGCTGTCCTTACAAGAAGAGGAGATTAGCACACAGACTGGCACAGGAGGGAGCCCACGTGAAGACACAGGGAGAAGGTGGCCACCCACAAGCCAACGAGAGGCCTGAGAAGGAATCGACCCTGCCAGCACCTTGACCTTGGATTGCCAACTTCCAGGGCTGTGAAGCATTTCAGTTAAGCATCCAGTCTGACATATTGTGTTAAGGCAGCCAGACCTGACTAAGGCACCCTCCTCACCACTCTTCCCGCTTCCCTCTCTGAAAATTGCCTTTTCCCTCTTGAGAATTGATTGTTCGTGTAGCTTACTGGCCCTCTATCCCCTTTGAGGTTTTCTATTTCTTTTAGATTCGTAGGACTTTGTCAATTATGAGTTGAAACTGTTTGCTTCTGGTTTTAGGCTCACATTTTCACATTTTAAAAAATTATGTCTGGGCTGGGCACAGCGGCTCACGCCTGTAATCCCAGTACTTTGAGAGGCTGAGGGGGGCAAATCATTTGAGGTCAGGTGAGGCAGTTCTGCAGTCACTTATACCCACTTTTAATTATATGCAAATCAAGGGGCAGGTTATGCAGACCTTTCTAGAAAAAGGGCTGTAACTTCCGGGTCATTGGGTTGTTGCCATGGAAAGAGGTAGTAACTTTGGGTGTCTGCATGGCAGTGGTAAACTGACATGGCACACTGGTGGACATGTCATATGAAAAGCTGCTTCCACCTCATCCCTGTTTTAGCTAATCCTCAACTTGGTCCAGTGCCCAAACCCCACCTCTGGAATCCAGTCCCACTTCCTACCTCAGATACAGTCCCTTTTTTGATCCTTTTATTTAAAATCTTTTTTTCTTTTCCTTTTTTTTTTTTTTTTGAGATAGAGTCTCGCTCTGTCACCTAGGCTGGAGGGCAGTGGCGCGATCTTGGCTCACTGCAAGCTCCGCCTCCCGGGTTCATGCCATTCTCCTGCCTCAGCCTCCCAAGTAGCTGGGACCACAGGTGCCCGCCACCACGCCTGGCTAAGTTTTTGTATTTTTAGTAGAGATGGGGTTTCACTGTGTTAGCCAGGATGGTCTCGATCTCCTGACCTCGTGATCCGCCCACCTCAACCTCCCAAATTGCTGGGATCACAGGCGTGAGCCACCGTGCCCAGCCTATTTAAAATCTTTGTATGAACTTAAGTATATCTCTTGCAAATAGCTCAGGATTGAAGTGTATTATTTTTTAAAACCTAAAATCATCTGTATTTTATTTTATTTTGAGATGGAGTCTCACTCTGTTGCCCAGGCTAGAGTGCAGTGGCATGATCTCAGCTCACTGCAACCTCCACCTCCAGGTTCAAGTGATTCTCCTGCCTCACCCTCCCGAGTAGTTGGGATTACAGATGTGCATCACCATGCCCAGCTAATTTTTGTATTTTTAGTAGAGATAGGGTTTTGCTATGTTGGCCAGGCTGGTCTCAAACTCCTGACCTCAGGTGATCCACCCACCTCGGCCTCCCAAAGTGCTGGGATTACAGGTGTGAGCCACCATGCCCGGACCAACATCTGTCTTTTATCTGGCAAGTTCAATTCATTTACACTCATTGTGATTATTGACATATTTTTATTAACTTTTATTGTCTCATTTAGTACTTTCTGTTAAACAAGAATTTCTGTATTTGTGTTTCATTGTGTTTCAAATTTTTCCTGTCTTCTATTGTACTGTTATTCTTATTGTCTTTTATACTCACTAATGGTTTGGAAGTTATTCATTCAATATCTTTTAGTGTTATTCACTTTTTAAAAAGTTGAAGTACAGCATACATATAGAAAAGTGTGTCCTCCAGTTTTGTTTTGTTTTGTTTTGTTTTGTTTTTTGAGACAGTCTCACTCTTTTGCCCAGGCTGGAGCACAATGGTGCAATCATGGCTCACTGCAGCCTTGACCTTCTAGGCTCAAGTAATACTCCCACCTCAGCCTCCCAGGTAGCTGGGACCACAAACGCACACCACCATGCCTGGCTAAATTTTTAAAAAATTATTTTCTGTAGGGATGGGATCTCCCTATGTTCCCCCAGGCTGGTCTTGAACTCCTGGGCTCAACTGATTCTTCCACCTTGGCCCCCTAAAGGGCTGGGATTACAGGTGTGAGCCACCATGCTCAGCAGTCCTCCAGCTTTATTTTACTTCTTCAAGATTGCCTTGGCTATTTTTCGTTCTTTGCCTTTCTATATAATTTTAGAATTGCTTTTGTTTTTTTCTTTTTCTTTTTTTTTTTTGAGACGGAGTCTCACTCTGTTGCCCAGTCTGGAGTGCAGCGGCACAATCTTGGCTCACTGCAACCTCCGGCTCCGGGTTCAAGTGATTTTCCCGCCTCAGTCTGCCGAATAGCTGGGATTACAGGTACAAGCCACCACGCCCAGCTAATTTTTTATATTTTTAATAGAGACGAGGTTTCACCATGTTGGCCAGTCTGGTCTCGAACCCCTGACCTTAAGTGATCCGCCCGCCTCGGCCTCCCAAAGTGCTGGGGTTACAGGTGTGAGCCACCGCACCCGGCCTAGAGTTGCTTTTTAATTTATACATACACACACGTGCACACATGCACAAAATCTGCTGGCATTTTGACTGGGTTTTCATTGACTGTATAGATAAATTTTGGAAGAATGGATGGACATCTTTGACTTTTTTTTTCTCTATAATATTTTATAGTTTTCAGTGTAGGGCAGTGGTTTTTAACTAGGGGTGATTTTGCTCCCATCCTCCCCATCCTCCAGGGCAGTATATGGAGTCATTTTTGGCTGTTATGCTAGGGGATGGACAGTGCTAATGGAATCTTGTGCATAGAGGCAGGGATGCTTCTGAACATCCCAAAATGTACAATTCCCATAACAAATAATTATAGGCTCAAAATATCAATAGCCCAAGGTCGAGAAGCCATGGTAAAGGGTAGTAAACTTTTTTCTCAGAATTCAATATATTGGGGGCTAGCACAGATCATTTCTTTTAAATTTTTATATTTTTGCTAGTATATAGAACTATACTAAACAGTCAATATTTAATCTTGAACTATACTACTCAATATTTAAAATATTGAGCTTGTGTCCAGTGACCATGCTAAAACAAATTTTCCATTCAAGTAGTTTCTCTATAGGTTCCTCGGATTACTACATACACAATTGTATCACCTGTGAATAAAGACAGCTTCTTTTGTGAACCAACTCCTTCAGGAAGTGCTATGCAGCCAATAGCCGGCTCTTTTCTGTACAGTTGAAGGGCCTGCTGCAAAATACAATGAAAACGTTATCTATAGGGTGCGGACCAGCAAAACAACAACAAAACAATTTTAATACTTTCTTTGGTTTCCCTAAAAATGGGAAGATTCTGAGGCACAGCCCTACCCAGTATCTCCTGGGAGGCAATTTCCTTTTTTTTTTTTTGAGACGGGATCTCACTCTATTGCCCAGGCAGGTATGCAGTGGTGCAATCTGAGCTCACTGCAACTTCCACCTCTCGGGTTCAAGCGATTCTCGTTCCTTATCCTCCCAAGTAGCTGGGACTACAGGTGCCCGCCACTATGCCTGGCTAATTTTTGTATTTTTAGTAGAGATGGGGTTTCACCACATTGGCCAGGCTAGTCTGGAACTCCTGACCTCAAGTGATCTGCCCACTTCCGCCTCCCAAAGTGCTGGGATTACAGGCATGAGCCACCACACCCAGTCTGTAATTTCCAATCTGTAGAAGTCTGTGTAACTGCACAAATGTTAGCCAAAGGAAGCTGGTCTGCCAACTGAACGCACTGACGTGGGGTCAGGGCACATGCCCACCACAGAAAGTACTTTCAGAGTTATTTTTTGAGAGTGTTTTTTTTTTTTTCTTCCATTTTTAGAGATCAGGTCTCACTATGTTGCCCAGGCTGGTCTTGAACTCCTAGAATCAAGTGATCCATCCATCTTCGTCTCCCAAAGTGCTGGGATTACAGGTGTGAGCCACTGCACCTGGTCATGAGAATGCATTTCTGAGAGTGTGGTTAGGAGTAGCCTGGTGCGGGAGTGGAAAGGGTGATCTCTTTCTTCCACCTTATTAAGGGTCACAGGCAACACCCTTATAATAAAAGACAGGTTAACAGGAGAAAATCATAACAAATTTATTAACATGCATGAAGCAGGGGAGCCATATAAAAATATGAACATACACAGAAAGGCCCAATGGTTGGCACTTAAATACTCTCTTCACTGGGGAAAGGGAACTGGGGGGCTGTAAATGAATGGACCCAAATACCTGACAGTGGTTTGTAAATGGTTCTCTTTGGATGCTGAATGGGACTGAAGGACAAACAACAGCTTCTGGACAAGTCATGGAAGGTGAGGGGTGGTACTGCACTGTGAACCAAGGTTGTCTTATTATGCAGATACACTTTCCCAGGTTATCTCTTGGAACTGCCCTCAGAAGAAAAGACGAAAAGTCTGTCTGGGTATAGTATCCTGGCTGTAGCTTCTTTTTCAGTCTTTTCTTGGGTGATTAATCATTCCTGGTTATTTAATGAGATTCATAGGGAGGGGGCTTTAAGACAACTGCATTTATTTTAGAAGTTTTCTCAATCAGGTAAGGGAACTTCCAGAGAAAGAGCTCCTCCTGGCGCTTTAGAAAAGAAAGGGTCCAAAAGAAAAGAAAAGAAAGGGTCAGAGAGACAGCATGCTCCTGGTGCTTTAGAAAAGGGTCAAAAAAAAAAAGAAAGAAAAAAGAAAAGAAAGGGTCACAGAGGCACCATGGTGGGGGAAAGCCAGAGAGAAATCTTGAAGCTGCTGCTTTAGTTCAGCTCGTCAAATGCCACATTTTGGGCCTTATTTTCTGAGTGCCAACACTTGTGTAACAAAGAATTCCAAGCTGGAAGTCAACAAACTAAACTCCCCTGTGAGCTCTGTGGCCTCGACAAGCTGCCTAAGATTCGGGTTCTCCCTGTGAAACAGACGTTTCCCCTACTCTTCTCGTGGCTCCTTCTGGCTCTCATATTCCAGAGTCCATAACCTTGCATTGCTTCTGTGCAGACAGAGAAAAGAAGCCACACTTTCCCCAAAGAGTAGCCACAACTACGTAAAAATGAGAAGACGTGAAGACACTCCAAAAGAAAGGAGGGTCACCAGGCTCACCCACAAGCCTCAGAGCAGGGCTTCGTTTTGATTCTTTGGGACTCAGCAGTTCTCAGTGATCTCATCTTTCTTCACAGCTCCAGCTCTTCCCTCCTTTCTGATGGCCTAGATTGTATTTTCAGCAGATTGAGCCACATCCTCACGACCACTTCCAGGAGGTCTGCTCAGCCGTCGGCTGTCACTTCAGGCAGGCAGTGAGAACTGCAGTGTAACCCTTTCGTCCCTCTCACAACAGCATGTCTGACTGCAAAGCCCATCCCGGTCCCAGGACTCTGGTTACACAACCCTTTTAGGCAGGCCCAGGAGATTCCCAGGTAGCACCCTTCCCCTCACCTCCAAATACCCACTTACCCTTCTAACCATACCTCTTCTCTGCATACCATCACTGTTCCCATACTAGCAGTGATGGGGGACTCTCCAGCCACCCTCCCAGGCACGGCATCATCTCTTCACTTTGTTATGTGGTGGTGCCGCTCTGACACCTGTCATGAGGCAGCAAAGATTCACGAGAAAGAAGTTGGCCAGGTGCAGTGGCTCACACCTGTAATCCCAGCACTTTGAGAGGCTAAGGTGGGAGGGTCTCTTGAGGCCAGGAGTTTGAGACCTCATCTCTACCAAAATAAAGAAAATTAGCCAGGTGTGGTGGCACATCTGTAGTACCAGCTCCTCGGGAGGCTGAGGTGGGAGGATTGCTTGATCTCAGGTCGAGGCTGCAGTGACCCATGATCTCACACTGCACTCCAGCCTGGGTGACAGGGCAAGATCCTGTCTCAAAAAAAAAAAAAAAAAAACAAAACACTAAAAAAGAAAACTCTCAAGAGGAGTGAATCCCTCTATGTCACTGACTCCTGAGGCCACTCAGCCCTGATTGTCCAGCTGTGGGAATTCCATGCTGGCAGCTGTAGCCGCCGCCACCAGAGTCCTGTAGATTACCCCTTCTTGTTCTCTGCTCCAAGCAGACTCAACAGCTCCTTTTAATTTCCTGTAGTACAGCAAAGAACAAGTCTGGATCATTTAACAAAAATTCTTCAGTGGCTCAGACAGCAAAAGAAAAAGTAACATTAAACCAGATTAACAAGGTTCACCAGGTCCGGGCCACTTCCTTCCAGCAGAAGGAACGGAACAGCGGTTCTGCCCTCTCTTCCACAGGGGCTGTGAGCTCCAGTCCCTCTCGCCCTTCTCACCAGGTCCTTTAGATTCTCCCAGGGCTTTCTGAGCCGCTGCTCTCACCACCTTTTCCTGGCCAGTTCACTTCTGACTTACCTAGAGCTGCAGACCTAGTGCTGTGGCCAATCGTTTAGTCTGTTCCTAATGCTGCCCTCAGCCTCAAAGCCCATCTCCCTCACAGGGCGTGGCAAACACCATCCCTGGAGGAGGAGCTGAGAAATACCAGCGCCACACTAAAATATGATACAATCACATGGGCAGAAAAAATTAGGCCACTTATAGTGCCCAGGCAATGGAAAACAGTAGCAATGGCACACTGCTAATACCAGGGAGGCCATTCAAAGAATGAGTCCTCCCCAGGAGAGCTCAGTGACAGTGGCCACTTGGATGGAGCAGCAGCTGCCACAGCTCAAAGCTCACACGATCAGGCTCTCCATATTCTCCTGTGGCCTTAAGAGAAAGAACCAAAGTGTGCAGAAGCTGGAAGCATGGGGATGCACCAAGAACAAGACACTTGATACAACCTAAAGAGGAGACGGGACAAGTGTTCGGTTTTTCTTTTAATTATTTACCAGATAAAAAAGAAAAAAAATAGTGATTGTTTCTCTTCACCCCCAACATTTCCGTTTACCAAGGTCGAGTTGGAGAGAAATTCATTGAACAATGATTTGTGCTCCTGGCCTGGAGCAAATTCTTCTCCTCTGCTCTACGCCACCTCAGGCAGCAGGGACAGGGCAAAGGGCTCCAGGCAGAAATCCTGGTGGCTGGGCAGCAGAGTGACAGTGTGGCGATCGTTTCTTCTCGCCATTGCCAGAGCATTCAGACCCTTTCCCGTCTGTCCCCCTACCCCACCCTCCCTAGTCCCTCAAAGGAGGCAGGGAGCGGGGACTGCAGGAAGCAGGACAGGTGCACGGGTGGCCCGGGCAGCTCCCGGCAGATCTGGCAGAGGGCACAGCCCCTGCTCTATTGCACATCCTGGCTCAGCCCCCCTGCCCCGAGCAGTAGGCCACAAAGTGAAACGCTTTCCAAATTCAGAGAGCCCAGTGCTGTGTGCCAGGCTCAAGGCGGGGAGGTGTGTTGTTGTGTGGCTTGTTCTGGAAGATAGATATGTATTTTTAAGTTATTCCATGATGGGGCCAAGGCAACAATTTTGCCTCTTTAGAAAAGCATAAGGGGTCTGGACATCTCAGGGTCCTGTAGTGACTGGGCCTCTTCCCAGGCGAGTGCAGAAGCCTCGGAAGAAGCCTTTCCCCCACCGGCAGACCTCCTGCTCCATCAGATGAAGAGGCAGTGCCCACCGGCCACACCAGCCCCTCCAGACTGTCACGACTCTGGGCCACTTGGGGCGACCTCTTTCTCTGAACACCTGGAGAATTCTGACAAATGACCCTAGAGAAAAACCTTTTATACTACATGTTTATCCATAAAATGGCAGCTAAGTCCCCTCAAATAAAACCTTGAAGTATTTCATTCTCATTCTTCTCTTACCAGTGAAATCAAGTGGGACAGGAATAAGTTATTTAACTGACATTAGCGACAGGATAAACCCCTCTAAAAAACCGCAGGGGGAAGTGGGAACTGATTCAGATTTGGCAAAGCTGCAAATCTTTCCCCTTCGTGGGCTGGAACGAAGCTGGTGGGTGAAGACAAACCTAAGTGTGCCAATGGCAAGAACTGCAGGCTATGAAATGACAGGTCAGACACGGGACTGTATAAATCGTGGCACTAGAAAGATGAGAAGGCAGGTCCATGATACAGCTGGGAGCAAGCCTTTGGAGCATCGCTTCCAGAAATTCTATCTGTCCCGTAGTAAGTAATAGCATCCAGATAAAATCAGTACTTCTCCTTCCTCCTCTTCCAAACATATTCTGAGAGTTTCTTGTTTAAATAACTATGTACACACCCAGCAAGCCTGGTCTCTCTTTTACATGAGGGTCCTTCACTTGAGGGTCCTACAATGGCTTTAGAGTCGGTTCCAATTGCCTTTTCGGAGATTTACCGCTTGGGACCAAACCTGCAAGGCAAAGAAATGACAACACTATAACAGGAAAATCTCGAAGATGAAGACATTCCAGTGTTTAAGAGACTGAGTCTTAATATCAACAAACCCTCAACTCCCTACAGGGCTCTGGTACTCTGGCAAATGGAGTAACTGGGCTTGGGCCCATCAACTCTGTCAGCCAGAAGGCCACATGCCCGCCAGAGGCCTTGGAAAACAGCTCCATACCTCCCTCTGATAAGGACAATTTCTCAAGTTCAGCTTCAAGTTCAGCATCTGAGATCCTAGGGTTAGGCACACTGTTGGTAAAATGCCTATCGCGGGGGTTGTCAGGCAGATCCAAAGGTTCTTTGGTGGTATCCTGAAGGAGGATGTCCAATTCCTTCTCCAGTTCTTCACTGTCAAAATCTGGAAAGAAAAGACAACATAAAGATGCATAAACTCCAGAGAGAAATGCATTGAGTACATGACTGAGGTTACCAAAACCCCGCTTAGCTTTACAAAAGATGTCAGGCCTCCTTGCATATTAAAAAAAAAATCCCGGAAGTCAGGAGACTGAGGGTAGCTTCAAGCAGAGATGCTTCTTCCACACTCCGAGCTAAGTCACCAAGGAGGTATATTCTGTTAACCCCACGGACCTGACCCTGACTCCCCCTGCCCTTGAAGGAGGATCCTCCAGTCGGAAGCCTTGTGAATAAGGAATGCTGGAGCACAGATGGGTCATGAGCACGGCTGTCAAGGAGGAAATGGCAATTCCCTGACTGCTCCTCCAGATGAGCCCCAGGGAGGGCAGGCTAGGAGAGGCCTGCCTGCACCCGGAAAAGCAAATCTACCGTCAAACTCATCACAGCACAAGGAAGCGAAGTCTTCCAGGATGAAAAGAAGAAACAATCACCTTGGGCCAGGCACGGTGGCTCACGCCTATAATCCCAGCACTTTGGGAGGCTGAGGTGGGTGGATCACAAGGTCAGGAGTTCGAGACCAACCTGACCAACATGGTGAAATCCCATCTCTACTAAAAATAGAAAAATTAGCTGGGCGTGGTGGTGCGTGCCTATAATCCCAGCTACTCAGGAGGCTGAGGCAGGAGAATCGCTTGAATCCAGGAGGCGGAGGTTGCAGTGAGCCGAGAATGCGTCACTGCACTCCAGCCTGGGTGACAGAGTGATACTCCATCTAAAACAAATAAATAAATAAATAAAAATAAAAATAACCACCTTGTCCACTCACCTAAGCCATTGGTTACCCCACCAGCCAGAGTCTGAGAAACTTCATCCTGGGTGTCACAGAGCTGTAAGAGACAAGTGCAAAGCCTTGAGCTGGGCATGGTGGCTCTGAGCATCTTAGTCTTTGGTGGAAAATATCTAGGGTTACAAAGCAATCCTGCCCCAAGTGAGAATCAAGGAAAGCTTCCTCAAGTTCACAAGGTCACAAGTCAAGTTTCGTTAAAAAGGATGTGCAACAAAATCAAATCTGTCCTCCGTCACTTCCTTCTCTGTGTGTCCCTCCCTGGCCCCTTTCTGTACCTCCTGGATCTGATCCACGAGGCTCTCTGCCTTCTCCACTGTGACATCCTTCATGGAGAGTTTGAGTGCTCCTACCCCAGCCTGGTAGGCATTAAAAACCTAAAGACAAAGCAAAGCTATCAGTGCAAAGGACAGACATTTGGCAAAATACATACAATATTGTTTCAACTCCAAAAGGCAGCTTTAGGGTTTTTTTTTTGGCACCCAAGCTCGATTTACCCTATACCCACTGAGTCCAAACCTCCTGACTGGAAAGGCAAAGGCAACCCCAGTCACATCCTGAAAGAACCCAGGGATCCTCCAAACAGCCAAGCCGAAGCTGCAAGTGACCAACACACACAGAGAGACCAGCCGAGTGCTAGAGCAGAGGGCAGTGACTACCATTTGATCTGTCTGGGAGGCGTAGATCCGGTCCAGGATGCCTTGAACAGTGTCCAGCTTGGCATGCAAGGCCTCGATGCGCTTCTCTGTCCGTTGCTTGGCCTTGAGAGACCTCAGTGCCTGGGGGCATGGAGACTTAGGTCAGTGCTGAACTGGGCGAGCCAAAGGGCAAGAGGAAGACAGCCCTTCCCAGACGCTAAGGATGTCCCAGCTTTCTTCCCTCCCATCTGTAAAATAAGCTGTGGTGCCTGGGCCCCCTGCAGACTCTGTCCCCCTCAAAACCCCAGCAGGCTGCCCTCTGAACTGCTGGGCATCGCTCCAGGCCTGCCTCGGGCACTGCTATGGGGCTGGAGGAGACAAGAACTCACCAGCTGCTTCTTCCCTGCTCGGCATGCCCGGCGGGCTTCTTCTTTACACCTGGAAACAAAGGGACAGATAAGATGACTGTGCCACAGGACAGGAGTGGCAGGGTCCCAAGGGTCCCTGAAAGCAGCACTCAGTTAAGGTGGTTTTAAATCTGAAGACTAAACTCACTCTATCCAGTGGCGAGAAAAATGATGCTGATGGCAAAAACTCTTGTGGCAAGTCAACAGGCAGGCTCAAGCAGGCTGACTGAGGATAAGCTTTTTCAACCCACAGGGACAGAACATGCAAACAGGGCACATCATACACCTCTTCTCATTTTGGGGAGACAGGGAATGAATTGTTAACACCAACAATGACCTCGGACATATCCTCTGCCTCCCAACAAGGCTAGGCTTTCCCAACTGGAAGACAGACTTCAATGTCTGTGTCCTCCTGGCAGAGTGTGTGTCTTTATTAGGAATTCCTTGTACAGTCATTCGGGGGGAAGGGCAGGGGAAGAGCCCCTCAGAAAGACCTCTGCAAAGGCAGGGACCTGTCTTGCCCACGGCTATATCTCCAGTCCCTAAGACAATGCCTGGCTCAATAAATATTAGTTGAATGGACACTGGCAAGGAAGAGCATAAACATAACATTCACAGTCATGGTCTGTGGGGGAAGCATTAAGACTCATGTTTTCAGTTGGGCACAGTGGCTCACCCCAGTAATCCCAGCACTTTGCGAGGCTGAGGTGGGAGGCTTGCTTGCGCCGAGGAGTGTGAGACCAGCCTGGGCAACATGGTGAGACCCCATCTCAACAAAAAATTTAAAAATTAGCCAGGCATGGTGGTGCGCACTTGTGGTCCCAGCTACTCAGGAGGCTAAGGCGGGAAGATTGCTTGAGCCCAGGAGTTAGACTGCAGTGAGCTAAGATCATGTCATTGCTCTCCAGCCTGGGGGACAGTGCAAGACCCTGTCTCAATTGAGGAAACAAAAAAAAAAAAAAAAAAAAAAGGCCAGGCACGGTAGCTCACGCCTGTAATCCCAGCACTCTGGGAGGCCAAGGTGGGTGGATCACGAGGTCAGGAGATCCAGACCATCCTGGCTAACATGGTGAAACCCCGTCTCTACTAAAAATACAAAAAATTAGCCGGGCGTGGTGGCGGGTACTTGTAGTCCCAGCTACTCGGGAGGCTGGGGCAGGACAATGGCGTGAACCCGGGAGGCGGAGCTTGCAGTGAGCCGAGATCGCGCCACTGCACTCCAGCCCGGGCGACAGAGCAAGACTCCGTCTCAAAAAAAAAAAAAAAAAAAGAGGCCTCATTTTTTTTTCTTTTGTGATATTCTGTGATTTCCATGATTTCTGCATTGAGCAGTGAGTACTTTTGTAATTGGCTAAAAAAAAAAAACAAAAACCACCTATTTTTTAAAAGCCCACATATACTAACATTTTGCTGGCTCTGGGGGCCAGCTACAGTGGGGAGGAGGCTCAGTTCAGGGTTAAAAGTTACCTCTCTGCTTCCTGGGATAAGGACTCCACTTTGCGCGAGAGAAGCTGTTCACTCTGCATCAGCTGGTACACCCCAACATCTACGTCATTGACTGGAGAGACCTTGGCATGTGGCCCTCGGGCAAACTTCACAATCTGAGGGACAGGGAGAATTTACTACTGCTGCTAGCACAAAGGCTGAGAAATTCCCAAGCAGGAATGCTGGTGGTGGGCATATGAGAACAGCAGGCCCCCCTTATCCATGGGGGATACATTCCTGTGAATGGAACCCCCTGTGGATGCCTGAACCCTCAGAGAATACCGAACCCTATACATATAGCTATGTAAACATTTTTCCTTCTTCACAATTTTTCCTATAGAAGATTCATTCTTACTGTGGATCCTAGCAACCTCAGCAAATGATATTTTGTCTTCCTTATTTAGTCCAGAACTTTTACCTTTTCACTTAAAGGAAGCACTTGACAGCTTCTCTTTGGTAAATCTGGACTGCCAGCACCACTGCTCGTGTGCTTTGGGGCCATTATTAAGTACAATAGGCCAGGCACGGTGGTTTACACCTGTAATCCTAGCACTTTGGGAGGCCAAGGAAGGCAGATCACTTGAGGTCAGGAGTTCAAGACAGCCTGGCCAACTGGTGAAACCCCTTCTCTACTAAAAATACAAAAATTAGCCAGGCGCCGTGGCGCATGCCCGTAATTCCAGCTACTCGGGAGGCTGAGGCAGAAGAATCGCCTGAACCCGGGAGGCGGAGGCTGCAGTGAGCCGAGATTGCGCCATTGCTGGGCGACAGAGCAAGACTCCATCTCAAAAAAAAAAAAAAAAAAAGTACAATAAGGGTGGCTTGAACACAACCACTGCAATGCCGTGACAGTCGATCTCATCACTGAGACGACTCCTTCTAAGTGACTCAGGCGGGGAGATGCTGGACAAAGCAGCATACAGGCGGGATACTACGGCATACAGGCGGGATACTGTGAGGTCCCATCACACTACTCAGAACAGTGCACAACTGAAATCTATGGAACTGTTAATGTTTGGAATTTTCCACTTATTATTTTTGGACCATGGTTGACGGCAGGTTACTGAAACTCTAGAGAGCAAAATCTGAGGTAAGGGGTCACTACTGTATGTACTTAATCACTGCTGAGTCAGTGAATGAACAGATGAGCCTCCATACCTTCTCCCCGTTCTGCTCGAGGACTGTGACCCTCTTCTCCTTCTGCAGCTGCAGCAACACCAAGTAGAAGGTCCTCTCATCTGGGCAGGAGTTAGCACAGAGGGTGCTGAGCTCTGACAGGGCCACCACGGGGTGCGAGGAGAGGGGCGAGCTCTGATACAGACGATACACCTCCTCAGCCTTTTCCTGTGGGAAAGGCAACATTGGCTGACAGGCCCTGGCCACTGCCACGGGATGCAGGGACCCTGACCCTGAGCTTCAAAACCATGATCACACAAGGCAAGCACCCGGGAATCCCAACCCCATCCTCCCCAGAGTAGCGGCTTTTCAAAAAGGAGGAAGGATCTGTGTTTTTAGGCCTTGGAGGAAAGTTTGGTGACTCTATATGAAATGAGGCACATGAGATGCTGGGAGCCAGCTCTGCGCTGCACGCCCATCGTGGATTTTACACTCCTGCCTCTCCCTGGCCTGTGGTTTCCCAAGGGAAGACTGAGGAGGTGAGGTGAGGTAGAACAGCTGTCAACGAGAGCTGAGGCCTGATTTCCAGCCTAGCCTGGGTGACCTTGGGCCAGTCACAGCCTCACTAGTCCTCAGTATCACTCTCTGAAGAGGGTGGATGAAATGATATCTAATTCCCTTCCAATTGTAGTCTCTCCATTTTCCTGCCAATTGGCTATACTGCAAACACAAACATTACTGAGTCTGTAAAAATTCTTAAGGGAAAAGGGCCAGGCGTGGCGGCTCATGCCTGTAATCCCAGCACTTTGGGAGGCTGAGGCAGGCGGATCACCTGAGGTCAGGAGTTCAAGACCAGCCTGGCCAACGTCTTTACTACAAATACATAAAAAATTAGCTGGGTGTGATGACGGGCACCTGTAATCCCAGCTACTTGGGAGGTTGAGGCAGGAGAATCGCTTGAACCTGGGAGGCGGAGGTTGCAGTAAGCCGAGATCGCGCCACTGCACTCCAGCCTGGGCGACAAGAGCAAAACTCTGTCTCAAAACAAAACAAAACAAAAAACAAAGAAAAGTACATGATAAACAGATGGGATAAGATTAGTGACAAGACTAAGAAATATAAGTTCCAAGAAATAATGTCACCATTTTGCTCATACATGGAAATTACTACCAGAAACAAGAAAGACTGAGGTGTGTATGGAATGCTATGAAAATACAGGGAAGGACTGCCTGGGGATTCAAGATTTCTTGAAAAAAAAAAAAGTTGAGCAGAATTCTGAAGAGTGAGCAAGTTCCTAGGTGAAGAGGTGATAGGGGTATCTCAGGAAGAGAGATGAACATGAGCATAGAAGCATCGGTCAATGCGGCGTGTGTACAAATGTAGAGGGGAAAGGAGAGAGAGGAGAAGCACTCCTATATTATAGAAAGTGTAGTATCTTATGATGATCCTTTATTCTGTAGATGGTGGGTGGTCACTGAAGGAAACTGACATGGCTAAATTAACAGAAAGCTAACTGCCAATTGGGAGAGGATGGACTGTAGAATTAAGATTAGGGGCAAGGAGACCATTTACACAAGAGATTATGTGGGGCTGAACACAGACTATTTGAATAATAAACACAGAAAGAGGAGTGGTGGAGACAAACAAAATTCAGAAGATAACACTGGTAACTGGATGTAGGGTTGGAGGAGAAAGTCTAGTGGAAAGTCACTATGGATTGAGTGACTGGTGGATGTGATGCTATTAATACGAAAAAATTCAGGAGGAAAAGCCTAGTTTAAACGAAAGACAAAATGTCCCATCTTGGATATGATGTTTTAAGATGTCTGAGAGAGGCCAGGCACAGTGGCTCACGCCTCTATCCCAGCACTTTGGGAGGCCGAGGTGGGTGGATCACCTGAGGTCAGGAGTTTGAGACCAGCCTGGCCAACAGGGTGAAACCCCATCTCCACTAAAAAAAGTACAAAAAATTAGCTGGTCGTGGTGGCAGCGCCTGTGATCCCAGCTACTTGAGAGGCTGAGGCAGGAGAATCGCTTGAACCCGGGAGGCAGAGGTTGCAGTGAGCCGAGATTGCGCCACTGCACTCCAGCCTGGGCAACAGAGCGAGACTCCATCTATAAATAAATAAATAAATAAATAAATAAATAAATAAATAAGATGTCTGAGCGATATCCAAGAATATGTATACAACATATAAGTGGATATACAAATCTGAAACCCAAAGGAGACGGCAGGACAGCGATACAATGTTGAAAGTCCTCAGCATATCCACAGCAAAGATCCCAAGGACATTCAGGGAGGAAAGTAATAAGCTGAAGGAAGACCACTGTTTAGGAAGTGAAGGAACCCACATTAGAGAGACAGAAGGACTGCTTTGGGGGAACCAAGGAGAACTTGCAGTGTCATGTAAACAAATTCAAGGAAATTGGGCATTTTAAGAAGCGACTCATAAACAGTGTCAAAGGGTGGAAAAGAGCCTAATAAGACACAGACATCGAGTTTTCACTGATTTGACTGCCCTACCAGATATGCAACTACTGCAGTAACTGCACAGTAACCACACACAAATAAATTAATGTTATACGACATCAACAAAAGACACTGAGACAATTGGCTATCCATTTGGAAGAAAACAGAGCTTTTCCCCACCACATATACAAAAATAAGTATTGAAATAAGGAAATGTAAACGGAAAAAATTAAAGTACAAAGTAATAAAAGAATATCCACTTAAGCTTGAGTGAGAAGATGCCTTCCTAAACAAGACCTGAAATTCAATAGCCATACAGAAAAGTCTGAGAGATCTGACTACAGAAATATGAAACCTTCTATATGGTAAAAGACATCATAAATAAAAATTAAGCAAGCAACAGACTGGGAAACAATATTTACATCCTTAATACTAAATACATTATATATCTCTATCTATAATACATAAAGAATACAGATTAAAATAAAAGATAACACAATACAGCCAGGCGCGGTGGCTCACGCCTGTAATCCCAACACTCTGGGAGGCCAAGGCGGGCGGATCACGAGGTCAGGCGATCGAGACCATCCTGGCTAACGTGGTGAAACCCCATCTCTACTAAAAATACAAAAAATTAGCCGGGCGTGGTGGCAGGCACCTGTAGTCCCAGCTGCTCCGGAGGCTGAAGCAGGAGAATGGCGTGAACCCAAGAGGCGGAGCTTGCAGTGAGCAGAGATGGCACCACTGCACTCCAGCCTGGGCGACAGACTCCGTCTCAAAAAAAAAAGATAACACAATACAAAACAGGAAAGGATATAAACAGACAATTCACAGAAGGGGATATGTAAATGGCTAGTACATAGGTGAAAAAAATGCTCAATTCACAACAGGACGTATCATTTTTTTTTCCCAGTAAGTTGGCAAGATTTAAAAGACTGATGTCATCCAGTGCTGACAAGGATGTGGGGAGACTGGACTCCCTAATGAAAATGCAACTTATTACAAACTTTTGAAAAGTAGTTTGGCAATTTTTGTTAAAATTGAAAAGGCACATATGCATTTCCGAAAATCAAATCCATAAAAATAAAGGGAGAAGTACATAGATCTCTGCACAAGTCGCATTTTTTTGTAATGGAAAAATGGAGAGAGAAATTGGAATGACTGAAATGTCCATCTGCGGAGCACCTGTTGCATAAATTGTGACATATCGATAGATTATCATGCAGGCATCAAAAAGAATCAAGTAAATCCATACTGTGTGGGGCCTGGAAAGAGGCGCCTGATATAATGCAGTGGAAAGAAAACAAAGCAGGGTGCACACCAATTCCATTTCTAGAAAAAAATGGAGTGATGTGTACACATGTGTCTGTGCGTGTGTATTCACTCACTCAACAGGTATTTATTGACTGTCTACCAGGTATCAGGCACTGCTCCCAGGGTCCCAGGGCCCATGGCACTGTTCCCTTCTAGTAGGAAAGACAGACAAGAAACAATAAGATTTTCAGGAAGAACTAGAGTTGACAAAGCCATTAAGGAAACATAAGTATGTAAACATACACACTCATGCACTCTCACACAAATGGGAAGAGAGTACCCAAAGAGAGAAAAGTTGGATGAACAGAAAGAAAACTTTCATTTCTTTGTATTTTTTTTTAAATAACAAAATAATGGACAATTTTTGCTTTTTTGTATTCTTCAGTACCATCCAAAAGTAAAAAGTTACTGGCTGTTTCTCTGTCTGGGCTTGGGAAAAAAAATTTACCTCAAGAGCAAGCTTTCTTTGTTTGCCAGTACAAACCTCATCTGTGGGGACCCATGGGTCTACCTCTCCTCTGCCCCAGGCTGGGGGACAATGTGAGATGAGAGAAAGACCACAGAGAGGACCTGAGCTTGGCCCAGAACCACCCAAACCATCCTGCAGTCTTTGCGGGGACCTTGACTGAGCCCTGGAGACCAGGCCACTGGGCAGAGGAATAACCGCGTGGGTGAGGGGAAGGGGTGCAGATGGAGCAGAGGGGCTGCCCTGAAGAAAATGTGGGCTGCTTAGTCAACAATCCTGGGGGACAGGGACAGATTGCCAGATTTTGGAGATCTCTTCCTCAATCTGAGGCAGAGTGGGCTGGAGTCTCTCAAGGTCAGGAGAAATGGGTGCTTCTCTTGGGGTGAGGGGTGGGGATTCCAGGCTGGCTCCAGCTGTGTGAAGCCTCTAGGGCTATGTAAGGGCCCTGAGGTCAGGCTTGGTCTGTGAATTTCAAAAATAACTACTCTCTGCAATGTCCTTTGGTCACCAGGTGCTCAGTCAAAACACACACACACACACACAAACGCGTGCGCGCGCCCCTATCACCTCATCCACACACACACACACACACACACGCGCGCGCCCCTATCACCTCATCCACAGCAGTCTGGGTGGAGGGTGTGGTTGAAGCAGGTCTGCACCGGATGACAGAGTGAATGGGAGGTAGGAAGTGGTGACACAAAGGTCGGTTGAGAAGGAAACAGCAGTCACTAGGCAGGGCCCAGGTACCACAAAAGAGACAATCGGTGTTCGGAAAAGCATTGAGTGGGTTGGGGTTTACAGGCTGAGAGTGAGACGGAACATACCAGGCAAGAGGCCAGCCGATGGGACAAAGGGACAAGAGGGGCAGGGCAGACGCAGAGCAGACGAGAGGCAGAGGAAGGACACTACACTCTGAGCACAGGAGGAGGTGGGCTCTGAGGAGGTCAGGCTTGGGGTAAGAGGACAGAAAACTGTAGGCCGACTCAGGAATCCTGAGTCTACCTTCTCAGTGAAGTGCCTGCAGAGAGCAAAGAGGACACAGGATGGAATGAGCGTGTGAGGGGACAGAGAGAAAGAGAAATAAGGCTGTGGTGTGGCTCCGAGGGCCTCCCACAGCTGGGGACCATGAAGGGGAACACAGTCTGATGACAGGTGATTTTCTCCAGCAGGGGTGGTAAACCCCATGTGGCTGATTGAGGGCTACGGATTTGCTGGGGGTCTCCTGGTGTGGACCAAAGGAGATGCAAAGGAGCTGAGGGTGTTGCTGAGGAAGGGAGTGGAGCAATGAGCCATGCGATCAAGGCTGTGGGAAGGGCAGGCCGGGAGGAGGCTGACTGACCAGGAGGCTAGGACGGGACCATGTCCCAGTGGCCTCTTCGAGGGAGAAGAGCATGTGCAGCAGAAGGCAGGCCATCAGAAAGCTGGAAGGGGAAAGGGCACGGTCACAAAGTAGGAAAGTGGAGCTGAGTGGGCCAGTTTAGAGGTGGCAACGCTGAAAGCCACAAGGTCCTCAGGAACCCTGAGAAACTCTTGTCAGTAAACTACAGAAGGCAAAGCATTTCCTAAACTGCTGCTCAACATTAATCCCTACAGATACTAGAAAATAATCCACTGTTACTGAAAATTCCCAGACAAAGGCTAACCTTTGAAATGTACAAGTCCCACTAATGAATATATATACAAAGCACAAGTACAAGGGAGGGCAGGTAAACTCAGTTATCAACTCAGTCATCATGTAAAAAAAGAGACAATCTTTTTTCAAGAACGCACACAAGGGACATTGAGGATGCTGTGATCACACCAGGTGACACCCAGACACCCCCTTCTGAGTACCCACCTTCAACAGCTCCACAGCGACAAGGACCTCCTCAGCTGGAACCTTATTATCTCCCAGCATGTTAGAAAGAGTCCACTTGAGAGGCTTCAGCAGGAAGACCCCGACTCCCCAGGAGATCCAGCTGCTGTCTACACTGGCCATGAAGTCTGACTCCCGCTGCAGCTCCCCGCGACTGCAGGGAAGAAAAAGAAGGGCGTGTAGTCGCACTTAATGCAATGTCCCATTCCAGTCTCCAGCTCCCCCTTTACCCCAAAAGAGGAATTTTATCATCATCATGATGACCATTTGTTAAGCACCTATGCTGTGCCAACGACACGCAGCATTGTTTATACTCCAGCTCTAAGCATCACAACACCTCTGCGTGGGAGGTGGTCTTATGAGCATTTTAACGAATGAGAAAACCGAGGGACTCAGAAGGTAAGCAGAGAGGCCAAATCTACACCATGATAGGTCTGGAACCAAAAGGCAAGTGCTCCACTAAGACAACAGAAACACAGGCGGCTTCTGGGCCTTCGGTGAGATCTCCTTTTACAATTGGTGCTCAAAACAGTAAAATGTCGAGTGCAAGACATAAGGAAGAAAACAAAGATGTACAGAGAAGGACTTCTTGCTCTTCCAAGGCAAGAGTGAGGATACGATGTAACTATTTCGTGGTGCTGGTAACAGTAACAGCAGCTCAATTTATTAAATGCTTGCCGCGGGCCAGTCACTATGCTGAAGGCTGTATAAGGAATATCTCTTCAAATCCTCACAATAAACCTAGGTACAATTATCAACACCATTTTAGAATTCGTCAAACTGATTGCTAAAGACAGTATAAAATTTGCACAGGGCCACATAATTTAGCAAATGGCAGAGCCAGGATTCAGGCCTAGGCCAGCTGGCCCTCAAGCAAAAGCTGTTAACCATTAGGTTGGTGCAAAAGTAATTGTGATTTTTGACATTACTTTTAATACTAATACTATGCGACGTTGCCTCTGTGGAGAAGTATCACCCTCAGAAATTCTTCAGGACCCAGGCAAGCACCAGGAAGCTTCAGTGGAGCACCAGCAGTCAGGAGAAGAGACTTTAATACCATAGAGGTATTAAAGTGTCTGGATTGGAAGTGGAAGATGATCACCCTTCTACAGTAAGGAGGCCCATTCTGGTCTCATCCCTCACTGACTTCTTCAGCTGTTTCTCCTGTTCCCTGCTTCAGGCATGAACGAAAATGGTTTCCACTGTATGCAATCTCAGAAAGCCTTGTTGGCCAGGTGCAGTGGCTCAACGCCTGTAATCCTAACACTTTGGGAGGCTGAGGTGGGAGGATCGCTTGAGTCCAGGAGTTCGAGACCATCCTGGGCAATATCAATGTCCAGTCCAATGGGAAGGTACTGGGAACAAAAGTGGAGAAGGGAGATCTCTTAATCAGAAAGAGCAGCAAACTGAAAAAAAAAAAAAACAAAAAACAACCAAACAAAAAACATCAGAGTTGACTTTCTCCTTCCTTCACTGAGAGAGGTATCACGCTAGGCTGGTCTCAGAATGATAAGTACACTGAAGTGCAAATGACTTATCCAAAGACCAGGCATCCAGTCCCGGTATCACCTTTAACTAGCTGTGTAACTCTGAGTAAGTCACTTGATCTCTCTGAAACTCAGTTTCCTCTTCTGTCTGCTGAGGATAATTCTATCACCTCACCACGAGACCGCTGAGTGGGTCAAATGGTGCATGCAAAGTATCTCCATGCTGGGAAGTACTGTACATGTATTAGTTATCAATGTCACCCTCAGATACCGCCAAAACACTGCACCTGTCGCACACGTATCTCCTACAGACCTTTTAAGGGCACCCAGATACTCAGCAAAGCCCTCATTCTCCTTCACGTCCTCTCTGCTCCAAAAAGCCTGTGCCAAGGACAAGCCAGACGAATGAGCTGTGCCAGGGGTTGTTGGCAAGATGCCTACAGGCCTCTTCCCCACGAATGCCCGCTTTTTAGCTCTGACCTTCCCTAGGCTAAGGAATCCTATCTCTTAGACCTTCTGCTCCACGGCCATTCAAATTTGGAGGCCCTTAGGAAACAACAACATAACGGGGTCCCAGTCCAGGCAAATCACTGTCACCTCTGTTAGGCTGGCTTCTCTGGAACTCATCTAATCGGACTATCCCCGCCCCCCAATCTTTCTCCAGGTCCCCTCTTCCTCTCCCTCCAAGCCTCTCTAGCCCAGCCTCCTTATTTTCCTTCTTCGCCTTCTGAACACACAGTGGATGCCTTCTCTGGGCCAGACACTGGCCTGGGCGCAGTGCGCTGTGCAAAGAACAGGACCAGGGCCCGGCCCTCGGAGAGCTGCCCCCGCCCGCCCTCGCGGCCCTGGCCCCAGCCCGCCCCTCACCGCAGTAGGTCCTGCAGCACCGTGGCCAGCCCCAGCGGGACGCTCCCCTTGCGCTGAAAGGCCTCCTGCAAGTCCCGCAGACGCAGGCGCACCACCCCCTGGCGGCGGCTGTGGCTCAGGACCAACGGTGCCCAGAAGCCCATCTTGCTGTCCCAGTCGGTGCTGTTCACCTCGCGACTCCTCTTGAAAGCGGAGAACAGGAAGGACATGCGCTCCTCGTCCTCCTCCCACTCTGGGGGCAGTAGGCCCGCCGGGTCTCCCCCGGCCGGGGCCTCGGCCTCCCGCTCCGGGGACCACATCGGAACCCCAGCCCCGGCAAGGCTCCGAACACAAGCCTGGCCCTGGTCCGCTTCCGCCCTAGTTCCCTCCCGGCTTCCGTTACTTGACCACCTCCTTCTCGTTCACACGTTACCGCCGCCCTGAGCGTGAAATAAGTTCCGTAAGTCTTCAAGGCGCATGCGTTGCGCTGCGCTCGGTAAGCCGGGAGGCAGGATGATGAAGTTCTTTTCAGAGAGACACCGAGCGCTTGCGCCGACCCCTCCTCCCATGGTCTTTGTGCGGAAAGAAAGGCTTGCGCCTGCGCGGCAGGTAGCTGCACCTTAAGCCCCCTTCAAGATCCTGTAGTTCGGCAAAGCGTTCTACAGCGGCTTCTGACCTGTGGCTTCAGAAAATGGAACTGGGGAATAGCTGCAGAGGGGCGCCAGTGGTGCCCGGACCACCCGGATGGATCCGTGAATCTGTATAGAGGGTAATTTATATCAATGAATGCGCAAACCAGAAAAGAAGAAAGATCTAAAATAACCTAAGATTCCATTTTGGGAATCTATAAAAAGAACAAATTAAGTTCAAATTAAACAGAAGAGAAAAAATAATAAAAAGAGCAGAAATCAATGAAATTGAAAACAAACTCAAAAGATTATCAACAAAACCTAAAGCTGATTTTTTGAAAAGGTCAATGAAATTGATTAACCTCTAGCCTGGCTAACAAAGAGAAAAAACAAATAGTCAATATCAGAAATGAAATAAGGGACATTACTGCAGATCCCATGGGCATGAAAATTATAATAAAGGAATACTATGAATAACTGTATGTCCACAGATTTGATAACCTAGACGAAATGGACACATTTATTGAAAGCACACTCTGCCAAAACGTACAAGAGGAAACAGACCACTTGAATATGTTTATATCTAATTAATTGAATCAATAATTAACAACATCCAAACAGAAAGCATTAGGCCCAGATGGTTTCATTTGATAAGTTCTACCAAATATTTAAGAAAAAAGTTGTACCAGTTCTGTGCCATCTCTTTTATAAGATAGAAACAAAAGGAATACTTCCCAACTGATCCTATGAGGCAAGGATTACCCTAACGCCAGAACCACACAAAGACATTACAAGAAAGAAAAAACACAAAACAATATATCTTGTGAATATAGATGCAAAAATCATCAATAGAATGTTAGCAAATTGAAACCCACAATGTATCAAAAGAATTGTACACCAGGATAAAGTGGAATTTATTACAGCTAGGCAAGGCTAGTTCAATGTTCAAAAATCAATTAATATAATCCACCAATAGACTAAAGACAAATCATATGATCATATCGCTCGATGCAGAAAAAGCATTTGACAAAATCCAACACCAGCTCATGATAAAAAGTCTCAGCACTCTAGGAATAGAGGGACACATCCTCCACTTGATAAAGAACAAACAGGAGCCTTAACAGCCAACATAAGAATTAATGGTGAAAACCTAGATCGTTTTCCACTGGAATCAGGAATAACACAAGAATGTCTGCTCACACCATTCCTAGTCAACACTGTACGGGAAATCCTAGCTAATACAGTTAGTCAAGAAAAGGAAATAAAAGTTGTACAGACTGAAGAGGAAGAAATAAAATGGTCTGTCTTTATAGAAGACATAATTATCCATGTAGAAAATTATGAAAGAATTGCCAAATCGATGTCCTGGAACTAAGAAGCAATGAGAATAAGATTGCAGATACAAAGTTAATATATAAAAGTCAATTCCTTTCCTATATACCTGTAATGATCAAGTGGAATAGGAAATTAAAAATACAATACCATTTACATTAGCACCCCCCTATAAAATACTTAGGTATAAATCTAACAAGGTATGTACAAATTCTACATAAGGAAAACTACAAAATTCTGACGAAAGAAATCCATGAAGGACTAAATAAATACAAAGGCATTTTATATTCATAGACAGGAAAACTCAATATTATCAAGATATCAACTCTTCCCAAATTGATCTGTAGATCCAATGAAATCCCAGTGAAAATCATGGCTAGTTATTTTGTGGATATCAACAAACTAATTCTAAAGTTTATGTGGAAAGGCAAAAGACCCAGAAGAGCCAACACAATATTGAAGAAATAAGTCAGAGGACGGATATAACCCAACTTCAAGAATTACTATAAATCAACAGTAATCAAGATAGTGTGGTATTGGTTAAAGAATAAACAAACAGATAAATGGAACAGAATAGGAATCCCAGGAATAGGCACATGTAAATATAGTCAACTAACCTTTCAAAAAAAGAAAGGCAATACAATGGTTCAAAGAGTCTTTTCAACAATGAGCACTGGAAAAACTGTACACCTACATGCAAAAACAAAAACAAATCCAGGTACAGGCCAGGCGTGGTGGCTCACGCTTGTGATCCCAGCACTTTGGGAGGCTGAGGTGGGTGGATCACAAGGTCAGGAGTTCGAGACCAGCTTGGCCAACACAGTGAAACCCAATCTCTACTAAAAATACAAAAATTTGCTGGGCATGGTGGCGTGGGCCTGTAATCCCAGCTACTCAGGAGGCTGAGGCAGGAGAATTGCTTTAACTCAGGAGGCAGAGGTTGCAGTGAGCCGAGATCGTGCCATTGCACTCCAGCCTGGGTGACAGAGCTAGACTCCGTCTCAAAAAAAAAAAAAAATATCCAGGTACAGATCTTACACCATTCACAAAAGTCAACTCAAATGGATCATGGACTTAAATGTAAAAACACAAAACAATAAAACTCCTAGAAGACAAAACATCTAGATGACCTTGGGCATCATGATTACTTTTTAGATACAACACAAAAAGCATAATCCATGAAAGAAATAATTGATAAATTAGATGTAATTATTATTATTATTTGCTTTGTGAAAGACACTGTGAAGAGAATGTGAAGATAAGCCACAGACTGGTAGAAACTATTTGCAAAAGACATCTCTGATAAAGGACTGTTATCCAAAACACACAAAGAACTCTTGAGACTCAAAAAAAAGAAAAAGAATAACCCAATTAAAACATGGATAAAAGAAGTGAGCAGACATCTCACCAAAGAAGATATACCAACGACAAATAAGTATATGATAATATGCCCAACATCATATGTCATTGGGGAACAGCAAATTAGACAAGAATAGGATACTACTACACACCTATTAGAATGGTGAAAATCCAAAATACTGACCACACCAAATGCTGGTGAGGATGCAGAGCAACAGGAACTCTCATTCATTGCTGGTGGAAATGCAAACTGGTACAGCTACTGTAAGGTTGGCCGAGAGAAAGATCGAGTATACTCAAAGTCAGGCAAGCAAGTTCATTGACCTGCCAGCCTGCTGCATAACAGTCAGAGGAGGCAGCACAGGGTGTTTAAGGTGAGGGACTTATATAGGGCTTTGAGGGCCTATGGGCTTTCTGAGGTTAGTCTACATCCTGTAGTTGTTTGTCACTTCTTGCCCCACCTGGCTTAGAGTACCAGGATGTGGTTTGGCCTGGGGGTGGATACAGCTGTACCTAAGTTCTGGGAGCTTGGAGTGGGGGCGACATCTCGGAAGAAATAAGCTGCAGGGCATTTAGGGGAGGGGGCTTGCTGCGTTCTTCTGAGGACAGGTTGTCTCTAACAGCTACTTTGGAAGACAGTTTGGTCGTTTTTCACAAAATTAAACATTCCCTTCCCATGCAGGTTTACTTATAGTTTAACTTTGAAACAATGTGTAACAGTCCTTTCCCAAAAGAAACCTCCTTACTGCCTGTGGACTAGACTGCCTAGACTGCCGCAAGATTAGAAGTTATGGTAATTTTACTAAATAATTCAAGATGTAGCTATTTTCATTAAACCAATATCAATGTCTTATTGATTAATGATTACACGAGCAGAGGTCATTCTGTCTTGGGTTGGGTTTATACCCTGTGCCAAATTTTGACACCTTATAGTATTTGGCAGGGTTAAGTATGAAATTGCTTGATTAATAAATGCAAATAAAAATGTATGCTGGCAATTCCTAAGACATTTCTAATATTACTTTACCAATAATTTTAAAGATAGCTTATTTATTAAAGATTTTACTTAAGTCACATAACTTGAAAAAGCATTTGACTAGTCTTTCCTTTTTCTAATAAAGTATTTGACGTAAATGCTTTTATTTTTCAAGACAATTAATTAGAGCTCTTTGATATATTTTCAGGAGTGCAACATTGTATACACAACACATAAATACATAGATGTATTAGGTATGCTGATCGAAGAAGTACATCTTACAGATTCATAAAAACCTTTTTTCTTCATCTTAGACTTTCAGATTCTTGATAACCTGTTTCACAATGCTAGGCAGTAGTCAGCTAAATAGTCTTAAATTTGCATATTAAAGGAAACAACTCAGGTGAAAGTCAGATAGCAAAATTTACATTATAAGCTCTGAAGAGAAATTCTGGTGAGCTAGAGGGAAATTAAAACAGATTTAATTGCCAATTGAACATAAAATTATAGAAATTTATCACTGGATTGTATAAGGAGACCAATGTTACTTAGATAGGTCTTTTTTAACTGGATCTCTGAGCTCTGGGCGGAGCCCACACTGAATCCTGGGTCTCCAAAAAGGGAGAATTATTATGAGGCTAGACTACATGATGCTTTTACAGTGCACTTAAAACATTTTTTTAAACAAAGCATTTCTAAGTGTCTAAACTATACTCTTTCTTAAAAACCCAAGAGTAGCCTCTGTTGCAATAACTATTTTAGTAAAAAAAAAAAAAAAAAAAAAAAAAAAAAAAAAATCAGGTGAAAACAGAATTGAGTCAATTGAGAAGAAAAAAAGCTTTTGCTCAAAAAAAGACAAGGTCCTAGCAGAGAAAAACAAAAACAAAACCATGAAGGCCTTTTAAATACAAACACGCACCTATGCACACATACACATACACATACATTTTAAATATTAGCTTTTAATTAAGTTGACTTTTAACTACTGAGTGTCTTTAAAAATAAAAAATCTTGGGCTGGGTGCAGTGGCTCACGCCTGTAATCCCAGGACTTTGGGAGGCCGAGGCGGGAGGATCATGAGGTCAGGAGATGGAGACCATCCTGGCTAACATGGTGAAACTCCGTCTTCACTAAAAATACAAAAATTAGCCGAGTGTG
Source organism: Pongo pygmaeus (assembly GCF_028885625.2). Taxonomy (NCBI): domain Eukaryota; kingdom Metazoa; phylum Chordata; class Mammalia; order Primates; family Hominidae; genus Pongo; species Pongo pygmaeus. Next base: position 23,360,228 of record NC_072380.2, on the reverse strand, counting down.
GTGGCACGCGCCTGTAGTCCCAGCTACTCAGGAGGCTGAGGCAGGAGAATCGCTTGAACCCGGGAGGCAGAGGTTTCAGTGAGCCGAGATCGCGCCACTGCACTCCAGCCTGGTGATACAGCAAGACTCCGTCTCAAAAAAAAAAAAAAATTCAAAATTTTATTATTATAGTTCAGCTAGGACAAATTGCTGCTATTTCAGAAGTACCAAGTATTGGTCCCGCGCAGTGGCTCACGCCTGTAATCCCAGCACTTTGGGAGGCCGATGCTGGCGGATCACCTGAGCTCAGGAGTTCGAGACCAGCTTGACCAACATGGAGAAATCCCATCTCTACTAAGAAATACAAAAGGCGCATGCCTATAATCCCAGCTACTCAGGAGGCTGAGGCAGGAGAATTGCTTGAACCCGGGAGGCAGAGGTTACGGTGAGCTGAGACCACGCCATTGGACTACAGCCTGGGCAACAAGAACGAAACTCTGTCTCAAAAAAAAAAAAAAAGCAGAAGTACCAACTATCAAACCAGAAAGGACTTGATTTAGGAACCAAACTTAGGCTGTCATGAAGAGGGGAGAAAAAAAAAGGCAGAACCTTAGCTATTGAACTGCACAGTAGGGGGACAGCCATTGCTTTCAGTTTGGCCTGGCTAGCAAAAAGGAGGCTTTGTTATGTAAATAAAACCCCTTAAGTAATCAAAATAAAACATTTTCCTTGCCAGCCAGGCACGGTGGCTCAAGCCTGTAACCCCAGCACTTGGGAGGCCGAGACGGGCAGATCACCAGGTCAGCAGATCCAGACCATCCTGGCTAACACGGTGAAACCCCATCTCTACCAAAAAATACAAAAAAATTAGCCAGACATAGTGGCGGGCGCCTTAGTCCCAGCTACTCGGGAAGCTGAGGCAGGAGAATGGCGTGAACCCGGGAGGCAGAGCTTTCAGTGAGCCGAGATCGCGCCACTGCACTCCAGCTTGGGCGACAGAGGGAGACTCCGTCTCAAAAAAATATATATATATAGTTTTTATTTATTTTTTTTCTTTTGTTGGCCGTTTTTCTCCCCTCAGTATACCACCTTTTTTTGTGTATGGGAATTTAGCCACTTTAGAGGCCTTGTTCCCCATAATTTGGAACTTTCCTTCGGATTTGATTGAGTTGGATAGAGTTGGTCAAACCCAATGGGAGAAAGACTGAAACAACAAAAACAGAAACAAACATCAACAACAACAAAAAAGTTAAGCAAAACAAACAATCTCACAACTTACATAATTCCTGAGCACTCTAATGGTAAGGAGAAATAAAGACCAGCTGGTTATTAATCTTAACTTTAGCCAAGATAAACCCCAATTCAGTTGCTTATCTAGGAATGGATCTCAGGCTGTAGACCACTCTCTACCATCCTAGAAGCAGAAAAACAAACAAAACAACAACAAACTCACCTTCCCTGTTGGAAGTGAGCTCAAACTCCATAAAGGCGTTACCTATCTTCCATCATCATGGAAGCAGGAAAACTTGCCTTTCTTGTTGGAAGCAAGTAAAACTCCAAAAAAAAGGAAGAGTTGTACAGCAAAATAAACTTTAGATTTCAACCAAATTTGGGGAGATCAGTAATTCTCTTGGGGGGGGGCAGAGGGGTGACGGGCGGGTTGCTCTCAGACCTCAGCAAATTGTCCCATTGGTTTGAGCCATAAAGTAAGCTCATGCTGGTACCAAGCACCAATAGGTGCTTGTCAAATCTAGCTTGTCAGAGGCTAGATTTGTCAAAGGTGGGGAGCATTCCACTCAGAATCCCTTTATGGTTATTAAATATGGACCCAGAAAATCTGAGACAGGTCTCAGTTAATTTAGAAAGTTTATTTTGCTGGCCAGGGGCGGTGGCTCACACCTGTAATCCCAGCACTTTGGGAGGCCAAGGTGGGCGGATCACCAGTTCAGGAGATCGAGACCATCCTGGCTAACACGGTGAAACCACATCTCTACTAAAAATACAAAAAATTAGCCGGGCATGGTGGCGGGTGCCTGTAGTCCCAGCTACTCGGGAGGCTGAGGCAGGAGAATGGCGTGAACCTGGAAGGTGGAGCTTGCAGTGAGTGGAGATCACACCACTGCACTCCAGGCTGGGCGACAGAGCAAGACTCCATCTCAAAAAAAAAAAAAAAAGTTTATTTTGCCAAGGCTGAAGACGTGTGCCCATGACACAGACTCAGGAAGGCCTGAGGACGTGTGCCCAAGGAGGTCAGGGCACAGCTTGGTTTTACACATTTTAGGGAGACATGAGATATCAATCAATATATGTAAGAAGTACATTGGTTTGGTCTGGAAAGGTAGGACAACTTGAAGCAGAGGCAGGAAAACTGAAAGCGGAAAAGGGATGTATTAGTCAGGGTTATCTTAGAGGGACAGAACTAACAGGATATATATATAAAGAGGAGTCTCTTAAGTATTAAATTAGATGATCACAAGTCCCACAATAGGCTGTATACAGGCTGAGGAGCAAGGAGTGTGAGTCCAAGTCCCAAAACTGAAGAACTTGGAGTCAGACGTTCATGTTCAAGGGCAGGAAACAGCCAGCACAGGAGACAGATGTAGGCTGGGAGGCTAGGCCCATCTCTCTTGTTCATGTTTTTCTGCCTGCTTCATATTGGCTGGAAGCTGATTAGATTGTGCCCACCAGATTAAGGGTGGATCTGCCTTCCCCAGCCCACTGACTCAAATGTTAATCTCTTTTGGCAACACCCAGACACCCCCAGGAAGAATACTTTGTATCCCTCAATCCAATCAAGTGGACAGGCAGTATTAATCATCACAGGGGGCTTCCAGGTCACAGATAGGTGAGAGATAAGCGGTTGCATTATTCTGAGTTTCTGATTAGCCTTTCCAAAGGAGACAATCAGATGTGCATTTATCAATGTGAGCAGAGGGATAACTTTGAATAGAATGGGAGTCAGGTTTTGCCCTAAGCAGTTCCCAGCTTGAATTTTCACTTTAGCTTAGTGATTTTGGGGGCCCAAGATATTTTCCTTTCACAAAGGATACCCAAAAATGTGGAAGCGACTTCGGAAGTGGGTAACAGGCATAGGTTGAAACAGTTTGGAGGGCTCAGAAGAAGACAGGAAGATGTGGGAAAGTTTGGAACTTCCTAGAGACTTGTTGAATAACTTTGACCAAAATGCTGATAGTGATATATAGACAATGAAGTCCAGGCTAAGTGGTCTCAGATGGAGATGAGAAACTTGATGACAACTGGAGTAAAGGTCACTCTTGCTATGCAAAGAGACTGGCATCGTTTTGCCCCTGCCCTAGAGATTTGTGGAACTTTGAACTTGAGAGTCATGATTTAGGGTATCTGGAGGAAGAAATTTTCTAAATGGCAAAGCGCTCAAGAGGAAGCAGAGCATAAAAGTTTGGGAAATTTGCAGACTGACATTTCAATAGAAAAGAAAAACTCATTTTCTGAGGAGAAATTCAAGCTGGCTGCAAGAAGTTGCATAAGTAATGAGGAGCCAAATGTTAATCACCAAGACCATGGGGAAAATGTCTTCATGTCTGCAGGGCATATCAGAGGTCTTCATGGCAGCCTCTCCCATCACAGACCTGGAGGCCTAGGAGGAAATATTGGTTTCCTGGGCCAGGCCTAGGGTACCCCTGCTGTTTGCAGCCTTGGGACTTGGTGCCCTGCATCCCAGCCACTCCAGCCATGACTAAAGGGGGCCAATGTACAGCATGGGTCATGGCTTCAGAGGGTGCAAGCCCCAATCCTTGCCAGCTTCCACATGGTGTTGGTCCTGCAGGTGTGCAGAAGACAAGAATTGAGGTTTGGAAACCTCCGCCTAGATTTCAGAGGATGTATGGAAATGCCTGGATGTCCAGGCAGAAGTGTGTTGCAGGGTGGAGTCCTCATGGAGAACCTCTGCTAGGGCAGTGCAGAAGGGAAATGTGGGGTCAGAGCTCCCATACAGAATCCCCACTGGGGTGCTGCATAGTGAATCTATGAGAAGAGGGCCACCACCATCCTTCAGACCCCAGAATGGTAGCTCTACCAACAGCTTGCACTATGCACCTGGAAAAGCCACAGACACTCAACACCAGCCTGTGAAAGCAGCCAGGACAAGGGGGTGTACCCTGCAAAGCCACAGGGGCAGAGCTGCCCAAGGCCTTGGGAGCCCACTTCTTGCATCAGCATGACCTGGATGTGAGACATCAAGTCAAAGGAGATAATTTTGAAACTTTAAGGTTTAATGACAGCCCTACTGGATTTCGGACTTGCATGGGGCCTGTGGCCCCTTTGTTTTGGCCAATGTCTCCCATTTGGAATGGGTGTATTTACTGAATGCCTATACCCCCATTGTATCTAGGAAGTAACTAGTTGGCTTTTAATTTTACAGACTCATAGGTGGAAGGAACTTGACTTATCTCGGATGAGACTTTGGACTTGGACTTCTGATTTAGTGCTGAAATGAGTTAAGACTGTTGCCAGGGCATGATTATGTGTTTTGAAATGGGAGGACATGAGATTTGGGAGGGGCCAGGGGTGGAATGATATGGTTTAGCTGTGTCCCCACCCAAATCTCATCTTGATTTGTAGAGAGGTAGTTTAATCATGGGGGTGGTTACCCTCATGCTGTTCTCATGATGGTGAGTAAGTTCTCATGAGATCTGATGGTTTATAAAGGGCTTTTCCCCCTCTTTTCTCTGCACTTCTCCTTGCCTGCTGCCATATAAAATGTGCCTTTGCTTCTCCTTTGCCTTCTGCCATGATTGCAAGGTCTCCTCAGCCATGTGGAACTGTGAGTCAATTAAACCTCTTTACTTTATAAATTATCCCATCTTGGGTATGTCTTTATTAGCAGCATGAGAACAGACTAATACAAATGGTTTAGCACCATCCCATGGTGATAAGTGAGTTCTTGCTCAGTTAGTTCATGCGAGATCTAGTCGTTTCAAAGGGTATAGCATCTCTCTCCTTTCTCTCTTGCTCCCACTCTCACCAAATAATGTGCCTGCTCTCACTTCACCTTCTCCCATGAATAAAAGCTCCCTAAGGCTTCACCAGAAGCCAAGCAGATGTCAGCGTTATGCTTGTACAGCCTATAGAACTATGAGCTAATTAAACCTTTCTTTATAAATTACCCATATAGCAATGCAAAAATGGCCTAACACAAGTGGTTATGAGATCTGTGTCAAAAATCATTTGACCATATTTGTGAGGGTTTAATTTTGGGCACTTTATACTATTCCATTGGTCTATATGTCTGTCTTTCTGCCAGTAGCACACTACTTTGATTCTTATAGCTTTAGTTAAGTTTTGAAAAAAAGTATGAATCCTCCAGCTTTGTTCTTCTTTTTCAAGGTTGTTTTGGCTGTTTAGAGTTCTTGAGATTCCATATAAATTTTAGGATGGATCTTTCTATTTCTGCAAAAATACATCATTGGTATCTGGATCGTGATCACATTGAATCTGTAGATTGCTTTGAGTAGTGTTGGCATCTTAATATTAAGTCTTCCAATCCATGAACACAGACTGTCCTTCCATTTATTGATGTCTTCTTTAATTTCTTTCAGGAACATTTTGTAGTTTTCAGTGTACAAGTTATTTGCCTTGTTGGTGAAGTCTATTCCTAAGTATTTTTATCATGCCATTGTAAATGGAATTGCTTTCTTAATTTTCTTTTCAGATTGTTTATTGTTGGTGAATAGAAAAGGAACTGATTTCTGTGTATTGATTTTTTCTGCAACTTTTCCAAATTTGTTTATTCATTCTAATAAATTTTTGTGAAATCTTTAGGGTTTTCTATGTATAAGATCATGGCAGCTGCATACAGAGATAATTTTATGTCTTCCTTTCAAATTTGAATGAGCATATTTCTCTTTCTGGCGTAATTGCTCTGACTAAGACTTCTAGTACTATCTTGAATAGAAGTGGTGAAAGCAGGTATCCATGTCTTGATCCTAATCTTAGACAAAAATCTTTTAGTCTTTCATCCTTATGTTGGTTTTCATTTTTCAAATATGTTTTTTATTATGTCTATCTAGTTTCCTTCTATTCCTAGTTTGTTGAGCATTTTTATTTGAGACAGTATTGAATTTTGTCAAATGCTTTTTCCGCATCAATTGAGATGAGTATGGGCAACAAGGAGACCTTGTCTATACTAAAAAAAAAAAAAAAAAAAAAAAAAAAAAAAAAAAAGCCAGGCATGGTGGCACACCTATAGTCCCAACTCCTGGGGAGACTGAAGTAGGAGGCTTGCCTGAGCCCAGGAGGTGGAGGCTGCAGTGAGCTATGATCAAGCCTCTGCACTCCAGCCTGGGTAACAAAGTGAAACGCTGTCCCAAAAACAAAAACAAACAAACAAAAAGAGATGAGGATAATGTGGTTTCTGTCCTTCATTCTGTTAATGTGCTGTATTACCTTGATTTTCGTATGTTGAACCATGTCAACATTCCAGCAATAAATCCTGCTTGATTATGGTGTATAATCCGTTTTTTTTTTTTGTTTTTTTTTTTTTTGAGATGGAGTCTCACTCTTTTTGCCTAGGCTGGAGTGCAGTGGCACAATCTCAGTTCACTGCAACCTCCCTGTCTCAGGTTCAAGTGATTCTCCTGCCTCAGCCTCCTCAGTAGCTGGCATTATAGGCACCCGCCACCAAGCACGGCTAATTTTTTTTTTTTTTTGAGATGGAGTCTCTCTCTGTCGCCCAGGCTGGAGTGCAGTGGTGTGATCTTGGCTCACTGCAAGCTCCGCCTCCCGGGTTCATGGTGTTCTGCGTCAGCCTCCCGAGTAGCTGGGACTAAGGCGCCCACCACCACACCCGGCTACTTTTTCTACTTTTTAGTAGAGACGGGGTTTCACCGTGTTAGCCAGGATGGTCTCCATCTCCTGACCTCATGATCCACCCGCCTCAGCCTCCCAAATTGCTGGGATTACAGGCGTGAGCCACCACGTCCGGCTTTTTTTTTTTTTTTTTTTTTGAGACAGAGTTTCACTCCTGTTGCCCAGGCTGGAGTGCAGTGGTGCAATCTCGGCTCACCACAACCTCCCTCTCCTGGGTTCAAGTGATTCTCCTGCCTCAGCCTCCCAAGTAGCTGGGATCACAGGTGCATGCCCACCGGGCCTGGCTAATTTTGCATTTTTAGTGGCTAATTAGTTTCTCCATGTTGGTCAGGCTGGTCTCGAACTCCTGACCTCAGATGATCCACCACCCTTGGCCTCTGAAAGTGCTGGGATTACAGGTGTGAGCCACCACGCCCAGCCTAATTTTTGTATTTTTAGTAGAGATGGAGTTTTGCCATGTTGGCTAGGCTGGTCTCAAACTCCTGACTTCAGGTGATCCACTCGCCTCAGCCTCCCAAAGTGCTGGGATTATAGGAGTGAGCCACTGCGCCCGACCAGTGTATAATACTTTTTAAAATGTTTGATTCAGAACCAGCATGGTGGCTCACACCTACAATCTCAGCCCTTTGGGAGGCCAAAGCAGGAGGATTGCTTGAGCCCAAGAGTTTGAGACTAGCCTGGGCAACATAGCAAGACCCCATTTCTACAAAAAAACAAGAAATTAGCTGGGCGTGGTGACATGCAACTAAAGTCCCAGTGACTTGGGAGGCTGAGGCGAGGGGATAACTTGAGCCCAGGAGTTCAAAGCTGCAGTGAGCTATGATCACACCACTGCACTCCAGCCTGGTGACAGAGCAAGACTGTCTTTAATAAATAAATAAATAAAAATCTGTAAATGTTAGTTTCAGTTTGTTATTATTTTGTTGAAGATTTTTGCAGCAAAATTTATAAGGGATATTGGTCTGTAGTTTTCTTTCTTGTAGTATCTTTGCCTGACTTTGGTGTAAGGACAATTCTGGCCTCATAGAATCAGTTAGGAAGGGTTCCCTCCTTTTCACATCTTTGAGAAAACTTGGTGTTGATTTTTCTTTTTTTTTTTTTTTTTTTTTTTTGAGATGGAGTCACTCTCTGTCACCAGGCTGGAGTGCAGTGGCGCAATCTCGGCTCACTGAAACCTCCGCCTCCTGGGTTCAAGCGATTCTCCTGCCTCATCCTCCCGAGTTGCTGGGACTATAGGCGTGCACCACCACGACCGGCTAATTTTTGTATTTTTAGTAGAGACGGGGTTTCACCATGTTGGCCAGGATGTCTGGATCTCCTGACCTTGTGATCTGCCCACCTCGGCCTCTTAACGTGCTGGGATTATAGACGTGAGCCACCGTGCCCAGCCAATTTTTCTTTAAGTATTTGGCTGGACACAAATCTGGTCCAGGGAAGTTTTTGATTGTTGATTCAATCTCCTTCCAGTTACGTCTGTTCCAATTTTCTATTTCATTATAAATCAGTCTTGGTAGGTTGTGTGTTTCTAGGAATTTGTTCATTTTAGTTAGATAATTGTGGTTTTTTGGCATACATTTTTTCATAGTACTCTCTTCTAACCCTTTTTATTCCTGTAGAAGCAGTAATAATGTCCCACTTTCATTTCTGATTTTAGTAATTTGAGGATTCTTATTTTTTAATAAATCAAGCCAAAGATTTCTCCATTTTGTTAATCTTTTCAAAGAATCAACTTTTGGGCTTATTGATTTTCTTTACTGTTTTCCTATTCTCTTTTTAAAATAATCTCTCCTCTATTTTTTTTTTTATTTCCTTCATTCCGCTACCTTGGATTTAGTTTATTCTTCCTTTCCTAGTTTCTTAATGTGTAGATTGTTTATTTTAGGTCTTTTTTCCTTTTTGATATAAGCATTTACCATGGTAACATTTCCTCTTAGCACTGCTTTTACTGCATCCCATAAGTTTTAGTATGTTGTGTTTTTTGCTTTACTTATCTCCAGATCTTTTCTAATTTCTTGTATGAGTTCCTCTTTGACTCGTTGGTTATTTAAAAGCTTGTTGATTTCTACATGTTTGAGGAGTTTACTCTTTTCCTTTTGATATTGATTTCTAGTGTGTCACATTGTGATCAGAAGAGATATTTTAATTTCAGTTATTTTAAATTTATAAAGAATTACTCTGTGGTCTAACTTATGGTTTATCCTGGAGAATATTCCACGTATCTTTGAGAAAAATTGTATGCTTCTGTTTGTGGTGAACCGTTTTTTATGTCTTTTAGTTTCCATTAGTATATAGTGATGTCCAAGTACTCTATATCCTTACTGATCTTCATTCTGATGGTTCTATTTTTGAAAGTGGGACAATTGAAGTCTCCAACTATTATTATAGTAGTGCAAATTTCTGCCTTCAATTCTGTTTATTTCCTGTATTATGAACATGATGGATTGGATAAAAGGAATTTAGTGAAACAGAACTGTTAGTGGGAGGTTTTATTTTTATCTGACTAGGAATTAGGGAGTGTTTACTGTGTGCTGTAGCTATTGGTGTCATAGACTAAAATTTCTTTTTCTTTTTCTTTTCTTTTCTTTTTTTTTTTTTGAGACGGAGTATCCCTCTGTCGCTCAGGCTGGAGTGCAGTGGCTCTATCTCTGCTCACTGCAACTTCCACCTCCTGGGTTCAAGCAGTTCTCCTGCCTCAGCCTCCTGAGTAGCTGGGATTACAGGCACGCGCCACCACGTCTGGCCAATTTTTTTTTGTATTTTTAGTAGAGACCGGGTTTCAGCATGTTGGTCAGGCTGGTCTCAAACTGCTGACCTCGTGATCCGCCCGCCTTGGCCTCCCAAAGTGCTGGGATTACAGGCAGGAGCCACCGTGCCCGGCCGTCATAGGCTAAAATTTCTTCTGTTGTCTTTTTTTTTTTCTTTTCCTTTTTTGTCTTCCCTGTTGTCTTTGAGTTTTCCTTAAGATTCCTTTGTAAATAAGGTCTGAGACATTCCCCAGTTCACTTTCTTCCACTCTCTTCTCCTCTCCTACCTTCTACCTTCTTTCTCCTAATTATCCTAAGCATTTTATTCTCCAAACTAAAAATACAGGTTCTTGGGGATAGAATTCTTTTTTCTTTTTTTGAGATGGAGTCTCGCTCTGTCACCCAGGCTGGAGTGCAGTGGTGCAATCTCGGCTCACTGAAAGCTCTGCCTCCCAGTTTCATGCCATTCTCCTGCCTCAGCCTCCCGAGTAGCTGGGACTACAGGCGCCCGCCACCACGCCCAGCTAATTTTTTTGTATTTTTAGTGGAGACGGGGTTTCACTGTGTTATCCAGGATGGTCTCAATCTCCTGACTTTGTAATCCGCCTGCCTCGGCCTCCCAAAGTGCTGGGATTACAGGCGTGAGCCACCGTGCCCGGCTGATAGAATCATTTTTAATAGGCCCTGCCAAATCACACTTTATTACAGTTGTTTTACTGTCTCCCTACTAGTGTGCAAGTCCCCCACAGCAGGTATGGCAGATTTTAATCTTTGCATACATTTTGCCTGGTATGTAATCAATTTTCAATAAATACTTGTGAAATTATTGTATGCAGGAGCTCGTAAACATTTTCTGTTATTGTTACTCTTCATTAGATAACTCACTCTCGGCCAGGCACAATGGCTCACGTTTGTAATCCCAGTAATTCTGAAGGCTGAGGCAGGCTGATCACTTGAGCTCAAGAACTCAAGACCAGCCTGGGCAACACAGCAAAACCTTGTCCCTAGAAAACGTACAAAAATTAGCTGGGCTTGGTGGCCCATGACTGTAGTCCCAGCTACTTAGGAGACTGAGGTGGGAAGATCTCTTGAGCACAGTAGGTCGAGGCTTCAATGAGTCATGATTGCACCACTGCACTCCAGCCTGGGTGACAGAGTGAGGCCCTATCCCAAAAAACAAAACCCAAACCATAAAAACCTCATTCTTCTAGGTAGAGTTTCTGTCTTCACAGTGGTTTTTAATGCTGATTAATAATAGAATCTCTTTTAAGGAGCTACAAAATATATGTTGGGTCTACAGAAAAGATTGTTGACATGAGTGGAAGATAAGCTATTTCAGCATACATATGATAACTATAAAACAAGAACCAAATGGACATTTTAGAACTGAAAATTCCACTCTCTGAAATGAAAAATTTATTTGGACTTTCTTAAGAGCGATTGAACATTACAGAAGAAAGAATGAGTGAACTTGAAAAGAGATCAATAGATATCATTCCATCTGAAGTACAAGGGAAAATGAAACTGAAAGAAAACAAGGAAGCGAGTCTCCGTGACATGTGGTACAATATCATGCAGTACACATGGAACCAGAACCAAGAAGAAATGGCTGGAAAAGATGAAAGAAAAAAAAAGTTGATATATTCTCAAATGTAGTGAAAACACATCAACTTACAGATTCAAAAAGTTCATAAACCCCTCATAAAAATAAATGTAAAGAAAACCCTACCTGGACACATCATAGTCAATCATACAGAGCAAATTTTGTGCATTCACAAGTAGCAAAGATATGAACGACAGCTGACTCAAAACAATGGAGGCTCAGGATGTGTGAAATGGTGAAAGAAAGCTGTTGACTCACTATTCACACTCATTGAGAATATCCTTTAAAAACAATGTGTGAAGACATTGTGGCAGATTGAACTTTCCAAATTTCACCACAACAACAAATGTAACCAGAATAAACAATCCAATTAAAAGGCAGAGTTTCCTCAACTAGAAAAAAAAAAGCAAGCTGAAATTATTGTCTAAAATATATGCACCTTAAATATAAAGCTTCAGATAGATTGAAAGTAAAAGATGGAGGCCGGGCATGTTAGCTCATGCCTGTAATCTCAGCACTTTTGGAGGCTGAGGTTGGCGGATCACTTGAGGTCAGGAGTTCAAGACCAGCCTGGTCAACATGGTAAAACCTCGTCTCTGCTGAAAATACACAAATTAGCTGGGCATGGTGGCAGGTGCCTGTAATCCCAGCTACTCGGGAGGCTGAGGCAGGAGAATTGCTTGAACCTGGTAGGCAGAGGTTGCAGTGAGCCAAGATGGTGCCTCTGTATTCTAGCCTGGGCAACAGAGCAAGACTCTGTCAAAAAAATAAAAAAAATAAAAAAAAATAAAAATCAATGAAGTCACAGACAATCTGAAAAAATTATCAACCACCTTGACTTAATAAACATTCATAGACTACTATACCCAACAACTGTAGAATGTTCATTCTTTTTGAGTGCACATAGTATGTTTACTAAGGTACACCCTATTCTGGGCCTACGAAGAGTCTTAATAAATTTAAAAGGATTGAAATAATACAGAGCACTTTCTTTAGTTGCAGTGAAATTGAATTAGAAGTCAATAAGACATACAAAAAAGACTTTCATGTTTGCAGTTTAAACCACCATGGGTCAGAGAAGAAAGCCTGTAGAAATCAGAAAATATTTCAAACTAAATGGTGATGCAAAATATCAAAATTGGTAGGACATAACTACAGCAGGACATAGAGAGTATGAGTGCTCATATTAGTAAAGAAAAAAGGATAGAAATCAATGATCTAGGTTTCCACTTAAAAGCTAAAGAAAGAAGAGCAGGCTGGAAACAATGGCTCACTCCTGTAATCCCAGCACTTTAGGAGGAGGCCGAGGTGGGATCATAAAGTCAGGAGATTGAGACCATCTTGGCTAACGTGGTGAAACTCTGTCTCTACTAAAAATACAAAAAAAAAAAAATTAGCCAGGTGTGGTGGCAGGCGCCTGTAGTCCTAGTTACTCGGGAGGCTGAGGCAGGAGAATCGCTTGAACCTGGGAGGCGGAGGTTGCAGTGAGCCAAGATCACGCCACTGCACTCCAGCCTGGGAGACAGAGCAAGACTCTGTCTCAAAAAAATTGGAAAAAAAAAAAAAAGAAGAGCAATATAAACCCAGAATAAGTATAAGAAAGGCAATAATGAGAGAAAATCTATAAAATAGAAAACGGAAAAACCCTGAAAGTAATAAAGTTAACATAGACAGCATAGCTATTTGAAAAGAATAATAAAATCATTAGTGAAACTCATCAAAGGGAGAGAGACAAAATGTAAGTTATCAAAATAAAAGAGAGGACATCACTATGATTGCTAAGGATAATAAGGGAATATTGTGAGCAACTTTATGCCAATGTATTTAAGAACTCAGATAAAAGAGACAAATGACTTGAAAATTTTTACTTGCCAAAACGGACATATAAAATAATAGAAAATCTGAAAAATTCATATCTATTATAGGATTTGGATTTATTATCAAAAACCTTCAGACACATACATACCCCCCCAAAAAAAACAACCAAAATTATCACCAAGTCCAGATGGTGTTACTGGTGAATGGTATCAAACGTTGAAAGAAGAAATAATGCCAATCTTATAAGACTCTCAGGAAACTGAGTTTATTTTATAAAGTCAGAATAATGATTATACCCAAACTTAGAAAGACATTACAGAAAAACACAATGATAAATCAATATCTCTCATGAATACAGACACAAAAATATGCTTAAGAAAGTATTAGCAAATCAAACCTAGCAATATGTAAAAAAGATAATACATCATGACAAGCGAAATTTAACCCAGGAATTCAAGGTAGGTGCAACATTAGAAAGTCAATTTGAGTAAACATTTGAATAGCATAAAAGAGAAAAACAATATAATCATCTCAATAGATGCCAAAAAATAACATTTGATACGTTTCAATGTGTCAAACGTTATTGTTTGTTATTGTTATATTTCACATTCTATTAATGGTAAAAATAGCAAAGTAGAAATGAAAGGGAATTTGATCTGATAAAGGGCATTGTCTTAGTCCATTTCCTGCTGCTATAACCGAATACCACAGACTGGGCAACTTATAAAGAAATTCATTTCTTACAGTTCTTGAGGCTGGGAAGTCCAAGAGCATGAAGCTGTCCTCTGGTGAGGGTCACCACGCAACAGAAAAGCAGAAGGCCGAAGCAGGCCTAGGAGAGAGAGAGGGAGGAAATCATGCCAAACTCATTATTTTTTATCAGGAACCCACTCGCATGAAAATTAACCCACTCCTGAGACAATAGCGTTAATCCATTCATGAAGATGAAGCCCTCATGAGCTAAATCACCTCTTAAAGGCCCTACCTCCCTGGCCAACATGGTGAAACCCCGTCTCTACTAAAAATACAAAAATTAGCTGGGTGTGGTGGTGGTGCGTGCCTGTAATGCCAGCTACTCGGGAGGCTGACACAGGAAAATCATTTGAATCCAGAGGCAGAGGTTGCAGTGAGCCGAGATCGCACCACTGCAGTCTAGCTTGGGCAACACAGTGAGACTCATCTAAAAAAAAAAAAAAAATTGGCGGGCATGGTGGCTCAAGCCTATAATTCCAGCACCTTGGGAAGCCAAGGCGGGCAGGTTGCCTGAGCTCAGGAGTTCGCGACCAGCCTGGGCAACACGATGAAACCCCGTTTCTACCGAAAATACAAAAATTAGCCGGACACGGCAGCGTGTGCCTGTAGTCCAAGCTACTGGGGAGGCTGGGGCAGGAGAATTGCTTGAATCCAGGAGGTGGAGGTTGCAATGAGCCAAGATCAGGCCACTGCACTCCAGCCTGGGCGACAGAGCGAGACTCTGTCTCAAAAAAAAAAAAAAAAAAAATTCAACATGAGTTTTAGAGAGGACATTTAAACTACAGCAGGCATCTATGAGGAAACCATAACTAACATCATATCTAATGGTGATTAATTAGATGTGTTAAGATATGGAAAAAGATAGGCATGTCTGCTTTAACTATTTCTATTTAACATTGTACTGGAAATCCTATCCAAGGCAATTCAGCAACAAAGATGAATAAAAGGTATAAAGATTGGAAAGAAGAACTGAGACAGTTTTTAGTTACTGACAATAGGATTCTTTACATAGAAAATTCTAAATAATCTATAAAATAACAACTAGAAATATATCAATTTAGCAGTACCATAGGATACAAGGCCAATGGACAAAAATCAACTGTATTTCTGAATAGTTGCAACAAACAATTTGAAAATAAGGGAAGCTAAATCAATTCCATTAGCAATAGTAACAAAAATAGTTAGAAATATACTTACAAAAGATATGAAAGATCTGTACATGGAAAGTTTGCAAAATATTGTCAAGCTTAAGTAACAAATATCTAAATAAATAAATAAATTTCATGGATTGAAAGACTCAAAATTGTTAAAATGTCAATTATTCTCATTCATCTCTACATTCAATGCAATCCCAATTAAAATTCCAGTAGGCTTTTTTAACTGAAAAAAATTATTCTATATTAAATATATACGGAAATACAAACCATTTGGGAGGTGAGGAGTAGGGGGAGGACTTGAACTGCCTGATTTCAAGACTGACTACACAGCTCATAATTAGGACAATGTGGTAATTTAATTAGCATGAGAATAGCCAAATAAATAAACGGAACAGAACAGAGTCTGGAAATGGACACATACATATATATGGTCAATTTAATTTCAACAAAAGTGATAAGGCTATTGGATAAGGAAAAAAAGTCTTTTTTTTTTTTTTTTTTTGAGACGGAGTTTCTCTCTTGTGGCCCAGGCTGGAGCGCAATGGCTCCATCTCAGCTCCCCACAGCCTCCGCCTCCCGGGTTCAAGCGATTCTCCTGCCTCAGTCTCCCGAGTAGCTGGGATTACAGGCATCCGCCACCACGCCCCACTAATTTTGTATTTTTAGTACAGACTGGGTTTCTCCATGTCGGTCAGGCTGGTCTCGAACTCCCGACCTCAGGTGATCCGCCCGCCTCGGCCTCCCAAAGTGCTGGGATTACAGGCGTGAGCCACCGCGCCCGGTCGAAAAGAGTCTTTTCAACAAATGGTACCGGAACACCGTTAAAATATGGAGAAAAATGAACATCAATCAGCGCCCCCTTTCTCTTACCCACTCCTCAGCCCCAAGGTCGCCCTGGGAGTTCTTCGCAGGCAGGACCGTGACTCACGTGGCTTTCGGGAGGCTGATTTCCCGCGCCCCGGGCCCGTGCAGCGCTGGGTGCGGAGGAACCGCTGGAACGACCTGTCCTCCGTGGGACCCCCACCAAGTCTCATCCCGTGTCATGTGCCAGGTAGTCTCCCGTGGTTTAAGGACTTTCAAGACTCTTCACAGGTTAGGAAAATCCAGAAGAAAGGCAGAATTGGGTACCTCGGGCTTGCCTGACACCAGGAACGGTGGAGTTGAGGTGACATTTCACTGGCATGGAGACCTGAAACCAAAAGCAGGATAAGCCGGGCGCGGTGGCTCACGCTTGTAATCCCAGCACTTTGGAAGGCCGAAGCGGGCGGATCACGAGGTCAGGAGTTCGAGACCAGCGTGGCCAAAACAGTGAAACCCCATCTCTACTAAAAATAGAAAAAAATTAGCCGGACGTGGTGGCGGGCACCTGTAATCCCAGTTACTCAGGAGGCTGAGGCAGGAAAATCACTTGAACCTGGAAGGCGGAGGTTGCAGTGAGCCTAGATCGTGCCACTGCACTCCAGCCTGGGCGACAGAGCTAGACTCCATCTCAAAAAAAAAAAAAAAAAAAAAGGCAGGCAGGCTGAATCACTCGCCCGGTAGTGACGGAGGAGGCCGTAAAAGCCTCTTAGAGGCCAGACCCCGCGGTGGCCTCGGTGGCCTTCATTCCGCTGCCCGTCCGCCCACCGAGCGCCTGCTGGGTGCCAGGAACCCGGCCACGGAAAGGCTGAGGTCGACTCCCGACCGAGAAGCCTCGCGCTGGGACCAAGTGGCAAAACGACTCCGAATGCAGCGGCATCCACGCGGCGGCCGTGGTTGAGGAACAGAAGCTGAGAGCGGCGAGGGCGGTCACAGAGAAAGGAAATTCAGGGTTAGCCAACAGGAGCCGCAGGTGCCCCGAAAAGGGGGCGGGGTCAGGGGTGCCCTGAACTCCGAATGCGAACTTCTGTCTTGTCACAGCCAAGTACGCTGCTTCTTGGATTGACCTGGCAGGATGGCGCCACCACCAGCTGGAATAAAGCTAGGTGCGTTCCTGGCAGTGACTCCGAATCCCGGGAGCGCAGAGAGTGAGACAGAGGCAGCCGCGGCCACACCCAGCAAAGTGTGGAGCTCTTCCGCCGGGAGGACTGAACCACGAGGCGGGGGCCGAGGAGCGCTCCCTACCCCCATGGGACAGCACGGACCCAGTGCCCGGGCCCGGGCAGGGCGCGCCCCAGGACCCAGGCCGGCGCGGGGAGCCAGCCCTCGGCTCCGGGTCCACAAGACCTTCAAGTTTGTCGTCGTCGGGGTCCTGCTGCAGGTGAGTCCCCGCCGCGGTCCTGCCTGGGCAAAAGCGCGCCTGGCACCGGGAGGGGGCAGGGAGAGAGGGGGACGCGGCGGGGGGGCCTGGCCCGGGTCACTTGTGGCGGGACATGTCCGGGCAGGAGGAGCCCGTCGTCGGAGTCGGAGGAATAACGGGGTCCCCGGGGCCAGGCAGGAGCGACCGGGGCCTGGAGGGAGTAGAACCCCCTCCCGCAGGAGGCTGGGCCCGGGGATTCCACCCCGTCGGCCACTGCCTGGCGCGGCTCCCTCCTGCCCACACCTCACGATGTATCGGAATCGATAGAGCTCAAGTGTGTAAACTTCCAAGCCAACTCCGAGACACACCAGCTGCGTGAAGGGGAGCGCCATTCTCCCCACTCCCTGATTCCCTCCCCACCCCCATCCTTCTTTTCTTCTCTTTTTTTTTTTTTTTGAAACGGAGTCTCGCTGTGTCGCCCAGGCTGGAGTGCAGTGGCGCGATCTCGGCTCACTGCAAGCTCCGCCTTCCTGATTCAAGCGATTCTCCTGCCTCAGCCTCCCGAGTAGCTGGGACTACAGGCGCCTGCCACCACGCCCGGCTAATTTTTTGTATTTTTAGTAGACACGGGGTTTCACTGTGTTAGCTAAATCCGCCCGCCTCGGTCTCCCAAAGTGCTGGGATTACAGGCGTGAGCCACCGCGCCCGGCTCTCCATC
This sequence comes from Pongo pygmaeus, assembly GCF_028885625.2. Taxonomy (NCBI): domain Eukaryota; kingdom Metazoa; phylum Chordata; class Mammalia; order Primates; family Hominidae; genus Pongo; species Pongo pygmaeus. Next base: position 23,342,392 of record NC_072380.2, on the reverse strand, counting down.
CTTCTTTTCTTAGACAAATTGGTTAAACACGCAGCCCGGCAGGAAAAAGTAACTTTCTCTCCGCTGCTCGTTGTCTTCCGTTTCGAGTCCACTGAGCACACCGGAGCAGTTTCCTTCCAGCCACTTTCTTGCACATCAACAGGTACAGGGCAGCGGACTGACCACCACGAGGCAGGCAGCCAGGAGCGGGGCACGCCCTTCCTTCAGGAGGCAGCGTTTCCTGTGAAAGCAATCACTCAGTCTGGAAAAATGCCAATGCCTTCAGTTCTCTTTCAAATTCATTAAGGCTCTACCAATTGTTCTCTTCCAGATTCCTTCTATGTTAAGGAAAAACAAAACAAAAGCTAAATACCTGAAGGATAAACCAGTCTTACATGTGTCAGGAAATTTTACATGTTTTTGTTTAACAAACTAAACAAAATCCAGGAAACCAATAGCATTTTGAAATCTCCAAATAATTACAGAATTTATGTTTTAAACATCAGTTTATGTTAGGTGGAACCCACGTTTGATTCTTATTTTTAATACGCTTATTAAATGGCTTTCTTTTTGACAGGCTAGTGCGATTCCAGGTGGATGTAGGGCTCACCTGTGTAGACAAGGTGAAACATCTGAATTTGGTGGTTTTGGAAATGTGACAGTCCGTTTATGTGGCTATAAAAGAATATTTGAGGCCAGGCGTGGAGGCTCACGCCTGTAATCCCAGCACTTTGGGAGGCTGAGGCGGGCAGATCACGAGGTCAGGAGATCGAGACCATCCTGGCTAACACAGTGAAACCCCGTCTCTACTAAAAATACAAAAAATTAGCCAGGCGTGGTGGCGGGCGCCTGTAGTCCTAGCTACTTGGGAGGCTGAGGCGGGAGAATGGCGTGAAGCTGAGAGGCGGAGCTTGCAGTGAGCCGAGACCACGCCACTGCACTCCAGCCTGGGCGACAGAGGGAGACTCCGTCTTGGAAAAGAAAAAAAAAGAAAACTTGAGGCTGGATAATTTTAAAAGAGGCTTATTTGGCACATGGTTCTGCAGGCTGTACAAGAAGCATGCCACCAGCATCCACCTCTGGTGAGTCCTCAGGAAACTTCCACTGGTGGTGAAGGGGAAGTACAGCTGAATTCTGCCCATCAGAGAAAGGGGTGGGGAGGATGGCAGGGGGAGGGGGATGAGATCCAAAAGGGGAGGGGGAGGGGCCAGGTTCATTCTAACAACCAGCTCTCATGGGAACTAAGATTGACAACTCCTGGGGGAATAGGGGAGGGGGCGGTTATGGCACCAAGCCTTTCCTGAGGGATCCACCCCAAACCCCAACAGGCCCCACCAGCTACATTACGGTTCAGATTTCAACATGAGACCTGGCAGGGACAAAGGACCCATAGCAGACACCAAGGTCTTCTGCTATCCCACAGGACCCTCTCATCCCACCATCCATCAGCCTTCTTCTTGTGCACTTAATAGGCACCTTAACTTTTAAAATTCTGACTGAAGAACAAATCACATCAGATGTTTTCTATCAGTACATGCAAGTATCTTATTCTTTTTAACAGCATCATAATATTTAGTGCATGGGTGAAACACATGGGGTGAACCACAGTTTATTTTAATCTTCCATCCCATGGGCAATTGTTAACATTATGTCCTGCTTTTGTTTTTTCTAATTCCAGCAGCATTGTAGTGAGAACCCTTGTATGTGTCATACGTCCATATGTCAATGTTCCCTGAAGTACCGGGCAGCCCTTTAGAAGAGGAATTGTTGGGTCAATGAGCTCATCAATGTAGAATTTTGTTTGGATATTGTTAAATTGTACTTCGGGAGAAGATTGTGCCAATTTTACTCTCTCACCAAGAATACACAAGTGTGGCCGGGCGCAGTGGCTCACGCCTGTAATCCCAGCACTTTGGGAGGCCGAGACAGGTGGATCACGAGGTCAGGGGATCCAGACCATCCTGGCTAACACGTTGAAACCCCGTCTCTACTAAAAATTGAAAAAAATTAGCCAGGCGCGGTGGCGGGCGCCTGTAGTCCCAGCTACTCAGGAGGCTGAGGCAGGAGAATGGCGTGAACCCGGGAGGCAGAGCTTGCAGTGAGCCGAGATCGCGCCACTGCACTCCAGCCTGGGCGACTGAGTGAGACTCCGTTTCAAAAAAAAAAAAGAATACACAAGCGTGCCCGTGTCCCTGCACTCTTACTACATGGAACTTTCATTCTTTGCTACTCTAAGAGGTAAAAAATGATAGACCTCAATGTTGTATTTTTTATTTCAGTGTTATTAGGGATTTTCAAGGATCCAGGAATTTTTTGAGACTGAGAGTAGATGACCTAGAGACTCCAGATTAGACCGCTGGGGAGGGAGCAGGGAAGACTGTAGTCGCACCTCTGCGCGTAGGAAACTGTGGTCAGCTGGGGCCAATTCCTGCCACCTGCCGTGCCTGTGAATGGAGATAATGTCTCTGTCCTCAGACTGTCAGGATGACATCAGATGAGCCTGGAGCTGAGCTCAGTTTCTCACCCCAGGTCCTGGCTCTGTCAGTGCTGGACTGGCCCAATCTCTGCGCCAGGTCCTTCCACCTCGTCTCTCTCTTTATCAAAGTAGGAAATGAGAAATTCTAAAGGCTCTGAAGCTTAGACACTCAGGCTATCAGAGCCCAGAGATTGGAGGCTGAAGACAGCCAGGGTTGGCTGTGCTCCTCCTCTTCAGCTCTGTGACTCTGCTGCGGTCCCAGCTCCTTCGTATAAACTAGGTGGATATAAAAGTCTGCAGGGGCCCTGTGTAAACCACAGTGGTCTGTGTTGGCAGATGTGTGCTGTCGTGTGGGAGGACAAATCACATGCTCAGGGCTGGTGTCAGTCACTCAGGACTCTGGATCCCCAGAGCACCTGTCCTCTACCCAGCAGAGGCTGCACCTGCTCCCACCTGCACTTCCATACTGGCTCTCTGAGCTTGGGGCAGAAGGTTCTAAGGAATGGGGTGTAGCGCCATGGGGAGGGGCCGTGGAGGAACAGAGGAGCCAGACTTCAAATGAGGACAAAGATGGCACTGCAGGGCCACAGCCTGGTTTACGTGCCACGTTTCCTTCCAGTTGTCCTTCTGGTGGGCACCCGGCACTGGTTGCAGTTTGAAGAGTGAGCAGGAAAGGTCTCCATCCATGTGGCTGCAGATGGCTGCTCACCCAGCCCCTACTGAGAGGCAACAGTCCCAGTTCTGGTCCTCTGTCCTGTATCCAGGAGTGACAGAGCAGCAAGGCTTTAGCTTCCAGGTTGGGGATGGGGACAGTGCCATGCCCTGAGCCTGTGTTGTTGGGCAGTTGGTGTCACTTAGTCTGGAAAAATGCCAATGCCTTCAGTTCTCTTTCAAGTTCATTAGGACAGGTGCCCTGGGGATCCAGAGTTCTGAGTGACTGACACCAGCCCTGAGCATGTGATTTGTCCTCCAACACGGCGGCACACATCTGCCAACACAGACCACTGTGGTTTACACAGGGCTGCTGCAGACTTTTATATCCGCCTAGTTTATAGGAGGGAGCTGGGGCCACAGCAGAGTCACAGAGCTGAAGAGGAGCACGGCCAACCCTGGCCATCTTCAGCCTCCAATCTCTGGGCTCTTTGATAGCCTGAGTGTCCAAGCTTCAGAGCCTTCAGAATTTCTCAATTCCTACTTTGATAAAGAGAGAGGTGAGGTGGAAGGACCTGGCACAGAGATTGGGCCAGCCCAGCCAGAGACTGCACATCTTCATTCAGGGTATTTTCCTAACCCAGGGACATGGGGATTGTTGCTCTCATTTTGTCTGGGGAGAAAATGAGATTTAGGAGGAGGAAGTCCCCAGCATTTGGGACCTGGCCTGCTTGATAATAGCAGCTGCCTGTTGGTCTGGGAAGGGCCTCTTCTAGATTCCCAGGCAGGTATCTGTGATAATGGGGAAAGGAGAAAGGGTCTGCTTTGTAGGGAAGAGCAGGGTGCACTCAGCACCTCAGACACCCACCTGTGGCTAGGAGGGGATGTGAATCATCACATTTTACAGAGGAGGGGACCACAGCTCAGAGAGGGAAAGTATGTGCAGCTCAGAGGGGGGAACGTGTGTGTACCTGGCCACAGGCAAGTCTGTCCAGAGCACTGGTAGGAATGAGAGAAACTAGAAATGACCACTTTAAAAACTTAGATGAAGAGAAGTTCAAAGTTAAGTCATTGGAGTTTGTTGGTAATATATTTGTATGGCTTAGGTCATGTTACACGCATCACCCCCTCGCCCCCATGTGTGCTGTTGGTCTCAGCACTGGGTGGAGGGAGCGGGGACAGTCCTGATGAAGAGGAGAGGGGAGCAGCACCGGCTGGGGTGGGGCCTCTGCCGCTGCCTCTTTCTGTTGTGGTTTTTCAGGGCTTAGGCTGCCCCTCTCACCTGGCTTGTCTGTGGGGAGGAGATCTTTGTTCTCTGGCTGCTTTTAAGATTTTCTCCTTAACAGTGTGGTTTCAGCACTTCGATGGTGGCAAAAATAATCTGCCGGAGCCATGTCTGTAGCATTTTTGGTCTCCCCTTCTGTATAATAGCAGCCATGTTTTGGCCTCTGCAGGGCTAAAGTCTTCTGAGCAGCTGCTTCTCCACATCTCTGCCCTGCACTTGGCCTCTGGGAGCTCCTGGGGTTCCTTAGCAGAGTCCACAGGACTCTTCGGGGTCCCCTCCCTGTGCTGTAGCCTGGAACCTGTGACCTGAGGCGGTGAGCTGAGGCCACCACTGGGGTCCCCTCATGGGCTTGGAGGGAAAGTCACTCACCCAGGAAGTAGATGATGAGCCCTTTACTCTGAGAATGTCTGCGCCTGGTGGCGGTGGGAGGACAAATGAGCCCTGTGTCAATCCTGCTCCCTGAAGCCCACAGTCTGGTGGAGGAGGTGTCACTAGGGACCTAAATAGCTATCAGGAAGCATGGAGGCCACCTCCCCCACCCCCCACCTCCAGAGAGGCTGTGCCGGCTCCAGGGATGCCATCCCTCCCTACTTGACTCTGGCAGTTGCAAGGCCCCAGGTCATGGTATTGTTGGCTTAGAGGATGTGGTTTCATTAAAATCAACATTGAGGGGAATGATTGTACTAACAACAGCATGTGCTGAAATACAGTACTTGCGTGTGCCAAGCTCTGTTCTTAGCACTTCGTATGTATATGAACACACTTAATCCTCATACAACAAGACTGTACAGGAACCCTCATTGTCCTTGTTTTAGACAAGCAGCATGAGACTCAGAACATTTGTTCAGTGGAGGGGCTGGGCAGGAGGATGAGCGACCCTCGGGGCAGCAGCAGTGATTGGGTCACTGGATTCTGCTGACCTTTCCCAGGGGAGTATTTGGTGCTTTTTCATGAGGCCTGCATTCACCTAGTGCTGGGTCACTGCTGTGGGTCCCTGAGAAGTCATGTAAAGCCACCTCTTATTTCCAGAATGATAGACATGTTTAGAGAAGAAGTGGCTTCCCCCAGACCATAAGGCTGGCCCGAGACTGCAAGACAGATGGCTTGCTTCTTAACCCAGGGGTCTTTTTATATCAAAAGAACAAAGAAAGATAAAAGCCACGAAAGACTCAAAGGAAGCAGATTTCCGACCACAGCCAACCTCAGAACAATTCTGAGTTGCTCATTTTAAGATCAATAAGGCATTTTTTAGGGTGTGTATGCCTGAGAGAGGAAATCACAGGTGAATATCAAACTTGCCTCTAAAACAGCCTAACACAATGCTAGTCCAGGAGGAACAAGGCAAGGAAACCCCCTGGTGAATGACTCATCTCAGGAAGAGGCAGGGCAGGGTCAGGAGAGTCTATGGAGGAGAAGACCTGGAACCAGACCTCTCTCTCTTCCTCTGTTTCTCTCCCTCCCTCTCTCTCTCTCTCACACACACACACACACAGACACAACCTCACACCCCCATGAGCCCAAATCTGTGAACTGAGAATCTCACTTCTCTGACCTCACCTTCCATCTCCCTCAATCAGACACCCACAAACTTCAGAGCTGTGTCCCAGCATCACTTGTTTTGACTCCCCTCCCCCACTGCCTTGACTTCGTATCTGCCTAGGAACCTGCCTGTGTGGACTTTTCCCTCTATGTGGACCTTTCCGTCTATGTCTACCGGTGTCCCTGCCACCAATGGCATTTGTCACCTCTGCCTGGGCAGCCCCGTGTGACTCGGGTTATTGATGGCTGTGCCTCATCTCCCTGGGAACTGGAACTGTCCTAAGGAAAGGGAGGGTCATGCCTTTTTCCTGATATCCCACGATTCCTTGCACACTGTTCCCACCAGGCGCCGACGTGCCCTCCTTGGATGAATGAGTAACATGGGTTCTAGGAAGCCTGCACTAATGCGGATGTGACGTCCTTAGCCTTTCATAGACTGTGTTTCATGTGAGAGGTGGGAAAAACACCTGAACAGAAGGCTGAGCACTGTCCAGGTCCAGAGTCACCAGGAGCTCGTTGTCAGGTTTTTCACTTGCTATTAGTAGAGATTTTTTTTTTTAAGGTACTATTTTTAGTGTTAAAAGTGAATTCAGGCCGGGCGCAGTGGCTCACCCCTGTAATACCAGCACTTCGGGAGGCTGAGGCGGGCAGATCACGAGGTCAAGGAGATCGAGCCCATCCTGACCAACATGGTGAAACCCCATCTCTACTAAAAATACGAAAACTAGCTGGGTGTGGTGGCATTTGCCTGTAATCTCAGCTACTGGGGAGGCTGAGGCAGGAGAATCGCTTGAACCAGGGATTCGGAGGTTGCAGTGAGCAGAGATTGTGCCACTGCACTCCAGCCTGGCAACGGAGCAAGACTCCGTCTCAAAAAAGAAAAAAAAATGAATTCATCAGAAGGCATAATAATCATAAATGTGTATATGTCTAATAGTAGAGCTTTAAAATACATGAAGCAACGCTCAAAAGGATTAAAGGGAGATCATGTCACCCCCTTCTCAGCAATTGATAGAACGATCAGATGAAAACAGTAAAATAACAGATCTGAACATTGTCAACCACCTTGACTTAACTGACATTTATAGAGCATACATGCAACATCTATGGGAGATTCCTTCTTTTCTATGAACATGGTACTTCACCAAGATAGACCACATTGTGAACTATAAAACAAATCTAAATACATTTTAAAAAAATTATGTAAAATATGTTCTCTGATCTCGATGAAATTAAAGTGTTAAGCAATAACAATATCTAGAAGGATTCCAAAAATGTGAATATTAAGCAACATACTTATAAATAACTCATAGTTCATGGATGAAATCAAAAGAGAATTCAAAATATTTCTTTTTTGTTTTGTTTTGAATTGGCGTCTTGCTCTGTCACCTAGGCTGGAATGCAGTGGCATGATCCCAGTTCACTGCAACCTCTGCCTCCCGGGTTCAAGTGATTCTCCTGTCTCAGCCTCCCGAGTAGCTGGGACTATAGGCACCTGCCACCACGCCTGGCTCATTTCTCTATTTTTAGTACAGATAGGGTTTCACCATGTTTACCAGGCTGGTCTTGAACTCCTGACCTCGTGATCCACCCACCTCGGCCTCCCAAAGTGCTGGGATTACAGGCGTGAGCCACCGCGCCTGGCCTGGAGTTTCTTTTGGGGATGATGATGAAAATGTTCAAAAATTGATTTTATTGATGGTTATACACTTCTATAAATATATTTAAAGGAAAGAATTATATCATATATAAAGTATATCTCAGTAAAGTTCTTAAGGATTAAAAGAAGAAAGGTATCAAAATCAATGACTCAGAGGTCTGCATTACTTACCCGTAAAATAAGTATAAATTAAACTCAAAGGTAGTAACAAGATGACAAGGAAATAATAAGACTGAAATCAATGAAATAGAATTCAAACAGTAAAAGGAATCAACAAGCCAAGAGCTGGTTCTCAGAAATGATCAACAAAATTAATAAAAGTAATAAACTGGCCGGACGAGGTGGCTCATCCCTGTAATCCCAGCACTTTGGGAGGCCGAGGCAGGCGATTTACCTGAGGTCTAGAGTCTGAGACCAGCCGGACCAACATGGAGAAACCCCATTTCTACTAAAAATACAAAATTAGCCAGGCGTGGTGGCGCATGCCTGTAATCCCAGCTACTCTGGAGGATGAGGCAGGAGAATCGCTTGAACCCAGGAGACCGCGGTTGCAGTGAGCCGAGATCACGCCACTGCACTCCAGCCTCGGCAACAAGAGTAAAACTCCATCTCAAAAAAAAAAAAATAATAATAATAATAATAATAAACCAAACTTTAAAAGAAAAAAAGAACAACAGCATGAAATACCAATATCAAGAATTAATGATGGGATGTTATTACAAACTCTACAGCCATTAAAAGGAAAATAGTGGGATCTTATGAATAACTTTATGCCAATCAATTTGACAACTTAGATTAAATAGACAAATTTCTTAAAAAACACTACTTAGCAAAATAGCCACAAGAAGTAAAGATAATTTAAATATTCCTAAAGCTGTCTATGAATTGGAATTCATTGTTTGTTTGTTTGTTTATGCTATTTTTTGAGTCAGAGTCTCGCTCTGTCATACAGGCCGGAGTGCAGTGGTGCAATCTCAGCTCACTGGAACCTCCGCCTCCTGGGTTCAAGTGATTCTCCTGCCTCAGCCTCCTGAGAAGCTGGGATTACAGGCACCCACCACCACGGCCGGCTAATTTTTTGTATTTTTAGTAGAGATGGGATTTCACCATGTTGGCCAGGCTGGTCTCGAACTCCTGACCTCAGGTGATCTGCTCGCCTTGGCCTCCCAAACTGCTGGGATTACAGGCGTCAGCCACCACCTCGGCGGAATTCATTGTTTAAATGCTCACATGATGAAAACTACAGGCCCATGTCATTTCACTGATGAATTCTATAAATATTTTTGGAAGACATAACACCAACAGTTGACAAGTTGTTTCAGGATGTAAAGAAGGAGGAAAAAACTTCTTCACTGTTTTAAAAGGCAAGCATCATTTTGATACCAGAATCTGACAGAAGTTACAAAAAAAGAAAAATACTGATCAATATCTATTATAGATACAGATGTAAAAATCCTTAATTCGACAATAGCCAATTGAATTCTGCAAGAAGATAATACACTGTGAGCAAGTAGGGTTTATTCCAGGAATACAGTTGGATTAAGATCTGAAAGTTAATGTTATTCATGATATTAACAGCGTGAAATAGAAAAACTATATAAACATGTCAATGGAAGCAGAAAGAGCATTTGACAAACTTTGAGTTCCATTTATGATTTAATAATTCTCATTAAAAACAGAAGAGAACTTCCTTAAACTGATTAAATGGATGTATAAAAGCTATGGCTAACATCAGTTAAAATAGTAGAATATTGAATGCGTTCCTTCCATGATTAGGACCAATTCCAAGCATGTTCCTGCAGATCATATCCATTTGGCATTAAACTCAGGGTCCTAGCCAATGCACTATGGCAGGAGAGAAAGATGGAATAATTGGGAAGGAAGGAATGGGACTACCTTCATTTGCGGAGAACTACTACAACTAACAGGTGACTCTATCACGTCACAAGATGCAAGCCAGGTAATACACAAGGAAATAGGACTGTGAGAGCAGAAAAAGGAAACACAGAGTTTGAGGAACAGACACTAATGTAGCTGTCACCAAATACTAGAGAGACTTTTATGTAGAAAGGGATTGCATTTGATCTCTTTTAAATCCCAGCAGCAGTCAAACTAAGCTCAGCCTAAGCTGTTTTTAACAACCTCCTTCTCATCCTTCTTCTCCTGCTCCTTCTCCTCCTTTTCTTTTTTTCTTTTCTTTCTTTCTTTTTTTTTTTTTTTTTTTTTTTGAGACGGAGTTTCGCTCTTGTTGCCCAGGCTGGAGTGCAGTGATGTGATCTCAGCTCACTGCAGCCTCCGCCTCCTGGGTTTAAGCGATTCTCCTGCCTCAGCCTCCGGAGTAGCTGGGATTACAGGTGCCCACCACCACGCCCAGCATATTTTTAGTAGAGACGGGGTTTCACCATGTTGGCCAGGCTGGTCTTGAACTCCTGACCTCAGGTGATCGCCCACTTTGGCCTTCCAAAGTGCTGGGATTACAGGCGTGAGCCACAGCGCCCGGCCCCCCTGCTCCTCCTTTTCTAATTTAACTTTCTAATTAAAAAAATCTCCCAATTACAGAAAAGATGCAAAAATTGTACTATACACTTCACTTTGAACCACCTGACAGCAAGCTACCCACAGAATGCACATCACCCTTAAACACTTGAGTGGATATTTCCAACAAATAAGGACATTCTGCCGCATAACCACAATACAATCCTCAATATCAGACAGTAAGCATCAGTACATTACTACCAGCTAATCCTCAGACCCCAATGGTTTTCACTTGTCTTTATAATGTAATTTATTGCACAGAAATCCTGTCCTGAATAACTGTACTGCTCTTTCATCTTTTTCTGACTCTAGTATTTCATGGGACATTGGCAGGCTGTTTTGGGGGACAGTTTGTAAAGTGCCTTTTTAAACCTGAAGTTCATTATTTAATATTTGATTCAGTATCCTGCTTTTTAAAAAATTTACACATCACATAACCCTCATTAGTAAAAGTGTGTGTGTGTCTGTGTGTATGTGAACACTGCCCAATCACAGGAGAATATCCATTTTTCTCAAGGGCACACGAAACATTCTCCAGGACACACTATATGTTAGGCCACAAAACAAGTCTTAATACAATTTTAAAAATTGAAATAATACAAACTATCTTTTCCAATCACAATAAAAGGAAATTATAAATCAATAGCAGAAGGAAAACTGGAGAATCCGCAAATATGTGAAAATTAAACAACTTTTTTTTGTTGCTTTTTTTTGAGACAGTCTGGCTCTGTCGTCCAGGCTGGAGTGCAGTGGCGCAGTCTCGGCTCACTGCAAGCTCCGCCTCTCAGGTTCACGCCATTCTCCTGCCTCATCCTCCCGTGGAGCTGGGACTACAGACGCCCGCCACCACGCCCGGTTAATTTTTTGTATTTTTTAGTAGAGACGGGGTTTCACGGTGTTGGCCAGGATGGTCTCGATCTCCTGACTTCGTGATCCGCCCGCCTCGGCCTCCCAAAATGCTGGGATTACAGGCGTGAGCCACTGCGCCCGACCTAAACAACACATTTTAAAACAACCAATGGGTAAAAAAAATAAATCAAAAGGGAAATTAGAAAATGTCTTGGGAGGCTGAGCTCTGTAGCTCACACCTATAATCCCAGCACTTTGGGAGGCCAAGGTGGGCAGATCGTGGGAGGCCCCACCCCCCTCAAAAAAGAAAGAAAATATCTTGAGACAGATGACAGGCACACTAAAATCTCAGAACCCACCACTAACGAACTTATCCATGTAACAACAACAACAAAAAAAACCAGCCGTACCCTCAAACCTATGGAAATTAAAAAAATGTTTCAAAAGAAAATATCTTGAGACAAATGAAAACAATATACCAAAACTTACAGGATATGAAAGCAGTGTTATAATGGAAAATGATAGCTGTAAATGCTCACCACATTAAAAAAAAGAAATATCTCAAATCAACAATCTACCTTTTACATAATGAAGTAGAAAATGAAGAGCAAACAGCTGGGCGTGGTGGCTCATGCTTGTAATCCCAACACTTTGGCAGGCCGAGGTGGACGGATCACGAGGTCAAGAGATAGAGACCATCCTAACACGGTGAAACTCTGTCTCTACTAAAAATACAAAAAACTTAGCTGGGCATGGTGGTGGGTGCCTGTAGTCCCAGCTACTCGGGAGGCTGAGGCAGGAGAATGGCGTGAACCCGGGAAGCCGAGCTTGCAGTGAGCCAAGATCACACCACTGCACTCCAGCCTGGGCAACAGAGCAAGACTCTGTCTCAAAAAAAAAAAAGAAGAAGAAGAGCAAACTAAGCCCCAAACCAGCAAAAATTAGATCAGAGATAACAGAAATAGAGAATAGAAAAACTGCAGAGAAACTCAAACAGAAAGTTGACTCTTAAGAGAGATCCATAAAATGTACAAACCTTTACCTAGATGGACTAAGAAAAAAGACAGAAAACTCAAGTAACCAAAACCAGAAATGAAAGAGGGGACATTTAAAACAACTTTACAGAAATCCAAAGGATTATAAAAAATACTATGAATAATTGCAGGTCAACAAACTAGAGCACATTGATAAAACTGGTAAATTACTAAAAACATACTACCTACCAATATTCAATCATGAAGAAATAGAGATTTTGAACAGAACTATAGTAAGGAGATAGAATCCATAATCCAAAACTTCCCAGCAAAGAAAAGCCCAGGACCAGTTGGCTTCAATGATGACGTCTACCAAACATTTACAGAACTAACATGAATTCTCCTCAAATTCTTCCAAGAAACTGAGTTGGAGGAAACACTTTCTAACTCTTTGTGTGGGCCCCGCATTACCCTGATAATATAGAAGTGATGAAAGGAGGCCTCCATGTCTTCTTCCTGATCTTGGAGAAAAAACCTTTAGTCTTTCACTATTGAGTAGGATGGTAGCTGTTGGCTTTTCATATGTGGCCTCTAAATGTAAGATATACAAGAATTATACAACTCTTGTAAGAAAACAGCAGTTTTACCTTGGGGTATATATCCAAAAGAATTGAAAGAAGGGGCTCAAAGAGATTTTGTACACCCATGTTCATAGCAGTGTTATTCACAATAGGTAAAATGTGAACACAAACCAAGTGCCCATCGACAGATGAATGGATAAACAAAATGTGATATATATACACACAATGGAAAGGAATGAAATTCCAATGCATGGTACCAAATGGATGGATCGTGATGATTTTATGCTAATTGAAATATGACAGCCTCAAGAAAACCATAAAATACTGTATGTCTCCATTTATATGAAGTATGTAGAGTAGTTAAATTCATAGAAACAGACAGTAGAGTGGTAGTTGCCACAGGCTGGGGGCATGGGGACAAAGAGACAAAGATGAGTACAAACAAATGGTTGAGTTTTAGAACTGGGGGAAAGATGCAAGTTCTGTCTAATTTTGGAGGCTTGGGGGAATGGAATGTGAGATTGATCTTCTAATGGGTGAGATCTGGAAGCCACTCATGCCAGTCCCTGCTTTGTTCCCACAGGTCGTACCTAGCTCAGCTGCAACCATCAAACTTCATGATCAATCAGTTGGCACACAGCAATGGGAACATAGCCCTTTGGGAGAGTTGTGTCCACCAGGTACATTCTAAGACTGATCTCTAATCCTTTACACCTCTCTTTTCCTTACCCTATACCATATACAAAAATTATCTCGAAATTCATCAATAACATTCCTTTTCCATGTTCTTCAAGTTTTTGTTTCCTACAGTTTCTGGTTCTTCTATTCAACAGATACTTATTGATCCTTTGCCAAATCCAAGGTTATGAAGCTTTATCCCCATGTTTTCTCCTAAGAGTTTTGTACTTTAACTCTTGATGCATTTTCAGTTAATTTTTGTAAATGGCATCAGATAAGCGTCCAACTGCATTCTTTTACATGTGGCTATCCAGTTGCCATTCGTTGAAATGATGATTTTTCCCATTAAATGGTCTTGGCATCCTTGTCAAAAACCAATTGACCATAAAGGTATGGGTGTATTTTTGGACTCTCAATTCTTTTCCATTGATCTATATCTGTCCTTTTTCCAGTGCTGCACAGTCTTGTAGTGAGTTTTGACATCAGGAAGTATGAATCTTTCTTTTTTGTTTTCCTTTTCCAGAATTATTTTGTTTATGCTGGGCTTTTTGAAATTCCATATTAATTTTAGGATCAGCTGGCCAATTTCTAAAATCAGCTGAGTTTCTCACAGGGATTGTGTTGCACCTGTCGCTCAGTTTAGAGGTTACTGGCATCTTAACAATGAGAAGTCTTTTGATCCAAAAGCATGAGTTTTTTAATTTATTTAGATCATCTCTAATTTTTAAAATAATGTTTTGTAGTTTGCAGACTATACATTTTGGGTTGATTTTGTTAAACTTATTCCTAGATATTTAATACTTTTTAATGCTATTGTGGATAAAACCTTTTCTTAATTTCATTTTAGGATTCATTGTGAGTGTATACAAATATAATTGATTTTTGTACATTGATCTTGTATTCTATAACCTTGCAGAACTTCTTTGTTATTCTTAATGCTTTTATAATGGCTTCCTTAGGATTTCCTCTATATAAGAAAATATAATTTGCAAATAGAGAAAGTTTTACCTTTTCTTTTCCAATCTGGATGCTTTTTATTTCTTTTTCTTACCTAATTGTCCTGGCTAGAGCCTCCAGTACCATATTGAATAAAAGCAGTGAAAACAGATATCTTTTTTGGAGAACATCTTTCAGTTGTTCACCATTAAATATAATGTTAGCTGTGGGTTTTTGTAGATATTCTTTACCAGGTTGAGGAAGTTCACTTTTATTCTTATTTTGTGATTTTTATCATGAAAGGGTGTTGGAGTTAGTAAAATGCTTTCTCTGTGTTTTTCAGATAATCATGTGACTTTTGGTCTTTATTCTATTGATATAATTTGTGACATCAATTTATTTTGGGATGTTGAACCAACCTTGCATTCCTAGGATAAAACTTATTTGGTCCTGGTATATGATTCTTTTTTGTTTTGTTTTTTGTTTTTGAGATGGAGTCTCGCTCTGTTGCCCAGACTGGAGTGCAGTGGCGTGATCTCGACTCACTGCAAGCTCTGCTTCCCGGGTTCACACCATTCTCCTGCCTCAGCCTTCCGAGTAGCAGGGACTACAGGCGCCCGCCACCACGCCCGGCTAATTTTTTGTATTTTTTAGTAGAGACAGGGTTTCACCGTGTTAACCAGGATGGTCTAGATCTCCTGACCTCGTGATCTGCCTGCCTCAGCCTTCCAAAGTGCTGGGATTAACGTGGTGAGCCACCGTGCCCGGCCTATAATTCTTTCTGTATGCTTTTGAATTCAACTTGCTAGTATTTTGTTGCAGATTTTTGCAACAATATTCATAAGAATCATTAGTCTGTAGTTTTCTTTCTTTGTGAGGTCCTTTTCTGGTCTTAATATTAAGCTAATTGTATTAGTCCATTTATACAGAGCTGATAAAGACATACCCAAAGCTGGCAATTTACAAAATAAAGAGGTTTAATTGGACTTACAGTTCCATGTGGCTGCAGAAGCCTCACAATCGTGGCAGAAGGCAAGGAAGAGCAAGTCACATCTTACTTGGATGGCAGCAAGCAAAGAGCTTGTACAGAAAAACTCCGCCTTATAATAATCATCAGATATCATGAGACTTACTCACTATAATGAGAACAGCATGGGAAAGACCTGCCCCTGTGATTCAGATACCTCCCACCAGGTCCCTCCCACAACATGTGGGAATTCCAGATGAAATTTGGGTGAGAATATATCCAAACCCTATCACCCCTGGCCCCTCCCACATCTCATGTCCTCACATTTCAAAACCAATCATGCCTTCCCAACAGTCCCCCAAAGTCTTAACTCATTTCAGCATTAACTCAGAAGTTCACCGTCCAAAGTCTCATCTGAGACAAAGCAAGTCCCTTCTGCCTATGAGCCTATAAAATCAAAAGCAAGTTACTTCCTAGATATAATGGGGGTACAGGCATTGGATAAATACATCCATTCCAAATGGGTGACATTGTCCAAAACAAAGGGCTACAGGCCCCATGCAAGTTTGAAATCCAGCAGGGCAGTCAGATCTTAAAGCTCCAAAATGATCTCGTTTGACTCCTTGTCTTACATCCAGGTCACACTGATGCAAGAGACGGGTTCTCATAGTCTTGGGCAGCTCCCCGCTGTGGCATTGCAAGGTATAGCGCCCCTCCTGGCTGGTTTCATGTGCTGGTGTTGAGTGTCTGCAGCTTTTCTAGGTGCACGGTGTATAAGTTATCAGCGGTTCTACCATTCTGGGGTCTGAAGGACAATGGCCCTCTTTTCACAGCTCCACTAGGCAGTGCCCCAGTAGGGACTCTGTTGGGGGCTCTGATGCCACATTTCCCTTCCACACTGCCCTAGCAGAGGTTCTCCATGAGGGCCCTGCCCCTACAGCAAACTTTTGCCTGGGCATCCAAGCGTTTCCATACATCTTCTGAAATCTACGTGGAGGTTCCCAAACCTCAATTATTGACTTCTCTGCACCTTCAGGCTTAACACCATGTGGGAGCTGCCAAGGCTTGGGGCTTCCACCTCTGAAGCAACAGTCCAAGCTGTACCTTGGCCCCTTTTAGTCACGGCTGGAGTGGCTGGAACGTAGGGCACCAAGTCCCTAGACTCCACACAGCACAAGACCCTGGACTCCTACCAGGAAACTATTTTCTCCTAGACCTTGGGGCCTGTGATGGGAGGGGCTGCCATGATGACCTCTGACATGCCCTGGAGACATTTTCCCCATTGTCTTGGGGATTAACATTCAGCTCCTCGTTATTTGTGCAAATTTCTGCAGCCATCTTTAATTTCTCCTCAGAAAATGGGTTTTCTTTTCTAGCACATTGTCAGGTTGCAAATTTTCCAAACTTTAATGCTCTGGTTCCCTTATAAAACTGAATGCTGGCCAGGCGTGGTGGCTCACGCCTGTAATCCCAGCACTTTGGGAGGCCAAGGCAGGTGGATCATGAGGTCAGGAGATTGAGACCATCCTGGCGAACAAGGTGAAACCCTGTCTCTACTAAAGATACAAAAAAATTAGCCGGGCATGGTGGCGGGTGCCTGTAGTCCCAGCTACTCAGGAGGCTGAGGCAGGAGAATGGCGTGAACCCAGGAGGCAGACTTGCAGTGAGCCGAGATCGTGCCACTGCACTCCAGCCTGGGCAACAGAGCAAGACTCTGTCTCAAAAACAAAACAAAACAAAAAAACAAAAAAAGAATTATATACCAGGACCAAATAAGTTTTATCCTAGGAATGCAACGTTGGTTAAAAACAAAGAAACAAACAAATAAACAAAAAAACTGAATGCCTTTTATAGCACCCAAGTCACCCCTTGAATGCTTTGCTGCCTAGAAATTTCTTCTGCCACATACCCTAAATCATCTCTTCCCAGTTCAAAGCTCCACAAATCTCTAGGGAAGGGACAAAATGTCACCACTCTCTTTGCTTTCTTTGCTAAAATATAACAAGAGTCACCTTTGCTCCAGTTCCCAATAAGTTCCTCATCTCCATCTGAGACCATCTCAGCCTGGACTTTATTGTCCATATCACTATTAGGCTTTTGGTCAAAGCCATTCAACAAGTCTCTAGGAAGTTCCACACTTTCCCACATTTTCCTATCTTCGTCTGAGCCCTCCAAACTGTTCCAACCTCTGCCTGTTACGCAGTTCCAAAGTTGCTTCCATATTTTCAGGTATCTTTTCAGCAGCTCCCCACTCTACTGGTACCAATTTACTGTATTAGTTTTTTTTTTTTTTTCATGCTGCTGATAAAGACATTCCCAAGACTGGGCAATTTACAAAGAAAGAGGTTTAATTGAACTTACAGTTCTACGTGGCTGGGGAAGCCTTACAATTATGGTGGAAGGCAAGGAGGAGCAAGTCATGTCTTACATGGATGGCAGCAAGCAAAGAGCTTGTGCAAGAAAACTCCCCCTTATAATAACCATCAGATCTTATGAGACTTACTCATTATCATGAGAACTGCAAGGGGAAGACCTGCCCCACATGATTCAATTACCTCCCATTGGATCCCTCCCACAATTTACGGGAATTCAAGATGAGATTTGTGTGGGGACACAGCCAAACCATATCAGTAATATTGTCCTTATACAATGAATTGGAAAGTGCTCCTTCCTCCGCTGTCTTTAAAAAGGGTTTCTGAATAATTGGTATTTATTCTTCTTGAAATGGTTGGTATAATTCAGTGGTAAAGGTATCTGGGCCTCAACTTTTCTTTTCTGGTGAAAACATACACATGTATTTAGAATTAGCCAGCTGGATTCAGTTTAGATGATCCCAATTTTGTTGGCAACATCCAAGACATGGTAATCAGGAGCCAGTCGAACATATGCCTTCTTCTCTCCATCAGGCCTAATCAGGGTGTTGAACCTTGGCCACGTAAACGTCATAGAGCTTCTTCACAGCCTGTTTGACCTGGTGCTTGCTGGTTTTAACATCTACAATGAACACAAGTGTGTTGTTGTCTTCTATCTTCTTCATGGCATACTCAGTGGTCAATGGAAGCTTGATGATAGCATAGTGGTCAAGCTTGTTTCTCCTGGGGGCACTCTCCAGAGTCTCAGTATCTTGGGCCACTGGAAGGTGGGTGATGTATGGATTTTCTTTTTTTCATGGCTGTGGACACCTTTCTACGCTGCCCTCTTGGCCTTCAAAACCTTTGCATCGCTTCAGCTTTAGGAGGGGCAGGAGCTTCCTTCTTTGCTTTCAGTGCCATCTTGTGAAAACGACTTTTCTTTAGGAGTAGTTTTTGATAACTAAGTCAAAATCTTTACTTGCTATATGTCTATTCACATTGTCTATTTCATCTTGATTCAGTTTCAGTAGTTTGTGTCTTTCCAGGAATTTGTCCCTTTCATCTAAGGTACCTAATTTTTTGTTGTACAGGTTTCATAGTATTCTTTTATAATTTTTTTATTTCTGTATAATCTGTAGTAATGTGCTCTCTCTCATTTCTGATTCTAATACAGTCATGCCTCAGTTAATGATGGGAACTCTTTCTGAGAAGTGCATCATTGTGCAAACATCATAGAGTGTACTTCCACAAACGTAGATGATACAGCCTACTGCATCCCTAGGCTATGTGATACAGCCTATTGCTCTTAGATTACAAACCTGTACTAGTAGGCAATGGTAACACAATGATAAGTATTTGAGTTCCTAAACATGTGAACACAGAAAAGGCCCAATAAAAATATGGTATAAAAGGTTAAAAAAAATGATGTAGTTGTCTAGGGCACTTACCATGAATGGAGCTTGCAGGACTGGATCTTGTCTGGGTGAGTCAGTGAGTGGTGAGTGAATGTGAAGGCCTGGGACATTCCTGTACACTGCTATGGACTTTATAAACACTGTACATTTAGGCTACACCAAATCTGTAAATTTTTTTTCTTCCTTCAATATTAACTTTGTGTAACTATTTTACTTTATAAACTTTTAAAAATTAAAAACTTTTTCACTCGTTTTAACACTTAGCTTAAAAAACAAAAACTGTACAGCTGTACAAAAATATGTTCTTTCCTTATATTCTTATTCTATAAGCATTTTTGTATTTTGAACTTAAATTTTTTTTTTTACTTAAAAATTTTTTTGTTAAAAACTAAGATAGAAACACACACATTGGCCAGGTGCAGTGGCTCACACCTGTAATCCCAGCACTTTGGGAGGCCAAGGCAGGCGGATCACGAGGTCAGGAGATCGAGACCATCCTGGCTAACACGGTGAAACCCCGTCTCTACTAAAAATACAAAAAATTAGCCGGGCATGGTGGTAGGCACCTGTAGTCCCAGCTACTTGGGAGGCTGAGGCTGAGGTAGGATAATCACTTGAACCTGGGAGGCAGAGGTTGTAGTGAGCTGAGATTGCGCCACTGCACTCCAGCCTGGGTGACAGAGTGAGACTCCTTCTCAAAAAAAAAAAAAGAAAAAAGAAAAAAAAGAAACACAGACATTAACCTAGGTCTACACAAGGACAGGTTCATCAATATCACTGTCTTTCACCTCCACATCTTGTCGCGTTGGAGGATCTTCAGGGGCAGACACACGTGGAGCTGTCATCTCCTATGTCCTCTGATAACAATGCCTTCTTCTGGAAAACTGCATGAGGCTGTTTTATAGTTACCTTTTTTATTTGTAAGTAGGACTACAATCTAAAATAACAATACAATGTATAGTATCAAAAATACATAAATCAGTAAGTCATTTATTATCATTATCAAATATTATATATAGAACTTCATTATATGTGCTATACTTTTAACTGGCAGTGGAGTAGGTTGGTTTACATCAGCATTACCACAAACACCTGAGTAACGCATTGACTTATGACATTACTAAGCGATAGGAATTTTCCTCCTCCATCATAATATTATGGGACCACCGTCACATATGTGGTTCATTGTTGACCAAAACGTCATCATGCAGTGCGTGACTATAATTTGAGTCTTATTTTTTCCCCGTGCTAATTTTTTAACACAACTAGTTGTGCCAATATATCGATCTATTTAAAGAACTAGATTTTGAGTTCTTTAATTTACTCTGTTGTTTTTCTGTTCTCCGTCTCATTAATTTCTGCTCTAATCTGTATTTTTTTCTTCCTTCTGCTTGCTTTATCTATAGTTTGCTCTTCTTTTTCGAGTGTCTTAGAGTGGATTATTAGGTTATAGATTGAGATATTTCTTCTTCCTTAATAGACATTTAGGAAGGATATTTCTTCTTCCTTAATAGACAATTTCTCTGTAAACTTCAGCTACGTTAGCTGTATCCCATGGGTTTTTGTATGTTGTGTCTTCATTTCCATTCGTCTTATTTTCTGATTTCTCTTTTAATTTCTTCTTAGACCAGTCGGTTATTTAGGAGTGTGCTATTTAATTTTTATATAGCTGTGAGGTTCCCCAGTTTCTTCCTGCTATTGATTTCTAATTTTATTCCATTGTGGTAGGAGAGTGTACTTTGTATTATCTCTATCCTTTTAAGTGTATTGAGGTTTATCTTATGGCCGAGCATATGGTTTATTTTGGAGAATGTTCTATGTGCACTTTAAAAGAATGTATATCTTGTTTTGATTGACTAGAGTGTTTTATAGACATCTGTCCAGTCTAGTTGTTAGTAGTGTTGTTCAAGTCTACTACTTTCTTGTTGATGTTCTTTCTAGATTTTTTTGGTATGAATTCCTATAGGTTAAGGAAACTATGCTTTTAAGTGTAGTTTTCATTGCAAGTATTTTCTCCTACTTTGTTTTCATCTTAGTCATGATTTCTTCCATGCAGTTTTCTTCCTAATTTTTATATAGTTAACTTTATGCAACTTTTTAGTTTCTCATGAGACTGAGAAGGTCCTTTCTCTCTCCAAACTTGTAAGAAAAATTTCTCATGCAGTACTTGTGTGATTTCATACTTTACAGTCGACACCTTGATAGACCTAGTCTCTATTTCCTTATAGGGAGAGCATAAGCAAGAAGCTTTATTATTTTTCAGCAGTAACCTTAGTTGCCCCAGCGCTATTACTGAATAATCACATTTTTATCATTGATAGTGTCATCATCATAACACATCAGCAAGGAAGTTTTTTTTCACAGTTTGGGTTTTTTGGCCTGGCGCGGTGGCTCACTCCTGTAATCCCAGCACTTTGGGAGGCCGAGGCAGGCGGATCATGAGGTCAGGAGATCGAGACCATCCTGGTGAAACCCAGCGAAACCCCGTCTCTACTAAAAATACAAAAAATTAGGCGGGCATGGTGGCACGCTCCTATAGTCCCAGCTACTCGGGAGGCTGAGGCAGGAGAATCGCTTGAACCCGGGAGGCAGAGGTTGCAGTGAGCCAAGATCACGCCACTGTGCTCCAGCCTGGCTACAGAGCGAGACTCTGTCTCAAAAAAAAAAAGCCTTTATTATTTTTCAGTGGTAACCTTAGTTGCCCCAACACTATTACTCAATAACCACATTTTTATAATTGGTAGTCTCATTATCATAACACATTATCAAGGAAGTTTTTTTCCACATTTTGGGTTTTCTGAGTATCTTTCAATGTTGATAAATATGAATCAGAGGAGAGGGATAAATAAATGGGCTCTGAAAGGGGAGAGTGAGGTCACCTGAAGGGGCAAAGCCCTGGAGGTGAAGGTCGAGCCTCCGGACATGGGCTCCCGCTGGCGACAGCTCCTGCAGGCTGTCACCTCAGTGCCTGAAGACCTGCACTCCAGGGCAGCATGAGGTAGGCCCTCTTTCTGTGGATCATTCTTTGACTCTGTACAGGGAGGACCCATTTTTCCTTCCATTTTCCTCCCATGGCAGGTGGCATGGGCTGTATCTGAAGCCTTCCCCTCATCGCTGTATTGTTTCTGCGCCTGTTTGTACCTTCTACTGACCAGGAGCTCACTGAGGGCAGGGATTAGGACTTTTTGTGAGTTTCCAGGGACCCAGGTGGCATTGCCCTGGTCTCTAGGCCCATGTGGCTATTAATCACTTAAAACAGCCATTTTAAATTCAGAGGTGCAGTGAGTGAAAAACACACTCTGGGTTTCGAAGACTTAGTATTCAAAACAAAAGAAAACATCTCAATGTTTTATCTTGTTTACATGTTGAAATGCTAATGTTTTGGATATTTTAGGTCCAAAAAATACATTGTTAAAATTAATTTGACCTCATTCTTTTTTTACTATTTTAATATGGCTGTCATAGAATTTGAATTTTGCGTGTGGTTTGTATTATATTTCTGTCAGCAGTGCCAGTCAGAGGTGTGTAATAGATGCAGAATTGACGACAAGACCAAGCCGAGAAGATGGGATTTCTCTGTCTGGGGTCTACTGATGGCCAAAAGAAGAGTTTCCCAGCCACCACCACGAGCCTCTGGGAACTCTGTGGCAATTCATTCATTGGCTTTTCTCTCCCTTCCCAGGATCTCATAGATCAGAACATCCTGGAGCCTGTAACCGGTGCACAGAGGGTGTGGGTTACACCAATGCTTCCAACAATTTGTTTGCTTGCCTCCCATGTACAGCTTGTAAATCAGGTACAGAATGTGTGGACCTCTTGTCCAGAGGTGGAGTGAGGGGCAGTAAGGTGGGAGTTGTAGCCAATGTGAGTCAGGGAACCAAGTTCTAGCCCAACTTGGTCTTCATCATACCCTTTCCATGGTTATGTCTTAGGTCCATAAAATGAAACAGAAAGAAATCATTTTTATAATGCACGCCACCTGGTAGTGCAAACTATCAGCTCCAAGGGGGTAGGGGCATCATTACAGCACAGAGAAGGCCTGGCCGAGTGGATAGGGCTGAGTTTGAGCGGTGGTACGGGTCTGCTCTGGGGCCACGCTCCCCCCGGGCTGTGTGCTCCTGGCAGGTTCTCGGGCTCACTCAGCCTTCAGTTTCTCAGGTGCCTCCCTCTTCCTCAGCAGGCTGGGTTTTTGGGAAGTCACCGAAGGGCTCCTCTTCTTGCAGACTCTCAAATGATACCGTGTGCCTCCTTTGCTACTGACCATGCGATCTAAATGGTGCTTTTTTCCTAATCTGATGTAATAAATAATGAATCATGGTCCTTTTGTATGACTCCAAGTGTTGGTGACAGCTGAAGGGTGGGTGTCCTGTATGAGCCCGAGTGTGCTGGTGCAGAATCTGGCCCTCAGAACTCCTTGGCAAACTGAGTTGAGCTGAGCTGAGGGGGAGGGAGTTGGGGTGGTGAGGAAAGTTCGAGGGACACGTCAGGGAAACACATTCCCAAAACCTTGTACTCTGTCATCAGATGAAGAAGAGAGAAGTCCCTGCACCACGACCAGGAACACAGCGTGTCAGTGCAAACCAGGAACTTTCCGGAATGACAATTCTGCTGAGATGTGCCGGAAGTGCAGTACAGGGTGAGACAATAGCCAAAGGGCTCCCAGCAGCCTCAACCCCCAGGAGCAAGGAACCCTAAAAAGACCTGACTCTCCTTGTACCTGTATCTATCAGCCCTGACCCCATGGCGCTTCCACCCCCATAGGTGTCCCTGAGCCTGTGGCATCTCCTGAGCCTGCAACCTGCCCCTCCTGGTCCATCTACCTGTCCCCACCCCTGTCCCCTGCAGTGGTCCCTTCTCACCCTTCTCCAGCACTAGTCCCCTTGGCCACGCTGACTTGTTCACTAGGCACAGGAGGCCATGACTTAGGGCCCACAACAGAGGTACATGAAATATTTTATCTTGAAATCATAAGAAAATAATGGTATAGAATCCAGCTGGGGTTATATTTGTGTTTAAACAAATTGAGTCATAAAATGTAATTTTTAATATTTGCTTTTAATTCAAGAAGACAGAAATGCCCACGGCCCGCAAAAATCATAATAAGGCCATGGGTGGAGCTCCTTCAAGTTCCCATGAGGACCTGAGCCCACCCAGCCGGCCTCACTCCTGGCCCCTGATTTCCCAATAAGTCCTGTCTTTTTCCTGTTTTGGTTTTGGAAGCAAAGAGTAATTGCTCTTTTCTGGTCCTCCAGTGTTTGCTGTGATTGAGAGGAACCAGCAGACAGGTGGGGGCGGAGCTCACTTGTACTGTGGGTTAACTGGAGGAAGGGGCTCAGTTTGTGGCCACACGGGCCTGTGATCTTCCCCTGGAGTGTGATTCCTCCTAACGCAGGCCTCCCCTGCAGCCCAGGGAAGATTAGTGTGTGCCCAGCACAGAAGGCTCCTAGAGCTACAGCTCTGACCCCAGAGCAGGGAGGCCGAGGGGCTGAAGCGTGCGTGCTCAGACCCTTCCCCAGCCTCAACAAGGGAGCTTGGGGGACCCCCTGCAGACACGAGGAGACTGTCCTTCCCCTGACGTCTTCTCAGGGACGCTGGGGAGGGAGGGTGGCTCCTCTTTCATCCCACCTGGCCAGCTTTCCATCAAGAGTCCCCCTCTCCCTCCCTGTGTGTACCCAGGTGTCCCAGAGGGATGGTCAAGGTCAGTGATTGTACACCCTGGAGTGACATCGAATGTGTTCACAAAGAATCAGGTACAAAGCCCACTGGGGAAGCGTCAGCTGCAGAGGAGGCAGTGACCAGCAGCCCGAGACTCCTGTCTTTCCCTGTCTTTTCTCAGGCAATGGACATAATGTATGGGTGATTTTGGCTGTCATTTTGATTGTCCTATTGCTATTGGTTGCTGTGGTGATTGCCTGTTGTTGCATCAGCTCAGGTAAGTGCTGGCTGAGGGCAGGGGCGCTGGGCCCTCTCTTCCCTGCCTCCTTCTGTTCCCACAGACAGAAACGCCCACCCCTGCCCCAAGTCCTAGTGTCTCTGGCCTGGCTCTATCTTCCTCCTTGTGATCACCCCCCATCCTCCCATCCTGTGCACCCCTAGGACCGTGGTCTCATCCATCCCTCTCCCAAGGCTGGGGGTCCCCTCATCTCCCAGCCAAGTCTGGGAAGGCAGGGCCAGTTCCTCCATTGTTCAGGCCCAGTCAGGCAGGGGGCAGTCAGCTCCTCAACTGGGTGACAAGAGTCGGGACGAGAAGTGGTTGTGGGATTTATGTAGCTTTGTTCAGAGCAGAACACAGAGCAGAAAACGGTGATTTTCCACGTGTTTGTTTTTAGCCTACTTCCCTTTATACTCCCCGCTCCTGAAGCATCTCCCGAGTTAGCAAGGCCTCATGTGGATCCCCAGGCCCGGGGCTCTTTGTCCAGTGTCCCAGCCCCCAGCCCACCCCAGCCCAACACTGCCTCTAAGAAGGAGTGCTGCATGGGCCCCTCCCTGGCCACTAAGGGAACCCTTTTCTCTTCTAGGTTGTGGAGTGGACCCCAAGTGCATGGACAGGGTGAGTTGATTTCTCCAGCAGCTGGGGGCATCAGGGGCTCAGGAACTGCTTCTTGCGCACAGTGTAGTCCAGGTGGGTGGGTCCCCGTGCTCTCATGGCTGCCCTGAGTCTCTGAAGTGACCTGGATGCTGTGGATTGACTATGGGGGACACAGGCCATTTTGAGCATCATACAGGCTGGTGGGCCGTTCTGTAGCCCTGTCCTTCCTACAGCCCAGGTGAGACCCTTACCCCACAGCCTGTACCCTGGGGATGGGGTGAGCCCCCAAGCCCAGCACCAGGGCCTGGCCCCAGCAGCAGGTCCTGGATGTGCTGAGCATGGACTTCCTGGAGTGACCTCACTGGGAGGGAGTGGTGGCAGCAGGTCCAGCTGTGCCCTAGGGACCCCATGGGGAGCCCTGGGTGTGGGCTTCTGAGTTGGCTCTTTGCCTTCCTAAGATGTGTTTCTGGTGCTTGCGTCTCCTACGAGAGCCTGGGGCTGAAGACAATGCTCACAACGAGATTCTGAGCAACGCAGACTCGCTGTCCACTTTCGTCTCTGAGCAGCAAATGGAAAGCCAGGAGCTGGCAGATTTGACAGGTGTCACTGTACAGTCCCCAGGGGAGGCACAGTGTCTGCTGGTGAGTGGGGGCAGGCCCCTCCAAGACCTTGTAGGCAGGGGGTGAAGGCCATGCCTTGGCTCTCCTGGCCAAAGGGGAAGTGGAGCCCGAGGGAGACGGGACTGCGGGGGACGGGGCTGCATGGGAAAAAGCAGCCACCCTCACAAGGGGACAGGCGCTCTTGCAAATGTCTGCTTCTTAGTCCCTGTCCTGTCCTTGCCATGTCCTCAGAAACTGGAGCTCCACAGGAATAGAGTGGGGGTCACAGGGTTTGTTGACGACTGAATAAGGCTGCATGGTCTCCACTGTGTGCTCCTAACAGAAGTTAGGGAGCCCTTGCTCATAACAGCAGGGGTTTTAAATTTACTCTGAAATTATTATTGCATTAAACATATTTGGATATAAATCTCTGCCCAGATTTCTGAATATGGTTGTATGGAGGATTCCAAGAAGAAGCACAATTTCCAAGTCAGCCTGTAACAGTGCTGCTTACTGTGTACACGCACATACATGCACATGCACACATGCATATACACAAATGCACACACACATGCACGTACCCACACATGCAGGTACACACATGCACACAGCCCCCTAGTGTTGGTTTGTACCAGTTCATGTATTTTGATTTGACGTTAAAGGGCTTTTTCTTTTCTTTTTCTTCTTCTTTTTTTGCTATTTAGGAAAACATTGTTTTAAACGAACATTTCTTTGTTTTCACTGTTTTTGCATAAGATCAGTGTCTTGTCTCTCAGAGTCTTTATGAGAAGGCCTGCTCTCCTACTCATGCTTTTTCTCACATTCAGACAGTAGATTCCTAATTTCTTCTTGCCCCTTTTTGTTCTAATATTTTCAGGTGTAGAAGCTTTAATTTTTAACCAGTGAAATCTGTAGATACATTTACCTTTTCATTGCTCATTACTGTGGAAAGACCTTTTGCCAACACAAGATAAACTGCTCTAACTTCTTATGGAGATATTTTTTTCAATGATGTGATTTTTGCATATAACTTTATAATCTAAATGGAACTTGTTTTGTGTTTCAATGCAAAGCGAGGCACTCCCTGAATTGTTCTACTCACTGTCTGGTTTTTCCAACCCCTTTGAGCTGCCGATTCTCCCATTTCCCTCTGCTTTGGGTCCCTCCTTAATCACAGGTTAAATGCTCATCTAGACAATGATCTCCTTCCACCTAGACTGTTCCATTCAGTTCCTTTCTTGCATTAGTACCCATTTATTCTAACCAAAAATGTAATTAAAAAAAAAGAAAGCAAACATTAAAAAGGTCAATAATCTCTCCAGCCTTGATAAGGTGCTTTGACATGAACAAATGGTTTATATATTTAAAATGAGAAAATTTAAACTATCAAAAGGTATTCAGTGAGTAAAGAGAGCATCCTCCACTCTGCAGTGCCCTGGATCTTTTTCCTCAAGTAACTATGAGATATCATTTCTTGTGATTCTTTGTCCAAAACTATGCATCAGTGTATGTGTATACAAAAGACATTATATTATTAACCAATGGTTATATTATTAACCAATGCCTTTTGGCACCAGGGACCAGTTTTGTGGAAGACAATTTTTCTATGGACTGGGAGGTGAAGATGGTTTGGGGATGATTCAAGCACATTACGTTTATTGTGTACTTTATTTCTATTCTTATTACATTATAATATATAATGAAATAATTATACAACTCATCATAATGTAGAGTCAGTGGGAGCCCTGAGCTTGTTTTCCTGCAACGAGATAGTCTTATCTGAGGGTGATGGGAGACAGTGATAGATCATCAGGCATAAGATTCTCATAAAGAGTATGCAACCCAGATCCCTCACATGCACAGTTCACAATAGGGTTCACGCTCCTATAAGAATCTAATGTTGCCACTGATCTGACGGGGTGGAGCTGAGGTGGTAATGCCAGCAATGGGGAGTGGCTGTGAGCTATGTGGGACCAGAGGTTTTTCACCATCTCCATGGTGACCCAAGGGGGAAAGTGATGTGCTGCAGGTCTCCGGGCTGGCTGGTGGTCGGGGTCAGTACTAGACTGCGGGACCTCTGACTCAGACCAAGGCGTTCCCCACTGTGTGTTACAGGGACCGGCAGAAGCTGAAGGGTCTCAGAGGAGGAGGCTGCTGGTTCCAGCAAATGGTGCTGACCCCACTGAGAGTAAGTGTTTTGCTCCTGGAGATGAAGCAGGAATGGTGGGAACAGGGACGGTGTCCTAACTGGTGTCCCCATTGCTGAGAGTGCTCTTCCAGAGCATTCCATGCCAGAAACTGGGGGTCCTATGCTATAGACCATCAAGACCCTAAATTGTCTTCTCCTATCTCTTCTTCTCACTCAACCTCATCCTTTCTGCACCCTATTAATGACACTAGCCACTCTGTCTATCCTCTTCTCCACCTCCTCTCTTCTCCTTTGTTGTTCAGGAGAACAACAGCCCTGAGGGGCTGCCCTGTCCTGCATGGCACCACTGACTTCAGTGGGCTAATAGCTCTTTATCTGTGCCTAAGCCCAATTTACAGAGCTGTTGTATAAACTACATACTGATTCCAAAGACTTAATGCAAGAAAGAATGGAAAATATTCCACTCATTATTTTGTTACTGAAACACTAGGGGTTTCATGTTACTAGACCTAGGGGTTGGGTCTAGGTCTTGGTGCTCACTGCACGGAGGGCCAATCACTGAGACAACGAGTATTGACAAGGAAGAATACTTTCATTGATTGGGTGCTGTAGCCAAGGAGATGGGAGCTCAGTCTCAAATTCATGTCCCCTGATGGACTAAAACTAGGGGTTTATATAGTAGGGATAAAATGTAACAATGTGGGCCGGACATGGTGGCTTACGCCTGTAATCCCAGTACTTTGGGAGGCCGAGGCAGGCGAATCACGAGGTCAGGAGATCGAGACCATCCTGGCTAACATGGTGAAACCTCTGTCTCTACTAAAAATACAAAAAAAATTAGCCAGGCATGTTGGCGGGCGCCTGTAGTCCCAGTTACTCGGGAGGCTGAGGCAGGAGAATGGCATGAACCTGGGAGGCAGAGCTTGCAGTGAGCCGAGATCGCGCCACTGCGCTCCAGCCTGGGCAACAGAGCAAGACTCTGTCTCAAAAAAAAAAAATAAAATAAAATAACAATGTGTAAGAAAACAGGAACTAGGGAGGGGTAAGGAAGAAATCAAGATGAATGAGGGGTCCAGCATCCCATTGGATGTAGTGATCTGGTAAGTTTCAGTTCTTTGATACTTTGAGAGGCCTGAAGGTCATTTCCTGAAAAAGGAACTCAGATAAAACAAATGTAAGATTTGAGCTTTAAGAACAGAAGGGTCAATTTCTATGTTTATCAAAACAACAACAACAACAACAACAAACCTTTTGATGGAACTATTGGGTTGATTTCAGTTCTCCCTTTCTATTTATCAATCCCATAATCACAGAGAGTCTGGTCCTGGATCTTTCTGGCTGCTTCATGGTTGAGGAGGGGCATCATGGGAAGCGTCATACCATGGGTGACCTCGTGGCCACCCAGGAATCAAAGGTTAATTTAATACTAAAAGATTGCGTTTCTTCTGAAACACAATCTCTCTCTCTCGGCCCCACTTCCACCAAAGACAAATTATAGCAGGACCAATGTACCTGCAAAGTAAGTTTAGTTCAATATACGTAGCCTGATTACCCACACAAAGTGCAGCAAAAATCACTGTCCACATAGGCTCTCCTAAGTTGGCTTTGCTGGAACCTCTCACGAGGCCATTGCAATCAAAGCCCTGAGAAAATAACCATTTTCTCCAATTGTGTTCCATTGTAAAAGAAAACGTTGTTATTAACCATATGTAAGCAAACACATTGCCATGAATTAATAGTCACAAATAATTTACAAATTCTGGAGAAATTAGGCAGAGAGAGAAATATGCCTCAAATTCTGTTTACAAAAGTATACTCAATATACTTAAAGTATACTTAAAGGCTATAAATAGCAAAGAAGAAAAAAGTTCTCCAGACTCTGGAAAACAAAACCAAAAGAATCAGCAATATTTCAAACCAACAAAAGCCATACAAATTATTTCAGTCCTCTATTAGTTCAGTCCACTCAATCAGCTCCTGCCCAGCTTCATGTTTGGTTAACAATCACAATCTTTATGAACACATCAGTCTTTTTTTTCTTTTTTGAGACACAGTCTCACTCTGTCACCCACGCTGGAGTGCAGTGGTGCAATCTCACCTCACTGCAACCTCCACCTCCTGGGTTCTAGCAATTCTTACGCCTTAGCCTCCTGAGTAGCTGGGACCACAGGTGTGCACCACCACACCTGGGTAGTTTTTGTATTTTTAGTAGAGACAGGGTTTTGCCATGTTGGCCAGGCTGGTCTCAAACTCCTGGCCTCAAGTGATGGACATTCGATCGCCTTGGCCTCCCAAAGTGCTGGGATTACAGACATCAGCCAATGTGCCTGGCCACACATTGGTCTTTCAGTTACTGCACTGGAAGTTTTCTCTGTAATCCAATGACAATAATTTTTAATTACATGAAAAATTTACTTAAAACATCCCATTTATATTTACTCAATTCTTTCATTTTTAAGTTTATCCAGATTGCTTCTGAAAATTGAGATATTAGACACCGTCATTTAAAGTTAGTTAATTTCTTTGTCAACCATTCTTTTAATAGCCAGTGAACATCAGGTGCTCACCTAAGACCTTCAAAGTTAAATATATAGATATTTTCACCAATAACTCAGAAGACTCAGCTGTTTTCATTAAACCAACAACATTAATTTAATCTTACTTATCAAAAGCTTGACTCAAAGATCATTTTGTTTTGGTTGGGCTTGTAGTCTTAAGTTTTTGTGCCAACCTGATATCTCAAAATATCTAGCAAAGACAAATATAAGCCCAGACAAAAATGTATGCTGACAATTCTGAAGACACTTCTGTTTTTTTATTTTACCAATAATTTTAAAGCTGGCTTGTTTAGTAAGGATTTACTTAAGTCACATGAACTTGAAAATTGCTTGGACTTATTTACTTAATTTATGAGTACTCTTTTACTTATAAGTCAATTTGGTAGACACAACATGTAACTTAATAATAAATGTACATACACATAAACACATCTAGACCTATATACACACACAAAGATCCAATAGCTTTTACCTTTGAACTCTCTCCATGAGACAGTAATACAGACTCACCAGTCTACAAATATGTTCACATGGCTGAACTTTGTTAGCCCCAATAGATAATTCAGTGAAGGCTGTGAACCCAAATTTTAGGTAAAGCAGTTTCCATGGCAGTTTGGTTTTTAAAGGCCAAACCTCTGCAGACTCCAAACAGCATCGCAGAGAACACCAC
This sequence comes from Pongo pygmaeus, assembly GCF_028885625.2. NCBI lineage: Eukaryota > Metazoa > Chordata > Mammalia > Primates > Hominidae > Pongo > Pongo pygmaeus. The sequence goes on along the minus strand of NC_072380.2, from coordinate 23,311,011 downwards.
CTAGAACCAACTAATCATGCCCAATGCTGCTTAGAACAGCAACATAAAAGCCTGGATACAGGAACTCCATCCCCCTTTCTCATTCAGCAGCAAACTCCAGTTTCCAAACAATATTGGGGCCAAACAGTATTACAAAAGAATACCAAGTTTACTGAATTCCTATTTCCCATGACTAGCAAACACATACAAATAATCACCAAAACATAACACAACTGCTGCAGCAACAAACAAGCTCCAAGAGTATCCAGACTGAAACAGGCAGGGTGCTTCCTCTCTCCATTGGTTAGGTTTGATCAACCTGCCAACAAAAATTCCTTTCAAATTTCTCAAATTGAGAGGAGCCAGTCGTGCTGCCTGGTACCCACAAAAGACACTCACTTGCCCTGAAACAACACACAATTACAAACAAGCCTCCAAGAGTGTCCAGACTGAGAGGCAGAGTGCTTCCCTCTCACAGTCACTTGGGCCTGTTTAACCTGCAAATGGAAATTCCTTTAAAAATTTCTCAAACTGAGAAGAGCAGATCCTGCTGTCTGGGCCCACAAAGGACAATCACCTATCTGGATGCAAATGTCAAATTTCAAAGGCAGTTCTTTGGAGGTAATCAGGAATGTGGTTGGGGCCAGCTGCAGTGGGACCAGAGAGAGACTGAAACTCACCTCTAGCCAAAGTTAGCGGGGCAACTGCTTGGGAGGGCTTCTGAGACTCCTGGCCCATGGCAGCAGAGCCATGAGCAACACTTTCCCAGCCAGGGAACCAGAACCTGTTACCAAAACTTCAGGGGTTTGGCCTAGGTACCGCTGCTCGCTGCACAGAAAGCCAATCACTGAGATGATGAGTATTGCCAAGAAGGCTTTAATAGGGTGCTGCAGTGGAAGAGATGGGAGCTCAGTCTCAAATCTATCTCCCTGACCCACTAAAACTAAGGGTTTATATAGCAGGCAAGAAATGTAACAATGTGTAAAAAAGTAGGAGCTAGAATGGGGCAAGGAAACAATCAAGATGAATGAGGGGTCCCACATCCCATCATGGTCTGGATGTAGTGATCTGGTGAGTTTCAGTTCTTTGATATTTTTTTTTGAGATGCCTGAAGGTCTTTCCTGAGGAAGTAACTCAGATAAAACAAATGTTAAGTTTCAAGTAGTTAAGGACCAGAAGGGTCAATTTCTGTTTATCAAAAAAACTTTTCTATGGGACAATTGGGTCAGTTTCAGTTTTTGTATATTCATTGCATATTAAATTATATTTTATACATATTCAGTACCACATATTAAAATGAATGTCACTTTTTTCTTTTTATGTTCTTTAAATGAGCTGTTAGAAAACATAGCTTGGTGCTCCTGGCCCCTTCTATCCCTGTGGATGGTGGCGTACAGTGCTTTGCACACACATATCATTTCATTTAATCCCTGGTAGTCCTGAGATCTGGGCAGGTTTGCTCTGTCTTCAGGTTTGCTTCTTGGTCAGGGCCTGCTTGCCCCCACCTAGCTCTGCCCCAGCCTCAGGGAGGGCAGAGGTCCCCTGCCCCAGACCCTGCGCTTTCCACAGATGCAGAAGTGGCCACCCTGGGACATGCTCCCATGACAAGCGCAGCCCAGGCAGCCTGCATCCTCTGAGCTCCTGCTGCAGCCACTCTCTCTCCCTCCCTCAGGCTCTCACCCACTTTGCTTTCTGCCTCCGTAGGGTCAATCCCTCCTCCCCAGGTGGGTTCTCAGCCCTCTCTGAGGGCAGATTCTCTGGTGACCTTGACGCCCGCCAGCGCCTTGGGGGCCACGGAGGCCAGGCAGTGTGGGTGGGCTCTCTGTGGATGGGAGGTGGGTGGGCAATGGAGCAACAGGTTTGCCTATGCAGGGGGCTCTCCAGGTTCTCTCCTTGGGTTCTGGGCCTGATGTGGGATCCTCTGCCCCTCCTGAACTGAGTCCCAACTCACCTGGCTGTCTCTGTGGCTTTCTCCACCCAGCTCTGATGCTGTTCTTTGACAAGTTTGCAAACATCGTGCCCTTTGACTCCTGGGACCAGCTCATGAGGCAGCTGGACCTCACGAAAAATGAGATCGACGTGGTCAGAGCTGGTATAGCAGGCCCAGGGGATGCCTTGTATGCAATGCTGATGAAATGGGTCAACAAAACTGGACGGAACGCCTCGATCCACACCCTGCTGGATGCCTTGGAGAGGATGGAAGAGAGACATGCAAAAGAGAAGATTGAGGACCTCTTGGTGGACTCTGGAAAGTTCATCTACTTGGAAGATGGCACAGGCTCTGCCGTGTCCTTGGAGTGAAAGACTTTTTTTACCAGAGGTTTCCTCTTAGGTGTTAGGTGTTAATACATATTAGGTGTTTTATTTTTTTTTAACATGTATATAAAATAAATACTTAGCCAGGTGTAGTGGCTCATGCCTGCAATCCCAGCACTTTGGGAGGCTGAGGTGGATGGATCACCTGAGGTCAGGAGTTCAAGACCAGCCTGACCAACATGGTGAAACGCCGTCTCTACAAAAAAATACAAAAATTAGTCGGATGTGATGGTGTGTGCATATATTCTCGGCTACTCGGGAGGCCGAGGCAGGAGAATCGCTTGAACCCACGAGGCAGTGAGCCGAGATTGCACCACTGCACTCCAGCCTGGGCGACAGAGCGAGACTCCGTCTCAAGATAAAATGAAATAAACTTGAAAGAATTATTGCCCGACTGAGGCTCACATGCCAAAGAAAAATCTTGTTCTCCCCTGAGCTGGCCTCCATGTGTCTCCTTATCATGGTGGTCAATTGGAGGTGTTAATTTGAATGGATTAAGAAACACCTAGAACACTGGTAAGGCATTATTTCTGGGATATTATTTCTGGGCATGTCTTCGAGGGTGTTTCCAGAGGGGATTGGCATGCGATCGGGTGGACTGAGTGGAAAAGACCTACCCTTAATTTGGGGGGGCACCATCCAATAGACTGGGGAGCAAGATAGAACAAAAAAAAAAAAAAAGAAAAGCAAATCCATCTGATCTCCTGGAGCTGGGACACTCTTCTGCCTGTGGACATCAGACTCTAGGATTTCTAGCCCTTGGACTCCAGGGAATACACCAGTGGCCACCCGAAGCATCTAAGGATTTGGGCCTTGAACTAAGAATTACACCATCGGCTTCCCCGGGTCTTAGGTTTTTGGACTGGATTAAGCCCTCCTTCCAGCATTTCAGGGTCTCTGCTGTGCAGATGGCCTGTTTTGGAACTTCTCAACCTCCATTATCAGATGCATTAATTCCTCCAATAAGTCCCATTTCATATATAGTCATTTATCCCACAACATTTCAGTCAAGGGAACTGCATATAAGATGGTGGCCGTCCAGTAAGCTAAGGTTAATTTATTAATTATTTAATTTATTTACCTTGAGTTCAAGTCACAATTAAAGTACATATACCTTTGGAGATTTGGACTTTTGTATATAAAAGTACTATTTTTTTGGCAGGGGCAGTGGGGAGCTCTCATCCTAAATAAATGTGTTATTTGATACCTATGCAAAGATTTGGCTAAAAGAAAGAAAAGAATTGCTTCTGTAAATGAAGCATTTTCTTAGAAAAATAGGAGCCTATCTAAATGTTTTTCAAGGTCACGTGATCTGAGATAATCTTTAGTAAATAGAAAGCTAGTTTAAGTTTCTTGGTTTAATTAAAACAGACAATTCTTCAGAGTTGTCAACATTATATACAGTTCACACATACAACTTCTACCTGGATTTACTAATCAAAACGCTTACGTGTGGCCGGGCATGGTGGCTCACGCCTGTAATCCCAGCACTTAGGGAGGCCAAGGCAGGTGGATCACAGGGTCAGGAGATCAAGACCATCCTGGCCAACACGGTGAAACCCCGTCTCTACTAAAAATACAAAAAATTAGCTGGGCGTGGTGGCGGGCGCCTGTAGTCCCAGCTACTCGGGAGGCTGAGGCAGCAGAATGGCCTGAACCTGGGAGGTGGAGCTTGCAGTGAGCCGAGATCGTGCCACTGCACTCCAGCCTGGGCAACAGAGGGAGACTCCGACTCAAAAAAAAAGAACACTTATGTGTCTTTAAGATCATAAAACTGTAAATTCAACTGAAGAACAAAATGCACAAGGAAAAGATAAATTTCTTGATATATGTGAAACACAAGAATGAAAAAGAAGATTGAAAAGAGCCATATATTTTCAATGTATGTTTCTTTGTATTTTGTGTGATTTTTATGTGTTATGTGTTTGTTTATTTTTGTGTTTTTTATGTGTTATGTGATGTTTGTGTCTTTTTTGATATTTTTATAAGATGTGTACCTCCTTTTTTTTTTTTTTTTTTGAGGTGGAAACTCTTGTCACCGAGGCTGGAGTGCAGTGGCACGATCTCCACTCACTGCAAGCTCCGCCTCTGGGTTCACACCATTCTCCTGCCTCAGCCTCCTGAGTAACTGGGACTACAGGCACCCACCACCATGCCTGGCTAATTTTTTGTATTTTTAGTAGAGACGAGGTTTCACCGTGTTAACCAGGATGGTCTGGATCTCCTGACCTCGTGATCTACCCTCCTCGGCCTCCCAAAGTGCTGGGATTACGGGTGTGAGCCACTGCACCTGGCCAAGATGTCTACTTTTAAGTATTTTTATATTTAATTTTTGGTAACTTAAAAATCTTATATTAACCTAAGTTAAATGATGGTTATTTGTATTAGTCTGTTTTCTGTTGCTATCACTGAATACCTCAGAGTAGGGAGTGGGTAATTTATAAAGAAAATAAATTTATGTATTATAGTTCTTGGGGCTAGGAAGTCCAAGGGCAACGGGCCAAATCTAGGGAGGGCCTTCTTGCTAATGGGCTCTGATATGGTTTGGATCTGTGGCCCCACCAAAGTCTTATGTTGAATTGTAGTCCCAAGTGTTGGAGGTGGGGCCTGGTGGAGGTGATTGGATCATGAGGGCAGATTTCTCATAAATGTTTTAACACCATTCCTCTCTGTACTGTCCTTCTGACAGTGAGTGAGTTCTCATGAGATCTGATTGTTAAAAAATGTGTGGCACCTCCCCATTCTCTCTTCCTCCTGCTCTGGCCTTGTGAAGTGCTGTCTCTTCCTTTGCCTTCTGACATGATTGTAACTTTCCTGAGGCCTCCCTGGAAGCCAGCATCATGCTTCCTGTACAGCTTGTGGACCTGTGCACCAAATAAACCTCTTTTCTTTATAAATCACCCAGTGTCTGGTATTAATTTATAGCAATGTGAGAACAAACTAATACAAAGTCTCTCTGCAGTGTCCCAAGTTGGTGCAGGACATTATATGGCAAGGGGACACACTGAGAGACAAACAGACTTTTATAACAGAGTCACACTGTTTTAGTCTGTTTTGCATTGCTATAAAGAAATACCTGAGCCTGAGTAATTTATAAAGAAAAGAAGTTAATTAGCTCACGGTTCTGCAAGCTGTACAGGAAGCATGGCAGCTTCTGCTTCTAGGAGACCTCAGGAAGCCTCCAATCATGGCAGAAGGCAAAGCGGGAGTGAGCTGTCTCACATGGCCAGAGCAGGAGGTAGAGAGAGAGGGGAAGGTGCCACACACTTAAAAACAACCAGATCTCAGGACAACTCACTCAGTATCAGGAGAACAGCACCATGAGATTGTGGTTAATCATTCATGAGAAGCCTCCCACGACCCAATCACCTCCCACCAGGCCCTACCTCCAACACCTGGGATTACAATTCAACATGAGATTTGGTGGGAACACAGATCCAAATCATATCATGCACAAATTGGAATTACTGCACACTCACGATAACCCATTAATCTGTGAAGGATTAATCTGTTCATGAAGGCAGGGCCCTCATGATGGAATCACATCTTAAAGCCCCTACGTCTGAGTACTGTTACATTGGGGATTTAGTTTTAATATGATTTTCAGAGCAGAAAAACATTCAAACCATAGCAATACGTCTTGAATATCTAGATCATTTCCAAATAAGATATTAATATGATACTGAAACATTTATTGCTGAACATAAATTTAGAACTTACTTTGGCTACCTATTACAGAAGAACAAAAGATATTTGGGCCTATTAAACCTTTCCTCTGCCATTTCCTGTCCTGTGTCATAAGACTAGGAATCGTGATTCTAGAAATTATGAAATTGTGTGCTTGCAAACTTGGAAGAAAACAGTTCATGACTGCATACTTTCTAGTTTTCTAGTGTTCACTGGAAATTAAAGTCACTAAAAGTTAACAATTCTTATTAATTAATCATATTAATGTAATTTGGAATTTCTAGAAATATTAGGGGAAGCAACTTTATATGCAAAGCATAACAGAAAAATAAGGTGTATTTTTTCTTCGAAATCTACAAAATATACTGGCCAGGTGCGGTGGCTCACGCCTGTAATCCCAGCACTTTGGGAAGCTGAGGCAGTGGATCACCTGAGCTCAGGAGTTCGAGACCAGCCTGGCCAACATGTTGAAACCATGTCTCTACTAAAAATACAAAAATTAGCCAGGCATGGTGGCAGGTGCCTGTAACCCCAGTTACTCCGGAGGCTGAGGTGGGAGAATCGCTTGAACCCAGGAGGTGGAGGTTGCAGTGAGCCAAGATAGCACCACTGCACTCCAGCCTGGGCGACAAAGCAAGACTCTTTCTAAAAAAACAAAAATGAATAAACAAAAAAACTATGAGACAGAAAAGACGGGTTTTTGTTAAAATAAAAAATAATATTGTTTTAGTTTGGAAGTTATTCAAAGGTTGTTTCAAAATGAATCAATAAATAACAGATAAAACTGAATGGATATTGTCTTAGTCTGTTTTGTGCTACTATAACAGAACACCTGAGACTGGGTGATTTACTTAAATATGCAGATTTATTTTTTACTGCTCTGGAGGTTTGGAAGTCCAAGTTCAAGGGGCCCATATTTGGTGAGGGCCTTCTTGTGGCCTCATCACCTGGTGAAAGGTGAAAGGACAAGAGGGCATGCATGCATGGGAGGCAGGGAAAACGTGCAAGAGGGGGCCAAACTCACTTTTACAACCAATCTACGCCTGCAATAACGAACCCACTCCCACAATAATGTATTAATCCATTCATGTGGGAAGTACCCCCTTGATCTAATCATCCCTTAAAGATCCCACCTCCCCCCACTGTTGCATTTGGAATTAAGTTTCCAACACATGAACTTTGGGGGCACACACAAATCACAGCAGAAATAAAAAGTTAGAGAAAACAAGAGAGAATCATATGTACTCAAGTTAATTAAACTGAATGAATTTATTATATTACTTTTAAAAATGAACTTAAATACTGAGAGTGAACTGACATAAAACTAGAATTTGAATTTCTCTGTTAAAAGGACAAAATAGGCTGGGTGCAGTGGCTCATGCCTGTGATCCCTGCACTTTGGGAGGCCAAGGCGGGTGGATCACCTGAGGTCAGGAGCTTGAGACCAGCCTGGCCAACATGGTGAAACATCATCTCTACTAAAAATACAAAATTAGCTGGGTGTGATGGCAGGTGCCTGTAATCCCAGCTACTTGGGAGGCTGAGGCAGGAGAATCACTTGAACCCAGAAGGCAGAGGTTGCAGTGACCTGAGATGGGGTCATTGCTCTCCAGCCTGGACGACAGGGCTACACCCCATCTCAAAAAAAAAAAAAAAAAAAAGCAATACAGAAGGTTACATGAATGTAAAAAACCTTTTAGATCTCAGTTTTTCTAAACAATTAAAAACCTAATAAAGGCAACAAATGAGTTATTATTATTATTACTATTATTATTATTTTGAGACAGGGTCTTGCTCTGTAGACCAGGCTGGAGTGCAATGGTGTGATCATGGCTCACTGCAGCCTCCACCTCCCCGAGCTCAGGTGGTTCTCCCACATTAGCCTCCTGAGTAGCTGGGACTACGAGCATGTGCCACCATGCCAGCTAATTTTTGTTTTTAATTTTATTTATTTATTTATTTATTTTGAGACGGAGTCTCGCTCTGTCACCAGGCTGGAGTGCAGTGGCACGATCTTGGCTCACTACAACCTGTGCTTCCCTAGTTGAAGTGATTCTCCTGCCTCAGCCTCCCAAGTAGCTGGGACTACAGGCACACACCACCAAGCCCAGCTAATTTTTGTATTTTTAGTAGAGATGGGGTTTCACCAGGTTGGCCAGGATGGTCTTGATCTCTTGACCTCATGATCCACCCACCTCAGCCTCCCAAAGTGCTGGGATTACAGGGTAAGCCAATGTGCCCAGCCTAATTTTTTCTTTTTGGTATTTTTGGTAGCTATAAGGTTTTGCCATAATGCCCAGGCTGGTCTTGAACTCTTGGGCTCAAGCAATCCACCCACCTTGGCCTCCCAAAGTACTGGGATTACAGACATAAATCACTGCACCTGGCTGGGAATTATTTTGATAAAATGCAAAATATTGTTTCTCAGGCTGGTTACGAGAAAGGGAAAGAAAAACCTGCAGTCTGACTCTTCCTCCTTATGGAAAACCCATCTAGAAAATGCTAGTATTTTCTATTGATAGGCAGTTCAGGACTTTTTGCTTCCTAGTTTTCACTAAAATTTAAAGTTACTAAGGATAACAATTGTAGTTAGTGTATAATTCTGTACATAAGATTTGCCAAAGAAGATGTGTTCTTATTAAGAAAAAGAATCAATTAGTCTAATTCAGAAGTTATCCAAAGGTTAATTCTAATTATGGACTTGCAAAGGTTATTTATTAAACAAGGTAGAAAGGAACCAGTAAGTAGGGGAGAGAGATGTGAAGTAAGTTATGGATTTATGGCCAGGCATGGTGGCTCACGCCTATAAACCCAGCGCTGTGGGAGGCTGAAGCAAGTGGAGTGGATCACTTGACCTTAGGAGTTCAAGATCAGCCTGGGTGATGTGGAAAAAGCTCACCTCTAACAAAAAAAAAAAAAAAAAGGGAAAAGAAAAAAATTATGGTGAAGATGTATTTTTGGTAATGAAGGTTAGAAAGAAAACAGAATAACTTTGTATGAGAAAAAGTCTTGTATGATGAATATATGAATATGTTCTAATATAAATTGAATGATTATTAAAACAAGAAAGAAAAAAAATTCAGGACAAAATAGAAAGTCCTAGTATGTCATCAATGATCCATGTAAGCACATTGTAAAATATTCTTTAAAATCTGATAGAAAATTGAAAAGTTTGGCTAATTGACATTGCTCATGGTTAAAGCTCTTAGTCTTGATGAAGGTAAAGTAAGAAGTATTGTAAAGAAATACACCGGCCGTTTGCCAATTCTTCTTTAATGTAGTTCATCATGAAGTCATATTTAACAAGGGGCCACATTTCACACCCACGCTTGCATTGCTTTGTTTCACACTGTATTGCTCTTCTGCAGAGTTAGTACTAGCAATAAAGTACTTACTGGTCACATGCCTAAAGTGAATTTCTTAATTGCACAAAATATACAGTAGGATTGGTGGACTTAAAGATATTAACTCGTAAACCAGGAATAAAATATTCATCTTTTTTTTTTTTTTTTTTTTTTTTTTTAGGCTTTGGGTAACATGGTAGCCTCCAAGACAACGGAGTAGGAAAAAAAATTGGGGGTTGGTGTCCTGTTCATTTGTTTTTGCTTTTAATTTGCATTTAGCTGCTGTTTGTTTTCCTTGGGGGGTTTGGCTTATATGTACAATTGTAAGTCCATTGTTGTGTTTTAGTTTTTTTTTTTGAGATGGAGTCTCGCTCTGTCACCAGGCTGGAGTGCAGTGGTGCGATCTTGGCTCAATGCAACCTCCACCTCCTGGGTTAAAGCGATTCCCCTGCCTCAGCCTCCCGAGCAGCTGGGACTACAGGTGCACGCCACTATGCCCAGCTAATTTTTGTATTTTTAGTAGAGACGGGGTTTCACCATGTTGGCCAGGGTGGTCTCGTTCTCTTGACCTCATGATCCACTCACCTCGGCCTCCCAAAGTGCTGGGATTACAGGCATAAGCCACCGCGCTCAGCCGTGTTTTAGTTTCTAATGGAAGGCTTGTATTTGGTTCTATGAACAGCCATTTTGTTTCCTATGCATTTCCAACCATTTATCATTTGCTCTATTTACCTAAACTTCCTAAGCTACCTTTGTCAAACCTGCAAAAATTGAGAAAGCACACTAGCCATTTAAAATTGGATTGGTTTTGGTTAGCTCTGATGATCTAGAAAGATACAAGAACTTTAAGTTCCTGATTAAAAAAAAAAAAAAAAAAGGCTTAAAAGTCCAGCAGAAAAAGAACATTATTGATTTTGTTATCTGGAAAAGCAAGTAAGAGGAGAAGTGTTTAAATGGCATTTCTTTTCATGGAAATTCAATTCAATCAATAATTTAAGTTGGTTTCGGATACTTTTCTTTAGGCAATGAAGAAACACCGTGATACAGGCACAAAGTTTTAATATTCAGGAAAGATTGGCCTTGCCCTTCAGAAATTTATATTGACTAGGATTTCTCTAAAATTGCTTTAGTTGTGTTTACCATAACTAAGTGACATTCACTTGGGGGTTAAATAGTAATTTTAAAAGTGAGACTTTTCTTTTTTTTTTTTTTTTTGAGATGGAGTTTTGCTCTTGTCGCCCAGGTTGGAGTGCAATGGCGCGATCTCGGCTCACTGCAACTTCTGCCTCCCTGGTTCAAGCGATTCTCCCACCTCAGCCTCCCAAGTAGCTGGGATTACAGGCACCTGCCAACACGACCAGCTAATTTTTATATTTTTAGTAGAGATGGAGTTTTGCCATGTTGGCCAGGTTGGTCTTGAACTCCTGACTTCAGGTGATCCACCTGCCTCAGCCTCCCAAAATGCTGGATTACAGGCATGAGCCACTGTGCCCAGCCAACTTTCTACTGATTTTTTATTCCAACACTTTTATTACATTTAGGCCTTCATGTGTGTACTTGAAAATAAAATATGTACGAGTGTTGCACCGGTTTGAAGATTCTAGTGGTGAAACTTACCTAAGCAGTTGTCTAGATTAACAATCTTGGAAAGGCGTGATGACGCTTTTTTGAAATAGTTGAAATTATTCTGTGCTTGTTCTTAACTCTGTCCCTGTTTTCTTGTACAATATTTAAGAGAAGGAGATTATCCTTATGCTGAATTTCGAAAACAGATATCCGCACTTATCTTATTTTTTTGTTTGTTTTTTGAGATGGAGTCTTGCTCTCTCACCCAGGCCTCAGTGCAGTGGCACAGTCTCAGCTCACTGCAATCTCTGCCTCCCGGGTTCAAGAGGTTCTTCTGCCTCAACCTACCAAGTAGCTGGGATTACAGGCACACACCACCACACCCAGCTAATTTTTGTATTTTTAGTAGAGACACGGTTTCACCATGTTGGCCAGGCTGATCTCAAAGCTGTGACCTCAGGTGATCCACCTGCCTTGGCCTCCCAAAGTATAATCCCAAAGTGGGATTACAGGCGTGAGCCACCGTGCCTGGCTGTATTTACCTTTTTTTTTTTAAAATAATGGAGAGGAAAGTTAGTTGTCTTACTTTGATAAGTTTGGCATAAAACCTATCACATTTTTGATGCTTTCGGGCACAGTTCTGTCACTAGATTGTTGCCATTAGACATATGCAATAAGTAACCTAACCACTTTAATATAATGGTTTGAAGTGCCGCAGGCAGTAACTACTGGACATGGTTAATCTGTGACATGTTAGAGAGAATGCTAGGACTTCCTGCAGTATAAAATCCTGTTAACCAATCCTGTGCTGTCAAGTTAAAGGACTTTGACTCCTGGGTCTGAAAAAGGCACCAACTCTTGCTTAATCTTTTTTTTTTTTTTGAGACAGAGTCTCCCTTTGTCACCCAGGCTGGAGTGCAGTGGCGTGATCTCGGCTCACTGCAAGCTCTGCCTCCCATGTTCACACCATTCTCCTGCCTCAGCCTCCTGAGTAGCTGGGACTGCAGGCGCCTGCCACCACGCCCGGCTACTTTTTTGTTTTTGTGTTTTTAGTAGAGATGGGGTTTCACTGTGTTAGCCAGGATGGTCTCGATCTCCTGACCTCGTGATCCGCCCGCCTCATCCTCCCAAAGTGCTGGGATTACAGGTGTGAGCCACCGGGCCCGGCCAACTCTTGCTTAATCTTGAACATTGGCACCAGTCAAAGCTTCGTCTTCAGACCCAGGAGAAGGTGACAATCAAAATGAAGTGCCTTCATGAGACACAGGGCAAGAAATTAAAACTATTCAATCCCTTTAGGTCCAGGGACTATTTTGGAAGAGATGGGCACGTGAGATTGTAAGGACTGATTCTGAGGGATAAAGTAAGTCTGGCGTTTTTCTACATATTAAGCATTAATATCAAAAGCACACTGATGCAAGGCCAGCATCTGGGCCCCTGTGTCAGAATAACAGGGTTTCCTTGGAACATTGATTTGCTCTTTAATAGAAAATTGTAAAACATTATAGAAGGTTTATGAAAATCTTACATTATGGTCAAACTAATTAAAATTAAATAGATTAGTTGCTATGGGTTTATTAAAGTGAGTTTTAACATTAATAACACACCATACAAAGTTTGTTTCTTTTGAAGAAAATGTTTGTGTAATATTAATAAGAGATGATCTTGCTATGATTCATCTTTGGTGGAAGTGGGGGATGGAGAGAGAAAGATTGTATTTCAGAAGAAAACTGTAGGATTAGATTAACCTGTGATTCCTGAGTGGCCACGAGGTCACCCATGGTATTAAGCTGCCCACAATGCCTCTCCTCAGCGTGAAGCAGCCAGAAAGATCCAGGGCCAGGTTCCCCAGGATTGAGGAATTAATAAGTAAAAAGGAGGGACTGAAACAGACCCAACTGTCTCATAGAATCGATGTTTATGGTTTATTTGAAAAATCATAGAAATTGATCCTCCCAGTGTTAAAACTTGAGAAAGTTACATTAGTCTTATATAACTTCCTTTCTCAGGAAACCTACCATCAAGCCTCCCAGACAGTATCAAGGAAGCATTTCAACAGTGAAATGCTAGACTCTTCATCCACTATGATTGCCTAACCAACCAGGTGGTTCCCGTTGACCAGCTTCTCTTCATTACTCCTCTCTAATTCCTCTTTTTTCCACACATGGTTACATTTCTTATCATAACTCTGTAATTCCTGTATTCCTACATATGGTTACATTTCTTCCCTGCTATATAAACCCCTACATTTCCCTGGCAATACTCAATGTCTCAGTGCTTGACCTTCTGCGTTTCAAGCAGCAGGACCTAGACCCATCCTCAGGTGTTTCAGTAACAGTAACAGCTTGCCTATGGACAATTTTCATGCCCGTGGATATATGGGGTGCTCAGAAAGTTCACCAGAAAACCAGATGTAAACCACACAACAGGAAATTCATCAAAATTGCCACGACTTCTTATCATTCCACCATCTAAAGATGCTTTAAGCCCAACATCTAGAAATCTCAACTGACTGTCCTCTGGACTCAAAAACTGGGCTTGTATAATTTGCTCCAACCATTAACCTTTACTTTTCTTTTGTTTCCGTAGAAATGCCTCTTACTAAATACTGATTGACCACACCTTATAGAGGCCTAACCTAGATGAAGGACCACCTATAACATCATCTCCTAAAATGAGATACAATGCCTAACTGGAAAAAACTATTCACATGACTAAGAGACTTATTCTAAGATATGGGTCGCCTGTAATCCTAGCACTTCGGGAGGCCGAGGCAGGTGGATTGTCTGAGCTCAGGAGTTTGAGACCAGCCTGGCCAACACAGTGAAGACCAGCCTGGCCAACACGGTGAAACCCCATCTCTACTAAAATACAAAAAATTAGCTGGGCGTGGTGGCACACACATGTAATCTCAGTACTCGAGAAGCTGAGACAGGAGAATTGCTTGAACCCGGGAGGCGGAGGTTGCCATTAGCCAAGATTGAGTCACTCTACTCCAGCCTGGGCGACAGAGTGAGACTCCATCTCAAAAAAAAAAAAAAAAAGCTATGGGACAATATAGTTAGACTTATGTCTTGCCTGTTCCAATTTATATTCCTGTTTTCCTTTATAGGTCTCTTGCCATTCAGTTACTAACCTGATTCTGCTCTCCACAGCCATCAACTTAACTTTTAATACATGAAACGTCCTGGGAAGTTCCAGATGAGAGAAATGAAGGGGTTAAAATATGCTAATCTAGCATACTGACTATTTAAGTTAAAGACACGTGAAAAACAGCAAGTGAGAAACGATCACTTTGACCCTCCTGTTGTTTCTTAAAAGTAGAAGATGGCCGGGCGCGGTGGCTCATGCTTGTAATCCCAGCACTTTGGGAGGCCGAGGCGGGTGGATCACGAGGTCAGGAGATTGAGACCATCCTGGCTAACACGGTTAAATCCCGTCTCTACTAAAAATACAAAAAAAATTAGGGGGCGCGGTGGCGGGCGCCTGTCATCCCAGCTACTCAGGAAACTGAGGCAGGAGAATGGCGTGAACCCAGGAGGTGGAGCTTGCAGTGAGCCATGATAACGCCACTGCACTCCAGCCTGGGTGACAGAGCGAGACTCCATCTCAGAAAAAAAAAAAAAAGAAAAAGTAGAAGATGAAATTTATATGGGAAAGATTCCCTTCCTGTACTAGAAAGATGGAACATTCCTATCTGCAAGGAAGAGAAATTGAAACAGAGGATTCTAAACAGACCTTGTTAAAAATAACTTATCTTTTAAACTTCTTTACGTAATTTAATTGCTTCTCCACAATTGTTTTTTGATCCAATTCAGTGTATGAGTAACTGACTCTAACTATTTCATTGGATCTTCATTTCTTTATGAGGGCTCCTGATGATCAATCTTATGTCAGTTTAACTCTGCAACCTAGCTGGGACCCTAGGAGGATGAAAGGGAGTTTCTTCAGCCCTACAATAGCAACCAAAGGAGGGCTTAATGAAAAAAAAAGTGATGGAATTTGATGAAGCGCATTAGTTTTAGGACTACTGTCACGAATTGCCGCAAACTTTATGGTTCCAAAAAATTCATCTCACAGTTCTGCAGTCTAGAGGTTCAAAGTCAAGGTGGCAGCAGGGTTGGTCCCTCTGCGGGCTGTGAGGAATAATCCATGCCTCTCTTCTGGTTTCTGGGGGCTGCTGGCTATCCTTCACCTTCCTTGGCTTCCGGGTGCTCACTCAGTCTCCATCTCTGTCTTCCCAGGATGTTCTCCTCTCTGTGTGTCTCCCTATGTCTTCACATGGCCTTCTAAGAACACCAGTCACTGGGTTTAGGGCCCACCCTAACCCAGTATGACCTCTTCTTAAGTAATTATATCTGCAAAGAACCCATTTCTAAATAAGATCACATGGCTGGGCACGGTGGCTCACACCTACTTTGGGAGGCTGAGGCAGGCGGCTCATGAGGTCAGGAGTTCGAGACCAGCATGACCAACATGGTGAAATCCCGTCTCTACTAAAAACACAAAAATTAGCCAGGCGTGTTGGCACGCACCTGTAATCCCAGCTACTCAGGATGCTGAGGCAGGTGAATAGCCTGAACTCGGGAGGCAGAGGTTGCAGTCAGCTGAGATCATGTCACTGCACTCCAGCCTGGGCAACAGAGTGAGACTCTGCCTCAAAAAAAAAAAAAAAAAAAAAAAAAAAAAAAAATTCGCATTCACAAGTACCAGAGTGTAGGGCTTCAAAATAAGCTTTAGGGAAACGAATTCAACCCACAAAAGCATACAAAGTAAATATAGTCCATGTACAAGGAAAGAAGAAATTGACAGATACCTGGGGAAGTTCAGATATTGGTCTTATTTGGCTTTAAATCAACATTGTGGTAGGGTTTGTTTGTTTTTCTGACAGAGTCTCGCTCTGCTCTGTCGTTCAGGCTAAAATGAAGTGGCATCATCTTGACTCAATGCAACCTCCACCTTCGGGCTCAACCAATTGTAGTGCCTCAGCCTCCAGAGTAGCTGGGATAACAAGAGTGTGCCACAATTTCCTGGCTAATTTTTATATTTTTAGTAGAGACACGGTTTCACCATGTTGGCCAGGCTGGTCTCAAACTACTGACCTCAAGTGATCTGCCCAACTCCACCTCTCAAAGTGATAGGTTTATGGGCATGAGCCAACACCTCGCCTAAATCAACAGTTTTAAGCATGCTCAAATATCTAAAGGAAGTGTGTGTGTGTGTGTGTGTGTGTGTGTGTGTGTGTTCTAGAGGATTGCGGAGGATTAAAACAATAGCTCGCAGCCCGTGGCTTCAAGGGTGAGGCTGAGGAGCCCATGGGCAGGAGCTGGAGGGAAATATTCTAGGGAAACCCAGAGCAGCACCTACACCTTTCCTCTGGGGAAACATTGACGCATCTATAGATATCTATACATACCTGTATGAACATATAGAGAATATCCATAAAGATATAGGAAATATTAGAAGGTTCCCAGTAGAAATCCTGGGACTGAAAAAAATATAATAGCTGAAGTGAAAAATCCAGTAGAGAAATTCCACAGCAGATTTGATCAGGCAGAAGAAAGAATCCGCTAATTTGAAGACAGGAGAAAAGAACAGGCCAGAGAGCCTCTGCTGTGTGCAAGGAGGGCAGGAACTGCTTTGCAAAAGCAGACCTTCCCTTGCTTGTCTGTTCTCCTACTAGAGAAAGCAGTAGACGATCATGTCTAAAGAGTATGTTGGTAACATCAAACATAAAAAGAAGGCAATTAAGGGTAAAATCCTGAGGTACGTGTGAATTCATGACCAAATTAACTATGGAAACTTACATAAAAAGAAGTGTAGAGGTTTCGTTTTTCTTTTTGCCCCTGTCCTCCCATTCTTCCTTGAAACAGCTCTGAGTAACACAGGCTGTGTTCTTGCTGTGACTCACACCTCCCTGCCTTCTCTTCCCTCAGGCTCGCTGAAGTCGGTGGGGGGTTGTTTCCTGCCTCCAACTCCCTGGAATTTAAAGTGACAGAGTCTTGGGGACTGGAATCCAGCACCTCCTTCTTCACCTCCCTTTGGGGACAGGGACACCAGCACTGGCCTGGCTCACCCACAGCCTCCCGGGGGGTCCTCTGGCTGCACCTGGGGCTGCAGTTGGGCTCTGACAGAGCTGTCAAGGAAGGGGCAGTGGGTCCTCCTGAGTGGGGAGCTGGCCCTGGTTGTTGGGAAAGTCCTGTGGTCACTCTCCTATGGCTTCCTCCAGCCCTGGCCCGATCTTCACTTTCTCCCCCTAACTTCCCTGCATCCTCATCAGTGGGACCAGGTTGCTCAGCCCAGCAGGCATCTGGGAGACCCATTTCCCGTTTTTCTTGACCTGGAGGAACCCCTTCCTCTTGCCTATAGCTCCTGGGAGGCCCAGGCGTGCTCCCATGCTGTTCCCCTTCCCCAGAGGGAAGCGAGTACTGCTCCGGGTTCCCCCTGCTTCTTACTTGCCTTCCCCAAGAACTCCTCGGCCTCACTTGAAACCCTGGGCTGTGAGCTATGGTTTGAATCCTCCACAGTCCTCCAGTCTCATCTTTCCTCTTCTTAGACTTGACCTTTCTTTCCTCCTGCTCTATTCTTCCTTTTTCCCACAAGCCAGCACTAGGCAGGGCTCACCGTGTGTGATGCTTCATTACAGGTGACTCCTGTTCTTCAGCTCTGTGCCCCTTTTCCTGACATTTGGACCCTGCCCAAAGCCCCCCACAAAACATACAGTTAATAAACATTCTGTGAGTCCCCCTCCAAAGATTAGGAGGATGGCCTATGTTCTCAAGATGGGCAAAGGCGAGAGTCCAGTGTCATGCTCCACCCAAATACCAGCCCCTCTCCCCAAAACCTCAATCACCAGTATGCGGAGGGCAAAGAAGTTGTGAATATTTGAGAATACATCTTTGGCCACATTTCTGATCACATTCATTAGGCAATTTTCTAGAAGAAGTAGAATATCGGGGTTAACTCATAGAGGTGCACACACACACACACACACACAAACACACACACACACACAGCTGTGATTCCTACCAACAGTGCGTCACTTTAGATCTGAGATCACTGCTCTTTAGATTTCATTTTTCCTAACTAGGAAAGAATTAGTTGACTTTGATGTGCATTTCTCTGATATATGTTTCATATATTAATCAGTAGTTTAAATTTCTTTGTTCAAATTCATTTTTTAGGATTTGTTTTGTCTAGAAAGACAGGCTTCATGCTTCCCAAATACTAATAACAAATTTCTGTTTTTTTTAATTTGCCTATTCTTTTTGTCTTAGATTTTAAAGTACAGAAATTTTAAATTTTAAGTAGCTAAATCTATAGGTACACTTATTTTTTTTCTTGGTCATAAGCTTAGAAAGTCCATTGCCCAACATAAAATAAAATGAACTTCTCTAATTTCTTAAAGAGATTTTATTAAATCATTAGATTTGTAGCATATAGCGATGTATATAGGAAGTGTGATGTTGCCCTTAATTTTTCTGTGTTACTCTCATCTGTCCAACCCCAGTGAGCGGCTGATTATTCCTTCCTCTGAACCTTGTGGTTTATGGTGTTTCTGGCAGTTTCATTCCATAGCACGAAGGCGTCAATCATTAATCTATGGTGATTAATCCTCAGTCATCTCCCTGCTCTGAGCTGAGGGGCGTGGTAGTGTTGAAAGTTCCGTTGCTCTGATCACATGGTTGGTTCCACTGGCAGCCGGACCCTCTCCTCCAAGAGCCACCTCATGAGCATCAACTCAGGAATGCTGGAAGTCATTTTATGATTAAAAAAATAAAGCCCCTCTCACCACAATTGCTCAGAAAACATCAGTGTTTTGAAGCTTCGGCCCCAAAACCATGAGCAGAGAAAAAAACAGATGTTTCTTACTACGTCCAAGCCATGAATACCAAGAGAGAGGAACACTGGGGCCATTTCAGAAACTGCTTACCACAGGCCCCATGTGGGCTCAGGGCAGAGGGGCCTTGGCCTGGAGGAAGAAGAGTGAATGGGGAGTGTGAGTGACATTAAGTGTTTGCTAACGTGAGACTAGCTGGACCCTCTCTCTTCTGGTGGTCCCTGAATCAGAGCCTTAGCAGTGCATATTGGAGTCTGGATTGCCTGTTTCAGGAACCTGATCTCTCAACAATCATTAGATTTCTGAATGAAGATTTAGCATAAACACCCTGTATATGATAAAACAAAATTTTAAAAATTATATTTAATTTGTTTCGAGGCCTTCACGAAAAATTTAAAGAAATTATACCACCACAACCCATATTGACATCTACTGATCCCTGGAAACCAGTAGAGGAATATGTTAGGAAAAAATATTCTGCCAGGGACCCATTTGATGTTGGCCTGACCACCTGAGCACAGACACTGGTCCCACTCATTAACAGATCTAAGAAACATGAGGTACCAGCCCTACTACCGAAAACCCTGAGTGCTATAGGCTCAGACAAAAAGGCAAAGTTCTAGCTAAGAAAATGTTAAGAAATTGCTGGGCGCAGTGGCTCACGCCTATAATCCCAGCACTTTGGGAGGCCGAGGTGGGCGGATCACGAGGTCAGAAGATCGAGACCAACTAACACAGTGAAACCCCATCTCTACTAAACAGACAAAAAAAAAATTATCCAGGTGTGGTGGCGGGCGCCTGGTTGCACTCCAGCCTGGCGACAGAGCAAGATTCCATCAAAAAAAAAACAAGAAAATATTAAGAAATTACACTGATCAATATATTCATAGTTCGAGATACTTCTGGGAACTGATGTGTGGGTTTTTCCCACTCTGACCAAGTCTCCCATCTCAGATGAGTGCCCCATAATTCAAGTCACTTCTTCTTCTTCTTCTTTTTTTTTTTTTTTGAGATAGTCTTGCTCTGTCACCCAGGCTGGTGTGCAGTGGTGCCATCTCAGCTCGCTGCAACCTCCACCTCCCGGGTTCACACCATTCTCCTGCCTCAGCCTCCTGAGTAGCTGGGACTACAGGCTCCTGCCACCACACCTGGCTAATTTTTCATATTTTTAGTAGAGACGGGGTTTCACCATGTTAGCCAGGATGGTCTTGATCTCCTGACCTCGTGATTCGCCCGCCTCGGCCTCCCAAAGTGCTGGGATTGTAGGCGTGAGCCACCGCGCCCGGCCAATTCAATTCACTTCTGACATGAATCGGAGGTAGTGCCGACCCCACAGGGTAAGAACTCAGTGCCACATGACTCCCCCCACTTCAGGTGCAAATCACAAGCAGGTGGTCTGATATGGTTTGGCTGTGTGTCTTCACCCAAATCTCATCTCAAATTGTAATCCCCACATGTCAAGGGGGGAAGCTGGTGGGAGATGTCTGGATCATGGGGGTGGTTTCCTCATGCTGTTCTCATGATAGTTCTCACGACATCTGATGGTTTTATAAGGGTTTGGCAATTCCTCATTCACTCTCTTCTCTCCCTTCTGCTGCCTTGTGAAGAAGGTGCCTGCTTCCCCATCGCCTTCCGCTATGACTGTAAGTTTCCTGAGGCCTCTCCAGCCATGTGGAACTGTGAGTCAAATAAACTACTTTCTTTTATAAATTACTCAGGCTCAGGCCATTCTTTATAGCAGTGTGAAAACGGACTAATACAGTGTCCCCAAGTCTTCCACACCTTCTGTCTGACTTAGCTACTGATATATATTAGTGTTTGGTGACCCTAAATGTCTCAAAATAAAGTCACTTGTGACAGAGGATCAGCCCACATTGAAATTGCTGACCCCTCAGAGTGAGAAGCGTATGTGTGGTGGACTGAGGTGATGAGAGGACCTGCTGTGGACAGGCACCCCCTAGACCAGACAAGAAAGTGAAGCCAGAAGGCAGCTGAGATCTTGGCTACAAACAAGCCTGCAGAGGGCCATAAAAACAGCAAAGACTCTGACCATAGCCAAGCAGCTGCTGCAGCTCTGCCCGCAAGAACTCTGAGGACTCTTTCTCATGGGCTATGGAAGAAGAGCAGTGACCCCCACCCTGGTACATGTTCTGAGGAAACCGAGACCTGCCAGTGTGTCAATCAGCATGCTGGTCTCCTGACATGCTCACTGTGGTCCCTTCCCGACCGTCTCATCACTGCCTGTGTGTGTTGACTATATTTGCATGAGTGCTTACGTGCAAAAGCCACACAATAAACTGTGAATTCATAAGAATTTCATTGGCCATTGAGTCATTGTGAAACCTCCTGGTCCCCCCACAACTAGGCTAATTGGAACCCGACATGGGAGCCACCAGCTGGAAATTCCCATGATCCCCTTCTCAGGTTTCATCATTCACTAGGCCGGCTCACAGAAGCCAGGAACGCAGTTTACCTGCTATTGCCAATTTATTACAGAGGATATTTTTAATGATATCAATCAACAGCCAGATGAAGAAGGTGAGGGTTGTGAGGGTGCCCAGTGCAGGAGATCTGTCCCTGTGGAATTAGAGGGTGCCACCCTCCCTACATATGGATGTGTACTTGTTCACAAACCCAGAGGCTCTCTGAACTCTGTCTTTTTGGGCTTTTTTTTTTTTTTTTGGGCTTTTTTTGAGGCTTCATTGCTCAAGCATGAGTGATCACTGGCCATTGGTGATCACCTCAACATTCAGCCCCCCTTCTCTCAGCAGAAGCTGGGACGGGGGAGGGCATTTGCAGCTTCCACCAGGTAAGCAAAACCCAAGCAAAACTTCAGCAGGGGCTGAAGGTTCAACCCTCTGATCACAGGCTGGTTCCCCCTCCCGAGGCTGTCCAGGAGCCTCCAGCCATCAGTCATTTCACTAGCATAGAAAAAAAAACATTGATCACTTGAGAGATTCCAAGGATTTTCAGAGCTTTACTGCAGGAAACACGGCAGAGATCAAACATGGCACAAATAAAATAATACATATTTAATCTTTTGAGTTGCATATCCTTTTGCTATGAGGGAGTCCATGGCCAGAGACCAGACTGATCTCTGGCCATAGACTCCCTCATAGCAAAACAATACACAATTCAAAAGATACTGGTAGGTTACTAGGTCCTCCTCAGTCATTTATAATTAGTCCACTGCAGCAGCATATCATATAAAAATGTCTCCCAGGGGCCGGGTGTGGTGGCTCACACCTGTAATCCCAGCACTTCGGGAGGCTGAGGCTGGTGGATGATCTGAGATCAGGAGTTCAAGACCAGCCTGACCAACATGGAGAAACCCCATCTCTACTAAAAATACAAAATTAGCTGGCTGTAGTGGCACATGCCTGTAATCCCAGCTACTTGGAAGGCCCAGGCAGGAGAATCGGTTGAACCCAGGAGGTGGAGGTTGCAGTGAGCCGAGATCGCGCCATTGCACTCCAGCCTGGGCAACAAGAGAGAAACTCCATCTCAAAAAAAAAAAAAAAAGTATCCCAGGATGAGACCACTCAGGTTTTTAGGCCTCCATTCCATCTGTCAGGTTCCAAAAGCAGTACAGGTCTCAGCAAATATGGAGCTTCCCCCTCTCAGACATCTGAGATAATTGAGCTAAGAGACAATGTCTTCTCTTCCTCTGCGTCTCTTTCTTGGTATTACTGTAATAGAAGATTTTCCTCATTACATAAACCATTTATTCATTCTTTTACTCTCAGCTCCTCCTCCTTCTTCTTTTCACTTATATTCAAAGTTTTCCACTTTAAAAGGAATAGTGATGGGCCAGCTTGCTGACAGCAATACTCATGCAGCAAGCGTATCCCCTCAGTCCACTTCCATTCATATAGGGCAGGGTTACACAGGTGCAGAACTAGTGGGCTATTTTACCAATAGGCAATGTATTAGTCCATGTTGTGTTGCTATAAAGGAATAGGTGAGGCTTGGTAATTTATAAAGAAAAGAGGTTTATTTGGCTCATAGTCCTGTAGGCTGTTCAAGCACGGCACCTGCATCTGCTCAGCTTCTGGTGAGGGCCTTAGGGAGCTTCCAATCATGGAAGAAGGCAAAGTGGAGCCAGCACATCACATGGTGACAGGGATCAAGAGACAGAGGTGAGAGGTGCCAGACTCCTTTAAGCAACCAGTTCTCGAGTGAACTAATAGAGGAAGGACTCATTCACTACTGTGGGGAGACAGAGAGCCATTCATGAGTGTTCCTCCCCCACGACCTAAACACCTTCACCAGGCCCATCTCCAACATGAGATCCTGTTTCAATATGAAATTTGGAGGGACACACATCCAAACCATATCAGGCAATGTAGCTGCATATACGGTTAGCCTCTATTTTGCCAGATGGGGCAAAGCACAACCCACACCCATCACGTCTATAAGAAAATTGACAGAAAAGTCTAAACACATAGTCTCAGTTCCTGGCTTAGGAGTCGTCGCTGCTTCCAGCACTTGTAGTTGTAGCCCCGGTCCTGTGGCCACTGCACCAGGTGGTGGGTGGGGAGGAGGGGAGGGTTGAGGTAATGCGGGGAAGAAAGACAAAAATCACAGTCCTGGCCGGACGCGGTGGCTCACCCCTGTAATCTCAGCACTTATGGAAGGCCAAGGTGGGTAGATCACCTGAGGTCAGGAGTTTGAGACGAGCCTGACCAACATGGTGAAACCCTGTCTCTGCTAAAAATACAAAAATTAGCTGGGCATGGTGGTGGGGGCCTGTAGTCCCAGGTACTCGGGAGGCATCACTTGAACCTGGGAGGTGGAGGTTGCAGTCAGCCGAGATCATGCCATTGCACTACAGCCTGGGCGACAGAGAGAGACTGTGTCTCAAAAAAACCTAACAACAACAACAACAACAAAATGACAGTCATTATACTAGCATCCTCCCCACCCCCTCATCCCCAGATCCACTGGAAAAATGGAGGAAAGTCTGGTGGGGACACTCCTTTAGCCCACTCGTGTGGAGTGGGGGCACACACCAGTGAAGGCGTGGAAGCCAGCCCTTCATGCCTGTATCTCCTCCCCATTTTAGACAATCAATGTTTCAGTTGACTGTTCTGCTTCCCTATCAAATTATTACTCTAAGGAGGATATCTCTCTGCCCATTGCTAAACATTATGCACTGAACAGCCTGTTTCTTGGTCCAAGGAAGTGCCGTTTAGTGGTCCAAACTAGAATAATACCTTATTTCAGTTCTTTTATATTAATAGCACTCTGGGCATTTGCAGCCTCCACCAGGTAAGCAAAAGACAATCCACAGTCAGTTTCTGTTCCTGTCGAGACTCACCTGTACCCCCCACGGCACTGTCCTCAGTCTCACTTTCCAAGTATGTTGAGGGCCTCCCCACAGGGAATCTGCCTCATAGCCATAGGCAGTCTGTGTCTCTCCTGCTGCTAGACAGAACAGCTCTTATTGGCGTTATGTGCCTGAGAGAGAGCAAGAGGAATGTGTTTCAATTCAGCCCATCTCTGCATCACTGTGGTTCCCCCATATCCACTTATTTTACTTCATGGCCTCTGGTGACCACCTCAAGGGAGTACACGGGGGAATCTCTTGCTGATTACAGTCACTTTCTAAACTTTAGGGTGGGTTCTACTGACCAGCATGGGCGTGTCCTACTTTAATGCACTCCTCAAGCTCCCCTAGAGATTTCCATAGGGTCAGGCCTCATATGGACATCCCTACACTAGGTCAGTTTCCCCTTACTCTTGGAAACAATGGAAAATGTAGAGATGAATATCCAAATTTAATACCCTTTATTTGGAAAGCAAGAATTGCAATTCTTGGCATACACAAAGACCAAGTTGTCTTTGGTACGTCCAAAGAACAAAGAGAAGTTTAGAAGTTTTTTTATTTTGAGACGGAGTCTCGCTCTGTTGCCCATGCTGGAGTGCAGTGGCGCGATCTCCGCTCACTGCAAGCTCCACCCCCTGGGTTCATGCCATTCTCCTGCCTCAGCCTCCCAAGTAGCTGGGACTACAGGTGCCCGCCACCAAGCCTGGCTAATTATTTTGTATTTTTAGTAGAGACGGGGTTTCACCGTGTTAGCCAGGATGGTCTCGATCTCCTGACCTCATGATCCGCCCACCTTGGCCTCCCAAAGTGCTGGGATTACAGGCATGAGCCACCGCGCACGGCCAGAGGTTTTTTTTTTTAAATGAGAAATACTAAGTATTTTTTTTCCAGAAAGTTCATTTGCGCTGTAAAATTTGAAGAAGTGGCATGCTCTGACTGGTGAGTGACTGCAGTGGGTCAGGCTGGTCTTAGAGCAGCAGCCGGTTGTGTCAATAGATATAAGATAGAACTATTAATAGTTTCAGGTTACAGCTGCCAGGCTTACAGAGAATTGCAGTTTGGGGGTAATACAGTGATTATTTCCCCCATGGCCTCTTGACTCTGTTTTAGTTGGGTGTGACAAGAATGACCCAATTTGTGCGATCAACTTTCACATTCTCCTTCCCAACTCTATGATCAGGACGTTGACGACTGTTCATGAGCCAGAAAAAAACTCAAGTACAGGGGCTTTTGCTGCTGTTCAAATCTCCCATCACGCTAGGAAAAGAGCATGCAATCCAACCCACCTAGCCAATTTGCCTTTGCCTTCTTCCATCAGAGGGGTGGCCTTCCAAATAGGATGTTGTCCATTCACCTAGGAACGACTGTCTACAAACTAAGTAGCTCTTGGTCAGTCAGTAAAGAGCTGTGTATAGGGCAGTGTCCAAGTGACCACAGAGTCCAGCAGCTCCTCACTCAGTTCCAGACTCAGTCTGAGAGGAACAGAGGCTCCCTACTCATGAGTGTCTCCTCTTTGCCTTCCTCAGGCACCAGGATCCCATATAAACCATTTCCATTTTTTAGGCTGAGTGAGGTGGCTCACGCCTGTAATCCCAGCACTTTGGGAGGCCGAGGCAGGTGGATCACAAGGTCAAGAGATCGAGACCATCCTGGCCAACATGATGATACCTCGTCTTTACTGAAAATACAAAAATTAGCCAGGCGTGGTGGCATGTGCCTGTAATCCCAGCTACGCAGGAGGCTGAGGCAAGAGAATCGCTTGAACCCAGGAGGCGGAGGTTGCAGTGAGCCTGGATAGTGCTGCATTCCAACCTGGCAACAGAGTGAGACTTCATCTCAAAAAAAAAAAAAAAAAAAAAATCCATTTTGTAATAGAACTCTTCTGGGACTGCCCTCCTCGTTAGAGCTTTTCCAAGATCACTGAAGACATCATGAGTTTTTCAGGTTTCAAGATTATTTTATGTCCTTCAGTCACAGGGGAGACTTCAGTTAGTGTTCCATCTCAAGCTAGTAAGTGCCTCTTAAATGGAAACTTGAGTCTAAAGGCCCAGTTCCTTGGAGGTGCTCACAGCCTTTTGCCATTAGCCCTAGTCAGTGCTCCACACAGGGCACAGAGAATGCGTTGTTACCCACAGTCTGGTTTCTGGTCTACACTGTGTGGTCCACCCTCCAGGGCCAAGGGAGTTAAGGTGTTCTAAGGACTCTCCTGCAGGCCCTGGTGGCTCTGTGTTGATGCTGTCAGTCTTCCTGAAGTCCCTGTCCTCTCACCTCCTGCCTGGATCTGCACCCCGCACACATTCCTGACCCTACACATTTCTCAGTGCCTGGGTCCTGGCACACATTTCTGACTCTAGCTCAGTGTCTGGGGCCTGGCACACATTTCTGACCGTAGCTCAGTACCTGGGGCCTGGCACACATTTCTGAGTCTAGCTCAATGCCTGGAACCTGGCACACATTTCTGACTCTAGCTCAGTGCCTGGAACCTGGCGCACATTTCTGACCCTAGCTCAGTGCCTGGGACCTGGCTCACATTTTTTTTTTCTTTTTTCTTTTTTTCCCACAGAGTCTCGCTCTGTCACCCAGACTGGAGTGTGGTGGCACGATTCTCAGCTCACTGCAACCTCCACTTCCTGGGTTCAAGCAATTCTCCTGCCTCAGCTTCCTGAGTAGCTGGGATTACAAGTGCCCGCCACCACGCCCAGCTAATTTTTGTATTTTTAGTAGAGATGGGGTTTAACCATGTTGGCCAGGCTGGTCTCGAACTCCTGACCTCTTGATTCGCCCACCTCAGCCTCCCAAAGTGCTGGGACTACAGGCGTGAGCGACCGCTCCCGGCCCTGGCACACATTTCTGACCCTAGGTCAGTGTCTGGGCCCAGGAAGTTGCTCAGGGTGCTCCATGGCTCAAATCCAAGCCTGTGTAGAGAATGACATTTCATTCCCAGGTTTCTCATGAGCCCAAAAACCTTCATTTCTATAGCGCTATCCTCTTCTATCCACCATGTGAGGGGTCAGGAGCCAACTCACCCAAGGGTCTAGGAGTCGGGCCATTGACCTTACTGTGTAGGGTCACAAGCTGGCACCCTTCAATGCCACACATTGGGTCTGCCCTCACAGCAGCAGTGTTCTTAAGTGGATGGGGAGGTAAGTAGCCCAAGGTCAGACAGTTGGACCTGGGTAGACAATAGACGTGGGGACAGACTTTGGAAGCCACTCTCCTGATTCCCCTGTCTCCATGGGGTCTCAATACTAGAGCCCTCAAGGTTGGTCAGGGAGTGTTTGTGCCTTGACCATGCAAAGGATGCCCGGCTGTGGCTGGGGATGCCCCAGGCGTTCCTCTCCCTCCTACCTACTCCTCAGCCTCTGCAGGTGCCCGTCATGGCCTCTGTGTCCTTCATTCTGTCCACTCATGTGTTCACTGGGCCCCTCCTTGGTGCCAGGCACCTGCTACTGAGGGATGCCAAGCCCCTGCCAGAGAAGCTTGGAGCTGGGTCACAGCAGCAAGGGGACTGGAGGCAGTGGCATCAGTGCACTGGTCAGTGAGGCCGCTGTGGGAGGAGGGAGTGGGAGCAGAAGCTAAGAGTGGACTGAAGTCCTTAGGCCAGGAGGTAGTTCAGGGTTTAAGAAGAGGAGAGACAGGCATCCCGGGGAGGGAGCAGGCTCAGGATGGGCCTCCAGTGCCGCCTCTGAACCTCACTATTCAGACTACAGCAGCGCAGTGGGAAGCGCCTCAGCTCCTGCCCCTTCTGCTGGCTACAGCTCAGACAGGACCCGGAATCAACCCACAGGCCCTGGGTCACCGCTACCGGCAAGAACTGGTTCCTCTCTGTCCATGCACCCACCCACACAACCTGGGCCCTCTGGGAGGTGCTGGGGGAGGCCATGCCCCTTTTCTGAGTGCCTGGAAGTGACTGCGGGAAGGGAGTACAAGTGACCACGCCTTTTTTCCGGGGTATTAAAGTGGAGGAGCACGCTTCAATTCTGGCAGTGTAGCTGGCACCCTTCAACGCGCACAAACTGCGGGGACGACTCCCGACGATTTCTGATTGATTTTGGCGCTTTTGACGGGAACTTCAGGGGGGCGAAGATCCTCCACCTCCTCCTTTCTCTTGGGACTTTGGGAACAAAGCGCCCTGACAACCATGAGGGCTCCAGTAGGGCGCTATCTAGCAGCCAGGACAGCGTCGGGAACCAGACCATGGCTCCCGGGCCCCAAGACCCTAAAGTTCGTCGTCCTCATCGTTGCGGTTCTGCTGCCGGTGAGTCTCCGCCGCGGTGTCTGGCAGGGGAAGAGCGCACCTGGCGCCGGGACTGGGCAGGGAGAGAGGGAGACACGGTGGGGATGCTTGCCCCGGGTCGCCTGCGGCCGGGCATGTCCGGGCAGGACGACCCCGCCATCGGAGTCAGGGAAAGAGCGGGGTGCCCGGGCTGGGCGGGAGCGACCCTTCCGCGAGGGAGCAGAGCGCGGGCTCCCCCTGGCTGTCCCGTGCGGCGAGGAACGCACTGAGCTGCCCCAGAGGAAGTTCCAGAAATCAGCAGAGGGAGGGAGTCAAGATGGAAACTCCCGAGTGAACCTCAGGAAGCCACAGAGCGGTTGCCTCTTTCCTTCTTTCGTTCGTTCCTTCGTTCCTTCCTTCTCTCCTTCCTTCGTTCCTTCGTAACATTAACGTAGGCCGCGCGCGGTGGCTCACGCCTGTAATCCCAGCACGTTGGGAGGCTGAGGCGGGCGGATCACCTGAGGTCAGGAGTTGGAGACCAGCCTGGCCAACATGGTGAAACCCCGTCTGTACTGAAAATACAAAAATTAGCCGGACGTGGTGGCGGGCGCCTGTAATCCCAGCTACTCGGGAGGCTGAGGCAGGAGGAGAATCGCTTGAACCCGGGAGGCGGAGGTTGCAGTGAGCCGAGATCCCGCCATCGCACTCCAGCCCGGTGGACAAGAGGGAGACTGTCTCAAAAAAAAAAAAAAAAAAAAAAAAAAAATTAACCCTATTTTTGCATTGTTAAACGTGTTCCTTGGAGATCAGTTTAACAAACAGCCGGTGAAAAAGCTTTCCAACGCTGTTTTTTGCGACTTTCATTTCCTATAGAACCCTGAAAGTGGCAGGAAGCGGTTAACCAAGGTGCTTGCAGTCAGTGTCTTCCACTGCCACCCGTGTGTCCCCTCTGTATCCCATAGGCAGGACCGCGGGGTGGCCCCTTCCTTCTGCATAAAAGGTGTAAAGTCCTTGTGAGTTGGCTTTGGAAACTGAGATTGGTAGTGGGGTGCACAAGAAGGACATAAAAATAAGATGTGCAGACTGCCAGGACTTTTTCAGAGTGATTGACGTTTCTGCCAACAGTGCTTTCTAAGGTTCCTTACGTAATACCAAAAAACAAAAGGGGGAGGATAAAACAAGATTACAGGAACCATGAGAGTCTCCATGTTTTCTTTCAACGAAGTAATACTAAATTCAGAACAGCAGTGACATTTTCACCTCTCAAAAATTACACAACTGACTTCTACAATAGTTTATAGTGGGTGGACCTACCTGAGGCAGCTAGAAGAATGGCTGTGTCAGGACAGTGGCCCTGAAGAGAGAATGTGTGGATGACCTGTGTAGACAAGGCCAGCAACCTGAATTTCACAGTTTTGCGAATGTGAACTCTGTGAGTCCCAAAGGAGGCCTTGATCCCTCCACCAGTCTTGCTTTATTAAATGCATTTCAACGCACAATTGCTTTTTAAAATTTTGGAGCTAACACAAATCACATTAGATGTTTTATGGCAGTACATTCAGATTGATCTTCTTTTAAACAAGGGTATTGTATTTTACTACATGGGTAAGCCACAGGTTAATTCACTGTTGCCATCTAGAGGCAACTGGTTATATCCCATCCGGATGGGATATAACCCAAAGCAAATTTGCCTTTGCTAATTCTAACAGCATTGTACTAAATACCTTTGTATGTATCGTGTGTCCACATATCCGTGTGCACCCGCTTATTGGGCAACTCCATAGAAGTAGAATTTTACTTCTACTTCCGTGGGATAAATGATTTCAGAAGTTTCTTTAGATGTTCACAAATTTTCTTCCAAAAGACCCTTGAACTCAGCTTACAATCACACCTAGTCCACACATGTGCCTGTGTCCCTACACCCTTGCTACACTTAGCTTTCATTCGTTGCTAATCTAGGAGGTAAAATGTGATTCATCACATTGTTATGTATTTTCATTCCTTCATGGTATTAGGAATTTTCAAGGATACAGGAGTCTTTGGTAGTGGAAGTAGATGACCGGGGGATCCAGATGAGACAGCAGCGGAGGGTGGCAGGGAAGACTGAATTCCTAGCTGTGAACTTGGAAAACCGTGGTCAGCTGGGGCCAGTCCCTGCCACCCGCCATGCCTGTAAATGGAGATAAGGTCTCCATCTTCAGGCTGTCAGGAGGACATCAGATGAGCCCGGAGCTGAGCTGAGTTCCTGACCCCAGGTCTTGGCTCTGTCAACGTTGGACTGGTCCAATCTATGTGACAGGTGCTTCCACCCCGCCCCTCTCTTTATCAGAGTAGGAATCGAAAAGATCCAACAGCTCAGAATCTCGGACTCTGAGGCTCTCACGGACTCCTGAGATTGGAAGCTGGGAACAGCTGGGCCCTGCTGTGCTTCCCCTCCAGCTCTGTGACACTGGTGTGGCCCCAGCTCCTGCTTGTAAAGTAAAGAGGAGATAAAAATCTTCAGCAGTCCTGTGTAAACCTCAGAGGGCTGTGTTATCAGGTGTGGGAGGATGAATCACATCCTCAGGGCTGGTGTCAGTCACTCTGGACTGGATCCCCAGGGCACATGTCCTGCACCCAGCAGAGGCTGCACCTGTTCCTACCTGCACCTCCATACCGGGCTCCCTGAGCTTGGGGCAGAAGCTTCTGAAGACTGGAGTGGAGCACCATGCGGAGGGGCCATCGAGGATCAGAGGAGCCAGAGGTCAAGTGAGGACAGCGATGGCACTGCAGGGCCACAGCCTGGTTTACCTGCCATGCTTCCAGTTGTGCTTCTGGTAGGCGCCCGGCCCGGGTTGGAGTTTGAAGATGAGCAGGAAAGGTTTCCATCCAGGTGGCTGCAGATGGCTGCTCAGCCAGCCCCTACTGAGAGGCCACGGTCCCAGTTCTGGTCCTCTGTCCTGTATCTAGGAGTGGCAGTGTAGTGAGACTCTAGCTTCCAGGTTGGGGATGGGGACAGTGGGGACAGTGCCATGCCTCGAGCCTGTGCTGTTGGGCAGCTGGTATCCTGCTCCCAGCCAGAGACTACATCTTCATGTAGTGGATTTTCCTAAAAACCCGGGGACATGAGGGTAGGTTGTTTTCCCTGTTTTACAAGTGGCAAAATAAGATTCAGGGGCAATGTCTCCAGCATTTCTGTCCTCACCTTCTGTATAATTATAGTCATATTTGGGCCTCTGCAGGGCTAGAGTTATCTGAGCAGCTGCTTCTCTGATCTCTGTCCTGCACTTGGCCTCTGGGAGCTCCTATGGGTCCTCAGCAGAGTCCACAGGGCTCTTCGGGGTCCCCTCCCCGTGCCACAGCCTGGAGCCTGTCCTTAGGCGGTAAGCTGAGGCCCCCGCTGTGCTCATCTCATGGGCTTAGGGGGAAAGTGATTCACCCAGGAAGTAGACAGTGAGCCCTTTATTGTCTTTGGAGTCTGCTGGAGCCAGGGAGGACAGACGAACGCCATGTGAATCCTGCTCCCTGGAGCCCACAGTGTGGTGGGTGAGGTGACACCAGGAATCATATAACTCTGAGGAGGTAGCATGAGGGAGGCCTGAGATCTCACCGTCTCACTACCCTTGCCTCCCCCTCCTCCAGAGAGGCCGTGCAGGTGCAAGGCTGTAGGATGTGGTATTGTTGGCCTGGAGGATGGTGTTTGGTTAGAGTCACCATTGAGAGTCAGAGAGGGGGAAGCAAAGCTCCCCTCGAAGGGCTTTTTTTTTGGCTGGACCTGAGAATTAAATTGACATAAGACAGGTACACAGGAGAAAAGCACATACGACTTCTTTTTGCTTGAGATGGAGTCTTGTTCTGTAACCCAGGCTGGAGTGCAGTGGTGCAATCTCGGCTCACTGCAACCTCCGCCTCCCAGATTCAAGTGATTCTCCTGCTTCAGCCTCCTGAGTAGCTGGGATTACAGGTGCCTGCCCTTGCGCCTGGCTAATTTTTGTATTTTTAGTAGAGATGGGGTTTTGCCATGTTGTGCAGGCTGATTTTGAAGTCGAGCTCAGGTGATCTGCCCGCCTCGGCCTTCCAAAATGCTGGGATTACAGGCATGAGCCACCATGCCCAGCCAACACACACATTTATTTAATGCAAGTTTTACCTGGCACAGAGGAAGCAGTGAGAGTCAGTTACTCATATACTGAATTAGACCAAGTAACTTGTGAAGAAGCAAGTAAATATGTGGAGACCAAAAAGATGAGTGGTTCTGTTCTAACAAGGTCTGCACGGTACTCTCTTGGCCTCGACTTCTCATCCTTAAAAATAAGGAGATTGTCCTATGTTTCCCTGGGGACTTTCATCTCCTGCTTTTAGGAAACACAAAAGAGGTCAAAGCATCGTCTTGCACCTGCTGTTTTTCAACAGCCTTTAATTCATAATAGTCAGTGGGCCAGGGTGGGCGGGCAGGTGCGATGGCTCACATCTGTAGTCCTGCCCAGGTGGGTGGATCCCTTGAGCCCAGGAGTTCAAAACCAGCCTGGGAAACATAGCAAAATGCTGTCTCAAAAACCAAAGCCAAAATACAACAAAAACCAAAACAAAAAATCAAAAACCACACACACGCACACACACACACACACACACAGAAAATCATGTCGTGTGAAGGAACCCAGGCAGAATGCATACCATTTGATTCCTCATCTTATTAAAATACAAATAATCTATTTATTGTGACAAAAAGCAGAAGAAGTGTTGCTGGGGGACATAGGAGCAAAGCAGAGGAGAGGATTACATTGAAAAACGAAGAAACACTGCAGGACGGTAGACATGTCATTATCTTATCATGGTGATAGTTCCACAGTGTATACATACATCTCAAACTACCAAACTACATGCTTCAACAGTGTACACTTTGTTTCATATCCATTATACCGCAATAAATCTAGTTTTAAAAAACCTTCAATAGAATATAAACACTTGAGTGTATACTGTATTCCCTATAGCACTTGCACATAGATCATGGAAATATGTATGCATAAAAAGTGAGTACCCAATTAAAATGGAATTCTAAAAGGTAATTAACATTAAAATGTGCAGGGGAAAAGGAGCAAAAAAATTAGACTAGACAACCATAGTTTAAATGGTAAACTTATAGGTCTATGTTGACTATCAATTATTGCACGAACTGTAAATCCACTGGGCACTACAGTTCAAAGATAAAAAGGGTTTGAAGGGCTGAAAAAACAAGACTCAGCTATATCTTGTCTATATGAGATGGGCCTTAAAAGGAAGACACAGATGCTGTCTGTGGAAAGCAAATAGATGGAAAAAGATACACCATGCAGAGTGTAAGGCCAAGAAAACTGCCGTGGCTATCTCAGTATCACATGAAGTTGATTTTGTTAGCGGTGGATGAGATCTGAGTTAGCCTACGTTGAAAGCGGCCAATCCGTAAGGGTCCACAGCACCTTCAGCTCTTCGTCTCCTGAGAAGAAAGAATTGGACTGAGGGGCATAAGGCAGAAGGAGAGACGGAGGCAAGTTTCAGAGCAGGAGTGAAAGTTTATTAAAAAGCTTTAGAACAGGAAGGAAAGAAAGGAACAGAAGGAAAGGAAGGAATGGAAAGAAAAGGAGGAAAGTACAACTTGGAAGATGGCCGAGCAGGTGACTTGAGAAACAGTGCGCAGCTGGACTGCCTGAGTTGGGGTTTTATAAGTTGGCATACTTCCGGGATCCTGCCTTATTTCTCCCCACTCCTGAAATCTTATTGGGAAGCTGCTGATCAGTTTCAGGTGCTTTCTATGTATTAGGAGACTGCCTTTTTCTGGCATCGGCTATAACCAGTTCTTACTTTACAGACACAGTTATCAACCACCTGATGGTCGCCCAACACTGCTGGTGTCAGAAGCGGGGAGCCCTCTCCTGCCTTGCTCATACCTGATTAGCTACCTACTGTAACAATTTTAGGACATAGAATATTATGGGAGCTCAAAAGGGACCCTTGTAGTTAAAAAGGTTAATTCTTCAAGGAGTATAATAATAGTCACAAATTGTATATGACTAGTAATACAGCTTCCAAACACGTGATGCAAAAAGAGAATGAAAAGGAGATTAAATCAGCTGTTTGTCTGTAATTGATAGAATGATCAGATGAAAACCCCGGTAAAGTGGCAAGCAATCTGCACACTATCAACCACCTTGATTTAACGTTTAAAGAGCAGGAGTGGAACATCCACTGAACACTCATTCCTTTCTATGCTCATGATACTTTCAGCAAGATAGACTGGGTTCTGGGATATGAAACACGCTATATGACCTCTCAATGAAACGAGACTGGAAATCAGTAACAGTATCCATAGGGAATTCTAAAATTTGGTTATTGAACAATGCACTTCTAAAAAATCTGTGGTTCAGAGAAGAAATCAAAAGGGAAGGTAAAATGTTTCAAAATAAATCATAATAATATAACATCAAAACTGGTGGGAAATGGCTAACAGTGCTCGGGGTGAAATAATACAGCTTTCAATGTTTCTATTAAAAAAATTGGGGGTTGGTGAGATGGGGAGTTACTCCTGAAGGGTATGCAGTTCCTTTCTGGAGTGATAAAAATATTCTAAGATTTATTATAGTGATGATTGCATAGCTATGAGTATATTAAAAACTACTGAAATGTAGACTAAATGGGTGAATTATGTGAATAATCATAATTACTAATTATGTGAGTTGTGTCTCATTAAGGCTGTCAAAAAAAGAAAAACGTGAAATTTATGGCCTGAATATCTACATTAATCAATCATAAAATATAAGCATAAATTTAAACAGAAGTAACAAGGGGGAACATAAGGAAACAGAATAGAAGCCACAAAAAGAACTGACAAAACGGACTGTGTGTGGTGGCTTACGCCTGTAATCCCAGTACTTTGGTAGGCCCAGGCAGGCAGAACGCTTCAGCTCAGGAGTTAGACCAGCGTGGGCAACGTGGTGAAACTCCAGCTGTACAAAATACACGAATATTAGCCCAGGTGTTGGGGCACTCTCCTGTCTGTGGTCCCTGCCACCTGGGGACTGAGGTTGGAGGACCACTTGAGCCGGGGAGCAGAGGTTGTAGTGAGCAGAGATTACGCACTGCACTCCAACCTGGATGACAGAGGGAGATCCCGTCTCCAAAAAAGAAAAAAAAAAAGAGTTGAGAAAATGAATAGTTGGTCTTGAAAAGGAGTAAGAGTGAGAGCAGAGAAAGGAGACAGAGACATCGCCTGAACCTAGAGGGACCCCAGCCCAAGAAGGAAGGATTTGGGAAACATGCATTAGCTTCACTGTCACCAACTACTAGGCAGGCTTTGATGTGGAGGAAGGCTACATTTTGTCTTGTTGAGATCCAGGCAGTTGAACAGAGCCCAAGGTAAGTAGCTTTTATTGTAACCATTTTGTTTTTGCTCAGGAGCAAGATTATATTAAATCTAATTCAATGTAAATTTACAATTAAATTAATTTTGTGCTTTTACACACTCCCAACTTAAAAGTTACAAAAACTATGCAAAAAAATTTGAAAAATAGCTGTTGGCATGATGAAAGCTATTATTGAATTCTTCAGTGTGTACTTTCTACAAACAAGGAAATTAACATCAACACATTACCACTATCTCATACGCAGACTCTATTCCGATCCTCCAGTTGTCTTCTCGTCGTCATTTGTGACACAGAGATCATGGCCATAATCCCTGAATTGCTGTTTTATCTTTTTCTGTCACTCTTTGATATTTAGTGGGAACAGCTTGTCAAGGTCTTTTGTGAAGCAGAAATTACTTAATGTTTGATGCTATATCCTGACTTTCTTTAAGGTTATATTATAACCCTTATTTGTAAAAATGTGTATTTTTATGTGTGTGTCTGTGTGTGTGCGAGAGAGAGAATATTCACCCACTGGTCAATTAAACACTCGGTCAAACTAAGTACATTAGATGCTATTTCTGTTTGAAGGGCTCATATGTGTTTTTTTTTTTGTTTGAGACAGAGTCTCACTCTTTCGCCCAGGCTGGAGTGCAGTGCAAGCTCTGCCTCCTGGGTTCACACCATTCTCCTGCCTCAGCCTCCCAAGTAGCTGGGGTTACAGGCGCCCGCCACCATGCCCAGCTAATTTTTTGCATTTTTAGTAGAGACGAGGTTTCCTTGTGTTAACCAGGATGGTCTCAATCTCCTGACCTCATGATCCGCCCCCTTTGGCCTCCCAAAGTGCTGTGATTACAGGCGTGAGCCACCGCACCCAGCCTTTTGTGTTCTTATAAAATCTTTTCTTGCCAACTACAGTGGTGTGTTCCTGTTACCCAACTTGCTTGGGAGACTGAGGCAGGAGGATCACTTGAGGCCAGAAGTTCCAGGCTGTAGTAGACTATGATCACACCTGTGAATAGACACTGCATTCTAGCCTGGGCAACATAGCAAGACTCTATGAAAAAAAAAAAGTAACTCTTCTGCTCACATTTTCTGGAGTAAAGATATTTTATGTTATAATATTAGAAAAGGATACAGAGGTGTTTTTCTTTATAGAAAATAGCTGCCTAACAGGCCAAGGGACAAACATGGATGCAAAAGAATGAAAGTTTGGAGCAGGAAAAACGTCCAAGCTCTGATGGGTTTTGACACTTGGGGTGAAGGGAATGTGAGACGGAGCCTGGGAGAGGTAAGGTCTGGAAGCCACTCACACCCATCTCTGCCTTGTCCCCACAGGTCCACGTTTACTCTGCCACCATCCCCCGGCAGGACGAAGTTCCCCAGCAGACAGTGGCCCCACAGCAACAGAGGCGCAGCCTGAAGGAGGAGGAGTGTCCAGCAGGTGCACTCTTATTTTTAAAAATCAGTTTATTTTTAATTGACAGATAAACATTGTATATAATCATGGTGTACACCATGATGTTTTGAAATATGATGTTTTGAAATATGTATGCATTGTGGAATGGCTAAATCAAGCTAATTCACATACTTATCATGTATTTGTTGTAAGAACTCTTAAAAGTCTACTCAGCAATTTTCAGCTGTATGGATAGAGAGCCCTGGGATAAGCCCTCTTTGCCCTCCTCACCTGTGGGTTCTGTAGTCCTCCTCGTCTGTGGGTTTTGCATCCGTGGTTGCAACCAACACAGATCAAAAATATGTGGAAAAAATAATGAAAATGATAACATGTCAATAAAAGTAGATAAAAGGCAATGCAGTATAGCACTTAGTTACATAGCATGTCTATTGCATTAGGTATTACAAGTAACCTCAAAATGATTTAAAGCATATATACCTGGAGTAAATGCAATACTATCCCAATTTGTATCAGGGACTTGAGTAAGTCCAGAGTTTGTTCCATGGAATATACTCCCTGTGAATAGAAGGCAGGACTGTACAACACATTGTTTTAATAACTGTAGTCACCATATCACACAATACATCTCTTGAATTTATTTCCCCCTGTCTAACTGAAATTTTGTATCCTTTGACCAACATCTCTCCAACCCACTGTACAAATGCAGCGCTGGTAATCACCATTCTACTCTCTACCTCTATGAGGTCAACTTTTAAGATTCCACATATGTGAGATCATGAGGTGTTTGTCTGTCTGTGCCTGGTTTATTTCACTTAACATAGTATCTCCAGGTTCATCTATGCTGTCACAAATGACAGAAATTCCTTCTTTGTTAAGGCTGAATAGTATTCCATCGTGTCTATGTACTACATTTTCTTTACCTGTTCATCATCGATGGACACTTAGGTTGATTAATGTCTTGACCATTGTAAATAATGCTCCAATGCACATGGGAGGGAAGATGCCTCTTTAACATACTGATGTCATTTCCTTTGGATGTATACACAATACTGGGATTGCTAGATGATATAGTTGTTCTATGTTTTGTTTTTTGAGGAACCTCCATACTGTTTTCCACAATGGATGTACTAATTTCCATTCCCAACAACAGTGTACCAGTGTTCTTTTTTCTCCTCCTCATCGTCAACACTTGTTATCTTTTGTCTTTTTGGTAATAGCCATTTTTACAGGTGTGAAGTGATTCTTCATTGTGGTTTTGATTTGCATTTCCCTGATTAGTGATGTTGAGCATTTTTTTCATATATCTGTTGGCCACTTCTTTGTCTCCTTTTTAGAAGTGTCTCTACAGGTCCCTTGCCCATGCATCCGTTTTAATTGGGTTATTTGATTGCATGCTATTGAGATGTTTGAGCTCCTGTGTATTTTGGATATTAACCAAAATCTTGGATCTTTTGGATATTGATCTCTCATCCTGTATGTTGTCTTGTCACTCTGTTCATTGTTTCCTTTGTTGTGCAAAACCTTTCTAGTCTGATGTAATCTCATCCGTCTATGTTTGCTTTTGTTGCCTGTGCTTTTGGGGTCATAGCCAAGAAATCATTGCCCACACCAACGTCATGAAGATTTTCCCCTATGTTTTCTTGTAGTAGTTTTACAGTTTCAGGGCTTATGTTTAATCTTTAGTTCATGTTGAGTTGATTTTTACATATGATGTGAGATAAGGGTCTTATTTCATTCTTCTGCAGGTCAATATCTACTTTCCTCTACACCATTTATTGAAGAGGCTGTCCTTTCCCCATTTTGTGTTCTTGGTATCTTTGTCACAATCAGTCAACTGTAAATGCATTGATTTATATCTGGGTTCACTATTTCATTCCATCAGTTTATCTTCGTTTATGCCATTACTATTCAGTTTTGATTACTATACCTTTGTAATATATTTAAAAATCAGGTAGTATGATGCCTCCATCTTTGTTCTTTTTGTTTGTTTTGCTTAAGATCACTTTGGCTATTTGAGGTCTTTTGTGGTTCCATACACATTTTAGAATTATTTTCTCTATTTTGGTAAAAAATGTCATTGAAATTTTAATAGGCGTTGCATTGAATCTGTAGATCACTTTGGGTCATATGGACAATTAAGCAATATTGAGTTTTCTAATCCATGAACAGGTACTGTCTTTCCATTTATTTTTGTTACTTTCCATTTCTTTCATCAACATTTTACAGTTTTCAGACCTTTCACCTCTGTCATAAATGTATTTAAAAGAGTTGCTGCCTTGACATCCATTTTTAGGCCCGATATAAGTTGTTTAAATCCCAATCATACCACAGCATCTTTTGCCCAATTAATAATTCCTTTCCCTGTTCAATTGTTTTTGATCTAGCACATTTGTTCATCATCTCTCTGACCCCAGACCCAACACATCCCGCAGCAGCTGACTACAATAAAACCTAATGGTTCACACCAGAGCAGTGTGAACCTTCTTTGCAGGTGTTGTCTTCCACAATCCCTGTGGGAAAGCCTAGGGTATAATGCCCATGGATCTTTATAAAGGTGTAGTCCCACAGGTCCTCTCTCTCTGTCTCTTGCTCCCCACACACCCGTTAGTGTCCTCGGACTGGATTGCTCCCCACTTCCTGTAAGTGCTGCAAAGTATCCTCTTCTCTCTGGAGTCTGTAAGTAATATACCAGTTTTCTGTTTCCTATGTTTCGTTGTGTTGATTGCTCTGTGTTTTCCCTGATTGATACATCTGAACCTAAGATCTTTCTCCATCTTGGCTCTTTTAAAGGGTGGCTATCTCCTAAAGAGTAGAGATAACTTAAAACTGGAAATAGGTCAGACAAGAGCCACCAGGTCTTCTGCTAGTAAAAGTAATTGTCTTGTGGAAGGGACACGTACAAGATGAACACCTAATTAGGCATTAGACAGTCCACCGGGACAAGTAAGTTTCCTGTGAACATCCGTGATGAAATCTCCTGGATCCCCCACCAGGGCAAGGCTAGAATTTATAGCCACTCTACAGAGAGAAACCTCAAGACCAAATTAGAAATAAATACAGCTACCGCCTTGGTTGAATTTATTCCTGAGCATTTTTTTTGTAGCTATTATAAATGGGACTTTTCAGATAGTTTCTTGTTAGTGTATAAAAACACTACTGAATTTGTAGGTTGAGTTCATGTCTAACTTTATTTTTCACTGATAACAATTTATCTTTGATCTCTTAAAAAAACTTGACACCTTTTCTTCCTCTGCCTTATTTTATGTTTGTGATGTCATTAGTTACATCTTTTTATGTTGTGTATTCCTTAAAATATAATATCGTATTAACTATCATTTAAAAAAATACTTTGTTCTTTTAACTTTTATACTAATGATATAAGTAATTTGTACACTATTGTGATTGTATTAGAATATTCTGAACTTGAGCAATTATTTAACCACCTAGTTTTATATTTTCACATGGTTGGGTGTATCTAGTTAGTGTTCTGTTCTTTCAGATTGAATAACTCTCTTTAGCATTTCTTGTAAGGCAATACATGCTAAAGATGGACTCCCCTGGTTTTTTTTTTTTCTTTGTTTGATAAAGTCTTTACTGCTCTGCATTTCTAAAGCACAGGCTTGCCAGGTGTGGTATTCCTGGTTGGCAAGGATTTTTTCCTTTCTATACTTTGTATGATTCCACTCTCTCCTGGCCTGTAGATTTTCTGCTGAGAAGCCTTCAGTAGTTTTATAGGGGTTCCTTTGTACATTGCTTTTCTCTTGCTGGTTTCAAAATTCTCTTTGCCTTTGATGTTTGGGAATTTGTTAAAGATGTGTCTTGGTGAAGAGCTCTTCATATTTATCTGTTTGGGGTTTTTTGGGCTTCATGAATGTGGACGTGCATTCCCATCCTGATTTGGGACATTTTCTTTAATTATTTCTTTAATTACACTTTCTGTTCCTTTCACTTTCTCTGATGCTGCTTGGACCACAATAATGCATATATTGTTTTGCTTCATGGTAACCGTTGGTACTGTTGGCTTTCTTCCCTCTTTTTCATTCTTTATTTTTTTTTCTTCCTGTGACTTGGTAATTTCAAATGATCTGTTTTCAAGCTCACTGATCCTTTCTTCCAGTTAATCAACTCTGCTGTTGACATTCTCTGTGGAATTTTCTTAGTTCAGATACTGTGTTGTTTAATTTTAGAATTTCTGCTTGGTTCTTTATTATGTTGTCTGTGTATATTAAACTACTCATTTTGTTCATGTATCGTTTTTCTGACATGACTTAGTTGTCTATCCATATTCTCTAGTAGCTGACTGAGCTTCTGTAAGATGAGTATTTTCGATTCTTTGTCAGGCTGTTGTAAATGTCTATTCGTTTTGGGTTGGTTACTTGTGCTTCATTTTGTTTCTTTGGTGCCATCACGGTTCCCTGACTGCTCAGGAGCCTGTGGCAATGTGTTGGAATGTGCACTTTGAAGAGGCAGGGACTTATTCCAGTATTTACAGACTGGCTTTCTCAGGGAACGCCCTTCACCAGTCAGCCTGTACACAGATTCTGGGCAGGCCATGTGGTGTGGTTCAAGGGTGGTCAGAGCCAGTATCCAGAGAGGTGACCTGAGGCCTGGCTCCATGGGGGCTGAACTGGCACTGGAGTAGGCCTTGTACTTGGGTCTGCAGATGTCAGCCAGGTGCTGTGATGGGTCTCATCACCGGGTCCACAGGGAAGGGCCTGGAGCCTGAGTTCATGGGGACTGACCTGGCACTAGGGCAGATCTGGAAGCTGAATCTGTGGAGGTAGGTCAGGATCCTGGGTCTGTAGTGCTAGCCCGAAGGCACAAGCTAAGACCAATATCTTAGCTTATCATGCCTTTATCATGCCCTTATCTCTATGGGCTTCCAGACTTCTGTTTCCTGCACTTTCTGGTTCTTTATTCCATGGGGATATGTTGGATGATTTCTGTCAGTCAGGCACCATGCTAATGGTTATAATTATAAGAGGCCCTGCCCTCATGGAACCTTTTCTCTGGGATAGTATTAAGACACACAGATCAAAATAACAGTCAGAAATTCCTGATAGGACCCATGAAGAATAATTAAGTAATGAGCGAGACAGAGACGAGGTTGGTGGGGCCTCTCGGGGATGGTGATTTTGGCCAATCTCCAAAGTTGGACAGGGATAGTTGTGCAGAGAGCCAGAAATAGCACTCCTGAGTAGCCTCCCCAGGAATGAGAGCCCCAGGGTACAGGGGCTGGGGGATACTGAGCAAAAACAGGGCCACCGTAGTGAGTGGACAGCAAACAGGTCAGGTGGACCAGCATGGGCAGATCACATGTAGACGAGGTTGGATTTTATTTTGTTATTTTATTTTATTGTTAATAAAAAAAAAAAAGTAGACTGGGCGTGGCATGGTGGCTCACACTTGTAATCCCAGCACTTTGGGAAGCTGAGGAGGGTGGATCACCTGAGGTCAGGAGTTCGAAACCAGCCTGGCCAATATGATGAAACACCGTGTCAACTAAGAATACAAAAAATTAGCTGGGCGTGGTGGTGGGTGCCCGTAATCCCAGCTACTCGGGACGCTGAGGCAGGAGAATCGCTTGAACCTGGGAGGTGGAGGTTGCAGTGAGCCAAGATCGCGCCATTGCACTCCAGCCTGGGTGACAAGAGTGAAACTCTGTCTCCAAAAAAAATAAAAGAAAAGATAAAATATTTCTTTTCTTTTTTTTTTTTTTTTTGAGACACAGTTTTGCTCTGTCACCCAGGCTGGAGTGCAGTGGCACAATCTCAGCTCACTGCAAGCTCCGCCTCCTGGGTTCACACCATTCTCCTGCCTCAGCCTCCCGAGTAGCTGAGATTACAGGCGTCCGCCAGCATGCCCGGCTAATTTTTTGTATTTTTAGTAGAGATGGGGTTTCACTGTGTTAGCCAGGATGTTCTCGATCTCCTGACCTCGTGATCCACCCGCCTTGGCCTCCCTAAGTGCTGGGATTACAGGCATGAGCCACCGTGCCCGGCCAAAAAAAGATAAAATATTTCAAAGATTTATATTGATTACGTATTGAAATGTAGTGTTTTGGATATTTTAGGTTAAAAAATAGATAGTTAAAATTAATTTGACCTCATTCTTTTGACTATTTTAATGTGGCTTTCATAGAATTTGAATTTTGCATGTGGTTTGTATTATATTTCTGTCAGCAGTGCC
This sequence comes from Pongo pygmaeus, assembly GCF_028885625.2. NCBI lineage: Eukaryota > Metazoa > Chordata > Mammalia > Primates > Hominidae > Pongo > Pongo pygmaeus. The sequence continues at coordinate 23,267,770 of NC_072380.2, read as the reverse complement.
AGTCAAAGATATGTAATAATGTAATAGATGCAGAATTGATGACAAGACCCAGCCAAGAAGAGTAGATTTCTCTGTCTGGATTCCACTGAGGGCCAAAAGAGAAATTTGCCAGCCACTGTCAGCCTCTGGGAACTCTGTGGAGACTCATTCATTAGCTTTTCTCTCCCTTCCCAGGATCTCATAGATCAGAACATACTGGAGCCTGTAACCCGTGCACAGAGGGTGTGGATTACACCATTGCTTCCAACAATTTGCCTTCTTGCCTCCTATGTACAGTTTGTAAATCAGGTACAGAATGTGTGGACCCCTTGCCCAGAGGTGGAGTGCATAGTGATGAGGTGGGAGCTGTAGCCGATGTGAGTCAGGGAACCGAGTTCTAACCCAACTTGGTCGTCTTCATCATGCCCTGTTCCATGATTATAACTGGTTGATTTAAAAAAAAAAAAACTGAAATCTTTTTTTTCTTTTTTCCTTTAGGCAGTTTCACTCTTGGTGCTGAGGCTTGAGGGCAATGGTGTGATCTTGGCTCACCGCAACCTCTGCCTCCCAGGTTTAGTGATTCTTCTACCTCAGCCTCCTAAGTAGCTGGGATTACAGGCATGCACCACCACGCCCAGCTAATTTTTTTTTTTTTTTGAGATGGAGTCTCACTCTGTCACCCAGGCTGGAGTGCAGTGGTGTGATCTCGGCTCACTGCAAGCTCCGCCTCCTGAGTTCATGCCATTCTCCTGCTTCAGCCTCCTGAGTAGCTGTGACTACAGGCACCCGCCACCACGCTCGGCTAATTTTTTTTGTATTTTTAGTAGAGACGGGGTTTCACCGTGTTAGCCAGGATGGTCTCAATCTCCTGACTTCGTGACCCACCCACCTCCGCCTCCCAAAGTACTGAGATTACAGGCATAAGCCACCGTGCCCAGGCAGATTTTTGTATTTTTAGTAGAGAGAGGGTTTCTTCATGTTGGCCAGGCTGGTCTCGAACTCTCGACCTCAGGTGATCTGCCCGCCTCAGCCTCCCAGAGTGCTGTGATTGCAGGTGTGAGCAGCTGCACCTGGCCAAAATCTTTTCTGTAATGCATGCCACCTGGCTGGGAAATCTTCTAAACTATTGCCTTCACGTGGGTGGGGGCATCATTACAGCATAGAGGAGGCCTGGCCCAGTGGACAGGGCTGGGTTCCAGCGGTGGCACAGGTCTGCTCTGCGGCCAGGCTCTCTCCTCCCTGGCTCTGTGCTCCTGACAGGTGCTTGGCCTCACTCAGCCTTCAGGTTCTCAGGCCCCTTCCTCTTCCGCAGCAAGGCCGGGGCTTTTGGGAAGTCCCCCAAGGGCCCCTCTCCTCGCAGAGTCTCTCAGGTGATGCCCTTGCGCCTTCCTTGCTACTGACCATGCCATCTAAATAATGCTTTTCCCCTAATCTGATGTAATAAATAATGAATCACGGTCCTTTTGTATCGGTCCTTACGTACAGGGTGGGTGTCGTGTATGAGTCCCGAGTGTGCTGGTCCAGAAACCGGCCCTCAGAACTCCTTGGTGAACTGAGTAGAGCTGAGTGGGAGGGGATGGGGTGGTGAGGAAGGGTCAACAGACATGTCAGGGAAATACATTCCCAAAACCTTATGCTCTGTTGTCAGGTCAAACCACTAAAAGTTCCTGCACCACGACCAGAGACACCATGTGTCAGTGTGAAAAAGGAAGCTTCCAGGATGAAAACTCCCCTGAGATGTGCCGGAAGTGTAGAACAGGGTGAGACAGCAGCCAGGGGCTCCCAACAGCTTTCAGGAACCTGAAAAGACCTGAGTCACCTGGTACCTCTATCTGTCCCCTGACCCCACGGATCCTCCAGCCCCATGAGACATCCCTGAGCCTGTGGGGTTTCCTGAGCCTGCGGTGGCCCCTCCTAGTCCCTCTGCCTTTCCCCACCCCTACCCCCTACAGCAGCCCTTTCCCATACCCTCCCCAGCAGGAGTCCCTTTGTCCAGGCTGAATTGTTCACTGGGCACAGGAGGTGACTTTCTAGTTCCCTTGAACCTTTTCAGGGGACCTAGGAAATGTGATTTCCTTTTGAAATCAGAAGAAAACACTTGAATCCAGCCTGGCTTGTATTTGTCCTTACTCTAAGTTGATTTAAAAAAATGTAATTTTTAATATGTTTTAGGTGGGCAAGGACCCATAAAGACAAAAGTGCCCATAGCCCACAAAAGTCATAATAAGGCCGTGGGTGGAGCTCCCTTAAGTTCCCATGAGGACCTGAGCCCACCCAGCTGGCCTCACCCCTGGCCCCTGATTTCTCACTAAGTCCTTCTTTTTCCTATTTGGGTTTTAGGGGCAAAGAGTAACTTGCTCTTCTCTGGCCCTCCAGTGTTTGCTGTGATTGGGAGGAACCAGCAGCAGACAGGGTGGGGCGAGGGCTCACTTGTACTGTGTGTTAACTGGAGGAAGGGGCTCAGCTTGTGGCCACAGGGGCTTGTGATATTCCCTGGAGTGCGGCTCCTCCTAACGCAGGCCTCCCCTGCAGCCCAGGGAAGCTCAGTGTGTGCCCAGCACAGAAGGCTCCTGGAGCTGCAGCTCTCACCCCAGAGCAGGGAGGCCGAGGGGCTGAAGTGCACTTGCTCAGACCCTTCCCCAGCCTCCAGAAGGGAGCATAGAGGGACCCCCTGCTGACATGAGGAGCCTGTCCTTCTCCTGACGCCTTCTCAGGGACTTTGAGCAGGGAGGTGGCTCCTCTTTCATCCCAGCTGGCCAGCTTTCCATCAAGAGTCCCCGTCTCCCTCTCTGTGTGTACCCAGGTGTCCCAGAGGGATGGTCAAGGTCCGTAATTGTACATCCCAGAGTGACATCAAGTGCAAAAATGAATCAGCTGCCAGTTCCACTGGGAAAACCCCAGCTGCGGAGGAGACAGTGACCACCAGCCTGGGGACTCTTGCCTCTCCCTGTTGCCTCGCAGCCATCATCATAGGGATCTTAGTCAGCATTCCGATTGCGGCTGGGTTGGTTTACATTTTACGTCGGAAGAAACTCATTTCTTACCTCAAAGGCATCTGCTCAGGTAGGTGCTGGCTGAGGATGGGAGCGCTGGGCACTTTCTGCCCTGCCCCCTCCCACTCCGTTCCCCCAGAGAGTAATCCCCATCCCTGCCCCTGGTCCAAGTGTCTCCAGCCTGGCTCGATCTTCCTTCTTGTGATTGCCCCATCCCCACATCCCGTGTATCCCCCAGGACCCTGGTCTCATCAGTCCCTCTCTCGGGGCTGGGGGACCCCTCATCTCCCAGCCAACTCCAGGAAGGCAGGGCCAGTTTCTCCCTTCTTTAGGCCCAGCCAGGCAGGGGGCTGTCGGCTCCTCAACTGGGTGACAAGGTTCAGGATGAGAAGTGGTTGTGGGATTTAGTCAACCTCGGTCAGAGCAGAACACAGAGATTTTCCACGTGTTGGTTTTTACTCTAGTTCCCCTTCTCATCCCCCTTCCTCAGGGTGTCCCCGAATTGCAAGGTCCTATTCCTGTCCCCAGCCCCAGGGCTCCTTGTCCAGTGTCCCAGCCCCCAGCCAGCCCTGCGCCCCACTGTCCTCTGGGAGGGAGGTGCTGCATGGGCCCCTCCCCATCTGCTCAGGAGACTCCTTCTTCTCCAGGTGGTGGAGGAGGTCCCGAACGTGTGCACAGAGTGAGTTGGTTTCTCCAGAAACTGGGGGCTTCGTGGGTTCAGGAACTGCTTCCCGTCCACTGCCGAGCCTGGGTGGGCACAGTCCCTTGTCCTCATGGCTGCCCTGACTCTCTGACATGGCCTGGGGACCCTGGGGTGACTGTGGGGGACACATGGCCATTTTGAGCAGCACACAGACTGGCGGACCATGCTGCAGCCGTGTCCTTCCTGCAGCCTGGGTGACACCATCACTCCACAGCTGGCCCTGTGGGGATGGGGTGACCACCTGACCCACCTCAGCAGTGGGTCCTGGATGTGCCGAGCCTCAGCTGCCTGGGGTGACCTCATTGGAAGGGGTTGGGGATGGCAAGTCCAGCTGCGTACTGGGGACCCTGAAGCTGAGCCCTTGGCGTGGACTTGAGTGGGCTCTTTGTCTTCCCAAGTTCCTTTTCCGGCGGCATTCATCTCCTTCACAGGTTCCTGGGGCAGAGGACAATGCCCGCAACGAGACCCTGAGTAGCAGATACTTGCAGCCCACCCAGGTCTCTGAGCAGGAAATCCGAGGTCAGGAGCTGGCAGAGCCAACAGCTGTGACTGTAGAGTCGCCAGAGGAGCCACAGCGTCTGCCGGTGAGTTGAGGAGGGACTGTGCCATGCCTGGCCTGCTGCCTGCCCAGGACTTTGTAGACAGAGATGGCAGTGCCTCCTCTCTCCGGGGGTCCAAGGGGACATAGAGCCTTTGGGAGACAGGGGACTGCAGGGGATGGAGCAGCTGCACTGAAGTGGTGACTGTGCCAGTCTGCAGGACATCTGCTTCTTACTCCCTGTCCTGTCCTTGCTGTGTCCCCAGAGCCTGGAGCTCCACAGGCATAGAGTGGGTGTCACAGGGTTCATTGAGGACTGAATAAGGCTGCACAGTCTCCATCGTGTGCTCCTAACAGAACTCAGGGTGCCCTTGCTTGAAACAGCAGAAGTTTTAAATGTTCTTCAAAATTCTTACTACATTGAACATATTTCACGGTAAATCTTTGTCCAGATTTCTGATCAAGTATGTAAGGAGGCTTCCGGGAAGAAGTAGGATTTCTGAGTCGGCGCGTAGAAGTGCTTTTATATTACACAAACACACACATCGATAGTTATTCACATCGATTGACTAGTTTTGATAGGACATTGAGTAGGTGTGAAATCTGGACACACACTTGTTTTTTTTTTAAGCTTCGAAAGTTCTTTCCTTCAAGATAAGATAAGATGATCCTATCTAATTTCTCATGGACTTTTAAAGAACGATTTGGTTTGTAGCATACACCAGTGCAACGTAGGTGCCATTTCTTTTGTGATGCTGTGTGAAGTGAGGAACTCCCTGAATTGTTCTGGGTGACTGTCTCCTTCCTCCATGCCTGTTTAGGAACTGATTCTCTATTTTTCTCTGCTTTTGGCTCCTCTTTGATCACTTGTCCAATACTTACCTAGACAAGGATCACTTTCCACCCGTTTTCTTCCTTTCCTATAACTATACCCCATGTTTTCTTTTTTTAATGAAGAGAAGTATAAAAAGAGAAGAAAACAAACAAAAAATATCAACAATTACTCCACGCTGCTGAATCGCATTGCACCTTTGTTTTAATTTGTAGAGATGTGATCTTGCTATGTTGCCCAGGCTGGTCTCAAACTCCTGGCCTCAAGTCATCCTCTCACCTTGGCCTGCCAAAGTGGTGGGATTACAGGCAAAAGCCACTGCACCTGGCCGCGCTGCACATTTTTTGAAAGTGGTAAATGCAGAGCCACACATCTGCCACACTACAGAAAGGTGCTGAGTCATAGTGGTAGTCCCCTAACACTTCCTCCAGCCCCCAGCCCTTCTTCATTCAGGTGAATACAACAGATAATTTCTTGTGATTCTTTGTAGAAATCTTTATGCATATGCCATGTATATTCATACAAGCATAAGTACATTTTGTTTACATTACAGGGATTATGTTATATATAATACACTGCCAAAGGAAACTTTTTTTCATTTTTTCTTTTTCCTTTTTCAAATTTATTTTGATTCAGGGGGTACATATGCAAGTTTGTTTGATGCTGAAATTTGGAGTATGAACGATTTTATCCAGGTTGTGGGCACAGTATCCAACAGGGAGTTTTTCCAACCTTCCTCCTCTTGCTCCCTCTCCGCCCTGGTAGTCCCCAGTGTCTATTGTTGCCATCTTTATGGTTGTTAAGTACCTGGTGTTTGGCTCCTACTTATAACTGAGAACGTGCAGTATTTGGTTTGGCGTTCCTACATGAATTCACTTAGGATGATGGCCTCCAGCTTCATCCCTATGGCTGCAAACAATATGATTTCATTGTTTTTTATGGCTGTGTAGTATCCTATGGTGTATATATGCCACATTGTCTTCATCCAATCCACTGTTGATGGGAACCTAGGTTGATTCCATGTCACTGCTATTATGGATAGTGGTGTCTTTTGGTAGAATGATTTGTTTTCCTTTGTTTTTGTTTGTTTTTTTTGAGACGGAGTCTCGCTCTGTCACCCAAGCTGGAGTGCAGTGGCGCAATCTTGGCTCACTGCAACCTCTGCCCCTCCAGGTTTAAGCAATTCTCTGCCTCAGCCTTCGGAGTAGCTGGGATTACAGACGTGTGCCACCACACCGGGTTAATTTTTTGTATTTTTAGTAGAGACGGGGTTTCACCATCTTGGCCAGGCTGGTCTTGAATTCCTGACCTCGTGATCCACCCGTCTCGGCCTCCCAAAGTGCTGGGATTACAGGCGTGAGCCATCGCACCTGGCAGAATTGTTTTCTTTTCTATGTATACCCAGTGGTGGGTTTGCTGTGTTAAATAGGAGTTGTTTTAAAATTCTTTGAGACCTCTCCAAACTCCTTTCCATAGTGGCTGAACTAATTTACATTCCCACCAAAAGTATATAAATGACCTTTTTCTTCATAGTCTTGCCAGCATTTACTGTTACTGGCTTTTTAATAATCGCCATTCTGACTGTATGGGATGGTATCTCATTGTAGTTTTGATTTGCATTTCTCTGATGATTCATGATGATGAGCATTTTTTCATATGTTTGTTGGCCACTTGTATGTCCTCTTTTGAGACATGCCTGTTTATATCTTTGCCCATTTTTAATGGGGTTGTTTTCTGTGTGTTCATTTAAGTTGCATATAGCTCCTGAATATTAGACCTTTGTCAGATGCATAGTTTGCAAATATTTTCTCCCATTCTGTAGGTTGTCTGTTACTCTGTTGATACTTTCTTTTTATTTTTTTTTTGAGATGGACTCTCGCTCTGTCACCTAGGCTGGAATTCAGTGGCATGATCTCGGCTCACTGCAACCTCCGCCTCCCTGGTTCAAGTGATTCTCCTGCCTCAGCCCCCCTAATAGCTGGGATTGCAGGCATGTGCCACCATGCCCAGCTAATTTTTGTATTTTTAGTAGAGATGGGGTTTTGTCTTGTTGGTCAAGCTGGTCTCGAACTCCTAACCTCAGGTGATCTGCCTGCTTCGTCCTCTCAAAGTGCTGGGATTACAGGCGTGAGCCCCCGCACCCGGCCTGTTGAGAGTTTCTTCTGCTGTGCAGAAGGTCTTTAGTTCAATTAGATGCCACTTGACAATTTTTGTTTTTATTGCATTGCTTTTGAGGACTTAATCATAAATTCTTTGCCATGGCTGATGTCCAGAAGGGTGTTTTCTAGGTTTTCTTCTAGGATTCTTATAGTTCGTGGTCTTACCTTTAAACTTTTAATCCACCTTGAGTTAATTTGTGTATATGGTGAAAAGTAGGGGTCTAGTTTTCATTCTTCTGCATGTGGCCAGCCAAATACCCGAAGCCTCTGCTGTTGAATAGGGAGTTGTATTACTCCATTTTCATACTGCTATGAAGAAATACTTGAGACTGGGTAATTTATAAAGAAAAAGAGGTTTAATGGACTCACAGTTCCACATGGCTGGGGAGGCCTCACAATCGTGGCCTAAGGTGAAAGATGAGCAAAGGCACATCTTACATGGCGACAGGCAAGAGAGCGTATGCAGGGGACTGCTCTTTATTAAACCATCAGCTCTTGTGAGTCTTATTCACTATCACAAGAACAGAACTGGAAAAACTAGTCCACGTGATTCAGTTACTTCTGATAATTTTTTCCAATTCTGTGGAAAATGACAGAAGTAGTTTGATAGGAATAGTATTAAATCTGTAGATTGATTTCGACAGTATGCCCATTTTAGCTATATTAATTCTTCCAATCCATGAGCATGGAATGTTTTTCCATTTGTTCATGTTATCTATGATTTCTTTTAGCAGTGTTTCGTAATTCTCCTAGAGATCTTTCACATCCTTGGGTAGAGGTATTTCTAGGTATTTTTTTTGTGTGTGTGTGTGTGTGTGTGTGTGTGTGTGTGTGTGTGTCTGTCTGTCTGTTGTAAATGGGACTGTGTTCTTGATTTGGTCCTTGGCCTGAACATTATTGGCATATAGATATGCTACTGATTTTTTTTTTCTTTTTGAGACAGTCTCGCTCTTTCACCCAGGCTGGAGTGCAGTGGTGTGATCTTGGCTCACTGCAACCTCTGCCTCCTGGGTTCAAGTGATTCTCCTGCCTTAGCCTCCTGAGAGGCTGGTATTACAGGTGGGTGCCACTATGCCTGGCTAGTTTTTTTTTTTTTTTTTTTTTTTTTTTTGAGATGGAGTCTTGCTCTGTCGCCCAGGCTGGAGCACAGTGGTGTGATCTCAGCTCACTGTAACCTCTGCCTCCCAGGTTCACGCCATTCTCCTGCCTCACCCTCCCAAGCAGCTGGAACTACAGGCACATGCTGCCACGCCCTGCTAATTTTTTGTATTTTCAGTAGAGACTGGGTTTCACCGTGTTACTCAGGATGGTTTCGATCTCCTGACCTTGTGATCCGCCCCTCTTGGCCTTCCAAAGTGCTGAGATTACAGGCATGAGCCACTGCTCCCGCCTACGCCAGCCTAATTTTTGTATTCTTTAGTAGAGACGGGATTTCACCATGTTGGTCATGCTGCTCTTGAGCTCCTGACATCGTGATCCACCCGCCTCGGCCTCCCAAAGTGTTGGGATTACAGGTGTGAGCCACTGCACCTGGCCTGTATCTGCTGTGTTTTTAACATTCCTCCATACATACATTTCTATTTCCATATTGTAGTTTCATTCCTAGAGATTTTAAATGACATTGAAGATAATGATTATTGCGTCTGCCCTCTTCCAAGAGTCTTGCCTCACTTTAATTTTCCATCTTGTTGCCTAGGCCCGACCTTTCAGAACCATGTTCAGCTGTGCTTAGGGAAGGCAGGTGTTTGGGTCTTGATTTGAATTCTGGGGAAGACCTCCAAAGTGTCACCCTTAGCAATGGCGTTCCATTTTTGCTTTCATATAGAAATTCTCATCATGAAGAGTGCAGCCTACTTTTCTAAAGGTTTTGAAAAAAATCAGAATTGGTGTTTAATTTTACCAAATGTCTTTCCGGCCTCCATAGAGACTGGTGTTTTATTTAGCTACATTATTAATATGCTACAGTATTAATGATCAAAGATCATTTACAGTCTTGGGATAAATTATTTTGTTAGGTTTTCCTGGGTGCTCTCATATATAGTCTTCTGCCGAGACTCTGCTGGTAAGAATTCTGGAAGAAAGTGATCATTTCCTGTGAGGGTGGGTGGGAGTTGATGAGATGGTGCAGAAGGGGACTTTCTGGGGTGTGACAGTGTTCTATGTCTTGATCAGGGGATAATTACACAGGCGTATACAGTAGTCAAAGTTGGGCAGAACACTTACAAAGTGACACTGCATGTCACTTATGTCTCAATGAGCCACCAGCACACAGAGCCCAAGAGCTATGCAGGACCAGAGGTTTGTCTCCATCTCCATGGAGACCCGAGAGGGGAAGCGCTGCAGGTCTCTTGCTGGCTGGTGGTTGGGGTCAGTACTGGACTGCAGGACTCCTTACTCTGACCAGAGCATTCCCCACTGTGTGTTACAGGAACAGGCAGAAGCTGAAGGGTGTCAGAGGAGGAGGCTGCTGGTTGCAGTGAATGATGCTGACCCCACTGAGAGTAAGTGTTTTGTGCCTTGAGATGCAGCAGGAGGGCAGGGAATGGGGACAATGTCCTAACTGCTGTCCCTATAGCTGAGAGGACTCTTCTGGAGCATTTATTGCTGGAAGCAGGGGGTCCTATGTCGATCTTGTGCTGATTGTCCTTGGAGTATCAAGACCCTAAATCTCTTTTCTCTTCTCAGTCAGCACCTTGCTGGATGCCTCGGCAACACTGGAAGAAGGACATGCAAAGGAAACAATTCAGGACCAATTGGTGGGCTCCGAAAAGCTCTTTCATGAAGAAGACGATGCAGGCTCTGCTACGTCCTGCCTGTGAAAGAATCTCTTCAGGAAACCAGAGCATCCCTCATTTACCTTTTCTCCTACAAAGGGAAGCAGCCTGGAGGAAACAGTCCAGTACTTGACCCATGCCTCAGCAAACTCTACTATCCAATATGGGGCAGCTTACCAAAGGTTCTAGAACTTTGTCAACACACTTGGAGTAATTTTTATGAAATACTGCGTGTGATAAGCAAACGGGAGAAATTTATGTCAGATTCTTGGCGGCATAGAGCTATATGATTGTGTATTAAGGATAGTTTTAGGCCACGTGCGGTGGCTCATGCCTGTAATCCCAGCACTTTAGGAGGCTGAGGCAGGTGGATCGCTTGAGCTCTGGAGTTCGAGACCAGCCTGGTCAACACAGTGAAACTCCGTCTCAATTTAAAAAGAAAAAAAGTGGTTTTAGGATGTTGTTCTTTACAGTTCTTCATCATGAGACAAGTCTTTTTTTCTGTTTCTTATATTGCAAGCTCCATCTCTACTGGTGTGTGCATTTAATGACATCTAACTACAGATGCCGCACAACCACAATGGTTTGCCTTAGAGTTTTTTAACTTTAGAACGAGATTATCTGGTTATTACCTGTATTTTCAGTTTAGGATATTTTTGACTTGATGAGATTATCAAGACACAGCCCTATGAGAAGAAGTCATGAGCGTATGAACTTATGAGGGTTCGACTTAAAGTTTTGAGCTTTAAGATAGGATTATTGGGGCTTACCCTCACCTTAGAGAAACATTTGTATTGTTTACTACTATACGCTGTACATCTTTCTATTTTCCAACTTTTGTATAATGATGTAAACATGGAAAAACTTTAGGAAATGTACTTATTAGGCTGTTTACATGGGTTGCCTGGATGGAAATCAGCAGTCAAAAATGACTAGAAATATAACTAGTGACAGAGGGAGAAATCTTCCCTCTGTGGGAGGCACTGACTGTGTTCCAGTCTCCCTCATGCGCCCTGAGACTGCACCAGGGTGTGATGGCTGGTAACTTCTGAAGGGCCAGTCTGTCTTACTTGATAATTTTAGAGATACGTAGCCGTGTTTATTTATAAATAAATATTTATTTATATTTATTTATAAGTAGATGTTTACATATGCTCAGGATTTTGAAGAACATGGTATCTTTGGGAAGCCATGTGTCTGGTTTGTCGTGCTGGGACAGTCATGGGACTGCATCTTGCTACTTGTCCACAGCAGATGAGGACAGTGAGAATTAAGTTAGATCTGAGACTGCGAAGAGCCTCTCTTTCAAACACCATTACAGTTGAACGTTAGTGAATCTTGAGCCTCCTTTAGGCTGAGGGCAGAGAGTGTTTATCTGCCCCGGCATCTGCCATGGCATCAAGAGGGAAGAGTGGACGGTGCTTGGGGATGGTGTGAAATGGTTGCCGACTCAGGAGCGGATGGGACCCTCTCGCTTCTGGTGGTCTGTGACCCTGAGTCCCTGGGATGCTTTGTAGGGCAGAGATTCCTGAGCTGCGTTTTAGGGTACAGATTCCCTATTTGAGGAGCTTGGCCCCTCTGTAAGCATCTGACTCATCTCAGAAATATGAATTTTTAAACACTGTGACAATGGGCCCTAAAATGGCTGACACATTTGTCTTTGTGTCACATTCCATTATTTTATTTTAAAACCTCAGTAATCATTTTAGCCTCTTTCCAGCAAACTCTTCTCCACAGTAGTCCAGTCGTGGTAGGATAAATTACGGATGTAGTCATTCTAGGGGTTTCGGTCTTTTCCATCTCAAGGCATTGTGTGTTTTGTTCCGGGACTGGTTTGGCTGGGACAAAATTAGAACTGCCTGAAGATCACACATTCAGAGTGTTGTGTCCGTGGAGTTTTAGGAGGGGGTGGCCTTTCTGGTCTTCGCACTTCCGTCCTCTCTCACTTCCATCTGGCGTGCCACACCTTGTCCCCTGCACTTCTGGAAGACACAGGGTGCTGCTGCCTCCTGGTCTTTGCCTTTGCTGGGCCTTCAGTGCAGGACACTCAGCCTCAAAGCTCAGAGGGAGCCAGTCCGGTCCCAGCTCCCTTGTCCCTTCCTTAGAGGCCTTCCTTGAAGATGCATCTAGACTGTCAGCCTTATCAGTGTTTAAGCTTATTCCTTTAAAGTAAGCTTCCTGAGAATGTGAAATTATTGGGGTTTTTTGGCATTGGATGATTTGTTTAGGTTTTGCTTTATACCCAGGCCAAATAGTACAAAACACCTGGTTATATATGAAATGCTGATATGTTTACGACCAAAATAAATGTGAAACCTCATAAAGAGGTGTGGTGTTCGTTTATTTCCCTGGCCCCCTCCTCCTGTGACACAGCTCTGAGTGACAGGAGGCCAGGGCTTCCTTCCTGCTGGGAATCCTTACTTGTCCCTTCTCTGCCTTCAGGCTTGGCTGGGGTGGGGGGCGTGGTGGGGGGGTGGGGGGTGTGGCGGGGGTGTGGGGGGCGTGGCGGGGGGATGTTCCTGCCTGTGTCTCCCTGGATTTTAAAGGGCCAGGTTCTTGGGCACTGGAATTCGCCCCTCCTCCCTCTGGGGAGAAGGACACCAGCCCTTGCCTGTATCCCCATCAGTGGACCCAGGTTGCTCAGCCCTGCAGGCACCTAGGAGACCCATTTCCCGCTCCCCTTGCCCTGGAGGACCAGCTTTCCCTCTCATCCACAACTCCCAGGAGGCCCAGGCGTGCCCCCATGCTGTCTGTCTTCCGCAGAGGGGAGATGGGGCTGTTCCAGCCACCCCCTATTTCCCTCCTGCACTGCCCATGGCCTCACTTGGAACCCTCGGCTGGGTGAGCTGCATGGAGGCTGAGCAGCCTGTAGAGGGCAGCACATGCCAGAGCTTCCCAGCCAGCTGCTCTGGAGGCGGTGGAGGGGAGGCAGCCACAGCCCTGGAGCCCTGGAGCCCTGGACCTGGACAACATGGCTTCCCCCAGGGTTGGAGCTGCTTGTCTTGCCACAGCCTGCTCTCTCTCAAGGATTTAACCCCTGATCTCCAGGTCTTGGTGCCACGCAGCCGTGCCAGAGGTTGTCTTTGTTTCAAGTTTGCTGTATCCCAGACCTAAGCAGCGTTTTCCTGGAGTCCACCCCATGGCCAGGCCCTCTCAGCTACGACACCTTTCTGAGGCGAGGTGACTCCTGAGCTCTGAGCCCACAGCCCCACTGGCTCCTGGCTCTGCCCCTCCTCCATGGGACTGCATCTTTTACACCTAAAAAGGATGGGGGCGGTGAAATTTGGGTCAGGGTTAGAAAACAGAAAGGGGTAGCCAGGCACGGTGGCTCAAGCCTGTAATCCCAGTGTGTCTGGAATTGGTGGGTTCTTGGTCTCACTGACTTCAAGAATGAAGCCGCGGACCCTTGCGGTGAGTGTTACAGCTCTTAAGGTGGCGCCTCTGGAGTTTGTTCCTCCTGATGTTCGGATGTGTTGGGGGTTTCTTCCTTCTGGTGGGTTCGTAGACTCGCTGGCTCAGGAGTGAAGCTGCAGACCTTCGCGGTGAGTGTTACAACTCTTAAGGCAGCGTGTCTGGAGTTGTTCATTCCTCCCGGTGGGCTCATGGTCTCGCTGGGTTCAGGAGTGAAGCTGCAGATCTTTGCGGTGAGTATTTCAGCTCATAAAAGCAGCGTGGACCCAAAGACTAAGCAGTAGCAAAATTTATTGCAAAGAACGAAAGAACAAAGCTTCCACGGTGTGGAAGGGGACCCCAGCAGATTGCCAATGCTGGCTCCGGCAGCCTGCTTTTATTCTCTTATCTGGCCCCACCCACATCCTGCTGATTGGTAGAGCCGAGTGGCCTGTTTGACAGGGCGCTGATTGGTGCATTTACAATCCCTGAGCTAGATACAAAGGTTCTCCACGTCCCCATCAGATTGGTTAGATACAGAGTTTCGACACACAGGTTCTCCAAGGCCCCACCAGAGTAGCTAGATACAGTGTCGATTGGTGCATTCACAAACCTTGAGCTAAACACAGGGTGTTGATTGGTGTGTTTACAAACCTTGAGCCAGATACAGAGTGCCGATTGGTGTATTTACAATCCCTGAGCTAGACATAAAGGTTCTCCAAGGCCGCACTAGAGCAGCTAGATACAGAGTGTCGATTGGTGCACTCACAAAACTTGAGCTAAACGCAGGGTGCTGATTGGTGTGTTTACAAACCTTAAGCTAGATACAGATTGCCGATTGGTGTGTTTACAATCCCTGAGCTAGACATAAAGGTTCTCCAAGGCCCCACCAGAGCAGCTAGATACAGAGTGTCGATTGGTGCACTCAAAAACCTTGAGCTAAACACAATGTGCTGATTAGTGTGTTCACAAACCTGGAGCTAGATACAGAGTGCCCACTGGTGTGTTTACAGTCCCTGAGCTAGATATAAAGACTCTCCACGTCCTCACCAGACTCAGGAGCCCAGCTGGCTTCACCTAGTGGATCCCGCACGGGGCTGCAGGTGGAGCTGCCTGCCAGTCCCGCACCATGTGCTGGCACTCCTCAGCCCTTGGGTCGATGGGACTGGGCGCCCTGGAGCAGGGGGTGGCACTCATCGGGGAGGCTCGGGCTGCACAGGAACCCACGGAGGCGGGGGAAGGCTCAGGCATGGCGGGCTGCAGTCCCGAGGCCTGCCCCGCGGGAAGGCAGCTAAGGCCCGGCGGGAAATCCAGCGCCGCACCGGTGGGCAGGCACTGCTGGGGGACCCAGTACACCCTCCGCAGCCGCTGGCCCGGGTGCTAAGTCCCTCATTGCCCGGGGCCGGCTGCTGGGAGTGCGGGGCCCGCCAAGCTCACGCCCACCTGGAACTCCAGCTGGCCCGCAAGCGCCGCATGCAACCCCGGTTCCCGCTCGCTCCTCTCCCTCCACACCTCCCTGCAAGCTGAGGGAGTGGGCTCCGGCCTTGGCCAGCCCAGAAAGGGGCTCCCACAGTGCAGCGGTGGAAGGGCTCCTCAAGTGCCGCCAAAGTGGTAGCCCAGGCAGAGGAGGCGCCGAGAGTGAGCGAGGGCTGTGAGGACTGCCAGCACGCTGTCACCTCTCACCAGCACTTTGGGAGGCCGAGGCGTGCAGATCACGAGGTCAGAAGATCGAGACCATCCTGGCTAACACTGTGAAACCACATGTCTACTAAAACTACCAAATATTAGCAGGGCGTGATGGCGGGTGCCTGTAATCCCAGCTAATTGGGAGGTTGAGGCAGGAGAATGGCGTGAACCCGAAAGACGGAGCTTGCAGTGAGCCAAGATCGCACAACTGCACCCCAGCCTGGGCAACAGACCCAGACTCTGTCTCAAAAAAAAAAGAACACAGAAAGGGGCAATTGTGGCCCAGCTTTTTCCCCATGGGGGGTGGGGGTACTGTTTCAATCCCCCACATTCCTCCAGCCCCACCCTCCTCCTCTCTGGACCCACCCTGCTTTTCCTCCTGCTCCATTCTCCCTCTTTTTCTTCCCGTTATCCCACCCAGGAGTAAGTAAGTGTCACAGGGGAGAGACAGGTATCTGGGCCAGTGGTGGGAAGATAGTGTGGCGATTCCTCAAGGATCTAGAACTAGAAATACCACTGGACACAGCAATCCCATTACTGGGTATTTACCCAGTGGATTATAAATCAGGCTACTATAAAGACACATGCACACGTATGTTTATTGTGGCACTATTCACAATAGCAAACACTTGGAACCAACACAAATGTCCATCAATAATAGACTGGATAAAGAAAATGTGGCACATATACACCATGGAATACTATGCAGCCAAAAAAAGGATAAGCTCATGTCCTTTGCAGGGACATGGATGAAGCTGGAAACCATCATTCTCTGCAAACTATCACCAGGACAGAAAACCAAACACCGCATGTTCTCACTGATAAGTGGGACTTGAACAATGAGAACACATGGATACAGGGAGGGGAACATCACACATCCGGGCCTGTTGTGAGGTGGGGGGTAGGGGGTGGGATAGCATTAGGAGAAATACCTAATGTAAATAATGAGTTGATGGGTGCAGCAAACCAACATGGCACACGTATACATGTATGTAACCAGCCTGCACCTTGTGCACATGTACCCTAGAACTTAAAGTATAATCATAAAATAAAAGAATTTTCCAAAACAGTTGTAGGTAAAGAAAAGCAGATTTCTGGCCAGGCGTGGTGACTCATGCCTGTAATCCCTGCACTTTGGGAGGCCGAGGTTGGTGGATATACCTGAGGTCAGGAGTTCAAGAAGAGCCTGGCCAACATAGTGAAACCCTGTCTCTACTAAAAAATACAAAAATTAGCTGAGCTTGTTGATGCATGCCTGTAATCCCAGCTATTCGGGAGGCTGCAACAGGAGACTTGCTTGAACCCGGGAGGTGGAGGTTGCAGTGAGCCGAGATCGCACCATTGCAGTCCAGCCTGGAAAAAAAGAGTGAAACTACATCTCAAAAAAAAAAAAAAAAAAAAAAAAGCAGATTTATTAGAGAAAGTAGGAAAATGTGTAGCAAGGAGGCAATGGGCAACCCGCAGAAGAGGAGCTGACTGCAAAGTAACAAAGACTTGCTGGAGATTTTATAGGCTAGTGTTTATGCTGACTGTTGAAGAGGGCTTTGTGCAGGACAGGTGAGCCAAAGTTGCAGTGAGCCAACTTGCATATGTCTGATGACAGCTGAGTGCGGGAAGATTGTGAGTTATTTGCACAGAAGGGCTCTCTGTCCTGGACCATGAAGAAAGGCAGACTTATGTAAACTACGAAAATCAGAGACAGGTTGAGGATGCAAGCCCATGACATAGCCACAGGAGCTTTTGATGACATGTGCCCAAGGTGGTTAGAGCACAGTTTCGTTTTATACAATTTTTTTTTTTTTTTTTTTGAGACAGAGTCTCACTCTTGTTGCTCCATTCACCTAGGAATGACTGTCTACAAACTAAGTAGCTCTTGGTCAGTCAGTAAAGAGCTGTGTATAGGGCACTGTCTAAGTGACCATAGAATCCAGCAGCTCCTCACCCAGTTCCAGAGTCAGTCTGAGGGGAACAGAGGCTCCCTGCTCATGAATGTCTCCTCTTTGCCTTCCTCAGGCAGCAGGATCCCATATCAACCATTTCCATTTTGTGATAGAACTCTTCTGGGACTGCCCTCCCCATTAAGAGTTTTTCCAAGATCACTGAAGACCTCATGAGTTTTTCAGGTTTCAGGATTATTTTATGTCCTTCAGTCACAGGGGGAGCTTCAGTTAGTGTTCCATCGCAAGCTACTAAGTGCCTCTCAGATGGAAACTTTAGAGGCCCCGTTCCCTGGAGGTGCTCACAGCCTTTTGCCATTAGCTCTAGTCAGTGCTCCACACAGGGCACAGAGAATGTGTGGTTACCTGTACTTTGGTTTCTATTCTACACTGTGTGGTCCACCCTCCAGGGCCAAGGGGCCTGAGGTGCTCGAAAGACTTTCCTGCAGGCCCTGGTGGCTCTGTGTTAATGCTGTCAGTCTTCCTGAAGTCCCTGTCTCCTCATCCCCTGCCTGGATCTGCACCCAGCACACATTCCTGAACCCAGACACTCCTCAGTGCCATAAAGACCTGGCACACATTTCTGATCCTAACTCAGGGTCTGGGGCCTGGCAGGTGCCCAGGGCGCTCCATTGCTCAAATCCAAGCCTGTGGAGAGGATGACATTTCAATCCCAGGTTTCTGGTGAGCCATAAAACCTTTGTTTCTATAGCGCTATCCCCTTCTATCCACCATGTGAGGGGTCAGGAGCCAACTCACCCAAGGGTCTATGAGTCGGGCCATTGACCCTACTGTGTAGGGTCACAAGCTGGCACCCTTCAATACCACACATTGGGTCTGCCCTCACAGCAGCAGTGTTCTTAAGTGGATGGGGAGGTAAGTAGCCCAAGGTCAGACAGTTGGACCTGGGTAGACAATAGACTTGGGGACAGACTTTGGAAGCCACTCCCCTGATTCCCCTGTCTCCATGGGGTCTCAATACTAGAACCCTCAAGGTTGGTCAGGGAGTGTTTGTGCCTTGACCATGCAAAGGATGCCCGGCTGTGGCTAGGGATGCCCCAGGCGTTCCTCTCCCTCCTACCTACTCCTCAGCCTCTGCAGGTGCCCGTTATGGCCTCTGTGTCCTTCATTCTGTCCACTCATGTGTTCACTGGGCCCCTCCTTGGTGCCAGGCACCTGCTACTGAGGGGTGCCAAGCCCCTGCCAGAGAAGCTTGGAGCTGGGTCACAGCAGCAAGGGGACTGGAGGCAGTGGCATCAGTGCACTGGTCAGTGAGGCCGCTGTGGGAGGAGGGAGTGGGAGCAGAAGCTAAGAGTGGACTGAAGTCCTTCGGCCAGGAAGTAGTTCAGGCTTTAAGAAGAGGAGAGACAGGCATCCCGGGGAGGGAGCAGGCTCAGGATGGGCCTCCAGTGCCGCCTCTGAACCTCACTATCCAGACTACAGCAGCGCAGTGGGAAGCGCCTCAGCTCCTGCCCCTTCTGCTGGCTACAGCCGGGACAGGACCCGGAATCAAACCACAGGCCCTGGGTCACCGCTACCGGCAAGAACTGGTTCCTCTCCGTCCATGCACCCACCCACACAACCTGGGCCCTCTGGGAGGTGCTGGGGGAGGCCATGCCCCTTTTCTGAGTGCCTGGAAGTGACTGCGGGAAGGGAGTACAAGTGACCACGCCTTTTTTCCGGGGTATTAAAGTGGAGGAGCACGCTTCAATTCTGGCAGTGTAGCTGGCACCCTTCAACGCGCACAAACTGCGGGGACGACTCCCGACGATTTCTGATTGATTTTGGCGCTTTCGACCGGAACTTCAGGGGGGCGAAGATCCTCCACCTCCTCCTTTCTCTTGGGACTTTGGGGACAAAGCGCCCTGACAACCATGGGGGCTCCAGTACAGCGCTATCTAGCAGCCAGGACAGCGTCGGGAACCAGACCATGGCTCCCGGGCCCCAAGACCCTAAAGTTCGTCGTCCTCATCGTTGCGGTTCTGCTGCTGGTGAGTCTCCGCCGCGGTCCCTGGCAGGGGAAGAGCGCACCTGGCGCCGGGACTGGGCAGGGAGAGAGGGAGACACGGTGGGGATGCTTGCCCCGGGTCGCCTGCGGCCGGGCATGTCCGGGCAGGACGACCCCTCCATCCGAGTCAGGGAAAGAGCGGGGTGCCCGGGCTGGGCGGGAGCGACCCTTCCGCGAGGGAGCAGAGCGCGGGCTCCCCCTGGCTGTCCCGTGCAGCGAGGAACGCACTGAGCTGCCCCAGAGGAAGTTCCAGAAATCAGCAGAGGGAGGGAGTCAAGATGGAAACTCCCGAGTGAACTTCAGGAAGCCACAGAGCGGTTGCCTCTTTACTTCTTTCGTTCGTTCCTTCGTTCGTTCCTTCTTTCGTTCCTTGCTTCTTTCCTTCTTTCGTTCCTTCCTTCTTTCGTTCCTTCGTAACATTAAGGTAGGCTGCGCGCGGTGGCTCACGCCTGTAATCCCAGCACGTTGGGAGGCCGAGGCGGGCGGATCACCTGAGGTCAGGAGTTGGAGACCAGCCTGGCCAACATGGTGAAACCCCGTCTGTACTGCAAATATAAAAATTAGCCGGACGTGGTGGCAGGCGCCTGTAATCCCAGCTACTCGGGAGGCTGAGGCAGGAGGAGAATCGCTTGAACGCGGGAGGCGGAGGTTGCAGTGAGCCGAGATAGCGCCATCGCACTCCAGCCTGGTGGACAAGAGGGAGACTGTCTCAAAAAAAAAAAAAAAAAAAAAAAATTAACCCTATTTTTGCATTGTTAAACGTGTTCCTTGGAGATCAGTTTAACAAACACGTGGTGAAAAAGCTTTCCAACGCTGTTTTTTGCGACTTTCATTTCCTATAGAACCCTGAAAGTGGCAGGAAGCGGTTAACCTAGGTGCTTGCAGTCAGGGTCTTCCACTACCACCCGTGTGTCCCCTCTGTATCCCATAGGTAGGACCGCGGGGTGGCTCCTTCCTTCGGCATAAAAAGTGTAAAGTCCTCCTTGTGAGTTGGCTTTGGAAACTGAGATTGGTAGTGGGGTGCACAAGAAGGACATAAAAATAAGATGTGCAGACTGCCAGGACTTTTTCAGAGTGATTGACGTTTCTGCCAACAGTGCTTTCTAAGGTTCCTTACGTAATACCAAAAAACAAAAGGGGGAGGATAAAACAAGATTACAGGAACCATGAGAGTCTCCATGTTTTCTTTCAACGAAGTAATACTAAATTCAGAACAGCAGTGACATTTTCACCTCTCAAAAATTACACAACTGACTTCTACAATAGTTTATAGTGGGTGGACCTACCTGAGGCAGCTAGAAGAATGGCTGTGTCAGGACAGTGGCCCTGAAGAGAGAATGTGTGGATGACCTGTGTAGACAAGGCCAGCAACCTGAATTTCACGGTTTTGCGAATGTGAACTCTGTGTGTCCCAAAGGAGGCCTTGATCCCTCCACCAGTCTTGCCTTATTAAATGCATTTCAATGCACAATTGCTTTTTAAAATTTTGGAGCTAACACAAATCACATTAGATGTTTTATGGCAGTACATTCAGATTGATCTTCTTTTAAACAAGGGTATTGTATTTACTACATGGGTAAGCCACAGGTTAATTCACTGTTGCCATCTAGAGGCAACTGGTTATATCCCATCCGGATGGGATATAACCCAAAGCAAATTTGCCTTTGCTAATTCTAACAGCATTGTACTAAATACCTTTGTATGTATCGTGTGTCCACATATCCGTGTGCACCCGCTTATTGGGCAACTCCATAGAAGTAGAATTTTACTTTTACTTCCGTGGGATAAATGATTTCAGAAGTTTCTTTAGATGTTCACAAATTTTCTTCCAAAAGACCCTTGAACTCAGCTTACACTCACACCTAGTCCACACATGTGCCTGTGTCCCTACACCCTTGCTACACTTAGCTTTCATTCGTTGCTAATCTAGGAGGTAAAACGTGATTCATCACATTGTTATGTATTTTCATTCTTTCATGGTATTAGGAATTTTCAAGGATACAGGAGTCTTTGGTAGTGGAAGTAGATGACCGGGGGATCCAGATGAGACAACAGGGGAGGGTGGCAGGGAAGACTGAATTCCCAGCTGTGAACTTGGAAAACCGTGGTCAGCTGGGGCCAGTCGCTGCCACCTGCCATGCCTGTAAATGGAGATAAGGTCTTCATCTTCAGGCTGTCAGGAGGACATCAGATGAGCCCGGAGCTGAGCTGAGTTCCTGACCCCAGGTCTTGGCTCTGTCAACGTTGGACTGGTCCAATCTGTGTGACAGGTGCTTCCACCCCGCCCCTCTCTTTATCAGAGTAGGAATCGAAAAGATCCAACAGCTCAGAATCTCGGACTCTGAGGCTCTCACGGACTCCTGAGATTGGAAGCTGGGAACAGCTGGGCCCTGCTGTGCTTCCCCTCCAGCTCTGTGACTCTGGTGTGGCCCCAGCTCCTGCCTGTAAAGTGAAGAGGAGATAAAAATCTTCAGCAGTCTTGTGTAAACCTCAGAGGGCTGTGTTATCAGGTGTGGGAGGATGAATCACATCCTCAGGGCTGGTGTCAGTCACTCTGGACTGGATCCCCAGGGCACATGTCCTGCACCCAGCAGAGGCTGCACCTGTTCCTACCTGCACCTCCATACTGGGCTCCCTGAGCTTGGCGCAGAAGCCTCGGAAGACTGGGGTGGAGCACCATGTGGAGGGGCCATCGAGGATCAGAGGAGCCAGAGGTCAAGTGAGGACAGTGATGGCACTGCAGGGCCACAGCCTGGTTTACCTGCCATGCTTCCAGTTGTGCTTCTGGTAGGCGCCCGGCCCGGGTTGGAGTTTGAAGATGAGCAGGAAAGGTCTCCATCCAGGTGGCTGCAGATGGCTGCTCAGCCAGCCCCTACTGAGAGGCCACGGTCCCAGTTCTGGTCCTCTGTGCTGTATCTAGGAGTGGCAGGGTAGTGAGACTCTAGCTTTCAGGTTGGGGATGGGGACAGTGGGTACAGTGCCATGCCTCGAGCCTGTGCTGTTGGGCAGCTGGTATCCTGCTCCCAGCCAGAGACTACATCTTCATGTAGTGGATTTTCCTAACAACCCGGGGACATGAGGGTAGGTTGTTTTCCCTGTTTTACAAGTGGTAAAATGAGATTCAGGGGCAATGTCTCCAGCATTTCTGTCCTCACCTTCTGTATAATTACAGTCATATTTGGGACTCTGCAGGGCTAGAGTTATCTGAGCAGCTGCTTCTCTGATCTCTGTCCTGCACTTGGCCTCTGGGAGCTCCTATGGGTCCTCAGCAGAGTCCACAGGGCTCTTCGGGATCCCCTTCCTGTGCCACAGCCTGGAGCCTCTCCCTAGGTGGTAAGCTGAGAACCCCACTCTGCTCATCTCATGGGCTTGGGGGGAAAGTGATTCACCCAGGAAGTAGACAGTGAGCCCTTTATTGTCTTTGGTGTCTGCTGGAGCCAGGGAGGACAGACGAACGCCATGTGAATCCTGCTCCCTGGAGCCCACAGTGTGGTGGGTCAGGTGACACCAGAAATCATATAACTCTGAGGAGGTAGCATGAGGGAGGCCTGAGATCTGACCATCTCACTACCCTTGCCTCCCCCTCCTCCAGAGAGGCCGTGCGGGTGCAAGGCTGTAGGATGTGGTATTGTTGGCCTGGAGGATGGTGTTTGATTAGAGTCACCATTGAGAGTCAGAGAGGGGGAAGCAAAGCTCCCCTCGAAGGGCTTTTTTTTTGGCTGGACCTGAGAATTAAATTGACATAAGACAGGTACACAGGAGAAAAGCACATATGACTTCTTTTTGCTTGAGATGGAGTCTTGTTCTGTAACCCAGGCTGGAGTGCAGTGGTGCAATCTCGGCTCACTGCAACCTCCGCCTCCCAGATTCAAGTGATTCTCCTGCTTCAGCCTCCTGAGTAGCTGGGATTGCAGGTGCCTGCCCTTGCGCCTGGCTAATTTTTGTATTTTAGTAGAGACGGGGTTTTGCCATGTTGTCCAGGCTGATTTCGAAGTCGAGCTCAGGTGATCTGCCCGCCTCGGCCTTCCAAAATGCTGGGATTACAGGCATGAGCCACCATGCCCAGCCAACACACACATTTATTTAATGCAAGTTTTACCTGGCACAGAGGAAGCAGTGAGAGTCAGTTACTCATATACTGAATTAGACCAAGTAACTTGTGAAGAAGCAAGTAAATATGTGGAGGCCAAAAAGGTGAGTGGTTCTGTTCTAACAAGGTCTGCACGGTACTCTCTTGGCCTCGACTTCTCATCCTTAAAAATAAGGAGATTGTCCTATGTTTCCCTGGGGACTTTCATCTCCTGCTTTTAGGAAACACAAAAGAGGTCAAAGCATGGTCTTGCACCTGCTGTTTTTCAACAGCCTTTAATTCATAATAGTCAGTGGGCCAGGGTGGGCGGGCAGGTGCGATGGCTCACATCTGTAGTCCTGCCCAGGTGGGTGGATCCCTTGAGCCCAGGAGTTCAAGACCAGCCTGGGAAACATAGCAAAATGCTGTCTCAAAAACCAAAGCCAAAATACAACAAAAACCAAAACAAAAAATCAAAAACCACACACACACACACACACACACACAGACACACACACACAGAAAATCATGTCGTGTGAAGGAACCCAGGCAGAATGCATACCATTTGATTCCTCATCTTATTAAAATGCAACTAATCTATTTATTGTGACAAAAAGCAGAAGAAGTGTTGCTGGGGGACATAGGAGCAAAGCAGAGGAGAGGATTACATTGAAAAACGAAGAAACACTGCAGGACGGTAGACATGTCATTATCTTATCATGGTGATAGTTCCACAGTGTATACATACATCTCAAACTACCAAACTACATGCTTCAACAATGTACACTTTGTTTCATATCCATTATACCGCAATAAATCTAGTTTTAAAAAACCTTCAATAGAATATAAACACTTGAGTGTATACTGTATTCCCTATAGCACTTGCACATAGATCATGGAAATATGTATACATAGAAAGTGAGTACCCAATTAAAATGGAATTCTAAAAGGTAATTAACATTAAAATGTGCAGGGGAAAAGGAGCAAAAAAATTAGACTAGACAACCACAGTTTAAATGGTAAACTTATAGGTCTATGTTGACTATCAATTATTGTACTAACTGTAAATCCACTGGGCACTACAGTTCAAAGATAAAAAGGGTTTGAAGGGCTGAAAAAACAAGACTCAGCTATATCTTGTCTATATGAGATGGGCCTTAAAAGGAAGACACAGATGCTGTCTGTGGAAAGCAAATAGATGGAAAAAGATACACCATGCAGAGTGTAAGGCCAAGAAAACTGCCGTGGCTATCTCAGTATCACATGAAGTTGATTTTGTTAGCGGTGGACGAGATCTGAGTTAGCCTACGTTGAAAGCGGCCAATCCGTAAGGGTCCACAGCACCTTCAGCTCTTCGTCTCCTGAGAAGAAAGAATTGGACTGAGGGGCATAAGGCAGAAGGAGAGACAGAGGCAAGTTTCAGAGCAGGAGTGAATGTTTATTAAAAAGCTTTAGAACAGGAAGGAAAGAAAGGAACAGAAGGAAAGGAAGGAATGGAAAGAAAAGGAGGAAAGTACAACTTGGAAGATAGCCAAGCAGGTGACTTGAGAAACAGTGCACAGCTGGACCGCCTGAGTTGGGGTTTTATAAGTTGGCATACTTCCGGGATCCTGCCTTTTTTCTCCCCACTCCTGAAATCTTCTTGGGAAGCTGCTGATCAGTTTCAGGTGCTTTCTATGTATTAGGAGACTGCCGTTTTCTGGCATCGGCTGTAACCGGTTCTTACTTTACAGACACAGTTATCAACCACCTGATGGTCGCCCAACACTGCTGGTGTCAGAAGCAGGGAGCCCTCTCCTGCCCTGCTCATACCTGATTAGCTACCTACTGTAACAATTTTAGGACATAGAATATTATGGGAGCTCAAAAGGGACCCTTGTAGTTAAAAAGGTTAATTCTTCAAGGAGTATAATAATAATCACAAATTGTATATGACTAGTAATACAGCTTCCAAACACGTGATGCAAAAAGAGAATGAAAAGGAGATTAAATCAGCTGTTTGTCTGTAATTGATAGAACGATCAGATGAAAACCCCGGTAAAGTGGCAAGCAATCTGCACACTGTCAACCACCTTGATTTAACATTTAAAGAGCAGGAGTGGAACATCCAGTGAACACTCATTCCTTTCTATGCTCATGATACTTTCACCAAGATAGACTGGGTTCTGGGATATGAAACACGCTATATGACCTCTCAATGAAACGAGACTGGAAATCAGTAACAGTATCCATAGGGAATTCTAAAATTTGGTTATTGAACAATACACTTCTAAAAAATCTGTGGTTCAGAGAAGAAATCAAAAGGGAAGGTAAAATGTTTCAAAATAAATCATAATAATATAACATCAAAACTGGTGGGAAATGGCTAACAGTGCTCGGGGTGAAATAATACAGCTTTCAATGTTTCTATCAAAAAAATTGGGGGTGGTGAGATGGGGAGTTACTCCTGAAGGGTATGCAGTTCCTTTCTGGAGTGATAAAAATATTCTAAGATTGATTATCGTGATGATTGCATAGCCATGCTTATATTAAAAACTACTGAAATGTAGACTAAATGGGTGAATTATGTGAATAATCATAATTACTAATTATGTGAGTTGTGTCTCATTAAGGCTGTCAAAAAAAGAAAAACGTGAAATTTATGGCCTGAACATCTACATTAATCAATCATAAAATATAAGCATAAATTTAAACAAAAGTAACAAGGGGGAACATAAGGAAATAGAATAGAAGCCACAAAAAGAACTGACAAAACGGACTGTGTGTGGTGGCTTACGCCTGTAATCCCAGTACTTTGGGAGGCCCAGGCAGGCAGAACGCTTCAGCTCAGGAGTTAGACCAGCCTGGGCAACGTGGTGAAACCCCAGCTGTACAAAATACACCAATATTAGCCCAGGTGTTGGGGCACTCTCCTGTCTGTGGTCCCTGCCACCTGGGGACTGAGGTTGGAGGACCACTTGAGCCCGGGAACAGAGGTTATAGTGAGCAGAGATTACGCACTGCACTCCAACCTGGATGACAGAGGGAGATCCCGTCTCCAAAAAAGAAAAAAAAAAAAGAGTTAAGAAAATGAATAGTTGGTCTTGAAAAGGAGTAAGAGTGTGAGAGCAGAGAAAGGAGACAGAGACATCGCCTGAACCTAGAGGGACCCCAGCCCGAGAAGGAAGGATTTGGGAAACATGCATTAGCTTCACTGTCACCAACTACTAGGCAGGCTTTGATGTGGAGGAAGGCTACATTTTGTCTTGTTGAGATCCAGGCGGTTGAACAGAGCCCAAGGTAAGTAGCTTTTATTGTAACCATTTTGTTTTTGCTCAGGAGCAAGATTATATTAAATTTAATTCAATGTAAATTTACAATTAAATTAATTTTGTGCTTTTACACACTCCCAACTTAAAAGTTACAAAAACTATGCAAAAAAATTTGAAAAATAGCTGTTGGCATGATGAAAGCTATTATTGAATTCTTCAGTGTGTATTTTCTACAAACAAGGAAATTAACATCAACACATTACCACTATCTAATACGCAGACTCTATTCCAATCCTTCAGTTGTCTTCTCGTCGTCATTTGTGACACAGAGATCATGGCCATAATCCCTGAATTGCTGTTTTATCTTTTTCTGTCACTCTTTGATATTTAGTGGGAACAGCTTGTCAACGTCCTTTGTGAAGCAGAAATTACTTAATGTTTGATGCTATATCCTGACTTTCTTTAAGGTTATATTATAACCCTCATTTGTAAAAATGTGTATTTTTATGTGTGTGTCTGTGTGTGTGCAAGAGAGAGAATATTCACCCACTGGTCAATTAAACACTTGGTCAAACTAAATATATTAGATGCTATTTCTGTTTGAAGGGCTCATATGTGTTTTTTTTTTTTTTTTTGAGACAGAGTCTCACTCTTTCGTCCAGGCTGGAGTGAAGTGCAAGCTCTGCCTCCTGGGTTCACACCATTCTCCTGCCTCAGCCTCCCAAGTAGCTGGGTTACAGGCGCCTGCCACCATGCCCAGCTAATTTTTTGCATTTTTAGTAGAGACGGGGTTTCATTGTGTTAACCAGGATGGTCTCAATCTCCTGACCTCATGATCGGCCCCCTTTGGCCTCCCAAAGTGCTGTGATTACAGGCGTGAGCCACCGCACCCAGCCTTTGGTGTTCTCATAAAATCTTTTCTTGCCAACTACAGTGGTGTGTTCCTGTTTCCCAACTTGCTTGGGAGACTGAGGCAGGAGGATCACTTGAGGCCAGAAGTTCCAAGCTGTAGTAGACTATGATCACACCTGTGAATAGACACTGCATTCTAGCCTGGGCAACATAGCAAGACTCTATGAAAAAAAAAAGTAACTCTTCTGCTCACATTTTCTGGAGTAAAGATATTTTATGTTCTAATATTAGAAAAGGATACAGAGGTGTTTTTCTTTATAGAAAATAGCTGCCTAACAGGCCAAGGGACAAACATGGATGCAAAAGAATGAAAGTTTGGAGCAGGAAAAACGTCCAAGCTCTGATGGGTTTTGTCACTTGGGGTGAACGGAATGTGAGACAGAGCCTGGGAG
This sequence comes from Pongo pygmaeus, assembly GCF_028885625.2. Lineage (NCBI taxonomy): Eukaryota > Metazoa > Chordata > Mammalia > Primates > Hominidae > Pongo > Pongo pygmaeus. The sequence goes on along the minus strand of NC_072380.2, from coordinate 23,240,147 downwards.
AGGTAAGGTCTGGAAGCCACTCACACCCATCTCTGCCTTGTCCCCACAGGTCCACGTTTACTCTGCCACCATCCCCCGGCAGGACGAAGTTCCCCAGCAGACAGTGGCCCCACAGCAACAGAGGCGCAGCCTGAAGGAGGAGGAGTGTCCAGCAGGTGCACTCTTATTTTTAAAAATCAGTTTATTTTTAATTGACAGATAAACATTGTATATAATCATGGTGTACACCACGATGTTTTGAAATGTGATGTTTTGAAATATGTATGCATTGTGGAATGGCTAAATCAAGCTAATTCACATACTTATCATGTATTTGTTGTAAGAACACTTAAAAGTCTACTCAGCAATTTTCAGCTGTATGGATAGAGAGCCCTGGGATAAGCCCTCTTTGCCCTCCTCACCTGTGGGTTCTGTAGTCCTCCTCATCTGTAGGTTCTGCATTCATGGTTGCAAACAACACAGATCAAGACTATGTGGAAAAAAATAATGAAAATGATAATATATGAATAAAAGTAAATAAAAGGCAATGCAGTATAGCACTTATGTTCATAGCATGTCTATTGTATTAGGTATTACAAGTAACCTAAATATGATTTAAAGCATAATGTGCCTGGGTTATATGCAATGCTATCCCAATTTATATCAGGGAGTTGAGTATCTGCAGTTTGTTTCATGGAATATATTCCCTGTGAATAGAAGGAAGGACTGTACAACACATTGTTTTAATAACTGTAGTCAGCATGTCGCACAATACATCTCTTGAATTTATTTCCCTCTGTCTAACTGAAATTTTGTATCCTTTGACTAACATCTCTCCAACTCACCATCCAACTGCAGCCCTGGTAATTACCATTCTACTCTCTACCTCTATGAGATCAACTTTTAAGATTCCACATATATGAGATCCTGAGGTGTTTGTCTCTCTGTGCCTGGCTTATTTCACTTAACATAGTATCTCCAGGTTCATCTATGCTGTCACACATGACAGAATTTCCTTCTTTGTTAAGGCTGAATAGTATTCCATTGTGTCTATGTATTACATTTTCTTTACCTTTTCATCATCAATGGACACTTAGTTTGATTAAATGTCTTGACCATTGTAAATAATGCTCCAATATACATGGGAGGGAAGATACTTCTTTAACATACTGTCATTTCCTTTGGATATATACCCAATAGTGGGATTTCTAGATGATATAGTTGTTCTATGTTTTGTTTTTTGAGGAACCTCCATAATGTTTTCCATAATGGATGTACTAATCTCCATTCCCACCAACAGTGTACCTAGTGTTCCTTTTTCTCTCCATCATCATCAACACTTGTTATCTTTTGTCTTTTTGGTAATAGCCATTATTACAGGTGTGTAGTGATAATTCATTGTGGTTTTGATTTGCATTTCCCTGCTAAGTGATATTGAACATTTTTTTCATATATCTGTTGTCCACTTCTATGTCTCCTTTTGAGAAGTGTCTCTTCAGGTCCCTTGCCTATGTGTCCATTTTAATTGGATTATTTGATTGCATGCTATTGAGATGTTTCAGCTCCTGTGTATTTTGGATATTAACCAAAATCTTGGATCTTTTGGATATTGATCTCTCATCCTGTATGTTGTCTCATCACTCTGTTCATTGTTTTCTTTGTTGTGCAGAACCTTTTTAGTCTGACGTAATCTCATCTGTCTGTTTTTGCTTTTGTTGCCTGTGCTTTTGGGGTCATAGCCAAGAAATCATTGCACAGATCAACATCATGAAGATTTTCCCCTATGTTTTCTTCTAGTACTTTTACAGTATCTGGTGTTATGTTTAATCTTTAGTCCATTTTGAGTCAATTTTTACATATTATGTGAGATATGGGTGTTATTTCATTCTTCTGCATGTCAGTATCTACTTTTCTCAACACCATTTATTGAAGATACTGTCCTTTCCCCATTTTGTGTTCTTGGTATCTTTGTCACAATCAGTCGACTGTAAATGCATTGATTTATATCTGGGTTCACTCTTTCATTCCATCAGTTTATCTTTGTTTATGCCATTACTATTCAGTTTTGATTACTATACCTTTGTAATATATTTAAAAATCAGGTAGTATGATGCCTCCGTCTTTGTTCTTTTTGTTTGTTTTGCTTAAGATCACTTTGGCTATTTGAGGCCTTCTGTGGTTCCATACAAATTTTAGAATTGTTTTCTCTGTTTTGGTGAAAAATGTCATTGGAATTTTAATAGGCATTGCATTGCATCTATGGATCACTTTGGGTAGTATGGATTATTAAACAATATTGAGTTTTCTAATCCATGAACCTGTACTCTTTCCATTTATTTACATTACTTTCCATTTCTTTCATCAATGTTTTACAATTTTCAGACCTTTCTCCTCTGTCATAAATTTATTTAAAAGAGTTGCTGCTTTGACATCCATTTTTAGGCCTGATATAAGTTGTTTAAAACCCAATCATACCACAGCACCTTTGCCCAATTAATAATTCCTTTCCCTGTTCAATTGTTTTTGATCTAGCACATTTGTTCTTCATCTCCCTGACCCCAAACCCAACACATCCCACAGCAGCTGACTACAATAAAACCTAATGTTTCACACCAGAGCCATGTGAACCTTCTTTGCAGGTGTTGTCTTCCACAGTCCCTGTGGGAAAGCCTAGGGTATAATGCCCATGGATCTTTATAAAGGCATAGTCCCATGGGTCCTCTCTCTCTGTCTCTTGCTCCCCACACACCGGTTATTGTCCTTGGACTGGATGGCTCCCCACTTCCCGTAAGTGGTGCAAAGTGTGCTATCCTCTTTTCTGGAGTCTGTAAGTAATACACCACTTCTGTGTTTCCTGTGTTTTGTTGTGTTGCTTCATCTGTGTTTTCCCTAACTGACACATCTGAACCTAACTTCTTTTCCGATCTCGGCTCTCTTAAAGAGTGGCTATCTCCTAAGAAGTAGAGATAACTTAAAACTAGACATAGGTCAGACAAGAGCCACAGGGGCATCTGCCAGTAAAAGTAATTGTCTTGTGGAAGGGACACCTAGAAGATGAACACGTAATTAGGCATTAGACAGTCCACCAGGATAAAGAAGTTTCCTGTGAACATCCATGATGAAATCCCCTGGATCCCCATCAGGGTAAAGCTAGAGTTTATAGCCACCCTACAGAGAAAAACCTCAAGACCAAATCAGAAAAAAATTCAGCTACCACCTTGGTTTAATTTATTCCTAAGCATTTTTTTTTGTGGCTATTATAAATGGTATTTTCCAGATAGTTTCTTGTTAGTGTATAAAAACTTGATGATGTACTTACTTTAACCACCTAGTTTTATATTTTCACGTTGGTTTCATGTATCTAGTTAGTGTTCTGCTCTTTCAGATTGAATAACTGTTGGGGTGATCAGACCCAACACCAGGCTGGGGGCTACGAAGTCCAGCAGAGTTAAAGGAATGAGAAAAGACAAGTTGAGAGAGAAAGTGGGACCAGGGGGCCAATGCTAGCATGGAGGCTGTGAAGGCCCCAAGCTCTGGGAGCCCAGGCTATTTATTGGTGATCAAACAAAGAAACTGGTAGTGAGGATGTGGGGGTTGAAAGGAAACTATGTATCAAGTGCAGCTGTGATGGTTTAGCATTTTCTTTGAAACATATGGCTACTTGAGATAATGGGAGTGCTAGAAGCAAGGAACCAGCAAGTTCAGACACATTCCAAAGGCCAGGAGGGGTTTTAGAGCCTGGACCCTGGACAGGTTCCAAGCCCTGCCTCGGCTTCTCTCCCAACATTCAGCTTTTTCCCCAACATGCCCCCCTTTTCTTTTTTGTAAAACCGCCACAGCTATCATTGCTTGTTCTCAATGGCGGCTTTTTCTCCAGTGGTGGTTTCCACATCTGCAGACTAAAAGGAGACAGCACAAGCATATAATTGTTAGAACTGAATTAGCAAGTGTAGAGCTTTCAATGGCCTTAATCCATTTAAGAGGATTGATTGTAGACAACGCACTGGCTGTCTTGTTCAAAATATCAGTTCCAGGGAACAAGTTCAAGTGAGCCTGAGAGGCTTCCAAAGCCTGCTCTTTTAGTTTTACAATATCGAGGGTGAGATTTTCATCTCTGCCCTCCAGATGGTGTTTAAGAGTGACATAACACAACTTTGAATCCAAAAGGCCCTCTTTTTGTTTTTAAATTAATGGAGCAAGGCAATTGCAGGCTGTGCAGCCCTTAATTGCTGGTTGGTGATCCAGCTTCATTTTTCTTAGCCCTTATTCAAAATGGAGTCGCTCTGGTTTGAATGCTTCTTACATATTTCCCCCTTCCCTTTTACAAGAGGACCCTTAATTCTAAGGGTTGCAGAAGGATAAAGGTCCATCTTCTGTAACTTCTTCATGCTGAATAGGGGCAATGATATTCCTGCCTACCTATTAGGCTCTCTTGTATTCAGGGTAGAGAGGAGTTCAGTCAGAAAGCATTGGTCCGTTAAGCATCTATTGTACCTCTGAATCCCAACAAAAGGTAAAACCCTGGTGCTCCAGCAGTTTCTCAGCATGGTTCGTATTGGGGGAACCCGGTCCACGGTTGGGATCCATGGATCCCTCTAGTCTCCCATTCTATGGTTGTACATATCTTGGGGGCACCCACATGGTTTGTTCATCTCCTGCAAAAATGCAAACATACCCTCACCCCCACATTAGTAAATCTACTGAAACAAAAGCAAAGGCTTCCTTTTTTTTTTTTTTTTTTTTTTTTGCTGATGCATTTGTAACTCAGCCTTTGCCTCTTCGGTTAATTACCACAGGGTAAAACTTAACATTGATAACAAGAAGCAGGCTTTTTCTGATAAACAGAAGGAATAGAGAAAGCAAATGGAGGCTTAATCTTCTTGTGCAACAGTATAGCAAAAAAGCAATCCTTAAACCTTCAATTTGCACTGTACAGGTGGGTCAACTAGATGGTGTTGTTCATGCTAGATCTTCAGATGTTTGGTGGGCATCCACACAGGCCTCTGATTGTCACCTGGAGTGACAAGCAAATCCTCTTCCTCATATTTAATATGAGCTTTAGCTTCCCCTGTTTGACATGTGGCCCCGATAAAATGTGAATAGGTATGTACTGAAACACGAATAAAGGACAATTTTCCAAAAGCAGGAATATGTGTTACATCCATCTGCCAGATGGAATTTGGAAATAAACCTCTAGAGTTAACTCTGTTCCTTGATGTGGCAGATGCAGGACTTGGCAAGCAGAACAGTGTTGCACAATTTCTTTAGCTTGTTTCCATGATATACCGTATCGTTTTCTAAGGCCTGCGGCATTAAGGTGGGTTAGAGAATAGAATGTTTGTGCATCAGCAAAGACCACAGACACCAAACCATCTGCCCTTTGATTAAGTTTAAAGGGCCAGGGAGGTTAGTATGTGTTCTCATATGAGTGATACAGAAAGGGGAATGCCTTTGTTGTACTGCTTGCTGTAAAGAGTGAAATAAAAGATTAAGTTGTTCATCAGTCACCTTTCGAATTAAGGCATATTCAGTATTTTGCATGGCTTGCACTACATAGGCTGAATCAGAAACCATGTTTACTTGTGTGTCCAAATTGCCCACAATTGAAACAAGAGCCTGAGAAAGGGGGCATTTTTTTTTCAACTTTTGATCCATCCATAGCCTGAGTTAAAAGTGCAGCCTTATGTACGTTACCTCCAATGCCATCGCAAGCCTTAATATATTCAGCTAAATGAGGCTTCCCTCTCAGGGGTCTAATAGCAGTTTGACACTCTGCATTAACATTATTGTATGCGAGAGGCTGTATTACAACATCCTGAGCTGTTTTATCAGTTGTGGCTTTATGCACAGCCTCTTGGAACCGAGCAATAAAATCAATATATGGTTCTTTAGGTCCTTGTCGGACAGAACTGAAAGAAGGGTCTTTTTCTCCTGCAACATTTATCCTTTCTCATGCCCCTAAGCACACAGAGTGCAGCTGAACAATGGCAACATCTTGCATTACTGCTTGATTCTCTAATCGACCCCAATTAAGGCCAACTTCCATTAACTATTCAAAGGAAACAGGCACAGGTGGCTGCGCTTGTGTGTTTTCCCTGGCCTGAGTTTGAGCTTCATCAGGCCACCAGGTTTTAAACTGTAAATACTGAGACAGAGTGAGAACAGATTTTGTCAAAGTATCCCAATCATACGGTATTAACGTATTGTCAAGAGCCACATTTTTCAACAAAGTTTGCATAAAAGGAGAGTTCGTTCCATATTAACTAATGCCTTGCTTAAATTCCTTTAATAAAATTCCTTTAATAAAAGGCTGGACGCGGTGGCTCATGCCTGTAATCCCAGCACTTTGGGAGGCTGAGGTGGGCGGATCATGAGGTCAGGAGATCGAGACCATCCTGGCTAACACGGTGAAACCCTGTCTCTACTAAAAATACAAAAAATTAGCCAGGCACGGTGCAGGGTGCCTGTAGTCCCAGCTACTCGGGAGGCTGAGGTAGGAGAATGGCATGAACCCAGGAGGCAGAGCTTGCAGTGAGCCGAGATCGTGCCACTGCACTCCAGCTTGGGTGAAAGAGTGAGACTCTATCACAAAAAAAAAAAAAAAGGAAAAGCAGCCCAATTAGCTATATTCTGTCCTCCTTGCTGGGTTATAGTAACTGGGAATTGCCATGCTTCAAGGTCTCCCTCAGCTCTAGCTTTTGAATAGAATTTTGTGTAGCATCACCAATTGCTCCAGGTTTTAATGTTGCAACTACAGAAGCAGTAAGTTTTTCAGCTAATTCATTTTCTTGCCCATTAAGGGGAGAGAGAGGAGGTGGCCATTCACTTAATTCTGCAGGTGGAGCTGACAGGCTGGTAAAACATACCTTTTTTAGTTTTCCTTTCTTTTCTTTAATCTCCGGTAGCTGTTCCTCACACTTAGAATCTGGAGTTAGTTTTTCACACTCGTCCTCCTTTACCTCATCTGAATCTGCCTCATCTGTTTGAAGTGGCTCAAGAGCTGCCTTTATTAGTGCCCACATTGGTCAAACAGAAACTGGAATTTTTGCCCATCTTTATAGGCCATTTTAAAATCTCTTCTAATTCTCTCCCATTCATCCAATTCCATAGTCCCTTGTTCAGGAAACCATGGGCAAAACTGCTACTGTACTAAAGAGTGATAACAAATTATGAATACTAACTTTCACTCACCCTCTTCATAATAAATGCCTTAAGAAATTAAAATAAGCAGAATGTTTGCTTTCAGTTTGTCCCATCGTTACCCTGGTTCTTCCCAGCACTCAGCTTTCCCACCGAGCTTCTTTCAGTCGTCCTCGGGTATCCTCCGATGATGCATCCTCCGCTTTCACACACTCTAGCATTCCTTCACCGGAGTCTTCATCGTCCCATGTTGGGCACCAGGAATGTTGGGGTGATCAGACCCAACACCAGGCTTTGGGGGCTATGAAGTCAGGTGGAGTCAAAGGAATGAGAAAACACAATTTGAGAGAGAAAGTGGGGCCAGGGGGTCAATGCTAGCATGGAGGCTGAGAAGGCCCCGAGCTCTGGGAGCCCACGCTATTTATTGGTGATCAAACAAAGAAACAGGTGGTGAGGATGTGGGGGTTGAAAGGAAATGATGTATCAAGTGCAGATGTGATGGTTTAGGATTTTCTTTGAAACATATGGCTGCTTGAGATAATGGGAGTGCTAGAAGCAAGGAGCTAGTAAGTTCAGATACATTCCGATGGCCACGAGGGGTTTTAGCACCTGGACCCCGGAAATGTTCCCAGCCCTGCCTCGGCTTCTCTCCCAGCACTCAACTTTTCCTAACAATAACTCTAGCATGTCTTGTAAGGCAAGAAATGCTAAAGATGAACTCTCACGGGGTTTGTTTTTTTTTTTTTTTTGTCTGGTAAAGTCTTTACTGCTCTTCATTTCTAAGGGACAGGTTTGCCAGGTATAGTATTCTTGGTTGGCAAGGATTTTTTCCTTTCTATACTTTGTATGATTCCACTCTCTCCTGGCCTGCAGGTTTTCTGCTGAGAAGCCTTCAGTAGTTTTATAGGGGTTCCTTTGTACATTGCTTTTCTTTTGCTGGTTTCAAAATTCTCTTTGCCTTTGATTTTTGGGAATTTGTTTAAGATGTGTCTTGGTGAAGATCTCTTCATATTTAATCTGTTTGGGATTTTTTCATGAATGTGGATTTCCATTCCCATCCTGATTTGGGACATTTTCTTTAATTATTTCTTTAATTACACTTTCTGTTCCTTTCACTTTCTCTGATGCTCCTTGGACCACTATAATGCATATATTGTTTTGCTTCAAGGTAACCATTGGTACTGTTGGCCTTCTTCCCTCTTTTTCATTCTTTATTTTCTTTTTCTTCTTGTGACTTGGTAATTTCAAATGATCTCTTTTCAAGCTCACTGATTCTTTCTTCCAATTAATCAACTCTGCTGTTGACATTCTCTGTGGAATTTTTTAGCACAGATATTGTGTTGTTTAATTTTAGAATTTCTGCTTGGTTCTTTATTATGTTGTCTGTATATATTAAACTACTCATTTTGTTCATGTATTGTTTTTCTGACATGACTTAATTGTCTATCTGTGTTCTCTAGTAGCTGACTGAGCTTCTTTAAGATGACTATTTTAAAGTCTTTGTCAGGCTGTTGTAAATGTCTATTTGTTTTGGGTTGGTTACTTGTGCTTCATTTTGTTTCTTTGGTGCCGTCATGGTTCCCTGATTGCTCAGGAGCCTGTGGCAATGATGTTGGAATGTGCACTTTGAAGAGGCAGGGACTTATTCCAGTATTTACAGACTAGCTTTGTCAGGGAACACCCTTCACCAGTCAGCCTGTACACAGATTCTGGACAGGCCATATGGTGTGATTCAAGGGTGGTCAGAGCCAGTATCCAGAGAGGTGACCTGAGGCCTGGCTCCATGGGGGCTGAACTGGCACTGGAGTAGGCCTTGTACTTGGGTCTGCAGATGTCAGCCAGGTGCTGTGATGGGCCTCTTCCTTGGGTCCACAGGGAAGGGCCCTGGATCCTGAGTGGCACTGACTGACCTGGCTTTAGGGCAGACCTGGAAGCTGAATCTATGGAGGTGGGTCAGGATCCTGGGTCTGTAGTGCTAGCCTGAGGGCACAAGCTAAGACTGATATCTTAGCTTATCATGTCCTTATCTCTATGTGCTTCCAGACTCTGTTTAGTGCACTTTCTGGTTCTTTATTCCATAGGGATACGTTGGATGATTTCTGTCAGTGAGGCACCATGCTAATGGGGATAATTATAAGAGGCCCTGCCCTCATGGAACCTTTTCTCTGGGATAGTATTAAGACACACAGATCAAAATAACAGTCAGAAATTTCTGATAGGAACCATGAAGAATAATTAAATGATGGGTGAGACAGAGACGAGGTTGGTGGGGCCACTTGGGGATAGTGATTTTGGCCAATCTCCAAAGTTGGGCAAGGATATTTGTGCAGAGAGCCACAAATAGTGCTCCTGAGTAGCCTCCCCAGGAATGAGAGCCCCAGGGTGCAGGGGCTGGGGGATATTGAGCAAAGACAGGGCCACCGTAGTGAGTGGATAGCAAACAGGTCAGGTGGACCAGCATGGGCAGATCACATGTAGACAAGGTTGGATTTTATTTTGTTATTTTATTTTATTGTTAAAAAAAAAGTAGACTGGGTGTGGTATGGTGTGGTGGCTCATGCCTGTAATCTCAGCACTTTGGGAGGCCCAGGGGAGTGGGTCACCTGAGGTCAGGAGTTTGAGACCAGCCTGGTCAATGTGGTGAAACACCGTATCTACTAAAAATATAAAAAATTAGCCGGGCTTGGTGGTGGGTGCCTGTAATCCCAGCTGCTTGGGAGGCTGAGGCAGGAGAATCGCTTGAACCTGGGAGGCGGAGGTTGCAGTGAGCTGAGATGATGCCACTGCAGTCCAGCCTGCACAACATGAGTGAAACTCCATTTCCAAAATCCGTCTCCAAACAACAACAACCACAACAACAACAGCACAACAACAGCAAAAACACAAAAGTAAAATATTTCAAAGATTTGTATTGATTACATATTGAAATGTAGTGTTCTGGATATTTTAGGTTAAAAGTAGATTATTAAAATTAATTTGACCTTGTTCTTTTTACTATTTTAATAAGGTTCTCATAGAATTTAAATTTCTTGTGTGGTTTGTATTATATTTCTGTCAGCAGTGCCAGTCAAATGTATGTAATAGATGCAGAATTCATGACAAGAGTGGATTTCTCTGTCTGGATTCCACTGAGGGCCAAAAGAGAAGTTTCCCCACTACTGTCAGCCTCTGGGAATTCTGCAGTGACTCATTCATTGGTTTTTCTTTCCCTTCCCAGGATCTCATAGATCAGAACATACTGGAGCCTGTAACCCATGCAATGAGGGTGTGGATTACACCAATGATTCCAACAATTTGTTTTCTTGCTTCCCATGTACAGTTTGTAAATCAGGTACAGAATGTGTGGACCCCTTGTCCAGAGGTGGAGTGCAGGAATGAGGTGGGAGTTGTAGCCGATGTGAGTCAGGGAACCAAGCTCCAGCCCAACTTGGTCTTCATCACCCTGTTCCATGATTATGACTTTGGTTGATTAAACAAAAATAGAAAGAAATCTTTTCTATAATGCATGCCACCTGGCTGGGAATTCTTCTAAACTATCGGCTGCAAGGAGGTGGGGGCATCATTACAGCACAGAGAAGTCCTGGCCAAGTGGACAGGGCTGAGTTTTAGTGTTGGCACGGGTCTGTTCTGGGGACAGGCTCTCTCCCCCGGGCTTTGTGCTCCTGGCAGGTGCTCGGGCTTGCTCAGCCTTCAGGTTCTCAGGCCTCTACCTCCTCCCCAGCAGGCTGGTTTTTTGGGAAGTCACCCAAGGGCTCCTCTCCTTGCAGAGTCTCTCAAATGATACACTGTGCCTCTTTTGCTACTAACCATGCCATCTAAATGGTGCTTTTTCCCTAATCTGATGTAATAAATAATGAATCATGGACCTTTTATATTGGTTCTTATGTACAGGGTGGGTGTCCCGTATGAACCCTGAGTGTGCTGGTGCAGAAACCGGCCCTCAGAACTCCTTGGCGAGCTGAATTGAGCTGAGCTGAGCTGAGGGGGAGGGGGTTGGGGTGGTGAGGAAAGGTCAAGGGAAACATCAGGGAAATACATTCCCAAAACCTTGTGCTCTGTTATCAGAACAAAAGGAGATGAGTCCCTGCACCACGACCAGGAACACAGTGTGTCAGTGCGAACCAGGAAGTTTCCGGAACAACAATTCCATTGAGATGTGCCGGAAGTGCAGAACAGAGTGAGACAGCAGCCAAGGGGCTCCCAGCTGTCAGGAACCTGAGAAGACCTGAGTCACCTGGTGCCCCTATCTGTCCCCTGACCCCATGGATCCTCCAGCCCCATGAGGCATCCCTGAGCCTGTGGGGTCTCTTGAGCCTGTGGTGGCCCCTCCTGGTCCATCTGCCTGTCCCCACCCCTATGCCCTGCAGCAGCCCCTTCCCATACCCTCCCCAGCACGAGTCCCTTTGGCCAGGCTGAATTGTTCACTGGGCACAGGAGTGACTTTCTGGGTCCCTTGAACCTTTTCAGGGGACCTAGGAAATGTAATTTCATTTTGAAATCAGAAGAAAACACTTGAATCCAGTGTGGCTTGTGTTTGACCTTATTACAAATTGGTTTAAAAAATGTAATTTTTAATATTTTTTATGCAGGCAGGGACCCATAAGACAAAAGTGCCCGTAGCCCACAAAAGTCATAATAAGGCCGTGGGTGGAGCTCCCTTAAGTTCCCATGAGGACCTGAGCCCACCCAGCTGGCCTCACCCCTGGCCCCTGATTTCTCACTAAGTCCTTCTTTTTCCTATTTGGGTTTTAGGGGCAAAGAGTAACTTCCTCTTCTCTGGCCCTCCAGTGTTTGCTGTGATTGGGAGGAGCCAGCGGCAGACAGGGTGGGGTGAGGGCTCACTTGTACTGTGTGTTAACTGGAGGAAGGGGCTCAGCTTGTGGCCACAGGGACTTGTGATCTTCCCCGGAGTGCGGCTCCTCCTAACGCAGGCCTCCCCTGCAGCCCAGGGAAGCTCAGTGTGTGCCCAGCACAGAAGGCTCCTGGAGCTGCAGCTCTGACCCCAGAGCAGGGAGGCCCAGGGGCTGAAGTGCACATGCTCAGACCCTTCCCCAGCCTCAAGAAGGGAGCATAGAGGGACCCTCTGCTGACACGAGGAGCCTGTCCTTCCCCTGACATCTTTTCAGGGACATTGGGGAGGGAGGGTGGCTCCTCTTTCATCCCAGCTGGCCAGCTTTCCATCAAGAGTCCCCCTCTCCCTCCCTGTGTGTACCCAGGTGTCCCAAAGGGATGGTGAAGGTCAGCGATTGTACGCCCTGGAGTGACATCAACTGCAGTGCATCAGCTGCCAGTTCCACTGGGAAAACCCCAGCTGCGGAGGAGACAGTGACCACCAGCCTGGGGACTCTTGCCTCTCCCTGTTGCCTCGCAGCCATCATCACAGGGATCTTAGTCAGCATTCTAGTTGTGGCTGCGTTGGTTTACATTTTACCTTGGAAGAAACTCATTTCTTACCTCAAAGGCATCTACTCAGGTAGGTGCTGGCTGAGGGTGGGAGCGCTGGGCACTTTCTGCCCTGCCCCCTCCCACTCCGTTCCCACAGAGAGTAATCCCCATCCCTGCCCCTGGTCCAAGCGTCTCCAGCCTGGCTCGATCTTCCTTCTTGTGATTGCCCCATCCCCACATCCCGTGTATCCCCCAGGACCCTGGTCTCATCAGTCTCTCTCTCGGGGCTGGGGGACCCCTCATCTCCCAGCCAACTCCAGGAGGGCAGGGCCAGTTCCTCCCGTCTTTAGGCCCAGCCAGGCAGGGGACTGTCAGCTCCTCAACTGGGTGACAAGGGTCAGGATGAGAAGTGGTTGTGGGATTTATTTAGCCTCAGTCAGAGCAGAACACAGAGATTTTCCACGTGTTGGTTTTTACTCTAGTTCCCCTTCTCATCCCCCTTCCTCAGTGTGTCCCCAAATTCCAAGGCCCTATTCCTGTCCCCAGCCTCAGGGCTTCTTGTCCAGTGTCCCTGCCCTCATCCCACCCCTGCGCCCCACTGTCCTCTGGGAGGGAGGTGCTGCATGGGCCCCTCCTCGCCTGCTCAGGAGACTCCTTCTTCTCCAGGTGGTGGAGGAGGTCCCGAACGTGTGCACAGAGTGAGTTGGTTTCTCCAGAACCTGGGGGCTTCGTGGGTTCAGGAACTGCTTCCCGTCCACTGCCACGCCTGGGTGGGCACAATCCCTTGTCCTCATGGCTGCCCTGACTCTCTGACATGGCCTGGGGACCCTGGGGTGACTGTGGGGGACACATGGCCATTTTGAGCATCACGCAGACCGGCGGGCCGTGCTGCGGCCCTGTCCTTCCTGCAGCCTGGGTGACACCATCACTCCACAGCTGGCCCCGTGGGGATGGGGTGACCACCTGACCCACCTCAGCAATAGGTCCTGGATGTGCCGAGCCTCAGCTGCCTGGGGTGACCTCATTGGAAGGGGGTTGGGGATGGCAGGTCCAGCTGTATACTGGGGACCCTGAAGCTGAGCCCTGGGTGTGGACTTGAGTGGGCTGTTTGCCTTCCCAAGGTACTTTTCCAGTGTTCATGTCCTTCACGAGTTCCTGGGGTGGAGGACAATGCCTGCAATGAGACCCTGAGTAACAGATACTTACCTCCCACCCAGGTCTCTGAGCAGGAAATCCAAGGTCAGGAGCTGGCAGAGCCAACAGGTGTGACTGTAGAGTCGCCAGAGGAGCCACAGCATCTGCTGGTGAGTTGAGGAGGGACTGTGCCATGCCTGGCCTGCTGCCTGCCCAGGACTTTGTAGACAGAGATGGCAGTGCCTCCTCTCTCCGGGGGTCCAAGGGGACATGGAGCCTTTGGGAGACAGGGGACTGCAGGGGACGGAGCAGCTGCACTGAGGTGGTGACTGTGCCAGTCTGCAGGACATCTGCTTCTTACTCCCTGTCCTGTCCTTGCTGTGTCCCCAGAGCCTGGAGCTCCACAGGCATAGAGTGGGTGTCACAGGGTTCATTGAGGACTGAATAAGGCTGCACAGTCTCCATCGTGTGCTCCTAACAGAACTCAGGGTGCCCTTGCTTGAAATAGCAGAAGTTTTAAATGTTCTTCAAAATTCTTATTACATTGAACATATTTCACGGTAAATCTTTCTCCAGATTTCTAATCAAGTATGTAAGAAGGCTTCTGGGAAGAAGTAGGATTTCTGAGTCAGTGTGTAGAAGTGCTTTTATATTACACAAACACACACTTCCAGTTATTCACATCGATTCACTAGTTTTGATAGGACATTGAGTAGGTGTGAAATCTGGACACACACTTGTTTTTTTTTTAAGTTCTCTCCTTCAAGATAAAATAAGATGATCCTATCTAATTTCTCATGGACTTTTAAAGAACGATTTGGTTTGTAGCATACACCAGTGGAACATAGATGCCATTTCTTTTGTGATGCTGTGTGAAGTGAAGAACTCCCTGAATTGTTCTGAGTCACTGTCTCATTCCTCCACGCCTGTTTAGGAACCGATTCTCCTATTTTTCTCTGCCTTTGGCTCCTCTTTGATCACTTGTCAAATACTTACCTAGACAAGGATCACTTTCCACCCATTTTCTTCTTCTCCTATAACTATACCCCATTTTTTTTAATGAAGGGAAGTATAAAAAGGTAAGGAAACAAACAAAAAAAATCAACAATTACTCCATGCTGCTGAGTCGCATTGCACCTTTGTTTTGTAATTTGTAGAGATGTGATCTTGCTATGTTGCCCAGGCTGATCTCAAACTCCTGGCCTCAAGTCATCCTCTCACCTTGGCCTCCCAAAGTGGTAGGATTACAGGCAAAAGCCACTGCACCTGGCTGCGTTGCACATTTTTTGAAAGTGGTAAATGCAGAGCCACACATCTGCCACACTACAGAAAGGTGCTCAGTTGGCCGGGCATGGTGGCTCATGCCTGTAATCCCAGCACTTTGGGAGGCCGAGGTGGGTGGATCACAAGGTCAAGAGGTCGAGACCATCCTGGCCAGCATGGTGAAACCCTGCCTCTATTAAAAATACAAAAATTAGCTGGGCGTGGTAGCAGGTGCCTGTAGTCCCAGCTACTCGGGAGGCTGAGGCAGGAGAATGGTGTGAACCCGGGAGGTGGAGCTTGCAGTGAGCCGAGATCATGCCACTGCACTCCAGCCTGGGCTACAGACTGAGACTCCGTCTCAAAAAAAAAAAAAAAAGAAAGGTGCTGAGTCATAGTGGTAGTCCCCTGTAACACTTCCTCCAGCCCCCAGCCCTTCTTCATTCAGGTGAATACAACAGATAATTTCTTGTGATTCTTTGTAGAAATCTTTATGCATATGCCATGTATATTCATACAAGCATATGTACATTTTGTTTACATTACAGGAATTATGTTATATATAATACACTGCCAAAGGAAACTTTTTTTCATTTTTTCTTTTTCTTTTTTCAAATTTATTTTGATTCAGGGAGTACATATGCAAGTTTGTTACCTGGTTATATTGTTTGATGCTGAAATTTGTGGTATGAATGATTTTATCCAGGTTGTGGGCACAGTATCCAACAGTTAGTTTTTCAATCCTTCCTCCTCTCCCTCCCTCCCCACCCTGGTAGTCCCCAGTGTCTATTGTTGCCATCTTTATGGTCGTAAGTACCTGATGTTTGGCTCCCACTTATAAGTCAGAACATGCAGTATTTGGTTTGGCGTTCCTACATGAATTCACTTAGGATGATGGCCTCGAGCTTCATCCCTGTGGCTGCAAACAATATGATTTCATTGTTTTTTATGGCTGTGTAGTATCCTATGGTGTATATATGCCACATTGTCTTCATCCAATCCGCTGTTGATGGGAACCTAGGTTGATTCCATGTCACTGCTATTATGGATAGTGGTGTCTTTTGGTAGAATGATTTGTTTTCCCTTTTTTTTTTTGAGAGGGAGTCTCACTCTGTCACCCAGGCTGGAGTGCAGTGGAATGATCTCGGCTCACTGCAACCTCCGCCTCTCCAGGTTTAAGCAATTCTCTGCCTCAGCCTCCAGAGTAGCTGGGATTACAGGTGTGTGCCACCATAACCTGCTAATTTTTTGTATTTTTAGTAGAGACGGGGTTTCACCATCTTGGCCAGGCTGGTCTTGAATTCCTGACCTCGTGATCCACCTGCCTCGGCCTCCCAAAGTGCTGGGATTACAGGCGTGAGCCACCGCGCCCGGCAGATTTGTTTTCTTTTCTATGTATACCCAGTTGTGGGTTTGCTGTGTTAAATAGGAGTTGTTTTAAAATTATTTGAGAAATCTCCAAATTCCTTTCCATAGTGGCTGAACTAATTTACATTCCCACCAAAAGTATATAAATGATCCTTTTTCTTCATAGTCTCACCAGCATTTACTGTTACTGGCTTTTTACTAATCGCCATTCTGACTGTATGAGATGGTATCTCATTGTAGTTTTCATTTGCATTTCTCTGATGATTCATGATGATGAGCATTTTTTCATATGTTTGTTGGCCACTTGTATGTCTTCTTTTGAGACATGACTGTTTATGTCTTTTGCCCATTTTTAATGGGATTGTTTTCTGTGTGTTCATTTAAGTTGCATATAGCTCCTGAATATTAGACCTTTGTCAGATGCATAGTTTGCAAATATTTTCTCCCATTCTGTAGGTTGTCTGTTACTCTGTTGATACTTTCTTTTTATTTTTTTTGAGATGGACTCTCGCTCTGTCACCTAGGCTGGAATTCAGTGGCATGATCTCGGCTCACTGCAACCTCCGCCTCCCGGGTTCAAGTGATTCTCCTGCCTCAGCCCCCCTAATAGCTGGGATTGCAGGCATGTGCCACCATGCCCAGCTAATTTTTGTATTTTTAGTAGAGATGGGGTTTTGTCTTGTTGGTCAAGCTGGTCTCGAACTCCTAACCTCAGGTGATCTGCCTGCTTCGTCCTCTCAAAGTGCTGGGATTACAGGCGTGAGCCCCTGCACCCGGCCTGTTGAGAGTTTCTTCTGCTGTGCAGGAGATCTTTAGTTCAATTAGATGCCACTTGACAATTTTTGTTTTTATTGCATTGCTTTTGAGGACTTAATCATAAATTCTTTGCCATGGCTGATGTCCAGAAGGGTGTTTTCTAGGTTTTCTTCTAGGATTCTTATAGTTCGTGGTCTTACCTTTAAACTTTTAATCCACCTTGAGTTAATTTGTGTATATGGTGAAAAGTAGGAGTCTAGTTTTCATTCTTCTGCACGTGGCCAGCCAAATATCCGAAGCATCTTCTGTTGAATGGGGAGTTGTATTATTCCATTTTCATACTGCCATGAAGAAATACTTGAGACTGGGTAATTTATAAAGAAAAAGAGGTTTAATGGACTCACAGTTCCACATGGCTGGGGAGGCCTTACAATCATGGCCTGAGGTGAAAGATGAGCAAAGGCACATCCTACATGGTGACAGGCAGGAGAGCGTGGGCAGGGGACTGCTCTTTATAAAATCATTAGCTCTTGTGAGTCTTATTCACTATCACAAGAACAGAACTGGAAAAACTAGTCCACGTGATTCAATTACTTCCAATAATTTTTTCCAATTCTGTGGAAAATGACATTGGTAGTTTGATAGGAATAGTATGAAATCTGTAGATTGATTTCAACAGTATGCCCATTTTAGCCATATTAATTCTTCCAATCCATGAGCATGGAATGTTTTTCCATTTGTTCATGTTATCTATGATTTCTTTTAGCAGTGTTTTGTAATTCTCCTAGAGATCTTTCACATCCTTGGGTAGAGGTATTTCTAGGTTTTGTGTGTGTGTGTGTGTGTGTGTGTGTGTGTGTGTCTGTTGTAAATGGGATTGTGTTCTTGATTTTGTCCTCAGCCTGAACATTATTGGTATATAGATATGCTACTGATTTTTTTTTCTTTTTGAGACAGAGTCTTGCTCTGTCACCCAGGCTGGAGTGCAGTGGTGCGATCTTGGCTCACTGCAACCTCTGCCTCCTGGGTTCAAGTGATTCTCCTGCCTTAGCCTCCTGAGACACAGGGATTACAGGCAGGTGCCACCATGCCCAGCTAATTTGTTTTTTTTTTTTTTTTGAGACGGAGTCTCCCTCTATCGCCCAGGCTGGAGTGCAGTGGTACGATCTCAGCTCACTGCAAGCTCCGCCTCCCAGATTCACGCTATTCTCCTGCCTCAGCCTCCCGAGCAGCTGGGACTACAGGTGCACGCTGCCACACCCGGCTAGTTTTTTGTATTTTTAGTAGTGACGGGGTTTCACCGTGTTAGCCAGGATGGTCTCGATCTCCTGACCTTGTGATCTGCCCTCCTCAGCCTCCCAAAGTGCTGAGATTACAGGCATGAGCCACCGCACCCGGGTATGCCCTGTTAATTTTTGTATTCTTTAGTAGAGACGGGGTTTCACCATGTTGGTCGTGCTGGTCTTGAACTCCTGACATCGTGATCCGCCTGCCTCGGCCTCCCAAAGTGCTGGGATTACAGGTGTGAGCCACGGTGCCCATTGCTACTGATTTTTATACATTTATTTTGTCTTCTGAAATTTTGCTGAAGTCGTTTATTAGTTCCAGGAGCCTTTTGGTGGAGTCTTTAGGGTTTTCAAGGTATAGAATCATATCGTCCATGAAGAGTTTTGACTTCTTCATTTCATATCTGGATGCCTTTTCTTTTTTTCTCTTGTCTGAGTCCTCTGGCTAGGACTCCAGTACTATGTTGAATGGGAGTGGTGAGCATGAGCATCTTTGTCTTCTTCCAGTTCTCAAGGGGAATGCTTCCAGCTTTTGCCCATTCAGTATGATGTTGGCTGTGGGTTTGTCATAGATGGCTCTTACCATTTTGAGGCATGTTCCAATGAGAACTTTCTAATGTTTTTTAACATCCAAAAGACCAAACACCTCTTCCATACTTTTTCAAAATGTATTATTTTACCCAGACAAAATCTAGAATTAAAAGATTTCCTCCATCCTTCCCTCCTGAAAAACCTCAGTGGCTGTTTTATCAATTCGCTTTAAAATTAAAAATTAATCTAGAAATACTGAATATTTTATTAATATTCAGTATTTCCTTATCAAAGGAGATAACATTTGGTGTCAAGTATTTTATTGTAACTGAGTTGTGATTTGTGTTCCTCTTCAAATAAATTATTTCTGTTTCTTATGGCTGTTTAGTATTTCGCATCCATTATGAGTTGGATAGCCTTGTAATTGTTTGCTAATTTATCGCATTTGCTATGTTTTTAACATTCCTCCAGACATACATTTCTATTTCAATATTGTAGTTTCATTCTTAGGGGTTTTAATTGACATTGAAAATAATGATTATTGTGTCTGCCCTCTTCCAAGAGTCTTGCCTCATTTTAATTTTCCATCTTGTTGCCTAGGCCAGACCTTTCAGAACAATATTCAGCTGTGCTTAGGGAAGGCGGGTGTTTGGGTCCTGATTTGATTTCTAGGGAAAACCTCCAAAGTGTCACCCTTAGGAACGGCGTTCACTTTTGGTTTCATATAGAAATTGTCATCATCAAGAACGCAGCTTACTATTCTAAAAGGGTTTGAAAAAAATCAGAATTGCTGTTTAATTTTACCAAATGTCTTTCCAGCCTCCATAGAGACTGCCATTTTATTTAATTATGCTATTGATATGGTAGAGTATTGATAATCAAAGATCATTTACAGTCTTGAGATAAATCATTTTGTTAGGTTTTCCTGGGTGCTCTCATATATAGTCTTCTGTTGAGACTCTGCTGGTAAGAATTCTAGAAGGAAGTGATCATTTCTTGTGAGGGTGGGTGGGAGTTGATGAGATGGGGCAGAAGGGGACTTTCTGGGGTGTGGCAGTTTGTCTTGATCAGGGGATGATTACACAGGCGTATAGTCAAAGTTGGGCAGAACACTTACAAAGTGAGCATTTACTGCATGTCACTTATGTTTCAATGAGCCACCAGCACACAGAGCCCAAGAGCTATGCAGGACCAGAGGTTTGTCTCCATCTCCATGGAGACCCGAGAGGGGAAGCGCTGCAGGTCTCTTGCTGGCTGGTGGTCGGGGTCAGTACTGGACTGCAGGACTCCTGACTCTGACCAGAGCATTCCCCACTGTGTGTTACAGGAACAGGCAGAAGCTGAAGGGTGTCAGAGGAGGAGGCTGCTGGTTCCAGTGAATGACGCTGACTCTGCTGACAGTAAGTGTTTTGTGCCTTGAGATGCAGCAGGAGGACAGGGAATAGGGACAGTGTCCTAACTGCTGTCCCTATAGCTGAGAGGGCTCTTCTGGAGGATTCACTGCTGGAAGCAGGGGGTCTTATGTCAATCCTGTGCTGATCATCCTTGGAGTATCGAGACCCTAAATCTCTTCTGTCTTCTCAGTCAGCACCTTTCTGGATGCCTCGGCAACACCGGAAGAAGGACATGCAAAGGAAACAATTCAGGACCAATTGGTGGGCTCCGAAAAGCTCTTTTATGAAGAAGATGATGCAGGCTCTGCTACGTCCTGCCTGTGAAAGAATCTCTTCAGGAAACCAGAGCTTCCCTCGTTGACCTTTTCTCCTACAAAGGGAAGCAGCCTGGAAGAAACAGTCCAGTACTTGACCCATGCCTCAGCAAACTCTACTATCCAATATGGGGCAGCTTACCAAAGGTTCTAGAACTTTGTCAACACACTTGGAGTGATTTTTATGAAATACTGTGTGTGATAAGCAAACGGGAGAAATTTATATCAGATTCTTGGCGGCATAGAGCTATATGATTGTGTATTAAGGGTAGTTTTAGGCCACGTGCGGTGGCTCATGCCTGTAATCTCAGCACTTTAGGAGGCTGAGGCAGGTGGATCGCTTGAGCTCTGGAGTTCGAGACCAGCCTGGTCAACACAGTGAAACTCCATCTCAATTTAAAAAGAAAAAAAGTGATTTTAAGATGTCGTTCTTTTCAGTTCTTCATCATGAGACAAGTCTTTCTTTTTTTCTATTTCTTATATTGCAAGCCCATCTCTACTGGTGTGTGTATTTAATGACGTCTAACTACAGATGCCGCACAACCGCAATGGTTTGCCTTATAGTTTTTTAACTTTAGAACAGGATTATCTGGTTATTACCTGTATTTTCAGTTTAGGACATTTTTGTCTTAATGATGAGATTATCAAAACGTAGCCCTATGCTAAGTCATGAGCATATGGACTTATGAGGGTTCGACTTAGAGTTTTGAGCTTTAAGATAGGATTATTGGGGCTTACCCCCACCTTAATTAGAGAAACATTTGTATTGCTTACTGTTGTATGCCATACATCTATTTTCCTATTTTTGCATAATGATGTAAGCATGGAAAAACTTTAGGAAATGCACTTATTAGGCTGTTTACGTGGGTTGCCTGGATACAAATCAGCAGTCAAAAATGACTAGAAATATAACTAGTGACGGAGGGAGAAATCCTCCCCCTGTGGGAGGCACTTACTGCGTTCCAGTTCTCCCTCCTGCGCCCTGAGACTGGACCAGGGTTTGATGGCTGGCAGCTTCTCAAGGGGCAGCTTGTCTTACTTGATAATTTTAGAGGTATATAGCCGTATTTATTTATAAATAAATAAATATTTATTTATTTATTTATAAGTAGATGTTTACATATGCCCAGGATTTTGAAGAGCCTGGTATCTTTGGGAAGCCATGTGTCTGGTTTGTCGTGCTGGGACAGTCATGGGACTGCATCTTCCTACTTGTCCACAGCAGATGAGGACAGTGAGAATTAAGTTAGATCTGAGACTGCAAAGAGCTTCTCTTTCAAGCGCCATTACAGTTGAACGTTAGTGAATCTTGAGCCTCCTTTGGGCTCAGGGCAGAGCAGGTGTTTTTCTGCCCTGGCATCTGCCATGGCATCAAGAGGGAAGAGTGGACGGTGCTTGGGAATGGTGTGAAATTGTTGCCGACTCAGGAGTGGATGGGCCCCTCTCGCTTCTGGTAGTCTGTGACCCTGAGTCCCTGGGCTGCCTTTTAGGGTAGAGATGCCTGAGCTGCATTTTAGGGTACAGATTCCCTTATTTGAGGAGCTTGGCCCCTCTGTAAGCATCTGACTCATCTCAGAAATATCAGTTCTTAAGCACTGTGACAACGGGATCTAAAATAGCTGACACATTTGTCCTTGTGTCATGTTCCATTATTTTATTTAAAAACCTCAGTAATCATTTTAGCCTCTTTCCAGCAAACTCTTCTCCACAGTAGTCCAGTCGTGGTAGAATAAATTACGGATGTAGTCATTCTAGGGGTTTCAGTCTTTTCTGTCTCAAGGCATTGTGTGTTTTTTTCTGGGACTGGTTTGGCTGGGACAAAGTTAGAACTGCCTGAAGATCACACATTCAGAGCATTGTCTCCGTGTAGTTTTCAGAGGGGGTGGCCTTTCTGGTCTTCACACTTCCATCCTTTCCCACTTCCATCTGGCATCCCATGTATTGTCCCCTGCACTTCTGGAAGACACAGGGTGCTGCTGCCTCCTGGTCTTTGCCTTTGCTGGGCCTTCTGTGCAGGAGACTTGGCCTCAAAGCTCAGAGAGAGCCAGTCTGGTCCCAGCTCCTTTGTCCATTCCTCAGAGGCCTTCCTTGAAGATGCATCTAGACTATCAGCCTTATCAGTGTTTAAACTTATTCTTTTAAAGTAAGCTTCCTGAGAACATGAAATCGTTGGGGTTTTTTGGCCTTGGTTGATTTGTTTAGGTTTCGCTTTATACCCGGGCCAAATAGCACATAACACCTGGTTATATATGAAATACTCATATGTTTATGACCAAAATAAATCTGAAACCTCATATTAAAAAGGTGTGGTGTTCATTTATTTCCAGCCTCCTCTCCTCCTGTGACACAGCTCTGAGTGACAGGAGGCCAGGGCTTCATTCCTGCAGAATTTTTAATGTTAAGAAGCTTAATCTATTGATATATTTATTTTGTCATTGATTATAATCTTATGAAAGTCCCCTCCTGGACAAAAGGTAATGTAAAATTCTTTCGTTTTTTTTTTTTTGTTTGTTTGTTTTTTTTTTTTTGAGATAGGGTCTTACTCTGTCACCCAGGCTGGAGCACAGGGCTCACTGCAGCCTCGACCTCCTAGGCTCAAGCTTCCTGCTTCTGTCAAGGGTTTATCCTTCTATTTTATTCTCTGTAGTCATCATGAATGGGACTGTCTTACAGTTATGCCATTTCTCATCAGACCAATAGAATCCTAAATCCTCTTCTCTCACCCTTTTCTCCTCCCCCTACTGTATCCGACCTTGTCCCCTAACAACACCCTACACCGATCTGTCTTTCCCTTCCTCTTTCACCTTCCCTTCTGGCTGTAGTTCAGGGCCTACGTCAGCTAGAGGGCCTCCTGAGGGGCTGCGGAGTCCTGCATGACAGGAACTGGCCCCCGGATTCCTGAGCACTGGAGCTGAGGCTAACCTGAATTTGATGAGCAATTTGATTGCCCTGTTTCAAGAATTTAGTGTACTAGGCCGGGCACTGTACCTCATGCCTGTAATCCTAGCACTTTGGGAGGCAGAAGTAGGTGGATCACCTGAGGTAGGGAGTTCAAGACCAGCCCAACCAACATGGAGAAACCCCATCTCTACTAAAAATACAAAATTAGCAAGGTGTGGTACTGCATGCCTGTAATCCCAGCTACTTGGGAGGCTGAGGTAGGAGAATCACTTAAACCCTGGAGGAGGAGATTGCGGTGAGCTGAAATCGCCCCATTGCACTGTAGCCTGGCCAACAAGAGCAAAAGTCTGTCTCAAAAACAAAACAAAACAAAACAAAAAAAGAATTTAGGCCGGGCATGGTGGCTCACGCCTGTAATCCCAGCACTTTGGGAGGCTGAGGCAGGTGGATCAGAAGGTCAGGAGACTGAGACCATCCTGTCTAACATGGTGAAACCCCGTCTCTACTAAAAATACAAAAAAAAATTAGCTGGGCATGGTGCCGGGTGCCTGTAGTCCCAGCTACTTGGGAGGCTGAGGCAGGAGAATAGCATGAACCCGGGAGGTGGAGCTTGCTATGAGCCGAGATCGCGCCACTGCACTCCAGCCTGGGCGACAGAGGGAGACTCTGTCTCAAAAAAAAAAAAAAAAAAAAAGAATTTAGTGTACTAAAGAATGTAAAATGTTTCATTAATACTTTATTGTGCATTCATTACATGTTGAAATGAGAAAAGCTTGGCTATATTACATTGAATAAAATGTCGTGAACATTAATGTCATGTACTTCTTTTTACTTTTTTCATGAGGATATTAGAAAATAGAAATTTGTGGCTTGGCACAGTGGCTCATGCCTGTAATCCCAGCACTTTGGGAGGCCAAGACAGGCAGATCACGAGGTCAAGAGATCAAGACCATCCTGAACAACATGGTGGAACTCCATCTCTACTAAAAATACAAAAATTAGCTGGGCATGATGGTGTATGCCTGTAGTCTGAGCTACTCAGGAGGCTGAGGCAGGAGAATCATTTGAACCAGGAGGTGGAGGTTGCAGTGAGCCAAGATTGCACCACTGCACTCTAGCCTGGTGATGGAGTGAGACTCTGTCTCAAAACAAACAAACAAACAAAAAAAAAACAAAAACCAGAAAATATTAATTTGTATTCCTGACTTGCCTTATATATCATCGGGTAGTGTATATAGTACATTTCACACACATCTCATTTAATCCTCCTTATAGTCCCTGAGCTGGTAATTCTTGCTCCATTATACAAGGTAAATTATCCCTCAGTCTGTTTCCCCCCACCTAGCTCTGCATAGTACCCATGAGTGAAGCTAAGTTAGGTTTAAAACCAAGTTTCTGTCATCAGCAAGATAATTCTACAGGAGGCTCTCCACTTTTCCTCTCTTTGTGGAAGCACCAAATAAACATCTACGCATGAATCAGTTTTATCTGAGAGAAAGCCAGAAACTAGTGGAGAGACTCCTAAACATGGGAACTGAGAAAACTCCACATTGAAATGGGCAGGGAAAGCTGGGACACATTCACACACAAACACCACCCCATGCGCACTGCTGTGCAATCAGGAGAAAACTCCCAACTCCCAGCTTCTCCCCCGAGTAGTCAAGTGCTTAGGCCACCCATATAGTACCCCAACTTTTACACTTCCGCTGAAGGGTTTAGCTTTTATATTACCTAGATGTGGGAGCGACAGATACCTTTCCTGCTCACTCTTCAAACAGCAACCTGGGTCAGGCACCCACCAGAAGGACAACTGGAAATGTGGCAGGTAAACCAGGCTGTGGCCCTGCAGTGCCATCGCTGTCCTCACTTGAAGTCTGGCTCCTCTGTTCCTCCATAGCCCTTCCCCATGGTGCTCCATCCTAGTCTTCAGAAGCTTCTGCCCCAAGCTGAGGGAGCCGGTACTGAGGTGGAGGTAGGAACAGGTGCAGCCTCTGCTGGGTAGAGGACATGTGCCCTGGGAATCCAGTCCAGAGTGACTGACACCAGCCCTGAGGATGTGGTTTGTCCTCCCACAACCTCACACAGTCCACTGCCAACACAATCCACTGTGGCTTATACAGGGCCTCTGCATAAATAAGGCCTCTCTGTCTTATTTTACAAGAAGGAGCTGGGCCACACCAGAGTCACAGAGTTGAAGAGGAGCACTGCCAACCCTGGCCGTCTTTAGCCTCCAATCTCTGGGCTCTTTGACAGCCTGAGTGTCTAAGCTTCTGAGCCTTCAGAATTTCTCAGTTCCTACTTTGATAGAGAGAGGGGCGGGGAGGAAGGACCTGGTAAAGAGATTGGACCAGCCCAGCATTGACAGAGCAAGGACCTGGGGTCAGCAACTGAGCTCAGCTCCAGACTCATTTGAGGTCATCCTGACAGCTTGAGGACAGAGACGTTATCTCCATTCACAGCCATGGCGGGTGGTGGGGACTGGCCCCAGCTGACCACGGTTTTCCAAGTGCACAGCTGGGAATTCAGTCTTCCCTGCCACCCTCCTCTGCTGTCTCATATGAGGTCTGCGGATCATTTACACTCAGTCTCGGAAAACTCCCGGACCCTGGAAAATCCTCAAATAATGCTGAGAAATCAAAAACACGACAGTGAGATGTACCATTGTTTACTTCTTAGACTAGCAAAGAATGAAAGTTCAGAGTAGCAAGGGTGTAGGACTCTTGGTGTGAGAGTAAACTTGTTGTAATTTTCTTTTGGAGGATAGTTTGTCAAAATCTAAACAAAATTTTTAAATCATTAACTCATTGACTCCGCAATTCTGCTTTTAAGTAGTGCACATGACTATCTGGATATATGATACCTACAAGATGATTGCTGTTCGAATTTTCAAAAACAAATGCAACTATCCACAGAAGGCAACAGTAGAATGGGCCATAGTTCCACTATGAAAGAAGCTACTATGCTTTTGTTAAAAAGAATGAAACAAATGAATGTATTGACCAAAACATCTAATATAATATATTAGCTTCAGAGTTTGGTTTTTTTTGAGATGGAGTCTTGCTCTGTAGCCCAGGCTGGAGTGCAGTGGTGCAATCCCAGCTCACTGCAAACTCCACCTCCCGGGTTCATGCCATTCTCCTGCCTCAGCCTCCCGAGTAGCTGGGACTACAGGCACCTGCTACCACGCCTGGCTGATTTTTTGTATTTTTTAGTAGAGATGGGGTTTCACCATGTTAGCCAGGATGGTCTCGATCTCCTGACCTCATGATCCACCCACCTCAGCCTCCCAAAGGGCTGGGATTACAGGCATGAGCCACTGCGCCCGGCCTAGCTTCAGAGTTTTTTAAAAAATAATTATGCCTGTAAATACTTCTTTCTGCCAGTGTTTCCAAGGCATCCTGCAGGGTGTGGACCAAGGGGCCCCACCTGGTTTTGCTGACCCATCTCACCAGCATCCATACAAGGCATTCCCCATGATTGCTGCATCAGCTCTGGCCATGAGGATCTCATTGTCCATGAGGCTCGGCTGCCTCATGAGCGGGTTCCAGGAGTTAAAGGGCAGGATCTGTCCAAAGTTGTAGAAGCACAGCCTCTGAGCTGGGTGGAGAAAGCCATGTAGCGAGCCAGGTGAATTGGGACTCAGTTCAGAAAGGACAGAAGCTCCCACATCAGGCCCAGAACCCAAGGGGGGGACCTGGAGAGCTCCCTGCATGGATGAACCTACTGCTCCAGCACCCACCTGCTTCCCATCCATAGACAGTGCGCCCACACTGCCTGGCCTCCCTGGCACCCAAGGCGCTGCAGGGAGTCAAGGTCATCAGAGAATCAGCCCTCACACAGGGCTGAGAGAGAACCCATCTGGTGAGGCTGGATGGACGTTACAGAGGCAGAAAGCAAAGTGGGTGAGAGTCCGAGGGAGGGAGAGACAGTGGCTGCAGTGGGAGCTCAGAGGAGGGAGGAGACTGCCTGGGCTGTGCTTGTCATGGGAGCAGGCCCCAGGGCGGCCACTTCTGTATCTGTGGAAAGTGCAGGGTCTGCGGTAGGGGACCTCTGTTTACACCCAGCTCAGCCTCATTCCCTGAGTTTGGGGCAGAGGTAGGTGGGGGCAAACAGATCCTGAGCAATAAGTGAACCCCAAAAGTGAGCAACCCCACCCAGATCTCAGGACTGTGAGGGTGCAAACCCAAAATATCTGAGACAGGTCTCAATCAAGTTAGAAAGTTTATTTTGTGGCCAGGCACAGTGGCTCCTGCCTATAATCCCAGCAATTTGGAAGACCAAGGCCGGCGGATCACTTGAGGTCAGGGGTTTGAGACCAGCCTGGCCAACTTGGCAAAACTGTGTCTCTACTAAAAATACAAAAATTAGTTGGGGGTGGTGGCATATGCCTGTAATCCCAGCTACTCGAGAAGCTGAGGCACAAGAATCTCTTGAACCTGGGAGACAGGGGTTACAGTGAGCGGAGATCCTGCCACTGCACTCCAACCTGGGTGACAAAGTGAGACCCTGTCTCAAAAATAAATATATAAATAAATAAAAATTTTTTTAAAGTTTATTTTGCCAAGGTTGAGGACACGCCCATGACACAGGCTCAGGAGGTCCTGAGGACATGTACCCAAAATGGTTGGGGTCAGCTTTCTGTTATACATTTAGGGAGAGATGGGACATTAATCAATATGTGTAAGATGTACATTGGTTCTGTCCAGAAAGGTGGGACAACCAGAAGTGGAGGCTTCCAGGTCATAGGTAGCTCTAAGAGACAAAAGGTTGCACTCTTTTGGGTCTTTGACCAGCCTTTCACTGAATACACAGCTTATATGTAAAAGAGTAGAGGTAGAGGAATAGTCACTCATGCCTTAGTCTGGCTCAGTGAATCTGCATTTTTCATAAACAATAGGGTGGAGGAAGCAGTCAGATATGCATTTGCCTCAGGTGGGCAGAGGGATGACTTTCTGTCCCACACCTGTGAAGATGAGTTGTCAATTTACATTGCCAGAGTGAAATTCAGCAGAACTATTTTAGGGTAAGGATCTTGAGGCCCACAAAGAATTCCCTCATGGGCAAATTGTGAGGGAGGTATGTAGCCTTTTAATCTTTGTAACTATCTTATTTAGGAATAAAATAGGAGGCAGGTTTGCCTGACAAAGTTCGCAGCTTGACTTTTCCCTTTGGCTTAGTGATTTTATGGCCCCAAGATTTGTTTATTTTTTCAGAAGGGATTCAATAAAATGTGTGTGCATCGCACTGCACACCACCTTCCTTAGAGAGAGAGGGGGCCAGGAATACGAGCTTATGTTTTGTACAGCCTCGTTTAAAGAACATAAAAAGAAACAAGTGACATTCACTGATATTCATTCACCTTTTTCATCTGAGACACTTCAGCTTTTAGGTGTCTGTAAAAGACAGTGGGCCGGGCGCGGTGGCTCACTCCTGTAATCCCAGCACTTCAGGAGGTCAAGGTAGGCGGTCAAGGAAGCCAAGATCAGGAGATCGAGACCATCCTGGCCAACATGGTGAAACCCCATCTCTACTAAAAATACAAAAATTAGCTGGGCATGGTGGTGTGTGCCTATAATCCCAGCTACTAGGGAGGCTGAGGCAGGAGAATCGCTTGAACCAGGGAGTTGGAGGTTGTGGTGAGCGGAGATTGCGCCACTGCACTCCAGCCTGGTGACAGAGCGAGACTCCATCTCAACAACAACAAAAAAGACAATGGAGAACCCCCTTGATCAGAGTCAGAAGTCGTGGATTCCAACAGTGACCCTGAGAAGCCACCAGCTGTGGGACCTGGTTCACGTCACCTCCCCTCTTTGGTCTCCATGGAAATAAACCACCCATCCTGCAGGGCTCACAGATTCTCTGTCCCTGTTTGACCACTAAGATGTAAGTTAATGCAGTAAACTATTCACTTAAAAAACAAACAAACAAACAAACAAACAACAGGGCCTTACTCTGTCACTCTGGCTGGAATGCAGTGCTGCAATCTCAGCTCATCGAATCTCAGTCTCCTGGGCTCAAGTAATCCTCCCACCTCAGCCACTTAAGTAGCTGGGACTAGGTGCACACCACCACGCCTGGCTAATTTTTGTATTTCTAGTAGAGACGGTATTTCATCATGTTGCCCAAGCTGGTCTGGAACTGCTGAACTCAAATGATTTGCCCATCTCCGCCTCCCAAAGTGCTGGGATTACAGGCATGAGCCACCGGGCCCCAGTCTCAGCTGTTCATTTCTTAAGTGTTTCATTTCCTCTATGACAACTATATACTCACACGTAACCATTATGCAATCAAAACGGAGAATTTCTACCATTCCCAGAAAGTCCCTTTCTGCCCCTTTTAGGCAATTTTCACTACCCCAACAAGACACAGCTACCTCCTCCCTGGCTTTTAGGAGACTAATGACTTACATATATATGAGGGTACTTTGGAAAATCTAACATAAAAGCTCATTCAGAGAATGTGAATGTGTTGAAAAATAATGTACTGTATCAATAGTATCAATAAGCAAACATCATATAGACTCAATGGAGGCTGAAACGCCATTTAGCAGAATTATTCACCTATTCTTGTTCTTAGAACGGAATAGGAGGACAATTCACAATGGTAAGAATTTTTGTAGAAAAACAAGAGCCAGCCGGGCGCGGTGGCTCACGCCTGTAATCCCAGTGCTTTGAGAAGCTGAGGTGCGTGGATCACCTGAGCTCAGGAGTTCAAGACCAGCCTGGCCAACATGGTGAAACCCCGTCTCTACAAAAATACAAAAATTAGTCGGGCTTGATGGCGGGTGCCTATAATCCCAGCTACTCGGTAGGCTGACCCGGAAGAATGGCTTGAACCCGGGAGACAGAGGTTGCAGTGAGCCGAGATCGTGCCATTGCACTTCAGCCTGGGCAACAGAGGGAGACTCCAAAAAAAAAAAAAAGAAAAAAAGAAAAGAAAAACAGAGCCAATTAATGGTGAAAGACCTAGGTCTTCCCAATGAAATAAAATCAAGATTGGGCCAGATGCGGTGGCTTATGCCTGTAATCCCAGCAGTTTAGGAGGCCGAGGCAGGTGGATCACCTGAGGTCGGGAGTTTAAGACCAGCCTGACCAACATGGAGAAAACTTGTCTCTACTAACAATACAAAATTAGCCAGGCCTGGTGGCGCATGCCTGTAATCCCAGCTACTTGGGAGGCTGGGGCAGGAGAATCACTTGAACCTGGGAGGTGGAGGTTGTGGTGAGTCGAGATCACGCCATTCCACTCCAGCCTGGGCAACAAGAGCGAAAACTCCGTAAAAAAAAAAAAAAAAAAAAAAAGAGGCCGGGCACAGTGGCTCACACCTGTAAGCCCAGCACTTTGGGAGGCCAAGGTAGGCAGATTAGTTGAGGCCAGGAGATCGAGATCAGCTTGGCCAACATGGCGAAACCCCGGCTCGCCAGGGTAAAAATACAAAAATTATCTGGGCATGATGGCACACGTCTGTAGTCCCAGCTACTCAGGTGGCTGAGGCAGGAGAATTGCTCGAGCCTGGGAGGCATAGGTTGCACTGAGCCAAGATCATGCCACTCCACTCCAGCCTGGGTGACAGAGTGAGACTATCTCAGCAAAAAAAAAAAAAAAAAAAGGAATAACTTATCTGAAAAAAATCACAAGATCTAATTGAGTTATAAGAAAATACTTGAATTGAAGCATGTTCTATGATTTAAAAAAAGTATTGAAGAGATCTTAATTCTATCTTTTTCAAGTATTTATTTTTAAGTATATAAAATTTTTTTGTCTCACTAGGTTGGTCTTGAACTCCTGTCTCCAGTGATCCTCCCTTGGGGCTTCCCAAAATGCTGCGATTACAGCATGAGCCACTCAGCCCAGCCTCTTATGATCAGTTTTTTGGTAAGGAAACTGTTCCTCATTGTACAATTTTACAAATGGCCCTTGTTCTCATTAATCTGAATTTAAGACGACATATGTTATCCTTCTAGAGGCAGGTGGCACCACAGTAGTTAGAAATTTCATGAGGGGATTCTGGTAGGAGTGCCCAAGAAATCAATGGTGGACAACATGGATGAGATGTCTATTCTCTTGTGCTCTCTGAATGACACAATCCGTCTGTCCTTCCTTCATGCACTCGTGCAGTAAACATTTACCAACACGTGCTTTGAGCCAGGCACTGCTCAAGGTTCTCGTGGCATATAAGGTGATGAAACAAGATGGGGCACCTCCCACACGGAGGTGACAGTCTCCTGTGTAATATGTGTAGCCTGGGCTACATCGTCCAGGCAAACTTTTTGGTGAATTATCAAGTAGACAGGAAAAGCAGAATTGGGAATCAGACAAGGGAGGCTCAAGTGCAGCTGAATTGTTAAAGGCAGGGACCATTCCTGAACACATTGAATTGTCTTTCTGGGTCTCAGCTTTCCTCATCTGCAATAATGGGCTGCTAATACCTCCTCAAAGAACTATTGTATTAATTAAAGAAGGTAGTGTATATAAAGCAGTTAATTCACTGTCTGTAAATATTGGAGCCCAACAAAAGCTGGATCCCTTAAGTCTGTGATATAGATATTTTTGATGAGACAGAGTCTCACTCTGTTGCCCAGGCTGGAGTGGAGTGGCACAACATTGGCTCACTGCAACTTCCGCCTCCCAGGTTTAAGCAATTCTCCTGCCTCAGCCACCCAAGTAGCTGGGATTACAGACGTGTGCCATCATGCCCGCATAATTTTTGTATTTTTGGTAGAGCCGGGGTTTCACCATGTTGGCCAAGCTGGTCTTGAACTCCTGGCCTCAAGTGATCTCTGCCTTTGTGACTTTAGGCGTTGGCAGTTTGCACATTCCTAAGGAACACACCCACAGTGCCGCAGGGGGTTCTGGGCTGTGTCCATTGACAGTTCCCTTTGACTGTGAGGATGGAGCTGTACTGCTTTACACAGATGTCTGACAGCAGGTCCTCAGGCTGTGATCATCCATGTCAGGTCACAGATCAGGAAGGTGCAATATAAGAGCCAACTCTGAACTTTCTAAAGTCCTCAATTCCTACCTGTGGCATTACCATTATCATCATTTCCATGTACAAGATTGAGGATGAAAAGGATTTCCACCAGATTCAAGTCAGGTGTGGCTGAGAGGGAAAGGCCCTAGGTAGATTTTTTTTTTTTTTTTTTTTTTGAGATGGAGTCTCGCTCTGGCTCTGTCGCCCAGGCTGGAATGCAGTGGCTGATCTCGGCTCGCTGCAAGCTCCGCCTCCCAGATTCACGCCATTCTCCTGCCACAGCCTCCCCAGCAGCTGGGACTACAGGCGCCCGCCACCGTGCCTGGCTAATTTTTTTGTATTTTTAGTAGAGACAGGATTTCATCGTGTTAGCCAGGATGGTCTCAATCTCCTGACCTTGTGATCTGCCCGCCTCCGCCTCCCAAAGTGCTGGGACTACGGGCGTGAGCCGCCGTGCCCAGCCTCATCATTGTAAGCTTTTAAATGATAAATTCCAATTCTTAGATAGCTGTAGAAATATTTAAATGATCTTTACCTCTTGTGACTATTTTGCTAAGTAGGGTTTTTCAAGAAATTTCTCTATTTCATCTAAGTTGTCGAATTTTTTTCGCATAAAGTTATTCATGAGATCCCACTATTATACTTTTAATGGCTGTATAGTTTGTAATAATATCCCATCATTAATTAATTCTTGATATTGGTGTTTCATGCCATTGTTCTTTTTCTTTTGAGGTTTGGTTTATTAATTTTATTAATTGTGTTCATCATTTCTGAGACCCAACTCTTGGTTTCTTGATTCTTTTTATTCTTTGTATTCTATTTCATTAATTTCTACTCTATTATTTCTTTCCCTTCCTGCTACTGCCTCTGAGTTTAATTTACACTTATGTTATGGGTGAGTAATGCAGACCTCTGATTCATTGATTGTGATACCATTCTTCTTTTAATCCTTAAGAATTTTACAGAGATATACTTTATATATTACATATATATCATATAATTCTTCCATTTAAATATATTTATAGACGTCTATAACCATCAACAAAATCAATTTTTGAACATTTTCATCATCACCCCAAAAAGACTGCATACCCATTAGCAGTCACTCCTTGTTTCCCCAAATTCCCAACTCTTTTAACAGAAGCCTTGGAAGCTGTGCATTTCACTCTAAGCACTGGTGTAGTGGCATCCCACACATTTCCACATGTTATATAATCCTCATAATTTATTTTGAAATATTTTGAATTCTCTTTTGATTTCATCCATGAACTATGAATTTTTTATAAGTATGTTGCTTAATATTCACGTATTGGGAGTCTTTCTAGATATAGTTATTAATTTAATTTCATTGAGATCAGAGAACATATTTTATATAATTTCCTTCATTTCAAATGTTTTTAGATTTGTTTTATAGTTCACAATGTGGTCTATCTTGGTGAAGTACCATGTTCATAGAAAAGAAGGAATCTCCTGTAGATGTTGCATGTGTGCTCTACCAATGTCAATTAACCCATTTATGCCTGAGGTTGCAATTTTTTGAAATTTAAAATTAGACCTTGGCGATGACCTTGAGCAGTA
Organism: Pongo pygmaeus; assembly: GCF_028885625.2. Classification (NCBI taxonomy): domain Eukaryota; kingdom Metazoa; phylum Chordata; class Mammalia; order Primates; family Hominidae; genus Pongo; species Pongo pygmaeus. The sequence goes on along the minus strand of NC_072380.2, from coordinate 23,206,147 downwards.
GGATATAAATAATTCCACATGTTTAGTGTTCCAGTAATGGAACACTAGGCATAAATGTTTGTCAAGATGGTTGACAGTGTTCAGATCTGTTCTTATTTTACTGTTTTCATCAGATCATTCTATGACTTGGTAAGAAGGGGGTGATATGATCTCCCTTTAATCCTTTTGAGTGTTGCTTCATGCCTTTTAAAGTTCCATTATTAGGCATATACACATTTATGATTATTATGCCTTCTGATGAATTCACCCTTTTAACACTACAAATAGTGCCTTAAAAAAAAAAAATCTCTGCGAATAGCAAGTGAAAATCTGACAACAAGTTCTTGGTGACTCTGGACCTGGGCAGTCCTCAGCCTTCTCTTCAGCTGTTCTTCCCACCTCTCACATGAAACATGTCTACGAAAGGCTGAGGACATCACATCCGCGTTCATGCGGGCTTCCTAGAACTCACATTACTCATTCATCCAAGGAGAGCACGTCGGCGCCTGGTGACCACATCGTACAAGGAATCGTGGAGTATCAGGAATAAGGCACGACCCTCCCTTTCCTTAGGACAGTTCCAGTTCACAGGGAGATAAGGCACAGACATCAATAACCCCAAAGTCCATGAAGGTGCAAAGAGTCATGTGGGGCTGCCCAGGCAGAGGTGACAAATGCCATTGGTGACAGGACACTGGTGGACATAGAGGGAAAAGTCCACACAGACAGGTTCCCAGGCAGACAGGAAGTCAAGGCAGTGGGGGAGGGGAGTCAAAACGAGTGATGCTGGGACACAGCTCTGAGGTTTGTGGGCGTCTCTGATTGAAGGAGATGGAAGGTGAGGTCAGAGAAGTGAGGTTCTCAGTTCACAGATTTGGGCTCATAGGAGTGTGAGAGAGAGAGAGTGTGTGTGTGTGTGTGTGTGTGTAAAAGAGAGGAAGAGAGAGAGGTCTTGTTCCAGCTCTTCTCCTCCATAGACTCTCCTGACCCTGCCCTGCCTCTTCCTGAGATGAGTCATTCACCAGGGGGTTTCCTTGCCTTGTTCCTCCTGGAGCAGTGTTGTGTTAGGCTGTTTTAGAGGGAAGTTTGCCATTCACACTGATTTCCTCTCTCAGGCATACATGCCCTAAAAATGCCTCGTTGATCTTAAAATGAGCAACTCATAATTGTTCTGAGGTTGTGCTGTGGTGGGAAATCTGCTTCTTTTGAGTCTTTTGTGGCTTTTTTCTTTCTTTGTTCTTTTGGTATAAGAAGAACCTTGGATTAAGAAGCCAGCCATCTGTCTTGTAGTCTTGGGCCAGCATCATGGTCCAGGGGAAGCCACTTCTTACCTAAATATGTCTCATTCCTGAAATAAGAGGTGACCTTAAATGACTTTTCAGAGACCCCCAGCTGTGACCCAGCGCTAGGTGAAGGCAGGCCTCATGAACAAGGACCAAATACTCCCCTGGGAAAGGTCAGCAGAACCCAGTGACCCAATCATTGCTGCTGCTCCTGAGGGTCACTCATCTCCCTGCCCAGCCCCTCCACTGAACGAATGTTCTGTGTCTCATGCTGCTCGTCTAAAACAAGGACAATGAGGGTTCCTGTACTGTCTGGTTGTATGAGGATTAAGTGTGTTCATATGTGTATAAAGTGCTGAGAACAGAGCTTGGCACGCGCAAGTACTGTATTTCAGCACATGCTGTTGTTAGTACAATCATTCCCCTCAGTGTTGATTTTAATGAAATCACATCCTCCAAGCCAACAATACCATGACCTGGGGCCTTGCAACCGCACAGCCTCCCTCTGCCAGAGTCAAGTAGGGAGGGATGACATTCCTGGAGCCGGCACAGCCTCTCTGGAGGTGGGGGGTGGGGGAGGTGGCCCCCATGTTTCCTGATAGCTATTTAGGTCCCTGGTGACACCTCCTCCACCAGACTGTGGGCTTCAGGGAGCAGGACTGACACAGGGCTCATTTGTCCTCCCACCGCCACCAGGTGCAGACATTCTCAGAGTAAAGGGCTCATCACCTACTTCCTGGGTGAATGACTTTCCCTCCAAGCCCATGAGGTGACCCCAGTGGTGGCCTCAGCTCACCGCCTCAGGTCACAGGTTCCAGGCTACAGCACAGGGAGGGGACCCCAAAGATCCCTGTGGACTCTGCTGAGGAACACCAGGAGATCCCAGAGGCCAAGTGCATGGCAGAGATGTGGAGAAGCAACTGCTCAGAGGACCTTAGCCCTGCAGAGGCCAAAACATGGCTGCTGTTATGCAGAAGGGGAGGCCACAAATGCTACAGACATGGCTTCTGCAGCTCCTTTTTGCCTCAATCGAATTGCTGAAACCACTGTTAAGGAGAAAGTCTTAAAAGCAGCCAGAGAACAAAGATCTCCCCACAGACAAGCCAGGTGAGAGGGGCAGTCTAAGCCCCAGAAACCACAGCAGGAAGAGGCAGCGGCAGAGGCCCCACCCCAGCTGGTGCCGCTCCCCTCTCCTCTTCACCAGGACTATTGCCCCTCCCTCCACCCAGTGCTGAGACCAACAGCAGACATGGGGTGAGGGGGTGATGTGCATAACATGACCTAAGCCATACAAATATATTACCAACAACCTCCAATGACTTAACTTTGAAATTCTTTCTTTTTTTCTTTCTTTGGTTGTTTTTTTTGTGTGCGTGTGTTTTGAGATGGGGTCTCGCTCTGTCCCCTAGGCTGGAGTGCAGTGGCGCGATCTCGGCTCACTGCAAGCTCCGCCTCCCGGGTTCACGCCATTCTCCTGCCTCAGCTTCCTGAGTAGCTGGGACTACAGGCGCCTGCCACCACACCCAGCTAATTTTTTGTACTTTTAGTACAGATGGGGTTTCACCATGTTAGCCAGGATGGTCTCAATCTCCTAACCTCGTGATCCGCCCATCTCCGCCTCCCAAAGTGCTGGGATTACAGGCGTGAGCCACTGCACCCGGCCTTGAAATTCTTCTCATCTAACTTTTTAAAGTGGTCATTCCTAGTTCCCCTCATTCCTACCAGTGCTCTGGACAGACTTGCCTGTGGCCTGGTGCACACACTTCCCCCACTCTGAGCTGCAGTCTCCTCCTCTGTAAAATGTGATGATTCCTTCAATTTCCTGCCCAGAGACCTGGATGGGCTGCGAGTCTCTGTTACTCAGGGTCTCCTTGTGGGCATTGTTCTCACCCCAGGCCTTGGTGGGCGACGTGAGTGCCGGAAAAAGACCTCAGAAAGGCAAAGAAGTGACTCAGGAGTCCACATCCAGGGCTTGCTGCAGGGTCCCCAGTGCGCAGATGGACCTGCCGTCCCCACCTCCTCCCAATGAGGTCAACCCAGGCAGCCGAATCTCAGCACATCCAGGACCTGCTGCTGGGGCCCGGCCCCGATGCTGTGCTCAGGCGGACATCCCATCCTCAGGGTGCAGGCTGTGGAGTGAGGGTGTCCAGTGAGGGTCACTCACTGTGGAGTGAGGCTGTGGAGTGAAGACTGCAGGAAGGACAGGACTGCAGCAGGACCCACCGGTCTGTGTGATGCTCAAGATGGCCATGTGTCCCCTACAGTCAGCCCAGAACCCCAAGCCACTTCAGAGAGTCAGAGCAGCCATGAGGAGAAGGGATTGTGCCCACTCGGGCTCTGCTGTGGGTGGGAGGCAGTTCCTCAGCCCATGAGGCTTCTAGTTTCTGGAGAAACCAAGTCACTCTGTCTACACGCTCAGGGGCCCTTTCGCCACCTGGAAGAGAATGAGTCTCCTTAGCAGGCGGGGAGGGGCCCATGAAGCACCTCCCTCCCAGAGGACAGTGGGGCACAGGGCTGGGCTGGGGGCTGGGACACTGGACAAGGAGCACTGGGGCTGGGGACAGGAATGGGGCCTTGCAATTAGGGGACACCCTGAGGAAGGGGGATGAGAAGGGGAACTAGAGTAAAAACCAACACGTGGAAAATCTCTGTGTTCTGCTCTGACCAAGGATGAATAAATCCCACGACCACTTCTCATCCTCACTGTTGTCACCCACTTGAGGAGCCAGCTGCCCCCTGCCTGTCTGGGCCTGAAGATGGGAGGAACTGGCCCTGCCCTCCTGGACTTGGCTGGGAGATGTGTGGACCCCCAGCTCCAGGAGAGGAACTGATGAGACCAGGGTCCTGGGGTGTGCACGGGATGTGGGGATGGGACGATCACAAGGAGGAGGATAGAGCCAGGCTGGAGACACCAGGACTTGGGGCAGGGGCAGGCGTTTCTGTCTGTGGGAACACAGCAGAGGGAGGCAGGGCAGAGAGTGTCCAGCGCCCCTGCCCTCAGCCAGCGCCTACCTGAACCTTTCAGGTAAGGAAGGAATTTCTTCCACAGTGAAGTCTTTCAAACAAACACAATCAAAAGCACAATTAGAACTATGATCCCTACGATGATGCATGAGAGGAAATGAGAAAAGCCAGGAGTCCCCGGGCTGATGTTCATTGTCTCTTCAGCAGCTGGGGTTTCCACAGTGGCATTGGCACCAAATTCTTCAACACACTGGATATCATCCCAGGACGTACAATTACTGACTTGGACTTCCCCACTAGGGCACCTGGGTACACACAGAGAGGGAGATGAGGACTCTTGAGGGAAAGCTGGCCAGGTGGAATAAAAGGGGAGCCACCCTCCCTCTCCAATGTCCCTGAGGCTCCTGAGGGGAAGGACAGGCTGCTGTCTGGAAGGGGTCCCCCAAGCTCCCTTGTTGAGGCTGAGGAAGGGTCTGAGCATGCGCATTTCAGTCCCTCAGCCTCCCTGCTCTGGGGCCACAGGAGCCTTCTGTGTTGTGCACACACTGAGCTTCCCTGGGCTGCAGAGGAGGTCTGCGTTAGGAGGAGCCACACTCCAGGGGAAGGTCACAAGCCCTTGTGGCCACAAGCTGAGCCCCTTCCTCCAGTCAACCCACAGTACAAGTGATCTCTCACCCCCAACTGTCTGCTTGTTCCTCCTAATCACAGCAAACATTAGGGGGCCAGAGAAGAACAAATTACTCTTGGCCCTTAAAGCCCAAATAAGGAAAAGACAGGACTTATTGAGGGATTGGGGCCAGGGGTGAGGCTGGCTGGATTGGCTCAGGCCTTCATGGGAACTTGAAGGAGCTCCACCCACAGCCTTCTTATGACTTTTGTCGGCCATGGCCACTTTTGTCTTTATGGGTCCTGCCTGCATAAAAAATATTAAAAATAACATTTTTTAAAACAGCTTGGTATAGCAACAAATACAACCCAGACTGGATTCAAGTGTTTTCTTCTCATTTCAAAAGGAAATCGCATTTCCTAGGTTTGCTGAAAAGGATCAAGGGATCCAGAAAGTTGCCTCTTGTACTCAGTGAACAAGTCGGTCTGGCCAAGGGGACTTGTGCTGGGGAGGGTCTGGGAAGGGGCTGCTGCAGGGGCTAGGGGTGGGGACAGGCAGATGGACCAGGAGTGGCCACTGCAGACCCAAGAGACCCCACAGGCTCAGGGACACTCCATGGGGCTGGAGGCTCCATGGGGTCAGCGGAGAAATAGGGGTACCAGGTGACTCAGGTCTTCTCGGGTTCCTGAAAGCTGTCGGGAGCCCCTGGCTGCTGTCTCACCTGCTGCACTTCCGGCACATCTCAGGGGAGTTTTCATTCCAGAAGGTGCCTTCTTCACACTGACACACTGTGTCTCTGGTCATGGTGCAGGAACTTTTATTTTTTTGATCTGACAACAGAGCATAAGGTTTTGGGAATGTGTTTCCCTGATGTATCCCTCGACCTTCCTTACCACCCACCCCCTCCCACTCAGCTCAACCAAGTTCACCAAAGAGTTCTGAGGGCCAATTTCTGCACCAGCACACTCAGGGCTCATACAGGACACCCACCCTTCAGCTGTCACCAACACCCAGAGGAGTCATAAAAAGGAGAATGATTCATTATTTATTACATCAGATTAGTGGAAAAGCATTGTTTAGATGGCATGGTCAGTAGCAAGGGAGGCGCAAGCGCATCACCTGAGAGACTCTGCAAGGAGACAGAGGCCTTGGGGGACTTCCCCAAAGCCTGGGGCCTGCTGGGGAGGAGGAAGGGGCCTGAGAACCTGAAGGCTGAGTGAGGCCGAGCACCTGCCAGGAGCACAGAGCCCGGGGGAGAGAGCCTGGCCCTGGAGCAGACCCGTGCAACTGCTGAAACCTAGCCCTGTCCACTGGGCCTGGCCTTCTCTGTGCTGTAATGATGCCCCCACCCTCTTGCAGCTGATAGTTTAGATTTCCCAGCCAGGTGGCATGCATTATAGAAAAGATTCCTTTCTATTTTTTTAATTGGTCAAATATATAATCATAGAACAGGTTGATGAAGACCAGGTTGGTCTGGAACTTGGTTCCCTGACTCATATCGGCTACAACTCCCACCTCATTGCCCCACACTCCACCTCTGGACAGGAGGTCCACACATTCTGTACCTGATTTACAAACTGTACATGGGAGACAAGAAAACAAATTGTTGGAAGCGTTTGTGTAATCCACACCCTCTGTGCACGGGTTACAGGCTCCAGTATGTTCTGATCTATGAGATCCTGGGAAGGGAGAGAAAAGCTAATGAATGAGTCTCCACAGAATTCCCAGAGGCTGACAGTGGTGGGGAAACTTCTTTTTTGGCCCTCACTGGAATTGAGACAGAGAAATCCACTCTTCCAGGCTTGGTCTTGTCATCAATTCAGCATCTATTACATACCTTTGACTGGCACTGCTGATAGAAATATAACACAAAATTCAAATTCTATGCAAAATTCAAATTCTATGAGAGCCATATTAAAATAGTAAAAAAATGAGGCCAAATTAATTTTAACAATATAGTTTTAACCTAAAATATCTAAAATACTACATTTCAACATGTAATCAATACACATCATTGAGATATTTTACTTTTTTTACGCCCTCACTCACAAAATAACATCCAACCTACTGTACATGTGATCTGCCCATGCTGGTCCACCTGACCTGTTTGCTGTCCACTCACCACAGTGGCCCCCTGTCTTCGCTCAGTCTCCCCAAGCCCCTGAAATCTGAGGTTCTCATTCCTGCAGGGCCTTCTCAAGAGCACTTTTCCTGGCTCTCTGCAAGACTGGCCCTGTCCAACTTTAAATATCAGCCCAAATCACCATCCCTGAGAGGCCCCACCAACCTTGTCTATCTCACCTATCACTTAACTATTCTTCATGGTTCCCATTAGGACATCCTGACTGTTATGTATATTCGTGTGTCTTTTTTTTTTTTTGAGACAGAGTCTTGCTCTGTCACCTGGCTGGAGTACAGTGGCACAATCTCGGCTCACTGCAACCTCCAACTCCCTGGTTCAAGCAATTTTCCTGCCTCAGCCTCCCGAGTAGCTGGGATTATAGGCGATGCACCACCACGCCCGGATTTGTATGGAACTACAAAAGACCTCAAATAGCCAAAGTGATCTTAAGCAAAACAAACAAAAGAACAAAGATGGAGGCATCATACTACCTGATTTTAAAATATGTTACAAGAGTATAGTAATCAAAACTGAATGGTAATGGCATAACAATGGTAAATAAACTGATGGAACAAAATAGTGAACCCAGGTATAAATCAATGCATTTACAGTTGATTGATTGTGAGAAAGATACCAAGAACACAAAATGGGGAAAGGACAGTCTTCAATAAATGGTGTTGAGAAAAGTAGGTATCGACATGCAGAAGAATGAAATAAGACCTCTATCTCACATCATATGTAAAAATTAATTCAAAATGGACTAAAGATTAAAACATAAGATCTGAAATGGTAAAACTACCACAAGAATACATAGGGGAAAATTTTCATGATGTTGGTCTGGGCAATGGTTTCTTGACTATGACCCCAAAAGCACAGGCAACAAAAGGAAAAACAGACAAATGAGGTTACATTAGACTAAAAAGGTTCTGCATGACAAACGAAACAATGAACAGAGTGAAGAGACAACCTACAGAATGAGGGTCAATATTCAAAAGATCCAAGATTTTGGTTAAAATCCAAAATACACAGGAACTCAAACATCTCGATAGCATAAATCAAACAATCCAAGTAAAATGGATACATGGGCATGGGACCTGAATAGAGACTTCTCAAAAGGAGACATAGAAGTGGCCAACAAGTATATGAAAAAAATGCTCAGCATCACTAACCGTCAAGTGCCAAATATCACTTCACACCTGTAAGAATGGCTATTACCAAAAAGACAAAAGATAACAAGTGTTGATGATGATGGGGAGAAAAAGGAACGCTGGTACACTGTTGGTGGGAATAGAAATTAGTACAGCCATTATGGAAAACAGTATGGAGGTTCCTCAAAAAACAAAAAATAGAACTACTATATGATCTAGCAATCCCACTATTGGGTATACATCCAAAGGAAATGACGTCAGTATATTGAAGAGACATCTTCCCTCCCATATGCATTGGAGCATTATTTACAATGGTCAAGACATGGAATCAACCTACGTGTCCATGGATGGATGAAAAGTTAAAGAAAAATGTGGCACATAGATACAATGGAATACTATTCAGCCTTTAAAAAGAAGGGAATTCTGTCATTTGTGTCAGCATGGATAAACCTGGAGGATACTATGCTAAGAGAAATAAGCCAGGCACAGAAAGGCAAACACCTCACGATCTCACATATGTGGAATCAGAAAAAGTTGACCTCATAGAGGTGGAGAGTAGAATGGTGATTACCAGGGCTTGAGTTTGATGGTGGGATGGGGAGATGTTAGTCAAAGGATACAAAATTTCAGTTAGACAGGGAGAATAAATTCAAGAGATGTATTGTGTGATATAGTGACTACAGTTATTAAAACAATGTGTTGTACAGTCCTGCCTTCTATCCACAAGGAATATATTCCATGGAACAAACTCTGCACATACTCAAGTCCCTAATATAAATTGGGATAGTATTGCATAAAACCCAGGCACATATACTTTAAATCATCTCTAGATTACTTGTAATACCTAATGCAATAGACATGCTATGTAAATAAGTGCTATACTGCATTGCTTTTTATCTGCTTTTATTGACGTATTATCATTTTTATTTCTTCCGCATTTTTTGATCTGTGGTTTGTTGCAACCATGGATACAGAACCCACAGATAAGGAAGGCTACAGAACCCACAGATAAAAAGGGCAAAGAGGGCTTATCCCAGGGCTCTGTATCCATACCGCTGAAAATTGCTGAGCAGATTTTTAAGTGTTCTTACCACGATTACATGATAAGTATGTGAATTAGCTTGATTTAGCCATTCCACAATGCGTACATATTTCAAAACATCATGGTGTACACCATAAATATATACAATGTTTATCTATCAATTAAAAATAAACTGATTTTTAAAAATAAGAGTGCACCTGCTGGACACTCCTCCCCCTTGAAGCTGTGCCTCTGTTGCTGTGGGGTCACTGTCTGCTGGGGAACTTCTTCCTGCCAGGCAGTGGTGGCAGAGTAAGCTAGGACCTGTGGGGACAAAGGAGTAATGGGTGTGAGTGACTTCCAGACCTCAGCCCTCCCAGGCTCCATCTCACATTCCCTTCACCCCAAGTGACAAAACCCATCAGAGCTTGGACATTTTTTCCAGCTCCAAACCTTCATTCTTTCGTATCCGTGTTTGTCCCTTGGCCTGTTAGGGCCAGCTATTTTCTATAAAAAAAAAATAAGGGCAAGCACGATGGCTCATGCCTGTAATCCCAGCAATTTGGAAGGCCGAAGTAGGTGGATCACAAGGTCAAGAGATCGAGACCATCCTGGCCAACATGGTGAAACCCTGTCTCTACTAAAAATACAAAAATTAACTGGGTGTGGTGGCACACACCTGTAATCCCAGCTACTCGGGAGGCTGAGGCAGGAGAATAGCTTGAACCTGAGAGGCAGAGGTTGCAGTGAGCCGAGATCGCACCATTGCACTCCAACGTGGCGACAGTGCGAGACTCTGTCTCAAATAAAAAAAAAAAAAAAAGAAAGAAAAAACGAAAAGAAAAAGAAAAACACTTCTGTATCCTTTTCTCATATTATAACATAAAATACATTTACCCCAGATAATGTGAGCAAGAAGAGTTATTTTGTTTTTTTGATACAGAGTCTTGCTATGTTGCCCAGGCTGGAATGCAGTGGCTATTCACAGGTGTGATCATATCTTACTATAGGCTCGAACTCCTGGCCTGAAGTGATCCTCCTGCTTCAGTCTCCCAAGAAACGTGAATAACAGGCACGTGCCACCGTGGTTGGAAAGAAAAGATTTTATAAGAATTTTAAAAAACCACACACATATGAGCCCTTCATGCAGAAATAGCATTTAATATATTTAGTTTCACCAAGTGTTTAATTCACCAATAGGTGAATTCTGTCTCTCTCACTCACACACACACAAATACACACAGACACACACGTAAACATACTCAGTTTTACAAATGAAGGTTATAATATACATAACCTTACAGAAAGTCAGGATATAGCATCAAACATTAAGTAATTAATTACTGCTTTACAAAGGACCTTGACAAGCTGCTCCCACTAAATATCAAAGAGTGACAAAAAGATGACACAGCAATTCAGGGATTCTGGCCATGATCTCTATGTTATAAATGACAACGAGAAGACAACTGGAGAAATCATAATAGAGTGCGTATTAGATAGTGGTAATGTGTTGATGTTAATTTCCTTGTTTGTAGAAAGTACACACTAAAGAATTCAATAATAGCTTTCAACATGTCAACAGCCATTTTTTCAAATGTTTTTATTGTATAGTTTTTGTAACTTTTCTTTAAGTTGGGAGTGTTTTAAAGTAGGAAATTAATTTAAGCAAAACCAAAATGGTTACAATGAAAGCTGCTTATGTTGGGCTCAGTTCAACTGCCTGGATCTAAACAAGACAAAAGGTAGCTTTCTTCCACATCAAAGCCTGCCTAAGCAGTTGGTGACAGTGAAGCTAACCCACTTTTCCCAAATCATTCCTTCCTGGGCTGGAGTCCCTCTAGGTTCAGGCGATGTCTGCGTCTCCTTTCTCGGCTCTCACACTCTTACTCCCTCTCATTTAATGAGGGGTTTATTAGTGTTTATTAAAATCCTTTCGGAAGACCAACTTTTCATTTTGTCTTTTTTTTTTTTTTTTTTTGGAGACAGGGTCTCCCTCTGTCCTCCATGTTGGAGTGCAGAGTGCAGTGGTGTAATCTTGGTTCACTACAACCTTTGCCTCCTCTGCCTCCCGGGCTCAAGTGGTCCTGCCACCTCAGTCCCCACAGACAGGTGTGTGCCACAATGCCCATCTAATTTTCGCATATTTTGTAGAGCTGGGGTTTCACCATGTTGCCCAGAGTGGTTTAACTCCTGAGCTCAAGTGATCTGCCGGCCTGGGCCTCCCAAAGTACTGGGATTACAGGCGTAAGCCACCGCACACAGTTCGTTTTGTCAGTTCTTTCTGTGGTTTGTATTCTTTGATTTATGTTCCTTCCTGTTACTTTGTTTGGTTTAAATTTACACTTATATTTTATGATTGATTAATGTAGCTCCTCAGGCCATAATTTTCTTTTTTTTTTTTTTTTTTTTTTTGAGACGGAGTCTCGCTGTCTCCCAGGCTGGAGTGCAGTGGCGCAATCTCGGCTCACTGCAAGCTCCGCCTCCCAGGTTCACGCCATTCTCCTGCCTCAGCCTCCCGAGTAACTGGGACTACAGACACCCGCCGCCATGCCTGGCTAATTTTTTGTATTTTTAGTAGAGATGGGGTTTCACTCTGTTAGCCAGGATGGTCTCAATCTCCTGACCTCGTGATCCGCCCTCCTCGGCCTCCCAAAGTGCTCGAATTACAGGCGTGAGCCACCATGCCCGGCCCATAATTTTCACGTTTTTTCTTTTTTTGACAGCTTTAGTGAGACACAATTCACATAATTAATAATTATGATTATTCATATAATTCACCCATTTAAAGTCTACATTTCAGCAGTTTTTAATATACTCACAGCTATGCAATCATCACTATAATCAATTTTAGAATATTTTTATCACTCCAGAAAGGAACTACATACCCTTCAGTAGTAACTCCCCATCTCCCCAACCCCCAATTTTTAATAGAAACATTGAAAGCTGTATATTTCACCATGAGCACTGTTAGCCATTTCCCACCAGTTTTGATGTGTTATACTGTCATTATTACTTACTTTGAAATATCTTACCTTCCCTTTTGATTTCTTGTCTGAACTACAGATTTTTAGAAGTGTGTTGTTCAATATCAAAATTTTAGAATTCTCCATGGATATTGTTACTGATTTCCAGTTTAGTTTCATTAAGTTTAGAGATCATATTGTGTGTTTTATAGCCCAGAACCTGGTCTATCTTAGTGAAAGTATCATAAGCATAGAAAGGAATGAGTGTTCAGTGGATGTTCCACTCCTGCTCTTTAAATGTCAGTTAAATCAAGGTGGTTGATAGTGTGCAGATTGCTCGCCACTTTACTGGCGTTTTCATCTGATCATGCTATCAAGTGCAGAGAAACAGCTGATTTAATCTCTTTTTAATTCTATTTTTGTGTCGTGTTTTGAAGCTGTATTACTAGGCATATACAATTTGTTGTTATTATTATTATACTCCTTGAAGAATTAACCCTTTTAACTACAAAGGTCCCTTTTCATCTCCCATAATATTCTATGTCCTAAAATTGTTACAGTAGGTAGCTAGTCAGGTATGAGCAGGGCAGGAGAGGGCTCCCCGCTTCTGACACCAGCAGTGTTGGGTGACCATCAGGTGGTTGATAACTGTGTCTCTAAAGTAAGAACTGGTTACAGCCGATGCCAGAAAACAGCAGTCTCCTAATACATAGAAAACACCTGAAACTGATCAGCAGCTTCCCAGTAAGATTTCAGGAGTGGGGAGAAGTAAGGCAGGATCCCGGTAGTATGCCAACCTATAAAACCCCAACTCAGGCAGTCCGGCTGTGCACTGTTTCTCAAGTCACCTGCTTGGCCATCTTCCAAGTTGTACTTTCCTCCTTTTCTTTCCATTCCTTCCTTTCCTTCCTGTTCTAAAGCTTTTTAATAAATTTTCACTCCTGCTCTGAAACTTGCCTCCATCTCTGCTTCTGCCTTATGCCCCTCAGACCATTCTCAGTAGGCGAAGAGCTGAAGGTGCTGTGGACCCGTATGGATTCACTGCCTTCAACGTAGGGTAACTTGGATCTCATCCACCGCTAACAAAATCAACTTCACGTGATACTGAGATAGCCACGGCAGTTTTCTTGGCCTTACACTCTGCATGGTGTATCTTTTTCCATCTATTTACTCTCAACAGACATCTGTGTCTTCCTTTTAAGGCCCATCTCATATAGACAAGATATAGTTGAGTCTTGCTTTTTCTGCCCTTCCAACCATTTCTACCATTGAACTGTAGTGCTCAGTGGATTTACAGGGAGTGCAATAATTGATATAGTTGAAATAGACCTGTAAGTTTACCATTTAAGCTATGATTGTCTAGTCTAATTTTTTTGCTCTTTTCCCCTGCACATTTTAATGTTAATTACCTTTTAGAATTCCATTTTAATTGGATAAACTGACTTTTTATGCATACATATTTCCATGATCTATGTGCAAGTGCTATAGGGAATACAGTATACACTCAAGTGTTTATATTCTATTGAAGGTTTTTTAAAAATGGATTTATTGAGGTATAATGGGCATGAAACAAAGTGTACATTTTTGAAGCATGTAGTTTGGTAGATTGAGACATGTGTATACATTGTGGAACTACCACCACGATAAGATAATGACATGTCCACCACACCCCAGAATTTCTTCATTCTTCAATGTAATCCTCTCTTCTGCTTTGCTCCTACGTCCCCAGCAATAATTCTGCTTTCTGTCAGAATAGATTGGTTGAATTTTAATAAGAAATAGAATCAGATGGTAAGCATTCTGTATGGATTCTTTCACGTGACATAATTTTCTGTGTTTTTCTGTTTGTTTGGTTTTTGTTGTTGTTGTTGTTGTTGGGACAGGGTTTTGCTATGTTGCCCTGGCTGGTCTTGAACTCCTGGGCTCAAGTGATCTGCCTGTCTTGGCAGGACTTCAGGTGTGAGCCATCGCACCTGCCCACCCTGGTCAATTGACTATCATGAATTAAGGGCTATTGAAAAACAGCAGGTGCAAGAAGATCCTTTGACCTCTTTTGTGTTTCCTAAAAGCAGAAGATGAAAGTCCCCAGGGAAACATAGGACACTCTCCTTTTTTTTTTTTTTTTTTCCTGAAAGCTCCGCCTCCCGGCTTCTCACCATTCTCCTGCCTCAGCCTCTCCAGTAGCTGGGACTACAGGCACCTGCCACCATGCTCCACTAATTGTTTTGTATTTTCAGTAGAGATGGGGTTTCACCGTGTTAGCCAGGATGGTCTCGATCTCCTGACCTCGTGATCCACCTGCCTTGACCTCCCAAAGTGCTGGGATTACAGGCGTGAGCCACCGCACCCTGCTGACAATCTCCTTATTTTTAAGGATGAGAAGTCAAGGCCAAGAGGGTACTGTGCAGACCTTGTTAGAATGGATCCACTCTCATCTTTTTAGCTCCTCACATAGTTACTTGCTTCTTCATGAGTTACTTGGTCTAATTCAGTAAATAAGTAACTGACTTTCACAGGTTCTTCCATGCCAGGTAAAACTTGCATTAAATAAATGTGTGTGCTTGTCTCCTGTGGACCTTTCTTATGTCAATTAAATTCTCAGGCCCAGCTAAAAAAAAAAAAATCGGGGTGGGGGGGCATGTAAAGGAGAGCTTCGCTCCCCTCCCTGACCCTCAATGGTGACTATAATCAAACCACATCTTCCAGGCCAACAGTACCACATCCTATAGCCCTGCAACAGCATGGCCTCCCTCCAGCACAGCCTTTCTGGAGGAGGGGGAGGCAAGGGTGGTGAGATCTCAGGCCTCCCTCATGCTACCTCCTATTAGTTATATGACCCCTGGTGTCACCTCTCCCACCACACTGTGGGCTCCAGGGAGCAGGATTCACATGGGGTTCATCTGTCCTCCCAAACTCCAGCAGACGCCAGGCACAGGTGTTCCCAGAGTAAAGGGCTCACTGTTTACTTCCTGGATGAATCACTTTCCCCCCAAGCCTATGAAGTGAGTGCAGTTGTGGCCTCAGCTCAAGGCCGAAGGACAGGCTCCAAGAGCCCTGTGAACTCTGCTGAGGAACCATAAGAGCTCCCAGAGGCCAAGGGCAGGACAGAGATCAGAGAAGCAGCTGCTCAGAGAACTCTAGCCCTGAATCTCATTTTGCCACTTGTAAAACAGGAAAATCAACCTACCTTCATCTCCCCGGGTTGTTAGGAAATCCACTACATGAAGATGTGCATTCTCTGGCTGGAAGCAGGACACCAGCTGCCCAACGGCAGAGGCTCGGGGCATGGCACTCTCCCCACTGTCCCCATCCCTGACCTAGAAGCTAGAGCCTCACTGCCCTGCCACTCCTGGATACAGGACAGAGGACCGGAACTGGGACTGTGGCCTCTCAGTAGGGCCTGGGTGAGTAGCCATCTGCAGTCACCTGGATGGAGACATTTCCTGCTCACTCTTCAAACTACAACCCGGGCCAGGCGCCTACCAGAAGGACAACTGGAAGGTAGGTGGCAAGTAAACCAGGCTGTGGCCCTGCAGTGCCATCGCTGTCCTCACTTGAGGTCTGGCTCCTCTGATCCTCGATGGCCCCTCCCCATGGCGCTCCACCCTAGTCTTCAGAAGCTTCTGCCCCAAGCTCAGGGAGCCAGTACCAAGGTGCAGGTAGGAGCAGGGGCAGCCTCTGCTGGGTGGAGGACAGGTGCCTGGGGATCCAGTCCAGAGTGACTGACACCAGCCCTGAGGATGTGATTTGTCCTCCCACACCTGGTAACACAGCCCTCTGAGGTTTACACAGGGCTGCTGAAGATTTTTATCTCCTCTTCACTTTACAGACAGGAGCTGGGGCCACACCAGTGTCACAGAGCCAGAGGGGGAGCACGGCAGGGCCCAGCCATTCACAACCTTCAGTCTCAGGAGTCCTTGACAGCCTGAGAGTCAGAGATTCTGAGCCGTTGGAACTTCTCAATTCCTACTTTGATAGAGAGAGGAATGGTGTAGAAGGACCTGGCACAGAGATTGGACCAGCCCAGCATTGACAGAGCCAGGACCTGGGGTCAGGAACTGAACTCAGCTCTGGGCTCATCTGAAGTCACCCTGACAGGCTGAGGATGGAGACCTTATCTCCATTCACAGGCATGGTGGGTGGCAGGGACTGGCCCCAGCTGACCAGGGTTTTCCAAGTGCACAGCTCAGAATTCAGTCTTCCCTGCTGTCTCATCTGGATCCCCTGGTCATCTACTCCCAGAACCAAAAAACTCCTATATCCTTGAAAATTCCTAATACCACGAAGAAACAAAAATACATAGCAATGTGATGTGTTACGTTTTACATCTTAGACTAGTAATGAATGAAAGCTAAGTGTAGCAAAGGTGTAGGGACACAGGCACATTTGTGGACTAGGTGTGACTATAAGCCGGGTTCCGTGGTTTTTTGGAGGAAAATTCGTGAACATTTAAAGAAACTTCTGAAGTCATTTATCCCTCAGAAGGAGTAGAATTCAGCTTGTAAGGAGTTGCCCAATAAGCTGGTGCGCATGGATATGTGGACACACGATACATACAAGGGTATTTAGTACAATGCTGTTGGAATTAGCAAAGGCAGTCAGGATGGGATCTAACCAGCTGCCCCTAGGCACCAACAGTGAATTAACCTGTGGCTTACCCATGTAGTAAAATACAATACCCTTGTTTAAAAGAAGATCAATCTGAATGTACTGCCATAAAACATCTAATGTGATTTGTGTTAGCTCCAAAATTTTAAAAAGCGATTGTGCATTGAAATGCATTTAATAAGGCAAGACTGATGGAGGGATCAAAGCCTCCTTTGGGACTCATAGAGTTCACATTCGCAAAACTGTGAAATTCAGGTCTCTGGCCTTGTCTACACAGGTCATCCATGCCTTCTCTCTTCAGGGCCACTGTCCTGACACAGCCATTCTTCTAGCTGCTTCAGGTAGGTCCACCCACTATAAACTATTTTAAAAGTCAGTTGTGTAATTTTTGAGAGGTGAAAATGTTACTGCTTTTCTGAATTTAGCATTAATTTGTAGAAAGACAACATGCAAACTCTCATGGTTCCTGTAACCTTGCTTTGGCCTTTTCTTTTCCTTCTTTCTTTCTTTTTTTTTTTTTTTTTTGGTATTACATAAAGAATCTTAAAAAGGGCTGTTAGCAAAAACCTCAATCAATCTGAAAGAGACCTAGAAGTCTGCACATTTTATACATAATATGTCCTTGCACTCACACTACTACCAATCTCAGTTGCCAAAGCCAACTCACAACAACTTTACACCGTTTATGCTGAAGGAAGGGGCCAGCCCCTGGTCCTGCCTATGGGATACAGAGGGGACACACGGGTGGCAGTGGAAGACACTGACTGCAAGCACGTTGGTTAACCGCTTCCTGCCACTTTCCCGCTTCCTGCCACTTTCAGGACAGAGGAGGTGAAAGTTGCAAAAGACAGCGCTGAAAAGTTTTTTCACTGGCTGTTGGTTAAACCGATCTCCAAGGAACACGTTTAAGAATGTAAACATGGGGTTAATTTTATTAACTAACTAATTAATTAATTAATGAGAGAGGCAACCGCTCTGTGTCTTCCGGAGGCTCACTCTATGGGTTCCACCTTGACTCCCTCCCTCTCTCGATTCTGGAATTTCCCTCCCTTCGCGGGCTCGGGGAAGCCAGGGGGACCCCGCTCTCTGCTCCCTCGCGGCCGGGTCGCTCCTGCCCAGCCCGGGGACCCAGTTCTTCCCCTGACTCCGACGACGAGTTCGTCCTGCCCGGACATGCCCGGCCGCAGGTGACCAGGGCCAGGCATCCCTGCCGTGTCCCCCTGTCTCCCTGCCCCCTCCCGGCGCCAGGTGCGCTTTTCCCCAGCCAGGGACCGCGGCGGGGACTCACTGGCAGCAGGACAGCGACGATGACGACGACGAACCTTAGGGTCTTGGGGATCCGGGCCATGGTATGGTTCCCGACGCCGTCCTGGGTCCTGGGTCGCACCCTGCCTCGGCCATCAGGCGGCCGGGGCGCTCTGTCCCCAAAGTTCCCTAGAGGTAGGAAGCGCTCCTTCACACCCTGCACCTCTGGTCAAACTCCCAAAAATCTATCAGAAATCGTTGGCGGAGTTCGTGCGCGTGGAGAGGTTCCCACAGCTGCACTGCCAGAATCGGAGCGCAGCGCCTCTGCTTTTATACCTGCGGGAAAAAGGCGTGGTCACTTGTTGTCACTTGCAGCAGTCACTTCCAAGCACTCAGAAAAGGGGCATGGCCTCCCCTAGCACCTCCAGGAAGGCCTGGGTTGTGGCGGTGAGTGCATGGACGGACAGGAACTGGCTCTTTCCGGCAGCGGTGACCCAGGGCCTGTGGTTTGATTCCAGGTCCTGTCCGGGCTGTAGCCAGCAGAAGGGGCAGGAGCTGAGGCGCTGCCCACTGCGCTGCTGTAGTCTGGGTAGTGAGGTTCAGAGGCGGCACCGAAGGCCAATCCTGAGCCTGCTCCCTCCCCGGGATGCCTGTCTCTCCTCTTCTTAAACCCTGAACTACTTCCTGGCCTAAGGACTTCAGTCCACTCTTAGCTTCTGCTCCCACTCCCTCCTCCCACAGCGGCGTGGCTGACCACTGCACTGATGCCACTGTCTCCAGTCCCCTTGCTGCTGTGACCCAGCTCCAAGCTTCTCTGGCAGGGGTTGGTATCCCTCAGTAGCGGGTGCCTGGCACCAAGGAGGGGCCCAGTGAACACATGTGTGGACAGAATGAAGGACACAGGGGCCATGATGGGCACATGCAGAGGCTGAGGAGTAGGCAGGAGGGAGAGGAACCCCGGGGTCATCCCTAGCCACAACCTGGCACCCTTTGCATGGTCGAGGCATAGACACTCTCTGGCAGACCTTGTGGGCTCTAGTATTGAGGCCCCATGGACAGAGGAGGCCCAGGGGAATGTCTTCCAAGGTCGGTCCCCAAGTCAAGTGTCTATCCAGATCCAACTGTCTGACCTTGGGCTGCTCACCTCCCCATTGAGTTAAGCACACTGCCGCTGTGTGGACAGATCCAATGTGTGGTATTGAAGGGTGCCAGCCTGTGACCCTAGGCAGTAAGGTCAATGGCACAACTTCTAGACCCTTGGGGTGAGTCGATTCCTGACCCCTCACGTGGTGGATAGAAGAGGATAGCACTATAGAAACAAAGATTTTTTTTTTCTGCTCATCAGAAACCTGGGAATGATATGTCATCCTCTCCACAGGCTTGGATTTGAGCGATGGAGTGCGCTGGGCACCTGCTAGGCCCCAGGCACTGAGTTCGGATCAGAAATGTGTGCCAGGTCTCAGGCACTGAGAAATGTGTGGAGTCATGAATGTGTGCTGAGGGCAGATCCACGCAGGAGGTGAGAAGACAGGGACTTCAGGAAGACTGACAGCATTAACACAGAGCCACCAGGGCCTGCAGGAAAGTCTTTAGAGTACTTCAGGGCCCTTGGCCCTGGAAGGTGGACCACACAGTGTAGACTAGAAACCAGACTGCAGGTAACACACATTCTCTGTGCCGTGTGTGGAGCACTGCCTAGAGCTAATGGCAAAAGGCTGTGAGCACCTCCAGGGAACTGGGCCTTTAGACTATAAAGTTTCCATCTGAGAGGCACTTACTAGCTTGCGATGGAACACTAACTGAAGCTCCCCCTGTGGCTGAAGGACATAAAATAATCTTGAAACCTGAAAAACTCATGATGTCTTCAGTGATCTTGGAAAAGCTCTAACGGGGAGGGCAGTCCCAGAAGAGTTCTATTACAAAATGGAAATGGTTTATACGGGATCCTGGTGCCTGAAGAAGGCAAAGAGGAGACACTCATGAGTAGGGAGCCTCTGTTCCCCTCAGACTGACTCTGGAACTAGGTGAGGAGCTGCTGGATTCTGTGGTCACTTGGACACTGCCCTATACACAGCTCTTTACTGACTGCCCAAGAGCTACTTAGTTTGTAGACAGTCGTTCCTAGGTGAATGGACAACATCCTATTTGGAAGGCCACCCCTCTGATGGAAGAAGGCAAAGGCAAATTGGCTAGGTGGGTTGGATTGCATGCTGTTTTCCTAGCGTGATGGAAGATTTGACAGCAGCAAAAGCCCCTGTACTTGAGTTTTTTTCTGGCTCATGAACAGTCATCAACATCCTGATCATAGAGTTGGGAAGGAGAATGTGAAAGTTGATCGCACAAATTGGGTCATTCTTGTCACACCCAACTAAAACAGAGTCAAGAGGCCATGGGGAAGAAAAATCACTGTATTACCCCCAAACTGCAATTCTCTGTAAGCCTGGTAGCTGTAGCCTGAAACTATTAATAGTTCTATCTAATATCTATGGACACAACCTACTACTGCTCTAAGACCAGCCTGACCCACTGCAGTCACTCACCAGTCAGAGCACGCCTCTTCTTCAAATTTGACAGTGCCAATGAGCTTCCTGGAAAAAAAAAATACTTAGTATTTCTCCTTTTTTTTTTTTGAGATGGAGTCTCGCTCTGTCACCGAGACTGGAGTGCAGTGGCACGATATTGGCTCACTGCAAGCTCCGCCACCTGGGTTCACACCATTCTCCTGCCTCAGCCCCCCAAGTAGCTGGGACTACAGGCGCCCACCACCACGCCCAGCTATTTTTTTTGTATTTTTAGTAGAGATAGGGTTTCACCGTGTTAGCCAGGATGGTCACGATCTCGTGACATGGTGATCTGCCCGCCTCGGCCTCCCAAAGTGCCAGGATTACAGGTGTGAGCCACCGCGCCTGGCCAGAATTTCTCCTTTTAAAAAAGCCTCTAAACTTCTCTTTTTGGTCTTTGGACATATCAAAGACAAGTTGATCTTTGTGTATGCCAAGCGTTGCAATTCTTGCTTTCCAAATAAAGTGTATTAAATTTGGATATTTGTCTCTACATTCCCCATTGTTTCCAAGAGTAATGGAAAACTGGCCTACTGAAGGGATGTCCATATGAGGCCTGACCCTCTGGCAATCTCTAGGGGGACTTGAGGAGCGCATTAAAGTAGGACACATCCATACTGCTCAGTAGAACCTGCCTCAGGTTTGGAAAGTGATTGCAATCAGCAGGAGATACCCCCCACCATGTACTCCCTTGAGGTGGTCACCAGAGGCCATTAAATAAAAGGAGTGGATATAGGGGAACCGCAGTGATGCAGAGATGGGCTGAATCAAAACACATTCCTCTTGCTCTCTCTCAGGCACATAACGCCAGTAAGAGCTGTTCTGTCTGCCAGCGGGAGAGACACGGACTGCCTACAGCTATGAGGCAGATTCCCTGATGGGGAGGCCCTCAACATACTTGGAAAGTGAGACTGAGGGCAGTGCCCTGGGGGGTACAGGTGAGTCTCGACAGGAACAGAAACTGACTGTGGATTGTCTTTTGCTTACCTGGTGGAGGCTACAAATGCCCAGAGTGCTATTAATATAAAAGAACTGAAATAAGGTATTATTCTAGTTTGGACCACTAAGTCGCACTTCCTTGGACCAAGAAACAGGCTGTTCAGTGCATAATGTTTAGCAATGGGCAGAGAGATACCCTCCTTAGAGTAATAATTTGATAGGGAAGTGGAACAGTCACTTGAAACATTGATTGTCTAAAATGGGGAGAGATACAGGCATGAAGGGCTGGCTTCCACGCCTTCACTGGTGTGTGCCCCCACTCCAGATGAGCGGGCTAAAGGAGTGTCCCCACCAGACTTTCCTCCATTTTTCCAGTGGATCTGGGGATGAGGAGATAGGGTGGGTGCTAGTATGATGACTGTCATTTTGTTGTTGGTGGTGATGGTGGTAGTGGTTTTATTTTTTGAGACACAGTCTCGCTCTGTTGCCCAGGCTGGAGTGCAATGGCATGATCTTGGCTCACTACAAACTCCACCTCCCGGGTTCAAGTGATTCCCCTGCCTTAGCCTCCTGCCACCACGCCCAGCTAATTTTTATATTTTTAGCAGAGACGGGGTTTCACCGTGTTGGTCAGGCTGGTCTCAAACTCCTGACCTCAGGTGATCTACCTGCCTTGGCCTCCCTTACAGGCGTGAGCCACCGCGCCCGGCCAGTGACTGTCATTTTTGTCTTTCTTCCCTGTGTTACCTCAACTCTCCCCTTCTCCCCACTGACCACCTGGTACATTGGCCACAGGGCCAGGGCTACAACTATAAATGCTGGAAGCAGCAATGACTCCTAAGCCAGGAACAGACTATGTTTAGACTTTTCTGTCAATTTTCTTATGGACCTGATGGGACCCCAATCTTGCAAAATTGGGGCTAACAGTAAATGTAGCTACATAGCCTGATACAGTTTTGATGTGTGTGCCCTCCAAATGTCATATTGAAATGTGATTCCTGAGGTTGGTATGGGCCTGGTGAAGGTGTTTCCGTCATGGGGGAAGAACCCTCATGAATGGCTCACTGCCCTTTCCACAGTAAAGAGTGAGTTCTCACTCTATTAGTCACTAGAGAGCTGGTTGTTTAAAGGAGTCTGGGACCTCTCACCTCTCTCTCTTGCTCCCTCTCACCATGTGATGTGCTGGCTCCTCCTTTGCCTTCTTCCATGATTGGAAGCTCCCTGAGGCCCTCACCAGAAGCTGAGCAGATGCAGGTGCCATGCTCATGCAGCCTGCAGAACCGTGAGCCAAATAAACCACTTTTCTTTATAAATGACCAAGCCTCAGATATTCCTTTATAGCAACACACAATGGACTAATTTATTGCCTATTGGTAAAATAGCCCACTAGTTCTTCACCTATGTAACCCTGCCCTGTATGAATGGATGTGCACTGAGGGGACACATTTGTTACACTAGTATTGCTGCCGGCCCATCACAGTTATTTCCAAAGTAGAAAAGTTTGAGTAGAAACAAAAACAAGGAGGAGGAGTTGCTGAGAGTAAAGGAATGAACACGTGGGTTATGTAATGAGGGAAATCTTATGTTACGTTAGTACTGAGAAGGAGATGACATTGTCTCTTAGCTCAATTATTCCAGATATCTAGGAGGGGGAAGCTCCATGTTTGCTGAGACCTGTCCTGCTTTTAGGACCTGACAGAGGGAATAGAGGCCTGCAAACCTGAGTGGCCTCATCCTAGGAGACATTTTCATATAACATGATGACAGACTGGACTAATTATCAATGGCTGAGGAGGCCTAGTAACCTACCAGTATCTTTTGAGTTGCATATCGTTTTGCTGTAAGGGAGTCCAGAGACCTGGCTGTGGACTGTGAAATAATAAGAGATACATATTTGATCTCAGCTCCTGTTTCTTGCCACAAAGCTCCTGAAATCCTTGGAATCTCTGAAGTGATCAATGTCTCTTTGTACAACAGTGAGATGACTGATGGCTAGGGGCTCCTGGACAGCCTTGGGAGGGGGAACTGGCCTATGATTAGAGGGTTGAACCTTCAACCCCTGCTGAAGTTTTGCTTGGGTTTTGCTTACCTGGTGGAAGCTGCAAATGCCCTCCCCCTGTCCCAGCCTCTGGTGAGAGAAGAGGGGCTGAATGTTGAGGTGATCACCAAAGTTCAATGATGTAATCACTCAAGCTTGAGCAATGAAGCCTCCAAAGAAGCTTAAGAGGACAAAGTTCAGAGAGACTCTGGGTTTGTGAACAAGTACCCATCCACATGTCGGGAGGGTGGCACGCCCTAATTCCACAGGGACAGAGCTCCTGCACTGGGCACCCTCACGACCCTGACCCTGTGTATCTCTTCATCTGGCTGTTGATTGATATCATTAAAAAATCCTCTATAATAAATTGACAATAGCAGGTAAACTGTGTTTTTGGCTTCTGTGAGCCGGCCTAGTGAATGATGAAACTTGAGAAGGGGGTCATGGGAACTTCCAGTTGGTGGCTCCCATGTCGGGTTCCAATTAGCCTAGTTGTGGGGGGACCAAGAGGTTTCACAATGACTCAATGGCCAATGAAATTCTTATGAATTTGAAGTAGAAAAATTAAAAGATATTAATTGTCCTTATAGAATGAAAAAATACAGAAAAAGTAAAGCTGCAATGGGCATTAGTGACCACCCCACCAAAGTAAGAGCTAAGAAAGAATATTAACTGCCTTTCTGTAAAGACCCTGAGACATTAACCTTGTCTCTTTCCACATACCTTGTAGTTTCTGTTTCTCTTAACTTATACTTACTAAATAAGCATAAGTTACAGCACATGCTTTCCCAAAATGTAAGCTAAAGAATGTTACATGATAATTAACTGTCTTTGTTCTCCCTTCTGTAAGTCTGCTTCCAGCATCAGGTAACTCCTGCCACAAACTGCTTAAAAGGTGACTGCTTTCTTTGTCTGCTGCTCAGACTTTCAGGACACATGTCTGCTGAGCCGGTGTACACCTAAAATAAAAACTCTCCTGCACCCTGATCAGTCTCTCTGGTTCCTTAATTCCCTGCAGCAAATTCAAAGTTTATTGTGTGGCTTTTGCATATAAACACTCATGTAAATATAGTCAACACATACAGGCAGTGATGAGATGGTGGGGAAGGGACCACAGTGAGCATGTCAGGAGACCAGCATGCTGACTGACACACTGGCAGGTCCGGGTTTCCTCAGAATATGGACCAGGGTGGGGGTCGCTGCTCTTCTTCCAATAGCCCATGGGAAAGAGGTCTCTGAGTTTTCATGGGCAGCGCTGCAGCAGCTGCTTGGCTATGGTCAGAGTCTTTGCGGTTTTTATGGCCCTCTGCAGGCTTGTCTGTAGCCAAGATCTCAGCTGACTTCTGGCTTCACTTGCTTGTCTGGTCTAGGGGGTGCCTGTCCACAGCAGGTCCTCCCATCACCTCAGTCCACCACACATACGCTTCTCACTCTGAGGGGTCAGCAGTTTCACTGTGGGCTGATCACCTGCCATAAATGACTCCATTTTTAGACATTTAGGGTCACCAAACACTATTATTTATCAGTAGCTAAGTCAGACAGAAGGTGTGGATGACTTGGGGACCCTGTTTTAGTCCATTTTCACCCTGCTATAAAGAGATACCTGAGACTGGGCAATTTATAAAGTAAAGAGCTTTAATTGACTCACAGTTCACCATGGCTGGGGAGACCTCAGGAAACTCACAATCATGGTGGAAGGAGATGGGGAAGCAGGCACCTTCTTCACAAGGTGGCAGGAGGAAGAGAAGAGAGTGAAGGAGGAACTGCCAAACCCTTATAAAACCATCAGAACGTACTCACTATCATGAGAACAGCATGGGGGAACCACCCCCAAGATCCAGACATCTCCCACCAGGTCCCTCCCCTGACCCACGGGGATTACAATTCTAAAGGAGATTTTGGTGGGACACAGAGCCAATTCAAGATGAAATCTGGATGCGGACACAGACCTCCTACTTGTGGTTTGCCCCTGAAGTGGGGGGAGTCTTGTGGGACTGAGTTTTTACCCTGTGGGGTCAGCACTACCTCTGATTAGTGTCAGAAGTGAATTGAATTATGGGCAGTCATCTGTTGTGGGAGAATTGATCAGAGTGAAGAAAATCCACACATCTGTTCACAGAAGTGTCTTGAACTATGAACATATTGCTCACTGTAATTTGTTAATATTCTCTCAGCTAGAACTTTGCCATTTTGTCTGAGCCTATAGCACTCAGAGTTTTTGGTAGTAGGGCTGGTACCTCATGTTTCTTAGATCTGTTAATGAGTGGGACCAATGTCTGAGCTCAGGTGGTCAGGCCAATATCAGATGGGTCCCTGGCAGAATATTTTTTCCTAACACATTCCTCCACTAGTTTCTAGGGGTCAGTTGATGTCAATATGGGTTGTGTGGTGTAATTTCTTTAAATATTTCATGGCCAGGTGCAGTGGCTCACGCCTGTAATCCCAGCACTTTGGGAGGCCAAGGAGGGCAGATCATGAGGTCAGGAGATCGAGATCGTCCTGGCTAACACGATGAAACCCCGTCTCTACTAAAAAGTACAAAAAAAGTTAGCCAGGCGTGGTGGCGGGCACCTGTAGTCCCAGCTACTCAGGAGGCTGAGGCAGGAGAATGGTGGGAACCTGGGAGGCGGAGCTTGCAGTGAGCCGAGATCGTGCCACTGCACTCCAGCCTGGGAGACACAGCAAGACTCCGTCTCAAAAAAAAAAGAAAAAAAAAAAAAATTCACGAGGGCCTCAAAACATAATTAAATATAATTTTTAATTTTTTCTTTTCTTCTGTACAGAGTATTTATGCTAAATCTTTATGCAGAAATCTAACGATTGCAGAGAGATCAGGTTCCTGAAACAGCCAATCCATACTCCAGTATGTAGTGCTAGAACTCTGATTCAGGAACCACCAGAAAACAGAGGGTCCAGCTAGTCCCACATTAGCAAACATTTGCCATCAATCACATTCCTCATCCACTCTTTTTCTTTCTGACCATGACCCTTCCCTGAGCGCACATGGAGCCCATGGTAAACAGCTTCTGAAATGGCCCCAGTGATCCTCTCTCCTGGTATTCATGGCTGGGATATAATAAGGAACATCTATTTTTTTTTCTCTGCTCCTGGCTCTGGGAACAGAGCTTTAAAATATTGAAGTTTCTTGAGTAATTGTGGTGAGAGGGGCTTTATTTTTTATTCATAAAATGATTTCCAGCATTCCTGAGTTGATACTGATGAGGTGGCTCTTGCAGGAGAGGGGCTGGTTGCCAGTGGAACCAACCACGTGATCAGAGCACTGCCAACTTTCAACACTACCACACCCCTCAGCTCAGAGCAGGGAGATGCCTGAGGACTAACCACCTGAGATTAATGATTGACACCTTCATGCTACGGAATGAAGCTTCCATAAACACCACAAAGTTCAGAGAAAGGGAATAATCAGTGGCTTACTGGGGTTGGACAGATGAGAGTAACTCAGAACAATGAAGGGGAACACTACACTTTCTATATCAAAAATAATGTCCATGTACTTTACACGATGATATGCTACAAATCTAATCATTTAATAAAACCTCCCTAAGAAATTAGAGATAGTCTTATTTTATACAGCTATATGCTACAAATCTAATCATTTAATAAAAATCTCCCTAAGAAATTAGAGTTCTCTTATTTTATGTTGGTCAAAGGACTTTCTAAGTTTATGACCATAAAAAAAATAAGTGTACCTATAGATTCAACTACTTAAAATTTAAAACTTCTGTACATTAAAATCTAAGACAAAAAGAAGAGGCAAATTAAAAAGACTAGAAATTTGTTATTAGTATTTGGGAAGCATGCAGTCTGTCTTCCCAGACAATACACAAATCCTAAAAAATTCAGCTTGAACAAAGAAATTCAAACAACACATCAATACACGGGACACAATTCAATAAGCAGAGAATTGCATATCGAGGTCAATTAATTATTTCCTAGTTAGCAAAAGTGAAAATCAAAGAGCAGTGATGTCAAATCTAAAGTGATGCACTGTTGGTAGGAATCACAGCTGTGTGTGTGTGTGTGTGTGTGTGTGTGTGTGTGATATTCTACTTCTTCTAGGAAGCCACCTAATGAAGGTGATTAGAAATTTGGCCAAAGATGTATTCACAAATATTCACAACTTCTTTGCCCTCAGCATAATGGTGATTGAGGTTTTGGGGATAGGGGCTGGTATTTGGGTGGAGCATGACACTGGACTCTCACCTTTGCCCATCTCAAGAACACAGGCCATCCTCTCCATCTTTGGAGTGGGACTCACAGAATTTTATTGACCGTATGTTTTGGGGGCTCAGGGTAGAGGCCAAATGTCAGGAAAAAGGGCACAGAGTTGAAGAACAAGGGTCGCCTGTAATGAAGGGTCACACACGTAGAGCCCTACCTAGTGTTGACTTGGAGGAAAAGGGAAGAAAAAAAGGGAGAATTGAGCAGGAGGAAAAGCATGGTCAACAATAAGAGGAGGAAAGATGAGACTGGAGGATTGTGGAGGATTCAAACCATAGCTCACAGCCCATGACTCCAAGTGAGGCTGAGGAGCTCATGGGCAGGGCAGGAGGGAAGCAGTGGGGAGCACAGAGCAGCCCCATCTCTCCTCTAGGGGAGGTGGACAGTGGGGGGCATGCCTGGGCCTCCCAGGAGCTGTGGATGAGAGGGAGAGCGGGTCCTCCAGGGCAAGGGGAGTGGGAAATGGGTCTCCCAGGTGCTTCCAGGTCTGAGCAACCTGGGCCCACTGATGAGGATGCAGGAAGGGTTGAAGGAGAAAAAGTGAAGGTCTGCCCAGGGCTGGAGGAAGCCACAGGAGAGGGACCATGGGACTCCCCCAGAACCAGGACTTCCCCAGCAACCAGGGCCAGTTCAACACTCAGGGACCTACTGCCTCTTCCCTGACAGCTCCATCAGAGCTGGACTGCAGCACTCAGAAGCCCCAGGTGCAGCCAGAGAACCCCAGGGGAGGCTGTGGGTGAGCCAAGCCAGTGCTGGTGTCCCTGTCCCCACAGGGAGAGGAAGAAGGAGGTGCTGAATTCCAGTCCCCAAGACTCTGTCACTTTAAATTCCAGGGAGTCCAAGGCAGGAAACAACCCCCCACCTTCATCAAGCCTGCAGGAAGAGAAGGCAGGGAGGTGTGAGTCACAGCAAGAACACAGCCTGTGTTACTCAGAGCTGTTTCAAGGAAGAATGGGAGGACAGGGGCAAAAAGAAAAACAAACAAAACCTCTACACATCTTAAGTAAGTTCCCATAGTTAATTTGGTCATTAAATCATACATACCTCAGGATTTTACCCCTAATTACCATCTTCTTATGCTTGATGTTAACAACACACTCTTCAAAGACAGGATCATCTACTGCTTTCTCTAGTGTGAGAAAAGACAAGCAAGGGAAGGTGTGCTTTTGTGAAGCAGTTCCTGCCCTCCGTGCACACCACAGAGGCTCTCTGGCCTGTTCTTTTCTCCTATCTTCAAATTAGCAGATTCCTTCTTCTGCCTGATCAAATCTGCTGTGGAATCCCTCTGCTGTGTTGTTTACTTCAGCTACTTTATTTTTTTTAGCCCCAGGATTTCCACTGGGGACCTTTTAATAATTCTTATCTCTTTATGGATATTCTCTATATGTGCATACAGGTATGTATAGATATCTATAGATGCATCGATGTTTCCCCAAAGGAAAGGTGTAGGTGCTGCTCTGGGTTTCCCTAGAATATTTCCCTCCAGCTCCTGCCCATGGACTCCTCAGCCTCATCCTGGAAGCCACGGGCTGCGAGCTACTGTTTTAATCCTCCGCAATCTTCTAGAACACACATACACACACACACACACTCACACACACACACACACATCCTTTAAATATCTGAGCATATTTAAGATTGTTGATTTAAAGCATTTGCCCAAAAAGTCCAATGTCTGAACTTCCCCAGGTATCTGTCAATTTCTTCTTTCCCTGTACATGGACCATATTTTCTTGGTATGCTTTTATGGGTTGAATGTGTCCCCCTAAAGCATATTTTGAAGCCCTACACTCTGATACCTGTGAATGTGATCTTATTTAGAAATGGGTTCTTTGCAGATATAATTACTTAAGAAGAGGTCATATTGGATAAGTTTGGGCCCTAAACCCAGTAGCTGGTGTCTTTATGAAATTGGAAAACTTCCCTTGTCCCACTCACAGGGCGTGATCTTTTCACACTTGCTGTTTTTCAAGTATCTTTAACTTAAATAGTCAATATGCTAAAATAGCATATTTTAACCCCCTCATTTCCCTCATCTGGAACTTCCCGAGAAGTTTCATGTATTAAAAGTTGAGTTGATGGCTGTGGAGAGAAGAATGAGGTTAGTAACTGAGTGGCAAGAGACCTATAAAGGAAAACAGGAACATAAATTGCAAGAGACCAGACATAAGTCTAACTATATTGCCCCATATCTTATTGAATAAGTCTCTTAGTCATGAGAAGAGTTTTATCCAGTTAGGCAGTTGTATCTCATTTTAGGAGGTGATTTTTTTTTAAAGTTTTATAATCACTTTATTTTATTTTATTTATTTATTTATTATTATTACACTTTAAGTTTTAGGGTACATGTGCACAATGTGCAGGTTAGTTACATATGTATATGTGTGCCATGCTGGTGCGCTGCACCCACTAACTCGTCATCTAGCATTAGGTATATCTCCCAATGCTATCCCTCCCCCCTCCCTCCACCCCACAACAGTCCCCGAAGTGTGATGTTCCCCTTCCTGTGTCCATGTGTTCTCATTGTTCAATTCCCACCTATGAGTGAGAATATGCGGTGTTTGGTTTTTTGTTCTTGCGATGGTTTACTGAGAATGATGATTTCCAATTTCATCCATGTCCCTACAAAGGACGTGAACTCATCATTTTTTATGGCTGCATAGTATTCCATGGTGTATATGTGCCACATTTTCTTAATCCCGTCTATCATTGTTGGACACTTGGGTTGGTTCCAAGTCTTTGCTATTGTGAATAATGCCACAATAAACATACGTGTGCATGTGTCTTTATAGCAGCATGATTTATAATCCTTTGGGTATATACCCAGTAATGGGATGGCTGGGTCAAATGGTATTTCTAGTTCTAGATGCCTGAGGAATCACCACACTGACTTCCACAATGGTTGAACTAGTTTACAGTCCCACCAACAGTGTAAAAGTGTTCCTGTTTCTCCACATCCTCTCCAGCACCTGTTGTTTCCTGACTTTTTAATGATTGCCATTCTAACTGGTGTGAGATGGTATCTCATTGTGGTTTTGATTTGCATTTCTCTGATGGCCAGTGATGGTGAGCATTTTTTCATGTGTTTTTTGGCTGCATAAATGTCTTCTTTTGAGAAGTGTCTGTTCGTGTCCTTTGCCCACTTTTTGATGGGGTTGTTTGTTTTCTTCTTGTAAATTTGTTTGAGTTCATTGCAGATTCTGGATATTAACCTTTTGTCAGATGAGTAGGTTGTGAAAATTTTCTCCCATTTTGTAGGCTGCCTGTTCACTCTGATGGTAGTTTCTTTTGCTGTGCAGAAGCTCTTGAGTTTAATTAGATCCCATTTGTCAATTTTGGCTTTTGTTGCCATTGCTTTTGGTGTTTTAGACATGAAGTCCTTGCCCATGCCTATGTCCTGAATGGTAATGCCTAGGTTTTCTTCTAGGGTTTTTATGGTTTTAGGTCTAACATTTAAGTCTTTAATCCATCTTGAATTGATTTTTGTATAAGGTGTAAGGAAGGGATCCAGTTTCAGCTTTCTACATATGGCTAGCCAGTTTTCCCAGCACCATTTATTAAATAGGGAATCCTTTCCCTATTGCTTGTTTTTCTCAGGTTTGTCAAAGATCAGATAGTTGTAGATATGCAGCATTATTTCTGAGGGCTCTGTTCTGTTCCATTGATCTATATCTCTGTTTTGGTACCAGTACCATGCTGTTTTGATTACTGTAGCCTTGTAGTATAGTTTGAAGTCAGGTAGTGTGATGCCTCCAGCTTTGTTCTTTTGGCTTAGGATTGACTTGGCAATGTGGGCTCTTTTTTGGTTCCATATGAACTTTAAAGTAGTTTTTTCCAATTCTGTGAAGAAAGTCATTGGTAGCTTGATGGGGATGGCATTGAATCTATAAATTACCTTGGGCAGTATGGCCATTTTCACGATATTGATTCTTCCTACCAGGAGGTGATGTTACAGGTGGTCTTTCACCTAGGTTAGGCCTCTATATGGTGTGGTCAGTCAGGTATTTAATAAGAGGCATTTCTATGGAAACAAAAGAAAAGTAAAGGTTAATGGTTGGAGCAAATGATACAAGCCCAGTTTTTAGCCCAGAGGACAGTCAGTTGAGATTTCTAGATGTTGGGCTTGAAGCATCTTTAGATGGAGGAATGACAAAAAGTAGTAGTAATTTTGATGAATTTCCTGGTATGTAGTTTATATTAGTTGTTGTGGTGAACTTTCTGAGCAACCCATAGAGACACAGGCATGAAAATTGTCCATAGGTGGTAAGCTATTCTTGTTACTGAAACACCAGAGTTTTGGCCTAGGTCCTGCTGCTTGATGCACAGATGGCCAATCACTGAGACAACAAGTATTCCCAGGGAAAATTAAAGGATTATATAGCAGAGAAGAAATGTAACCAAATGCTGGAAAACAGGAATTAGAGAGGGGCAAGGAAAGTAAACGTGTGTGAGAAAACAGGAACTAGAGAGGGGTAAAGAAGGTAACCATGTGCAGGAAAACAGGAATTAGAGAGCAGGTAAGGAAGAGAGGCTGGTCAACAGGAAGCATGTGGTTGGTTAGGCAATTATGGTGATGAGGGGCCTGGCATCTCTCACTGTTCAGATGCAGTGATCTCAGGAAGTTTCAGCTCCTTGATACTGTCTGGGAAGCTTGATGGTGGGTTTCCTGATAAAGGAACTCAGTTAAGACAAACATAACTTTCTCAAGTTTTAACACCGGGAGGATAAATCTCTATGTTTTTTCAAAGAAACCATAAACATCAGCTCTATGGGACAATTGGGCTGGTTTCAGTCCTCCTTTCTACTTACCAACTCCCCAATCCTGGAGAACCTGGCCCTGAATTTTTCAGGATGCTTCATGCTGAGAAGGGCGTTGTGGGCAGCTCCATGCCATGGGTGACCTCGTGGCCAGCCAGGAATCACAGGTTAATCTAATCCTACGGTTTTCTTCTGAAACACAGATTTATAAATGTTACTATTCTTTTCAAATAGCTATGCTGTCTGTGTTAATTTCTTTATTATTTTCAGGGTGTTCCTGTTTCCTATTCTATAGTTTTCCTCTCCTGATTATTGCCTTTCTTATACTTATTCTGGGTTTATATTGCTCTTCTTTCTCCAGCTTTTAAGTGGAAGCCTGGATCATTGTTTTCTGTCTTTTTTTCTTTACTAATATAAGCACTCATACTCTCTATGTCCCGTAGTTACATCCTATCAATTTTGATATTTTGCATTATCATTTAGTTTGAAATATTTCTGATTTCCATAAGGTTTCTTCTCTGGCCCATGGTTGTTTAAATTGCAATATGATAGTCTTTTCTATATCTCTTATTCTTACTGATATCTAATTCAATTCCTCTGCAACCTAAAGAATATATTCTGTACAATTTCAATTCTTTTGAATTTATCAAGACTGTTTTTAAGGCCCAGAATAGGGTCTACCTTAGTGAACATACTATATGCACTCAAAATGAATGAACATTCTATAGTTGTTCAGTGTAGTACTCTATAAATGTTTATTAGCTCAAGGTGGTTGATAATTTTTTCAGATTGTCTATGACTTCATTGATTTTTTTTTACTGGTTCTATCAGTTGTTCAGCAAGGGATGTTAAAAATCTCTAGCTATGATCGTGCATTTGTCCATTTCTCTCACTAATTCTGTCCGTTTCTGCTGCAAATCTTTGAAGCTCTGTTATTAGGTACACACATATTTTTAATACATTTTTAAACTTTATTTTAGGTTCAGGGCTACGTGTCCAAGTTTATTATATAGGTAAACTTGTGTCATGGGGGTTTGTTGTACAGATTATTTCATCACCCAGGTACTAAGCCTAGTACCTAATAGTTATTTTTTCTGATCCTCTCCCTCCTCCCACTTTCTACCCTTAAGTAGGCCCCAGTGTCTGTTGTTCCCTTCTTTGCATCCATATTAGATACACACTTTTTTTTAGTATTATGTCATTCTGATGAATTGATCCTCTTATCATTATACATCCCTCCTTATCTTTGCTAATATGCCCTATCTTGAATCTACTTTCTTTGACATGAAGAAAGCCACACTAGCTTTCTCATGCTTTACAGTTGTGTTTTATATCTCTTCCCATCTTTTACTTTCAATCTATCTGAAGCTTTATATTTAAGGTGCATATATTTTACATAGTTTATAATTTCTGCTTGCTTTTTTTTCCAGTTGGGGAAACTTCCTTTTAATTGGTTTGTTTATTCTGGTTACATTTATTGTTGTGGTCAAATTTGGAAAATACAATCTCTTACAATTTATTCCTTTCTCCTTTGTTTTTAAAGGATGTTTTCACTGGGTGTGAATAATGGGTCAACAGGTTTCTTTCACCATTTCACACATCCTGAGCCTCCATTGTTTTGGGTCAGCTGTCATTCATATCTTTGTTCCCTGTGAATGCACAAAATTTGCTCTGTATGATTGACTATGATGTGTCCAGGTAGGGTTTTCTTTACATTTATTTTTCTGAGGGGTTTATAAGCTTTTTGAATCGTTAAGTTGATGTTTTTTCACTACATTTGAAAATAAATCAACCATTTTTTTCCTCATCTTTTCCAGCCATTTCTTCTTGGTCCCTGGTTCCATGTGTGGTGCGTGATATTGTACCACAGGTCACTGAGACTCACTTCCTTGTTTTCTTTCAGTCCCATTTTCCCATGTACTTCAGATGGAATGGTTTCTATTGATCTCTTTTCAAGTTCACTCATTCTTCTATAATGTTCAATCTCTCTCTTTCTTTTTTTTTTTTTTGAAACAGAGTGTTTGCTCTTGTTGCCCAGGCTGGAGTGCAGTGGCATGATCTCGGCTCACTGCAACCTCCGCCTCCTGGGTTCAGGCAATTTGGCCTCAGGCTCCCAAGTAGCTGGGATTACAGGCATCTGCCACCACACCTAGCTAATTTTTTGTATTTTTAGTAGAGACAGGGTTTCACTATGTTGGCCAGGCTGGTCTTGGACTCCTGACCTCAGGTGATCCACCCGCCTCGGCCTCCCAAAGTGCTTGGATTACAGGCGTGAGCCACCGCACCCAGCCCTGTTCAATCTCTCTTAAGAAAATCCACATAAATTTTTCATTTCAGAGAGTGGAATTTTCAGTTCTAAAATTTCCATTTGGTTCTTGTTTTATAGTTATCATATGTATGCTGAAATGGCTTATCTTCCACTCATGTCAAAAATCTTTTCTGTAGACCCAGCATATATTTTACAGCTCCCTAAGAGATTCTATTATGAATCAGCATTAAAAACCACTGTGAAGGCACAAACTCTACCTAGAAGAATGAGGTTTTTTTTGTTTTTGTTTTTGTTTTCTTGAGACAGGATCTCACTGTGTTGCCCAGGCTGGAGTGTAGTGGCACAATCATGGTTCATTGCAGCCTCGACCTCCTGGGCTCAAGAGATCCTCCCACCTCACCCTCCTGAGTAGCTAGGACTACAGGCACAGGCCACCACGCCTAGCTAATTTTTGTAGGAACAATGTTTTGTTGTATTGCCCAGGCTGGTCTCGAACTCCTGAACTCAAGCAATCCACCTGCCTCGGCCTCCCAAAGTGCTGGGATTACAGGCATGAACTACCATGTCCAGCCAGGAATGAGTTACCTAATGAGGAGTAACAATAACAGAAAATGTTTATTACCTCCTGCATACAATGATTTTACAAGTATTTAGTGAGAATTGATTTTGTACCAGGCAAAATGTATGGCAAGATTAAAATATGCAGTACCTGCTCTAAGGGACTTCCCACATTAGTAGGGACATAGTAAAACAATTATAATAAAATGCGCTATTTTTCATAATGCTCTCTCTCCCCCTACTCCACTCCAATTATTGCTATTTCTTACTAAGGCTGTTGCTTTGTATATTATGTGTTCTGTAACCCTTATGAAATGAATGCTCTTGTAAATACATTTTCTAAATGGTTATCTGCTATATTTTGTGCACATTCATCCACATATACATGTTTTAAATTACTATTGTTATAACTTACAGTTCTTAAGTATACAATCATACTGAATATTGTGATTTTTTTTTTCTTCTCTCTTTCAGGAGACCTGTCTCTGTTTTTGTTCTATGTCTTGTTGCATAGGTTAGAACTCTCAGGACGAGGAAGGGTGTTTAGAGAAGGCAGGCATTTTGATCTTCATTTGATTTCACTGGGAAAACCTAGGCCTTTCACCATTAATTGGCTCTTGTTTTCTTACAGAAATTCTTATCATTGTGAAGTGTCCTCCTATTCCGTTCTAAGAGCCAGAACAGGTGTCTAATTATCCTAAATGCCTTTTCAGCCTCCATTGAGACTATATGATGTTTGCTTATTGATACTGTTGGTATGGTACCTTATTTTTGAACACATTTACATTCTTGGAATACGCTTTTACTTGAGATTTTCCTAAGTACCTTCAGATATATGAAAGTCATTAGTCTCCTAAAAGCCAGTGAGGAAGTAGCTGTCTCTTGTCCAGGTGGTGGAAATTGCCTAAAAGGGGCAGAAAAGGATTTTTCTGGGGGTGGTGGGAATCTTCTGTGTCTTGATTGCATAATGGTTACATGTGAGTACACAGTTGTCATAGATGAAATGAAACACTTAAAAAGTGAACAGTTGAGGCCGGGTGCAGTGGTTCACGTCTGTAATTCCAGTACTGTGGGAGGCTGAGGTGGGCAGACCGCTTGAGCTCAGGAGTTCGAAACCAGCCTGGGCAACATGGGGAAATCCCATATCTACCAAAAATACTAAAATTAGCCAGGCGTCGTAGTGTGCACCTAGTCCCAGCTACTCAGGAGGCTGAGGTGGGAGGATCACTTGAGCCCAGGAGACCAAGGTTGCAGTGAGTTGAGATTGCACCACTGCACTCTATCCTGAGCGACACAGTGAGACCCTGTTTTTCTTTTTTCTTTTAAAGTGAACAGTTTACTGCATGTAACTTATGCCTCAGTGAGCAAACAGGGACAGAGAATCAGTAAACTCTACAGGATGGGAGGTTTATCTTCATTTCTATGGAGGGGAGGTGTCCTGTGCCAGGTCCCACAGCTGGCTGCTTCTCAGGGTCAGTGTTGGAATCCAGGACTCCTGACTCTGACTAAGGAGATTCTCCATTGTCTTACACAGACACCTAAAAGCTGAAGGGTCTCAGATGAAAAGGATGAATGAGTATCAGTGAATGTCATCTGTTTCTTTTCATGTTCTTTAAATGAGGCTATACGAAACACAGACTCGAATTCTGGGCCCTCTCTGTCTCTGAGGAAGGTGGTGTGCAGTGCATTGCACACACATCTCATTTAATCTCTTCTAAAAAGAAAATAATACCAGGACTCCAAAACCACTAAGCCAAAGGGAAAAGTCAAGCAGGGAACTGTGTCAAGCAAACCTGCCTCCCACTTTACTTCTAAATAAGATAGCTACAAGGATAGAAAATCTACATAGCTCCCTCCCAATTTGCCCACAAGGAAATTATTTGTGGGCCTCAAGATCCTTACCTTAAAACAGTTATGCTGAGTTTCACCCTGGCAATGTACATTGATAGCTGATCTTCACAGGTGTGGGACAGAAAGTCATCCCTCTGCTCACCTGAGACTGCATATCTGCTTCCTCCGCCCTATTGTTTATGTAAAAATGCAGATTCACTGAGCCAAAGGCATAAGTGACTATTCCTCTACCTCTACCCTCTTAAATATATGTTGTGTATTCAATGAAAGGCTGATCGAAGACCCAAAAGAATGCAACCTTTTGTCTCTTATCTACCTATGACCTGGAAGCCTCCACTTCCAGTTGTCCCGCCCTTCTGCACCAAGTCAATGTACATCTTATACATATTGATGAATGTCTCATGTCACCCTAAAATATACAAAAGGAAGCTGATGCCAATCACCTTGGGCACATGTTGTCAGGATGGCTTAAGGCTGTGTCATGGCCGCTTGCTTAACCTTGGCAAAATAAACTTTCTAACTTGATTGAGACCTGTCTCAGATATTTTAGGTTCATACCCTCATAGGCCCCAGATCTGGGCAGGGTTGCTCTGTCTTCGGGTTTGCTTCTTGCTCAGGGTCTGTTTGCCCCCACCGACCTCTGTTCCAGCCTCAGGGAACGAGGCTGAGCTGGGTGTAAACAGAGGTCCCCTGCCCCAAGCCCTGTGCTTTCCACAGATGCAGAAGTGGCCCCCCTGGGACCTGCTCCCATGACAAGCGCAGCCCAGGCAGCCTCCTCCCTCCTCTGAGCTCCCGCTGCAGCCGCTCTCTCTCCCTCCCTCGGGCTCTCACCCATTTTGCTTTCTGCCTCTGTAGGGTTCATCCATACTCCCCGGGTGGGTTCTCAGCCCTCTCTGAGGGCAGATTCTCTGGTGACCTTGACTCCTGGCAGCGCCTTGGGTGCCAGGGAGGCCAGGCAGTGTGGGCGGGATCTCTGTGGACTGGAGGTGGGTGGGCGATAGAGCAGTAGGTTCGCCCACGCAGGGGGCTCTCCAGGTTCCCCCACTGGGTTCTGGGCCTGTTGTGGGACCCTCTGCCCTTTCTGAGCAGACTCCCAACTCACCTGGCTGTCTCCATGGCTTTCTCCATGCAGCTCAGAGGCTATTCTTTGATAACTCCTGGAACCTGATCATCAGGAGAAAGCAAACGGTGGGAGGACAAGCGGCTCTCACCCTGGGGGAAGCCATGTGGTCCAAGCCCAGGCCCTTCCAGGACTGGCTGCCTCCCCTCCACGTCCTTCAGGGCGGCTGGCTGGGAAGCCGCGCGTGTGCTGCCCTCTACAGGCTGCTCAGCCTCCCTGCAGCTCAGCCCAGCCCAGCCCAGGGCTCCAAGTGAGGCCCAGAATCCCATTGGCAGGGCGGGGGCAAGCCCCAGAGCAGCCCCACCCCCGCTCTGAGGAAGGTGGATAGCATGGGGGCACGCCTGGGCCTCTTGGGAGCTGTGGGCGAGAGGGAGAGGGGTTCTCCAGGGTAAGGGGAGCGGGATATGGGCCTCTCACGTGACTGCAGGGCTGAGCAACCTGGGTACACTTATGGGGATGCACGGAAGGCCAGGGCAGAGAAAGTGAAGGTCGGCCCAGGGCTGGAGGAAGCCGCAGGAAAGTGTCCACGGGACTCCCCCAGCGACCAGGGCCAGCTGCCTCTCAGGGACCCACTGACTCTCCCCCGACAGCTATCAGAGCAGGATGCAGGAACCTGGCTGCCCAGAGAACCCTCCTGAGAGGTTGTGGGTGAGCCAGGCCAGCACTGGTGTCCCTGTCCCCAGACGGAGGGGCAGGCAGAAGAGAGAGGGGGGAAGGAAGTATGAATTCCAGTCCCCAGGAACCTGGCACTTTAAACTCCGGGGACTCGGATGGAGGAAACACCCCCAGCAGGCCAAGCCTGAAGGCAGGGAGGGGAGGAAGGAAGGAAGGAGTCCTAGAAGGAGCACAGCCTGGCCTCCTGTCACTCAGAGCTGATTCACAGGAGGAGGGGAGAACAGGGAGAAAACAAAAAACACACCTATTTTAATATAAGATTTCATATTTATTTTGGTCAAAATTCATAAACATATGAGCATTTTATGTATAATGTGCCTCCTTGTATTGTTTGATATTACAACATAGTCTTCAAACAGGGTCTATAGGGCAGAAACATCAAAGGACTCTAACCACGAGTGACACACTGTCTTAAGTGGCTGTCGTGTGTCATGTGCTGTTTGGCCTGGGGATAAAGCAAATCCCATACAAACCAAACAACTCCAGAAAACCCCAACAATTTCATGTTGTCAGGAAGCTTACTTTAAAAGAATAAGCTTAACAAACACTGATAAGGCTGACACTTTAGATGCATCTTCAAGGAAGGCCTCTACGGAAGGTACAAGGGAGCTCGGGCTGGACTGGCTCCCTCCGGGCTTTGAGGCCAAGTGTCCTGCACAGAAGGCCCTACAAAAGCAAAGACCAGGAGGCAGCAGCACCCTGTGTCTTCCAGACGTGCAGGGGACAACGCATGGGATGCCAGTGGAAGTGGGAGAGGACGGAAGTGCGAAGACCAGAAAGGCCACCCCCTCCTAAATCTTCACGGACACAACACTCTGAATGTGCCTAAATCTTCAGGTAATTCTAACTTTGTCCCAGCCAAACCAGTCCTGGAACAAGACAACACACAATGCCTTGAGATGGAAAAGACCAAAATCCCTTGAACGACTACATCCATAATTTGTCCTACCACTACTGGACTACTATGGAGAAGAGTTTGCTGGAAAGAGACTAAAATGATTACTGAAGTTTTTAAATAAAATATTAGAGCGTGACACAAGGACAAAGCCTTAATGTGTCAGCCATTCTAGGTCCTGTTTTCACAGTGTTTAAGAATTGATATTTCTGAGATGAGTCAGATGCTGCAGCTCAGGAATCTTTACTGTAAAATGCAGCTCAGGGGCTCAGGGTCACAGACCACAAGAAGCGAGAGGAGCCCATCCACTCCTGAGTCAGCAACCATTTCACACCATTCCCAAGCACCGTCCACTCTTCCCTCTTGATGCCATGGCAGATGCCGGGGCAGATAAACACCTGCTCTGTCCTGAGCCCAAAGGAAGCCCAAGATTCACTAATGTTCAACTGTAATGGCGCTTGAAAGAGAAGGTATTTGCAGTCCCAGATCTAACTTAATTCTCACTGTCCTCATCTGCTGTGGACAAGGACGAAGATGCAGTCCCATGACTGTCCCAGCAGGACAAACCAGACACATGGCTTCCCAAAGATACCAGGCTCTTCAAAATCCTGGGCATATGTAAACATCTACTTATAAATAAATATTTGTTTATTTATGAATAAATATATCAATAAATATTTGTTTATTTATGAATAAATATATAAATAAATATTTGTTTATTTATAAATAATATATAAATAAATATTTGTTTATTTATAAATAATATATATAAATAAATATTTGTTTATTTATGTATAAATATATAAATAAATATTTGTTTATTTATAAATAATATATAAATATATAAATATATATTTGTTTATTTATAAATAATATATAAATATATATTTGTTTATTTATAAATAATATATAAATATATATTTGTTTATTTATAAATAATATATAAATCTATAAATATATATTTATTTATCTATAAATCTATAAATCTATAAATATATATTTATTTATCTATAAATCTATAAATCTATAAATATATATTTATTTATCTATAAATCTATAAATCTATAAATATATATTTATTTATCTATAAATCTATAAATCTATAAATATATATTTATTTATCTATAAATATATCAATATATAAATATATATTTATTTATCTATAAATATATCAATATATAAATATATATTTATTTATCTATAAATATATCAATATATAAATATATATTTATTTATCTATAAATATATCAATATATAAATATATATTTATTTATTTATAAATAAATAAATAAATAAATATTTGTTTATTTATAAATAATATATATAAATATATACACATATTTATTTATTTATAAATATATATATAAATAAATATTTATTTATAAATATATATATAAATAAATATTTATTTATAAATATATATAAATAAATATTTATTTATAAATACATATAAATAAATATTTATTTATAAATACATATAAATAAATATTTATAAATACATATTAATAAATATTTATAAATACAAAATAATAAATATATAAATACATATTAATAAATATTTATTTATAAATAAATATATAAATAAATATTTGTTTATAAATAAATATATAAATAAATATTTGTTTATAAATAAATATATATAAATATTTGTTTATAAATAAATATATAAATAAATATTTGTTTATAAATAAATAATATATAAAAATAAATATATAAATAAATATTTGTTTATTTATAAATAAATATATATAAAAATAAATATATAAATAAATATTTGTTTATTTATAAATAAATATATATAAAATATATAAATAAATATTTGTTTATTTATAAATAAATATATAAATAAATATATAAATAAATATATAAATATTTGTTTATTTATAAATAAATATATAAATAAATATATATACATATTTATTTATAAATATATATACATATTTATTTATAAATATATACATATTTGTTTATTTATAAATATAAATAAATATTTGTTTTAAATAAATATATATAAATATTTGTTTTAAATAAATATATATAAATATTTGTTTATAAATAAATATATATAAATATTTGTTTATAAATAGTGTATAAATAAATATTTGTTTATAAATAAATATAGAAATAAATATTTGTTTATAAATATAGAAATAAATATTTGTTTATAAATAAATATAGAAATAAATATTTGTTTAGAAATAAATATAGAAATAAATATTTGTTTAGAAATAAATATAGAAATAAATATTTGTTTAGAAATAAATATAGAAATAAATATTTGTTTAGAAATAAATATATAGAAATAAATATTTGTTTAGAAATAAATATATAGAAATAAATATTTGTTTATAAATAAATATATAGAAATAAATATTTGTTTATTTGTAAATAAATACCTCTATATACCTCTAAAATCATCAACTAAGACAGACCGGCCCCTTGAGAAGTTGCCAGTCATCAAACCCTGGTCCAGTCTCAGGGCGTAGGAGGGAGAACTGGAATGCAGTCAGTGCCTCCCACAGAGGGAGGATTTCTCCCCCCATTGCTAGTTGTGTATCTAGTCATTTTTGACTGCTGATTTGCACCAGGCAGCCCATGTAAACAGCCTAATAAATGCATTTCCTAAAATTTTTCCATGCTTACATCAACATGCACAAAAATAGGAAAACAGAAAGATGTACATCATATAGTATTACACAATACAGATGTTTCTCTACTTAAGATGGGGGTAAGCCCCAGTAATCCTATCTTAAAGCCGAAAAATCTAAATTGAACCATCGTAAGTTCACATGCTCATGACTTAGCATGGGGCTATGTCTTGATAATCTCATTGTAAGTTGAAAAGATCCACATTTAAAACGAAGGTAATACCCAGATAAACCAGTTATAAAATCAAAAACTCTAAGTCAAACCACTGTGGTATTACACCATCTGTAGTTAGATGTCATTAAATGCATATATCAGTATAGAAGGAGCTTACAATATAAGAAAGTTTTTTCTCATGTGACTTCTCTCATGAAAAGGACTTCTCTCATGATGAACTGAAAAAAAAATGACATCCTAAAACCACCCTTAATACACAATCGTATAACTCTATGCCACCAACATCTTATATAAATTTCCACAGTTTGCTTATCACACACAATATTTCATAAAAATTACTCCAAGTGTGTTGACAAAGTTCTAGGACCTTTGGTAAGCTGCCCCATATTGATAGCAGGGTTTGCTGAGGCATGGGTCAAGTACTGGACTGTTTCTTCCACGCTGCTTCCCTTTGTAGGAGAAAAGGTAAACAAGGGAAGCTCTGGTTTCCTGAAGGAATTCTTTCACAGGCAGGACATAGCAGAGCCTGCATTCACCTTCCTCATAGAAGAGCTTTTTGGAGCCCACCATTTGGTCCTGAATTATTTCCTTCGCATGTCTTTCTTTCAGTGTTTGAGGCCTCCAGCAAGGTGTTGACTGAGAAGAAGAGGAAAGAGAGGGATTTAGGGTCTTGATGCTCCAAAGACCATCAGCACAGGATCGGCATAGGACCCCCTACTTCCAGCAGGGAATGCTCCAGAAGAGCACTCTCAGCTATGGGGCTAGCAGTTAGGACATCGTCCCTATTGCCTCCATTCCTTCTACATCTCCAGGCACAAAACACTTACTCTCAGTGGGGTCAGCGCCATTCATTGGAACCAGCAGCCTCCTCTCATGACACCTTTCAGCTTCTGCCTGTTCCTGTAACACACAGTGGGGAATGCTCTGGTCAGAGTCAGGAGTCCTGCAGTCCAGTACTGACCCCAACCACCAGCCAGCAAGAGACCTGCAGTGCTTCCCCTCTCGGGTCTCCATGGAGATGGAGACAAACCTCTGGTCCTGCATAGCTCTTGGGCTCTGTATGCTGGTGACTCATTGAGACATAAGTGACAAGTAGTAAATGCTCACTTCATAAGTGTTCTGCCCAACTTTGACTACTGTATACACCTGTGTAATCATCCTATGATCAAGACATAGAACATCGCCACACCCCAGAAAGTCCCCTTCTTCCCCATCTCATCAATTTCTACCCACCCTCACAGGAGAGAATCACTTCATTACAGAATTTTTACCAACAGAAGTCTCAACAGAGGACTATGTATGAGAGCGCTCAGGAAAAATCTAACAAAAGGATTTATTCCAAGACTGCAAAAGCTCTTTGATCATCAATACTGTACCGTATCAACAATCTAAATAAGGAAATAAAACATTAGTCTCTATGGAGGCTGAAAAGACATTTGGTAAAATTAAACACCAATTCTGAATTTTTGAAACCCCTTTAGAATAGGAGGCTGCATTCTTGATGATGTGAATTTCTTTCTATATGAAACCAAAAGTGAACATCATTCCTAAAGGTGGCATGTTAGAGGCCGTCCCCGGAAATCAAATCAGGACCCAAACACCTGCCTTTCCTAAGCGCAGCTGAACATGGTTCTGAAATTTCTGGCCTGTGCAACAAGATGGAAAACAAAAATGAGGCAAGATTCTTGGAAGTGGGCAGACACAATAATCGTTATATTCAATGTCACTTAAAAACCCTAAGAATGGGGCCGGCTGGGCACAGTGGCTCACGCCTGTAATCCCAGCACTTTGGGATGCCGAGGCAGGTGGATCACGAGGTCAGGAGATTGAGACCATCCTGGCTAACACGGTGACACCCCGTCTCTACTAAAAATACAAAAAAAAAAAAAAAAT
Source organism: Pongo pygmaeus (assembly GCF_028885625.2). Lineage (NCBI taxonomy): Eukaryota > Metazoa > Chordata > Mammalia > Primates > Hominidae > Pongo > Pongo pygmaeus. Next base: position 23,161,585 of record NC_072380.2, on the reverse strand, counting down.
TAGCCAGGCATGGTGGCACATGCCTGTGGTCCCAGTTACTCAGGAGGCTGAGGCAGGAGAATCACTTGAACTCAGGAGGCGGAGGTTGCAGTGAGCCGAGATTGCACCACTGCACTCCAGCCTGGGCGACAGAGCCAGACTCTGTCAAAAACAAACAAACAGAAACAAACAACCCAAAGAATGAAACTATGATATTGAAATATAAATGTATGTCTGAAGGAATGTTAAAAACATAGCAGATGCAATAAATTAGCAAACAGAATTACAAGGCTATGCAACTCAAAATGATTACAAAATACCAAACAGCCATGAAAAGAAATAAGAATAAATTTATCTGAAGAGGAACACAAATCACAACCCAGTTATAATAAAATACTTGACTTCAAAATGGATAAGGAAATACTGAATATTGATAAGATATTAAGTATTTCTAGATTAATTTTTAATTTTAAGATAAATTGATAAAAATGCCACTGATTTTCTTTGGAAGGGGAGAATGGAAGAAATTTTACAATTATAAGCTTTATCTGGGTAAAATAATAAATTTTGAAAAAGTACAGAAGAGGTGTTTGCTCTCTTGGATATTAAAACACATTAGAAAGTTCCCATTGGAACATGCCTTAAAATAATAAGAGCCATCTATGACAAATCCATAGACAACATCATACTGAATGGGCAAAAGTTGGAAGCATTCCCCTTGAGAACTGGAACAAGACAAGGATGCTTGTGCTCACCACTCCCATTCAACATAGTACTGGAAGTCCTAGCCAGAGCACTCAGGCAAGAGAAAGAAAGAATAGGCATCCAGATATGAAATGAAGAAGTCAAAGAGCTATCTTAATGGACAATATAATTCTGTACCTTGAAAACCCTAAAGACTCCACAAAAAGGCTTCTGGAACTGAAAACAACTTCAGCAAAATTTCAGGATACAAAATCAATGTATAAAAATTGGTAGCATATCTATATACCAATAACATTCAGGCTGAGAACTAGGCCAGGTGCGGTGGCTCACGCCTGTAATCCCAGCACTTTGGGAGGCTGAGGCAGGCAGATCATGAGGTCAGGAGATGGAGACCATCCTGGCTAACATGGTGAAACCCCGTCTCTACTAAAAATAAAATAAAATAAATAAATAAGTGTTAATTAAATCAAGGTGGTTGACAGTTTGCAGATTGCTTGCCACTTTGCTAGTGTTTTCATTTGATTGTTCTATCAATTGCAGAGAAAGAGCTGATTTAATCTCATTTTCATTCCATTTTTGCTTCAAGTGTTTTGAAGTTGTATTAGTAGGCATATACAATTTGTGATTATTATACTCCCTGATGAATTAACCTTTTTAACTGCAAAGGTTCTTTTTGATCTCCCATAATATTCTATGTCCTAAAATTGTTACCCTGTGTAGCTAGTCAGGTATGAGCAGGGCAGGAGAAGGCTCCCCACCACTTCTTACACTAGGAGGGTTGAGCGAACATCAGGTCATGGTTAGGTGGTTTTTAACTGTTACTCTAAAGTAATAACTGGTTACAGCCGATGCCAGAAAAAGGCAGTCTCCTAATACATAGAAAACACCTGAAACTGATCAGCAGCTTCCCAACAAGATTTCAGGAGTGGGGAGAAGCAAGGCAAAATCCTGGAAGTATGCCAACCTATAAATCCCCAAGTCACAAGATCAGGCTGCACACTTGGCTTCTCAAGTCACCTGCTTGGCCATCTTCTAAGTTGTACTTTCTTTCTTTCCTTTCCTTTCCTTCCTGTTCTAAAGCTTTTTAATAAACTCACTACTGCTCTAAAACTTGCCTCCATCTCTCCTTCTGCCTTATGACCCTCAGTCGAATTCTTTCTTATCAGGAGGTGAAGAGCTGAAGTTGCTGTGGGCCTGTACAGATTCGCTGCCATCAATGTAGGGTAACTCGGATCTCGTCCACTGCTAACAAAATCAACTACATCTGATACTGAGATAGCCACGGCAGTTTTCTTGGCCTTAGGATTTGCATGATGTATCTTTTCCCATCCATTTACTTTCAACAGACAGTATCTGTTTCTTCCTTTTAAGTCCCATCTCGTATAGACAAGATCTAGTTGAGTCTTGCTTTCTCAGCCATTCCAACCATTGCTACCTTTGAACGGTAGTGCCCAGTGGATTTACAGGTAGTACAATAATTGATACAGTTGAAATAGACCTGTAAGTTTACCATTTAAGCTATGATTGTCTAGTCTAATTTTTTTGCTCCTTTTTCCCCTGCACATTTTAATGTTAGTTACCTTTTAGGATTCCATTTTAGTTGGATACTGCCTTTTCCTTCTTTTTTTTTTTTTTTTTTTTTTTGAGACGGAGTCTCTCTCTGTTGCCCAGGCTGGAGTGTAGTGGCACGATCTCGGCTCGCTGCAAGCTCCGCCTCCCAGGTTCACGCCATTCTCCTGCCTCAGCCTCCCCAGCAGCTGGGACTACAGGCAACCGCCACTGCGCTCGGCTAATTTTTTGTATTTTTAGTAGAGTTGGGGTTTCACCATGTTAGCCAGGATGGTCTTGATTTCCTGACCTCGTGCTCTGCCCTCCTCGGACTCCCAAAGTGCTGGGATTACAGCCGTGAGCCACCGCAACCGGCTTATTATTATTATTTTTTTCTTGAGACGGAGTCTTACTCTGTTACCAGGCTGGAGTGCAGTAGCATGATCTCGGCTCACTGCAACCGCTGCCTCCAGGGTTCAAGTGATTCTCCTGCCTCAGCCTCCCAAGTAGCTGGGACTACAGGCTTGTGCCACCACACCCAGCTAATTTTTTGTATTTTTAGTAGATGGGGTTTCACCATGTTGGCCAGGATAGTCTCGATCTCTTGACCTCGTGATCCACCCACCTCAGCCTTCTAAAGTGCTAGGATTATAGGCGTGAGTTACCACACCCAACCGGATACTGACTTTTAATGTATACATATTTCCTGATCTATGTGCAAGTGCTATAGGGAATACAGTATACACTCAAGTGTTTATATTCTATTTGAACTTTTTTAAAAAATGAATTTATTGGCTGGGCTCGGTGGCTCACGCCTGTAATTCCAGCACTTTGGGAGGCCGAGGCAGGCAGATCACGAGGTCAGGAGATCCAGACCATCCTGGCTAACCTGATGAAACCCCGTCTCTACTAAAAATACAAAAAAAAAAAAAAAAAGCCAGGCATGGTGGCAGGCGCCTGTAGTCCCAGCTACTCAGGAGGGTGAGACAGGAGAATGGCATGAACCCAGGAGGCGGAGCTCGCAGTGAGCTGAGATCATGCCACTGCACTCCAGCCTGGGTGACAGAGCGAGACTCCATCTCAAAAAAAAAAAAAAAAAAGGAATTTATTGAGGCATAATGAATATAAAACAAAGTGTACATTTTTAAAATGTGTAGTTTGGTAGATTGAGATGTATGTATACACTATGAAACTATCACCACAATAAGATAATGACATGTCTACCACCCCCCAGAATGTCTTCATTCTTCAATGTAATCCTCTCTTCTGCTTTGCTCCTATGTCCCCAGCAATGATTCTTCTGCTTTTTGTCACAATAGATTAGTTGCATTTTAATAAGAAGTGGAATCAGATGGTATGTATTCTGCTTGGATTCCTTCACATGACATGATCATTTTGAAATCCATCCCTGTGGCCATGTGCAGCAATACTGCATTCCTTTTCATGGCTGAGTAGTGTTGCTGAATTAATTGTGTGATATTAATGTAAAGTGTAAGAGACTTGCAACAACATAGGTCCATTCATCACCACCCAGTATTCCTAAGCCTTAACTATGCATACTTTACGAACCTCACAGCAATGTTATCATCATTGATAATATATATTTTCAAGAAACTAAGAAGAAGTAATAATCCTTTACATTTCCCCCAACTTTATATTTCTGGTGACCTTCCTTTCTTTCTTAAGATCCAGGTTTCCATTTGGTGTCAGATCTCTTCGGCCTGAAGCATTTTGTGTCCTGCAGGTCTACTAGCAATGAAGTGTCCATAGTGTCTCCAAAATCATATTCCCATTCCTAATTCTTAAAGCCACTTTATGCCCACTTACTCCTTCTTATTTGGTAATGACCTCAGCCAAATATCAGATTATGAAAACCAGAATCCATCTTGAATCTCTTTCCTCTTCTTACCAAACCCATTGCATCACCGGCCTGCATTATCATCATCATTTCCCTCAGATCCACCTCAGCTGCCACTTGCCTCCTTCACGATAATGCAACCTGACCCTCACCCTAACCACTAGGACCCATCCCAAATGCTGCCCAGGCCATGTCTGAGGTCACCCACCCTGCATTGGGCAAACAATGATCTCTGAAGTGCTGATCTGATGGGTGATGTCTCTGGTGAAAACTTGACAATGATCCTGGTGACTCAGGACATGGGTGATCCTCTGCACTCTATTCAGATCCTCTGTTCTGTCCTCAGCCTGCCTGCCACACTCCCCACCTCTCACATTTAACACACTCTATGAGCAGGCTGAGAATGCAACATCTGCATTAGTAGAGCTTCCTAGAATCCACGTGACTCATTCATTCACTCATGGAAGAAATATAGGCGTCTGGTGACCACATATACGAGGAGCCATGGAGTATCAGGAACACGGCATGGCCCTTCCTTTCCTTAGCACAGTTTCCATTCACAGGAGCTGAGGCACAGCCATCATTAACCCTGAAGTCCATGAACCTGTGAAGAGTCTGGAGGGGCTGCTCAGGCAGAGGTGACAAGTGCCATAGGTGGCAGAGACATTAGTGGACATAGAGGGGAAAGTCCACACAGACAGAATCCCGGACAAATAGTAAGTCAAAATAATGGGGGAGGGGAGTAAAAACAAGTGAGGTTGAGACGAGGCTGTGCAGGATGCGGGCCTCTGATTGAGGGAGAAGGGGTGTGTGGCCAGAGATGTGTGGCTGTGTCAGTCCATAGAATTTTGTCAGACTTGAACTTTTTCCTGGTGTGTGTGAGTGTGTGTGTGTGTGTGAGAGAGAGAGAGTACGCAGCATGCCAGAGGCATGGTGGAGAGACAAGGAGAATGAGAAGGGAGAAGGGTGGGGGCTTGCTCAGGTCCTCTCCTGCAAGGCTCTGCAGATCCAGGCTTCTCCCCAGATGAGTCATTAACTGGGGGTTTCCTGGTCATGCACATCCCCCACTGGTGATGCAATAGGTAGGTGGTTGCACAGTCCAGTGTGGCCCTCACCCTCCCTCAAGCCAAGCAGGCTCCTCTTTCCTCTGCAGGGCACACACACCCTTAAAGCTGCCCGTTGACCCTGAACTGAGCAATCACTCAGAAGACCAGACATCAACTCAGACTTGTTCTCTCAGTCTGTGGCCTGGGATCTACTTCTGAGGTTTATGGAGTTTCTTTTTGTCCCTGTACAAGACCAGGGCCAGCCACTAAAGAGCTGCAGGAGTCCGGGGAAGTCACTTCCCTTCCTCTCTAAACTTCACGTTTCTCTCTCCTGAAAACAGGAAGTGGCATTAAATGAGCTCTCAGAGGCCTCCCAGCAGTGACCCAGAATGAGCTAAGCACCAAATTCTCCCCTGGGAAAGGCAGCAGAAGCCAGTCGGGCAGTGGGTGCTGCTCCCCTGAGGTTGACTCACCCATCCACCAGCCCCCCACCCCAGGAATAGCTGTGTGACCTTCAGCAAGTTACTGAGTTGATCTGTGTCTCACATAAGAGAACCAACTTAATTATAGTTCCGGCACAGTCAGGTTGCTGTCAGAATTAAATGTGTGAATTTGTATGAAGGGCTCTGAATAGAGCCTGTCTTATGGGAAGTGCTGTATTTCAGTGCACACTCTGAATAGCATAATCATTACTAAAAGAATTTTTTTGAGTCGGGGTCTCACTTCGTCTCCCAGGCTGGAGTGCAGTGGTGTGAACATGGCTCACTACAGCCTCAACCTTCCAGGCTCAGGTGATCCTCCCACTACAGCCTCCTAAACAGGTGGTGCGCAGACCATCGCACCAGGCTAATTTTCTGTGGGTTTTGTTGTTGTTGTTGTTTGTAGAGATGGGTTTTGCTATGTTTCCCAGGCTGGTCTTGAACTCCTGGGCTCAAGTGATTCGCCCGCTTTGGCAGGACTAGAGGTGTGAGCCATTGCACCCTGCCCACCCTGGCCCATTGACTACTACGAATTAAAGGCTATTGAAAAACAGCAGGTGCATCGCTGGCAAAAGTATACTTGTGTAACAAACTTGCACGTTCTGCGCATGTATTTCAGAACTTAAAGTAAAATAAAATAATAAAGTAGGCCGGGTGCGGTGGCTCACGCCTGTAATCCCAGCACTTTGGGAGGCCGAGGCAGGCGGATCACAAGGTCAGGAGATCGAGACTAGCCTGGCTAATACGGTGAAACCCCGTCTCTACTAAAAATACAAAAAAATTAGCCAGGCATGGTGTCGGGCGCCTATAGTCCCAGCTACTTGGGAGGCTGAGGCAGGAGAATGGCGTGAACCTAGGAGGTGGAGCTTGCAGTGAGCTGAGATCATGCCACTGCACTCCAGCCTGGGCGACACAGCAAGACTCCGTCTCCAAAAAATAAAAATAAATAAAAAAAAAAATATTCAAGGATAAAGAGAGAAAAATAAATTTAGATTGTATATGTATGTAAAATACATTTTAAAAGGTAAGCTTGTCTTTTTTATTCCTTAAAGGAGCAGATATTAAAAAAAAAGAATAGAATAACTCATCTTTTTAGCCTCCACATATTTACTTGCTTCTTCACAAGTTACTGGGTCTAATTCAGTATATAAGTAACTAACTCTCACTGCTTTTTCTGTGGCATGTAAAACTTGCATTGTATTAATTTGTGTGCTTTTCTCCTGTGGACCTGCCTTATGTCAATTTAATTCTCAGGCCCAGCCAAAAAAAAAAAAAAAAAACCCTTAAAGGGAGCTTAGCTTCCCTCCATGACCCTCAATGGTGACTGTAATCAAACCACATCTTCCAGGCGAACAATACCACATCCTATGGCCTTGCAATGGCACGGCCTCCCTCCAGCACGGCCTCTCTGGAGGAGAGGGAGGCAAGGGTGGTGAGATCTCAGGCCTCCCTTATGCTGCCTCCTATCAGTTATATGACCCCTGGTGTCACCTCTCCCACCACACTGTAGGCTCCAGGGAGTAGGATTCACATGGGGTTCGTTTGTCCTCCCTGCCTCCAGCAGACTCCAGGCACAGGTGTTCCCAGAGTAAAGGGCTCACTGTCTACTTCCTGGGTGAATCATTCTCCTCCCAAACCCATGAGGTGAGTGCAGTGGTGGCTTCAGCTCACCACCTAAGGACAGGCTCCAGGCTGTAGCACAGGGAGGGCCCTGTGGACTCTGCTGAGGAACCATACGAGCTCCCAGAGGCCAAGTGCAGGACAGAGAACAGAGAAGCAGCTGCTCAGAGAACTCTAGCCCTGCAGAGGCCCAAATATGGCTGCTATTATACAGAAGGTGAGGACAGAAATGCTGGAGACATTGCCCCTGAATCTCATTTTACCACTTGTAAAACAGGGAAAACAACCTACCCTCATGTCCCCGGGTTGTTAGGAAAATCCACTACATGAAGATGTGCAGTCTCTGGCTGGGAGCAGGACACCAGCTGCCCAACAGCACAGGCTCAGGGCATGGCACTGTCCCCACTGTCCCCATCCCCAACCTGGAAGCTAGAGCCTCGCTGCCCTGCCACTTCTGGATGCAGGACAGATAACCGGAACTAGGACTGTGGTCTCTCAGTAGAGGCTGGGTGAACAGCCATCTGTGACCACAAGGATTGAGACCTTTCCTGCTCACTCTTCAAACTGGGGCACAGGCTGAGTGCCCAACAGAAAGACAACTGGAAGAGTGGCAGGTAAACCAGGCCGTGGCCCTGCAGTGCCATCACTGTCCGCATTTGAATTCTGGCTCGTCTGTTCCTCCACGGCCCCTCCGCATAGCGCTCCACTCCAGTCTTCAGAAGTTTCTGCCTCAAGCTCAGGGAGTTGGTACTGAGGTGCAGGTAGGAGAAGGTGCAGCCTCTGCTGAGTGGAGGACATGTGCCCTGGGGATCCAGAGCCCAGAGTGACTGACACCAGCCCTGAGGATGGAATTTGTCCTCCCAGACCTGTTAACAGAGCCTGCAGAAGTTTACACAGGGATGCTGAAGATTTTTATCCCCTCATTTTACAGGAAGGAGCTGGGGCCATACCAGAGTCACTGAGCTGGACCGGGAGCACGGCAGGGCCCAGCCATCCACATCCTCCGATTTCAGTACACTCTAACAACCTGAGAGCCTGAGCCTTCGGATCTTCTTGATTCCTACTTTGATAAAGAGAGGGATGGGGTGGAAGGACCTGGCATAGAGATTGGACCAGTCCAGCATTGACAGAGCCAGGACCTGGGGTCAGGAACTGAGCTCTTCTCCAGGCTCATCTCAAGTCACCCTGACAGCCTGAGGATGGAGACCTTATTTCCATTAACAGGCATGGCGGTTGGCAGGGACTGGCCTCAGCAGAGCACGGTTTTCTAAGTACACAGCTGGGAATTAAGCTTTCTCTGCACCCCTCCCCTGCAGTCTTGCCTGGATCCCCCCAGTCATCTACTCCCAGTACCAAAAACTCCTGTATCCTTGAAAATCCCTAGTACTGAGAGGTGACAGCGTGCTGGCAGTCCTCACAGCCCTCGCTCGCTCTCTGCGCCTCCTCTGCCTGGGCTCCCACTTTGGCGGCACTTGAGCCCTTCAGCCCACCGCTGCACTGTGGGAGCCCTTTTCTGGGCTGGCCAAGGCTGGAGCCCGCTCCCTCAGCTTGCAGGGAGGTGTGGAGGGAGACGCGCGAGCGGGAACCAGGGCTGCGCGCGCACTTGCGGGCCAGCTGGAGTTTCGGGTGGGCGTGGGCTTGGGCCCTGCACTCGGAGCAGCCCGCCGGCCCTGCCGCCCCGGGCAATGAGGGGCTTAGCACCCAGACCAGCGGCTGCGGAGGGTATACTGGGTCCCCCAGCAGTGCTGGCCCAGCGGCGCTGCGCTTGATTTCTCGCCGGGCCTTAGCTGCCTTCCCCAGGGGCAGGGCTCGGGACCGCCATGCCTGAGCCTCTCACCGCCTCCGTGGGCTCCTGTGCTGCCCCAGCCTCCCCGACAAGCGCCGCCCCCTGCTCCAGGGCGCCCAGTCCCATGGACCACCCAAGGGCTGAGGAGTGCGGGGGCAAGGCGCCGGACTGAAAGCAGCTCCACCTGCAGCCCCGGTGCGGGATCCACTGGGTTACGCCAGCTGGGCTCCTTAGTCTGGTGTGCAGTAGAGAACCTTTATGTCTAGCTGAGGGATTGTAAATACACCAATCGGCACTCTGTATCTAGCTCAAGGTTTGTAAACACACCAATCAGCACCCCGTGTCTAGCTCAGGGTTTGTGAATGCACCAATTGACACTCTGTATCTAGCGAGTCTGGTGGGGAAGTGGAGAACCTTTGTGTCTAGCTCAGGGATTGTAAACGCACCAATCAGCGCCCTGTCAAAACAGACCACTGGGCTCTACCAATCAGCAGATGTGGGTGGGGCCAGATAAGAGAATAAAAGCAGGCTGCCCGAGCCAGCAGTGGCAACCCGCCCCCCAGCCCTCCTCCATGTCCCTTTCTGCGGTGTGGAAGCTTTGTTTTTCCTCTGCAATAAATCTTGCTGCTGCTCACTCTTTGGGTCCGCACTGCCTTTATGAGCTGTAACACTCACCGCGAAGGTCTGCAGCTTCACTCCTGAGCCAGTGAGACCACAAACCCACCAGAAGGAAGAAACTTCGAACACATCCGAACATCAGAAGGAACAAACTCCGGACACGCCGCCTTTGAGAACTGTAACGCGCACCGTGAGGGTCCTCGGCTTCATTCTTGAAGTCGGTGAGACCAAGAACCCACCAATTCCGGACACAGTACCATGAAGGAATGAAAATAACTAACAATGTGATGTATCATGTTTTTACTTCCTAGACTAGTGACAAATGAAAGCTAAATGTAGCAAGGGTGCAGGGACACAGGCTTTGTGGACTAGGTATGAGTGTAAGCTGGGTTCGATGGGCTTTTGGCCAACATAGTGAACCCCCATGTCTACTAAAAATACAAAAATTAGCCAGGTGTGTTGGTGCAGGCCTGTAGTACCAGCTACATGGGAGGCTGAGGTGGGAGTAGCGCTTGAACCTGGGAGACGGAGGTTGTAGTGAGCCGGGATCACACCACCGCGCACCAATCTGATCCACAGAGAGACTGTCTCAAAAAAATAAACCACAAGGAAGGGAGGGATGGAGGAAAGAGAGAGGAAGGAAGGGAAGGAAGGAAAGAAGAAAGAAAACGAAAAAAAGAGAAAGGAAAGAAGAAAGGAGAGAACAAGAGGGACAAGTGCCCCTGGGAAGGGGAGAGGATCAAGGCACGCCTGGAAAGCAGACTCCGAACCTCAAGACCCTGTTCACAGCCAAGCGCGCGACCCTGGGGGGCGTCAACTCCCCAAGCGCCTCCCTCAACTCATTCCCCCCAAGTTTCGGTGCCTGTCCTGGCGTGGACAGGACCCAGAAACAAACCACAGCCCGGGGCAACCCCGCCTCTGCGAAAGTTAGTTCCGGTCCCTTCCCCTCCCTGGCCCACTTCGACGCGCTTGCGGAGGGTTGCGTTGACGAGACTCTTATTATTTATTTATTTTTTGTCACCAACCTGTGGCGGAATTTGCAGTTGCATATTGGCTCTGATTAGCCCCTCCCCGAATGACGCCTGCCAGGGGGTGAAAGTACAGCCGTGCCGCCCCAAGTCAGCCTGGACAGATAAATCAGCACGCGTCCCGAGAAACCCGCAATCTCTGCGCCCACAAAATACACGGACGATGCCCGATCTACTTTAAGGGCTGAAACCCAGGGCCTGGGAGACTTAAGAGCGTTCCCTAACGCCATGGAACAACGGGGACAGAACGCCCCGGCCGCTTCGGGGGCCCGGAAAAGGCGCGGCCCAGGACCCAGGGAGGTGCGGGGAGCCGGGCCTGGGCTCCGGGTCCCCAAGACCCTCGTGCTCGTTGTCGCCGCAGTCCTGCTGTTGGTGAGTCCCCGCCGCGTCCCTGGCTGGGGAAGAGCGTGCCTGGCGCCTGGAGAGGTCAGGGAGAGAGGGGGACACGGCGGGGGTGCGTGGCCCGGGTCGCCTGCGGCCGGGCATGTCCGGGCAAGACGCACCAGTCGTCGGAGTCGGGGGAAGAGCCGGGTTCCCGGGCTGGGCAGGAGCGACCCGGGCCGCGAGGGAGGAGAGCGCGCGCTCCACTCGGTGTAAATTCCCGAATCCAGTGGGGGAGGGCGACAATGTGGGAATTCCCGAGTAAGCTGCGTGAAGCCACGGAGAGGTCGTCGGACTTTGATTTTGTTTTCTTTCCTTACTTTCTGTTTCTTTCTTCCTTTCTTTCCCTCCCTTCCTTCCTCGCTCAGTTCCTGCCTTAATTTCTTTTTGTTTTGCGCCTTCGAATGAATTCCTAAAGGTGCTCATTGCAGATCGCTTTGAACCTGCGGCCGGCGAAGAACTCCCCTGTGGTCGCTGCGGCCCAGTGGTTCCGTTCCATGCGCGGGAGCCGTCGCGGGCTCAACTGGAGAGGCCCCTTCCCCTCCTTAGCGGCTGCGCCCCTACGCGTGCGGGGCCGCTCATCGCCAATGCCACTGTTTGGGGTTCCTTGGGAAAATGAGATTTAGGAGAAGGGAGTCTGTGGCACTTGGGGCCTGACCTTGATAATAGCAGCTGCATTTTGGTCTGGGAAGAGCCTTTCTTGCCACCTCTTGGCAAGTATCTGTGATAATGGGGAAGGGACAAAGAGTTGGCTTTGTAGGGAACAGCATGGTGTGCTCAGTGCCTGGAACAGCGCCTGAGGCCAGGAGAGGTTGTGAATCATCACATTTTACAGAGGAGGAGACCGCAGCTCAGAGTGGGGGAAGTGTGTGGGCCCAGACCTAACTCAAGACTCTACAGAGGGGCTGGAAGGGAGAGGAGGAACAGTGAAAGGAAGGTCAACAGAATGCTGGTGTTGACCTAGAAGAATGTCAGTGTGAAGCATTGGAGTTTTATGGGGTATTGTTACACACCTCATGTTGAGTTCATTGTTTCCGCCCCACACCACAGTGTGTCCTTGGTCTCACCTCTGAGTGGAGGGAGGACCGAACCTTCCTGGTGAGGAGAGTGTACAGGGGCCTCTGCCTCCCGCTCCTGCTGTGGTTTCTGTGGGCCTAGGTCCCCAGGGCATCTTGCCTCTCTGGGTGGTGGATCTTTGGTCTCTGGCTGCTTTTAAAGATTTTTCTTAGCACTGGTTTGCAGTGATTTGGTTTGTTTGCCCTGTTGTGGGGTTTTTTGTTTTTTTTTTTCTATAAAGAATTTCTTGGATTTTTGGCTTTAGACTTTTACGTTCTTTCTACTTGGAAGATTTTTCTGTAAAGAAAGCCACAACTGGGTTGTGTTGAATTTCTTGGATTTGGGGTTTTAGAGTTTATGTTCTCCTTGGAGACTTTTCTGTAAAGAAAGCCACAACAGCCGGGTCTGGTAGCTCATGCCTGTAAGCCCACCACTTTGGGAGGCCGAGGCGGGCAGATCACATGAGGTCAGGGGTTCGAGACCAGCCTGACCAACATGGTGAAACCCCGTCTCTACTAAAAATACAAAATTAGCCAGGTGTGGTGGTGGGCACCTGCAATCCCAGCTACTTGGGAGGCTGAGGCAGGAGAATCACTTGAACCGGGGAGGCAGAAGTTGCAGTGAGCAGAGATGGCACCACTGCACTCCAGCCTGGGAGACAAGAGCAAGACTCCAACTCAAAAAAAAGAAAGAAAGAAAGCTACAACAGAGTTACGTTGAATTTCTTGGATTTGGGGTTTTAGAGTTTATGTTTTTTTTTTTTGTTTGTTTGTTTGGTTTTGAGACGGAGTCTTGCCTCTGTCGCCTAGGCTGGAGTGCAGTGGTGCGATCTCGGCTCACTGCAACCTCTGCCTCCTGGGTTCACGCCATTCTCCTGCCTCAGCCTCCGGCGTAGCTGGGACTACAGGCATGCACCACCACGCCCAGCAAACTTTTTGTATTTTTAGTAGAGACGGGGTTTCACCATGTTAGCCAGGATGGTCCGGATCTCCTGTCCTCGTGATCCGCCCGCCTCGGCCTCCCAAAATGCTGGGATTACGGGGGTGAGCCACCACGCCCAGCCGAGTTTATGTTCTACTTGGAAGATTTTCAGCCATTATTTCTTCAAATACTCTGTCTCTTCTGGTGACTGAGATCTTATTACATTTACGTTAGAATGTTAGATTTTGTATCAGAGCTAACTTAGTATCTGTTCTTTTTTCCCCCATCATTTTCTATGTTTCACTTTGGACAGTTCCCTGTGAAGGCTCTTCAAGTTCATTGATCTGCTTCTGCAGAATCTAACCTGCTGTTAATCTCATCTACTGTATATCAGATATATATTTTTTGAACTTTAGAAGTTCTCTTTTGGCATTTTTAATATCTTCCATCTATTTGCTGGTCATCTTTGTGTTTTTCTTTTTTGAGACAGGGTTTTACTCTGTCACCCAGGCTGGAGTGCAGTGGCACAGTCAGAGTTCACTGCAGCCTCAACCTCTTGGGCTCAAGTGATCCTCCCACCTTAGCCTCCCAAGTAGCTGGGACCACAGGCACTTGCAACCACACCTGGCTAATTTTTGTATTTTTAGTAGAGACGGGGTTTCACCATGTTGCCCAGGCTGGTCTCAAACTCCTGTGCTCAAGGAATCCTCCCACCTTGTCCTCCCAAAGTGTTGGGATTACAGGCCTGCGCCACCATGCCCAACCTATGATTTTGGTGGTGGTGTTTTTTGTTTTTCTGTTTTTAAAATATTCTTGAGTATATTTGTAAGCTTTAGATGACCTGTTTTAAGGTCTTTAATCTATCAACACCATTATATCTGTTATTACAGCCACTGTTTCTGTTGATTACATTTTTTTTTCCTGCCCGTAGGGACTTTTTTTTTCATGCATGGTAATTTTTTATTGCATGACATTGTGAATTTTGCTTTCTTGGGTACTGAACGTCATTGTGTTCTTTCAAAGTCTATTGGGTATTATTCTGGTCACAGTTAGAAAACTGAGAATCAGTTTGCTCCTCTGATACTAGCTTTTAACTACATATAACTATATACCTTGTGTTCAGTTGCCTTATTCAGGGGTTCATTTAGTTAACTACTAAAGTTATAGTGGTCGACTTCTGATGGTAACTAGCCAGCACCTCTGGCATGCGTTCTGTCCATTGTGGGAAGGGGAACATGCAGATCTCCCAGCCCTGAGTGGTCCACAATCTAGTCTCTCCTTCCCTGGGTGGCTTCTTATCAGGCACCCAGGGTCAGTCTCAGCAGACACTGGCCATGTCCTCTGCAAGAATCCAGAGTCCTCCAGGCAGCTGCTTCTCCCAGTCTCTGCCCTGCACTTGGCCTCTGGGAGTTCCTGCCTGTGGTTCTCAACAGAGACTACAGAGCTCTACAGGGTCCTCTGCCCCTGCTGTAGCTGGAGGCTGTCCTTATGCAGCGAGCTGAGGCCACAGCTAGTCTCACTGCCTGTGCTTGGCGGCGGGGGCAGGAGTGATTCATTCATCAGGTAGAGGAGGAGCCCTTTACTCTGGGAAAATCTGTGCCTGGATTGGGGAAGGACAAATGAGCTCTGTGTGAATACTGCTCCCTGGAGCCCACAGTCCAGTGGAGCAGGTGACAGCAGGGACCTAAATAACTATCAGGAAGCATGAGGTCCCACCACTGTCACCTCCCCCACCTCCAGAGTGGCTGTGCTGGCTCCAGAGATGTCATCCCTCCATATTTGACTGACAGAGGGAGGCTGTGCGGTCCCAAGGCTCCAGGTCATGGTAGTTTGGCCGGGATAATATGGTTTGCTTAAAATCAACATTGAGGGTAATGATAGTACTAATCAGAGCGTGTGTTTAAAGTTCTGTGTTCTAAGCACTTTCCATACATATTAACACTTTGAGTTCACACAACAACCTATGCAGGAACTGTGATTATCCTGGGCAGTTTTAAGGATGTGGGTGACTCAGAGAGGAAAGAAGAGGTTACTCGGGTTAATTTTTGACGAGAAATATTAGGAGTTGTTAGGCTCAAACTTGATATAAAGCAAGGAGCCTGAATCACAGGTGGGTGAGTCACAAGACAGGGAAACCCCGCCAATGACTCACGTCCGGGAGGAGGCAGGGTCCCTAGAATTCAATGGGACAAGAACTGAAATAAGCCAAACCCCTGGCCTCCCTTCTTCTTGTTTTCCTTCTCTCTCTTAACCATGCCCATGCACACGCCCATGAGCCCATTTCTGTGGCCCAACACAGCTGCGCATCTCTGGCCGCACGCCCATTCTCCCTCAATCAGAGAGGCCCACAGATGGCGCAGCCTCGTCCTGCACAGCAGAGAGTGAATGGTCATGAATGGATCTATATTATTTCAACTCTTCTACATTTTGTAATCATATTACAATATTAATTCAGCAGTACCTCTCGTTTTTACTCCCCTCCCCCATTACACTGGCTTCCTGTCTGTCTGGGATTCTGTCTGTGTGAACTCTTTCCTCTATGTCCACTACTGTCCCTGCCACCGATGGCATTTGTCACTTCTGCCTGGGCAGCCCCTCTGGACTCTTTGCAAGTTCATGGACTTTGGGGTTAATGATGGCTGTGCCTCAGCTCCTGTGAATGGAAACTGTGCTAAGGAAAGGAAGGGCTGTGCCATGTTCCCGATACTCCACGGCTCCTTGCATATGTGGTCGCCAGGCACCTACATGCCTTCCATGAGTGAATGAATGAGTAACATGGATTCTAGGAAGCTGCACTAACCCAGATGTTGTGTCCTCAGCCTGCTCATAGAGTGTGTTAAATGTGAGAGGTGGGGAGCGTGGCAGGCAGGCTGAGGACAGAAGAGAGGATCTGAATAGAGTACGGAGGATCACCCAAGTCCAGAGTCACCAAGGCCATTGTCAGGTTTTCACCAGGGACATCCCTCATCAGATCCACCCTTTAAAGATCATTGTTCACCCAGTGGAGAGTGGATTAGCTGGGTGACCTCAGGTGTGGCCTGGGCAGCATTTGGGATGGGTCCTAGTGGTTAGGGTGAGGGTCAGGTTGCATTATCGTGAAGGAGGCAAGTGGCAGCTGAGGTGGATCTGAGGGAAATGATGGTAACGCAGGCCGGTGATGCAATGGGTTTGGTAAGAAGAGGAAAGAGGTTTGTGGTGGATTCTAGTGTTTCTAAGAGACTTGGGTGAGGTCAGGAGTAAATGGGCATAAATGGTTTTAAGAATTAGGAACCTGAATGTGCTATTGGAGACAGTATGGACACGTCATCACTCACAGACCTGCAGTACACAAAATGCTAAAAGATTTCAATCTGAATAGAGAAGAAATGAAATGGAAATACGGAATTTTTTTTTTTTTTTTTTTTTTTGAGACAGTTGCACTGTTGTTGCCCAGGCTGAAGTGCAGTGGCACAATCTCGGCTCACTGCAACCTCTGCCTCCCGGGTTCAAGCGATTCTCCTGCCTCAGCCTCCTGAGCAGCTGGGATTACAGGCGCTCACCATGACACCCAGCTAATTTTTGTATTTTTAGTAGAAACGGGGTTTCACCATGTTGGCCAGGCCAGTCTCAAACTACTGACCTCAGGTGACTCACCGCCTTGGCCTCCCAAAGTGCTGGGATTACAGGCATGAGCCACCTCACCCAGCTGGGAACATGGATCTTAAGGAAAGAAGGAAGATCATCAGGAATAGAAATATTAATGCACATATAAAGAATGATTATTTCCTCTTAATTTCTTGAAAATATTCACTATCAAGTAATATAACACTTTGTAGGGTTTGTAACATATGTACATGCCTGAGACAACTATAGCATAAAGAATGAGTAGTGTAGATGAATGAATCTGTATTATTTCAAGTCTCCTACATTTTATAATATTACCATATTAATTCTGCCATACAACTCAGTAATGAAAAGGAACAGATGCACATGAAAATATGACTGAACTTCAAAATAATTATGCTGAGTGAAAGAAGCCAGAGAGAAAAGCATATATAGTATCTGATTCCACCTATGATATTTATAGCCAGAAATGGCTGAATTAAAAAAGAAGGATCTTAAATCAACAAGCTAAGTTTACAAATGTAGGAATTAGAAAAAGGATGAACCAAACCCAGAGTTAGCATTATAAAGGAAATAATTATTAGAAGAGAAATAAATAAAACAGAGAATAGAAAAACAGTAGAGGCCGGACGTGGTGGCTCATGCCTATAATCCCAGCACTTTGCGAGGCCAAGACAGGAGGATCTCTTGAAGCCAGGAGTTTGAGACCAGCCTGGATACGGCAAAACACTGTCTCTACAAAAAATACAAAAACCAGCCTGGCCTGGGGGAGCACACCTGTGGTCCCAGTTACTCGGGAGGCTGAGGTGGGAGGATCACTTGAGCCCCAGAGATGTAGGTTGCAGTGAGTCAAGATAACATCACTGCACTCCAGCCTGGGTGACAGAGTGAGACTCTGTTTCAAAGAAAGAAAGAAAAAGAAAAAAGAAAAACCATAGAGAAAATCCACAAAACCAACATTGATTCTTCAATACTATTAATTAAACTGACAGAATTCACTAGTGAATTCTAACAAGCTTTTAATGAAGAGCTAAATAACACTACTTCTCAAACTCTTTCAAAAACTTGAAGAGAAGGGAACCTTTCTTGACTCTTTCTGTGAGGCCAGCATTGCTCTGATACCCAAGCAGATAAAGATACTACAAGAAAATAAAGCTACATTCCAGTATCCCTAATTGATGCAAAAATCTTCAACAAAATACTATCAGAGATAATTCAACAGTACCTTAGATGGATTATACACCATGACCACATTGGATTTATTTCCAGAATGCAGGAATGTTTCAACAAATGAAAATTGAACAATGTAATACATTGCATTAATAGAATGAAGGGGGGAAAAAGACACATGATCTCTCAATTGACACAGGGAAAGCCTTTGATAAAATTCAAAGCCCTTTCATGATGAAAACACTCAGCAAACTAAAAATAGAAAAAAACTTTCACAACATCATAAAAGCCATGTAAGAAAACCCCACAGCTAACATCATACTCAGTGTTGAAAGACGGAACGCTTTTCCTTTAAGATTAAGAACAACGTAAGGATACCCACCCACCTTTGCCACTCAGCATAGTACTGGAAGTTCTAGCCAAAACAGGCAAGAAAAAGAAATAAGAGCATCTGAACTGTAAAGGAAAAAGTAGAATAATCTGTGTTTTCAGATGATATGATCTTACTGGTAGAAAATCCAAAAGATTTCACAAAAAATTAAACTGCCAAAAATAAAGTCATATCAAATTTTTAAAATTTTGAAATTTATTGTTGTTCAGTAAGAGACAGTACAGATTGCAATCTGGGAGATTTCAAACCAAGTGGTAAGAAACTTGCCTTACAGCAGGTATAGGACAGTCTATAAAGGAGGATGTATTTTGACAATTTCATGATTGACTATTATAAATGTATATTCTTTTTAAAGGCAATCAGAGTCATTTAAGCTGATTTTTCTATAGCTGCTTGATTTAACTTCACTGAACCATATTACATCATGATGAAGGTGTAAAACTTACATTTTGTGGGTTTTTTTAATGATTACAGCTAATGTGTCAGGGATATCGGGATGTCTTAAGTTTTGGCTACATGGTTATGGGTGATTGCCGTGGGGTATATCTAAACTGTTTTTAATTTTTCTTTAATAGTACTAAAATGAATTCATCAAAGAAGTGGAATACAAAATCAACTGGAAAAGTCAATTGCATTTCTATACACTACCAATGAACAATTCAAAAAAAGAAATTAGGAAAAAATCAATTTACAATCATATCAAAAATAATAGGAGTAAACTCACCAAGGGAGGTGGAAGACTTGTACAATGAAAACTATAAAACATTACTGAAAGTAATTAAAGCATACAAAAATCAATGGAAAGATATGCCATGATTATGAATTGTAAGACTAATTATGTCAACATTTCCTAAAGTGATCTGTACATTCAATGTAATCTGTATCAAAATCCCAAGGACATTTTTGCAGAAATGAAAAAATGTATCCTAAAATTCATATGGAATTTCTGGGGACTAGAATAGCCAAAACAATCTTGAAAATGAATAAAAATGTAGTAGGATTCACATTTCCTGATTTTCAAAACTTCCTACAAAGCTGCAGTAATCAAAACAGCATGGTACTGGCATAAAAGCAGAAAAATCGATCAGTGGAATAGAATAGAGCAGCCAGAAATAAACACTCACATATATGGCCAAATTATTTTTCACAAGGATGCCAAGACTGTCGAATGGAGGAAAGGGCCATCTTTTCAATGAATAGGGCTAGGAGAACCGGATATCCACATTCAAAAGAATGAAGTGAACCTTAGCCTAACATCGTATATAAAAAATAGCTAAAAACAAATAAAAGATGTAAATCTAAGTGCTAAAACTATAGAACTCTTGAAAGAAAATATAGGATAAAAATTTTGTGACATTGGATTTGGCAGTAATTTCTTGGATATGACATCATGGACACAGGCAACAAAAGAAAAAAATATACATTTTGGACTTCATGAAAATCAGTAACTCTTGTGCATCAAAAGATACTATTAACTGGATAAAAAGGCAAAACCCACAGAATGAGAGAAAATATTTGTAAGTTATATATCTGATAAGGGCTTAATATCTAAAATATATAAAGAAATCCTATAGTCTAACAAAACAAAAACAACCCAGTTAAAAATGGGCAACTGATTTTTATAAACATTTCTCCAAAGCAAATATACAAATGGTCAATAAGTATATGAAAAGATACTCCAATCACTAATCATTAGGGAATTGCTGGTCAAAACCACAGAGATACCATCCTATACCCATCAGGATTACTATTATGAAAAACACACACAGGCTGGGTGCGGTGGCTCACACCTGTAATCCCAGCACTTTGGGAGGCCAAGGCAGGCAGATCATGAGGTCAGGAGATCGAGACCATCCTGGCTAACATGGTGAAACCCCGTCTCCACTAAAAAAATACAAAAAAATTAGCCAGGCCTGGTGGTGGGTGCCTGTAGTCCCAGCTACTAGGGAGGCTGAGGCAGGAGAATGGCATGAACCCAGGAGGCAGAGCTTGCAGTGAGCTGAGATTGCGCCACTGCACTCCAGCCTGGGCAACAGAGCGAGACTCCATCTCAAAAAACAAAAAACAAACAAAAACAAAACACACACACAATGAGCATTAGCAAGGTTGTAGAGAAGTTGGAACCTTCATGCCCTGTTAATGGGAACGTAAAATGGTGCAGCCACCATGGAAGACAGTATGATAGTTCCTCAAAAGTAAAAACGGGATTACCAGATGATCCATCATTCCCACTTCTAGGTATATGTCCAAAAGAATTGAAAGCATGGTTTCAAACAGATATTTGTACACCCATGTTTGTAGCAGTATTATTCACAATAGCCAAAAAGTGGAAGAAACCCAAGTTGGACAGATCAATAGATGATGTGGTATATTCACACAATGGAGTATTACTCAGCTGTGAAAAAGAAGGAAATACTGGCACATGCTACACAATGGATGAACATTAAAGACATGCTCAGTAAAATGCTATTCATAAAAGGACAAGTGAAATAGGATTCCACTTATATGAGGTACCTAATTTAGTCAAATTCATAAAAACCAAAAGTAGAATGTTGGATGCCAGGGGTTGTAAGGAGGGAAGAATGGGAAGATGAAATAACTTCTGAGGATGGATAGTTGTGATTGTTACACAACAACATTAATAAACATAGTGTCACTGAACTACGTAGTTTAAAAGATTAAAAGATAAGTTTCATGTTATATATAATTTACCTTAGTTTTAGATTAAAAAAACAGCATTTATTATAGTCAACACATAACAATTACATATAAAATGGAAGTATTGTTGATTTAAAAAGCCAATGCACAGGCTGGGCGCGGTGGGTCACACCTGTAATCCGAGCACTTTGGGAGGGTGAAGCGAGTGGATCACCTGAGATCGGGAGTTCAAGACCACCCTAACCAACATGGAGAAACCCCATCTCTACTAAAAATACAAAATTAGCTGGGTGTTGTGGCGCATGCCTGTAGTCCCAGCTACTTGAGAAACTGAGGCAGGAGAATCGCTTGAACCTGGGAGGCAGAGGTTTTGGTAAGCCGAGATTGTACCATGGCATTCTAGCCTGGGCAACAAGAGTGAAACTCCATCTGAAAGAACAAGCCAATACACAATTAAAATGGGATTCTAAAACATACTCAATTGACGTTAAATATGTAGGTAAGAAGGAACAGGTAAAAAAATAGAGTAGACAAAAAAAATGGTAAAATTAGAGAACTATTTTGGCTATATTAATAATTACACTAACTGTAAATCCACCAAACACTATAACTCAAAGGTAGATATAGTTAGAAGGATGAAAAAGCAACACTTAACTACATAATGTTTATAAGAGATGGAATTTTTTTTTGAGACAGAGTCTTGGTCTATTGCCCAGGCTGGAGTACAGTGGCAAGATGTCAGCTCACTGAAACCTCCTCCTCCCGGGTTCAAGAGATTCTCCTGCCTCAGCCTCCCAAGTAGCTGGGATTACAGGCATGCATCACCATGCCCGGCTAATTTTTGTATTTTTAGTAGAGATGGGGTTTCACCATGTTGGCCAGTCTGGTCTTGAACTCCTGACTTCACGTGATCTGTCCGCCTTGGCCTCCCCAAGTGCTGGGATTACAGGCATGAGCCATTGTGCCCAGCCAAGAGATGGAATGTAAAGCAAAATGCAGGTATAGTGGGAGCATATGGATGAAAATAGATATACCATTCCAGTAATAAGCCTAAGAAAACTGCTGTGGCTATCTTAATATCATATGAGGTGGATTTTAAGGCAAAGAATATTGTAAGACATGAAAAAGGACCTTTGTAGTGTTAAGAGAGTTAATTCATCTGGTAGGCATAATAATCATAAGGTATATGGCCTCAATAATAGAGCTTCAAAATAAATGAAGCAAAAATTTACCCAGCACTTTGGGAGGAAGGCCAAGGTAGGCGGATTCACCTGAGGTAAGGAGTTCGAGACCAGCTTAGCCAAAATAGAGAAACCTTGTCTCTACCAAAAATACAAAAATCAGCCAGGTGTGGTGTCGTACAACTGTAATCCCAGCTACTGGGGAGGCTAAGGTAGGAGAATCACTTGAACCCAGGAGGCGGAGGTTGCAGTGAGCCGAGATCATGCCACAGCACTCCAGCCTGAGCAACAGAGTGAGACTCCAATCTCAAAAAAAAAAAAAAAAAATTACAGAATCCACAGGAAATTATAACACACTGTTCTAAGCAATTAATGTAACAGTTTGACAAAAATATCAGTAAAGTCATAAAAGGGCCGGGCGCGGTGTCTCACGCCTGTAATCCCAGCACTTTGGGAGGCCGAGGCGGGCGGATCACAAGGTCAGGAGATTGAGACCATCCTGGCTAACACAGTGAAACCCCGTCTCTACTAAAAATACAAAAATTAGCCAGGCGTGATGGTGGGCGCCCGTAGTCCCAGCTACTCGGGAGGCTGAGGCAGGAGAATGGCATGAACCCGGGACACGGAGCTTGCAGTGAGCCAAGATCGCGCCACTGCACTCCATCCAGCCTGGGCGACAGAGCGAGACTCCATCTCAAAAAAGAAAAAGTCATAAAAGATCTGAACCACCTTGACTTAATTGACATTTATAGAGCGCACATGCATCTACTGGAAACTCATTCTCTTCTATTGAAGATGGTACCCTCACTCATTTTATAGCCCATATTCTGGGCTATAAAATAAGTCTAAGTAAAGTCTCTTTTAAAAAAGAGAACTCATATAATGTATGTTCTCTGATCTCAATGAAATTCAATTGGAAATATATAACAATGTCTAGAAAGACCTCCAAATTTGGATGCTAAGCAACACGCTTATAAATAATCCGTGGTTCAAAGGAGAAATTAAAAGCTAATTCAAAAATATTTCAAAATAAATGATAATGAAGGTTTAATGCATCAAAACTTGTGGGAAGCTATTAATATAGTTCTCTTTTTTTTTTTTTTTTTGAGATGGAGTCTTGCTCTGTTGCCCAGGCTAGAGTGCAGTGGCACAATCTCGGCTCATTGTAACCTCCACCTCCCAGGTTCAAGGGATCCTCCTGCCTCAGCCTCCTGAGTAGCTGGGATTACAGGCATGCCCCACCACGCCCAGCTAATTTTTGTATTTTTAGTAGAGACAGGGTTTCACCATGTTGGTCAGGCTGGTCTCGAACTCCTGCCCTCAAATGATCACCCACCTCGGCCTCCCAAAGTGCTGGGATTATAAGCATAAGCCACACTGAACTTCACATTTCAGAATTCCTGAGTCTTATCAGGCAAAAACAAGTCCTGAAAAAACAAAGTAAATCTACTTATTATAGGAGGGCAGATAATACAAAGTCGGGCATTAAGGTAATATCATTTTTATAGTTTTAAAGCTGACGACTCTAAGGGCAGTATATATGTGCTTCAATGAAATTATAAACATGAAAACCCTGCTTTCAGTTCTTTTGGATACATACCCAGAAGTGGGATTGCTGGATCATCTGGTAATTCTACTTTTAATTTTTTGAGGAACCACCATACTGGTCCTGGACCAAACTGAGGGTCGGGCTGCTATTTCTTGCCACCCAATAATGAGATGCCAATGAACTGGGAAGAAAGAGAGTTTTTATTTCTGTAACTGGTTACAGGGAGAAGGCCTGGAAATTATTGCCAGACCAACTCGAAATTACAAAGTGTTTCAGAGCTTATATATCTTCTAACCTATATGTCTACATGTAAGTGTGCATTCATCCAAAGACATAAGTGATTAACTTCTTTTAGTCTATAACTAAGGTTTGAGTCCTGAAGACCTTCCTCTGGAGCCTCAGTAAATTTACTTAATCTAAATGGGTCCAGGTGCTGGGGTGGTTACCCTTATCTTGTCTCCTGCTAAACCATGGAGGTTTGGGGAGTTCCTTCAAACCTCCAATACCCTTGTTTGTGGAGGCCTGGGGAGTTTCTTCAAAACCCCCAATAAAACTTGTTTAATCCTAAATGAGTCCTGTTAAGAATTCCTCCATTATTTTGTCATGTTTTAAGGTCCAGGAAAGGCCTAAGCAAAACTCTTGATGGGCTTTTGTTACATTCCAGCCTTTGTATAAGGGCATTGGCTCTTTTTTTTTTTTAAGCATTTAATAGTTAACTTAAGCACTTGATTAGTACTGTAACAGTTGTGATGGAGGCCTGCATTAGTGAAACTTGGCCTGCTGTAATCCCCACTGTCAGTTTGCACATGATTTCTATCATGCTTATGTATTTATTTATCATGAGAATCATAGGGAGACGGGTGTCATAATCTTTCCGGCTATTTTCAGCTGAGAGAGGGTCATCGTTATGGGGCACCAAATGCAGTGCTGGAGTGGAAGAGGTCGATTTGTTCCTGGTAGCACTGTCTGTTTTAGGGGCTTAGAGACAGTGCCTGCTGAAACACCTAGTTTTCAGTTCACGGGGCTTTAAGAAAGCAAAGCTTAGGTTTCAGTGATTTCCAGTTAGGGAAAATGGGGAAAAAGGAAAAGAAAAAGGAAAAATTGAAAACATTTTGAGATTTGCAGCCAGAAAAATTAGAATTTAATCCAAACTGTAGAAAATAATAAAAACTGGAAAACATCCAGGAAGACTAGAATTTAACAGGTGTAACTATAGTTTTTGAAACATAATTTTTCTCTCTCTAGTTTCCCATTTTTATTAAAAGACAAATCATGGTAGGACTGGTTTGCTTTATTATACTTGGCCTAATCATTTATAAACCGTGCAGCAAGAATAATTATTTTTTACATAGGCCTTTTAAACTGGCTTTGATGGAACTTTGTTCCATAGCAGGAATCTGAGATAAGACCTTTTTAAAGCCGAGCCCAACCATGGATTTATACCATCAAATACCTATGAGTTGGGTGAATTCCTCTCTTCTTGAGGTTCCAAGATAACTTGGGGTTCCTGGCCTGTCAGAAAGTGACATTCTTTACTTACCACAGGTCAGAAACCCTGTACAGGGTCTGTGTACACAAATTATGAGGCCCGTTTCCAAGGGCTTTCTTGGCTTCCTAAGTCAAGTTTGATTCCTTGAAGGAGAGCAAAGTCAAAGCCTTGGTAAAATAACCAGTTTTTCCTGTTACAAAAGAAAACAGATTCTTACTGCAATTATGCAAATAACTATATTGCCATAACTTAAGAATACTCACAGATAGTTTCCAAATTCTGGAGAAAATCAGGTAGAGAGAAACAAATATGCTCCAAATTTTGTTCATAGGAGTATACTGTACTTAAATGTTAAAAGGTGTTAATAGCTCAAAAGAAAAGTTTCCTTGCCTCCGAAAAGCAAAACAAAGGATTAGCAACATTTTAAGCCAAAAGTCAAAAAGATCACTTCAGTCTCCTATTAGTTCAGTTCATGCAGTTAATTCCTGTCCTGTTTGATATTAATGAACATTTTAACTCTTTAAGAGTCATCAACGTTTTTCCTCTATTTTGATGTCACAGTCTCCAAAGTTATCAGAAACCTGCATTCAAGAGCACCTGTTAGAGCTTTACAGCTAATTATAAAACCACCTTCTAAAGAGGACCAAAACAAGACAGACAACAATTATTTATGGAGGACAAAAAGTTTTAGGGTAGCCATAGTTAAAGACACAATTGATGACAAGGGTATCTGTTACCTCTGTGGCACACAGTAATTTTAACATAACAATTATCATTACTACTGACAACATACACTAAGATATATCAGAATTATAGGAGTCTTCCATAACTTTGGAACACATACCAATAACATATTTACGCACATACAGTCCAAAGAAAGCCAAACACCATTTCATGTTTGACAATGCTTCCTGCATAATTTTTGTATCAAATAAGCCACATTTCACCTTTACATAAGTGTACTATTAATGTTAAATCCAATTTTTAATAAAACCTTATAGACACATTTACCCAATTTTAATGTTTGACCATAAGGTAAGATTTTCATAGACCTTTCATAACTCTACAATTTTTTGTTAACAGAAGGTTAGTGCTCTAAGAGAAACCCATTGTGCTTTTATTTTAATGCTCAATTTACAGAAAAACTGGATGGTATCCCTTTAACTTTAGCCAATACATTTACACACAGAATTGTCTTTACAATTACCCTTCCACAGCTTGCTTAAACTTTTTTTTATTTTATCCAATTTAAAACAATCCTTTAACCTTTTAATATAGTAAAAAAATCCATATTCTCATGCCTCCTTATAATCTTTTTACCAAAAGTATATTTTACTTTCCTTACACACCTTGCATGTAAACTGTTTTTTCAATAGTCTTAAATACACATTACATTGTTAATTCTTAGCAACCTTTTCTTTTGGTGAAAACCTTGGTAAGTTTGGGATTTTAATTATATACTAGGTATGGAGCCTACGACCTAGACAGAAATGCAGGTAAGGTCTGACTTATTCTAGTATCTAACTCCATGTGTCCTAGGCCTTACCTAGCTGCAAAGCAGGCAAGTTGTACAGCTAAGAGTCATAGTGGCATTTTATAAAGCATTTAAGAGGCCTAATCACCTTTAAATTGTACAACATTTCTCGCATAAATTTCCTTTCATAAATTCTTTCACAACTTACACAGACAATCTCTGACATGCCTTGACTTTCTGACTTGTTCTAAACATCCCTCTCTTTAAATAACCATTTAATTACTTTAGGACAAGAATTTACTATACAGGAGCCTTTCTTATATAAATTCTCTTTTCTTTAAAACTTTTTGCATAGCTAGGGGACATGGCTAATTTCACATGTCCCCAGGTCGTATCTAGAATTTAACACTCCAAAATAAATTGAACACTTTTTAAGTCAAAGAAGCATTTTATGACCTAAAGCATTTAGCAAACCTAATATTTGACCTGCATAATTTAGACCAACTATTTCCATTTTTGAAGATACTTTTACCAATAATCTTTAAAATTCTCCTTATTTTTATAACTTTCTTTATATCTCTCTTATTTCCTGGTTTATTTTACCTTGTTTTATATATAACCTTTAAATAAGCTTTGAATAAGACAAAAATTAGTTACGCTTGGCCAGGCGTGGTGGCTCACGCGTGTAATCCCAGCACTTTGGGAGGCTGAGGCAGGCGGATCATGAGGTCAGGAGATTGAGACCATCCTGGCTGACACAGTGAAACCCTGTCTCTATTAAGACCTACAAAAAATTAGCCAGGCGTGGTGGCGGGCGCCTGTAGTCCCAGCTACTCGGGAGGCTGAGGCAGGAGAATGGCGTGAACCCAGGAGGTGGAGCTTGCAGTGAGCCGTAATTGCGCCACTGCACTCCGGCCTGGGTGACAGAGCGAAACTCTGTCTCAAAAAAAAAAAAAAAAAAGTTACTCTTTAAAAAGGACACAATCTTTAGAAAGAATGTTTTCCTACAATATATTTTTATTAGGAAATATCCAAATAATGAGATATCTGTTGTTTAACTTTAGATTCTAAATTATGACAAGTTTACTTATGAGTATGTATCACATTACATTTATCTAATTATTTATTTTAATCATTTACCCAGATTTATGAAAACTGTGATAGTTGTGATTAAAGTTATGAAACCACCATAGCAAAATTATAACTGAGACAGTGAAAATGATCTGAACTAACTGACTCCATCTTCCTTCTAACCTACAAGGTATTCTTGTTTATTAACTTAGTTTATAATTTAGCTTTGAAACAAACATGACAACAGTCCTTTCCCAGAACAAACTTCCTTCATGTCTGTGGACTAGACTGCTTAAGGCCACAAGATTAGAAGTTAGGGTATTTTGGCCAGGGGCGGTGGCTCATGCCTGTAATCCTAGCACTTTGGGAGGCCGAGGTGGGTGGATCAGAAGGTCAGGAGATGGAGACCATCCTGGCTAACGTGATGAAACCCCGTCTCTACTAAAAACACAAAAAATAGCCGAGCACGGTGGCAGGCGCCTGTAGTCCCAGCTACTCAGGAGGCTGAAGCAGGAGAATGGCGTGAACCCGGGAGGCGGAGCTTGCAGTGAGCTGAGATTGTGCCACTACACTCCAGCCTGGGCGACACAGCGAGACTCCACCTTAAAAAAAAAAAAAAAAAGTTAGTGTATTTTACTAAATATTTCAAGATGTAGCTATCTTCATTAAAACAATATTAATGTTTCATTTATTTAAAAATTACACATGGAAAGATTATTCTGTTTGCACTGAATTATAGTTTTGTAGCCTCTATGCCGAATTTTGACACCTTATAATATTTGGCAGAGATAAGTATGAAATTGCTTGATCAATAAATGCAAACTAAAATGTATGCTGGCAATTCTTAAGACATTTCTAATATTACTTTACCAATAATTTTTAAAGCTAGCTTATTAAAGATTTTATTTAAGTCACATAAACTTGAAAAAGCATTTGACTAGTCTTTCCTTTTTTCTGTTATTCAAGTGCTTTTATTTTTCTTTGAGCCATTTAATTAGATCTCTTTTATATATCTTCAGTAGTGAAACATGGTATACACAAGACAAATACATAAGTGTATTAGGCATGCCAATAGAAGTACATTTTATAGATTCATAAGACCTCTTTTTTCCTATTTTTTAACTATATTTTTCTTTCTTTGTTGCTTTCTTTCTTTTTTTTTTTTTTGAGACCAAGTCTCCCTCTATTGCCTAGGCTAGAGTACAGTGGCATGATCTCTGCTCACTGCAACCTCTGCCTCCCAGGTTCAAGCAATTCTCGTGCCTCAGCCTCCAAGTAGCTGGGATTACAGGTGCCTGCCACCATGCCTGGATAATTTTTGTATTTTTCGTAGAGATGGGGTTTCACCATGTTGGCCAGGCTGGTCTCGAACTCCTGACTTCAAGTGGTCAGCCCGCCTCGGCCTTCCAAAGTGCTGGGATTACAGGCATGAGACACCATGCCCGGCCTTAACTGGATCTTTGAGCTCTGGGCGGAGCCCACACTGAATCCTGGGTTTTCAAAACAGGGACAATTATTATGAGGCTACACCATGTGATGCTTTTACAGTGCACTTAAGCAATTTTTTCCCAAAGACATTTCTAAGTGTCTAAATTACACTTTTTCTTTAAAACCCCAGAGTAGCTTCTGTTTAATAGCTATTAATGAAGAAAACAGAATTCAGTCAACTGAGAAGAAAAAAAGTTTTGCTCAAAAAGATAAGGGCCTAGGAGAGAGAAAACCAAAAACATGAAGGCCTTTTAAAGGCCTTCACGCCCACACACACACACACACACACGCACACATATGCACATACACATTTTGGATGTTAGCTTTTAATTAAGCTGACTCTCGATCATTGAGCTTCAAAAAATCTTTCTCCTTCCCAGAGGCATCTCAGTAGAGATGGACCCAATACTTCCCATTTTCAAGTATACATGGTATCAAAAGGAACAAGACAGACACACAAACAAATGGAAACATTTCAGAAAAACCCAAGGGGAAGTGCACTACGGCAAAACAGACTCTCAAAACTAACGCAAAACCTGATATCCACCAAAGGGAAAGTGGGTGTATGAGCCAGCCCTGTTGCTTCCCTTGGCAGTACCGGATAAATGGCTTAACAAGCCCAAATGGGAAAACAATAGCCTCCTGGCATAGGATCCCATTGACTCACCCTTTGAGCACGTCCGCTCCTTATCTCTGTTCTTCCCCAGTAGAGAAAGGGACGTGTAGATTTGCACATAAACAGCCCTCTGGAGGGTCCCCCGGGGAACCTCACCTGACAGCTGCTGGGATCCTCCTGAAGACTGTCTCATCGCAAGCTACCAGCCGCTGGATGCAGCACTGTCCTTATCTTCTGGCTGGCAAGTTTTTTGTTCCCAGACCAAACTGAGGGTGGGGCTGCCCAATAATGAGATGCAGGTGAATCTCGCTGCCCAATAATGAGATGCAGGTGAACTGGGGAGGAAGCGAGTTTATTTCTATAACTGGTTACAGGGAGAAGGCCTGGAAATTGTCACCAGACCAACTCAAAATTACAAAGCTTTTCAGAGTTTATATCCCTTCTAAGCTATATGCCTACATGTAAGTGTGCAGTCATCTAAAGACATAAGTGATTAACTTCTTTTAATTTATAACTAAGGTCTGAGTCCTGAAGACCTTCCTCTGGAGCCTCAGTAAATTTACTTAATCTAAATGGGCCCAGGTGCTGGGGTGGTTACCCTTATCTTGTCTCCTGCTAAATCATGGAGGTTTGGGGAGTTCCTTCAGACCTCCCACACACTTGTTTGTGGAGGCCTGGGGAGTTTCTTCAGACCCCCAATAAAACTTGTTTAATCCTAAATGGGTCCTTGTTAAGAATTCCTTCATTATTTTGTTATGCTTTAAGGCCCAGGAAAGGCCTAGGGAAAACTCTTGGTGGGGTTTTGTTACATCCCAGACTTTATATAAGGGCACTGAATTTTTTTAGCTTTTAATATTTAACTTAACCACTCAGTCAGTACTGACACAGTTGTGATGGAGGGCTGAATTAGTGAAACCTGGCCTGCCACGATACTGTTTTTCACAGTGTGCGTTTTACATTCCCACCAACAGGGCATAAGGGTTCCAGTTTCTTCACACCTCACCAGCTCTTGTTATTTTCCATGCTGTTGTTTTTAATATAGTAGACGTTAGCGGTGTTGAGCATCTTTTCATGTGCTTATGGGCCATTTGCTTATCTTCTTTGGAGAAATGTCTTTCAAGTCCTTTGCCCTTTTAAAATTTTTTTTTTTATTTTTACTGTAAATTAAGAAATTACTGCCAGGCACAGTGGCTCATGCCTGTAATCTCAGCACTTTGAGAGGCCGAGGCAGGAGGACTGCTTGAGCCCAGGCGAACGTTCAAGACCAGCCTGGGCAACATGGCAAGTCCCAATAAATTGTATGTATTTATGGGGATTTATAGGGTACAAAGTTATGTTATGATTTATGAATACTATATGGAATAATTAAATCAGCTAATATGTCCATCACCTCAAATACTTACCATTTTTATGGTGAGAACATTTGAAATCTATTCTTTTAGCAATTTTGAAATGTACAATACGCTGTTATTAACTATATTTATTGCACTGTGCAACAGATCTCAAAAATTGTATTCCTCCTGTCTAACCGATGCTTTGTACCTTTGATTATCATCTTCCCGTTCCCCCATGCCCAGACTCTAGTAACCACCATTCTACTCTCTGCTTCTGAGTTCAGTTGTTTTCTTGTTTTTTTTTTTTTTTTGAGACAAAAATTTCACCTTTGTTGCCCAGGCTGTAGTGCAATGGTGCCATCTCAGCTCACTGCAACCTCCGCCTCCCGGGTTCAAGTGATTCTCCTGCCTTAGCCTCCTGAGTAGCTGGGATTACAGATGCCCACCACCACGCCCAGCTAATTTTTGTGTTTTTAATAGAAACAGGGTTTCACCATGTTGGCCAGGCTGGTCTCGAACTCCTGACCTCAGGTGATCCACCCTACCTCAGCCTTCCAAAGTGCTGGGATTCAGGCATGAGCCACCGCTCCCAGTCTAGTTGTTTTCAATTTCACGTATGAAAACATACAGTATTTCTCTTTCTGTGCCTCACTTATTTCACTTAGCATGATGTATTCCAATTCCATCCATGTTGTTACAAGTGACAAAATTTCTATCTTTTTAAAGGCTGAATAGTATTCTGTATTGTCTACATACCACATTTTCTTTATCCATTCATCTGTCGGTGGACACAGGTTGATTCCATAACTTGGCTGTTGTAAATAGAGCTGCAATGAACATGGAAGTGCAGATATCTCCTTGATATACTGATTTCAAATCTTTTTGGTAAATACCCAGAAGTGGGATTGCTGAATCATATAATAATTCTATTTTTAGTTTTTTGAGGAAGCTCCACACTGCCTTCCGTAATGGCTGTACTAATTTCCATTCCCACCAACAGTGAGCAAGGATTCCCTTTTCTCCATATCTTCACCAACACTTGTTATCATTCATCTTTTTGATAATGGCCATTCTGATAGGTATGAGATGATATCTCATTGTGGTTTTAATTTGCACTTCCCTAATGATTCGTGATGTTGAATTTTTTTTTCAAATATCTGTTGACCATTTGTGTCTCTTCTACTGAGAAATGTCTACTCAGGTCTCTTGTCCATTTTGTAATCAGATTATTTTTTCTCTTTGAATAGAATTATTTGAGTTCCTTATATATTTTAAATATTAACCCCTTATCAGATGTATGGTATGCAAATATTTTCTCCCAATCCATACCTTATTGCTTCACTCTATTGTTTCCTTTGTTGTGCAGAAACTTTTTTTTTTTTTTGAGACGAAATTTTACTCTTGTTGTCTAGGCTGGAGTGTAATGAATGGCATGATCTTGACTCACAGAAACCTCTACCTCCTGGGTTCAAGTGATTCTCCTGCCTCAGCCTCCTGAGTAGCTGGGATTACAGGCGCATGCCACCATGCCCAGCTAATTTTGTATTTGTAGTAGAGATGGGGTTTCTCCATGTTGATCAGGTTGGTCTTGAACTCCTGACCTCAGGTTCTGCAGAAACTTTTTATGTTGATATAATTCCATTTGTCTATTTTTGCTTTTGTTGTTTGCACTTTTGCGGTCAAATTTTAAAAAATGTTGCCCAGACCAATGTTGTGTAGTTTTAGCCCCTGTGTTTTCTTCTAGTAGTTTAATAGTTTCAGGTCATATATTTAAGTCTTTAGTCCATTTTGAGTTGATTTTTGTATATGGTGTAAGATAAGGGTCCAATTTCATTCTTGTGCATATGGATATCCAGCTTTCTTAACACCATTGATTGTGGAGACTTTTTTTTCCCATTGTGTATTCCTGGCACTTTTGGCAAAAATCAATTGACCATAGCTATGTGGATTCATTTCTAGGCTCTGTATTTTGTTCCATTGGTCAATATGTCTATTTTTATACCTGTGCCATGCTGTTTTAATTATTATTGCTTTGTAGTATAGTTTGAAACCAGGTAGTGTGATGCCTCCAGCATTGTACTTTTTGATCATGATTGCCTTGGCTATTTGTGTGTGTGGTTTTTTTTTTATGGTTGCATATGAATTGTAGGATTGTTTTCTCTATTTCTATGAAAAATGATATTGGAATTTTGATGGTGATTACATTGAGTCTATAGATTGCTTTGGATAGTATGGACATTTTAACAATATTAGTTCTTCCAAGTCATGAACATTTATTTTCATGCATTTGTGTCTCTTTCGATTTTATTTGTCTCTTCTGTTTTGTGCATTAGTGTTTTACAGTTTTCAACGTACAGGTCTTTCACTTCCTTAGTTAAATTTACTCCTGAGATTTTTTTTTGTAATTGCTCTTAATAGGTTTGTTTTCTTAATGTCTGTTTCATATAGTTCATTATTAATATATAGAAATGCTACTGATTTTCATATGTTGATTTTGTATTCCACAACCTTACTGAATTTGTTTACCATTTCTAACAGTTTTTTGGTGGAGTCTTCAGGGTTTTCTATATATAAAATCATGTCATCAGCAAATAGACAATTTTACTTCTTCCTTTTCTATTTGAATACCTAATAATTATTTTCTTTTTCTTGCCTAATTGCTCTGGCTAGGGCTTCCAGTACCATGTTGAAAAGAGGTGGTGAGAGTAAGCATCCTTGTATTGTTCCTGATATTAAAGGAAAAACTTGCAACTTTTCACTGCTGAGTATGATATTAGCTGTAAACTTGTCATGTAATGCTTTTTTTTGTGTTGATACGTTCCCTTTACACTTAATTTGATGAGAGTTTTTATCATGAAAGAATGTTGTGTTTTGTCAAATGCTTTTTCTACATCTATTGAGGTGATCATATGGTTTTTGTCCTGCATTTTGTTAATATGGTATATCACATTTATTGATTTTCATATGTTGAACCATCTTTGCAACCCAGGAACAAATTCCATTTTATCATAGTGAATGATTCTTTTAATGAGCTATTGAATTTGGTCTATTGGTATTTTGTTGAAGATTTTTGCATCTGTGTTTATTAGACATATTGGCCTATAATTTTCTTTTCTTTCTGTGTTCTATTCTGGCTTTGGTATCAAGGTAATGCAAGCCTTGTAAAATAAGTTTGGAAGTAGTCCCTCCTGTATAATTTATTTGGGAAAGTTTAGAAAGGATTGGTTTTAGTTCTTGTTTAAATGTTTTGCTGAATTCAGCCGTGAAGGCTTCTGGGTCCTGGGTGTTTCTTTGATAGGAGACTTTTCATTACTGATTTAATATCCTTAATCATTATTGGTCTGTTCAGATTTTTCCATTTCTTCATGATTCAGTATTGGTAGGTTGTATGTGTCTAGAAATTTGTCCATTTCTTCCAGGTGGTTCAATCCTTTGGCATATAATTGTTCATAATATTTTCATATGATCCTTTGCATTTCTGTGGTATCCATTGTAATGTGTCTCCTCATTTTTTTTTTTTATTTGAGACAGAGTCTCCCTCTGTTGCCCAGGCTGGAGTGCAGTGCCAAGATCTCAGCTTACTGCCACTTTCACCTCCCAGGTTCAAGCGATTTTCGTGCCCCAGCCACCCAAATAGCTGGGATTACAGGTGCGCACCACCATGCCTGGCTATTTTTTTGTTGTTGTTTTTTGTACTTTAGTAGGGACGAGGTTTTGCCATGTTGGCCAGGCTAGTCTCCAACTCCTGGCCTCAAGTGATCCATCCGTCTCGGCCTCCCAAAATGCTGGGATTATAGGCATGAGCCACTGCACCTGGCCTCCTCATTCATTTTTGATTTAATTTATTTGTCTTCTTTCTTTTTTCTTAGTTAGTCTAGTTAAAGGTTTGTGATTTCATTTATTTTTTCAAAAAACTAACAGAATTTTGATAATCTTTTGTATTTTTTTCTAGTCTCTTTTATTTATTTTTGCTCTGATTTTTATTATTTCTTTTGCTCTGCTAACTGTGGGCTTAGTGTATCTTTTTTTCTATTTCCTTGAGGTACAACATTAAGTCTTGTATTTGAGATCTTTCTTCTTTTTTGATGGAGGCATTTATTGCCATTTCCTCTTAAAACTGCTTTTGCTGCATCCCATACGTTTGGTTATGTTATGTTTCCATTTCATTTTCTAATATATTTTTAAAATTTTCTTTTGATTTCCTCTTTGACACATTGGCTGTTCAGGAGCTTGTTACCATTCAAGTTATTTGTTCATTTCTTAATCACATTGTTGACTTTTTGTTGTTGTTGTTGTTTAGTTGGAGTTTTTTATATATTTTAGATATTAACCTTTTATCAGATATATAACTAGCAAATGTTTTCTTCTTCCTGTGGGTTGCCCCTTCACTGTTGATCATCATTGGATGCACAAAAGTTTTTAATTTTTACATAGTGCAATTTATCTATTTTTTTTCCTATATTGCTTGTGTTTTGGGGATCACATTCAAGAAATCGTTGCCAAATCCAAGGTCAGGAAGAATCATTCCTATGTTTTCTTCTAAGTTTTAGGATTTTCACTTTTATGTTATATTTTGGATCCATTTTGAGTTAATTTTTGTATATATGTAAGTTAAAGGTCTGAGGTCATTGTTTTGTGGTGAGTCAATGTCTAGATTTCCCAAGACCATTTTTAAAAAGATTGTCCTCTCTTAATTAAATGATCTTGATACCTTTGCCAAAAATTACTTGATCATATACAGTCATGCACCACGTAACAACATTTCTGTCAACAACAGACTGCATATATCATGGTGGCTGCATGCAATTATGTAACATACCACACAGGTTTGTAGCCTAGGAGCAAAGGGCTACACCATATAGGCCAGGTGTGTCATAGGCTACACCATCTAAGTTTGTGTAAGCACGCTCTTCTGATGTTCACACAACACAATTGCCTAATGACCCTTTGCTCAGAACAATGTTGAGCAATACATGGCTGTACGTGCAAGTTCATTTCTGGGCTCTTTGGTCTATATGTCAGGCACCTTTTAAATCAGAACTTCGCTATTTAATGTTTGATCCTGTATCCCAATTTTTTAAGTTTGCTATATTATAACCCCCATTTATAAAAATGTGTGTCTGTGTGTATGTCTGTGTGAGAGAGAATAAGAGAAAGAAAGAGAGAGAGAATAGGCATACCTATGGAAAAATAGTGGAACTAAATGAGACAAAATATTAATGGATGCTGTCTTTAGCTGAGAATATCACGTGTGGTCTGTGTATTCTTCTAAAAACTTCCCTTGCCTGCATTTTCTGGAGTGAACATGTTTAGAAGAGTTTTTCAAGTGTATGTTACTTGGCCTTCCCTGAAATATGAAGGGACAAACAAACACTAAAGGATGTTTGAGAGGTAAGAGCTGCAAGAAAGATGAGGGTTCTGTTTAGCTTGGGTGCCTGGGGTCAAGAGAATGTGAGTGGATCCTGGGAGGGGTGAGGTCTGGAAGCCACTCATGCCCATCCCTGCTTTGTCCCCACAGGTCTCAGCTGAGTCTGCTCTGATCACCCAACAAGACCTAGTTCCCCAGCAGAGAGCGGCCCCACAACAAAAGAGGTCCAGCCCCTCAGAGGGATTGTGTCCACCTGGTATGTTCAAGATGGGTCTCTGATCTTTGCCCCTCCTCCCCTTGTCTCCATGAGCTTCCAGTCTTTTCCTTTGCACTTCCTCATTCTTTATTCCACAGAGAGGCATTGGGTGCCTCCAGTTTGAGGCTCTGTCTTTCTGGAGCCTTCCTGCTAGGATGGTATCAAGACACACAGATGAATGAGACAGCCAAAGAAACTGATAGGAACCTTGAGAGAGAATTGAGTGGGACAGAGATGGGGCTGGTGAGGCCTCCAGGCAATGGTGACTTTGGGCTGACATCAGGAGGAGGGCAGGGCCAGAGGTTCAGAGAGCCAGGAAGAGTGCTCCTAGGAGGGTTCCACTGGAACAATTGCCAGGGGGCAGGGGTTGGGGAAGATGGAGCAATGGCAGGGGGCTGCTGTGGGAAGTGGAGGGTTAGGAAGTTAGAGAGACAGGTGGGGTCAGATCCCACACAGAGGAAGTTGGATTTTATTTCATGAGTGATGGATGTCCCTGAGAAGTTTTCAGCAGAGGGCCACCAGCATCGGATGTGCATCTTGAGTGCTCACTCCTGGATTGAACCGGAGCAAGACAGGAAGCAGGTGGAGGGCCTTGAGTGTGAGGCGCTCCCCTGGGATCTTATGTGGTGCCCCGTAAGGTCATTTGAGCCCCCAGAGATGCAGCAGGAACCTGGCCTGAACTGTGCTTGACTGTTGTGTTCGCCTCGCACTTCTTCCCCTCTTTCCCCCGTGTGTATGAGTTAGGAATTGATTGCTGCATGAAGGTTTCCAGGGCAGGCAAGTGTGGCAAGCAGTGGCTTTTAAAATCCATTTAAGAATTTGCATATCTTTTCCATGACTAAGGGCCACAGGAAAGACTTGCTTAAGGGCAAACCCTCACGTTGCACGCGTGGGCTTGCCAGGAGCAGAGCATGGAGAAGGAAGAACCCAGCGTGAAGCAGACACAAACTCATCTGTAAATGCTCCTATTGCTGTGGTCCAGGGTCAAGACCAGGAAGCAGGACGGGAATAGGAAGGACTCAAGACATATTTGGGGTGTGGATGGATGACGTGTGGGGAATGAGGACAATCAAGGCACCAAATTCAACTGCTCAGGGTAACTTGGCCTCTGAGGGGACAGTGTGCGGCAGGGCTAACAGTACACATTTGGGGACCCTAGCACATAGGTGATGCTTGAAGCTGCTGTCTTGAGGGTGTCCACCTGGAAGAAGCTGTAAATACTGAGAAGGAGGGGCACAACTGAGCCCATGAGGATTTGAAGTTGGAGACGATAGGCCAGGGAGACAGGACTGCAATGGGCTGAGCAGGAGCAGTTAGAGAACTTCCATCCTAGAGGGGAGGTGGCCCTTCCAGCCACAGGGAGCAGCCCATAGCAAGTGTCGAGGACTGAGACGTGGAAACTCCTCGGAATGTGCATTTCTCTTCCTGTGAATGAGGTCAAGAATCTGTTCGTGACACAGACACTGTACACTGGTTCTGCTAGGTTTTCTTCACTCCTAGTAAGAGGTTAGTTTTTTGTTTTTTGTTTTTTGTTTTTTTTTAATCATTGAGTCACATGAATTCTTACAGATTAGGGAAATTATGCATTGATTGATTGATTGATTGATTGATTGAGATAGGATTTCACTCTGTTGCCCAGGCTGGAGTGCGGTGGCAGGATCATAGCTCACTGTAGCCTCGACCACTTGGGCTCAAGTGATCCTCTCACCTCGGCCTTCCAAAGTGTTGGGATTACAGGCATAAGCCACTGCGCCGGGTCCAAAATTCTAATAAAAATTCCCATTATAACGCCGGGCGCAGTGACTCACACCTGTAATCCCAGCACTTTGAGAGGCCAAGGTGGGCAAATCACTTGAGGCCAGGAGTTTGACACCAGCCTGACCAACATGGCAAAACCCTGTTTCTACTAAAAATACAAACATTAGCTGGGTATAGTGGCATGCCTGTAGTCTCAGCTACTTGGGAGGCTGAGGCAGGAGAATCGCTTGAACCCGGGAGGCAGAGGTTGCAGTGAGCTGAGATCGCGCCATTGCACTTCAGCCTGGGTGACAGAGTGAGACCCTGTCTCAAAAAAAAAAAAAAAAAATTATCATATATATTTGCAGTCATTTTGTGGTTTTCTATTTTGTAATTAAGTCATTGAGCCACCTGGACTTCATTTTGTTGTAAGAGGAGGGCGAGGAAGACACATTATTATTTTTCAGCCACCTTTTTAGTTGCCCCAACACTATTATTAAATAATCACATTTTTATCAGTGACATGAATCACTATCATTATGTATGATACTTACATTATGTATGATAATAATGCATCATTATGATACATTATTAAGTAAGGTTTGTGTAATTTGGATTTTTTAGACTGTCTTTCAATATTAATAAAAATAATTCAGGAATCTTGTGGATAGCATATAGATGATTATGGTCTATTTTTTGCTTTTTTTACTCATTCTGCCAATCTCTGCCTTTTAATTGCAGAGTTTAAACTATTTTCAATTAACATAGTTATTGACAAGAAAAGATTTGTTTCTGCTCTTCAGCTATTTGTTTTCTTTATGTCTTATATATATTTTGTTCCTCCCTTACCACCTTTTAAAAAAACTTTAGTTTATTTCTTGGCATGTACCATTTTCACTCACTTCTTTTCTTTTCTGCATATTTTAAAATGTATTTTCTTTTTTTCTTAAATATATATTTTGTGTATATATATAATAAATATATATTTAAATATATACTTATTCTAATATATATCTTAAAGATATATATCTTAAATATATATATATGTATAGATATATACATTTTTTTGAGACAGGGTCTGCTCTGTCACCCAGGCTGGAGTGCAGTGGCACGATCTCAGCTCACTGCAGCCTATGGCTGCTGGGTTTAAGCGATTTTCCTGCCTCAGCCTCCTGAGTACAGGGAGTAGCCACCATGCCTGGATAATTTTTGTATTTTTAGTAGAGACAGGGTTTTACCATGTTGGCCAGGCTGTCTCAAACTCCTGACCTCAAGTGATCCACCTGCCTCGGCCTCCCAAAGTGTTGGGATTACAGGTGTGAGCCATGCACCTAGCCTAAAACTTATTTTCTTACTGGTTTCCTTGAAGATTACAATTAGCTTCTTAAGTATCGAAACAGGTAGTTTTATAATACCGGCATAATTTCATTGCAATCCAAATACTGTGCTCCTGTACAGCTCCATCTCTCCAGCTTTCTATTGTTGCTGTCATAGATCACATCCTTGCACATTGTGTGACCACTGACGTCGATCTTAAGGACATGTATGTGTATGGAGCAAGGTTGACTTGTGATGGTTGATTTTATGTGTAAACTTCGTTACCCAGATACTTGGCCAAATATTATCCTAGATGTTTATGTGAAGGTGTTTTTGTTTTTGTTTGTTTGTTTTTGTTGTTGTTGTTAGATGGAATTAATGTTTAAATCAGTGGGCTTTGAGTCAAGCAGATTACCCCCATAATGTTGGCAGGTCCCATCTAATCAGTTGAAAGCCTCAATAGAAAAAAGACTGACCTCCACCAAGAAAGAGGGTGTTCTGCCAGCAGGCAGCCTTCAGACCTGAGCTGTGACTCTTCTCTGCTGGCCTATCCTGTACCTTTTGAATTTGCCAGCCTCCACAGTTATGTGAAACAATTCCTTAGGATAAATCTCTATCTCTCTAGAGCAGGGGCCCCTGACCCCCAGGCCATGGACCAGTACTGGTCCGTAGCCTGTTAGGAACCAGACCACACAGCAGGAGGTGGGCTGTAGACAAGTGAGCATTACCGCCCGAGCTCTGCATGCTGTCAAATCAGCGGCAGCATTTGACTTCATAGGAGCGCGAACCCTACTGTGAACTCCACATTTGAGAGATCTAGGTTGCACACTCCTTATGAGAATCTAATGCCTGATGATCTGTCACTGTCTCCCATCACTCCCAGATGGGACCGTCTAGTTGCAGGAAAACAAACTCAGGGCTTCCACTGATTCTACATTATGGTGAGTTGTATAATTATTTCATTATATGTTACAGTGTAACAGTAATAGAAATAAAGTGCACAATAAAAGTAACGTGCTTGAATCATCCTGAAACCATCACCATACCCCCAACTCCAGTCCGTGGAAAAATTGTCTTTCAGGAAACCAGTCCCTGGTGGCAAAAACGTTGGAGACCCCTGCTCTAGAGAGCCCTGACTAATACAGAATTTTTAAAGATTTGAAATTATTTTAAACCATACTTAATCTCCAAGTAATGGAAATAATGACATTATATTTCCACCTAAAATAATACAGCTATCCTGTATACAACTGAAAACGCACTAACCCTTTCTCCAGAAGAGGATGCAAAGTTCTTGAGTGGTGTTTACTCCTTTCCTTGATACCCTGGAACATAAATACTATAAAGTGAACAATACTTAAATACTATGATATAAATTCAAAATATCTTATGTCACATAACAAGGGGATAAGAGAAGGAAGAAAACACAGATATTTGCTTAACATATATTTACACATAAACACACACACATAACACAATAAGGAAGAAATACTTACAACGATTGCAGTCCTTGTTTCCATAGCTGGTCATGTCATTGTAGCTGGTATTTATAAGAAGCTTCTTTCGCTGTGCATTCTGTATTCCCTGTGCCCTCACTAAGCACCTCAGCTGGTCATGGCTATATGCCTGGTAGAGTGAACCAACCTTTATTCCTGAAGGGTCTGAGCTATTAGTGGTCCTGCTTTAATTGGGTTGTGGTCATTTTCCATTGACTTTACTCACAGGGCATGGTAATAGTAAGAGATGCCCTAAGGAATCTCCTGTATTCTAGACATCCTCCTCCTTACGTCCATTGTGGAATAACAGTCCAATTTCCCCTTCAATTTCCCCTTTGTGGTCAGAATCAGTCAATCCAGCCAGCAGGGTTTGTGTAACTGGTTTTTGCCTGTTGATTCAGAGGCATGAGGAACCCGAAGTGGCCAAGTGGCAGTCTTAACTTCAAGTTACACAGAATCACTGTTGTGTCTCCTCATCGAATCATTCCTCCCTCTGAAACTCAGAGCTCTACCAAAGCATAAAGCAGCAAAAATTTTGATAACAGGCCACTAAGGGTAATGTGGAGTGGGGCCATTCCTGCTTCTACCCCTAGATTCCTGGACACATGAATCCTAGCAATGGAAGAAACAACCGCATGTATTGGAGGATAATTCAGAGCGTAGACAGCCTCCTGCAGAACGTTGT
The DNA here is from genome assembly GCF_028885625.2 of Pongo pygmaeus. Lineage (NCBI taxonomy): Eukaryota > Metazoa > Chordata > Mammalia > Primates > Hominidae > Pongo > Pongo pygmaeus. The sequence goes on along the minus strand of NC_072380.2, from coordinate 23,119,677 downwards.
TGTAGCCCTTCAAGGTACTGCCACCCAGCTGACATTGTAAATGAGTCTTCAAAAGGCCGTATCCCACCATCTTACCAAGCCAGCAGATTTGAGATGGTGGGGAACATGGTAAGACCAGTAATTCCATGAGCACAGGCCCATTACAGTGGGCACTTCATTTGCCATCAAGTGAGTCCCTCAATCAGAAGCAGTGCTGTGTGAGTACCATGACTGTGGATAAGGCATTCTGTGAGTCCACAGAGGGTAGTTTTGACAGAAGCATTGCATGCAGGGAAGGCAAGTCTATGTGCAAAATAAGCTTCTCTTCCAGTAAAAATGCTGCGCCCTCCATGATAGAAATGGTTCAGTGTAATAATCAACCTGCCACCAGGTAGCTGGCAGACTGACCCTCTGAATGGTGCTATATCAGAGACTCAGTGTTGGCCTCTGCTGCCTATAGATTGGGCACTCAGTAGCAGCTGTAGCCAGGTTGGCCTTGGTGAGGGAAGTCTGTATTGTTAAGCCCATACATAACCTCCATCCCTGCCACCATGCACACTTTGTTCATGAGCCCACTGAGTGATGACAAGGGTGGCTGGGAAAGAAGCTGACTGGTAGCCACAGAACAGGTTATCCTATCTACCTGATTATTAAAATCCTTCCCTGCTAAGATCACTTTTTGTGAAGATATTTGTGTCACATGGGGCACAAATATCTTCACGTTTTTTTACCCATTGAGAAAGGTCTATCCACACACCTCTTCCCCAGACTTCCTTGTTATCAGTTTTCCTTCTGAGTCTCTGACTGTCCAGCCAAATCATTGACCACAGCTCATGAATCAGTATATAACTGTGTGTCTAGCCATTCTTCCCTCTAAGCAAAATGAACAACCAGGTGCACTGCTCAGAGTTCTGCCCAGTGGCAGGATCTCTTTTTTTTAAGACGGAGTTTCGCTCTTGTTGCCCAGGCTAGAGTGCAATGGGGTGACCTCGGCTCACTGCAACCTCTGCCTCCCAGGTTCAAGTGATTCCCCTGCCTCAGCCTCCCAAGTAGCTGGGATTACAGGCATGTGCCACCATGCTAGGTAATTTTGTATTTTTAGTAGAGACGAGGTTTCACCATGTTGGTCAGGCCAGTCTCGAACTCCTGACCTCAGGTGATCCGCCCACCTTGGCCTCCCAAAGTGCTGGGATTACAGGTGTGAGCCACTGCACCCGGCCTAGAGGATTTCTTTTCACCACTGTCCTTCAGGGACGTCCCAGACAGTGGATGTGATGCTGCAAACATCCACTTCTAAGTGTTACCTGTATGTGGTGCAGAACCACCTGTAAACCTTCTTCTGGCAACTGACCATAGGGAATTCCTCATGAGGCCATAAGTGCAGGCCGGGCAAAAGAAAGTAATATCACAGGAGTGGGGATCATGGGCACTTGGGCCACTTCTTCATGTAACTTTCTTGTGCCTTCAGGGCCTACTTAAGCCCAATTTTGTATATATACCAATTACATTTGAAAATGGAAATGGAAACTTTAGGCTGTACGTGCCCACACTTATGGCTTGGTAGGCAAAATAACACTCAGTTCATGATGAGCAGTCAGGTCGTAGAGTAATTTGGTGGCCTATGGTTAACCATTTCAGTCTGCACTAAGGCCCAGAAACAAGCGAAGAGCTGTTTCTCAAAAGGAGAGTAGTTATCTGCAGAGGATGGCAAGTCTTTGCTCCAAAACCTAAGGGTCTGTGCTGTGCTTGACCTAGAGTGGGCTACCAAAGGTTCAAAATAGCATTGCTGTCTGCCACCAATACTTCAAGCACCATTGGGTCTGCTAGGTCGTATGGCCCAAGTGACAGAAAAATGTCTACGGCAGCCTGGACCTGTTGCAGAGCCTTCTCTTGTTCTGAGCACTACTCAAAACTAGCACATTTTTAGGTCACTTGATAAATAGGCCAGAGAAACACACCCAAATGAGGAATATGTTGCCACCAAAATCACAATAAGCACACTAGGCATTGTGTCATTTTCTTGGTTGTGGGGTGGTGGGGGTGACAGATACAACAATTTATCTTTTATCTTAGAATATCTTAGAAGAGAAGGAATATCTTATGTGCCACATCATTCAACAACTAGGAATTTGTTTCCTAGTTGTTGTCCTTCTGCTGAGGTAGGAGGCCCTTGAAATTTTGTCAGATTTATTTCCCACCCCCTGACATGCAAACGTCTTACCAGTAAGTCTAGAATAGTTGCTACTTCTTGCTCATGAGTTTCAATCAGTATAATGTCATCAATGTTATGGATCATCTTGTGTGATATCTTGTGGAAGGGAAAGGCCATCAATATCCCTGCAGGCCAGACATGGTGGCTCGCGCCTGTAATCCCAGCACTTTGAGAGGCCAAGGTGGATGGGTCACTTGAGACCAGGAGTTCTAGACCAGCCTGGCCAACATGGTGAAACCTCATCTCTACTAAAAATACAAAAATTAGTTGGATGTGGTGGCACACATGGGTAATCCCAGCTACTTGCGAGGCTGAGGCATGAGAATCACTTGAACCCAGGAGGTGGAGGTTGCAGTGAGCTGAGATCATGCCACTGCACTCCAGCCTAAGAGACAGAGCAAGACTCTGTTTAATTAAAAAAAACAACAACAAAAAAAACCTGCAAACTAAATTATGAAATTATGACATAGGGCTGCGAGTTGATGCATCCCGGAGATAGGATAATGAGGGTATATTGCTGGCCTTGCCAACTGAAAGCAAACTGCTTCTGGGAGTCTTTATTGACAGGTATGACCAACAAAGGATTTGCCAGTTCAACACCTGCATACCAGGTACCAGGGTACCAGGGATGTGGTGATTTGCTCAAACAATGAAACCATATCTGGTACAGTTACAACTGGAATCACCGCCTGGTTAAGCTTATGATAATCCACTGTCATTCACCAAGATCCATCTGTCTTTGGCACAGGCCAAATAGGCTAGTTCAATGGGCATGTGATGGGAATCACCACAGATGCATCCTGGATGGTGGTAATGATCTCTGCAATCCCTCCAGGAATGTTGTATTGCTTTTGTTTTTTTGTGCTTTACAGGCAGGGTATCACTCTGTCACCCCCCTGGAGTGCAGTGGCACAATCAGCACACTGCAGCTTGAACTCCTGGGCTCAAGCAATCCTCCTGCCTCAGCTTCTTGAGCAGCTAAGACTACAGGCATGTACCGTCATACCTGGATAATTTTGTATGTATGTGTACAGATGGAGTCTCACTATGTTGCCCAGGCTGGTCTTAAACCCCTGGCCTCAAGTAATCCTCCTGCCCTGACCTCCCAATGTGCTGGAATTACAGACATGAGCCACCATGCCCATCTGGTATTGCTTTTGATTTACTATTTTTTTTAAGTAAATGCAAATCTGGTGGCTTCCACCTGGTCTTTTCCACCATAATAGTCTTCACTTCACATGCCAGGGAATGAAGGTGGGGATTGTGCCAGCTGCTGAGTATGTCTATTCCAATTACGCATACTAAAATGGGGAAATTAGATAGGATGGGTTTGGGGACCCACTGGCGCCTTTCTGAGATGGACTTGAGCTTAGTTGGAATAATACCAACATAATTTCAATGGTATGCAAACACTATGCTCCTGTACTTCTCCGTCTCTCCTCCACCATCTTGTTGTTGTCATAGATCACATCCTTGTACATTGTGTGCCCATTAACATCAATTTGTAATTATTGTTTTCTGCATTTGCTCTTTAAATCGTATAAGTAAACAAGAGGATTTACAAACCAAATGTACCATAATACTGTGCTATAGACTGAATTGTGTCCCTAAAATCATACGTTGAAGCATTACCATCCAATGAGATGGTATTTGGAGATGGTGCCTTTGGGAAGTAATTGGGTTTAGATGAGGTCACGAGGGTGGGGCCCTCATGATGGGATTAGTGCCTTTTTAAGAAAATACACCAGACAACTTGCTCTCTCTTGTTCGCTCTCTCTCTCTCTCTCCCCCTCTTCTGGTGTGTGCAAGGAAGAGGTTACGTGAATGCACAGCAAGATGGTGGCCATCTCTAGAACTATGACAAATAAATGTCTATTATTTAAGCCACTTGGTCTATGGTTTTTTATTATAGCAGCCTGAGTAGCTGCATACCACCATTTGTATTTACCTAGATAGTTACATTTTCCAGTGTTCTTTATCTCTTCGTATGCCTTTAAGCTATTATCTAATGTCATTACATTACCTCTTAAAAGATTCCTTTTAGCATTTCATAGGGCAGATCTACTAGTAGTGTGCTCCATTACCTTTCATTTATCTAAGAATGTCTTAATTTATTCTTCATTCTTGAATGATAGTGTTCCTGGATATCAAATTCTTGATTGCAGGATTTTGTATGCTTGTGTTTTTGTTTTTTGTCACTTTAAATATGTTACCCACTCCCTTCTGGCCTCTATGGTTCCTGGTGAGAAATTAGCTAATAACCTTATTGAGGTTCCCTTGTACATACTGAGTGGGCCACTTGCTACTTTCAGGATTTTCTGTTTGTGTTGGGCTTTCGTCCATTTGACTATAATGTGTCTCAGTGTAGTTCTCTTTTAACTTCTCCTGCTTGGAGATCATTGAGCTTCTTGGATATGCAAACAAATGTTTTTTAAAAGTCTTGCACCTCCTTTTTAAATATTATTCCTAAATGTTTTATTTGTTTTTATGTCATTGCCAGTAAAATTGTTTTCTTAATTTCCTTTTTGGATTGTTCTTTGCTACTGCAAAACTTTTACACTGAAAACTATCAAACATTGCTGTAAGAAATTAAAAAAAAGCAAAATGAACAGGAAGATATTCCATGTTCATAGATCAAAATGGTGTTAAATTACCCAAAGCAATATACAGATTCAATGCAATCCCTACCAAAATCTCAGTGGTGTTATTTTAAAAATGGAAGAACTTATATTCAAAGTCATATGGAATTAAAAAGGACTTATTGACCAAAAACAATCTGGTAAAAGAAAAGCAGAGTTGGCGGGACTTACACTTTCCAATTTTGAAACATATCCTCATTCTAGGGCAGCTTTAGTCCCCCTTTCTTTGGATCATTCTTTGACTCTTATAGAGATTCCTCCCATTTTCTTCCCGTGGCTGATGTGTGAGCTTTAATTTTGAAGGCTTTTCCCATTGTTGTATGACTTCTGCTCCTGGTGTATCTTCCACTGGCTTAGGAGCTCATTCAGAACAGGTATTAGGAGATTCTTCTGTGCATTTTAAAGGTCTAAGATGGCACTGTCTAATATAGTAGTCCCTAGGCCCATGTGATTGCCAATCACTTGAAATATGTGAGGCGGGTGGATCACGAGGTCAGGAGTTTGAGACCAGCCTGGCCAAGATGGTGAAACCCCATCTCTACTAAAAATACAAAAATTAGCCAGGTGCGGTGGCGGGCACCTGTAATCCCAGTTACTTGGGAGGCTGAGGCAGGAGAATCACTTGAACCCAGTAGGCAGAGGTTGCAGTGAGCCGAGATCGCTGCACTCTAGCCTGGGCAACAGAGCAAGACTCCGTCTCAAAAAAAAAAAAGAAATATGCTACTGCAAATTGAGATGTGCCGTGAGTTAAAATATACGCAGGATTTGAAGACATACTATGAAAAAATGCCTTAAAATATCTCAATGTTTTATGTGGATTACATATGTAAGTGATATTATCTGGGGTACATTAAATTAAAATGCATTATTAAAATTAATTTCACCCCTTCTCAGTTTTTTTAATGTGCTGAGTGTAAATTTAAATTTCATATGTGGGCTGGGCACAGTGGCTGACACCTGTATTCCCAGCACCTTGGGAGTCCAAGGAGAGTGAATTGCTTGAGCCCAGGAGTTTGAGACCAGCCTAGGCAACATGGTGAAACCTCATCTCTACAAAAAAAAAGTACACAAAAAATTAACCTGGGGTAGTGGTGTGCACCTGTAGTCCCAGTTATTTGTGGGTAGGGGGAGAGGGAGGGTCCGGGAGGTCGAGGGTACAGTGAGCTGGGATCACACCACTGCACTCCAGCCTGGGCTATAGGGCAAGACCCTGTCTAAATAAATAAATAAATAGGCCGGTTGCAGTGGCTCATGCCTGTAATCCCAGCACTTTGGGAGGCCAAGGCAGGCAGATCACGAGGTCAGGAGATCGAGACTAGCCTGGCCAATATGGTGAAACCCTGTCTCTACTAAAAAAAATACAAAAATTAGCCAGGTGTGGTAGTGTGTGCCTGTAATCCCAGCTACTCAGGAGGCTGAGGCAGGAGAATCTCTTGAACCCGGGAGGTGGAGGTTGCAGTGAGCCGAGATCACACCACTGCACTCCAGCCTGGGTGACAGAGTGAGACTACGTCTCCAAAATAAAAAACAAAATAAATAAATAAATGTGTGGCTTATATTTCTCTTGGCAGCGCTGGTTTAAGGTGTGTAAATGCAGAATTGATGAACTGACCAAGCTACGTAGAGGAGATTTCCCTCTTTTGGTTCCACACATCCCTGAAAGAGGAGTCCCCCAGCCACCACTGCCAGCTTCTGGGAATCCTGTGACATTTCATTCACCGGCTTTTCTCTCCTCTCCCAGGACACCATATCTCAGAAGATAGTAGAGACTGCATCTCCTGCAAATACGGACAGGACTATAGCACTCACTGGAATGACCTCCTTTTCTGCTTGCGCTGCACCAAGTGTGATTCAGGTACAGAACATATGGACCCCATGCCCAAAGGTGGAATGCAGGGTGATGACATAAAAGTTGTAGCTAAAATGGGATCAGGAGACCTAGATTCTGGTCCACCTTGGTCTTCATCATACCATGTTCCATGATTTTGTCTTTGAGCTTTTTAATAAATAAAACAGGCCAGGCACAGCGGCTCATGCCTGTAATCTCAACACTTTGGGAGGCATCACTTGAGCCCAGGAGTTTGAAACCATCCTGGGCAACATGAGAAACCCCATCTCTACAAAAATATAAACATTAGCCGGGCATGGTGGCGCGTGCCTGTATTCCCAGCTACTTAGGAAGCTGAGGCAGAAGGATCTCTTGAGCCCAGGAGGTCGAGGTTGCAGGGAGCTGAGATTGTGCCACTGCATTCCAACCCAGGCAACAGAGCAAAACCCTGTCTCAATAATTAATAATAATAATAATAATAATAATACAGAAAGTATTTGTATAATGTATGCTACATGGTAAGGAAATCTTTTAAACTGTCAGCTGCAAGGGGTTGGGGCCGTGAGCCTGGCTAAGTGGACAGGGCTGGATCTCAGCGGTGGCACAGGTCTGCTTCGGAGCCAGGCTCTCTCCCCTGGGCTCTGTGCTCCTGGCAGGTGCTTGGCCTCACTCACCCTTCAGGTTCTCAGGCCTCTCCCTCCTCCCCAGCAGGCCAGGCCTTGGGGAAGTCCCCCAAGGGCTCCTCTCCTTGCAGTCTCTCAGGTGATGCCTTGCATTTCCCTTGCTACTGGCCATGCGATCTAAACGATGCTCATCCCCTAAACGATGCTTTCCGCTAATCTAATGTAATAAATAATGAACTGTGGTCCTTTTGTATGACTCTGAGTGTTAGTGACAGCTGAAGGGTGGGTGTCCTGAATGAGCCATGAGTGTACTGGTGCAGAAACTGGCACTCAGAACTCCTTGGCGAACCGAGTTGTGCTGAGTAGGAGGGTCTTGGGGTGGGGAGAAAGGGTCAAGGGACACATCAGGAAAACACATTCCCAAAACCTTATGCTCTGTTGTCAGGTGAAGTGGAGGTAAGTCCCTGCACCACGACCAGAAACACAGTGTGTCAGTGCGAAGAAGGCACCTTCCGGGAAGAAGATTCTCCTGAGATGTGCCGGAAGTGCCGCACAGGGTGAGACAGCAGCTGGGGGCTCCCAGCAGCTCCATGGAACCCCAAAAAGACCCAAGTCTCCTTGTACCCCTGTCTCTCCCCTGAGAGCACCCCCATGGGACATCCTTGAGCCTGTGGCTTCCCCTCCTGGTCCCTCTGCCTGTCCCCACCCCTGCCCCCTGCAGCAGCCTCTTCCCACCCCTGCCCAGCACGAGTCCCCTTGGCCAGGCTGACTTGTTCACTGACCACAGAAGGCCATGACTTGGGGCCCATGATAATTTTAGGGGCCCATGAAATGATTTAATTTCTTTTGAAATGAGAAGGATGAGTAGAATGCAGCCAGGCATATATTCATCTTTATACCAATTCAGCAATAAAGTGTATTTTTTAATATTTTTTGTGCAGGCAGGGGTCCGTAAAGACAAAAGTGCCCATGGCCCACAAAAGGCATAATAAGGCCATGGGTGGAGCTCCTTCAAGTTCCCCTGAGGACCTGAGCCCACCCAGCTGGCCTCACCCCTAGCCCCGATCCCTCATTAAGACCTATCTTTTCCCTATTTGGGTTTTAGGGGCCAAGAGTAATTTGCTCTTCTCTGGCCCCCCTAGTATTTGCTGTGATTGGGAGGAATGGGCAGACAGCTGGGGACAAGAGCTCACTTTTGTGGTTGACTGGAAGACCGGACTCAGCTTGTGGCCACAGGGGCTTGTGATCTTCCCCTGGAGTGTGGCTTCTCCTAACACAGGCCTCCCCTGCAGCCCAGGGAAGCTCAGTGTGTGCCCAGCACAGAAGGCTCCCAGAACTGCAGCTCTCACCCCAGAGCAGGGAGGCCGAGGGGCTGAAGCGTGCATGCTCAGACCCTTCCCTAGCCTCAACAAGGGAGCTTGGGGGACCCCCTGCAGACACGAGGAGACTGTCCTTCCCCTGACGTCTTCTCAGGGACACTGGGGAGGGAGGGTGGCTCCTCTTTCATCCCACCTGGCCAGCTTTCCATCAAGAGTCCGCCTCTCCCTCCCTGTGTGTACCCAGGTGTCCCAGAGGGATGGCCAAGGTCGGTGATTGTACGCCCTGGAGTGACATCGAATGTGTCCACAAAGAATCAGGTACAAAGCCCACTGGGGAAGCCCCAGCTGTGGAGGAGACAGTGACTACTAGCCGAGGGACTCCTGCCGCTCCCTGTTCTCTCTCAGGCATCATCATAGGAGTCACAGTTCTAGTCGTAGTCTTGATTGTGGCTGTGTTTGCTTGCACGTCTTCACTGTGGAAGAAAGTCCTTCCTTACCTGAAAGGCATCTGCTCAGGTAGGTGCTGGCTGAGGGCGGGGGCACTGGGCACTCTCTGCCCTGTCCCCTCCCACCCTATTCCCACAGACAGAAACGCCTGCCCCTGCCCCAAGTCTAAGTGCCTCCATCCTGGCTCTATCCTCCTCCTTGTGGTCACCCTCATCCCCACATCCCGTGCACCTCCCCCAGGACCCTGGTCTCATCAGTCCCTCTCCCGGGTCTGGGGGTCCCCACATCTCCCAGCCAAGTCCAGGAGGGCAGGGCTACTTCCTCCCATCTTCAAGCCCAGCCAGGCAGGGGGCAGTGGGCTCCTCAACTAGGTGACAAAGGTGAGGATGAGAAGTGGTTGCAGGATTTATTCAGCCTTGGTCAGAGCAGAACCAGAGATTTTCCACGTGTTTGTTTTTACTCTAGGTCCCCTTCTCATCCCACTTCCTCAGGGTGTCTCTGAATTGTAAGGCCCCATTCCTGTCCCTTGGCCCAGGGCTCCTTGTCCAGTGTCCCTGCCCCCAGCCCAGCCCTGTGCCCCACTGTCCTCTGGGAGAGAGGTGCTTCATGGGCCCCTCCCCGCCTGCTCAAGAGACTTTCTTTTTTAGGTGGTGGTGGGGACCCTGAGCGTCTGGACAGAGTGAGTTAGTTTCTCCAGGAGCTGGGGGCTCAGGGGCTCAGGAACTGCTTCCTGGGACAGCAGAACCTGGGTGGGCGGGTCCCCATTGTCCTCATGGCTGCCCTGACTCTCTGAAGTGGCCTGGGGGCTCTGGGCTGACTGTGGGGGACACATGGCCATTATGAGCACCACATAGGCTGGTGAGCCCTGCTGCAGCCCAGGTGACATCCTCACCCCACAGCTTGCACCCTAGGGATGGGGTATCTGCCTGAGCGCAGCACTGGGGGCCTGGCCCCAGCAGCAGGTCCTGGATGTGCTGAGTCTGGGCTGCCTGCGGTGACCTCACTGAGAGGGGGTGGGGATGGCAGGTCCAGCTGCATACTGGGGACCCTGCAGCAAGCCCTAGGTGTGGACTCCTGAGTCTGCTCTTTGCCTTCCCAATGTCTTTTTCCAGAGCTCACATTCCCCACAACGGCCTGGGGCTGAGGACAATGCCCTCAATGAGATCGTGAGTATCTTGCAGCCCACCCAGGTTCCTGAGCAGGAAATGGAAGTCCAGGAGCCAGCAGAGCCGACAGGTGTCAATATGTTGTCCCCAGGAGAGTCAGAGCATCTGCCGGTGAGTGGGGGACAGGTCATTTTGTTTCCTGGCCTGCTGCTTACCTGGGATTTCGTAGACAGTGGGAGAGGGCAGTGCCTTAGCTCTCCTGGCCCAGGGGAAATGGAACCTGAAGGAGACAGGGGACTGCAGGGGATGGAGCAGCTGCACTGAGGTGGTGACCGTGCCAGTCTGCAGGACATCTGTTTCTTCCTGTCCTGTCCTTGCTGTGTCCCCAGAGCCTGGAGCTCCACAGGCATAGAGTGGGTGTCACAGGGTTCATTGAGGACTGAATAAGGCTGCACAGTCTCCATCATGTGCTCCTAACAGAACTCAGGGAGCCCTTGCTTGAAACAGCAGAAGTTTTAAATTTACTCTGAAATTGTTATTACATTAAACATATTTCAAAGTTTGTAGGGCAGCTTCCAAAAAGTAGGATTCCAAGTCAATGCACAAAGGGCTTTTGTATTGGACACACGCACACAAATCAGTTCATATCAATCCATCAGTTTTGATATGATATTGAGTAGGCGGGAAATCTGTAGATATATTTATTGTTCATTGCTCGTAAGCACTGAAAGTCCTTCCCTCGGACATAAGATGAGACTATCCAGTTTCTTGCAGTGTTTTATTTTTAATGATTTGATTTTTAACATACAGCAATAAAATCTAAACAGAATTGAATTTTTGATTCAATATAAGCTGAGGAACTCCCTGAATTATTCTGAGTCTCTGTTTCCTTCTTCCAAGCCCATTTAGCAACCAATTCTTCCTTTTTCTCCTGCCTTTGCCCTTTTGCCACCTCCTTTGCTACATGTCAAATGTTTACTTTTTTCTCCCTTCCTCTTCACTCTTTTTTTTAAAAAAAAAGAAAAACTAGATCTTATCCTTGAAAATGTCAAATGTTTATATGGGCGGTGATCTCTTCCACCTGGACTGTTTCTGTTTCTTCTTTGCATCTGTACCACTTTCTTTTTAAATAAAGAGAAGAGATTTTAAAAGGAAACAAATGAACAATGCCAATACTTCCTCCATGCTTATTAATGACTTTGAACATTTTTTTTTTTTTTTTGAGACAGGATCTTGCTCTGTCACCTGGGCTGGAGTGCATTGGCACGATCTTGGCCCATTGCAACCCCTGCCTCCTGGGCTCATGTCGTCCTCTCACCTCAGCTTCCTGAGTAGCTGGAACTATAGGCATGTGCCACCATGCCCAGCTAAGTTTTGTATTTTTTGTAGAGACGAGGTTTAGTCATGTTGCCTAGGCTGGTCTTGAACTCCTCAGCTCAGGCAATCCACCCTCCTTGGCCTCCCAAAATGCTGGGATTACAAGCATGAGCCACCATGCCTGGCCTGATCATTTTTTGAAAGCAGGTCACCCATAGCCACACATCCACCAGAGTATGAAAAAACTTGATCATACCAAGAACCTTCTTTACTCTTTCCCAGCCTTTTGGCCCTTCTTATTTCAGGTAACTACAGTGGATAATTTCTTGCGATTCTTTGCTAAACTCTTTATGCATATACCATCTAGGTACATAAATGCGTATGTATATATGTGGTATTGACATGAAAAGGATTATATCATGTACAACACCAAACAAAACTGTCTAATATGTTTTAATATCTTAGACAGCAAATGTTTTCAAAATTATTTGTATACATCTTATAATTTAGAATTAGATAAAATTTAGAATTACAAGATTTTCTCCAGCACCCCCCCCCCCCCGCCCACATAGTCACTAGGCTTTAAAAAATATTAATTTAAATTAATACATGGTTCTAGGAATGACTGAGATCCTTTCAACATTCAATTTTATTATCAAAGAAGATAGTATTTCAAGTCAAGTGTTTTATTATGACTCAATCAAGATTTGGGAGTTTATTTCAGATAAATTATTCCTATTCCTCATCAAAGCTGTTTCTTTGCATTTTGGGTCTTCTTGTAAGTCCATTTTCTAATTTATTATGTCTGCTGCTACTTTTCCTTTCTTTCCTTCTGAGATGGGTCTCACTCTGTCACCCAGGCTGGAGTGCAGTGGTACAATCATGGCCCACTGCAGCCTTGACCTTCTAAGGCCAAGTAATCCTCCTGCCTCAGCCTCCTGAGTAGCTGGGATGACAGTTTTGTGCCACTACACCCAGCTTATTTTATTTTATTTTTAGAAACAGGATCTCGCTATGTTGCCCAGGCTGGTCTCAAACTCCTGGGCTCAAGCAATCCTCACACCTCAGCCTCCCAGAGTGCTGGGATTACAGGGGTGAGCCACTATGCCCAGCCTCTGCTATGTGTTTTAACATTCATCAGGGCTAGGTGCAGTGGCTCACGCCTGTAATCCCAGCACTTTGGGAGGCCGAGGCAGGTGGATCATCTGAGGTCAGGAGTTCAAGACTAGCCTGGCCAACATGGTGAAACCCTGTCTCCACTAAAAATATAAAAATACAATAAAATAATTAGCTGGGCATGGTGGTGCACACCTGTAATCCCAGCTACTTGGGAGGCTGAGGCAGGAGGATCTCTTGAACCCAGAGGTGGAGGTTGCAGTGAGCCAAGATCGCACTATTGCACTCCAGCCTGGGAGACGGAATGAGACTCTGTCTCAAAAAAAAAAAAAAAAATCAGGACATATTCACTTTTAGGTATTACAATGTAAACCTTGGAGTTTTAAAAATATACACTCCTAATCTAAAATATTGACTGCTGTATCGGCCTCCTTTCGAGAGTCTTGCCCCTTTGTTTCCTGTCTTGTTGCCAGAACTTTCAGAACAATGTTCTGGAAGTGACGTGCTGCAGGTCTCAGGGCTGGCTAGTGGTCGGGGACAGTACTGGACTGTAGGACTCCTGGCTCTGACCAGGACATTCCGCACTATGTGTTACAGGAACCGGAAGAAGCTGAAGGGTCTCAGAGGAGGAGGCTGCTGGTTCCAGCGAATGAAGGTGATCCCACTGAGAGTAAGTGTTTTGTTCCTGGAGATGCAGCAGGAATGGAGGGAATAGGGACAGGGTCCTAATTGCTGTCCCCATAGGTGAGAGGGCTCTTCCAGAGTATTCCATGCTGGAAGCCGTGGGTCCTGTGCTATAGACCATCCGGACCCTAAACTGTCTTCTCCCATCTCTTCTCCCCACTCTATCTCATCCTTTCTGCACCCTATCATTGACCCTAATGACTCTGTCCGTCCCCTCGTCCTCTCTCCTCCTTTGTTCAGGGCCTGATGTAGCCCCCACCCGCCCCCCGAGGACCTCCTGAGGGGCTGGCCTGTCCTGCACGGCACCACTAACCCCAGTGGGCTAAGGAGCTCTTGACCTGTGCCTAAGCCCAGTTTGCAGAGCTGTTGTGTAAACTACATACGAATTCCAAAGACTTAATGCAAAAAAGAGTGGATGATATTTCACTCATAATTTTTGTATATTGATTGTATATTAAATTATATTTTAAATATATTCAGTACCATACATTAAAATGAATGTCACTTGTTTCTGATGTTCCTTAAAATTAGGCTGTTGGGAAACATAGCCTCGTGTTCGTGGCCGTCTATCTCTAAGGATGGTGAGGTGCATCATGTTGCACACACGTCTCATTTAATCCCTCATCGTCCCGAGATCTGGGCAGCGTTGCTCGGTCTTCAGGTTTGCTTCTTGCTCAGAGTCTGTTTGCCTCCACCTAGCTCTGCCCCAGCCCCAGGAAGTGAGGCTGAGCTGGGTGAAAACAGAGGTCCCCTGTCCCAGGCCCTGTGCTTTCCACAGATGCAGACATGGCCGCCCTGGGACCTGCTCCCGTGACAAGCGCAGCCCAGGCAGCCTCCTCTCTCCTCTGAGCTCCTGCTACAGCCACTGTCTCTCCCTCCCTCGGGTTCTCACCCACTTTACTTTCTGCCTCTGTAGGGTCCATCCATCCTCCCCTGGTGGGTTCTCAGCCCTGTGTGAGGGCTGATTCTCTGATGACTTTGACTCCCCGCAGCGCCTTGCGTGTGGGGGAGGCCAGGCAGTGTGGGTGCGCTCTCTGTGGATGGGAAGCAGGTGGGCGCTGGAGTGGCAGGTTTGCCCACACACAGGGCTCTCCAGGTTCCCCGCCTTGGGTTCTGGGCCTGATGTGGGATCCTCTGCCCTTTCTGAGTCCCAACTCACCTGGCTGTCTCTGTGGCGTTCTCCACCAGCTCTGAGACAGTGCTTCGATGACTTTGCAGACATGGTGCCCTTTGACTCCTGGGAGCCGCTCATGAGGAAGTTGGGCCTCATGGACAATGAGATAAAGGTGGCTAAAGCTGAGGCAGCGGGCCACAGGGACACCTTGTACACGATGCTGATAAAGTGGGTCAACAAAACCGGGCGGGATGCCTCTGTTCACACCCTGCTGGATGCCTTGGAGGCGATGGGGGAGAGACTTGCCAAGCAGAAGATTGAGGACCACTTGTTGAGCTCCGGAAAGTTCATGTATCTAGAAGGTAATGCAGACTCTGCCATGTCCTGAGTGTGAATCCCTTCAGGAAGTCAGACCTTCCCTGGTTTACCTTTTTTCTGGAAAAAGCCCAACTGGACTCCAGTCAGTAGGAAAGTGCCACAATTGTCACATGACCGGTACTGGAAGAAACTCTCCCATCCAACATCACCCAGTGGATGGAACATCCTGTAACTTTTCACTGCACTTGGAATTATTTTTATAAGCTGAATGTGATACTAAGGACACTGTGGAAATGTCTGGATCATTCTATGTTTGTGTGTACTTTGAGATTTGGTTTGGGATGTCATGGTTTTCACGGCACTTTTTTATCGTAATGTAAACGCTTTATTTATTTATTTGGGCTACACTGTAAGATCCATCTACGCAGTTGATGTCCGACTTCACTTGATACTACATGATATGAACCTTTTTTTGGCTGGGGGTGCGGGGCAGTTCACTCTGTCTCCCAGGCTGGAGTGCAATGGTGCAATCTTGGCTCACTATAGCCTTGACCTCTCAGGCTCAAGTGATTCTGCCACCTCAGCCACCCAAATAGCTGGGACCACAGGTGTGCACCACCACGCCTGGCTAATTTTTTGTATTTTGTCTAGATATGGGGGCTCTCTATGTTGCTCAGGGTGGTCTCGAATTCCTGGACTCAAGCAGTCCGCCCACCTCAGACTCCCAAAGTGCTGAAATTAGAGCCGTGAGCCCCCATGCCTGGCCTTACCTTTCTACTTTTATAATTCTGTATGTTGTTATTTTACGAACATGAAGAAACTTTAGTAAATGTACGTGTTTACATAGTTATGTGAATGGATTAGATAAACATAAAAGGAGGAGACATACAATGGGGGAAGAAGAAAAAGTCCCCTGTAAGATGTCACTGTCTGGGTTCCAGCCCTCCCTCAGACGTACTTTGGTTTCAATGACTGGCAACTTCTACAGGGGCCAGTCTTTTGAACTGGACAACCTTACAAGTATATGAGTATTATTTATAGATAGTTGTTTACATATGAGTCGGGACCAAAGAAAACTGGATCCACATGAAGTCCTGTGTATGGCTGGTCCCTACCTGGCAGTCTCATTTGCACCCGCAGCCCCCATCTATGGACAGGCTAGGACGGAGGCAGATGGGTTAGATCACACATAACAATAGGGTCTATGTCATATCCCAAGTGAATTCTGAGCCCTGTTTGGGCTCAGGAGATAGAAGACAAAATCTGTCTCCCACGTCTGCCATGGCATCAAGGGGGAAGAGTAGTCGGTGCTTGAGAATAGCGTGAAATGGTTGCCATCTCAGGAGTAGATGGCCCGGCTCACTTCTGGTTATCTGTCACCCTGAGACCCTGAGCTGCCTTTTAGGGTACAGATTCCCTACTTGAGGACCTTGGCCGCTCTGTAAGCATCTGACTCATCTCAGAAATGTCAATTCTTAAACACTGTGGCAACAGGACCTAGAATGGCTGACGCATTAAGGTTTTCTTCTTGTGTCCTGTTCTATTATTGTTTTAAGACCTCAATAACCATTTCAGCCTCTTTCCAGCAAACTCTTCTCCATAGTATTTCAGTCATGGAAGGATCATTTATGCAGGTAATCATTCCAGGAGTTTTTGGTCTTTTCTGTCTCAAGGCATTGTGTGTTTTGTTCCGGGACTGGTTTGGCTGGGACAAAGTTAGAATTGCCTGAAGATCACACATTCAGACTGTTGTGTCTGTGGAGATTTAGGAGGGGGTGGCCTTTCTGGTCTTTGCACTTCCATCCTCTCCGACTTCCATCTGGCGTCCCACGCCTTGTCCCCTGCACTTCTGGAAGGCACAGCGTGCTGCTGCCTCCTGGTCTTTGCCTTTGCTGGGCCTTTTGTGCAGGACGCTCAGCCTCAGGGCTCACAAGGAGCCAGTCCGGTCCCAGCTCCCTTGTCCCTTCCACAGAGGCCTTCCTAGAAGATACATCTAGAGTGTCAGCCTTATCAGTGTTTAAGATTATTCTTTTATTTTTATTTTTAATCTTTTTGAGACAGAATCTCACTCTCTCGCCCAGGCTGGAGTGCAACGGTACGATCTTGGCTCAGTGCAACCTCCGCCTCCTGGGTTCAAGCGATTCTCGTGCCTCAGCCTCCGGAGTAGCTGGGATTACAGGCACCCGCCACCACGCCTGGCTAATTTTTGTATTTTTAGTAGAGACGGGGTTTCACCATGTTGGTCAGGCTGGTCTCGAACTCCCGACCTCAGGTGATCCACCTCGGCCTCCCAAAGTGCTGGGATTACAGGCGTGAGCCACCAGCCAGGCCAAGCTATTCTTTTAAAGTAAGCTTCCTGACAACATGAAATAATTGGGGGTTTTTGTTGTTTAGTTACATTAGGCTTTGCTATATCCCCAGACCAAATAGCATGTGACACAGGACAGCCATAGTGTAGTGTGTCACTCGTGGTTGGTGTCCTTTCATGCTTCTGCCCTGTCAAAGGTCCCTATTTGAAATATGTTATAATACAAACAATACAAGGAAGCACATTGTGTACAAAATACTTATGTATTTATGAATCCATGACCAAATTAAATATGAAACCTTATATAAAAAGAGGTGTGGTTTTTGTCTCCCGCCCCCCAACCTCCCCTCCTCCTGTGAATCAGCTCTGAGTGACAGGAAGCCAGGGCTGTACTCCTGCTGGGACTCCTTCCTTCCTCCCTCCCCTCTGTTTTCAGGCTTGGCCTCCTGGGAGTTTCCTGAATCCAACTCCCCGGAGTTTAAAGAGCCAGGTTCCTGGGGACTGGGATTCATACCTCCTTCCCCTCTCTCTCCTGCCTGCTCCTCCCTCTGGGGACAGGGACACCAGTGCTGGCCTGGCTCACCCACAGCCTCCCAGGAGAGTTCTCTGGGCTGCCGGGTTGCATCTGGTTCCGACAGCTCTCGGGGAAGGGGTGGTGGGTCCCTGAAGTTGGGGGCCGGCCCTGTTTCTCAGGGAATCCCGTGGTCACTTTCCTACGGCTTCCTACAGCCCTGGGCCGACCTTCGCTTTCTCTGCCCCGGCCTTCCCTGCATCCCCACCAGGGTACCCAGGTTGCTCAGCCCTTCAGGCACCTAGGAGACCTATTTCCCTTTCCCCTTGCCCTGGAGGACCCGCTCTCCCTCTCGTCCACAGCTTCCGGGAGGCCCAGGCGTGCCCCTACGCTGTCCACCTTCCCTAGAGGTGGAGGTGCTCCGGGTTCCCCCTTCCGTCCCCCCGACCCTGCCCATGGGCTTCTGGGCCTCACTTGGAGTCCTGGGCTGCGCTGAGCTGCAGGGAGGCCGAGCTGCCTGTAGAGGGCAGCACACGCGTGGCTTTCCAGCCAGCCGCCCTGGAGGCCGTGGAGGGGAGGCAGCCACAGTCCTGGAGGGGCCTGGGGCTGGACAACATGGCTTCCCCCAGGGTTAGAGCCGCTTGTCCTCCAGCCGCCTGGTCTCTCTTGATGAGGATTTAACCTCTGGTCATTAGGTCCTGCCGGCTGCCTTTGTTTCAGGTTAGCTCAATCCCAGGCCTAACCAGCGTTTTCCTGAAGCCCACCCCAGGGCCAGGCCCTCTCAGCTAGAACATCTTTCTCAGGTAAGGCGAATCCTGAGCTCTGAGCCCACAGCCCCACTGCCTCCTGGCCCTGCCCCTCCTCCGTGGGACTCCATCTTTTACACCTAAAAAGGAAAAGGGTGTGGGTGGTGAAATTTGAGTCAGGGTTAGAAAACGGAAAGGGGCAATTGTGGCCCAGCTTTTGCCCCATGGGGGCTGGGAGCTAGTTTCAATCCCCCACATTCCTCCAGCCCCGCCCTCCTCCTCTCTAGACCAACTCTGCTTTTCCTCCTGCTCCATTTGCCCTCTTCTCCTTCCCCTTATCCCACCCCAGCAGTAATAAGGCTGGGTCCTGTGGCCTTTCACTACAGGTCCGTGCCCCTTTCCCTGACCTTTGGCCCCTATTGCAGCCCCCCAAAAACACCCACTATAAGCACCCTCTGAGGGCAAGGAAGGGAGCCTGCAGTCTCCAGATGGACAAAAGCAAGAGTCTGGTGCCATTTGAGCCCCGAGACCAAACCCCTCTTTGCCGCCAGCCCGGGCCCCTCAATCACCAGCCCTCTGGAGGCCAGGCCCCTGTGCTGCCCTCGGAGCCAGCTGGCAGGGTCAGGGCCTCCGCAGTCAGAGAAGTGCCGAGTCCTTTCCTGAAAGGCATTGAAGTCGATTCTGCAACCTAAATCTTCACCTCCTCATCATGGGGGCCTGTTTATAGAAATGTGAGCTAGGCAGGGGCTTTTTCTGATTTTCATTCTTTGGAGGGATAGAGGACAGAGTGTTTGTTGGTGATTTTTTGTTTTGGTTTCAGTTTGGTTATTGTTGGTTTTTGTTTTTTGCTAATTTTGCCCCACCCTATAAAAAGCAGTGCCACCCAGAGGCAGGGGAGGGCCCTGAGGAGCACGGGGTCGCCGTCCACTCATTCCTACTTTTCCTACTTCCTTCTCCACCTGTCCCAGCTGCTTCCTTTGGTTCCCATCTCCAAATCTGAGGGTAAAGGAGGGGGTGAGGGAGAAGTTTCTTGTTGCACCAAGAGGCACTGCTTCCAGGCCCGGAGCTCCGAATGACCTGTGTCCCCATTCTCAGGTCTGTGCCAGCACAGCCCCCTGGGATGGAGGGACGCTGGCGGGATACAGGCCTTTCCACGTCTGGCCTTTTGCAGCTGCACCCCAGGATGTAGAAGCCTTGAGTTGGGCTCTGAAGGCTCAATTTCTACCCTGACTTCTCCAGTGAGGATGTGAGTAGGCTTCGTGTGGAAATGCCCACAAAACAAATGCAACACTCAAGTCCATCGGTGGAAAGACATGGCCAACAGGGGCAGGACCCTCGAGGATCACTTCTGCTTGCTGGGAGTGGGGCTGCCTCCCTGGCCAGAGCAGCGACCAAGACACGCAGAGAAGCCCTGAGGCTGGGAGGCTTTCCCTTTGACTCTAGGGCTCTCAAACCCAGAGATAAAATGCCAGGGCTCTTCGCTCCTCCAAGCAGTTGTCTCCTGTCCTGCTTTGGGTCTGGGGACCTCTGCAGGTGGTTCCCGTTCTGCTCCACAGGGCTCAGCTCCTCTCTGGCTGAGCCACGGTGGCTGGTAAGAAGAGCTCCACCCTCTGGGTCCTGGTTATGTGGGCCCCCCGGTCCCTGTAAGGTGGATGGGGTGATGCAGAAGAGCAGAGGGGTGAGGGCGGATGGGGACAACAGCAGCAGGGTCAGAAGAAGGTGGCAGCATCTCAGACCACAGCTGAGGAGGAAGACGGGGATGAGGAGGAGGCTGCCGAGGAAGATGGGGAGGATGGACTGTTCCAGAAGAGCCAACGCCGCTTGGGCTGCCGCTTGAGATGGAGGTAGTCCTCCTTCTCACGCTCCTTCCGTGCCCGCTGGTAATGATCTTCCTCCTTCAGGTACCACACAGGTGGCCACCGATGCTTCTCGAAATACTCCTGGTTTTCTGGAGCAGAGAGCAGCGCAGCTTGGTTAGAAAGGACGCAGAGGGACAAGAGGAACGTGGGACACCAGCCTCACCCCACCACAAGGCCTGCAGCAGGCCTCCAGCCCAGCCCCCAACACATCCCCATGACCCACGGCACATGAGCCTCCGAGGCAAGCAAAAAGCCCAAAGAGCAGGGCTGAAAGTCAGCACTGGGAAGGCCTTTCCAGCTGGGTTCCTTTCCAAAGACAGGGGCGATCTAGACAAGGGCTTCCTGTGCGTTGGGAATGAAACAGAGGCGAAGGATAAGGGAGAAGAGGTAAGCGAATGTCGGCCAGGAGATACCCAGCATGGTTAGGGGATTAGAGTGGAAGCTTCTGGCCAGAGCTGAGGTTCCGAGGGGGAATATGGAGTCGGGACACAGCGGGACACAGCAGTAGCCCAGAGGAACGGCTGGCCTTATTCTGCAGGGCATGGGCGTCCATGGAAGACTACTGTTTCAATGGAAGGTCTGGAAGCAGGGAGTGATGCTATTGGACCTGTGCTTTAGAAAGAAAATGCTAGGCTGGGTGCAGTGGCTCACGCCTATAATCCTAGCACTTTGGGAAGCTGAGGCAGGCAGATTGCCTGAAGTCAGGAGTTTGAGACCAGCCTGAGTGACATGGTGAAACCCCGTCTCTACTAAAATACAAAAAATTAGCAGGCATGGTGGTGGGTACCTGTAATCCCAGCTACCCGGGAGGCTGAGGCATGAGAATCGCCTGAACCCAGGAGGCGGAGGCTGCAGTGAGCCGAGATTGCGCCCCTGTACTCCAGCCTGGGCAACAGAGCAAGACTGTCTCAAAAAAATAAATAAATAAGTAATTTTTTTTTTTAAGTGTTGTAGTAGTGAAAAGGAGAGATCGGGGTGGAAACCTGGCAGCATGCAGCAAAAACACGGCAGCAGGGAGGAGGGTCACGGCAGAGTGGAGGGATCCCAGAGAGTACCCCATGGAAAGAGCGGCAGACCCTTCAGGGAGGCCAGGGACACCTCTCCCTGGAGCCTGTGCAGTTCCTGTTAAGTTCTAGGGCCTAAGAAATTAATCAAGAAGAGACAGGAGGCCTCAGAGGATGCCCAGACCTGGGTGGTCCAAGCTGTGGCCTGTACCCATTCCTGGGTTGTACCATCAATTTAGTGGGCCATGAGCAGCATTAAAAAGATGTATATATTTTCCTATATGTGTCCTGGGTCACAAGATGAAATGCATTTCTTATTATGGTATTCTGTCCAGAAAAGTCTGAAATCTACCAACTCTAGTCCAGTATCCTCTTCATACCTCTGAGAATGAGAAGCCCAGAGAGGCAGGGTGAGTTGCCCTCCAGGCCAGCACTTTTCCTGGGGCCCCTTGGCTTGGCTGGAGGCTCCTTTGCAGGCTGCTCCCAGCCACAAGGTCAAGGATTACTGGCAGCCTCTGGGTCCCTGGGATTACGTGGGAGCTGGGGAGCTGTGGACCCCTAAGGGGAGGGCAGCAGGTACTGCCAGGGCTGGCCCCGATGCTTACCTGGGGACATGGCCTTCATGTCTCGGGGGAACTTGCGGCACACGTTGTTGTAGTTGGTGCAGATGTGGTGGAGACACCAGTCGGCCAGCTGGTATGCACAGTGGAACTGGGGACAGAAGGGAAGAGCGTCTGTACTGAAATCCCCAGGGTAGAGGGTCTGCATAGACACCTCCAGCTGCCTTCAGAGCTGAAGCTCTGGTGCAGGGCAGGCAGAGGCCCTGCAGTTCTAGAGAGCCTGCGCCAGAGGCAAGGCCACACAAAACTGAGGAGGAGGATGCTGCCTCAGGCTCCTTGGCACCACCGCCAGCACCACCATCGTCTCACCTCTGTTCTGCCCACTCCTGGCATCCTCGCTGCAGACACCAGAGCCCTATGTGGTGGCTTCATACTGCATCTGCCCTCCTCAGATCTCACCCTACGTGACTTCCCTCTCCTCCGCATCCGGGATCAAGGCAGCCTGCACGGAGGCACTGACAATGAGCTGAGGGAGCTGCCTTCCCAGGGGTGTCTGCAAGCCCTGCGTGAGCCGTGCTTCCACTCCACACGCTAATCTTTGGTGGCTGAATTTCTGGCACTGTGAAGGCCAGTGTGGGAGATTTGGCTTGTTTGTTTGGGATTAAGGGAGGAGGCGGTTAATTTCAGATGGAGAGTCCTCAGTGCCCCTTAAATGACCTCAGGCAGGCAGCAACCATGTGTAAGCCTGAGCCTGGGGTTCCCTCCCCGGCCCTACTGCTGCCTAAAGCCTCATCCCTTCCTCGCTTGGCCAGCTCCCCTCCAGGTACACCAGGGAGTTCCCCAGCTGCTTCCTGGCATGGAGGAGGAGATGGGCTCCGCGCAGTCAAAGAGCCCAGTCCGATGACAGGTTCTCCCGCATAGACCACCTTCCATTCCTTCCCATTCACAGCCAGTGGGCAGGCAGAGTGTAGAACTGAGACTGTTGTAGATTCCCTCCCCTGCCATAATACCTGAGCCAGTTCCAGGAACACAAGGACGTCCCCATCGATGTCCACCATCATCTGGGTCGCTTCCATCAGCCCAGTCACTGTGTACTGCTCTGTGACACACATGGCCACCAATCAGCTGAAGAAGCACATGACCTGTGCTCACCCTGCCCCGCCACGTCCCCCAGCTCACTGCAGGGTGAGGAAAACCAGGGCCCGGGCAGGTCCCGACAGGCCAGGAAAGGCCCCAGGCTACGAAGTCTGCTGCCACCAGGGGGACCCCAGGGATGAGAGCAAGAGCTCAACGGGGTAGGGTAGGAAGAGAAGGAGGACATTGGAATTATCTAAGAGGATTTTTCAAACTACGTATGTCCTGCAACATAATCTGATACAGGTAGGGTCAAAGTTCCCAACAGAACCAGCCTCTGATACAAAAGGGAGAGTGTGTGAAACCTCATGTCTGCTGATGACAGAAAAAGGCTGAGAACTGTGAGATAGAACTAGGAGTTAAGTCTAGTTGTTTGTTTTAATTTAAATTTTGTAACAAATTGTGTACTAACCTTGTATTTTAAGTTAAAACATTCATATTGAAGAAGTAAACACCCTTGGTTCTGAATTTTAATTAGAAGTATAAACTCATAAGGTATCTTTAAAAAGATCAATATATTTTCCAGTTCTGCCCACAGAAAAGACCTAGAAACAACAGTCATCCCAGTACAATGAGCATTCCTAGTGCACACAAATACCAGTTCCACTTCCAACACAAGAAACCAGGACTTCCTGGAGAAATGGCTGATTCCAGGTTTGGGGCACAGAACGTTCAAGAGGAACCTAGAACATCCCATCATTCCAGATAGAGAGGAAGCTCAAAAGACTCTGGAGTCAAGCCAAAGAGTGCAGGATTTGAGCTTCAGCGAAGATAACTGCAATTAATTGAAACCAATCAAGAATGTTCAAATCTAAAAGATCATAATAATACTTCAAAAACACACAACCGGCCGGGCACGGTGGCTCACGCCTATACTCCCAGCACTTTGGGAGGCCAAGGCGGGCAGATCACTTGAGGCGAGGAGTTCGAGACCAGCCTGGCCAACATGGTGAAACCCAGTCTCTACTAAAAATACAAAAATTAGCCGGGCGTGTTGGTACGTGCCTGTAATCCCAGCTACTCGGGCGACTGAGGCATGAGAATCTCCTGAACATGGGAGATGAAAGTTACAGTGAGCCGAGATCACGCCACTATACTCCAGCCCAGGTGACAGTAAGACTCCATCTCCAAAAATAAAAAATAAAAGTAAAAAATAATGTAAAAAACCATGCTGTAGTGTTTAATGACACACACTTGGATGATAAAACTATAAAGGAAAGTAAGGAACTGTGCCCATAAAAAGTACCATAAAAAAGGAGTACTAGGCAAAGGGCTTCCTCTTAGGGAGGAGAGAGGGGTCTGTGAGAGAGGAGGGAGAGGTGGAGGACTTCTGGTGGCCGGCAAGGTTCTAGTTCCTGACATAGGTCATGATTATTTTGCTTTATAATAATTCATTAAACTAGGCCAGGCTTGGTGGCCCACGCCTGTAATCACAGTACTTTGGGAAGCTGAGATGGGAGGATCACTTGAGGCTAGAGTTTAAGACCAGTCCAGGCAATACAGTGAGACCTCATCTCTGCAAAAAATTTAAAAATTAGGCCGGGTGCGGTGGCTCACACCTGTAATCCCAGCACTTTGGGAGGCCAAGGCAGGTGGATCACTTGAGTTCAGGAGTTCAAGACCAGCCTGGCCAACATGGTGAAACCCCATATCAAATTACAAAAATTAGCTGGGTGTGGTGATGTGCACCTGTAGTCTCAGCTACTCAGGAGGCTCAGGCAGGAGAATCACTTGAACCCAGGAGGCAGAGGGTGCAGTGAGCTGGGATTGCACCACTGCACTCCAGCCTGAGCGACAGAGTGAGACTCTGTGTCAATAAATAAATAAATAAATAAATAAATAAAATTTAAAAATTAGCTGGGTGTGATGAGGCAGGCCCATAGTCCAAGCTACTTGGGAAGCTGAGTTGGGAGGATCGCTTGAGCCCAGGAATTTGAGGCTGCAGTGAACTACGATCAGGCCATTGCACTCCAGTCTGGGTGACAGAGCAAGATCCTGTCTCTAAAAAAACATAATAACAATAATAATTCAGTAACCTGAACATATGTTTAATGTGCTTTTATGTATCTGTGTTCTACTGAACAATAAAAGTTTTCAGCTTGAATTAATGGCCTCATAGGAAGCATATCTCACAAAACTTAAACCATCGCCAATTATATAAAACTTGACGTCTTCCACTGATCCTTAACAAGGCAGATATAAACATTTTTGTATACGTTCCCTAGTGTGTATGATAATTTCATGGAAAGTTACTTAACATTATTTTCAATAAGCCTTTCCATGCAGCAGTCCAGTTTAACATTTTTAATGACTACCATGTGAAAACTGCCTGTGTGTGCTTCACCAACGGTTTTTCTGTGACTTGCTTTCAATTGCCTGCCATGATGAAATGAAGTTCTAGAAATACCTTTCTGCATTTTTCCCCTTTGGGTCATTTCTCTGGAGATAGTCTTTTAAAAGTGGAATTATTCCATCTAGGAATTTGAAGTTATATGTGCTCTGGGAAGATCACACCATTTTTTTATGGACAGCAAAACAAGATACACTGGGATCTTTAGATGCCTCTCTTGCTACCTGCCCCAAAGTTCCCTTTATCCCCTTCTGGGGACCCTGGACTCCCACTGCAGCCCCCGCTGTTAATATTCTGATTCTGATCAATGATTTCTGCCTTCTTTCCGTAACCCAGCCCCACCTTATCATTCATTTTTCCTCAAAGGATTGCTGTTTTCCCTCATATCTGAGCCCCGATCTTGATCATCTGCCTGGACCCCAGCAGCTCTGACACTGGGTTCTTCCCTGAATCTCAACTCAGTATGTGAGGATCTCCTCTCTGCCCCCCGACCTATGCAAGAATATTAACCTCGGCATCAACACCAGCACTGGCACCCATGCCGCCACCACTAGCAACTCAAATGCCAACTCCAACATGAACAAGAGCCGTCTGCCTGCCTGGGTCTCTGGCCCCCAGCTCCCTTCACCCCACAAGCACCACTTCTCTTCCCTGGCCCCTTGGACCCAGACTGCCTGCTGCTGGCTCTCCCCTATGACTCAGTTCTTGCTCCAACTCAGAGAGCCCCTGGGATTGGTCCACACTAAAAGCTGAGCTCCGGCTCGCACAATCCGTGCAGGGACTAAGGAGTGGCAGGGATGTTTGTGTGCTGTTTCTGGAAAGAGGAAGAGAAGGTGATGTCAAAGGTAGGGGAAGAAGAAAAAAGGCAAAAGAAGAAGAAGAAAAATAAAAGGAAAGAAGAAGGAGGAGAACCACAGGGTAGAAATGTGGGAATTGTGTTCTATTATTTTTTGACTTCTTAAGCTTGTCCAAGTGAAGCCAAGCAAAGAACATAAAGCACTGTCATGTTCCATTTTTTGTTTGTTTTTGAGATGCAGTTTCACTCTGTCACCCAGGCTGGAGTGCAGTGGCGCAAACTCAGCTCACTGCAACCTTCACCTCCCGGGTTCAAGCAATTCTCCTGCCTCAGCCTCCCAAGTAGCTGGGATTACAGGCACCTGCCACCAAACACAGCTAATTTTTGTATTTTTACTAGAGACGGGTTTCACCATGTTGGCTAGGCTGGTCTTAAACTCCTGGCCTCAAGTGATCCTCCCGCCTTGGCCTCCCAAAGTGCTGGGATTATAGGCATGAGCCCCTGTGCCCAGCCTCATGTTCCATTTCGTTGGGTTTAAATCGCCTTTGGAGACAGCCTCTCAGGTGACCCCATCAAACATGCCCCGCACCACCCTTCTTCACTCTGTGTCCTCATCCAGAACTCTGTGCCCCTCAACAGATTCCATTTCATGTATGCTTAGTCCCTTGGACATCAGCTTGTCCCCCAGGAGAGAGGTGAGAGGAGAACATTGCACCTTGGGGTTTCCCTGGCCTCTGCTGCGGGGAGATCCCCAAGTGCGCTGCTTAGTTACCTGTGAGGGCAACCAGGTGTGGCAGGCAGAGGCGGTTGGCTAGGATGATGAGCTTCATGTCATCCAGGTCGGGGCTGGAGGTGAACATGCCGGTGTAGAGGTATTCCAGCACGGCCCGCATGCAGCTCTTGCTTGTGTAGGGAAACACCACCTGGGGCAGGAAGGAATGAGCGGACAGCAATGAGATCCTGCTTAGGAAAAGATGAACTGAACCCTGAGAAACTGACGAGCTCTGGCCCTCACACCTGGGCTCCCCGAGACAGGCAGCCTTCCCTGTGCTGCATGTGTATCTGCTGAGAAGACCCTGAGAACACCTGGCCCCTAGAGCGACAACCTGTGCTGAGCCCCAGTTTGCTGACAGCACCAGTGTACAGGCCTCTACTATCATTTATGTGTTTATTTTTAGAAACAGGGTCTGGTTATGCCATCCAGGATGGTCTTGAACTCCTGGTCTTTAGCATTCCTCCTGCCTCAGCCTCCTCAGTAGCTGGGACTGTAGGCACAAGCCATAGCGTCCAGCTTCTAAACTCTTCCAAAGGGACCCGGATACTACTCACTGGCACCCTTTGGAAGCGGCTCTTGCTCGCGGGATGCTTGAAGGAGGCCTTCTGGTCACCTCAACCTACACCCCAGTCCCTCCCATCCCTACACCAAACAGAAGTGGGATACAGAATAAGTAAGGCCCACGGCAGCTGATTTCTTTCTGTCTGCTCAAAGCTGCTGCTTTGGGCCTCCAGGATCTCTTGAGAGCAGTGCTGCAACACAAACTGCCGTCTCATCAGGCTCTCCAGGCTGTGCTGGGAACTGGCTAGAACTTTAAAGCTGGCGTCTACAGTACCGAGAAGTGCCTGGGGCTGGCAGGCCCCTGGGGCTTGTGAGAGCTCCTAGTCTCACATTTTGTAGATCCAAATCCTACTCCTACTTCAGAGACCAACTCCCAACACGTCTACTTAGCCTTCCTTAAGTACTTCCTTCCCAGAAATCTTAGAAAATGCACATGCCACATCACGGGATGCGATGCAGCCTCATGCTTGGTTCTGTTTTTCATTCAAGCATTTGGTGAGCATTTCCCAAGAGACTGGCGCTGAGAGGGTTTTTGGCAGAAGGAAAAAAGACCCAGTCCCTGCACTCAGAAGCAGTTACAGAACAGTAGGGGAAACTGTGTGGACGTTCAGAACTCCACGCGCTTGCACGAAGTCAAACCTCGTTAACTACAAGTTTCGACGACACTTAGTGATGGGCAATTGAGGTCCAGGAGTTCAGAGAACACCAAGGGCTACTGCCCAGGCTACTCTGCTTGGAATGGAAAAGAGACCAAACCTAAGAGAATATTTCTAAGGACACATTGATAGGCTTCTTCCAACCCTAAGTTTCCAGTCTAGGTGCATGAGAAAGTGGTGGCATCGTGACAGCTGGAGGGGCACTGATTAGAAGGGCAGGTGGTTCTATTAAGTATGCTTTTCCTTCCCTTCCTCCCTCCCTCCCTCCCTTCCTTCTTTTCTTTCTTTCTCTCTCTTTTTTTTCTCTCTCTTTTTTTCTTTTTTTCTGTAGAGATGGTGTCTGTGTTTCCCAGGCAGGTCTCAAACTCCTGGGCTCAGGCAATCCTCCCACCTCAGCCCCTCAAAGTGCTGGGATTACAGGTGTGAGCCACCCCCTAGGCCTATTTTCTGTATTTTGATGCTTTGACAACTAAAGCCTTGCTGGCCCTATAGAGACTGCCTCCCTCAGGGCTGGCCAGGTCCTAGGGATAGTGAAGGAGTTGCCTGCAAGCGTGCCTTTCATATGCAAACCAACCAATCCAGAGCCCACAGCCCACTACCTCCCCTATGGGGTCTCACACTCCAGGCCACTGTTCCCCTGCCCTAATCCCCCTACAGCCAGGTGACAGACAACTAGAGACAGCCTCCAGGCCCCAGAGCCGGCTAACATTATTCAAACCAGCTAATCCTAAACCTGCTCAACCTGCCTCACCCATTCCCTCCCATGGAAACCCTCTGCCTCCTGATTGACCCCAGAGCTTCCTCATGTGACCCCCAGCCATGGTGGTGTGGCATGCCCCCTCTTCTTGGGATCTGTAACAAGTTGTCTTATCAATGATAGCCATCTTGCGATCTGTGGGCCTCTCTACACCTCAATCATAATAAAACCTATCTTTTAATACAGTGATGGATTCAGTTGTTGCAGGTGTGTCAGGGAGGCAGTAAGGTACAACGTAAAGAGCCAAGGAATGGAAGTCCCGAGTTCAAGTCCTAACTCTACTTCCAACTTCATACAAGTCACTTAACTTCTCAGGGGCTCCCTTTCCTAGATATCCGGTAGGAGTGGCATATGTATAAGTTGCGTGTGAATTCAATGAGATAATGAACCGAAAGTGCTTTCTAAACTCTCAAGTTGAGATGTTAGTGTAATTCCCTTTCCTGGTGTATCGTATAATCCTTAGCTCCAGGAACCACCTCATAAACCTCTCTTGGGCCCATCACCCTGTGGTTAGCACACAGTCAATTATGAAGAAAGTAGCCTGAATGGCAGTGCCTCAGATGTAAAGGGTGCAAATGTCTCACTCCCTCCTTCCCCTCTTTGCATCCTCAGCCTTACCTCCCGGGTGGAGCTCTCCACAAATGGCCCCCCAAACATGGCAGCCATCCAGTCACAGCTGGAAATCAACAGGGGCTTGTGGGCGCTGATGGTGCCATCATCCAGGATGAAGGTCACATCTGTCCAGAAGAAGCATCACAGGAGGACCGGTGAAAGAAAGTGGGAGAACAAGCCCCAAGGGGAGCCACAGAGCCTCCTCCTGAACCCAGAAGATTCGGGGCACAGAACAAACCAGCTCCCAGCTGGGGAAAACCAGGCTTCAAGAGCATGGCAGCCGCAGCTCCAGGACACCAGGAGCTGAGACTGACAGGCAATGCTAATAGTACCAATGCAGAACCCCCTTGCTTTTCAAGCTTGTTCCATACCTGAGAAGGTGCCTTTTGCCAAGCACTCCTTAACCCGGTTGGTCCGGCGGACATGGAAGGCCTTGGTGATCTCCTGGTTCATGAAGGCCTCATTGTTGAGAATATTGGCCACCATCATGCGCAGATCAAAGACCTCGAGCAGCTCAGCAATGTGGGCAATGTGCATGAGGTCACGCTCATTCTCATCCAGCTCCCCCGTGTACAGGTACTTGAGGACAGCCCGGAAGGGCCCCGGCTGGATGGAGTTGTCCATCTTCACCACCACCATCAGCCGGGATTTGTAGGTGAGAGGATCTTCTGCCATCTCTTCCTGGATGCTCACAAAAGCTCGGCTCCAGGAAGACAGCACACGACCCCTGCCTGGCAGGTACCCTGTTCCGTTGCCCCGTAAGATCCCGTCGCTGGTGGAAGCACGGAGGCCAGCAGGACCAGAGCCCCCAGCCTCATCCACGCTCTCGCACACATCAAAGCTGGCTGCTCGGAGTAGGAAGTCTCGCCCATGGTGGTGGTGGTGATGGTGGTGGTGTTGATCAGGGTGGCCCTGGTGGTCCTCGGGGTGGGTGTCCCCTGGCCCCGAGGGGCCCCCCACCTCCCCCTCACTCAGGTCCATGAGGAACAGGTCATAGAACTTGGAGGAAGAGGTGGAGAGGTAGATCTTGTGGGCAAAGATGCGCACCCGCTCCTGCAGCACCAGGATGACGTCCGCGCAGAGCGGGTCCTCCAGGAGGTGGGCGGGGCACTCCTCGCTGCTGGAGGGAGGGTTGGGCACCACGATGATGGGGGGCGGTGGCTTAGGGGGTAGGAAGGGTGCCTGCAGCAGAGGCCGCTGCACATTGCGGAGGTGGGACTTCCAGAACTGCAGGTGGCGGCGGGAGATGAGTGCAGCTCGGATGGCGTTGTCAAAGACGTCCTTGATGCCGAACTGGGCCACCACGCTGGTCTCATAGTAGGGGATGCCCAGCTCCTTGGCCACCTCCCGACCCTTCTCTGGGGGCAGGATTTCATTAGGTTTGATGGGCCTGGTAGGTTCAAGAAGGAAACCAAGCTTGTGTTGGCGGTGGAGGGAGGCTGCCTGTTCTTCCACAGGCTGGAGGGACTCTGCTCAGGATCTGGGTGCCAATCCCCACCCACTCCTGCCCTGCTCTGTCTGGCCAAATCCCATCAAGCTCCTTCAAGGTCCACCCCAAGCCCTTTTTCTTCCAGAAAGCTTTCCCTACTATGCCAGGCCCCAGTGACCTCCCCAGTACAAAGCTGTGACAGCACTGCCTCTCTGGCAATTAGCAGGCAATGCTTCACATGGGTATTTAACAGGCTCACATATTTAGTTTATCCCTCAGCAAAATTATAGGACTTTTTCATGCAAATATCACCTCTTCCTCTCTGTTTTTCTTCATGATGCTTTACATAGCACTGCCCACACCAGAGGTGTACAACAGGTATATGAATGAATGAATGAATAAGCATGCTTGTTGACTCCCAATGCAAGCTTGCTCCAAATGGAGGGAGAGATATGAGGCTCAGTGGAATTCCCCCAGGGCTGAGCAGGGAGCCATGGTGAGGCACCCATCTATGTCTGTCTCCTTGGTACCAGAACCTCCTACCTAGCCAAGGGTCGCCTAGCCCTGTTGACAGCCTCCAGGTCAGCGTAGCGCAGGTCCAACTGGCAGCCCACCAAGATGACAGGTGCTCGGGGGCAGAAGTGTTTGATTTCTGGGTACCACATGGTCTTGACATGGTGGAGGGAATTGGGGTTGGCAATGGAGAAGCACAGAACCACCACATCAGATCTGCGGGTGGGAGAGTAAGGTTACAGGCAGAGAAGCAAGCAGTAGCTTACCTGGTCCTGGAACATCTGCCCCACCCCAGCCCTGTGCAGTCCCACACCTGGCTTAGGTATCTGCTCACATGCTCTTGACACAAAACATATAATCACAATACCTCCAATTTATGTGGCACTTTAGAGCTCAAGACTTGTTTTGGCCTCACAGCTATTTTGTGAGTTAGAAATGGCCGTTTTCACCACTTCGCAGCTGAGAAACATCGTCTCAGAGCTACTAGGCACAGAGCTGGAACTCAATCCAGGCTTCCTGATCCCGGGCCCAGGCTCCCTTCACTGCCCCAGGCTGCCCCAGCCGCCACGAGGCTCTGCCAGAGCTGTTTTCTCCACTTCTTCTTGCCAGCTGAAATTTTACAGAGGTGCTTGGTTCCTGGGAAAAGCAGGAAAAAACCCACCCTGTTCGTTCTCTGCAGGTGGCCAGAGGCCTTCCCTACCTCCCATAAGCAAAGCGACGGTCTTTGTGGTGGTCTCCAAAGGTGTCCCAGAGGCGCAGAGAGACGCTGACATCATCTACCACGTCTCGGGAGCGTTCCAGCACCTGGGGGCAGGGGAGGAAGAGTAGGACTCGAAGGCTGCAGTTTTGGGGCCCTCTGCGTGCCAGCTCAGGATAAGCGCCGGCTGACACCTGGGAGCCCCAGAAAGCACTGGGGATGGAGGGACAGGGCTGGCATCGCCCACTGTGTACCCTGCACAACTTTCATCCACGTGAAATCTCTGTAGAATCTATAACAAGGGTGGCCTCCAAGCCGACCAGGAGTGGAAGAGACCCTAAGCGGGTGGAAGAGACACTAAGAGGGTAGAAGAGACCCTAAGGGGGTGGAAGAGACCCTAAGGGACTGCTATGGGTGTGGAAGGGGCCTCTTCGGGAGCTGACGCTTGTTCCTGGCTTTCCTTGCAAACTGCATGTTTGTGAGCCTCTGGTCTTCTGCTATCAGCTGCCAGCTTCTTTGCTCCTCTCAGCTTGTATCTCTTCCAAGCCCCAGCCCCGCAGTGCTCCCCATTACTTAGGGCTGTGACTACATACAATGCAGTACCCCAGACAAAGCTGCAATCCCAGGCACCAGCTCAGTCCCTGAAAACACAACCAGCCAGAGACACTTGCCTGGGGCAGGCTTGGCTCAAACCTCTCTCCAGGGGCTCCTTCCTCTTCAGCTGCCCCCACCCCACCCTGTCCCACCCCTAGAGGGCTCCCGTGAGCTCTGGAGACACCAAGCTATGCCTCAGGAAGCCCCCAAGCCCAGATTCATGGCGTGGACCCCCAGCCAGGTAGCCCTGCAGCCTTACCTCCTGGCACACACGATATTGGTCGATGGCCCACACTGTGGGCACATGCGTGGCCAGCAGCTGGTACTGGGTGAGGGTGGCATTGCAAGCACGGGCACAGATGAGCCTGGTCTTGCCCACGGCGTTGTCCCCCACCACAACGCACTTGATGGTCTCTACGTTTGGCCTTTCATAATCCATGTCAGAATCCATTAAATGGGACCTGAGGGAGAGGAGGGAGGCGGTCAGGACGGCATGGCATGCCAGCTCGCCGTGGGCCGGGGCCAGCACCCGCAGCTCTCCTCAGCCAGGCTGCCCAATCTGCAAGCCCCGGAGCTGACAGGAGGAAGAAGGAGTGGGCAACGTTCTGGGCAAGAGCTCTGCGAGGGTCCAAGGGGCCAGGAGCCCATTCAGGCTGAGAGGAGCAGTGTCACCAGATGGGCCACCTGTCCCCTTCCTGCTCCCACGATCCTCCAGCTGTGCATCTGGATGAAGGAGACCTGCGCGAGATCACCAGTGGAGCTTGCTGAGGCCCTGCCCTGTCCCCTCTCCAGACAGGGCAGCTCACTCCTCATCTGCTCTCCTCCTCCTTCCCCGGCAGAGCAGTGGCAGCAGAACAACAAACAGCTGAGAGAAGCAGAGTCGGCCAGGTCCCCACCCCTTCCCAGCATGCCTGAGGGCAGGGCACTTTAAAATGTAATGGACTTGTCAGAACTGGGCAGCAGCTCTCCTGGCCTCCTCTTTCCCTTGCCCTCTCTGGTGCTGGTGGATTTCCAAGCCCTAGCCTGCCTAAGTGCATGCTTCAACCCCAGACCCCAGACCCCTTTACAGACATGCAAGAGCTTTTCCTCCCAGCCTCTCTAGGATAGGGAGGTTCCTGGATGCACCTGACCAGCCCAGGGGCCTCCCTTTCTCTACTCTGGGTCTGTCCTGTTGCCCATGTGTCATGCTTAGCTATGGTCCAGCTTTCAGATGGGGGTGAGGGGAACCACAGGCCCGTGATGATACAGTCAGTGGCCAATGGGCCTCTACGTCCCCTATGTGGGGCTGTCCTCCCACCAGCCTGCCCCCAGCATCAGAGAGTGAGATCCACCTCCACCCTCTTCTGCCCTTCCCATTCCTAGGGAGGATGATCCTCAGGCTGAAGATCCCAGGCAGCTGGCACTCCTAGGTGATGTTCACTAAACTGGCTACATGGGTGATGGGGTTGCCAGAAAGCAAAGGATCAGAAACTTGAGCCTGAATTTCTGGGCAAATGCTTGCCTCAGTTGCCTTCGATGTTGAGCAGAGAGGAAGTGGCTTGTCCATCCCCAGAGAGGGATGGCCTGAATGAACAAACAGAAGGCACTTCTGTAGTCAGATGTCATGTTGGTGTTTAAAAATCTGTCGCCAGGAGGCCCTGGCCTCGGCATCCACCCTCCTGGGATTAGGGAGCAGGGGCAGGGCCAGCGTGATTAGGAAGCTTGGTTTCGCCAGCGTCATCTGCCCACCCCACTCACATTCCCTGTGTGTATGAAAGTCGTCTGAGGGGGCTTTAGCAGCCCAGAGTCATCCCTCCTAGGCTAAGGAAGGCTGAGCTCTGAGTGCTGGCGGCTGCCCAGGCACCCTGGCTGCTGAGCCATCCAGCCCAGAGCCAGGCCACCAGCAGCAACAGGGAGGCTCCATTCCTGCTGGGCTGTAACTGGATGCCAGCATGCAGGGATGCAGACTGAAATATCCAAGTAACGATAGCAACTGGGATTCGCGCGAGTGGATGCATCTCAGCAACCTAAGCAAAAAGTGCAGCAAGGACTTCTCAATGAGACAACCTCCTCCTCCTTTTTGGAATGTTACAGGATCTGGACCCTTCAACAGGGTCTCCACGCAGTGCCCTTGTGGTCTCCAGGGCAACTGTACCATCCCTTCTCTCTCCTTACCCTCCCTCAGCAGACAACTGTTTTTTGTTTTTGTTTTTTTTTTTGAGACGGAGTTTTGCTCTTGACACCCAGGCTGCAGTGCAGTGGCATGATCTTGGCTCACTGCAGCCTCCGCCTCCTGGGTTCAAGTGATTCTCCTGCCTCAGCCTCCCAGCTACCTGGGATTACAGGTGTGTGCCACTATGCCGGCTAATTTTGTATTTTTAGTAGATACAGGGTTTCGCCATGTTGGTCAGGCTGGTCTTAAACTCCTGACATCAAGTGATCTGCCCGCCTTGGCCTCCCAAAGTGCTGGGATTACAGGCGTGAGCCACCACACCTGGCTCAGAGAACTGTTATTCTAACCACAGGCTTCCTCCTCCCAATTCTTTCTCCTGAGCTGAGGACCGGGAACCCCACTTTGACAGTTCCTGATTTCAAGTTGAGGAATGTGCTGGCGCCAGAAGGCGGCATCTGGGCTGTGGTTTCTGCTTTGTTGAGTGAATACCAAAACAGATATAATCCCAAATACAAAATATGTGCAGCTGGAGGATAAAGATTAAAACCCAAGAGCCAAAAGAGCTTCTTTCTCAAGTTTCGATTCTCGCAGCATGTAGGTCTGTAGACAGAAGTGGGGGAATGAGGAGGCCTAATGGAGGGGTGCCAGTTCTCAAATTCAGGAACACCTTGACAGTGAGAGTAATGCCAGGACACCAGCAGAGCAGTGCTGGGCCAAGTTCAGCTACTTTGTGATGAAAACACTGCTGCCCACCTTGTGCTATGTCACCTCTAGGGTTAAGCAGGGGTCAACCAATCAACAAGTGGAAATTGACAAATATTGTGCCATGAGTTTAAACACCAGACCTGCTGGGTTGCGCGACCCCTTCCGTCCATTCCCCAGCCCCTTCAGCCGTCCCCGGCTTGTCCTTCAGCTGCCTCTCTGTATCATCTCACCCTTCCTACCCTGTCCCAACTGCCTGACTGGCAAACTTCACTGTCCTAACTAGGAAGAGGCATCACTTATATTTTCTGGGCATCAGTCTCCCCCTCTGGGAAATGGGTATGAAGACATTGGAAGAGTCTCCTGAACTGTGGTTAATTTGTGCCAAGAGAGGCTGGGCTAAAAGGAGGTATTTGTCTTCTTATGTAATGTGGTATTATATAATGCTAGATTGCATATCTATATGTGTAATTATATCTTTCTTTAAGATACAGACTGGCCCAATTCAACTGGCAGAACTCTTAGTCTAATCAGGCCTGTCTTAAAGGAGGATCCTGTCCTGGAGAGAGTGTGCCAAGAGTAATATAATTTTTGCCCTAGGATGTTGCTGATGTTGTATCATTGCTGATGTATGGTGATACAGCCCACTCATTGCTGATATATGGTGATAGAGCCCACTCAGTGAGCTTCTCAACTTCCCTTCTCCCTCCGGCTCTCTCTTCTTCCCTGACTCCAGACTCTCCCTTACAATTGCCTCATCCCCACTCAATCAACCTCCATAAACTATGACCTCCTCACCACCCAGCCCTGGGCATCACAACCCCCAACTCACTCCTCTTCCATGACAATCGCAAAGTCACTGGTATGTGTTCCTTCCATCCCTGTCCCATGATCCCTGTGCCCCTCTCCAAAAACAGCCTCCTGCCCACCGCTCTCCCAGCTCTTTGTACTTGGTGCAAGCCAAAACCCAAGGTGTGCTGAAATTAGCTACAAACCTCGTGCACTCCCAGTCCCACCCCCACACCCCTACACACACTCTTTGCAGAGCTCAGAAAGGGCCCCTTTCCCTCCCACAGCTGATAGGAGGCTTGTTCATCTGTGGCTGCCCTAGTCTGGTTGTCAAGGAAACAACAGAATCTCCCTGGGAGCCTGGCTTGTCTCCTAGCAACCAGTATCCCACATCATCTTACAAAATGGGAAAGGGAGGAAAATCCTGAAAATGAAGGTAAAATCAAGGGAGATGGATTGAAGGGAGAATTGGAAGGAGAAGAACAAAGAGAGAGTGGACTCCGAATTCGGGGAGGCTCCCACGGGGGTCGCTGGCATTGCAAGAAGCCCCGTGCAGATCCAACAGAAAGCAAGGCCCAAAGGGACCCTGAATGGTCAGATTAAAGAAATGCAAGCCTAAACACAGATAAGCCCCCTCAAACCTAAAATGTGGACACATCACCAAACACCGCCAGGGATCTCCCCAGTAGTTTCACAGAACTCAGTTATATAGACTGCAATGGAGTTGAGTTCATAGAACCAGCTCCAGAACCGCCCGCAAAACACCCCAATTCCACTGTTGTTTCGCGTTTGTTTTCTTAACAGAATCACTTCCACCACTCTGGACTGTTTTTCCTTTTTTCTGACACGCTACTCTGCACACACACACAAAATAGAAATTTAAAAATTTTTAAACATCGAGAAGGGGGAGGGGCACGACACGCCGAGGCAATCAAGCCATTTTCCTTTCCTTAGAAACACCGGAAAGGATTAGTCTCCAGCCCCGCTGTACCCAGCAGCCGAAGCCAGAGCCCAGGGAAGAGCGGGGCCCAGGGAACGTAGCGAGGGGGGCAGCAGGGCCGGGAGGGCGGCGCGGCGCGTCTGCAAGGGCTGCTGGCCACCCCGCCATAACCGCAAGCAGCCATCTACTTACACCACTACATGTGACGGGGTGGCTTCTAGCGTGAGGAACACATCTCTTCCTGCTGAGCACGCTCATTTTAGTGAAATGTCAGGGGTCCCTCCGCGCCTGCAAGTTGGGACCACACCGGCGCCGCCGCGCAGCTGCTGGGCTCCAGCCTCCCGGCCAGCTCGCAGCCACTCAGAAACTCCAGCAGGGCAGCCCAGGCCGGACGTGGGCCCAGGAACGGACGCGCGCGCTGCACTGCAGCCGCTGCCCCTTCCGGATCAGCATCGCCCCGCGCCCCGGGCGCCCAATGTCACGGCGGCGCGCGGAGCCGGGCTGCGGAGGCTGCGGGCGGCGCGCAGGGGCGCCGGGAGAGGGGCGAGGCCGCCGCCGCTACGCGCCCGGGCCCGCGGCGAAGGCGCTGCCGTGAAGACGCCTGGCGCTGCAGTCCCAGGGACCGCTCGCGACCTCCTTTTTTCATTCACAAAAAAAGGATAGGGAAAAAAAAAGAAAAGAAAAAAACGGGAGGGTAAAAAAAGGGGGAGAAAAAAATCGCACCCAAGACGACAGCCGTGACGGGCCCCGCCCACTGCCGCGCGCGGTTGGTGGAAAGCGTTCGGGGGGCGGGGAGGGGGCGGGCGGGGGAAGAAGGGGATTGGAAGCCCCGCAGACCCCGCCCCGCCGCACCGCTCCCGCCCACCGCCCGCGCTCCTCCGCCCCTCCCGCAGGGACGCCGCAGGGAGGGTCTTGGTTCGCGGGTCTGGGTGGTGCCGGTCTCTCCACCTGGCGAGGCGCGAAGCCTCCCCGGACGCCCACGGGGTTTTCCCCTTTCCTTCGGGAGGCGGGGGAGAACCTCTGAGAGGCATCCTAGTGCACCCTGGAGGGGATGCTAGTTGGAGGAGAACGTGTGATTGTAAACCCAGGCCCCCACCACTTGCCCACTGGTAGGCGACGGCAGGGGCAGTCGCGGGGGCGGGGGGGCGCGGGGGGTGGGTAGGGACGCATAACCGGCGTTTCCATACAAGCCCTCTGCTGCCTTGGGAATTTTCGTGGCACTTGAGAGCCTTTCTCCCTCCATGGCCCTTAATGAGTTGTGGGGTGGGTACCTGTACCACCTTACCTGTCTCCCACCTAGGCCTTCTTCAGCCGGTCCCCACCTCCATCCCACCCCGCTCCTGTTGCCTCATGGAGTTCAGTAATTGCTGCTAATCTCTGAAAGAAACACCACGAAGACAGTAGCCTCGAAA
The DNA here is from genome assembly GCF_028885625.2 of Pongo pygmaeus. NCBI lineage: Eukaryota > Metazoa > Chordata > Mammalia > Primates > Hominidae > Pongo > Pongo pygmaeus. Next base: position 23,081,118 of record NC_072380.2, on the reverse strand, counting down.
ATCGTCCCTAAGCCTTCTTTGGGTTCTCTGCCTCAATTTACCCCTCTGTAAAATAGAGAGATTCTAAGGTATAACATCTATAACCTGAGTGGTCCCTAGAAGACACTTTCCGTATTCGAGGCTGGTTTTATCAGGATAATCTTTTTTTTTTTTTTTTTTTGAGTCTCCCTCTGTTGCCCAGGCTGGAGTGCAGTGGTGCAATCTTGGCTCACTGCAACCTCCGCCTCCTGGGTTCAAGCAGTTCTGCCTCAGCCTCCCAAGTAGCTGGGACTACAGGTGCACGCCACCATACCCAGCTAATTTACGTATTTTTAGTAGAGACCGGGTTTCACCACCTCGGCCAGGCTGGTCTCGAACTCCTGACCTCGGGTGATCCGCCTGCCTTGGCCTCCCAAAGCACTGGGATTACAGGCATGAGCCACCATGCCCAGCCAGGATGCTCCTGACTGCTAGCGTTACAGTAGTCAGCTCAGTCTGGTTTGATTCATCTCCTCAGTTACCTCTGGACAATTTTTAAAGCCCAGACCGGCACACCGCCCACCTGAACCGCCTCCACCACTCCTCCATCTTGTGCTCTGAAAATGCAAATCCACTCTAATATTAGTTTATGCAAAATATGATTAGGAGGAGAAATTTACTGCCAAAAGAAAGCCGGGTTAAAAATGAATTTTGTGTTGTCTGAAGCATGCGTCTCATCTGTGAATGCATATACATGGAAGCTGTCCCTCAAGGTGTTTGTGATCGACGTGCCTACCTACCTAGTCAGTGTACAGGAAGTGCTCGGTTGTTGGAGGATGCTTCTCCCCCCTTTCTCAATCTACTCAGAGCTAGCCAAGAGGTTAACAATGACTGACAGTGCTACTTATTTCTGCTTAGAAATTACATCTCATTTCTGGTTAGAAATCACCCTCCATAAACCAGAAAGTACTTATTTGAATACATATTTAGGAGAGAAACTAAACCATGCTCACATATGTTCTTCCTCCACATGTTTGGCATTGAAGAGCCTTACCCCATCTTCTGTGTGCCAAAGAGCCCCTGCGCCAGAGAAAATCATAACACGAGCTCTCTGCATGATTCCCACGGCAGGCCAGGGTCTCTCCCATGGACACCATGTTCCCTCCACCCACCTCCAGAGACCAGCTGAGTGCCAGATGCCGGCTGACATCGCCTTTCACCTGTCCTGGCAGGAGCATAGCCCTGGTGGAGCAAGGAGCAGGAAGACAGAACTCCCCTCCACCCAAAGTCATGAAGCAGGAGAGGGTGGCTGCTCGGCCTGTAAGCTAGAGCCAATGCCCTTTCTGCCTTGGGAGAAAAAGCCAGCTCAGCCTGGAAACCTCAACCAGGCTGGACTGTGTGAATTCCAAGGTGTAGTGTTGATTGGGGAGGAAGGGACTTGGACAAAAATGTGGGTGTCAAATGAAATTGCACCCCCACAGCCCCTGCGCCGCTCACACTCAGTGAACTGTTTCAGGCAGAGGCAGGAGCTTTGCTGGGGAGGTTCCCTCAATTCCCAGCCCTGCTTTTTGCATGCAGTTCCCTCTTTCAGCCTTTCTCCAAATCAAAGTCCTTCCCCATCATTTCACCTCTAGGGCTGTCATGGTGGGCGCCCCAGTCAGTCCCCTCTTATCATCAGAGTTCCTCCAAGTCCCCACCTTCTCCAACCAGTGCCCCCCAGCCCATCCTCTGCAGCCCCTTGTCACTGTCAAGCCGCCCCATCCATGTCCCACCCTAGGCTGTCTGGGGACCTCTGCAGACCTCTTCCTCAGGCCAGCCTGCGAGGAGCTCCAGCGGTTCACTACTCACAGCTCAGGTGGCAGCATTCCCCACGCTGCACGAGGGGCAGACTACCAGCAAGCTGTAGCCGTTGGCCTGTGCCCCAGTTGTGGCTAAAACCAGGCCTTCTTCCCAGCCAGCCCTGGCCAGGACTGCCCCGGGCACCCCACTCCTGCTATTCAAGACAGCCTCCAGCGCCTGGTACCCCAGCCAAGGATCTGCCACGTCCCTTCATCTTTGCCCAGCTCTCCAATGCCAGATCCTGGAAAAAAGGGCCATTCCCAGAGGCCAGGCTTCCCCACCAGCAAGCAAGGAGCTGTTGGGCCTTCTCATGCCCATCCCTGTCCCCAGCTGTTAGCACCCGGCAGGCAGCAGCGTCTCACAGCACAGGAAGCCTCCCACTCCCCTCACTGCGCCCTCCCACCCCAGGCCCTGAGGAGTCCATTTTCCTCTATTCAGGTGACTTCTCAAGGCAGGCCTGGGTGGGAGACAAAAGCTCCTGGCCTTTCTTTCTCTGCCTCTTCCATTCTGTTACATACACAGACACACAGACACACACACACACACACACCAGCCCTCTCTGCCCATTTGCTGCAGCTTGGAAACACTGGTGTGATTCCGAGGAGCAGTTCAGCCTAAGCACTGACTCCCCCCCATTGTTGGCATCCCAAGCTTGCTTCCGCTGGTGGATCTGGCTATGTCCTGCCATGTGCCCGGCCGCGTGGCTGCAGCCCAAGGGCTTCCTGGCAGCATGGAGGCACGTTCCATTCTACAATCTCCTGCCCCTGCCCAACCCCAGCATCTCTTCCCTCACCAAATCCGTCTTGTGACCCACCTCCCCAGTGACATAAGCCCCTGGAACCTGTCCCCAGAAGGCACCCCCTCTATGCCTCCCCACACCACCCTCCTCCAGGCCGTCACGCGGCTGCTGTTTTCCTGAAGCCAGGCAGATGCCTGCCTGTGAACAGGAGGCTTATCTGGGGAAAGAGAAACCTCCATCCTGGCTCTTAGCAAAGAGCACACGCAGCAGGCTCCCCTGCCAGTCCCACCAGCGTTGCTCTCCCTGGGGCTCTGAAGGCCCTTCCCCAGTGCCAGCCCAACGCATACCCTCTGGCTCAGTCCCTCCTCCAACCTGCACCTTCCCTTTGCTTCACACGCAGCTTTACCCTTCAACACTTTGCAGGCTACTAACCGCGCTTTCATGGCACCCCTCTCCTGGAACACTACAGCCTCTGCGGAGCCCACCCCATGGGCCTTGTGACATGAGCTCCGCCCCCCACCCCCTGCCATGTGCAGGCTGGGGCACGTGGTGTCCCTATCCTGCAGCTGGGGCAAAGTTCAGAACCAGCCATGAGCAAAAGCAGAGGCATTTCAAGATGCAGAGCCCCAGCAGGGTGAAGGAGCTGAATCTGGAAAGCCTAGAGTCTCTCAGCCTCCCTGTCCAGGCCTTAAGGGACACCATCAGGTCCCCCACAAGGATACAGGAAGCTTCTGGGACTTTGCACAAGCAGTTCCCCAGCCTGAACACTCTATTTCTACTCCTTTCACTAGATAAATGTGTACTCATCTTTCAAGTCTCAGCCTAGATATCACTTCCTCCAGCAAGCCTTCCATGAATACTTTCTTACACTTGACAAAGTGTAAGTTTCCTGTTCTTCCCCTGTGCTCCCGTAATAATACCAATCACAACAATCTATCATTGGGTTTTTCTCTGTCCTTGATTGTACTGAGAACTCCCTGGGACCGGCAGGGGAGCTTTCCTAAGAGCCAGGATGGAGATTTCTCTTTCCTCAGATAAGGTTCGTGCTCACAGGCCAGGAAGCAACACTATAATGCTTGTTCAGGCCGGGTGTGGTGGCTCATGCCTGTAATCTCAACACTTCGGGAGGCCGAGGTGGGAGAATAGCTTGAGCTTAGGAGTTGGAGACCAGCCTGGGCAATATAATAAGACCCTGTCTCTATTAAAATTTTTTTTTAATTTTTTAAAAAAGATAATACTTATTCAAAAAGGTATTTTGAACCTGGCGCGGTGGCTCATGCCTGTAATCCCAGCACTTTGGGAGGCCAAGGTGGGTGGATCACCTGAGGTCAGGAGTTCGAGACCAGCCTGGCCAACAAGGTGAATCCCCTTCTCTACTAAAAATACAAAAATTAGCTGGGTGTGGTGGCATGTGCCTTAATCCCAGCTACTCGGGAGGCTAAGGCAGGATACTCGCTTGAACCCGGGAGGCGGAGGTTGCAGTGAGCCGAGATCACGCCACGGCACTCCAGCACTCCAGTGCAGTGGGTGAAGAGTGAGACTCTGTCTCAAAAAAAAAGGTATTTTTTTATGCTGGTCTAGTGCTTGCAGTCTAGTGCTTCAACAAACAATTTGGGAGATGCTTAATAAATGCTCGATGGATGCATCAATGTTTGGGAAGGGAGAGCACAGTACACAGTAGCTACTCACATGCTGTCTGAAGAGGTCTTCCGGGGGCCATCGGGCCCTTTTCTCCAGGCTTGCATTGCTCTATGTTCCCTCCAGGCTCCTGGTTGTGAGGGATGGGAGTGGATGGGGCGGGGCAGGGGAGACAGGGGAGAAAGGGAATGAGCACATCACGAACTACTCCAAGGTCGCTCAGCTCAGATAGAGGGCCCTACTCAGGACAAGAGAGCAGCCCCTGATGTCCGGGCCCAGTGCGGGGTGAGACCCCAGCCTGGGGGCCAAGACTGAGGCCACCCAGGGAGTCAAGGGACTAGATGAGAGGCCAAAACTGGGGTCCTGGTGCGTCATGTGCCTCAGGCATTTGTGGATTCTGAGCTGGTTTGGCGATTTGGAAAAGAGCAGTCAGTCGTGCATCGGAGGCCTGGATTCTGCCTGCATGAAGCTGCTTGACACTGGACAATTTCCTCCCCTCGTTGGGCCTCCCTTTCTCATGGACAAGGGCCAGGTCAGGTGACCTCCAAGACTCATTCTGGCCCTGATATCCTCTGTGGGTGCCCAGCATGGAAGGTCTATATTTTCTTGGTCATTCTTTTCATTGAAACATCTCCTGACCCAAATTGAGACTCAGAAAAAGAGCAGCTGATGGCCAGCATGGCTGAGAATGGAAGGAGGAGGTATTTTTTGGAGAGAGAGTGAGGATTAAACACATGGTAAGAGACAGAAAGAGAATCTAATTCTGCAACGTCCCCACCTTCAGTTTCTTTAAATGGTCAGTCACAGTCTTGGGACCAGTTTAGCCAAAGAAAAGTCTAGAATTTCAAGAGAGATTGGAAGTGATCAAGGAAGAGGTTAGAGATGCCAGGCAGACAGCTCTGGAGGTTACTGGCACTGTGTGTTTCAGGGAGGATGGAAGGGCACTTCTGTGACAACCCTTCAGGGGCAGGGAAGCCAGAGAAGCCAAAAGAGGAAGCTCCCAGGAGTGAAAAGAAACCAAGGCAGAGGAACAACCAATGAACTCGGTGCCAACCTTGGAAGTGGCTGTGTGACTTTGGGCAAGAACCTTAATCTCTCTGGTCTCCAATTGGGGAGATCACATTATCCCTTACCTGAAGACAGGGGTGGCTACATGGCCTTCTTCCTGTCCCTTCCAGCACTGAGACCCTTCTAACTCCTTCTCCACTTCTGCCTGCTCCCCCTCACAGACCTAAGCCCCGTGCCCTGGGTAAAGGGGGAGCCACCTCCCATTTGTGCCTCTGCCATCTGGGCCGTGTGTGGAGGGCAGACAGCATGGAGAGTAAGGGCCTAATCCCCCAAGGTCAAAAAATCCCATGTAGAACCTGTGCAGTGGTGCACGCCTGTAGTCCCAGCTACTCTGGAGGCTGAGGTGGGAGGATCGCTTGAGCCCAGGAGTTTGAGGCTGCAGTGCACTATGATCGTACCACGGTACTGCAGCTTGGGTGACAGAGCAAGAACACATCCTCCCCTCAAAAAAAAGAAAGAAAAAAGAAAAATCCCATGTGCACCTTGGCTCTAGTGCCCTGTGGGTCTCCCAGAAAAATGAAGCCCAGAACAGGGAACACCAGTCAGAATTCTGACAGTGGGGTCCTCCCGGCTGGCCAGCCTCTTGCAGCCATCCTACAGCCACATCGTGCAGCTGGCAGAGCTGCTCCAAGCAGGACCTGAAGAATCCACTTCCAGTCCGGTCTGGCCAGGCTATGCCTAGTCCCTGCTAGCAGAGCCGTGGGCATGCAGACCCCTGTGCCCATTCCCCCAATCCTCCCTACCCTGGCCCTTTCTCCCTGGAAGGGAAGTCACAGCTGGCCAAGGCCTCCATGAAACATTTATTGCATCTCTGAAGCATCTCCGGCTTCGGTAAAGAAATTGGGGCATTGGTTTGTGTCTTTCAAGAGCTCCAAGTACCACCCTTAATGACGTGAAACACTGCATGCAAAGGAAATGCATGATATGTATCAATGATTGTTGATCCACTCCAAGTACCCTGGGATGGTGATATCTCAGGACAGGGCCTGGAAGCCACCATCAAGCAGGCCTGCAGCAGAAAGAAGCTAGATCCTGTGATTTCCACCCTGTTTTCTAGGCAGAGAAGATGCAAGAGGGAGACAAAAATGCAAATTACAGTCAGGGCTTCCAGGTCTAAGAATCCTTCTCCTTGACCAAGCTGCAGATCTCCTGAGAGAGGGCAGGTCCCATTCCTTAAGCCCTGCAGAGCTGGGAGTGAGAAGCTCTGAGGAGGCTGATCACCCCAAAATAAACTCGTTTTTTTTCACAACTTTTTCATGAGGCATTAGCATCTCTTGCAGCATGGAAAAAAAATAGCCTGAACTGTTAACAAATAAAGATTATAAAAAGCCCCAACTCTTCCCCACGGGTTTCCATGTGGCTGCAGTATTTAGAGGGGGCAGGGGAGGTGTGTGTCCAGGAGCCCCCCATCTCTTCTCCTCTGACCCACCTCTCTCCTTTGGTAGTTGGTTCTGCTCACAGGAATGATAGTTGATGTCAGGGATGAGAAAGTTATATGTTGACCTTCAGAAGTGGTCCACTGCGCGTGTGTATTCTTGTTTACTGCTTCCAGATAAAGGAGTGGAACAGAACAGGCTGCTTAAAAACATGATCACATTGCAATGAGGCTGGTTTCAATTAGGCTGTCTGACTAGGGGTGCAGAATCTGTGTAGTAAACACTTGGAAGACTCAGTGTCCTTATCAAGGTCAGCTAATCCTGAACTTTGACCCTTCCCTTGGGCATTGCTGGATGTCAGTAACTAAGCATGAATTTAGGGTCGTAGTTGTTTTTGACCCAGGTTGGAGGATTGCCAGGGGCCACCTGGGAAGGGCTGTGGTTCTCACCTGTGTTCTGAGCTCCTCTTGCAGAGTTCCAGGCTGGACCCTGCCCAGCCATCCCCCTTACACTCTGCCTTCTTGGTACACAGACCCCCAAATGACAGTGCAAGTCAGAGAATGGTGTAAAAGCCGTGCAGTGGAGTCAGGAGCTGAGTTCCTGTCCCCATGGGGTCTTCAAGAAAACAGGTCATTGGCCTGGGTGATACCTGAGGGGTCTCTGGTCCTGACTTTTTCTAGTTGAAAGAAGAGAATGCCCTCAACTGTCCAGGGCTCTGTGTTTTCCACCAGACTCATTCATCCATCAAAGACCCTCCAGCCCATCTTCATAGGCCCCTCTTTTCTCCTTCTTTCCTCCTCACTTCTCCTCCTCCCTTTTGTTTATCTGTCCTATCCTTTCCCCACTTCCTGAGCAGAGATTTCTGTAAAAATAAATGCACGTGGCCCTGGCTTGGACGGCTTACAGATTAGCAGGCTGGGATGGCCAGGACCCCAGGGACCCTGGTGGGAAGTATTCAAGCCTGGATGGGCTCTGGATGGACGAGGGCAGGGAAAGCCGGCCAGAAGTTTCCTGAGGTGGTGACAGTGATGAGAAGCCCACAGGGCAGCTGCATTGCTTTGGCCTTCTCTGGACCCACAGCCCTCTCTCAGGCTCCCATCAGCCCAAGTTAGCAGCTACCTCTGAGCTCATCTACAGGAATCCCACCCCCTCCTAGAGTGACAATTTTTAAGCTAAGAAGAGGGAAAGGACTTGGGTGGAGAAAACCGAGAGTGCACTCTGACTTGTCACAGCCAAAGCATTGCTCTACAGGACATGGCTATTCCCCCCGACACAGTCTCTGACCCCTCCACAAGGCATGAATTGAGGTGGGGGGAGGCAGGCAAGCAGGCCAGACCACAGGCAGCCGACACAGGGACCGGAGAGGCAAGAAGCTGGTGCTGAGCTGGAAGCTTTCTGTGGAACAGGCTGGACCCCAGATGGCCTGGGATCCGGGGGCCTGGGCTAAGCGGCGGGGGCCACAGGCTGCTGCTGTACTGGCCATTGGACACATGGTTCAGGGTGCCTCAAAAGCCACTAAACACACGCCTCAGCCTTCTGGTTGTCTGTGGCTCACCACATGCCTGGAAACATTCACTCTAGGTCACATGATCTTCGTCCCAACCCACCCTCTTCCTCTTCCTTCTGGGAGGCACCAACAGAGAGCCCCCTGGGAGCCTGGGCTGCTGGTGGAAGCCTGGCTGGAGGAGAGAGTCTCCCTAGAGTGGACTGACACTCTGCCACCTCTGCAAAGCCTCACAGTGGCCACCCCTTCACAGATGCAGAACTGTGGCCCAGAGAGCTGGGGGCTAGGAGGTATCAAGTCCAGAGTCCAGCCAAGATGTCCTGCCTGCAGGCTGGCTCCCAGATGCAGGCCTGCAAGGTGGGGTGGTGGGGGTGTGGAGGGCGAAGGTGGCATGGGTGCACCAGCAGCCCTTTCAGGCCAGAATACACCTGACCTGCCTGTGCAGCACCCCAAGTCCCCTTGCTTAACCTGGGTCCCCCTTTTCTCTGAAAAATATGAGGCTTGTTTGGTCCTTCCTTCATTTATCCTTTCTTTTTTTCATTTATCAAATGCATGTTAAGCTCTCGCTAGTGCCAGACCCTGTGCAAGAAGAGATGGTGAGGATGATAAAATGATGATATGCTACCATGTCATCAAGGAGCTTAAGTCTAATAATACTAATACTAATAATAACTTACTGAATGTTTATTACATGCCCGGGATTGTGCTGCATGTACTACCTCATTTAAATTTCAAAACAATCCTATGAGATGGAGGAACTATTCTTATCCCCATTTGGCAGAGAAGGAAACTGGAGCTCCGAGAGGGGATGTGACTTGCCAGGGCTGCAAAGCAGGCAGGCAGGGTGAGGGTTCTCACCAGGCGGCTGGCTCAGAGCCTCTTGGGGAGACAGACGCACAGCACAGCCCTGAGGCCTCTTGCCCTAGCACATTATGCTTAATTTATGTCAAAATCACCCTCTTTATCTTACAGATGAGCAAACTGAGGCCTACGCAAAGTCACGGCTGGTTTGCAGTTGTGTCAGACCCCAGTGCTGTGGTTCTGATGCCAGATTTTACCTCTGGCCTTCAGTTTCCTCTTGCTTGCCTGAACCCAGGCAGTTTCCTTAGATGATCCCCAAGTTCTGAAATTCTGATTGTATGATGTTAGCCTAAGACATGTTAGGGAGACAGAACAGAGAGGCAGGGATGGCTCAGCTGAAACTAGACCTGGAGCCCTGCCCCATCCACAAGCACCCCAGGGAACAATCCTTGCCCAGTAGGGAGTTAAGAATGTGGAAATGTGACCGGATGCATGGCTCACGCCTGTAATCCCAACACCTGGGAGGCCAAAGCTGGTGGATTGCTTGAGGTCAGGAACTCAAGACCAGCCTGGCCAACATGATGAAACCCTGTCTCTACTAAAAACACAAAAATTGCCCAGGCGTGGTGACATGCACCTGTAATCCCAGCTACTTGGGAGGCTGAGGCAGGAGAATTGCTTGAACCCAGGAGGCAGAGGTTGCAGTGAGCCAAGATAGTGCCACTGCACTCCAGCCAGGGCGACACAGCGAGACTCAGTCTCAAAAAAAAGAAAGTGGAAATGTTTTCTTGCTTCAAGGCATGTGACTCTTAACTCAGTTGAAGGAAAGTATGCGTGTACTGATAGAGATGGCCATCAGAGGAACTGACAGGTCTTAGCAGTTGCAGATGAGTTTCCCCTAGAGGTGGGGGAAGAGAGAGAAGATACAAAGTTCTTTAACTTACAGCCTGAGGCAAAGGCGAACTTAACAGGGCCAGCAAGATCCTTACATGATGAGGTGAGAGGGCCCAAATCAGCCGAGCTGCCACTTCTGCCGTGCCCTTCCCCACCTGTGTTGGTGGAGGCTATCAGCCTCAGCCCCTTGTCTGAGTTATCACAGACTCGCTAGCATCTGTCTCAGCCCCAACCCTTCCAAAAGCCGGGTGACCCATTCAGCTACTCCTTTGCGAGGAAGTGACAGCAGCCTGGCTGGGTTGTGGGTGGGGGAGTGGTTGGGGGTCTCTGTTGCCCTGGAAGGAATTCCTACAGTAAGCCTGAGAGCTCCTGGCCAAGTGTGGCTACAGAAAGGAACAAAATTTGGGGGGCTGAGGGCAAGAGAGGGAGAGGATTAGGGATGCTGCTCAGTTTCTCTTGATAAACCGATCCTGCTGCCTGAAGGATGGGGAGCTCCCAGAGTTGGGTGGAGCCATGAATGGGGCACCCAGGATGTGGGAGTGAGTAGTAAGAAAAGGGGGAAGGAGGTCAGGTGTGGTGGCTCACGCCTGTAATCCCAACACTTTGGGAGGCCGAGGTGGGCGGGTCACTTGAGGTCAGGAGTTCAAAACCAGCATGGCCAATATGGTGAAACCCTGTCTCTACTAAAAAAACAAAAAAATTAGCCGGGCATGGTGGCAGGCCCCTGTAATCCCAGCTACTCGGGAGGCTGAGGCAGGAGAATTGCTTGAACTTGGGAGGTGGAGGTTGCAGTGGGCCGAGATTGCGCCATTGCACTCCAACCTGGGTGACAGAGTGAGACTCCATCTCAAAAAAAAAAAATGGGGAGGGAGCAGCAGGACAACAGAGATGCTGGAGAGCAGCCTTCAGCTGGGGAGGGGCAGGAGATAGGGTGGGCATGAGGGCCTAGCTGGCCCTTTATCACAAGCTGTTCCTGTGTTCCCCTTGGCCAGTGGCCCCTCTGGACGGATAGGATTCAATGGGTTGTGGGGAGTGGGGTACAGTGTCATCTGCTTGATCTTGGGGGCCTTCCCTTCCGTCCTGGCCAGGGTCACAAGAAGAGAGTGGCATCCAGGCCTGCCGCTGGCACATGGCAACTGGTGACCTCCTGGACACCCTCATGACGAGTGGAAGCCCTCCACCTCCTGCCCCAGATCTGGCTGCCACAGGTTGCTGCTGGGCCACAGTCCAGGGGCCACCACACCTTGATGGGGAAGACGCCTGATTGCTGATCACACCTACCCCTCGGGCCCCCTTCACACATCCCTCCTTTGGAAGAAATCTGATTCTGGGAACTGGAAATTGTGCAGTGCTGTGAGTGACCAAGTGAAGATGGGTTAGAGAAGCCAGAGCTTGAAGATTCCTCTCTTTTCCCTGGGCACAGAGCAAGGGCCCAAGGATTATAGACTTACCTGCCACCTTGCCTCTGGGGCTCTGCTGGCCTGTCACTATTCCCTGTCCTGAAGCAGTGTTCTGGACCAGGTCTGCAGGAAGAAACAACACAAGGGTTTTAAGGGCTTGGATCCAAAGTCCAGCTTATGGGAAGGCAGGTGAGGGACGTGATTCCTGTGACCAGGGTGCCGGCCTCCTGGTCAGTTCCCTCCTCCTCCAGGGCTGTGCAGAGCCCAGAGATAATAAACCCCGGGCCAGAGGCTTTGCTCCCAGTCCAGGGCTGTGCAGAGCCCAAAGATAAACCACCTAGACAGGAGGCCCTGTTCCCCATGTTCGGCCAGGTGAGCATTCTTGATGCCTGGCCCAGCCCCTGGCCCTCAGGGCACTATTTTGGTCCACATCCTGCTCTTATTGTCCTGGCCTGTTCTTCTCAGCCCCTGGTGACTCACGCTGCTTTGGAATTTCACTCACTGGCCTTCTTATGCACATCTTGAGAGCCTGGCCTACAGCCAGGGAACAAGTTATGGCTTCAGCCCCACTGGTAATTAATTCTGGCTACCTGAGCTAGAGGCCATGGAAGCTGGGGAGACGGAAGGCCATGAAGAAGCAAGGTAGGGGTGGTTGCTGGTTGATGGGAGGAAGCTTTGTTCCTGCTTCCGCTCACCTGCACACAGGTAGAAAACAAACAGCAGAAAAGCTATCGGCTCACAGTGGCCAGACATCGGGGATGGCCATCCGGGAGACACGAAGCAGGAGTGATCTAGTGTAAAATCTAGACTGGCCATTATGCTTCTTGGAGTGGATTTCTGGACCTTAGTTTACCTTTTTTGTGAGTCCTATAGGTTTGATAGCTCCTGCTTTGGGATGCTAAGACCTGTATACTGGGGTGATCGTGCCTCCATGTCACTCCAAATTGCTTGAGCTCTGTTTTCTCTCCATTTTCAATATATTTTGACGGGTTGGCCCTGGATAGAATTCTGGAGAAGGGAAGAGAGAAAGAAAATTGCCATAACAGTGCACTGGGGGCCAGGTGTGGTGGCTCATGCCTGTAATCTCAGCACTTTGGGAGGCTGAAGTGGGTGGATACTTTGAGCCCAGGAGTTCAAGACCAGCCTGGGCAACATGGCAAAACCCCGTCTCTACAAAAAATTAGCCAGGCGTGGTAGCCTATGATTGTAGTCCCAGTTATCTGGGAGGCTGAGGTGGGAGAATCACCTGAGTGCAGGAAGTCGAGGCTGCAGCTGCAGTGAGGCACTGCACACCTGGGCGAAAAGAGTGAGACCCTGCCTCCAAAAAAAAGCAATGCACTGGGCTGGAAATCAAAGACCTGGATTCATTTCCAGCATCCCATTCCCTGGCAACCCCCTACCAAGTGCCTCATCAGTTAAATAAGAAAGACAGAGAGAGAAAAGTCCACCGTCCTTGCAGTGGCCCCTCCCATGGGTCTCTGATGTTCGCTGCAGTCACTGGCAGAGGCCCCCTGGTTCTCCACTCCTCTGGAAGGCAACTACTTTTCCCATCTCTTACCTAACTGTCCTTGACCTCCTTCCCCCTTCCAGCTTCCCAGGCTTAAGGGGTCCCAGCCTTGCTCCTGCGCCTGCTAGTGCCTCTGTTGAGAAGGGCTTTGTGCCGCCTGCTGGGCTGACTCCTGTGGGTGCACTGGTGGGTAGGCCGGGGAGATCCTGAGTGGGTTCTGGAAACAGTGCCCTTAGGTGTAACTCCAGCCTGAAGAGTGACTCCAGGCAAAGGAACGGCTGGCCAGGTCAGGGGCGTTGGAGTGCCTGTGAAGACATACCCTGAGGTCTGGTCAATCCCCTGCCTTCTCATCAGGCAGGTCTGGCTGGGAATGTTCTATAGGGAATGCCGGAAAAGCATGCTTCCAGCCCTCCATTGCACCTTCCTCCCTGTTGGGAAAAGGGCTTGTGGGGTGCTTGCATAAACTGGCCATAAAAATATGGGACAATAAGTTGTGGAAAGCCACAAGAGGCCTCTGAGGAGGAAAGCCTCCTAATTGCCATCATGTTCCCATGCTCAGAGCGAGACCTGCTCTCTTATCTATAAACACTGTGTTCAAGGAGAAAGACACTCCTTTGAAGCATTGCAATGTGGACAGACGTGCAGCCTCCTAGTTAAGCACACTCCCACTAGCTACTCTCCGATAAGTTAAAGATATGCTGTTTGAGCACAAAGGAGATTCATTTAAACCGCTATTGCTATAGATTACGCCTATGACGCACCACCTCCCTTTCACTGTTTCACCCTGAACATCTGCTTCTCGGATCTAAGTGATTGTACTCAATAAATAGTGTGGAACCAGAACTCTGGGCCTTTTGCAGCCTCCATTTTGCAACAGGCCCACTGGCTCCCACCTTTATGAACACTTAACCTGTCTCTTCTCATTCCTTTGTCGCCACCAGACCTCGGGTACCCTATGGGTGGTGTTGAGGCTGGTCCCCAACACTCCCTCTTAGCCACACCCATGGGAACCATGATCATTTGGGGAGATCAAAGGAGTAAGGGGTGGGGGTAAGAAAATGAGTCTGGGCCTCTAATTCTATACCAATGACTATAACACATTTTTTTTTTCCTAATTGAAAACACTTTTTTTTCTTCTTTTTTGAGATGGAATCTCACTCTGTTGCCCAGGTTGGAGTGCAGTGAGTGCAATGACTCACTGCAATCTCTGCCTCCCAGATTCAAGTGATTCTCCTGCCTCAGCCTCCTGAGTAGTTGGGATTACAGGCATGCACCATGATGCCCGGCTAATTTTTGTATTTTTAGTAGAGACACGGTTTCGCCATGTTGGCCAGGCTGGTCTCAAACTCCTGACCTCAGGTGATCTGTGATCTGCCCACCTTGGTCTCACCAAAGTACTGTGCTGGGATTCCAGGCGTGAGCCACCACAGTCGGCCAGAAACACCTTTAAAAAGACAATAATACATCATGATCAGGTGGGTTTAAGAGTCTGGAATCCCAAGTCCAATTGTCTGGGTTTAAATTGAAGATGTTCCACTTACACGTTGTGAATATGCCTCATGTTTCCTTCTGCTATAGTCATTAACATATTTAAATGATGCAATATATGGTGCATAAGAACATTACACATATCTAAGTCATAAAACACAATAAGGACCCAATCAACCATGAAACCTTGATGTATTACACAATCAATACACTGCCTGGTTGAAGCTGCACCTGTGTGGTGACTTCCAATTTCTACCTCCGACCTCTCCAACAGAGCCAACCCCTTTTCTGTATTTTGCGCTTGTCATTTATTTGATGGTGATGTTGTCTTTGAAGATATTTTGTATCATATTGTATGGGCATCCCAAAATCATATACTGTTTAGGTTGGCTTGCTTTTAAGTTTTAAGAAACTGTATTATCCAACATGTACAACAGGTTTTTGTACTGTTTTTTTTGCACTCAGCCTTGCATTGCTGAAAGCTGGTCACATTGATATGAATAGCTGTGGTGGCTTCATTCCCACTGCAGTGTAAGATTCTGTGGCACTGGCTGGGCGCGGTGGCTCACGCCTGTAATCCCAGCACTTTGGGAGGTCGAGGCAGGTGGATCACAAGGTCAAGAGATTGAGACCATACTGGCCAACATGGCGAACCCTGTCTCTACTAAAAAATACAAAAATTAGCTGGGCATGGTGGCGCACACCTGTAGTCCCAGCTACTCAGGAGGCTGAGGCAGGAGAATTGCTTGAACCTGAGAGGTGGAGGTTGCAATGAGCCGAGATGGCGCCACTGCACTCCAGCCTGGGTGACAGAGCAAAACTCTGTCTCAAAAAAAAAACGTTACACTGCTGAATATTTAACAAAACCATCCAAAGTATGTGAAACCACTTATTTAAGTGATAAAAAAAGTCGTACCTCTATTTCTTTTGCACACCCAAAACCTTTTTCCCTCAAGGTAGAAAAGTAAAACCTAGGTTATGATATCCATCACCAAAACTAAGTAACTCTCTATATTTTACTCATGCTTTACTCTGGCTGAACTGTCAACCTCAGAGTTTCGTTTCTTTTCTTTCTATTTTTTTTTTTTTTTCTTGAGAGGTGGGTCTCACTTTGTTGCCCAGCCATACCTCAAACTCCTGGCCTCAAGTGATCCTCCTGCCTCATCTTCCCAAAGTGTTAATATTACAGGCATGTGCCACTGTGCCTGGCCTTGCTCCTTCTTCTTCTTCTTTTTTTTTTTTTTTTTAACTAAATGGTTTCAACTGTCTTTCACTGGATCAAGGTAAAAGTGTCACATGTCAGTGCAGATTTATCTGCATGTTGTCCATATTCCCCCCTTACACACGGCAAGCAGAGCTAATCCACCATAGTTCCCAGAATTTCTAACTCAACATCAGAGGCACCTCCCCATCCTCAAGACAGTGCCTGTGTCAGTAACTGGGGTGTACACGGAAGTGAAAGTCTAACTTGCTGGACAGTTCTATGTTGTTATGTGCTATGATCTGAATGTGTCCTCCCCAAATTCATATATTGAAACACAATCTGGAATATGGTGGTATTAAGAGGTGGGGCTTTGGGCGGGTCGTCGAGTCATGAAGGCTTCACGCTCAGGAATGGGATTAGTGCCCTTATAAAAGAGGCAGAGGCCTGAGGAAGCTTGTTTGGCCCTTCTGCCATGAGAGGAAGCAGCCGGAAGGGGCTGTCTATGAGAAACCAGCCCTCACCTGACACTGAGTCAGCTGGCACCTTGATCTCAGACTGTCCAGCCTTTGGAACTGTGAGCAATAAATTTCTGTTTATAAGTCACCCAGTTTAAGGTACTTTATTATAGCAGCCTGAATGGAATAAGATAGTATGTGAGAAAGATCCGTGGGGTTTTCTTCACTTGTTTGTTTTTGTGACATTGTCTCGCTCTGTCTCTCAGGCTGGAGTGCAGTGGCACGATCACAGCTCACTGCAGCCTCAACCTCACGGGCTCAAGTGATCCTCTTGCCAACGGCGTCATCTCGGCTCACTGCAACATCTGCCTCCTGGGTTCAAGTGATTCTCCTGCCTCAACCTCCTGTGTAGCTGGGGTTACAGGCACCCACCACTATACTCAGCTAATTTTTGCATTTTTAGTAGAGACAGGGTTTCGCCATGTTGGCTAGGCTGGTCACGAACTCCTGACCTCAAGTGATCCACCCACCTCGGCCTCCCCAAAGTGCTGGGATTGCAGGCATGAGCCATCGAGCCTGGCCAAGAAAGATTTGAGAATGAGGAGTGGCAAGAAGATTATTGGAAGGAGATGGTAGAGCAGTGTATCCCGACAACAGGTGGGAAGGCCAGGAGACAGGGAGAACGGGTTTAAAACACACTGTCATCTTGCCCAGGCCCTTTCTTGGCTACTTGGTGGCATAGGATGGAGGCACCGAACCAGTGGCCTCTGAGTCTTCCTGCACTTGGGTTAGTTGCAATGGTGGCAGGACAGAGCCAGAGGTCACTGGAGCAAGCAGGTGGCTGCTCTCTTCTAGTCTACTGCAGAAATGCCTGGGCAGGTCCCAGGGCTCAGCCTCTCTGGTAACGGTCACCACCATTTATACATTGAGGGCTTTAAGATCCTGGTAGGGGCGCCTGGGGTTGGGGGGCAGGTGAGCAAAGTGGCCAGTTGCACCTGAGTGTAAAGTGGCCCGGATATGGGACCGCCCAGGCTGCAGCAGCAAGGCGCCACTGCAGCTATTGCTCAGCTGACTGGGCTCAGGGCCAAGCTGAGGCCCTAAACTCGTCTGGAAAAGCTGGCACTTTGCTGTAAGAGTATGCCAGCCAGGGGTAGGCCTATTGCTCATTCTGCACACCCAGAGAACACACTGAGTTGCTTCAGGGGCAGGCAGTGGGGGGACAGGGCAGCTGACTGCACCCACCTCTGTCCCTTTCAGCTTCACCCCTACCCCACCTCCCACCTCTGCCCTCTTTCAACCCCCACAGAAGGAGCCTGCACTAGCCACTGCTGCAAATTCCTGAATTCCCTAATTCGAGGCAAGGACCTGGTGGTTTATTCAAATGAATCTGGTTGGTAAAAGACCCAGCTCTCAAAAGCAGCCTATTTAAAACAGTCTGGAGGGACCTGGCCTGGTGAGAGAATGTCTCAGGGCTCCATTGAAGCAAAGAAGAGCAGTAGCCAGGGTGAGGGTGTCCTACACCAGGAATGAGCTGAGGGTAGCTCCCCCAGACTCATCCAAGCTCTCTTTCTTTCAAATATCTATAAAATTCAGCCTAGGTTTAAAAATGATTGTCACCACAACCAGAGATAAGGAGACATTTCACTTTTACTGGGTGGTTGAATCAACTCCAGCCAGTAAGCATTTCTTGAATGAGTTCTGGCAGGTGTGCCAGGCACTGACAACTTGCTTTACAACAGGAAATGAGATCGTAAGAAAAGAATATGTAATCTGACAAGCAGACCTTTTATATGTACTAAAATAGAATTCTGGAAAATACATGTATAAATCTCAGAGACAAATCAGTTGGTGGTTTAAAATTGGAAAAGTTGTGAACAAATTCTTTTGCTTTAATCTCTACAAACAGATAACGTATCATACTTGGAAGAAGAAACATCACCAAGCAATTTGGTGTTTTCTTTTGATTGGCTGTGGCTGAAAGAGAAAGTTAAATATAGGAGATGAGAGCAAATTTAAAAATATTGTTTTTGGGTCACAGCTATGGGGTGAGGTGTACTTAATGTAATCAAGCTGAAACACGAAGTTGTAATTTGGGATTTCTAAAGTATTTGGGACATCACACAAAGTTGTTAGAAGAAAAGATTCCATGGAATTTAGAGCTCTAATTTTAAATATCCACAGAGTTTGTTTTTTAAAAAAACTTGGTGTTGGACATTAGTTCAGAATTTCACTTTGAAGACAGCTAGCATAACAATCAAAATTGCCCTGATTAAATGAACTGGCCCTTCTGTTTTTCAAAATTACTAAGGAATTTGGTGATTAAATGAATTCTTATTTCTCTTCACACTGGTAAGATAAATACACAAGTTTTTCACTGTTTATCCTCATAAATATTCTAATGTAACAATTGAATACGTAAAATCTGAAGGATTTAAATTTACTAGTAAATGATTTCTAGCAAGTAAAAATAGGCAATGAACATGCAGTTATAATTCATGAAAAAGGAAATAAATATAGAAGCAAACATTTAAAAAGGTTTTGCCTCACTTAGTAATTTTTAAAGTGAAAATTAGATTAATTTTTAACCTATCAAATAGGTAAGGATTTTATAGAGTGATAATACTCCTTCTGCTTAGTAGGAGTGTAAATTAGTAAAATATATCTGGAAACTCATCAGATGATATATGCTACTTCTTTTATTGACTCCCACGTGCACATAAATAAACCTTTTTTTCTCCTATTAATCTGCTATTTGTCAGTTCAATTTACAGCCCTCAAGTAATGAACCTAACAGGATAGAGGAAAACTTTTCTTTTTTGCTCCTCTACATATATATTAAAGAGGCTTAAAAGAATTCCCATACCTGGCTGGGCGCAGTGGCTCACACCTGTAATCCCAGCACTTTGGGAGGCCAAGGAGGGCGGATCACGAGGTCAAGAGATCGAGACTATTCTGGCCAATGTGGTGAAACCCCGTCTCTACTAAAAAATATAAAAATTAGCTGAGCGTGGTGGCACGCACCTATAGTCCCAGCTACTCGGGAGGCTGAGGCAGGAGAATCGCTTGAACCCAGGAGGCGGAGGTTGCAGTGAGCCGCGATCGCTCCACTGCACTCCAGCCTGGTGACAGAGTGAGACTCTGTCTCACAAAAAAAAAAAAAAAAAAAAAAAGAGAAGAAAAGAAAAAGGAAAAATAAAAAAAAAGAATTCCCATAATTTGGCCCAAGAAAACTCTAATAACAAAAT
The DNA here is from genome assembly GCF_028885625.2 of Pongo pygmaeus. NCBI lineage: Eukaryota > Metazoa > Chordata > Mammalia > Primates > Hominidae > Pongo > Pongo pygmaeus. Next base: position 23,062,002 of record NC_072380.2, on the reverse strand, counting down.
CTAAGGAAATAATCAGAAGTCAGGAAAAGGTTTATGTATAGGATATTCCTAAACACTAGTGATAGTGGGGAAAAAATGAAGAAAAAAATAAACTGTCCTCCAAGAGGGGATGTCTTCAATAAATAATGGCATATCCATAAGATAGAATGTGTGTGGTACATGCATGCACACACACACACATCCACAGTGCATGATTGTACACAAAACCAAAAAAAATTCATACACGAAGGATAGAAAGAACTATTGCAAAATATAAACAGTAGTTATCTCTGGATGGTAAAATTATGGGTCTTAGAATTTCCTTTTCTGTATGTATTTTCATATTTTCCAGATTTTTACAATATGTATGTAGTACTTTTAGATTGGAGTGTTCGAGAGAAGCACAGATTTATTTATTTACCAAAATAATCAACAAATTAATTATTTTGAAAGGAAGAAAGGAAGGGAAGAAGAAAGAAAAATGTTTGGAAAGATCTTTTCTTTCCCTTGTAAAATGTCATTAAAGCAACAAATATGGGTGGATTTTTTTTTCTTAGGGTAAGAACAGTATTTTAATTATTTTATTGCATCCCAAAGGTCAGTGATAAAAGAAAATGTAATTTAACCGAGTCAAAACACAAAGTTGCAACCTGGTATGTTAAATAACTTGGTTCATAAAAGATTCTAATAAAGATGTGAATATATGTATACATCATGGCCATATATATAAGACAAAGGAAGACAGGCAGGGAACTACTTTCTGTAAATAACTTTTAAACACACTTTCAAAGATAAGAAAACATAACAGGAAGTTACGCTAAAAAAAAACTCACATGATTTCAACATCTGAATACCAATTATTTTCAGTTATTCTATTTGCATGTCATATACTTTTTATACATTTTTTGCTTTTAATCTCTCAGGTATTTACTCGTAAATGATTTTTAGCAAGTAAAAACAGTCAATGAATATGCAGTTATAATTTATTAGAAAGGAAATAAATACAGAAACATTTTTTCCTTTCTTTCTTCTAGCCTCCTGTTACATGGAATAAATTCTGTTTTCTAACTTCTTGTTGTAAATGTTTGCAAACATAAAGAAAAACTAAAAAAAAAAAAAGTACAATAAATACTGATATTCTCCTTACCTAAACTTAACAATTGTTAAGTTTCGGGGTTTTTTTGTTTTTGTTTTTGTTTTTTGAGAGAGATATCGCTCTGTCGCCCAGGCTGGAGTGCAGTGGCATGATCTCGGCTCACTGCAAGCTCCACCTCCCGGGCTCACATCATTCTCCTGCCTCAGCCTCCAGAGTAGCTGGGACTACAGGCACCCACCACCACCCCTGGCTAATTTTTTGTATTTTTAGTAGAGATGGGGTTTCACCATATTTTGGGGTATTTTCTAAATAAACTTAACAATTGTTAAGTTCTGGGGTATTTTTTGGGCCATAACTTTTCAAAATAACTTGTAGACATCATGTCACTTTACTCCTAAATACTGATTTTTTATTTTAACACATTTATTTTAAAAGATTTAAAAAGAAGATATTTTACTTTTTTTAGAGATGGGGTCTCACTATGTTGCCCAGGCTGGAGTGTGGTGGCTATTCACAGGCGCAATTCCACTACTGATCAGCACGGGAGTTTTCCTTCCTTAGGTAACCTGGTGGTCCCTCATTCCCAGGATGTCACCATATTGATGTGGAGCTTAGTGCAGACATCTGGTCAGCATAGGACTCTTGGGCTCAAGCAATCCTCCCACTCCAGCCTCTCCAGTAGCTGGGACTACACGCCTGAGCCACCATGCCTGGCATTACTCCTAAATATTTTAACATGAATTCTCCTATATAACCACAAAACCACCATCACATTTAAGAACATTAATAAAAATTCCCCAATATTATCTAGTACCCAGTTGATAGTCATATATCCCAATATGTCCCCACACATTTTTATAGCTATTTTCTTATTCATACCTTTTTAACAGTTGCCTAATATTACTATCAATGGGTATACCATGATGGAATTCACCAGTTCTCCTACCACTTAAGGTGTTCTCTGTGATCAAGGAGCTTCTTTGCAAATTTGTTCTTTCAACAGCTTTTTTTTTTTGAGAAAGGGTCTCATTATGTCACCCAAGCTGGAGTGCAGTGATATGATCTCGGCTCACTGCAGCCTCCACCTCCCAGGCTTAAGCAATCCTCCCATCTCAGCCTCCTGAGTAGCTGGAACTACAGGCACGCACCACCATGCCCAGCTAATGTTATGTAGAGACGGGGTTTTGCCATGTTGCCCAGGCTGATCTTGACCTCCTGGGCTCAAGCAATCCACCTGCCTTACCCTCCCAAATTGATGAGAATACAGGCATGAGTCACTACACCTGGCCTTCGACAAATATCTACTGAACATCCGCTGTGTTACAGGAAAGTGCTGGGTGCTGAGAAGTGTAGGGCGAAAGTCACTGCTGCTACCTTTCTGCAGCATGTAGTTAGTGGATAAGGAGGCTTTTGTTCTTCATTGAAGTATTACTAAATTAGGTGAAGGAGGAAACTGAGTTACATAGTGGGAGCTGTTAATAAATTAATTAATTTTGTAGAGATGGTGTCTTGCTATGTTGGCCAGGCTGGTCTCAAACTCCTGGAGTCAAGCAACTCTTCCACCTCAGCCTCCCAAGTAGCTGGGATGGCAGGCATAAGCCACTGTATCTGCCCGGGAGCTTGCATCTTGATATGTATATCTTCATTAAAAAATTGTTCTAGGCCAGGCACAGTGGCTCACGCCTATAATCCTAGCACTTTGGGAGGCCGAGGCCGAGGCTGGTGGATCATCTGAGATCAGGAGTTCAAGACCAGCCTGGCCAATATAGCAAAACCCGTCTCTACTTAAAAAAAAAAAAAACCTATCTGGGGATGCTGGCACATGCCTGTAATCCCAGCTACTTGGGAGGCTGAGACACAAGAATCACTTGAACTAGGGAGGTGAAGGTTGCAGTGAGCCGAGATCGTACCACTGCCGTCCAGCCTGGGTGACAGAATGAGACTGTATCAAAAAAAAAGTTCTATGGATTATGCTATGTCAACAAAAACAGTGCTTCTGACATTTACCCCAACTAAAAATTGCAGTATTCCCAATATTGGGATTACTCCCTTTTATTTTTCTTTTTTGGCACTTCATTGGGTAGAAAACACTACTGCCTTTTTATTCCTTGAGGACTAAAGTGGATTTTTCTTTACGAATCCCTCAAGTGCCTTGCCTGGCTCTGTTTCCATGTTCTTTCCGAAGCTCTTTTTGTCCCGTCTTCCCCACCTCTCAAGCAGAAATATTTACTGTCTAGGAACCTCTCTTTGCAGTAGGATGTCCTGGGAGACAGCCTGTTTTCAAACTGAGACCCACTGGCTGTCCTCAGCTCTCTGCCTGAGGTGGTCTCATAATCTCGGCTTAAATAAAGGACTTTACAGCTTTGACCCTTGCCCTTCTCCCCCAGGAGTCCCCAGTGGTCTTTATTATTTTTATTTTATTTTATTATTTATTTATTTATTTATTTATTTTTTGAGACAGAGTCTCGCTCTGTCACCCAGGCTGGAGTGCAATGGCATGATCTTGGCTCACTGCAACTTCCACCTCCCAGGTTTAAGTGATTCTCCTGCCTCAGCCTCCTGAGTAGCTGGAATTACAGGCGCATGTCACCACACCTGGCTAATTTTTATATTTTTAGTAGAGACGGTGTTTCACCATGTTGGTCAGGCTGGTCCCGAACTCCTGACCTCATGATCCACCTGCATTGGCCTCCCAAAGTGGCTGGGATTACAGGTGTGAGCCTCCGCACCTGGCCTCCAGTGGTCTTTAGAGAGAGAGATCTGGGAAGAGACAGGAGGGAGGGAAGAGGAGGGAGGGAAGGGGCCACCCAGCTGGAAAAACAGGTTTGAATTCAGGCCCCCTTGGACTGGTTCCTTCTTTCTTGCCTATCCCACCTTTTGCTCCAATAAGCCTGTTGCATTCTCCAGGTTTCACACACATCCTGTGTGAGGTGCATTTTCTGATCTTACCTGGGGGCTGTGTACCTAGAAGTTTCTACCCATCCATCAGGTTTGACACCCTCTAATCCAAGCCTAGTTCTAGCACTTTCTAGTGCTTTTTATCTCCTTTCGCTTCCGCATTTTAGTTCACATCCCCTGGCCCTCTCACTGCATTTTAGTTCACATCCCCTGGCCGTCTCAGCCTCAGGCCTCCAGCACTTGGGCCACATGAAACACACCGCATGCACCGACTCCCAAGGGCCTCACCTCTCCACTTCCTGCGGTGCCTCTAGCCAGCTCTGGTGGGAGGGAGTCAAGGGACCCTTTTGGTATGCGTGACAAACTCCCACCAAAGCCAGTCCCACAGCCTGCAGTCTTTTCTGGCAGTTCCAAGGAAATGCAACTTCAGGATCTCCCCAGCTAGCGAGAGAAGACCCTGTTCCACCCCTTCTAAGGTAGAAACAGGGTGGGACAGGTGAAAGGGCCCCGCCAAGAGCAGCATCAGAGGGGAGAGGGCTGGTTTGGGTGGGAAGGAAGCATGCAGTTCCACTTTGATCCCTTTACATGTGATGCGCCAGGGGGACAACTGTTTGGAGATGTGGGCTTGACTCTCTTTGGAGAGAGGAGGCGCCTCCCATGTAGGTTTTGGGGTCAGCAGTATGGGGGAAGATGTTTAGGCCCTGGAAAGAGATGTCTAGGGAGATGATAAAATCTCAAGGGACAAAACATTGATCCAGGAGATAACCCCAGATGACAGAGGGACAATTGGGGCACTTAGTGGGTGAGGCATTTCCCTTGTCATTTTATGCACGGGTCTTTAAAGTTCGTGTAGCAGGAGCTCTGAGTAGTACCTCATTGTGCACAGTACCTGCCTGTGCACAGTACCTACCTGAGCACAGTATCTGATTGTGCACAGTACCTGCCTGAGCACAGTACCTGGGCCATGCAGCTCCCAGCAGCCCTTTCTCTCCCCCTGCTGGTCATGTGATTTAATTTTTAACTCCGGAAAGGGAATTCCCAGTGGAGGGGCTTGATGGACAATTAAACTCTCTACAAACTGCACTTCACAGACCCAGGATGCAACCTGGCCTGGCCTTACAGCTTCTAGGCCTTCATGGAACCAAAATCTCTCCCTGAACAATGTGGCAGTGACTAAGGTCTAATCTTTTAGCTGGGCCTCAGGAGGAGGAAAATTGGAATTGTGAAATGGGGCAGAGGCCTGGCCTGCACTGGAGTGAGTGCTGTGGGCCCCCAGCTTGTCTGGTTGTCTCACCCAAGACACTAAAAACGGCACAAAGAGCCGGCAGGCCACCCTGCACCCCGCACTTTGCCTCTGCCTTGTGACTGTGCTTAATATAGGTCAAATGAAAACAGCTCCCAAAATAGACCTCTGAGAAGCAGCTGCAGTTGTGAAATGCTCCACAGAAAGGGAAGAGGTGTGGGTGACGGGAGCCCAGTTCTCCTCAGGTGTTATGTAACCCAGGCTTGGAAATCGGGGCCAGATGTCTGCAGAGAACAAGCCAGCCTCCCCTGCCCTTTCCTCCCGGCTTTCCTCCCTCCGTGCCCCCACCCTAGACCCAGGAATCAGCCCAACCATACATCAGCAAACTCGGAGGGAGAGAGCTGGGCCCCTTCTGGACAGCAAGGTGGCCCCTTCTGGACAGCAAGGTCACCCCTCAGAGCATCCCTTGAGGAGAGGGTCGTGCACCCCTAAGTGATCACATGGCTCCCAGCAGAGCTGGCTGGGAGCCCTGGAAGTAGTCAGGTGACTCCCTGGAAGGGCTGGTGCCTGGGGTGGGTCTCATCTGACCCAAATGGTGGGGCGTGGGAGGGGTGGTGAGGGTGATGGGCTGAGATGGCTGAGAAGATGCCCGTGGGGCAGGCTGCTGCTCTGGTCTGTTGAGGGATAGAAGAGGCCTCCAGAGGGTACCTCTGTGCTACTCCCCTCCCGCAGACTTTGCCTCTTCCCTCTGTCCCCTAAGCAGCCTCTGCCTCTGACATTTCCATCTTTGCCTTAGCAAGGAGGGGGATTTCCATTATATAATGAAAGACAGGGGCCTCCCTCCCATCACCCATTTCTCCATTCATTCAGTGATCGTTTCATCAGTGAAGAAGTGCCAGGCCCGGGCTGGGCACTGCAGATACAGCTGGGAGTGAGACCCACTGCTTGCCCTCAAGGGTCTCTCACGGTTTGACACGGGGGAGAGCAGACCAGGTGTGGTGGCTCACGCCTATAATCTCAGTGCTTTGGGAGGCCAAGGTGGGAAGATTGCTTGAGGCCAGGAGTTCGAGACCAGCCTGGGAAACGTAGCCCAGGAGACCCCATCTCTACACAAAATTAAAAAATTAGTCCTGTATGGCAGCACACACCTGTGACCCCAGCTACTTGGGAGGCCGAGAGGGGAGGATTGCTTGAGCCCAGGAGGTTGAGGCTGCAATGAGCTATGATCGGGCCACTGCACTCCAGCTTGGGCAAGGGAGTGAGACCCCGTCTATAAATAAATAAATAAACAAACAAATGCAAGAAAGAACAATAAGCAGGGGGTTAGAGTTCAGGGAAATAAAAGCCAGGAGAGGTGAGCACAGGGTGGGGTCAGAGCCCCTAGAGGGGCACTGTCTTGGGGGCAGGTGGAGGACCAAAATGACTTTCCTGAACAGGAGACTTCTGAGGACAGGCGGGAAGGTTGAGAAGCGCCAGCCAGGTCAGGCGAAGGCAGTGAAGGCTGGAGAAGTTCCCGGCAAGGGAGGCTATGCCTGTGCAAAGGCGCAGGGGCCGGGTGGAGAGCATGCCTTCCCGGGAAGCTGCACCCATCGCAGGATGGCTGCATGGCAGATTCGGAAAGGCAGGAGGAGGGATGAGGCCGAGAAGGAAAAAGAAGGCCATATCTGGAAGGGCCTTGTGAGGAAGTGTGGACTTCATCCTGACAGAACTGGGGAACTGATAGAGCAGGAGGTTCTCAAAGCATGGTCAGCAGCCAGGGGAGCAGGTCAGAAAAGCCAGTTGTCAGGCTCCTCTTCAGATCTACTGAGTCCGAAATGCTGGGGGTAGGGTCCAACCCTCCACATCTTCGCAGCCTGCTCCGAGCGCTTCTGATGCCTGTTAATGTTTGAGAACCACTGAGCAAAAGGCTTTTATACCAAGGAAGTGCAGAAGCAGTTCAGGAAGATCTCTCTGGTTGCAGGGCAGAAAGTGGTGTGGAAGTGGGTGAGACTGGAAGCATAGCAGGAAGGAGGGTGTGTGGTGGCACCCAACGCCCCCGGGAGGGCTGACAGTGGTGGCAGCAGACATGAAGCAGTATGCCAGATTCAAGAAACCTTAGCAGGGCCATGCGCTGACTTTGGTGGGGTCTGGGCACTTTTGACTTTGTGGACCATTTCCTCCATTAAATGATATTTAAAATTATGTGTGATGACTGCATTGGTATAAAAATGAATATACTTCGGGCCAGGTTATGTTAATTTTATTCTTACAGTTTTAAAAGAAATGAAAACTTTTTCATGAGCCCCTAAATGTGTCATGAACCCTAAGTGCTGTGCCTAGTGGAGGAGTTGGCTTGGAACATCCGGGCTCTACTCTCAACAGGAAGTGGCCTTTGATGGAATGCGAGGAAGAGGGAGAGAGGGCATCGTGACTGACGCCCACCATCTGGGCTGGGGTCCTGGGTGGAAGGTGGTCCATTGAAACTGAGAACACAGAGGAAGAGCAGATTTGCAGAAGGAGATGAGGCCAATTCCTTTATACAAGTTCAAGTGCAAGGGGCCTGAGACACATCCAAGTGGAAATGTCCAGGAGGCAGCTGGATACCAGGATTCGGACTTAGATAGGGATGTGTAAATAATGGCCAGCAAGGGGGTAAATCAACTTAGATAGGGATGTGTAGATCGTGCCCAGCAAGGGGGTAGCTGAAGCAGGAGAAGAGTGGAGGTTATCCTGCAGAAAGTAAGAAGATGAATCCAGTGGGCAAAACCTGAGGGAAAGTCACATTCAAAGGATAGACTGGCCAGGGAGGTGGAAGAAAAACCAGAAAGGCCCAGGTACACCGAAGGAGGTGAGCATTTCAAGGGAGAGTAGTCAGGTGTCAAATGCTGCAGAGAAGTTCAGCAATGGGCAGTGCAGCATGTCCTTCAGATTGAGTTGCCAGTGAACAAGCTGGCCTTGTTCTTTCAGAACCAGTGGAGCTGTGGAAGTCGGTTTGTAGAAGTGGAGGCAGTGAGTGCAGGTTGCTCTTCCAAGGAGTCTGACTGTGAAGGAAAGGAGAGAGATAGGGCCAGGTGTAGTGGCTCATCCCAGCACTTTGGGAGGTCGAGATGTGAGGATCACTTGAACCCAGGAGTTCGAGACCAGCCTGGGCAACATAGCAAGACCTCACCTCTACTTCAAAAAAAAAAAAAAAAAAAAAATAGATGGGCATAGTGACACGTGCCCGTAGCTGCAGCTACTTGGGATGCTGAGGTAGGAGAATCGCTTGAGCCCAGGAGTTCAAGGCTGCAGTGAGCCATGATCATGCCACTTCACTGCAGCCTGGGTGACAGAATGAGACCTTCTCTCTTAAAAAAAATACAGAAAAAGAAAAAAGGAAAAGAGAGAAGTAATATGGGCTGAGTCAGGGTGGGAAGGAGAGGGCTGAAGCACAGGAAGAAAACTCAGCCTTAGACTCAAGGGGAAATGGCTTCTCCCTCATGTTGGGAGGGAGATGGAAGATTTCAGGTGGTTTTTGTCTCATAACTTCTATTTTTCTCTATAAAGTAGAAAGGACCCAGAAACACAGATAGGGAGGTTTATTGAGGGTGCAGAAGGTTTGTAATGATTACAGTGGAGAATGGGAGAAGGCACTAGAAAATTACAAATCAAACCGTGCAACATTGAGGAGCCAAATGGAGGTAAAGACCGTCACAGTTTAGCGGCAACCATCTGCGGAGTTGTGTGTGGAAAGAAGGAAATTAAATGAGAACATAGAGTATGAGACTGATGGGTTTTTTAAAAATAGTTTTTGTGGTCAGGCATAGTGGCTCATGCCTGTAATCTCAGCACTTTGGGAGACTGAGGAGGGAGGATCACTTGAGCCCAGGAGCTCAAGACCAGCCTGGGCAACAGGGTGAGATACCGTCTCCACAAAAAATAAAAAATAAATAATTTTTTTTTTTTTTTTTTTTTTTTAGAGACAGAGTCTTGCCCTGTGACCCAGGTTCTGAAATGCAGTGGCATGATTATACCTCACTGCAGCCTGGAACTCCTGAGCTCAAGCAATCCTCCTGCCTTAGCCTCCCATGTAGCTGGGACCACAGGCATGCACAATGCCCAGCTTACATTATTTTTAATGGCGTATGCTATGGTACAAACAAAATTCATTTGTTGAAAAATAATGGCCAATGTCATGGTATTAAGAGGTGGGGCCTTTAGGAGGTGATTAGGTCATGAGGGCTCCCCCCGGTGAATGGGATCAAGGCCTTTCTAAAAGAGGCTTGGTGCCGTGTTCATTCCTCCTGTATTTCCACCTTCTGCCATGTGAGGACGCAGCAACAAGGTGCCATCTTGAAGGCAAAGAGCAGTGCTCACCAGATGTGCAACCTGCTGGTGCCTTAATCTTGTGCCTTCCCGTCTCCAGAGTTGTGAGAAACTAAATTTCTTTTCTTAATAAATTATCCCAACTGTGTATTTTGTTACAGCAGGACAAATGGACTAAGACAGTGTGTTTTCTAAATTGTGGTGGTGCAATCTCCTGTATAAAATACTACAATTTGACCAGGTACAGTAGGCTGATGTGGGCAGATCACTTAAGTCTAGGTCTTCAAGACCAGCCTGGGCAACATGTGGAAACCCCATCTCTACAAAAAATAGAAAAACTAGCTGGGCATGGTGACACACGCCTGTAGTCCCAGCTACTTGGGAGACTAAAGTGGGAGGATCACCTGAGCCCAAGGAGGTCAAGGTTGCAGTGACCCCTGATCCTGCCACTGCACTCCAGCCTGGACGACGAGTGAGATCCTGTCTCAAAACACAGAAAACAAAACTATAATTTGTAAAATTCTAATTTCCTATTGTTAAACTGATATGGTTTTCAGATTATTACTATTATAAATAATATTGATTATACTTGGGCATTTCCTTAAGGTAAATTTCAGATAGAATATCTCAGTTAAATTATATAAACATTTTAAGGCTTTTGACAGGCATTATGTATCAAAATGTACCTGGCTTCATTTTGCATTCTTTGAGTGCTAGTGCTTCATTTTGCATTGTTTTAGTCACATTTTTATTTCTTCCCCTGTGATTATTTGTTCACGGTCTTTACACATTTTTCGAGTGGAAAGCTGCTTTTGTTCTTATTGGTTTATAATGGCTTTCTTTATATATTATTAGTATTTTGTCATCTGTTGTCAATATTATTTCCCAGTGATATGGTTTGGCTGCGTCTCCACCCAAATCTCATCTTGAATTATAGCTCCCATAATTCCCACATGTTGTGGAAGGGACTCGGTGAGAGGTAATTGAATCATGCGGGGGTGGGGGTGTTACCCCATACTGTTCTTGTGGTAGTGAATAAGTCACACAAGAGCTGATGGTTTTATAAGGGGAAACCCCTTTTGCTTGGCTCTCATTCTCTCTCTTGCCTGCTGCCATTTAAGACGTGCCTTTCACCTTCCACCATGATTGTGAGGCCTCCCCAGCCATGTGGAACTGTGAGTCCATTAAACCTCTTTTTCTTTATAAATCACCCAGTCTCGGGTATGTGTTTATCAGCAGTGTTAAAACAAATGAATACACATAATTTGTTGCTTGACTTTTATACTGTTTTTTGACATTCAATAATTCCAGATTTTTATCTTGTAAAAGATCCTTTTTTTGTTTAGAGTGTCTTTTGTTTTGCTTTTATTCTTAGAAAGGCCTTTCCCTCTCCAGTATGATATAAGTATTTTATATTATTCTTCTCATTATTTTATACTTTTCTCTTTGAACTATCTGATTTTTTTTTCTTAATAGTCAATTGTCCCAGCATCTTACTTCCCTAATTAAATCACACTTTTACCGTATATTAAATATTTATTCACTCTTGGGTTTGTTCCTGGACTTTAAATTTTGTTTCATTGAGCTATTTATTGTTGTAACATATCATACTGTTTTAATTATTGTAACTTTACAGGAAAACTATTAATAAGGCGTAATATTCTCTTCTCCGCACTCCATTAACTTTCTTTTTCAAACAACGTCTTGAATATTCTGCCACATTGACTCTTCCAAATGAAGTTTAGACTTATTTTGTAAAGTTGCCCTACTCAAAATTTTGACTGGAATTACTTTTATGAATTCATAAGGAAAACTGATATTCTTGAAATATTAAATCTTCTCAACTAACTAGATATGTATCTCTATTAATTCAATGCTTTTTTTAAAAAGGTTAAGATTTCTTTAATAAACTTTATTAAATTTAATCACTTTCTCCATATATATTTATGATTTAATATACACTTCATTTAATTTGTTAATAAAAAAACTCCCATTTTAGGTTAACTAAGATTTTTTAAATTGTTTTTTAATGTTTTAAAATTTAATTTAATTGTGAAAAATATTCATAACATAAAACTTACCATTTTAACAATTTTTTTTTTTGAGACAGGGTCTCACTCTGTCACCCAGGCTGGAGTATAGTGGTTTGATCATAGCTCACTGTAACCTCAACCTTCCAGGATCAAGCCATCCTCCTACCTCAGCCTCCTGAGTAACTGAGACTACAGGTGCGCACCACCTTGCCTGGCTGTTTTTTGTAATTTTTGTAGAGATGGGGTTTTACCATGTTGCCCAGGCTGCTCTCGAACTCCTGGACTCAAGCAATTCTCCTGCCTCAGCCTCCCAAAGTGCTGGGATTACAGGTGTGAGTCATGGCACCCAGCCCCATTTTAACCATTTTTAAGTGGACAGTTCACTGACATTAAGTACTATACATTCGCATCGTTTTGCCACCGTCCCCACCATCTGTCTCCAGAACTTTTTTATCTTGTGAAACTATAACACTATACTCCTTTAACAATAACTCTCCATCCTACCTTCTCCACAGCCCCTAGCAACTGCCATTCTACTTTCTGTGTCTATAAATTTGACTATTCTAAGTACCTCATATGAGTAAGAGAGCATTTACCCTTTTTTTTTTTTTTTTAGACAGAGTTTTGCTATTGTCACCCAGGCTGTAGTGCAGTGGCACAATCTCAGCTCACTGCAACCTCTGCCTCCTGGGTTCAAGCACTTCTTCTGCCTCAGCCTCCCAAAGTAGCTGGGATTACAGGTGCCTGCCATCACGCCCAGCTAATTTTTTTGTATTTTTAGTAGAGACAGGGTTTCACCATGTTGGCCAGGCTGGTCTTGAACTCCTGACCTCAGGTGATCCACCAGCCTCAGCCTCCCAAAGTGCTGGGATTACAGGTGTGAGCCACCGTGCCTGGCCAGTATTTAGCCTTTTATGACTGGCTTATTTCACTTAGCATAATAATGCCTTTGAGGCCCATTCATGTTGCAGCATGTCTGAATTTTCCTCCTTTTTAAGGCTGAATAATATTCCACTGTATGTATATATGACATTTTATTTATCCATTCGTTCATTGAATGGATACATACATATGATGATAGTTGACGGACACTTGGGTTGCTTCAAGTTAATGAGATGATGCTACTACAAACATCTCTCTAAGACCTTGCTTTAAATTCTTTTGAATATACACCCAGAAGAGGAAATGTTAGATTTTATGGTAATTCTATTTTTTAATGTTTTGAGGAACTACCGTATTGTTTTGCGTAGCAACTACATCATTTTCCATCTCCACCAGTAGTGCAGAGTATTTTAATGTCTCTACATCCTTGTAAACACTTGTTATTTTCTGGTATTAAAAATATATATAATAGACATCCTAGAGTGCTACATGGAACATCTTTGCTCCACAGAGTATGGTCTGCATACTTATTATGAGCTCCATTCAGATGTGTTTTTAATATTAGGAAAAACAAGATTCTAAAGCTAATTACTATAGCTATAGGATATAGGGTGATATCTCATTGTAATTTTTATTTGCATTTCCTTAATGATTAATAATATTGAGCATTTTTGTTGATGTCCGCCCATCCCCGCTTTTTTTTTTCTTTTCATGGAGGTAAGGTTTTGCTGTGTTGCCTAGGCTAGTCTTGAATTCCCGGGCTCAATCCTCCGACCCCGGCTTCCCAAAGTGCTGGGATTACAGACATGAGCCACCACACCCGGCCTGATGTTGAGCATCTTTTCACATACTTATTGACCATTTGTATGTCTTTGGAAAAATGTCTATTCAAGTCCTTCACCCATTTTTTAATTAGGTTGTTTGTTTTTTTGTTGTTGGGTTTCAAAAGTTTTCTTTTTTTCTTTTCTTTTTTTTTGAGACAAGAGTCTTACTCTGTTGCTCAGGCTGGAGTGCAGTGGTGCCATCTCAGCTTACTGCAACCTCCACCTCCTGACTTCAAGCAATTCTGCCTCAGCCTCCCAAGTAGCTGGGACTATAGGCGCAGGCCACCATATCTTGCTAATTTTTGTGTTTTTTTAGTAGATATGGGGTTTCCCTACATTGACCAGACTGGTCTTGAACTCCTGACCTCAAGTGATCTGCCCTCCTCGGCCTCCCAAAATGCTGGGATTAGAGGCATGAGCCACAGTGCCCAGTTGAATTTTAAAAATTTTCTATATATTCTGAGTATTAATCCATTATTAGGGACGTGATTTATACATATTTTCTCCCATTCTGTGAGTTGCCTTTTTACTCTGTTGATAGTGTTCTTTGATGTGCAGAAGTTTCTAATTTTCATGGAGTCCAGTTTGTTTATTTTACTGTTGTCTGTCTTTTTTATGTCATATTCAATAAATCATTGCCAAATCCAGTGCCATAAAGCTTTGCCTGTATGTTTTCTTCTAAGAGCTTTATAGTTCTAGCTCTTACAATTAGACCTTTAATCCATTTTGAGTTAATTTTATATATGGTGAAAGGCAAAAATTTCATCCTTTTTAATGTAGATATCCAGTTTTTCTAGTACCATTTGTTGAAAAGACTATCCTTCCCTCATTGACTGGTCTTGGCAACCTTGTCAAAAATCCTTTGACCATATATGCAAGGATTTATTTCTGGGCTTCTTCTCTATTCCACTGGTTGATGTTCTGTCTTTATGTCAGTGACACACTGTTTTGATTACTGCAGCTTTTTAGTAATTTTAGACATCAGGAAGTTGAGTCTTCTAACTTTGTTCTGCTTTTTCAAGATTGTTGTGGCTATTCGGGGGTCCCTTGAGATTCTGCATGAATTTTACAATTTTTTCTATTTCTGCAAAAAAGCACAATTGGGATTTTGATAGGGATTGCATTAAATCATTAAATTGCTTTGGTAGTACTGACATCTTAGCAACATTAAGGCTTCCAATCTATGAACAAAAGATGTCTTTCCACTTAGATTTTCTTTTCTTTTCTTTTTTTTTTTTTTGAGACGGAGTCTCGCTCTTTCACCCAGGCTGGAGTGCAGTGGCGCGATCTCGGCTCACTGCAGGCTCCGCCCCCCAGGGTTCACGCCATTCTCCTGCCTTAGCCTCCCACGTAGCAGGGACTACAGGCGCCCGCCACCTCGCCCGGCTAATTTTTTGTATTTTTAGTAGAGACGGGGTGTCACCGTGTTAGCCAGGGTGGTCTCGATCTCCTGACCTCGTGATCCGCCCGCCTCAGCCTCCCAGAGTGCTGGGATTACAGGCGTGAGCCACCGCGCCCGGCCTAGATTTTCTTTTTGAGTCAAATAGCTTAATTGTATTACAATTATTTTTAAAGTCAGCTATGAGGTTGACAAATATTTGGGTTAGTCTATAGCAAGTCTCTAATTTCCAAGATACAAAAGACAATAAATATGGATTCAAATTCAGCCTAGAAATGAGATTCTAAAGCTAATTACTAGGCCAGGTGTGGTGGCTCACACTTGTAATCCAAACACTTTGGAAGGCTGAGGTGAGCAGATTATCTGAGGTCAGGAGTTCGAGACCAGCCTGGCCAACATGGTGAAACCCCGTCTCTACTAAAAATACAAAAATTAGCCAGGCGTAGTGGTGGGCGCCTGTAATCCCAGCTACTCGGGAAGCTGAGGCAGGAGAATCACTTGAACCCAGGAGGTGGAGGTTGCAGTGAGTTGAGACCGCACCATTGTACTCCAGCCTGGGTGACAGAGCAAGACTCCATCTCAATAAATAAATAAATAAATAAATAAATAAAGCTAATTACTAGCAGTGTAGCTTAGTTTTGGTATTTCAAATACATGTATAATTCTTAAGATGCTACAAGAACTCATATAATAAAGGTATTGCTCACTGACAACAAACTACCAGATCTTCACTGACCATACACGATTGTATGGTGCCTTGGAACCTTCATGTGAGTCCTCTGAGGGTTCACTGGTGCTGGGGGACAATCAGAGATGGCATCACGATGGCACTGGTCCTTTCTAGCAGGAGGACTGGTATAGGAGCAGGTGCTGAAAATGCCTACTGAGCAGGACAGAAAGCTGATTTCCCAATAGCACAATAAATGGTCTTATTTTTTGCAGAAAACAAGATTGTCGCTGTATATTTTTCTGATTGCTACATGGAACACCTTTGCCCCATAGAACATGGTCTGCTTACTTATGAGCTCCATTCAGATGTGTTTTTAATATTAGGAATGAATGTTGGAATGTTTTTATTTTCATAAGAAAGGTGATATGGTTTGGCTGTGTCCCCACCCAAATCTCATCTTGAATTGTAACTCCCACAATTCCCATGTGTTGTGGGAGGAACCTGGTGGGAGGTGATTGAATTATGGCGGCAGGTCTTTCGTGTGCTGTTCTTGCAATAATAAATGGGTCTCATGAGATCTGATGGTAAAAACAAACAAACAAAAAAACACAAAAACAAAAAAAAACAGGAGGCTGGGCGTGGTGACTCACGCTTGTAATCCCAGCGCTTGGGGAGGCTGAGGTGGGTGGATCACCTGAGGTCGGAAGTCTGAGACCAGCCTGACCAACATGGAGAAACCCCATCTCTACTAAAAATACAAAATTAGGTGGGCATGGTGGTGCATGCCTGTAATCCCAGCTACTCGGGAGGCTGAGGCAGGAGAATTGCTTGAACCTGGGGGATGGCGGTTGTGGCGAGCCAAGATCACATCATCGCACTCCAGCCTGGGCAACAAGAGCAAAACTCTGTCTTAAAATAATAATAATAATAATAATATAAGTAAATAAATAAAATAAGAGTGTCCCTGCACAACCTCTCATTTTTTGCCTGCCACCATCCACATAAGACGTGACTTCGGCTCCTCCTTGCCTTCCACCATGATTGTGAGGCTTCCCCAGCTATGTGAACTGTAAGCCCAATTAAACCTCTTTCTTTTGTAAATTGCTCAGTCTTGTGTACGTCTTTATCAGCGGCGTGAGAATGGACTAATACAGTTGGTAATTACTCTTTTTTTTTTCACTTTGTTAAGTTTTGGTATTACACTTGCACTAGCTTTGTAAATTGTATTGGGAAACTTCCTGTGCTTTTCTCTAATGTGAAATTATATTTTGTAGCAAGGGAAATACCTTTACCTATTTTTATAGCAGGTATGAATTGTACACAGTATCAGAGATATAAATATGTATCTTCATTTCTCTGTAACAGATACTTAGCTCAGGACAGCCCACTTCTGCTGATGAGAGAAAACTTACTTTTATAAATCTTAGCCGCTTTTGTATTGATGGGTATCAATTCAGAGTATAAACTTAAGTCAGTTGTCTCCCTTTCCCCTCTTCTTTTCCATGGTGATCTTAATTCCAAGAGGCTTCCTCATCTTTCTAGCATGGGGTGGGTTATCTGGTCCTGGCATCATGTCCTTTGGCTCCTGTTGCCATATGCTGGTGCTGAAGCAGATGTGCCCAGCCCTGCTATAGTCTCTAGCGCGCAATGGGCCCAGGAGCACTGCATACCTTTGTCCTGATGACAGGACCCTTCGAATCTGTCCACCTCCCTACTCAGCACTTCTGTGGCCACTAGTGCTTGGCTGCTTTCCCTTACCTGCCCATGGGTGCATGGGAGCAAATGAGGCTTCCATCCACCCAGGTGGTCCACTCAACTATTTTGCTTTTACCACTCTTGTTCTGTGTCCTCCGAGGCTTGCTGGGCTACAGAAACCAGCCTATTTCTCTGCTCTGGGATGCACTAAATGATCTGGGTTTCTCTCATCCTGCTCTTCAGTGTCCACCAGGAGAGAGTCAGGGTGCTGAGCACTCTCAGAGACTCTCTGTCTGATGTCTCTCTACATCACCAAAACTATCCTTTTATTATATGATCATACACTCTATGTTCTCAGTGGCTTCATCTATAGCCTTTAATTGTAAAGTCAAGTTTTTTAGAATACAAAATAAAATAAAAATAGCTTCTTTCTCAGGTATCTGACTCTTGAAAATCAAGTGTTTTTGGCATTCAGGCTTTCTCTCTCCCATAAAGTAAAACCTGCTTTGAAACTCAAAGTTTAGCAACATCTTCTTGTTCTTGGAACTGCCATATCCTCAAAGCGGTGAATGCCTTTGAGTTAAGAACAATGAGCTGCCAGGCAACTAAGAGAAAGTAAGAGTTATTTTAATGAAAAGTACGTCAGTTAATGTAAAATAAAATATCCCATTTTTGAAATCATTTTCTCGTAAAATCACCTGGGCCTAGTATATATCCAGAAGATAATTCTTTGATAGGATTTTTTTTTTCATTTTAATTTGTCTCTTTGTGGGTTTCTTTCTCTTTCTTTTCTTTCTTTCCTTTTTTTTTTTTGTAAATTTGTTATTGTTTTTAGAGACAGCCTTACTCTGTGGCCCAGACTGGAGTGCAGTGGCACCATCATAGCTCACTGCAGCCTCCAACTCCTGGACTCAAGTGATCCTCTCACCTTGGCCTCCTGAAAGTTGGGAGTACAGGCACCAGCAACTGCACTTGGCTTTTTTGTAAACTTGGAAAACTTACATATTCTGAGAAACTATCAGATGTATCTATTTTTTTCAAATATATCAACATAGTATTATGCATTTTATTCACAGCTTTTAAAATGCCTTTTTATCTATGATTGTATACCTTTCCTTACATTGTTGGTCATTTCCCTCTTTCACTTGCATTTGTCAGGGTTCGGTTGCAAAAAAAGGGTCCCCATAACTGGTGTAAGCAGAAAGGAAATCACGTCAGTGCAGTAAATAACTTACAGAATTGTTGGGAAGACTGAAGAGATAGATGCAAAGCTGAGCTCTCAAAGACAATCTCAGAGCCACTGTGGAAACACAGGGAGTCCTTGTGTGTTTGCTTTTCCCCTCCCCACCCATCTTTCAGCTTTTTGTGAATATCGTTTCAGTGATGTCTGGCATCAATGATGTACCCTATGAGGTAGGACAAAAACAAAGACCAATGAGTTATTAAAAATAAAAACTTTAGGCAAATTAAATTTAGCAGAGTTTAACTGAGCAAAGAAGGGCTCGAGAGTCAGGCAGCCCTCAGAGCCAGCAGAGGTTCAGAGAACTCCATTCCACAAGGCAGGCAGGCAGGCAGCATTTATAGAAGGAAAATAGAAGAGAGGGACAGAAACAGCTTGAGCAGTTACAGCTCCAGGTTTGCCTCATTTGAACATGGTCTCATTAGTTGGCTGCTTGTGATTGACTGGAGCTCAGAGGCTGTGATTGGTTGAGACTGAGCTATTTGTTACAAAAGTATATTCCTGTGTTAGGGTTTCAGTTAGTTTACTACTAAGGTAGGTTGCAGGGCCTGACTTAGTGGCTCCCTCCTGTAATCTTATTATGTTGGGAGGCTGAGGCAGGAGACTTGCTTGAGGCCAGGAGTTCAAGACTAACCTCGACAATATAGGGAGACCCCCTTCTCTACAAAAAATTAATTTAAAAAAGTTAGGTTGCAGTTCCTTCAGTAAGGACTCAGGTACGGAAGCATTCTTAGGCCAAATTTAGGTTAATTTAACAGAACCTACAGTCTCCATGGTTACAAGCAGGCTAACAAGTAGGGGGTCAGGGCTAGAAATAACTTTTCAGGTTTGAAGCTGATAACCTACAGGTCACATATGGCAGGCTTCCCAATGAACAGCCCAGGGAAGGTCTTACAATTCATGGCTTACATTCTGTCCTTGAGTAAAGAAAGTGATTGTGAGTCCCAGAAATTTTATCATGAGTTCCTTAAGACATACTAATTCATGTGTAACCTGCTGATACTAAAAATGACACTGATTTGTTTTGGAATCACAAAGTTTTATTGATTGTCTTGCACGTAGAACATTTTAGCTGTGCACTGTGATCTGTAGCCAACGATTGTACCCTCCAGTGAAAAAAGAAAACTCAGGGGCCGGGTGCAGCGCATGCCTATAATCCCAGCACTTTGGGAGGCTGAGGTGAGTGGATCATTTGAGGTCAGGAGTTCGAGACCAGCCTGGCCAACATGGTGAAACCCCACCGCTACTAAAAATACAAAAATTAGCCGGGTGTGGTGGCGCACGCCTGTAATCCCAGCTACTCAGGAGGCTGAGGCAGGAGAATCACTTGAACCCAGGAGGTGGAGGTTGCAGTGAGCCGAGATTGCACCACTGCACTCCAGCCTGGGCAACAGAGCAAGACTCTGTCTGGAAAGGAAAGGAAAGAAAGGAAAGGAAAGGAAGGGAAAGGAACAACTCATATATAAGGGGTTCCTCTTCCTTCTTCTAAACTTTCTTATAAAAGCATTTTATAAAAGCATTTCAACTTGTTTTTTGTTGGTTTGTTTGTTTGTTCTTGTTTTTTTTTTTTAGATGGAGTCGCACTCTGTCACCCAGGCTAGAGTACAGTGCCATGATCTCAGCTCACTGCAACCTCCACTTCCCGGGTTCAAGCGATTCTCCTGCCTCAGCTTCTCAAGTAGCTGGGATTACAGATGCGCTCCACCACACCTGACTAGGTTTTTTTTGTATTTTTTTTTTTTTTTAGTAGAGATGGGGCTTCACCATGTTGGTCAGGCTGGTCTGGAACTCCTGACCTCAAGTGATCTGCCCACTTCAGCCTCTCAATGTGCTGGGATTACAAACATGAGCCACCACGCCCGGACAGCATTTCGACTTGTAACAAACTCTAGAATATGTCCAAATATGTTGGTGTGTTTTCCCTGGTCACTCCTCACATTTGGCATCCAATAAACCTTTATCAAATGATTTTTGCCTCAACAGCCTTAATTTTGATTGACAAGGTAACCACAGGGGGATCAGAGCAGAGCTGGGAAGGACCATGAGATTTTGGTGGTCAAAGTGCCTAAAATCCAAAGAGTTTGGGGATAACTAGGAGCTGATAACAGGAAGCAGATTCCAGACCGAACCCGACCTTGAGATAGAATTATTTCTTCCTGGGAGAGCCATAATTGAATTCAGCCCTAGAAAGAGTAGGCCAGGCATGGTGACTCATGCCTGTAATCCCAGCACTTTGGGAGGTTGAGGCGGACAGATAAGTTGAGGTCAGGAGTTGGAGACCAGTCTGACCAACATGGCAAAACCCCGTCTCTACTAAAACAAACAAACAAAAAACAAAACTAGCTGGGCATGGTGGCATGCACCTGTAATCCCAGCTACTTGGGAGCCCGAGGCAGGAGAATAGCTTGAACCTGGGAGGCAGAGGTTGCAGTGAGCCGAGATCGCACCACTGCACTCCAGCCTGGGCCATAGAGTGAGACTCAGTCTCAAAAAAAAAAAAAGAAAAATGAAAGATTAAAAATGGGACCCCAGGATGTGGCTGGATGGGCCTGTGGCTAGTGTAGTGGGGTGAAGGGAGAATGCTATGGCAGGCTACACACAGGGCAAAGACCAAGGAGGCACTGGTTGGTGCCTCTGATACATCCCCTAAGGGGGTTAAGGAGAGTGAACAATGGATTTTCAAACCTGGAAGACTAGCAGAGTCCCAATCATCTTCATACAAAACCTTGAGGACTACTGGACTAGCCTGGAGCCTTAGACTTTCCAGGCCACACACATGTTTACCATACATAGTGGCCCCAATTGCGGCCAGAGAGTGTGGCCACTGTGTTTGTGTGATGCTGGCTTACCCCATTCTGGGTCCCATTCAGATGTGTACCCATAGCCTCAGAGCATACTTCAGATGTTCAACCTCTTTTTTTTTTTTTTTTTTTCAGAGAGGGTCTCACTCTTGTCACCCAGGCTGGAGTACAGTGGTGCAAATACAGCTCACTGCAGCCTCCACCTCCTGGCATCAAGCAATCCTCCCCACCTCAGCCTCCCATGTAGCCAGAACCACAGGTGTGCACCACCAGGCCCAGCTAATTTTTTTAATTTTTTTTGTAGAGACAGGGTCTCGCTATGTTGCTTAGTCTGGTCTTGAACTCCCAGGCTCAAGCAATCCTCCCGCCTCAACTTCCCAAAGTGCTGTGATTACAGGCATGAGCCACTGCACCTGGCCTGTTTAGCTTCTTGAGTAACTAATTTCATATGTGTCTTTCCCATGCTAGAGAGTCTAGCTTTTTTGCCTTGATATTTAAAACTAGTTCCTTCAAATTTCAAGCTCTCCTTCCTCCACACTATGCCCCAGTTTGCCAGTATTTAAAGAAACAAACAAAAGTTCATGTTGACCCTATTATACCCCCTCCAGTCTTTACTTATCCAGGTTGCAGAAGACTAACTTATGTAGCTCATCTTCATTTGAAATTTCTTCCCAGCTCCTTGTCATGTAGGCTGTCTTGTTTCTAGGCATTTGGAGCATTCCCACATCTTTGGAGAGGGGAGGGCACCCACCTGTGCCAGGCCAGGTCTCCCTAACTGCTGAACAGACAGGCCTCCATCACAACTGTTTCAGCACTGACTGAGTGGTAAAGTTAAATATTGAAAGCCAAAAGAACCAGTGCACGTCTACAAAGACTGGGATGTAACAAAAGCCCACCAACAGCTTTGCCTAGGCCTTTCCTGGGCCTTAAGGCAAGACAAGATAATGAAGAAATACTTCACAGGACCCGTTTAGGATTAAACACATTTACTGGGGGTCTGAAGAAACTCCCCAAACCTCCATGGCTTAGCAGGAGACAAGATAAGGGTAATCACCCCAGCACCTGGACCCATTTTGATTACGTAAATTTACAGAGGCTCCAGAGGAAGGTCTTCAGGACTCAGATCTTAGTTATAGATTTAAAAAAAAGTTAATCACTTATGTCTGTAGATGATTGTACTCTTACACATAGACATATAGCTTAGAAGGTATATAAGCTTTGGAAAACTTTGTAATTTTGAGTTGGTCTGGCGATATTTTGCAAGATTTCCCCTTGTGCCCTGTTACAGAAATAAACTCCGTCCTTTCCTAGTTCATCTGCATCTCGTTATTGGGCTACAAGAACAAGCAGCCCAACCCTCAGTTTGGTCCAGGAACACACATGCTGCCCCAGGCAGGAACAGCGTGGCTTCTTTGTGCCTGTGGGCAGGGGACAAAAGGAAGGGGCAGTAAGTGCCTTTTCTCAGCTGAGTAGCCAAGAAGAGCTGGCTGTCAGGGATAATCAGGCTTATGAAGCCCAAACCAGGGATGTGTTTGAAAAACAGTCCAAAGCAAAACTTAAGTAGAAAGAGGATATTTGCATAATCTCAGAGTATTTCCTTTCAAATATTTAGTGATTACAAAAGAGCAAAATAGTGAGCGTACAGTAGAAGATCCTGGCAGACACCACCTTAACCAAGCAGTGAAGATCAGCCTCACCAGGAATACACATCGGCATCCCACACCCCTGATCTGAAGCACCGAGAAGAGCTCGTCACCTCTGTGGCATCCTCTGCAATAATATATCGCCTCAACCTAATTGTGAGGAAGAGTTCTGCAAGGTATCTAGCAGAATAAATGTCAAGGTCATGAAAGACAAGGAAAGACTGAAGAACAGACTAGGGCTAACTAAGGATGTGTAACATTGACTACAGTGTGGATCCAGGATTAGAACCTGCATTAATTCGTTCTCACATTGCTATAAAGAAATACCTGAGGCTGGGCACAGTAGCTCATGCCTGTAATTCCAGCACTTTGGGAGGCTGAGGCAGGTGGATCACCTAAGGTCAGGAGTTCAAGACCAGCCTGACCAACACAGAGATACCCTGTCTCTACTAAAAATATAAAATTAGCCAGGCATGGTGGTGCATGCCTATAATCCAGCTACTCAGGGGGCTGAGGCGGGAGAGTTGCTTGAACCCGGGAGGCGGAGGTTGCAGTGAGTCGAGATTGCGCCATTGCACTCCAGCTTGGGCAACAAGAGCAAAACTCTGTCTCAAAAACAAACAAACAAACAAACAAAACCCGGAGACTGAGTAATTTAGAAAGGTTTAATTGAAGTTTAGTTGGCTCATGATTCCACAGGCTGTACAGGAAGCATGATGCTGGCATCTGCTTGGCTTCTGGGGAGGCCTCGGGAGACTTACAATCACGGCAGAAGGCAAAGGGGGAGTGAGCACTTCACATGGCTGGACCAGGAGGAGGAGAGGGAGGGGCTACACACTTTTAAACAACCAGGTCTCATGAGAACTCACTATCATGAGAACAGCACTGAGGTGATGGTGCTAAACCTTTCATAAGAAACTGGTCCCATGATCCAATTACCCCCCACCAGGCCCCACCTCCAACAATGGGGATTACATTTCAACATGAGATTTGGGTGGGGACATAATCCAAACCATATCAGAACCTGAAACAGAAAAAGACAATAATGGGAAAACTTGTGAGCACTGAATAAATTCTGTGTCTAATGTCCTAGCTTTGGTAACTGTTCTATAGTTATGCAAGACATTAGTTATCATTGGGTGAAGCTGGGTGTAAGGTATATAGGAAATTCTCTGTACTGTTTGTGTAACTTCTCTGAAAGTATGAAATCGATTGGAAAAAATATACCCCACGAACTCACAGGGGTGGGTTGAGGGGCAAACCAAAGGTGAGCATAGGTAGGGTCCCAGAGCCCTTCCTTAGTGCCCATCTCCATTTGGGATTTAACTTCTTCACCTGACTTTGGGGGGAAGCTCCAGGAGGTGGCATCCTTCCATATCCTCTATACCCAGCGCAGAGTGGGCACTAAAGATTTGCTGAGTGGCTGGGTACAGTGGCTCATGCCTGTAATCCCAGCACTTTAGGAGGCCAAGGTAAGAGGACTGATTGAACCCAGGAGTTTGAGACCAGCTTGGCCAATATAATGAGACCCCATCTCTACAAATAATTTATAAATTAGTTGGTCATGGTGGTGCACACCTGTAGTCCCAGCTATTTGGGAAGCTGAGGTGGGAGGATCCTTTGAGCCTAGGAGGTCAAGGCTGCAATGAGCCATGATCATGCCACGGTTACTCCAGCCTGGGTGACAGACAGAAACCTTGTCTCAAAAAAAAAAACAAAAAAACAAAGATTTATTGAATGAATTGATGGATGTATGAGATCCTGGTTTCCACAATGGAAGCAGAATTGACCTCCACAGTGAGAATCTTCAAAGCAACTGCAATTGTTAAAGTCTGTACATTGGTCTAGAGTCCTGGAGGACATGGAGCCAGAGTGGGGATAAACTTGGTATTGGGTAAACCTCTGGGGCCACAGTTGTCCCAGTAGGTTCCTTTTAATGGTTTGGGATGCAAGTGCTCTTCCGAGAGGCGGTGCAGGGGCTACTGGAGTGCAGAGTCATTTGTACTCACAGTCTCTTCCTAGAGCTTCCCCCCTTTTGCTGGGTTGTTGGTTTTTTTCTGATTTGAATTGCAGGAGCTCTTTATACATTCTGGGAAAGTGGATCCTTTATTGGCCATATGCAATGCAATAGTTTTTATCTGGGGTATGTTTTGTTTGTTTGTTTTGAGACAGAGTCTTACTCTGTCACCCAGGCTGGAGTGCAGTGGTGCAATCTTGGCTTACTGCAACCTCTGCCTCCCTGGTTCAAGCAATTCTAGTGCCTCAGCCCCCCAAGTAGCTGGGAATACAGGCGTGCTCCACCACGCCCAGCTAATTTTTGTATTTTTAGTGAGACTGGGTTTCACCATGTTGGCTAGGCTGGTCTCAAACTCCTGACCTCAAGTGATCTGCCCATCTCTGCCTCCCAAAGTGTTGGGATTACAGGCGTGAGCCACCGCACCCGGCCATCTGGGGTATCTTGATGAAAGAAAAGGTTTTTGTTTTAGATATAGTCAAATCTATGGTTTCCTTGGTACAGTTTGTGTTTTTTTTTCTGTCATATCTCCATCCCTACCTTAAGGTACTAAAGATATTCTCCTGCATATTATTCTAAAGATTTAAAAGTTTCCATTTTAATATTTCATTTTTTAATCCACCTGAAATTTGTTCTGTTTAAAGTATGGCACCACAACATGATTTTATTTTTTCATAGTGAATTCAATTGTCTCAACACTATTTGTTGGATAGTGTGTCCTTTTCCCTATTCACTTGAAATGTCACCACTGCCAAGGAAGCTTGCAATAAGCAAAAAAGATTAAGTGTCTGCAACAGAAAATGATACATAGCTTAGAGCTCATTCTTCCAGGTTCTCTGATTCATTGGATTAAGCTATTTTACAACTTTATACATTGTAGATAACTAGCAGCCAATAGAGTGATTTTTGTCTCTACATACGTTAAAAAACAAAAACAGAAACAAAAACAAAACAAAAAAAACCTGTCTGGTGGAGCTTCAATTGAGATTCCCTTTCCTGCTGTGGAAGAAGCCAGTTAGTTTTGCTGCCATTTTCATGTTCATGTCAATATCTGTGATCTATCAATGTGTCCATTCCTTGGATTGCCCTTGTAAGATCTTACCAGTTCCCTCATTAATGATGAGTTAAATAAAAAATCTACCATGTGTTCATTTTATGTCTGTATGAGAGTGATGATTTTACCCTTTTTGAAACCACCCTTTAACAGTCACATATCAATGGCATATAGCTTGAAGCAAACACAAAGGGATCAATTAGATAGCGATTATTCACTTATATAAGCTCTTCCTACATGACAATAGGATACAATTTACAAGTATTTAGACCATTTTATCAGCAGTCAAGCCCTGAGTACAAAGGCAGCCTTGTACATCTGGCAGTGCTCTGACAGGCCAGGGAAACAAACCAACCATTCATATTCTTCTATGTATCATCATATTACAGGAAGCTTTTCAACATCGTGAGGATTGCATAATCAACTCTGAACATCTGGAACAGGAGCCTGACTGAACAGAGCAGAAGTCGTGAACTTTCCCGGAGCTCCCATACTCCATCCACTCAACTCAACAAATGTTGACTGACTGCCTATGATGTACAGCACTCAGTGCTAAAATGCAGAAGGGAAATAAATAAGTCTCTTCGGTCTTATTGAAATTAATTTCCTAATTTCAAAAGGAGGAACTAACCACATGGGCCCTACACTGAGAGATATGTTATGGATTACCATTGCAACCAAAATGCAGGTTCAGTCACTCATCGCTTACAGAATGCAATGAACAAGAGCAAGGTCTGGTATTGTTAGGCAGATATGAGCAGGGCAAGAGAGGGTCCCCCCCCACCCCAACCCCACCCCAGGAATGTCAGGTGGTCATCAAGTGATGGTCAGGCAGTGGTTAGTTGTCTCTCTAAAATAATAATTGGTAGCAGCCAGCACTAGGGAAAGGCAGTCTCTCAACAGAGAGAAACACCCCAAGCTGGTGATCAGCAACGATAAGATCTTAGGAGTTGGGAGAGTGGGCTCAAGCATGCGCACTATGGGGCAAAATGGCAGAGTGTAACTGGTACATGACGTTCCTCTAGGAACACTCAATTGGTAAGGGAAAAGTGCCTCAAATGAGCATGTGTATAACTCCAGTAAACATGCTGCACATGTGGTTCCTCCTAAGTGCTGGCAGGCCACTGTGCAGGTGGACAGCCCACCCCGCAGGTTGACAGCCCACCCCAGGGGAGAAATCAGGGGAGAAGGGATGCAATTCCCCAGAAGCATGCCAATGTATAAGACCCCAAGTCAAAGGCCATACCACGCACTTGATCTCTCAAGTAGCCCGCTTGGTGCTCTTCCAAGTGCACTTTACTTCCTTTTGTTCCTGCTTGAAACTTTTTTTTTTTTTTTTGAGATGGAGTTTCACTCTTGTTGCCCACGCTGGAGTGCAATGGTGCAATCTCCGCCTCCTGAGTTCAAGCATTTCTCCTGCCTCAACCTCCTACGTAGCTGGGATTACAGGCATGCACCACTATGCCCGGCTAATTTTTCATATTTAATAGAGATGGGCTTTCACCATATTGGTCAGGCTGGTCTGGAACTCCTGACCTCAGGTGATCCACCTGCCTCGGCCTCCCAAAGTGCTGGGATTACAAGCATGAGCCACCACACCTGGCCTCAAAAGCTTTTTGAATACATTTTCACTCCTGCTGTAAAACTTGCCTTGGTCTGTCACTCTGCCTTATATCCTTCAGGTAAATTCTTTCTTCTAAGGAGGCAAGAATTGAGGTTGCTGCAGACCCTTATGGATTCACTGCTGGTAACAGTAGAAAGAAAGTGCCTTTATTCCAAGACTTAGCTTAGAGGAAGAAGTACAGACTCCTGCCTTTAAGGGTAGTGCTTTACTTTTGGGGCAGAAATCAGGGGCTTTTAAAGGGTGACTTGGCATGCATGCATGCATGGCATGCAGAGGAGGGAGCGAGCAGGTGGGGGTCTGCATGACTCACTTCGGTGCCTTACCTACCAGGTGGTTCAGCTAGTGCCACCGCAAACAGAACTAGGTTGTACAATGGCCATTGTCTCAAGATACTCGCCAGGTGGGACAGAGTTGGGTCAAGGGCATACTTTAGGTGGTAAATTGACTGTTGTCTCTCCCAGTGGGTCAGCGTTCTGGCTCTGGAGCTTCTAAGTAAGCATGTAGTTAGATAAGCTTGCCCCGTAGGGAATGCCTGGTGAAGGGAAGGTAAAGGTTGTAATTACATTTCTAAAGAGCTAAGTAGAGGCTCTTAAAACATGGTAGCTCACGCCTGTAATCCCAGCACTTTGGGAGGCTGAGGCAGGCGGAACACTTGAGGTCAAGAGTTTGAGACCAACTTGGCCAACATAGTGAAACCCTGTCTCTACTAAAAATACAAAAATCAGCTAGGCTTGGTGGTGCACACCTGTAATCCAAGCTACTCGGTGTCAGGCCTCTGAGCCCAAGCTAAGACATCATATCCCCTGTGACCTGCACGTGTACATCCAGATGGCCTGAAGCAACTGAAGATCCACAAAAGAAGTGAAAATAGCCTTAACCGATGACATTCCACCATTGTGATTTTTTTCTGCCCCACCCTAACTGATCAATGTACTTTGTAATCTCCTCAACCCTTAAAGAGTTTCTTTGTAATCTCCCGCACTGTTAAGAAGGTTCTTTGTAATTCTCCCCACCCTTGAAAATGTATTTTGTGAGATCCACCCCCTGCCCCCAAAACATTGCTCCTAACTCCACCACCTACCCCAAAACCTGTAAGAACTAATGATAATCCCACCACCCTCTGCTGACTCTCTTTTCGGATTCAGCCCGCCTGCACCCAAGTGAAATAAACAGCCTTGTTGCTCACACAAAGCCTACTTGGTGGACTCTTCACATGGACGCGCGTGACACTCAGGAGGCTGAAGTTGGATAATCGCTTGAACCCGGGAGGAGGAGGTTGCAATGAGCTGAGATTGCGCCACTGCACTCCAACCTGGGTGACAGAGTGAGACTCCGTCTCAAAAAAAAAAAAGAGCTAAGTAGAAAGTGGGAAATGGGAAAAAGGAGGAAAGAAAAAAGAAGAAAGGAAAAAAAGTTTTTTAAACCTTTCTGTCTTAGAAAAATGGGGGTGCTCAGTTACATCATCATAGGATAGGCTATGTTACAATATTGATATCAGAGTTAAGAGGAAATTATTTAGGCAGATAGTAAGGGTAAGGAAGTCCTTGGTAAGGTTTTTCTTTTAATGAAAAACAGCTCCCAAATCATTTTCTTTTCTAACAAAGAGCAGTCTATAAAATAGAGCTGCAGACATAGACAAGTAAGCTAGAAGCTTGCACAGATGAATGCTGGCAGTTGTGCCAATAGGAAAAGGCTACCTGGAGCTAGGCATGTTCAAAATGGTGGCTCCGTGTTCCCTTCTCTTTGCCACTCCTTACTTCCACGTGTACAGTAAGAAGCAGACAACATAGCACAGACCAAGTGGAAAGCCCTTTGCATAGTAAGATTAGAATGGGGTAGCTAGCCTACCCTGTGTGTTACGTAAATGTCACACCTGGTCCAACCAATCTGTGGGCCCCATGTAAAGCAGGCACCACCTCCTCAAGCCAGTCTATAAAATCCAGTGCACTCAGGCACAGGCCAGAATTCCCATTGAGACCCCTGTCTCTCTTGCAAGAGAGAGAGCTGTTCTCTTTTCTCTTTCTTTTGCCTATTAATCTTCCACTCCTAAGTTCTCTCCTGGTGTGTGTCTGTGTTCTTAACCTTCTTGGCTGAGAAGACAAACCTCGGGTATTTACCCCAGAAAATGATGCCGCTTCAGTATCATTAAATGATACAACTTAAGAGAGATAATATTTTCACTAGATAGAGTGGGCCAACAGCAAGTTGCAGTGTTATTACTCCCTAGCCAACCAGCTTAGGAAGTCCCCCCAAGGCCACTCATTTCAGAAGCATTTCCCATTCACATCTATGGAAAAATACCCAGGCTGCACATATACCCAGGCTGGGCCGCAGGCCGGCCTTTGGGGAAGGCCCCTTCCCTCCATCAGATTGCTTTCCTGCCCCACAGGATTGCGCTTCCGAAGTGAGACACACAGGGCTTGGGAAGCGGGATCGGCAGTGAAGTCACCTCAGGCACATTCATTCAGTGTTGCCAGGGTCATCTGATCAAGGACAGAAATGCCAAACCATAGTCCTCAGAGGTGAGGTGGGGGGAGGGATCAGGAGAGCGCCGTGGGAAAGAGTGGAGGCCCAGGGTCAGTGTGGCTGGCTTAAAACCCAGCCACTGCCATTGACCAGCAGTGAACCTTGGGTGAGCTCACCCACTCTCTGTGCCATTTCCTTGCCTGAAAATGGGGCCAGTTGCCGCACACCTCGTAGAGTATTTCTGAAGATAAAAATGGGCAACACGGGTCAAGAACAGAGAAGAGCAGACAGCAAAGGTGCAAAAGAGGTGTGTTTGTACATATTGGCCCACTCAGTGAGTTCTTGACTATTTACCAGCAGAATAATTCTGCTGATATATAATTTTTTTTTTTTTTTTGAGACGGAGTCTCACTCTGTCACCCAGGCTGGAGTTCAGTGGCACGTTCTTGGCTCAGTGCAACCTCTGTCTCCCGGGTTCAAGAAATTCTCCTGGCTCAGCCTCCTGAATAGCTGGGATTACATGCATGTGCCACCACACCTGGCTAATTTTTGTATTGTTTTTAGTAGAAACGGGGTTTTACCACGTTGGCCAGGTTGGTCTCGAACTTCTGGCCTCAAGTGATTCACCCACCTCGGCCTCCCAAAGTACCAGGATTACAGGCATGAGCCACCGCACCCGGCCTTATTCTTTAAAGTATACCCTAAACAGAACGTTACTGTAGAATAGCTTGTACAGGCCCAAGCTCCAACCAGCCAGATTTCCCTCCCCACACTTTGCATCCACAGTGGTTCTTGAAGCACCTCCCTAGAGCACAGGTGAGAAAACCATTGCTCCAAATCCATCCTATTCTCAAGAGTGGGATCCCTTCAGCAATGCTTCTGGCAGGACATAGCTCCTCCAGAGGGTCCCTTGAAGGAGGGCTCTCTGTAAGAAAGCCAGACATTCACACCCACAAGAACCCTCACATATGATTGTGTCAGGAGCACAGGGCTGCTGGAAGGATGCCAGCTCCTTTCTGCCATCTGTATCAGAGCTTGGGGCTGAGCTGGTTCCTCTGCCTGGGATAGTGAGAACCCAAGCTCTTCATACTCCCCTAGGCTGGCTCCTCCCATTTCTCCCCACCCTGGACAGTATCTAAACACTGTGTTGATGGGTCCCTTATGAATCCCCAGGTGGTCCTGCAAGGGAACAGTCATCTCATCAGTGGTGGCTGACCCGATGCTGGGCAGAAACCTGCTTCTGGGTAGGCTGATCCATTTCCCCTCTGGAGCTACAGAGGGCTAGGCTTCCCTCAACCCTTCCACCCGCACCCATCTGGCATTGCTTTGGGAGATGATTGCTACATATAAAAAGAAAACAGTCGGCCAGGCATGGTGGCTCATGCCTGTAATCCCAGCACTTTGGGAGGCTGAGGCGGGTGGATCACTTGAGGTAAGGCGTTAGAGATCAGCCTGACCACGTGGCGAAATCCCATCTCTACTAAAAATACAAAAATTAGCTGGGTGTGGTGGCAGGCACCTGTAAACCTAGCTACTCGGGAGGCTGAGGTACAAGAATGGCTTGAAACCCGGAGTGGAGGTTGCAGAGGTGGAGGTTGTAGTGAGCCAAGATCACACCACTGTACTCCAGCCTGGGCGACAGAGTGAGAGTGTGTCTTAAAAAAAAAAAAAAAAAAAAGGCAAAGTGAGCTCCACAATGTCCCACCCTGACCTTAGCAGTTATCTTCCTGAAAAAACTCCCTCTCAGGTAGGCAAACATCATGGATAAGGCCAGGGTAAAGAGGAAGAAAGGTCAGAAGGCCCAGGAAGGCCGCTCTTGTGTTTCCTGAATTCTCAAATGACTTTACCGGTGAAGAGCAAGAGCCTGGCCTTGTCCCAGACCCGGTCTTTATTCCTTGGCCAGTGTCTGCAAATGTTCTGACACACGGGCCAAGCCTCTCACAGCTCCCAGCGCACACTTGCTGTCGGTGGCTTCAGGCTTAATGACTTGGCTGCCTTCACTCCTCCACTGGGCAGTGTGACAGCCATCAGCCGTCAAACCGAAGGCTGCAATTGGTGCGAGGACTCATTGAAGAGGCGCTTCAGAGCCAGGGCCGCTCTAATGAGACTCTGCAGCAATACCTAATCAGATGTCAGAGCTTGGGACTCAGACAGGCCTTCAAGGATTCGATGCAAGAGTTCTAGTCCCCCTCACAGAGAAAAGGATGAACTCACGGTAAACAGCCTCCAAGACTCATTGCAGAATACCTTCTCTACGGTGAAGTCTTCCTCAATTCTGTTCTCACAAGTTTCCCTACTAGTTTACCCCTTTGTTATAGCCTTATCACAGGCTGTCTTGTTTTGGTGTTGGTTACATAAATGTTCATCTTTCCCATTAAACTGTGGAGGTGAATATTGTGTTGCATTTATTGTGGCAGTAAGCCCCAGAGCTTAGGACATTGCATTGTACGTGGCTAGGCAAGGATTTTTTTTTTTTTTTTAATTGAGATGGAGTCTCGCTGTGTTGCCCAGGCTGGAGTGCAGAGGCATGATCTCAGCTCACTGCAACCTCCGCCTCCCGGGTTGCTAGGACTACAGGCGCATGCTGCCACGCCTGGCTAATGTTTCAGCAGAGACAGGGGTTTCACCGTGTTGCCCAGGCTGGTCTTGAACTCCTGAGCTCAGGCAGTCTGCTGGGATTATAGATGTGCGCCACCGTGCCCAGCTGGCCCATGGATATTTAAATTGCTTGGGCAGCTACTCTACTCACCTTTCCCAGAAGGGATCAGTTAAACTCCATTCTAGACCCAGCTGAAACCACTTCTTTTTTTTTTTCTAATTGCACACTGGTATAGTGGGAAGGGGCCTCGCAGCCTCAGAAGTACTCGACACCTGGCCTGGAGAGGACCCCAGTGGAAATCTGTTGATTAGATGCATGCATGAATTAATAAGATGAGATGCAGGAGAGGTATCAAAGAGGGAAGATCCAAAGTGTCACAGTTTGGATGAACTGAATCAAAGAGATACAGCCTGCACAACAAAGGTTGGTTGTCCACAGGCCTTTGGACTGAGGCTGGAAAATGCAAGTGGCCCAGGACACCCTCATGCAGGGAGGAAGCATACAGGATTTGGATTCAGGCAGATCCGGGTTGGGATCCAGCTCTTCCGTTCACTAGCTGTGTGACCTTGGATGAAGTTTTCAATCCCACCAAGCTTCAGCTGTAAAGCGGGGTAAGAGTCCCCACGCCACAGGGCTGTGGGAGGAGGAAATGGAACAGTGCTGGTTACATGCTCCTTTGCACACAATGCGTGCTCAGTCAATAAAAGCTGTTGTTGTCACTGGAACAGCTCTAGGGGCACAAAGCATCCACGTGGAGCAGAGGGCTTGGAGGCAGAGAGTGGGGATGGAAAAGACTATCCCCAGCCTTGCCTTTCTACATAGAAGCTCAGGAAACAGGACTGGCGGGTATCTGAGCTCTTTGGGCCTATTGCAACATCTGTTTGCCCTGCAGTTTTCTCTGGAGGCTCTCCAGGAAAGTGACAGGCCTTATTTAGCACAAGATGATGGAAGCTGACACTGGCTAGCTGAGCAGATCTTGTGGTTCCTCTGCAGATCAACAGCCCCAAGGAGCCCCTTATGGCACTGATTGCCTGGAAGAGATGCCCTTACTGAACTGTCATCCCTTGGCACCTCCTGAGCTGCTGTCTTGCAGTTTTGATGGATCCCCTCTCTTTTTGTTCTCATCAGAGTTAGAATTTTTCTTGGTTTAAGAAGGAAAAGATAAGGCTGGGCACTGTGGGTGATGCCTGTAATCCCAGCACTTTAGGAGGCCAAGGTGAGAGGATTGCTTGAGCCCAGAGGTTCGAGACCAGCCTGGGCAACATGGCAAAACCTCGTCTTTACAAAAAAAAAAAAAAAAAAAACCCAAAAAATTACCCAGGTGTGGTGGCACGTGCCTGTAGTGCCAGCTACCCAGGAGGCTGAGGTGGGAGGATTGCTTGAGCCTGGAGGGTTGAAGGCTGCCGTGAGCTGTGATCGCATCACTGCACTCCAGCCTGGGCGACACAGCAGGATCCTGTCTCAATAAAGAAATAAGAGGGAAAAGATAGAATCAAACATACTATGTGTCAAACACTGTGGTCACCCTTCCCCTTCCTCGTCTGCATGACCCATGGGTTACTACACCCACTCTAAAGATGAGGAAACAGGAATAGAAAAAATAGGAAGCTTGACTAAGGCACAAGCTGGCAGTGGTAGGTCCATGCCCAAAGCACGTATCTTCTCTCTTAAAAAGGAGTTTTGCCAGTATAGGCTCTCTTCCCGTAGTTTCGGGCCAGGAATGTTGGTGCCAGCCTGAAGCCTCTCCACTATGACCTTGTTAACATCACAGAAACCCACACTGAGAAATGGGTTAGTTCGGAGGACTTGCTGGAGAGAAGACAAGTGCGTAAGTCAGCTCTTATTTAAGGAAGAATCAACTCTTCAGCATGCCCCAGTTTCCCATCTGTAGAATAGTCTCCTGTCTTCTATCCAGCTCTTGGAGATGTTGTAAGGCTGAGTGACAATACGAAAGGGGGGCATCCCATGCTGCCCCAAGATTCCCCAACCCAGCCTAAGACTTGCATGCTGTCCCCACCCCACCTCTCTTGGTCCCTTGTGTTTTGTGCTCCAACAATCACATCCCGCTCCTTGTCCACCAGCCTCCGTGCCCTTCTGCCCCAGTGCCTTCGCACCTCCTCCTGTCCCTCTCACAAAGCCTTTTCTGATCCTCACTCCATAAGAGACTCATACCCTCTGTCTTGATTGTATTGGTGGGATTTTAACTGACAGGTTACCAAGTGACAACGCGAAGAGGCCAAGGCCACTGAAAGTATTTATTATCTATAGTCTCCAAGAGAAAGGGGCACACCACATCATGCAGGGCCACATAGGGAAGCAGCTGGTAGGTCAGAAGCCAGGAGAAGCCGGGACAAAGTAGGGCCCTGATTGTGTTTCCTATGGGAAGGAAAGAAGGAAGGGGCAGGTTGAGTGGTTGAGCTGGTTGAGGATCGGCTGGTTTGTATGATGTCGGTCTGGGGTGATTTAGGGCAGGGGGAATATTGGCTTGGTAGATAAAGGAGGTGGTTGGGGGTTGGGGAATGAATTGGCTATGCGCACATGAAAGGCAAGTTCACAGGCAAGTTATTTACTATCTCTAGGAATTAGCTAGCCCTGGGAGGGACAGTCTTTTCCAGGCCAGCAGGGCCCTCAAGATGTCAAACCATCATAAAATACAGAAAATTAAAAACATAGCCAGGCACAGTGGCTCACATCTGTAATCCCAGCACTTTGGGAGGCCGAGGCGGGCGGATCACCTGAGGCCGGGAGTTCAAGATCAGCCTGACCAACATAGAGAAACCCCGTCTCTACTAAAAATACAAAATTAGCTGGGGGTGGTGGCACATGCCTGTAATCCCAGCTACTTGGGAGGCTGAGGCAGGAGAGTCGCTTGAACCCGGGAGGCAGAGGTTGTGGTGAGCTGAGATTGCGCCATTGCACTCCAGCCTGGGCAACAAGAGTGAAACTCTGTCTCAAACAAAACAAAACAAAATTTAAAAAAACATGATTGGCTGCGCACAAGGGCTCACACCTTTAATCCCAGTGCTTTGAGAGGCCAAGGCAGGAGGATTGCTTCAGCCCAGGAGTTCCAGACCAGCCTGGGTAACATAGCGAGACTCCCATCTCTACAAAAATTAAAAAAATTAGCTGGACATGGTGGTGTGCAGACTGTAGTCCTAGCTATGTGGGAAGATCCCTGGAGTCCAGGAGTTCAAGGCTGAAGTGAGCTATGATTGCACCACTGCACTCCAGCCTGAGTAACAGAGTAAGACCCTATCCTCTAAAAAAATTTTTTTTCAGAAAACATGATTAACACACCCTCCTCTTTAACCTGGGAGTGCGTCTATGACTGAACTCAGCACACAGTTGGTGATTTTTTTTTTTTTTTTTGAGCTGGAGTCTCACTCTGTTGCCTAGGCTGGAGTGCAGTGGTGTGATCTCGGCTCACCACAACCTCCACCTCCCAGGTTCAAGCAATTCCCCTGCCTCAGCCTCCCAAGTAGCTGGGATTATAGATGTGTGCCAGCACACCTGGGTACTTTTTTTTTGAAGTTTTAGTAGAGACAGGGTTTTACCATGTTGGCCAGGCTGGTTTCAAACTCCTGACCTCAACTGATCTGCCCGCCATGGACTCCCAAAGCGTTAGGATTACAGGCATGAGCCACTACACCTGGCCCACAGTTGGTGATTTTGTTTTCTGTGTGTTTTTGTTTCGTTTTGTTTTCTTTAGACAGAGTCTCACTCTAGGCTGAAGTGCAGTGGCACAAACATGGCTCACTGTAGCCTCTACCTCCCAGGCTCAAGCATTACTCCCTCCTCATTCTCACGGTGTGCACTACCACACATGGCTAATTTTTTTCTTTCTTTCTTTCTTTTTTTTTTTTTGTAGAGACGGTGGGCGGGGTTGGGGGGGTGGGTCTCACTATGTTGCCCAGGCTGGTCTTGAACTCCTTGATTCAAGCAATCCTCCCGCCTCAGCCTCCCATTGTGTTGCGATTACAGGTTTGAGCCACCACACCTGGCTGTTTGTTTGTTTGGATGCTCATCTCCCTTCTAAGCTATGAGCTTATCAAGAGCAGGATCCTCACTTTCTTCATCTTTGCACCTTCAGCACCTGCTGCATGCCTGCTATTTATCTAGATTGAATACAAGGACTCTCCAGTGTGGCTGCATATGAGAGTCACCTGGGAAGCATTTGAAACCCTCCATGTCTAGGCTTCACCCTCCGAGATTCTGGTCTAATTCACCTGGGGTGGGGCCAGGCATTGGTGTTTCTCAGGAATTCCTCAGGTGGTCTACTGTGCAGAACCACTGGGTAAGTGTTTGACTTCTCATTGATTTGTTGATTTTCCTGGGAGGAATTCTCTAGAAAGAAAGTAAGGAGATGGTTCCAGGTGTGGTCATTTAAAACATAGCAGGAAATCCAGGACCTGAAAACCATGTACTTGCCCTGGGCTTAGTTACCTGATTGGCAGAACCTTTCCCAAGTGTGAGCCAGCCTGGAAGACCTGGGTCTGAGCCAGGTGGTGGTGGTCTCCATTATTCTGCAGGCTCCAGGCCACACTCACTGGGGAAGGGGAGGATTCTAAATCCCCCCAATGGCCAGGTGCGGTGGGTGGCTCACGCCTATAATCCCAGCACTTTGGGAGGCCAAGGCAGGTGGATCACCTGAGGCCAGGGGTTTGAGACCAGCCTGGCCAACGTGGTGAAACCCCGTCTCTACTAAAACTACAAAAAAAAATTAGCTGGGCATGGTGGTGGGTGCCTGTAATACCAGCTTCTTAGGAGGCTGAGGCGTGAGAATCGCTTGAACCCGGGAGGCACAGGTTGCAGTGAGCCCAGATCGCGCCACTGCACTCCAGCCTGGGCAACAGGAGTGAAACTCCGCCTTAATCAATCAATCAATCAATACCCCCAGACTGGGAGCTCTGAAGATAGTTGTCAATCCCGGTCTCTCCTGTCTGTGGCTGAGGGCCTGTTGCTCTCCGTGGTCAAACGTTGGACATCTTTCCCTGGACGCTGGTCTCAGTGGTTCCTCCCTCCAACCTTCTGCACCTGTGTCTGCGGCCTTCTTTTTCTGCATCTCCAGTGTCCCTTCTGCCTGACTCTCTGTGCATCTTGAAAGGAGAAACGGTAAGAGAATTGTCTCCGCAGTTTCCACTCTTTTCCTTAGAATCCTTGGAAGGAGGAATGCTGGCAAACCCACCCATTCTTCTTTTCCTATTCTCTCCTGCGCTACGTATCGGCTCCTCCCTGGAACTCCCCTGGAACTTTCCCCAACTGTCTCCCCAACTGCCAACGGCTCCCTCCTCTCCTGTGGCTCTAGGAACCTTCCTGAACCTCTCAAACTCTCAACATCCACTGGCTCTGATTACCTTAAGGGCCCAAACTGAGGGGCACCCTGGAGGGAACTTTCTCCCCACGTTCTCCAGGCCAGAAACCTGTCAAGGTGTGTACCTTCCCGCAGCCAACACCCAACAGCGCCCACACTGTTCTGGACAAGTGACAAGGGCTCTTCTCCCCTGTTTGTGTGTGGTAGGAATTTGCTATGAGACAAAGGAGACAGAGGAGAGAAAAAACACCTTGGCCTAGCGAGCTGTTAGAAATCCATGGTAAAGGCTGGGCGTGATGGCTCACGCCTGTAATCCCAGCACTTTGGGAGGCTGAGGCAGGTGGATCACGAGGTCAGGAGATCAAGACCATCCTGGCTAACATGGTGAAACCCCGTCTCTACTGAAAATACAAAAAAATTCGCCAGGCGTGGTGGTGGTCCCCTGTAGTCCCAGCTACTCGGGAGGCTGACGCAGGAGAATGGAGTGAACCCGGGAGGTGGAGCTTGCTGTGAGCCAAGATCGTGCTGCTGCACTTCAGCCTGGGTGACAGAGCAAGACTCTGTCTCAAAAAAAAAAAAAAAAGAAATTCGTGGTAAACGTGGTGTTTCCAATTTTTTCACTCTAGTGTGATTTGAGCACATCATTTGAGGCGTTATTTGTGACTTCCTTCATGGCATTTCTAGGTGCCTGTCTGTGAGCCTCAAACATTTCTCTAATTCTCCTCAGAAAAGCCGCTTTGGTGAATTTCTCACTGCCTGAATTTTGGGCTGCAATGAGCCTCACTGATTTCAGGCAGGCCTTACTTCTGACAGATATAGTGAGTTTCTTTCCTTTGTGAGGTCCTCTTTCCCCCTTCCATGATCTAGGAAGAAGGATCCCCATTTCCTCCCATCCTGAGAAATTTAGGGGGAACCAGAGTTTGACTCTGTCCCTGCAAAGAGGGGCAAGGTAAATACGTAGCTTCACTAGGCTCTAAGTTCAATTCTCACCTCCACCAGATGAACAAAGCGTCCAACCTTTCAAGGATGACATGATGGCAGGTGATTGCGTGAGGCACCACCATTTCATAGCCCCTCTGGAGTCTGCCATTCCATGGGTGAAGTGATTCATTGATAGATGCAATGTGCATCTATTAATGAAATGGGCTTATTAAGTCAACCGTTGGTTGCTGAGACCAACAATCTGGGGCTACCTAAAAGAAGAACTTGTGTCCCTAGAGTGGAAAGGTCCTGGCCCCCAGCCTCTGGCCCGAGGTCTAGCAGGACCTTTGGATAAATGGAGGGGTGAGGGAAGGGATCAGAGCTGGGTTTATCTCATAGACA
The DNA here is from genome assembly GCF_028885625.2 of Pongo pygmaeus. NCBI lineage: Eukaryota > Metazoa > Chordata > Mammalia > Primates > Hominidae > Pongo > Pongo pygmaeus. The sequence goes on along the minus strand of NC_072380.2, from coordinate 23,022,924 downwards.
CTCTCCTGACTCCTGGGGAATAAAATTGTTGGGAAAATCCAGCCCTGGAGCTCTCTTTGCCAGCCCCATCATTGCCACCACGAATTCCTCTGTCTTCTGCTTGATAGAAGAAAAGCAAACATCTCTTAAAACAACAGCAAGTGCAGATACCCTGTAACAGAGCATTCCCCATTCCTTCCTCCCATTTCTTAGATATTGCTAGCATTCATGCACTTAACAATAAGCCATAATCACTTGAGACATTCTTGTTCTTAACTATTTTAAACAAACTAGTTTAAAATAGTTTAAAATAAAATATTTTCCTTTACCTCCATTTAGTCCATCTTCGACGTTCTTCCTTTCTTTATGTAGAGCCAAGATTTCATTTTCCTCTTCATTGAAGGGCTTTTATAACATTTCATGCAAGGCAGGTGTACCGGCAAAATCTTCTCTCAGTTTTTCTTTGTCTTCATATCCTCTCCACCTTTGAAGAAAAATTCCTCTGGATACAGATTCGAGGTTGATGGAAGTTTTAACACTTTTTAAAATATTTCACTCCATTCTCTTGTTGCTTGCCTGGTTTCTGATGGGAAGTTTGATGTAATTCTTATTGTTCATTTAGAAGTAAGCCCCGCTCCCCGAGAAAAAAACAAAAGAAATTATATTTTTATACTTGTACATTTCAAGACAATTTTAAAATTGGTCATCTGAAATGAAAGGTACATAAAAAGCAACAAAGAGTTGATAATAAAAGATGGCCCAAGTGCATGTTGGGTGACTTTGGGATTCTTTCTCTGTCTTTAAGTAGGACAACCAAAGGTCAGAATAGTTCCCTTACAACATACGGTTTTTATATTTGCGTGCTTATTTATGTAACGATTTATTAAGCATCTGCTATGTTCATAGTGCTGTGGGGAATGCAGAGACAAATGGGGCCCTCACAGGATGAAATATGTGCATAGAAAACTAGAGCAGAAGGCAGGAATCAATGAATGGGAGGTGGGAGGAGCAGGTCTGCTCCTGGAGCTTCAGTGAGACCCACATCTGTAATGGGGGGGAAGTGTGACCTTTAGGAATTCAATATCCACCCCTCCCTCTCTGATTTTCTCCCTTTCCCAGCCTCCGAGGGGTAATGGAGCACCTGCTGGTCCCAAGCACTGTGCTGGTGGTAGAAACAGCAATTCATAGGCTACATGGGGTCCCTCCTCCATGAAGGTAACAGCCTAGTGACAGAGAAACACAAGTAAATAAACAAAAAAGGCCAGATACTATTACACTATCCTGGTGGAAGTACTGCAGATGCTGTCTGCAGATATGACAAGATACCCAGGAAGGTACCCTAAAGGAAGTGATGTTTAAATAGCACATGAAAGTGAGCGAAAGTAAGCCAGGTGGGTCATGGGGCAGGAGACAGAGGTGTCCGTTATAGACAGAACGGTTTGTGCAAAAAGGCCTAGAGGTGGCAGAGAGCATAGCTGATTGGGAAGACAGAAAGACACAGGCTGAACAAGAGGTCTACACAGTGAAGAGGATGGAGTGGTCAGTGTTGCTGAAGGGGGTTCTGGAGAACACTAGTTCCTGGGATTTTTTTTTCTCTCATTCTGCAGGTTGTCTCTTCACTGTCTTGATAGTGTCCTTTGATGCCCAAAAGTTTTCCATTTTCATGGAGTTCAATTTGTCAGTCTACTTCTGCTGCCTCTGCTTTTGGTGTCATCTGTAAATCACTGCCAAATTCAATGTCATGAAGCTTTTCCCCTGTGTTTTATTCTAAGAGTTTTGTGGTTTCAGCTCTTACATTTTTATATCTGGTGTAAAGCAAGGATCCAACTTCATTCTTTTGCATGTGGCTATCCATTTGTCCCAGAATCATTTTCAGCACCCTTGCTGAAAATTATTTGAACACACACACACACATACATACATACATACATACATACATATACACACATATGAGGGTTTATTTCTGGGCTCTCTAGTCTATTCTGTTGGCCTATTTATCTGTCTTTATGCCAGTACCAAACTATTTAGATTACTGAAGCTTTGTAGTAAGTTTTGTAATCAGAAAGTATGAGTCCTTCAGCTATGTTTTCTTTTCAAGATTGTTTTGACTATTTGGGGTCCCATGAGATTATATATAAATTTTAGGATGGGTTTTTCTATTTCTGTAAAAAAAATTGGCATTTTGATAGGAGTTGCAATTAATCTGTAGGTCACTTTGAGTAATTTTGCCATTTTAACAATATTAAGTCTTCTACTCCATGAGCATTGAATATCTTTACATTTGTTTAACTCTTCTTTAATTTATTTTAGCAAAATTTTGTAGTTTCAGTGTGCAAGTCTTTCACCTCCTTGGTTAAGTTTATTCTGCTTTATGTAATCATAAATAGAGTTGTTTTCCTAATTTCCTATTTGAATTCTTCTTCTTAGAGCAAAGAAATGCATTTGATTTTTGTTTGTTGATTTTGTAAATTACAACTTTACTGAATTTGCTTATTAGCTCAGTTTTTCTTTTTTAAAAAATTAGAGTTTTCTATATGTAAGATTGTCATCTGCAAACAGATAATTGTGCTTCTTCCTTTCTAATTTGGATGCCTTTTATTTCTTTTTCTTGCATAATTGCTCTGGCTAGAACTTTCTATATATGTTGAATAAGAGTGGCAAATACATGCGTCCTTGTTTTGTCCCTGATCTTAGAGGAAAACTTGAAGTCTGTCGCCATTGAGTATGTTGTTATCTGTGAGCTTTTTGTATATGGCCTTTATCATATTGAGGAAGCTTCTTTCCCTTCCTAGTTTGTTTTTATCATGGAAGTGTGCTGAGTTTTGTCAAATGCTTTTTTTGCATCAATTGAGATGACCATGTAGTATTTTTCCTTCATTCTATTAATGTGGTATTATGTTGATTGGTTTTTATATGTGGAATCATGCTTGCATTCCAGAAATAAATCTCCCTTGGTTATGTTGTATAATCCTATCAGTGTACTGTTGAATTATCTATGCTAATATTTTGCTGGGGACTTTTGCATCAGAGTTTCTAAGGGATATTGCTTTGTGGTTTTCTTTTCTAACTTTGGTTAGAAAGTTGGCTTTGGTATCATAGTAATGCTGGCTTCACAGAGTGAGTTAGGGAGTATTCTCTCCAATGTTTTGGAAGAGTTTGAGAAGGATGAGGGTTCATTCTTCTTTAAATGTTTGGTAGACATCACCAGTAAAACTATCTGGTTCAGAACTTTTCTTCATTGGGGCGTTTTTGATTACTGCTTCAATCTTCTTACTAGTTGTGGATTTATTCAGGCTTTCCACCTCTTTATGATTCAGTCTTGGTAGGTTTTATGTTTCCAGGAATTTGTCCATTTCATCCGGGTTATCAAATTTATTACATAACCAACAACCTTACCCATTGTTTATATTAGTCTCTTATCACCCTTTTTATTTCTGTAAAATATTATTTATTTATATTTTTATTTTTATAAATTTTTAGAGTAATCTCCTCACCTTCATTTCTTATTTTAGTAATTTGAGTCTTCTCTGTTTTTTAATTAATCTGGCTGAAAGTGTCAATTTTACTGATGTTTTTCAAAGAACCAACTTTTGGTTTTGTTCATTTTCTGTTTTTCTGTTCTCTATTTTATGTCTGTTGCAATCTTTAGTATTTCTTTCTTTCTGCTAGCTTTGGGTTATCTTGTTCTTTTTTTTTTTTTTTTTTTTCCCTAGCTCCTTAAGGTGTACATTTAAGTCATTGATTTGAGATCCTCCTTCTTTTTTAATATAAGCATTTACAACTTCTCAATGTAAGCTTTTATAGCTATTTTACAGCATATACAGCTTTCACTGCATCCCATACATCTTGGTATACCAGTTGCGTTTCCCTTATTGAAAACACTTGGGACAAGAAGTGTTTCAAATTTCAAATTTTTCAGATTTTAGAATATTTGCATATATGAGATATTTTGGAGATGGGACCTAAGTCTAAACACGAAATTTATTTATGTTTATATACACCTTATACACAGCCTAAAGATAATTTTATACAATATTGTTAATAATGTTGTGCATAAAACAAAGTTTTGACTGTGACCCATCACATGAGGTCAGGTGTAGGTTTTTTCACTTGTGGTATTCCATAGGGCTTCAAAGTTTTGAGTTTTGAAGCATTTCAGAATTCAAATTTTTGGCTTAGGGATGTATTGTGTTTTTTGTTTTTGAGACAGTCTCACTCTGCCGCCCAGGCTGGACTGCAGTGGAGCGATCTCAGCTCACTGCAACTTCCGCCTCCCAGGTTCAAGCAATTCTCCTGCCTCAGCCTCCCAAGTAGCTGGGATGGGACTACAGGTGCCTGCCACCATGCCCAGCTAATTTTTGTATTTTTAGTAGAGACATGGTTTCTCCATGTTGGCCAGGCTGGTCTTGAACTCCTGACCTCAAGTGATCCACCCACCTTGGCCTCCCAAAGTGCTGGGATGACAGGTGTGAGCCACCATGCCCAGCCAGTCTCCCATTTCTTTAATTGGTCTTCTGCCTAGCTGTTCTATTCACTATTAAAAGTGGAGTACTGAAATCTCCAATTACTGTTGTTAAGCTACCTATTTTTCCCTTCAATTCTATCCTTGTCTGCTTATATATTTTGGATCCCTGATGTTTGGTGCATATAGGTTTATAACTGTTATATCTTCTTGGTGAATTGATTCTTTACAATGCCCTTCTTTATCTCTTGTACAACTAGACTTTAAAATCTGTTTTGTCTGATATTAATATAGCCATCCCTGTTCTCTTTTCATTACTGTGTACATAGGATATCTTTTTAAATCCTTTCTCTTTCAATCTATTTGTGTCCCTAGAGTTAAAGCAAGTCTATTGTGGACAGTATATAATTAAATCATTTTTAAAAAATCTAATCTGCCAGTTTATAACTTTTGACTGAGGCATTGAACCCAATTAAATTTAAATTTAAATCAATTTACTGATAGACAATGATTCAATGACTTATTTTGCCATTTTGTTATTTGTTTTCTGTATGTTTTAGCTCTTCTTGTTTGCTTGCTTGCATTCTTAAGAGATGGGGTCTCACTATGTGGCCCAAACTGGCCTCAAACTCCTAGGCTCAAGTGATCCTCTCACCTCAGCCTCCCAAGCAACTGGAACTACAGGCATGAGCCACTGCATCTGGCTGCTTTTCAGCTTTTTGTGTTCCTCATTTCCTCCATTTCTACCTTTCTTTACATTTAGTTGATTTTTTTGTAGTGACATGTTTTATTCACTTCTCATTTCCTTTTGTGTATATTCTATAAATACATTTTGTGGTTACCATGGGAATTACATATAACATCCTAAAGTTATAATGATCTAATTTGAATTGATACTAACTTAACTTCAATTGCATACAAACATTTTACTTATACAACTCCATGCCCCCCATTTTGTGTTACCGATGTTACAGTTTACGTTGTTATATACCCACTAACATAGATTTATAATTATTTTATTCATTGTCTTTAAATCCTGTGCTATAGTTTAGATATTTGTGCCCTGCAAATCTCATATTGAAATTTGATCCCCAATGTTGGAGGTGGGGACCAATGGGTGGTGTTTGGGTCTTGGGGGCCGACCTTTCATGAATTGAACGCATTTCCTGGGGAGTGCATTCTCACTTTATTAGTTCCATGAGAATTGGTTGTTAAAAAGAGCCTGGCACCTCCCATTTCTCATTCCTGCTTTCTATTTCACTGTGTGATTTCTACACACTCCAGCTTCCCTTTCCCTTCTAAAATGAGTGGGAAAAGGCCAAGGCTTTCACCAGATGCCCAGTCTCCCGGCCAGCAGAATTGTGAGCCAAATAAACCTCTTTATCAATTATCCAGCCTCAGGTATTCATTTATAACAACACTAAATGGACTAAGATATCCTGTATTTAAAAGTGGAATTACAAACCAAAATTACAATAATACTGGCTTTTTAATTTGTCTGTGTGTTTACCTCAAACAAAGGTCTTGATATATTTCTTCACCTAGTTTCAACTTACTGTCATCTTTTCATTTCAACCTGAAGGTCTACTTTCAGCATTTCTTGCAGGGCAGTGCTGGTGCCCTGCAACTCCCTAAGGTTTTGTTTATCTGGGACTTTCTTAATTTCTCTCTTACTAATATTTTGGAAGATACTTTTGCTGGACATAGAATTCTTAATTGACAACTTTTCTTCTTTCAGTACTTTATATCATCCCAATGCCCCCTGGGCTTCAAAGTTTCTACTGATAAATCGGCTGATAATTTTATTGAAGATCTCTATACATGATGAGTCTTCTCTATTATTGCTTTCAAAATTCTCTCTTTGTCTTTGGCTTCCAACAGTTTGATTCTAATATGTCTCAGCGTAGGTCTCTGTGAGTTTATTTTACTTGAAATTCCTTGAGCTTCTTGGGGCCTTAGATGGTCTATTGTATGTCTCAATCTGTAATCTTTGTCTTCAGTGTCTGAAGGTCTGTAGTCACTCTGCTGTTTTCATAAGCAATGCTGCCCCTTTTCCCTTAGGCAGAGCAGAGACTAGTCCTGCAGGCGGACCCCAGACAGATTAGAGCATTGCACGTGATGGGTCTGGCTCTGCTTCTTTGAGTTTAAGGGAGAGAACTGGGGCTTGAGCTATCATCTCCTCCAGACTAATACTGCTGCCAGTGGGGGTGGAATAAGGTAGAAAGAAAATGAAATTTCCAACCTCTTTTTTTTTTTTTTTTTTGGAGACGGAGTCTTGCTCTGTTGCCCAGGCTGGAGTGCAGTCGTGCGATCTTGGCTCACTGCAATCTCCACCTCCTGGGTTCAAGCTATTCTTCTGTCTTAGCCTCCCAAATAGCTGGGATTACAGTTGCCTGTCACCATGCCTGGCTAATTTTTGTATTTTTAGTAGAGATGGGGTTTCATCATGTTGGACAGGCTGGTCTTGAACTCCTGACCTCAGGTGATCTACCCACCTCAGCCTCCCAAAGTACTGGGATTACAGGCATGCGCCACCGTGTCTGGAAAAGTTCCTATTATTGTGAAGGAGGCTTTTAAAAATTTTTTGAGACAGGGTCTCCTTCTCTCACCCAAGGTGCGGTTAAGGAGGCTTTCCTTGATCAGGCATTTACTTGGCTGCTCTAACCTTTGGCTGTTTTCCAGAGCTTCTATAAAGTTAGTTCATCCAATTCTCTCTCTGTCTCTCTGGGTGTGTGTGTGTGTATGTGTGTTTAGCTTTCCATGAAGGAACAAGAGCTTGGAGCTTCCTAATCATCCATTTTGCTGACATCCCCAGGATGATTTTTTGAAAACAGCTTTATTGCTATGTGCTTCACATATCTCACAATTCATAAATTTTGAAGTGTGTAATTCAGTGGTTTTTAGTATATGTATAGATATGTGCAACCATCACATAGTCAATTTCAAAACATTTTCATCACCTTTAAAAGAAACCTCATACCCTCTAGCTATCATCCCCATACTTCTCATTCACGTCTTACCCCACCTCCACCTCCAGCCTTAGCAACCACTAATCTACTTTCTGTCCCTATATATTTGCCTATTCTGGACATTTCATATAAATGGAATCATACAATATGTCCTCTTTTGCGACTGGCTGCTTTCACTTAGCACAGTGTTTTCCCCCATGGCTCCTGGGCCCCACCCTGGGCTCTGTAGAAGGCACAGGATACTGAGAGTAGAGTGGGAGCAGGATTGCATGACAGAGTAGCCAGATCATTGGACTGTTCCAAATTTGAAGTTGGATCCAACAACTGCAATGCGAAGATAAGGGGTAAGAAATTGAAGATGTTAGCAAGTGAATAGTACAAAGGTTTGCAAGACCCAGGTACCAGAGGGAAGGTAGTCAGAATAGGTAAGGAAAAGGGAGAGTGGTCAAGGGACCAGAGTTTAGAATCAAATGAAAGACTAAGTGCAGAGAAGTAACAAGAGGGTAGAGGAAGGAGAAGAGATGGTGATCAGAAGAGCTGCTTGAAATTAGCTGGGGATAGTGGTGCGTGCCTGTATTCCCAGCTACTTGGAACGCTGAGGCAGGAGAATCACTTGAACCTATGAGGTGGAGGCTACAGTGAGCTGAGATCATGCCACTGCATTCCAGCCTGGGCGACAGAGCGAGACTCTGTCTCAAAAAAAAAAAAAAAAGAAAGAAAAAGAAAAAAGCTGCTTGAATTTAATATTTTAGGGATGGAGCAATTTGTAGTGATGAAAATGTCCAAGAAAGTGGCCATGGGAAGGGAGGCTGGAAAAGAGGGAGGGGAAAATGTTGGTAGAGGCATCCAAAATAGGCAAATTCATAGAGACGGAAAATAGATTAGGGTTGTCAGGGGCTGGGGGTAGGGAGGAATGGGGTGTTACTGCTAATAAGTACAGGACTTCTTTTAGGTTGATGAAAATGCTCTGTACTTTGGTAGTGGTGATGGTTGCACAAGCTTGTGAACATACAAAAACCCACTGGATTATACATATTAAAAGGGTGAATTTTATGTGTGAATTATATCTCAATTAATTTTTAATTAGGAATCAGTGAAAAGAATTCAGGGGAATTTGTTCACTACAATTCAGAGATTCCAGAGGGCCTACGTGGAAAGGTTTAGGAGGGAGAGAAAGAACAAGAGTCTGTGTCTGAGTAGAGAAATGAAGTGAGGCCTGGGCAGTGATTGGAGGGTGTCAGGCACAGGAGGCCTGGAGGGATAAGAAGGGAGTGGAGAGTTTCAGCAGCAGTGGTCCAACAGATCCCAGTAGCTGGAGGGACCAATGTGCCTCAGGAAGCCACAGGTTTGGCTTGAATGGTGGTGTCTGGAGGTAGTCCCAGCCCAGGTAACTGAAGGAAGAGAGGGGGACTTCAAGGGTGGTCACCAAGAAATCTAGCAATGGGACTTTCCAGGAGCCGAGGTGGTGATGGGGAGGGAGAATTGTCACTCCGCGAGCTTGAACATGGCTTTCAGATCTTAGGTTTCAAGTATGAATCAAAGTCCTGAAAATCCCCAAGAGAAAGACCAGGTTTGAAAATCCTGAGAACCACTGCATTCTGCTAGATCTCTCTGCACAAAAACAAGCCAGAGAAGGTTAGATAAATAAGCAAAAGGCATCCAGGGCTAAGGGCCAACCTGAGTGATTAGTTTCCTACTGATGTTTATACAGAGTCAAGACCTGTTAAGTGAAAATGAGGATGATCAGAAACGGAAGTGGCGTGTGTCATGCACTTAAACAAGAATTTTATTAAGCCTCTATATACTCCACGTAAGGTGCTCAGAATGCTGGACAGTCTCTGTGCTGCCTCCCAGAAGCTTATAGGCTGGGGGGATGAGGGAGATATTATCACTAAGCACATAACTATAAAATAATTTATTACAACTATATAAGACTAATGAAGAAAGCAGTAAGGTGCTCTAATTGTTTGTAACAGGAATCTGATGGATCCTAGGGGTCAGAGCAAGTTTCTCTTAGGAAACGACATTTCAGATACCCCCCTAATGAAGGTGGGAAGCAGGGTCAGTGCCTATCACAGCCCTGGCATAGAAGGGAGCTTGAGGAACCCGCCAGAGGTGACATGTTAGAGGAGGAGGAAGTCAGCTAGAGAGACAGGAAAAGCCTGATCTCGCAGGGCATTGTGGTCCATGTGAAGGACTCTGGGTCCTTCTCCCAGGAGCAAAGGGAATGTAGAGGGAGTGAGTGAGAGGCAATGGAGCAGCTACAGAGTGCAGTGGAGCCCGGTGTGGTTAAGAGCATGGACTCTGGGCTGGGTGCGGTGGCTCAAGCCTGTAATCCCAGCACTTTGGGAGCACACAGGTGGATCACTTGAGCCCAGGAGTTCGAGACCAGCCTGGACAACAATGCAAGAACTTGTCTCTACAAAAAATACAAAAATTAGCCAGAGCCATGGTGTGCCTGTACTCCCAGCTACTTGAGAGGCTGTGGCAGGAGAATCCCTTGAAGCCCAGAAGGCAGAGGTTGCAGGAGCCAGCATCACCCCATTGCACTCCAGCCTGGGCGATGAGACTGAGACCCTGTCTCAAAACAAAGCATGGACTCAATGGACTCAACCCAGTTTCCACAGGTTCAACCAGAGCCTGGGGTTCAAATTCCAGGTCTGCCACTTCCTGGTGACCAAGATCAGGTTTTAACTAATGTCGCTGTGCCGTCTCCTCCTCCATAAGATGGGGTGATAATAGTGCCTCTTTCCAAGGATTGGCATGAGGATTCGGAGATAAAAGTGCCTGGCACGTGGAGTAAGGAAGAACCGCCACTGGAAGTGGGCTCAACAGCAGCAACCTGCACTGTGGGCTCTCCCTTCCTCCAGGCCGCCATCACTGTGCTAAAAGAGTTGACACCCAGAAAAGTTGAGGCTTCTCTAGTGGATGCCATTCGGAAGATGAGTTTCTTGGTCTTGGGCAGGCCCTTCTGGCAGCATCTCCTTGGCTGTGGCTGTCCTGTGAGCTGCATGCAGACAAGGTCATGCTCAACCTATACCCCAGGGCCCAACATCGGGCAGGCATGTGGGAGGTGCTTAATGCCTATGAGTGAAGTGGGTTGCAAAGGAATGAATGAATGGATGGATCCGTGACAGAATACTTAGACTACTCATAAATTATTGAGCATTTTCTATGTGCCAGGCACCTTACTGAGGGCTTAACCTGGTGGATTTCATTCTCACAATGATCTTGTGAGGAGGCTACTATTAGACTCTGTCCAGTAGGGGAGATCTTGGGAATACGTTTTCTGGTTGGGGGCAGAGGGAGTCCTGGTTGTACTTCAGAGAGCCTAGTGATTGAGAAATGTGTTTAATATGTGGCCCCAAAGGGGGGCTTTTTGCTACAGGTTGGGATCCTGGAGGCAGGAATTGAGCCAGAAAGCAGACTATGCCGAACGTAGTTTCTATAAAGGTCTAGCTGCGTGTACTTTACAGTGATGATCTCATATTCCTTAGCAAGGCACCACGGTGACAGGAATTATTTTACTTGTTTGTCAAAAGGAAAAGTGGTGCATTCTAGGGAGACACAGTGGCCTCCCCAGCACCCAGAGAGAGCTCAGAGCAGAAGCCAGGAGTCCTGAGTTGCTGGCACGTCTCTCCCACCCCCGCCTCTGAGAAGCAGAGAGCAGAGCTATTGGAAAGGCTGTGGCAAGCTGCCTTTATTCTTCTCCCTGCCCACTCAGGCTCTAACCAGAGTCCCACATGCACCTGGTGGCAGGACTGTTCCCCAAGGGAATGCAGGCGACAGTCCCCGGCTCCCCTTCCTCCCAGTGCAGCGCTGGGGCAGGCCACCCCTTTCTGAGCCCCAAGCAGCTCCCCAGACCTCCTTCTCCAGAGACGATTATTTTGGGAGAGTGCTGAGTTCAGCACAGCTGCAAGGTGCACCCAGACGCACCCTTCTGTCCTCAGCTGGCCCTTCGGAGCTGGCCTCAGGCTGGGGTGCGCCTGCCCGCACCCCCTGCAGCAGTCCCTCCTACACAAGGTCGCTGTGTCCAGCCACCTCCACCTCGGGGAAGCTCACAGGCTGTGGAGACAGGTGGTGGAAGAATGGGGGCCAGGGAGTCAGAGCCGGTTTGAGGGGCACAGCCCAACTCCTAGCCCTGAGCCTGGGGTCACCAGCTTCCCAGGGCTTGCCTTACAGCCAAGGAGCAGGCTGGCCTTTGGCCAGCTGACCATCCTCGGGCCAAGAGCAGGGACTGGACAAGGAGCTGCACCAAGAAGCTTATATAAGCACTTCTACTTTGCAACCTGCTCTCTGCCCTGGCAGCCAGGACAAGAGTGACAACAAAGCTGTGTCCTGCCAGGGGAGGGGCCTCTGCCAGGAATGTACATTGAGTCCAACTTGGAGGAGGCCCAGGTCCTCCCAAAGTACTTGTGTCCGGGTGGTGGACTGGATTAGCTGCGGAGCCCTGGAAGCTGCCTGCCCTTCTCCCTGTGCTTAACCAGAGGTCTCTATCCTGCCAAGTGGGCCCCTGGGGTGGGGGGCACAGGTAGTGGGCAGGAAGCCCCCTGCAGGGGATCCAACCGCTCTAAAGTTCTTTCTGTTCCAGGTGCCCATGGGTTGGACGATGAGGCTGGTCACAGCAGCACTGTTACTGGGTCTCATGATGGTGGTCACTGGAGACGAGGACGAGAACAGCCCGTGTGCCCATGAGGCCCTCTTGGATGAGGACACCCTCTTTTGCCAGTAAGTCAGGGCAGGCTTGGAGGCGGGAGGCACAGAGGCTACCGGGCAGCAGGGAGGGGTATTTCCAGAACCAAGGAGCACCATCTCCTGAGCCTGATTTTATGGGGAAGACAGAACACATGTCAGGTCTGGAGACCACCTTGATGGAGGATGGCGCTGAGAAAGGGAGTTAGAAACAGACTCCTTCCTGCCTTCCAGAATGTACCTCTCCCAGGACCGAGGGCTGTGTATGTGGTCGGCTCTGCTTGGGCCCTCCAAACCTGGGGGGTCTTTGTGGGGGCAGGAGGCTGAGACCCTCAGAGAAAGACCCAGAGAGAGACCATCCCTCCCTGCAGCCTGAATGCCCCCTCTCCCCAGAACCCCAACAAAGAGGCATTTTAATGAAAGAAGGTGTATGATTAGACCCTTCCTGTGTGAGAGGTTTTTTTTTTCAATGATAGGACCCAGGAGCGTTTGTGCAGGGCCCATTAGGGATCATGGCACTGGATGGAGTTGGGTGATAAGGCTGGCTTCTTCCCTTCCAAGGGCACAAGGTGCTTCTACTCTGGGTAAGCTGGAAAGCCTGGCGTTCGGCTCTCTCCTCCCCGACTCTGCCGGTTAGAAAAGCAAGCCTTCATTTGTCTGGACTTGTGGGTCATCCTGAGGACTCCCCAGGCCAAACTGATGCCAAACCTCCCTGCTAGTTTTGTGGCTGAGGAGGGGGACACCCTGCTGAGCCCATGTGTGAGAAATGAGGAGGAAAAAGAACTTTGATTACTTACTCTCTTCTGTACCTTTGAATTTTCA